>NC_084475.1:16687462-17955795 GCF_027409185.1 Cynocephalus volans | reverse complement strand
GTACTTGCAGATAAGGAAGGCATGACTTGCATGTGTGTACAATCCTTTTTAGCTGTGAAATAGGTATATTTGGAAACCTGGCATGTAGACCTCGCCAGTTTACATGAGTTAAAGTGTGCAGTTGGCTGGCACTATCCATTGTATATATTTTAGGGCCCTGAGAGGCAAGAGTGTCTGCCTGGGCATTTCCAGTGGCTAGAAATCCTGGCATCCCTTGATGACCCTGAAGGTGTTGAACAAAAATAGGGTTATTGCAGCCTTGTAAGGTATTCCTTACTTGTATCATAAGGGAGGAGATGGGATTACAATCTAAGCGAATGTGGGCTCCCGGAAGCCCAGGGAGAAGATTGGCCGCATATAAGCTGTCTGTAAAAAGGTTGATGGGGTCTGGCACCTTTTGCAGGGCAAGGAGTATAGCGAGCAGCTCTTTGTATTGTGCCGACCCGTCACAGGGGTGAAAATGAGTAGCAGGGGCCACCTGTGATGTGGTGCGTGGGGGGTTGTAAATAATTACGGCAGCCCCTGATTTGCCACTGCCCGTGAAGACATTGTAGGCATCTACCAGGGGTTTGGCGACAAAAAGCTGTGGGTTAGTCCATGACAGCTCTTTGAAGGCGGAGACCCATTTATTGTTGCCATAGTGGCAGTCAACAACCCCGAGATACCCTTCTAGAGCCAGTGCCAGCCGGTTTTGATATTGACCACACTCAGGCAGGAGCATGAAGGGGGTTTTTTGCCTTTAGCCTTGGGACATTGGCTTTTAAAATGACCTTGTCTTCCGCAACTAAAACATTGTCCCTTGAAGGGTGGGGAAGTATTGTTTCCTGAGAGGATCAGGGCGGTAAACGCCTTGAAGGCTTCGGTTAAGTTTTGTGTCTGAGCCTGCAAGGCTGAGGATAAAGTCCTGGCCTCGGTGACAGCCTTTTTTAGTTCTTTTACAACATTGACTGGATAGGCCTGAGGGGCCGCTTCCCCCCACGGGCTGCGGACGGCTGGGGGTTCCCAGCGAGCCATGACAGGGAAAACCTGCGGCTCTGCCGGGGATGTTTTTAAAGGTGGACTAGTCTCCTCCACTGCTTCAGGTGCCACTTTCTCTCCTTTGGCTAAACTTTGCTCAGGGCCTTGCATTGGCAGCTTTGTTTCCTTTTTTCTCTCCTCATCGAACTGCGCCCAATCCCTTTCTGCCCCTTCCTGATGCTCGGGATGGAAGCAAATCTTTAGGGCAGAGATGGTTGGGTAGAACCCTAAGTGGGGGTCTAGCCCGTGACTAATCTCGTTCTTTCTGGCCAGGGTCTGAACCCGGTCCCAAGTCTCATATGAGAACAAGTTGGATGAAGGTGCCCAAGGGGCTACCTGAACCACATGACGCCAGGCATTGGTGGCCGTGGAGTCAGATATCTCTAGGCCTCTGCTTTTTAAAATGTACTTTAGAGCCTTGTAAGCTATCTCGTCACTCTTTCCACACACACCTCCCATGTTGCCCCGTGGGGAAGGGACAAAGGGAGCAACAGGGCAGAGAAGTGCAGGGACTTCCCCCTGTTATGGGACTCACCCTGACACTCAGGTGGATTACTTCACAGCGACTACCACGGTGGCGGGGGCCACTCGCTGGTTGATCACCCTTCGACGACCTTCTTTCAGGAGCGGGCAGCCGGGAACCTCACTCGCTCACCTTTCACCCACGAGTTTTAAAAACGCCTCACATGGGGCACCACTCTGTCGGGTCCGCCGCCGGCCGACCCGAACAGCCCTAGCCTTGTTGCTTTCGGTGGGCGAGTGAACGGCCCAGGATTCCTCTTTCCCTCCTGTCCCCTTTGGAAAGAGATGGGGGAAGAGAGCCATGAAGAGAGGTGAGCACAGCCGCCAGCCCCCCAAACCAGCCCCGTTAAAGGACACTCAGACACGGCGGGGGTTCTGTTGAGCAGTTCCGTTTATTACCACACAAGCACTTGCTTTTAAAGGCAAATGGGGAAGGGAGGTTTTTTACATAATCTTATCAGCTTAAAAGTCAAGGGCATGCATCCTGTCTCAATGCCTAGCTATTGCAACCTCGAGCACGGAAGCGAGTATTTGGCCAATAAGGGCTAAGGCAAGGTTCCTGCAGACACCCCCACCCTACTTCCTCCTGGCGCCTCTTAGGCTGCCACATTAATACCCCGTTGTGGGCCCATAATGGCGCCGCTTGTAATGTCACTTAAGGTGGCATTAGTTTTTAAGGCCCAACAGATGAAAAATACCAATCCACACATCCAAGAACCCCAACAAACCCCAAACTGGATAAACACAAAGAAAACCTACTTTAGGCATGTCAGAATCAAATTGCTGAAATCTAAAGATAAAAAGAAAATCTTCAAAGCAGCCAGGAAAAAAAAAATGATTCACTGCATATGGTGGGGGGTGGGGGAGGGAGAATCATCACTGACTTCTTATAAGAAAAACTAGAAGCCAGTAAACAAAGAAATAGCATCCTTAAAGTGCTGGGAAAAAGAATTGTTAACCTAGAATTCTACATCTAGTGAAAATAGCCTTCAAAAATAAAGTAAAATAATAAAACAAAGTAATTTCTGAGGACCTGCCCTTCAGCATTGCCTTAAGGGAACTTGGTACAAAATTAGCCTCAGAATAAAGGCTACTCTGGATCTCCCATAACAAAGCTTAAAAAATTATTTCCTAAGGGATCAAGTTGATTCCAAGTAATTTAATTGGGTTCCAGAACATGGTTCAACAATATTTAAATGAATACAACGAAAGTTAATACCAACAATGTAGAATTAAAATGTCTAGTATCCAATAAAAAAGCATGCAAAAATAAATGGGATATATGTCCCATAACAAGGAGAAAAATCAATCAATGAAAAAAGGGTTCTGAGATGACACAGATGATAAAATTAGCAAAATAGGATGTTAAAGCAGCTAGCAAAAGAAAACATGAATATGATGAGAGGAGAACTGGAAGTAGAAAAGACAAAAATTAAACTTTTTAGAGATAAAAAGTACAATATCTGAAATAAAAATACACTGGATGCTATTAACAGCAGATTAAACACTTCAGATAATCAATAAAATTAAAGAAACAGTGATAAGAATTATCAAAATAACAACAACAAAAGAGAACAAGACAAAAAAATAGAGCATAAATAACCCAAGTGACCTTATTAAGTGCTCTACCAATATGTGATTGCAGACCCAAAAAGACAGGAGGAGAAGAAAAATATCTGAAAAAGTGATGACTAAAAATGTTCCAAACTTAATGAAAACTATAAAATCCACAGACCCAAGAGGCTTGACCAACACCAGACAGAAGCAAAGAAAACTACATTGAGCTCACTATAAACAAGTTGCTGAAAATTAGCAATCAAGAAAAAAGTCTTAAAAGCTGAAAGGACAAAAATAATAATGACAACTGACTTCTCACATAAAATTATGCAAGACAGAGACAATGGAGTGTTTTTTAAAGTCCAGGAAATAAATGAAAGTCAACTTAAGATTTCGTACCCATCAAAAATATCTTTCACAAATGAAGGCAAAGAGAAACTGAGATGATTCATCACAATGAAAACTATTAATAGAAGTCCTTCAAGCAAAAGAAAAATAATACCAGATAGAAATTTGAATATATACAAAGAAATTAAGAACATCAGAAATGGTAAATAAGTGGGTAAATATAAGGTACTTTAAAATATGTTTGTATTTTCATGTTTTGTATGTGAGGTTTACAATATATGTTGAAGTAAAATGCATGACAACAAAAGCACAAAGAATAGGAGAGAAGAATGGAAACTCATAAAGGTGTAAAGTCCTTAAAATATATGTGAAGTGGCATGATATTACTTGAGGGTAAATTGAAATAAGTTGAAGATGTACACTGTAAACTCTAGAACAACCACTAAAAAAGGAGAGAGGTAAGATAATAAGTTAATAGTGGAGATAAAATTGAATCATAAAAATACTCAGGCAAAAACAAGTCAGAAAAAGAAAGGAAAATAAATAAAGAATAGATGGAATAAATAGAAATAAGGAGTAAGATAGTGGGTTTGAATCCAGAACAATAACCATATAAACACTCCAACTAAAAGGCAAAGACTGTCAGATTGGCTCAAAAAAAATGACACTTATTACATTATATACAAGAAACTCACTTTAAGTAAAGGATACATATAGGCTAAAGTTTCTAAAAATGGAAAAATTACTAAGCAAACACTAATCAATAGAAAATTGGAGTGCCTGTATCGATATCAATATTAGACTAAGTAGATTTCAGAACAAGAAATATTACCAGAAAAAGAGGAACATTTCATGATAAGGGGGTCCATTTGTAAGAAGATAACTATACTAAATCTAGTTGTACCTAATAGCAGAGCTTCAAAGCATATGAAGCAAAAATTGATAGAACTGGAAGAAGAAATAGACAAATTCACCATTATAGTTGAAGATCTCAGTATCCTTCACTCAATAATTGATAGAACAAGGAGACAGAAAGTCAGTAGAGATGTATTTTAAAGGCTTAAACTACATTATCAACCAACTTGACCTAATTGATATTTAAGTAACACTCCTCAAAAACAAAGACACATTCCTTTCAGTGAACACAGTACATTTACTAAGACACATCATATTCTAAGTCAAAAATCAAGTAAAAAGATATTGAAATCATACAAAGCATATTTTTTAGAGCAATGGAATTAAACTAGAAAACAACAGGAGAAAGATGTTTGGAAAATCACCAAATACTTGGCAATTAAACAATATACTTCAGAATAAGAGATGAGTCAAAGAAAAAAAAACACAAGAGACATTAGAAAATATTTTAAACCAGACAAAAACTAAAACAAAATATATCAAAATTTTTGGGATGCATCTAATGCTGTGCTTAGACAGAAATTTACAGCATTCAAAGTATAATAATATTAGAAAGAAAAAAGGTCTCAAACTAGTGATCTAAGCTTCCATTTTAAGAAATTTAGAAAAAAGAAGTGCTAATTGGTAAAGGGACATGAAAATCAACTACCTTGTACATTGATAAATTAAAATTTTTAAAAAAGCAAAAAAAAAAGGAGAGCAAATTAAAACTAAAGTTAGCAGAAGGAAGGAAATAATAAAGATAAAAGCAGAATTAAATGAAATAGAAAAAAAAATCAGAAGAGAATTAAAGAAACCAAAAGTTGAATTTTTGGAAAAAATCATTTAAAAAAAATTTTTAAGTTATAGCCTAACTGACCAGGTGTTGCTTTGCCTCCCACAGATTTGTCACCCCTTTTCCCCTGGGTGATGGAGCCACCAAAGATTACTCAAAGCCCATCTCTTCAGAGCAGTGAGAAGCCCTGAAAAGGATTTAATGTCCCAGAACCCTCAAGAGCAAGGCATTCCTTCCATTTGGGAAAGTAACCACAAATTGGGGTTCTCTTCCCGCATTTATTCTACAGACCAAGAAGTTACAAGAAGAGAACACATGTGGGGTTTTTTCTAAGTACAGTTTAACAAGTTTAACAATAGAAGCTGGTAACATTCAGTAAGACAAGCAAGGTGACCTTATATAATGCAATTAAGTCAATCCACTAACAAAAGCTTGATTTTAGCAAACATTCTCTTCTCACAGCAATTTCCCAGTATCTTAACATATCAGTCAGTAACCTGTCTGTCTTTGAGCCAGCAACCTTGCTGTGTTACAATTCTTTATCTTACAACAGAGACTATATAGCCTGGGGAAAAATTCCTGTCCTTTGCAAGGTCAACATTTGAAACTGCAAGGCTTTGGAAAAGCAGGCCCTGTGAAGTACATTTGTTTTATGCATACTTCACAACCAGGAAAAAAAATAGAGAAAATATACTTTGCCAATCTGGATTGAAAGAGGGAAATCACTACAGATACTACAGAAATGAAAAGGATAATAAGAGTATATTAGGAGTGACTTTATGCCAATAAATTTGACAACTTAGATAAAATGAGCAAATTCCCTGAAAAACACAAACTCCCAAATCTCACTCAAGAAGAAATAGATAATCTGAATAACCCCGTACATATTTCAAAAGTTGAATTTATAGTCAAAACCTTCCCACAAAAATAAATCCAGGCTCAGATGGCTTCACTGACAAATCTGACAAACATTTAAAGAAAAAATTATATCTATTCTGTACAAACTTTTCTCGAAAATTTACAAGGAGGGAACACTTCTCAATTCATGTTATGAGGCCAGCATGACTCTGATACAAAAACCAGACAAAGATGTTAAGTAAAAGAAATATATACACCAATACCCCTCGTGAACACAAATGCAAAAACCTTTTTAAAAATTTAGCAAAATGAGCCCATCAATATATAAAGTAGATTATATATCCTGATCAAATAGGGTTTATCTCAAGAATTCAAGTTCAACTTAACATTCTAAAATAAATCAATGTAATTCACCATATCAACAGGCTATAAAAGAAAATTATATGGCCATTTCAATTGTTGCAGAAATAGCATCTGACAAAATTCAATATTAATTCGTAATCAGAACTTTCAGTAAAATAGGAATAAAAGAAACTCTCTCAACCTGATAAAGAACTTCTACAAAAAAAACTTCAGCTAACATTATATCCAGCAGTGAAAGTCTAATCAGGAAAAAGGAAAATATGTCCTTTCTCACTACTTCAATTCAACATTGTATTGGAGTTTTCAGCCAGTTCAATAAGGAAAGAAAAAGAAATAAAAAGCATCAGATTAAAGAGGAGTAAGTTTCATCAAGAGATGACTTAATTATTTGCATAGAAATCCCAGGAAATAATTTTAGAAAATCTATCAGATCTAGTAAATGAATTTGAAAAAGTGTTAGGGTAGAAAGTCAACATACAAAAATCAACCAAACATTTATATGCTTACAGGAAACAGTAGGAAAATGACACTTAAAAAACAATTTCATTTATAATACAATCAAAACTATAAAATACGTAGGAATAAATTTACAAAAGATTTGTAAGAACACTACAGTGAAAACTACAAAAAATTATAACAGAAGATAAAGAAGGCCTAAATAATTGAACAGAAACGCTATAATTTTTCACTGGAAGACTTAAGATTTGAAGATGACAATTCCCTGTAAATTGATCTACAGATAAAATGCTTTTTTTTTTTTTTTTTGTGACCAGGAAGGGGATCGTAACCCTTGGCTTGGTGTTGCCCGCACCGCGCTCAGCCAGTGAGCGCACCAGCCATCCTCATATAGGATCTGAACCCACAGCCTCGGTGCTCCCATGCCGCACTCTCCCGAGTGAGCTACGGGGTCGACCCATAAAATGCATTTTCAGCAGGGTTTTTTTGGTAGAAATTGATAAGCTGATTCTAAAACATAGATGGAAAGCCAAAGGGCCTAAAGAACTGGAAAAAGAACAAATTTAGAGGACATACATATCTGAGTATAAGATTTTTCAAGATTTACCAAGAGGGAGAGGACTTGTGTTCAGTCTGTTCCTCCACAGGAGACCCCATGAGTTGGTCGGGGGGATGTGGCCTCTGCATATTCCCAGGGTCTGCATGTGGCACTGGCCACAGGACTAGAGCACAGGCACCAACAAACCCATCAGGGAGCCACCTGAGGGCACGACTGTTGTCGGGGTCTTGATCTCTTCAGCAGTGCCTGTGTCTGTCACACAGCAGATCCATAAATGTCAGCTGTCACGATGAGTAAGGCAAGTTGTGAGTTAGTCAATGCATGAGAGAAACAAAGAATGAGTTTGAATGAATGAATGAACCAACGAACCAATGAGTGATGGTGTCAGCCAGTCATTAGAATACTCTGACGACAAGACACAAATGGATTAAGGATCCCAGGAGGGCTGTGGTGAGGGCAGGAGGCAGCAGCTCCTGTTTCTTTGATTCTCTTTGTCTCCCTGATCGCAGGTACCACTTACTACCCTCTTGGGAACTTCATCCACTTTGGCTGCCAATAAAGCAGGACACTGTGTCTCTTAATTAGAAAGTGAACATTGGAAAGCAGGGCTTCCTGATGGCTGAATACATAAACAGTCACCGTTGCTCCTTCCAGCTGTCCCACGCTGTTAAAACAGCACTTGGGTTGCCCGTGATTTCGCTTCTGATCATACATGGGGGATGTGTGTCACAGGCTGACACTGGCCTCTTGTCTTTCATTGCATTTCATCAGCACATCTGCCAAGATCCTGAAACAGGAGGCCCTTGAACAGAAAGCCCCCATCCTAGTCTGGGCTGTACCCTGGCCCTCTCTCTCTGTCTCTCAGAAGCTGCCATTGTGGTTGTCTGCACATCAATTTTCAACAAGAGAGAGCATCTTAGGGGGGACCACAGTTCTTCATCTGTACAGCTCCCAAGAAGGGGCTGAACACATGGTAGAAGCTCAATGTGTGCTTACTGAATGCAACGGAAGAAAAAGCTTAAGCTTATGCCTTAAAGGGTCCCTACATGTCGTATTGGGGCAGGGATAAGAACTTTCTGCTAAAGGAAGGAAACTTTTAGGGTGGAATTTCTAGAATCCATCAGTGGGCAGGGAAGCAGGCTCTGGGCCTGGGGGGCCCTTAACAGTCTCACATCACTCCTCGAAATTTCTTCCTGCCCTTGCTGAGGCCCTCCCTACCCTCGAGGAGTCCCCCCTCGAGTCCACGCAAATGAGGCTGCAGACTGCATTTTCTACCGAGAGGCCCTTGATCCAGAGAGAGGAGATCTTCATGCAACCATCTTGGTAGGTGTTTAGAAACCAGGACCTTCCAGGATACTTACCCATCCTGTATCCACTCCTTCCAAATCTTGTCCAGCTAGGAAAAAAAAAAAAAAAAAGAACTAGACTCATGAAGCTACACTCATGAAGCTAGACCCAGCACTAGTGTAGCTGAGGTCATAAACTGGATCCCCTTTATCATGCTCTAAGAAATGCAGGTAAAGATTTTTAATTACTGAATTATTTTTTGTGACTCTAGGAAGTGACTTAGCCACATGGAGCCCTTGTATATTTTAGGGTTATCTCCAATCACATCACGTCTTCGTGATTCACAAGTCTCTTGCAAATATCCCTCTGAAGCTCTGCCTATCTACAGTTACACAATCCATTCAAGTTAGCCTGGCATTTGAGACTCCAGATGATCTCCAAACCTCCCCGTGCCTACGTAATTCGTATCTACTTCTCCAATCCTACTCCTTTATAGTTTGTTTCACGCGTATCCCAAATGCAATTAATCTCTCCTTTCAAATCTTTAGAGCAAGTGTTGTCTGCCACGCTTAGGCACTTGGACTTAGCCTAGTATTAACCATTCAGCCACAGATATTTATTTAGCTCCTAATACCTACCCCATAGGGTTATTGAGAGAGTTAATGTCTAAGCATTTAACGTACACTCAGCAGATGCCTCCTACTCAAAAAGTGTTCTCTGGGGTTATTGCTAAGCTCAGCATCTGTATCTACATATCTACGAATCTATCTGTTCCAGTGTTTCCAATGTTTTTTATGGTGTATATCTATCGGAATAAAATCTTTGAACACCACCACAATACATATGCAGTTATTTATAAATTAATACATGTACAACAGTAAAAGTAAATGCTGGTTCTAAATGCCTTACATGTATTAGCTCACTTACTTTGTAAAAACCTACGACGAGGTAGGGATCCACTCAAACTGTTTTTACAGATGTTAAAATCAAGGCACAATGAGACTTCACTTGCCGGGCCACAGTATCTCGACCTGAGCGTCATCAGCATTTGAGGCCGGATCATTCCTGTTGAGAGTCTGTCCTGGGCACTGTAGATGTTTCACAGCATCCCTGGCCTCTAGTCACGAGAAACCAGTAGCAAACCCACCCTCCCAAGACTGTGACAACCGAAAATGTCTCCAGACATTACCCAGTGTCTCCTGGAGAAAAATTGTCCCCAGTTGCGCACCACTGGCCTAGAATAATTGGCAGGATCCACGTTATAAAATATATACACAAAAATGGAAAATTCTAAAACATGATACTACAAAATAAATATAACTAGAAGTTCTAACATTCTCTTTCTGAACCCCAGTGACCCTAGAGTACGTGTGCCCTCTCTAAGACCACTGCCCTGGGGTACAAAGGGGTAGAAAACCATCTTCTGCTCTGAAGGAGCTTAAAACCCAGGGGGACAAGACATATATGAAGGGAAATCTATTGATTTAAGACAGTGGATACACAAAACACAACTGTCAGCTGATTGAATCGGCCTCCTGCCGGCTGGGCCATCTAGGATTTCAGGGCTGGGGTACAACGAACCAAAAAGAAAGAAAGGACAAGAAACTGGGATGCTTTCGTGATTCTCTTATGCTTCCTCTTGTCCCTCCCTCTGCATTTGCTGGGATTTCATTCATTCATTTATTCATTCGACAAACATTTACTCATTGCCTGCTCTATGCCAGGCACGTTTCTAGAGTAAGAGACAGCCGTGAGCAAAGCAGCCTCGGGTGGCTGCCTCGGGTGGCTGCCGTGGGTGGCTGGCTGGCTGTCTAGCATGTCTGTGCTCAGCTCTAGCTCCCAGCTGGGCAGCCGGGCCCCACCACATCTTTCCCCAGCAGTGTGTTAGAATTGCCTCCAAGCTGAGATCCGAGGCCAGCAGGGGTTTGCCAGAGCTGCTTGGACTGGGTTTTTGAGGCTCAGGCCAAGAGCCAGGACTGCCCTAGCCCTTGCCACTGGGGTGCTGGGCAGTGGCCCCCTTTTGCCCACGTCCTCTGTGGGGACTGCAGTGGAACTAAGAAGTCTCAGCTCAGGTCCACCTTTTGCCGGATGTTTCTGGCATCAGAAGCCACAAGGATCAGGAGATGTTAGGATCCCCTGACATCGTTTGATGGCATACTTCTAACACTGCTAATAAAAATAAAGTTTTAAAAGGCCCATTAACTAGAACTTTGCACAGGCAGCTAAGCCTCAGCCCAGCCCCAGTGCTAATGCACGGGCTGTCATCTTTCTGGGCCAGCCAGTCCTTCCCCAGTTTTCAGCATCTGCAGCACGAGCCTGTTCTTTAAGGGATGCTGTTAAGTTGATTGATGTAGTTCCTGTTCCTCTGAACATGCATGTGTTTGTGAGAGCCCATCTGCCCATTGCCATGGGCTTCTGTCTAATAAAAGACCTATAATGTACTGGTTGTCCTCAACCACGTTACTTCACTTTCCTGGGCAATTTACTCCTTTATAGAATTTAATCTGCTGCTGAAATTCACTGCATTATTAATGGGAAGCCAGCACACAGTGCTGCTATAATTAAACCGTTCACTCAACAAACACCCACACATAAACATGCACAAACCTTCCTTGTTGGGGCCTGGGCTGGGTGTGCCCACCCCCACTCCCCCAGCCCCAGGCCCTCGAGCAGGGGCTGCGCTTCCGACTTGAAATCCTCAGCGACCTGTCATCCTGTTCAGAATAAACTCCAAACTCCCGTCCTGTTCCCCATTGAATCTTCATGCTCAGGACAGTGCCCAGCCTTGGGGGCTCCGAAAATGTGTTCTGAATGAGTGAGTGAGTGAATGAATGCATGAATGAATGGGCTTCCTAGCTGGTAAGTACTCAAGTCCAGGTGATCAGCCCGGAAGGTGACTCACTTCCGAATGATCAGAGCTGGGCTTCCACTCCACTCTGCCGCCGTGGGTGGGGTTTGGGGTGCCGGGCAGGCAGCCCAAGCCAAGGAATTCAACCCAGAGTCTGTGATCAGAGTGTGGAATCTAGAACTCTCTCCCCATGTCAGTGACTTGGGAGCCTGCCCATGGAATTTTTACCTACGGAAAATCGTCATGCTTATCCCTTCCCTACCCCCGCCTCCACCACTCAAAACAGCCCACGGAGGTAAGTGGATCCTGACCCCAGGCTCCCCCTCACAGCCTTGCCCTGGAAACCGAGGACTCAGGGCCAAGGCCCTTGGGGAGCTACCTGGAGCCTTGGGCCGCCAGACCTGAGAGGATGACTGGACAGTGGAGGCAGGTGGGGCACTTGTCGCTGCCACCCCATCTGGGGAGCCTGTCATGCACTCTGCACTCAGAGGTGCTCAGGGGATTCTCAATTATATCACCAGCCTTTCGTTCCTCTGCCTTGCCTCTCCTGCGGCCCCTCCTCGAGGGCAGAGGGCAGGAACTCCACCAAACTAGAGTCTGATGCCAAGCCCATGACGTAGCAGGCTCCAATAAATGCCTATTGAATGAATTAGCGTTACACACTGCGTGTCGTTGAATTTAAGACACCACCAATTATAAAATGCACCTGTATGTTATCTGCCATTAAGAAACAAAGACAAAAGGCTGCTGGCGGAAGTACGGTATGACACCGCACTTTCTTGTTAGCCGTCATTTTACTTACTAACCATCACTCTTGTGAGCACATACTACCAGACAGCCTACACCCTGCTAGCTATTGCACCGTAGGAAGGTGGCTGTTTCCTCTGGGCCTCAGCCTTCCCGTCTGTGGGATGGGGATACAAATCCCTCCCTTGGGGTTTGTGCTGAGAAATGAGTGACTGTCAGGCAGAAGAGCACTCAGTGCAGCACATGCCTGAAAGTGGCCCATGGAAAGGCACCCCTGGTGACAATCAGGACTTCTCCTGGCTGCAATCCTGCAGCCAAGATCTGGCAGGTGGTGTGAAGAGCCCCACAGTTAAACCTCTGCCTGGCCCCTGCCTCTCCTGCAGGAAGGGCTACAGGGGATAAGACCTACCCTGGAGCTGGGGCCCTGCCCCTGATCCCCTTCCAGGATGGGCCTGTCTCTCAGGGGCTCCCCACATACCTTTCTCCTTTCAGTTTCTGTCTCCATCCCTTATTAAAAGTACAATTTCTCAAGCTCCTTGGTTGGAGTCGGGGGTCATTTGGTTGACGTTTTCCTCTTCTGTGCAGAATGATCACCCCAGGCCTCATGTCCCAAGATCTACTGTCATTGAGTCGTTCTTTCTTTTCTACTTGCCAACTCTTCCTCACACTGCCTCTTGGATGTCACCTCACAGCCTCCCCAATGTCCTAACACACAGTCATGGTCCATTTAGCAGGACCCTGGTGCTGGCAGTCCAGGTGTCCAGATCTTCATTTCCCTGTAGCAGATGGAAAGGTGGCTCCCAATTTTTTGATACTCCTGATATTCCTTATGTCCCTGCCCCTTGAACATGGGCACATGCTCGGACCAACAGCTTGTGGCAGAAGGGACACTGTGTAACTTTGAGGCTAAGTCAGAAGGGGCCATCCCACTTATGCCTTGTTCCCTGGACAGACACTCGCCTTTGGATTCCTGAGCCGACCACCCTGAGGCCACTATGGTGTGGGAAGCACAGGTGGCATGGGGGGCCACGTGTAGGGACTCTAAAGTCCCAGCCCAGAGCCAGCATGGGCCGCCAGACATGAGTGAAGATGCCCCCGAGGTGAGCCCTCCCCCAACTGCTGAGCCACCCCAGCCAGCAGACCTTCCCGGCCGATTCTCAGACATCGAGGAGCAGAGAAAAGTCACCCCTCTGTGTCCTGTCTGAACTCCAGACCCAAAGATCTTGAGAGCACAATACGATTGTATTATGACACTAAGTTTGGGGTGGTGTGTTACACAGCAAAAGTAACCAGCAATTCCCTACCATCCTGTTATGGGTTGAATTGTGTTCTTCAAAAATTCATATGTTGAAATCCTTACCCCCAATACCTCATAATGTGACCTTTCTTGGAAACAGAGTCTTTGCAGATATATTCTCCTTAAGTCATGTGAGGTCATTAGGGTGGGCCCTAATCCGCTATGACTGGTATCTCTATAAAAGGAGAAAATTTGGACACAGAGACACGCACACCAGGAAAAAGGCACATGAAGGTGAAAGCAGAGATGGGGCGACGCGCCTGGAAGTCAAGCAACCGCCCAAATCACCAGCAACCACAGAAGCCAGGAGAGCAGCCTGGGACAGATTGTCCCCCACAGTCTCAGACGGAGCCCACCTGGCCAATACCTTTATCTCAAACCCCTGGCCTCCAAATCCGTGTGACAACACAGTTCTGTTGTTTAAGCCTTTCCATTTGTGGTGCTTTGTTATGACAGCCCTAACAAACGGATCCAGCCTCCAGTGCCCAGTGACAAGGGACCAATACAAACAGCTTTAAGCCCATGACACCCCAAAGCTGGTGTGCACAAAAGCAGTAGCAAAATGCACATTGGTTCTTTCCCCCCAGGGAGAAGCATCTGAACTGCAGGTGGGGGCATCTGCCTCCCTCCACGGGGCCCCCAGTTAGAGCTGTGACCCCAGTTAGAGCTGTGACCCCCAGTTAGAGCTGTGACCCGGTGCCTCAGCCATACCTGATTAGGATCCAAGGTCGCTCCCGGCTGACTCTTTTCCCCTGGTCTATCACTCTCTCTTAAATCACTACCCAGGCTCTCCTGGGACTGTTGCCACATACAGAAGTTGGGTTTTGATTCTCCACTTGATATTCCCGTGATCCCCTTTTCATCGCTAATTATATATTCAAAGTACTTCCGTCGTCTCATGGAGTGGCCTTGAACAGTGGTCTCTTGCATTATTACCACCATGTGACATCTTTCTTAGATTGCCCTTTTAAAATCTTTCGAAGTTTTCACTTTTATCCTATTTTATTGGTCCTCCCGGGCAACTTCCCTGGCTCTGTGAAAGAACAGCATTTAATTTTAAGAGCTAAGCGCTGGGCGTCCTGCAAGCACTGGGAACGCAGTCTATGACCAGAGAGAGAAGCAGCGTTGTCGTGGTGTTGGAATAACAAGGATGCTGCTACGACTCGCTCAGCACCTGCGGCCCGGCTCAGGCATAGGCACTGTCACAGAGAGGATGCCAAACGATGCCTCATCTGCTCACTGTGGACCCAGCCCAGGTCTGGAGAAGGTGTATTTGAGGGTCGACCTGCCACACGGAGCTGTGCCATGTGCAGACTCTCTGGTCTTGGTGCTGCTTCCAGGATATTGCAGAGCCCCTGGCACACAATAGGTACACAATAAATATTTGTGTAAGGAACGAAGGAAGTTTCCTCAGGCTTCCATAACAAATTGCCACAAACTGAGTGGCTTCAAACAACAGAAATTTATTTTCTTCCAGTTCTGGAAGCTGGAAGTTCAAGATCAAGGTGTGGGTTAGTTCTTTCTGGAGGCTCTGAGGGAGATTCTGTTCCAAGCCTCTCTCCCAGCTTCTGGTGGCTCCAGGCAATCCTCGGTGTTCCTTGTCTTATAGAAATATCACTCCAGTCTCTACTTCATGGTTACATGGTCTTCCATGAATCTCTTATAAAGATACCAGTCATTGGATTTAGAGCCCACCCTAAATCCAAGATGGTCTCATCTGCAGACCCTTAACTCAACTACATCTGCAACAACGCTTATTCCAAGTCAGGTCCCACCCTGAGGTTCCAGGGAGACACTCATTTTGGGGAGACACTATTCCAACCCAGTACAGAGGGAGATCAGTATGGAAAAGAAAGGAGAGTTAATCCATATCCACCAGTCCTGAGATCTTGCAGAGAAACTGTCCAGCCTGAATGTCACAGCTGGGCTGGGATAAGCAGGTTCAGAATGTGGAGGCAGGCGGAAGGCGCGGGAGCAGGCGGGAGGGCTGGAGTGTTCGTGGGGGGCTCTGTAAGCTCTGTCCTGCCCAGCCAGCATGGAGCTGAGTAAGTGGAGGGTCCAGCTTCGGGCCCCAGGAAACCCACCTTCCTCTGCTCATCTCTGACCACTTCTGGACCCTTCTCCCACATCTTCCCTACCCCTTCCGGCTCTATTAGCTTTCCGTTTCAAATCCAGCAACTTCCCTCAAGCCTAAATGGTGCCAAGTGCTGACCCTCTCAGGGGCGTTTACTCTGGAAAGAATTAAATCCTAAAGAACGGGAATAAACTGGAAGAGGGCCAGATCAGGCCATCTTGGCCAAGTCCTTAATTATCCTCTAATTAGCACCAACATTGAATCGGGACTATTTGTCATTTCAAATTCAGAATCGCAAAAGAGACAGCAGATAAAGGAGTTAACTTTGGGTTGTCCATATGGTACCAGCAGAACAAGGGTTCAATTCAATCAAAACAGTTGACCAGAGGATGAAATGCGTCCCAGGAGTGCAAGTGACCGGTGCACTCAGTGTCCAGAGGCTTCCCGCACACGCAGGCTTCTTTGCGAGGGGAGGCAGTTCGGCTTTGGAGGACAGTGGGTCCTGAAGAAACCTCCAGCAAGCACTTCGTTGCTTCCTCCTGTCGACAGAGACTTTCCCCACCACTGGGAAGGCTCTATCCATGGTATTTGTGAAGGATAATTGACTACAAGGAATCTTTGTTGTGCTATCAGCTGTAATTATTTTAATTCAAACACACTCCCTTATAGGACTGACATCATAAATGCTGTTTTCTAGAACAAATAGCTGTCAGAGCTGTCAAGCAGGGCTGCTTACTGTTTTATACCATTACAATATTTAATTTCAACTCTGCTATTTTTTTTCCACTGAGCACTTTTCAAGACTGTTTTTTCCACTTTTATTTGGAAAAATTGGAGCCAAGAAAAGTAAGAAGGAAAGCTGTTCTCTCACATCAAAGTAATTACTGACATAGAAGCAAAGAAAGAAAAAAAGAAAGAGAGAGAGAAAGAAAGAAAGAAAGAAAGAAAGAAAGAAAGAAAGAAAGAAAGAAAGAAAGAAAGAAAGAAAGAAAGGGAAAGAAAGAAAAGAAAGAAAGAAAGGGAAAGAAAAGGAAGGAAGGAAGGAAGAAAGAAAGAAAGAAGAAAGAAAGAAAAAGAGAAAGGAAAAAGGAAAAAAATACTGTCATTGGAGAAGTAATGAAAATTGGAGAGAAAGATAGATTTTTTTAAAAAAGGAAAAAGGAAGGAAGGGAGATAGAAAGATCACTGATTCAGTTCATGTATGGGACAATTTTCTGGCTGGCTAGGTAAAAGCAACTAGTCATTGAGTTTCTTTTGCTACCAGAGCACTTAGAGGAAAAAGGACAAACGAGCAAAGCGATCGCACTGGTCTGGTTAGTTGCAGAGCTCCTTTGGAATAGTGTCTTTAATGGCTGCATTGAAAGGTCAATAGATAGACTTCATAAGATGAGGGAAGGCAACAGATCCCAAATCAGGTAGGTTCTGATTTAAGGCCAACAATTTAAATTCCACAATTTACTGAGCTGCTTTTAATTTTTTTTTTTTTTTTTGGTAAATTTTTATTTTGAAATAGTTTCAAATTAAGAAAAGTTGCAAGAATAGCACCAAGAATTCCCATACACTCTTCACCAGTTTCATCACTTATGCACATTCTGTGCTTTGTCACAGACTCTTTCTGAGCACATTATAGTGCTTTTTTCCTGCACCTTTTGATAGTAAGTTGGAGACATCATGCCGCACACCTCTAGATAGTTCAGTGTGCATTTTCCTAAGAATAAAGACATTCTCTTACATAACCACAGTACGACGATCAAAATCAGGAAATTAACCATTGATGCATTATTATCTAATCCACAATTCATATTCAAGTTTCATCAATTATCCAAATAATATTCCTTATTGTCATGTGCTGCTTGGTCCAGAACCTAACTTGGGATCACGTGTTGCATTTAGCTCTCTCATCTCTTCAGCTTCCCTTAATCTGAAACAGCTTCTCAGGCTTTTATTTGGTTTTTCTTGACCATTGCGTTTCTGAAGAATACAGGCCAGTTATTTTGTGACATGTCTCTCAGTCTGGATTCTTCTGCTGTTTCTTCGTGATCAGATTCAGGTTGTGCATTTTTGATGGGAACGTCACAGAGGTGACTCTGTGTCCTCCTCAGCTGTTGTATCAGGAGGTACGCACCATCCACTTGTCCCCGTGAGGTTAGCCTTGATCACTTAGCTAAGGCGATGTCTGCCAGTGCTTTCTGCTGTGAGGTTATTCTTTCCTCCTTGTATATAATAAGCCCTTTGTGGGGAGAGGCTTGGAGACTATAGAAATATCCTGATCTTAATCATACTTCTCCTGCCTGAGTTAGCATTCACTGATGAGTTCTCCAACTGCATCACTCCATCATTTCTTCCATATTTATTCATTGGCATTCTTCTGTAAAGAAAAGCTTTTCCTTCTCCTATTTGCTTATTTGCTTTCATGTACTTTTGTTTCTTTTCATGTACGTCATTTCCAAGTTCCTCTCCAGGCCCACCCTACATTTCAGACCGTCAGCCACAGGCTCGAAACTAATGTATGTTTCTGGCCGGTTGGCTACTTCCTCTTTAATTAGAATAGCCCAGAATCATAGAAGTTCACTTAATTCAACAACATGCTTTTACGGACAGCATAGCTGAGGCTGAAAAGAGGGAAGGGAAGATCCGAGAGGAGCACACCCGTGGGGAGCTCGGGTGCCCGTTGCCCAGAGCCAGAGAAGTGCCCCCGGGGCAGAGCCATGTGCTTTGCCATGATGCCTGTCCTAGCGACAGTGGTTCCAGCACCTTCCAAGTTGGAAACTCCTTGGGTGGTGGCTTTGTCATCTCCTCCTCTGTGGTCTCAGAGCCATGTCACTCTCTCGAGTTAAGATGCCCTCTGCAGGAGCGTGTTGGGCCAATGAATGAACAAACACACACGACAAATTCAAGAGGACCCACAGCGCCTGAACTGAAGAAAGCTACAGCCCAGCGAGGGAAGGAGGCAGCAGTGTCCAGCAGCAGAAAGCATGTGATTCCGAGCCAGGAACGACTGCAGACGACTCCTAGGAACTGTCCCTGAGACGCGAGCCAGGCTCAGTTCCCCTCTGAGATGCGCAGGAGGAAGCATCGAAACTAATGGGGGGGAAACTCTAATAATATGCAAGCACATTAAACGAAAATTCTTCAGGCTTTGGCTTCCTCAACTGAAAGTGACAATAGTGGATTTTATTATCTCTAAAGTCCCTGCCCCACTGCTATGTTTCTGGAGTCTGGAGCTATAATCTATGCAGGACCTTTCCAGCTTTAATTAATGCAGCATCTCTTATGTAAAACCAAGAAATAATTAGCCCGAACAGCAGAAGCAGAAACAGAATCGTGATTCATGATTCTCCTAATTGTGCTCCCTCCTGCGCATCGGGGCCTCCCACCCCCGCCCGGAGTGACATATGCTCTACACGCACGCGGACAAATAGAACACACGCGAGCACACGTGGGCACACGCCAGCACGGCGGGGGCAGGCTCGCTCCCAGCCAGCTGCTCCCTGTTTTCCCACTTTGGGGTCTCTCAGCATTGGGTATAGAGGGACAGAGTCCTGTCGCCTTGCTTGCTGGCACAAATGTGCAATAAAACACCCATAAATTCCCTGACATTGCAGCGACCTTCGTGGGGTCTGGAAGAGCCACATTTCACACCAAAGATGGAGCTGTAAATATTCTCTCTGTGCAGTAAACACCGAGCTGACACTGGCACCTCGCTCATGTCCTCTGTGTGCCTGCCACCTCTCAGAGGAGATTTATTTACTGCCATGGAAAATTCCAGCCCCAAGGCAGGCAGCTTGCCACGACCCAGCATCTCAGCATCTTGCTTCTTGCCACGGCCTGTTCTCGTCCCCCCCCCCACACACACGCACACACACGAACACGCACACACACATGTACACACACACACACTTGTACACGCACACACACTTGTACACACACAGCACCTCCTGTGATTGTAAAGCTGGGAGCAGGAAAGCGCTGAGAAAATTATACCAGCACAGACGCCACACAGCCAGCAGTCTTTTCTAGGGGGTGGGCTTTCGAATGATTTACCTTTAATTTGTTTTTCTTTTTGCTCATCTGAGTTTTAATTTTTCTGCAATAGTCAAATCATTCTTATATAATTTTAAATTTTTTAAAAATGAAATATTTACTTATGGGCAATAACCCCCAGAAGAAAGGGAACCTAGGAGGGCGAGGACCGCCCCCACCCCCAACTCCAACAGCTCCCTGGAGGGGCAGCAGGACAGTTGAGCAGGACAGAAAGATCCTCCTTTCTTAGATGGGTAAATAAAGGGTAGAGACCTGGTGGATTCTTGGCTGAGGGGGACAGTTGCTATAATCTCCATCTCTTACAGGTGAGAGGCACCTTATGGTTTTCAAAATCATTTCTTTGTTCTTCTCTCAAGACAGCCCTGGGAGCAGGGAAGGTCAGTTGGGCCAGCATCGCTGCCCATCTCCTGTCCCCTCTGATCCTGTCTGGGGTGCAGAGTCTGGCCTGGCACCAGAGGGCGGGCAGGGGTCACCCAGATACCGAGGGGTAGGAGGCTGGACCTGCACCCTACCCTGCAGCTTCTGTCCAGACTGCAGGGGTGTCAAAAGCAGGGACTGCAGGCAGGGCTGAGGGCATTTGTAGAGGGGTGGAGGCATGGAGGGGGCATGCAAGGGGCATGGCTCTGGAGCCCTCTGAGCCACTGGGAGGAGGGGAACCCATGGCTTCTGAGCTCCCAGCAGGCCCTTGGCAGACCTAACCTCAGCTCATATCTGAAGACCCCAAAGGGAGTCAGCCTTGACACAATGGGGAGGGGAGAGGGCGCGGCTGGGCTCAGGGGAGCAGGGAGGAGGATGAACCCACATGTACGGGAGGACTCTTCCTCCGGGTCTAGGACCTCCCCATACTTTATTGTCCCCCCAATGACCCCAAGATCATTCCCAGGTAGAGATCCAGAAGCAGAGGTGCATGGAGGGGAGGTGCTTTGCCCCAGGACTCCCAGCTCCCAGAGGGGATTACAGCAGAATCAACTCTATCCAGCACCACGGCCTGCAGCCTCCCCTCTGCTCCTCGCACTGCCTCCAGCTCAGCCCCCCACAGCCACCACGGAGTGCCCCCAAACTTGCAAGGGGAAACTCCTTCCAAACCAGGGGCCTCAGGGGGCATGGGGCAGCTTCCAAGGTTCTGGATCTTGACCTCAGCTGGGAAAACCTGTGCTCCCAGCTCAGTGTGGGTAGAAAGAGCCAGACAGATGGACCAACTCCTGTTCCCTGCTGGAAATCAAATCCCAGCCTCTTAAACCCCAATCCTCCCTCCCCAGAGAGGAGGACTTCGCTTCACTCACCCTACTCACACCTACCCAGCAAATCAGGGGTTAATGATGAGCTCCCTGTCCCGCCTCCCAGCCAGGGCTCCCCACCCCACAATTTATTTCTGCAATTGTAATTAAGGTCCTGACAGAGAGTGTGAGCTGCCCGGGTTAGTTGTTCAATTTATTGATTAGTTATTTCTCAGAAGTTCATTACCATCCTGAGGCAGGGGATGGGGAATTGGGTCTCTGTGGTTTCTCAAGGCTTGGGCCGCTCCCTATGATTAAATGCAGCCACAACCCATCCATCCTGCAGCAAGGAGCAGCTCTGCCCAAGGTCAAACATTCATGCAAAACAGGAGCTACATCTGCATGTCTAAATATCAGCAGTGAGACTGCCTGAAAACCATTTCGAAAGCCAGGAGAGGGGAAAGAAGAGGGAGGCAAGAAACAAGAAAAAGAAATGGCCCCTAGAAGAAAGGAGGCTGGAAGGAAAACCAGAAGTGTGGCTCAGTGATTCCTACAGGGAACACCCAGTGGAAAAACTCGGGATGACCCCCACCCCTGAACAAAGACTACCAAGCAGGTTAAAAAGCCAAGGATGAAAATAAAAACTTGGTGTCTTAGCCTGGGTGACCCAGAAACAGCCCAACTGGGACAGGCTTGCATGCGAGGACTTTATTGGGAAGTGTGACCCCAGGGAGCAGGCAGGAGGAACAGGAGGGACACAGAAAGCGAGTTAGGCGCTGTTAAGAGCAATTCATTGATCAGTACTGTACACGGGACAGAGACAAGTGCTGAGGTGTGGGATTTGAACGTTAGCTCCTGTCCCCTCTGGGCATTGACCCCCTTGCCCAGGTGAGGCGCTGCCAGGATGCCCACCAGATGGACACTCGCTGCATTCCCAGCAGAACCCGAGCCCCAGCCCCGCAGGAGGCAAGCAAGGCCGCAGGTGGGAGAGGTGTTGGCTGCACCCGGGAGCAGGTGCTCACCTGCACAGTCTAAGTCACTGCTGCGTGTGCTGTCTCCAGGGGCTGGGATCCAGTGCTCCCCCAACCAGCCCTCCAACTCGCCCTTGAATACATGATCTAGGGGGGACATGGAGTCGAGCATTCATCAAATGATTTCTAGATCCATGAAACTGTGCAGCTGTGTCACAGGCCAGGAAAGAGGAGCAGCAGGACTGGGCACCATGAGGAATGAAAGGGTGTCTAGAGAGCTGGATAACTGATTATTGGTGTGGGGAAAACCCCACACATTTGGTATCAAGTGTTATGTGGATAGAAATAGATCATAATATATAGCATGATCTATGATTCAATTTATATAAAATTCTAGAGAAGACAAAACAATACGGACAGCAAGTAGATCAGTGTTGCCTGGGGGGATGGGAGGGAACGTCCCCAAAGGGGCACAGGGGTGATATAAATGTTCCATATCTTGATTGTGATTGTGGTTACGTGGGTATATACATTTTTCAAAATGTTTTAAACTGCACATATTAGAAAGGATGAATTTTATTGTATATGAATTGTACCTTAATATATCTGATTTTTTTAAAACTGAGAAGAAGCACGGTGTTTTTTTAGGGTGGTGAAACTGTTCAATATGATACCTTGATGGTGGATACATGACTCTGTGTATTTGCTCAGGCCCATGGAACTTTACAACACAAAGAATGAACCTTAACGTGTGCAACTTTTTAAAAACTTATTTAGCAGGTCATGCGATTTAAAGATAGAATGTAGAATGTGACCAAAAAGTCGGTATTGGTAAAATACGAATCAATCTCATGGACAGGGATGAAGGGAAAGATGGCACTGTAAGTGCTTGGGAAACGGGTGGAGTCTATAAGCTGAGGGCAAAGGGAGGTGCGCACAGGCTCTACGCTGTGCTGATGATGCTGTATCCCATGGTGGCAACTGAAACCACAGCCCTGGGTACTGGAACTGAACCATTACGTAAACGGATGGCAGATGGCTGGAGTCAGTTTCTGCAAAGCAATTCTGATGCTAAGTCCCAGAGTCAGCCAAACTTCCCAAGTTAAGGGCAGAGTCCCCCACAAGACTGCCCTCATTTCAGACACTAGCTGCAAGCTTGGAGGTTCTCAGGCCACCCTCACTTCTGACCAGGTGGCTACAAATTGGGGAGTTCCCATGACCCACTCAGGTTTGATAATTTGCTAGAATGACTCTCAGAACTCTGGAAAGCACTATACCTCCTATTACAGTTTTATTACAGCAAAAAGCATACAAATTGGGACTAGCTAAAAGAAAAGATATATAGGGGGAGGTCTGAAAGGGTCCCAAACAGGAAGTTTCTTTGTCTTCTCCCTATGGAGTCAGGACATATCTTCCTCCTGGCGTGTCTATGTGTGACAATATGCGGGAGACTTAACCAGGGAAGTTTACCTGAGCTTCACTGACTAGAGTTTCCATTGGGTTTCATTACACAGGCTTGATTGATTGAGTCACCGGCCAAGTGGTTGAACTCAGTCTCTGGCCCCCTCCTCCAGTCCCTGGAAGTTGGGCTGATATCCCTCGACTCAAAGCCTCCGCCCTTTAATCACGTGGTCGGTCTCTCCAGCCCAGCCAGCCCCATCCCGAGTCATCTCATTAGCATGAGTTATCTAGGGGCCCCCTATGTACTACCTCCTTAGCAGAAATTCAGGTATTGCCCATGAGGCCCACCATGAATAGCAAAGACACTCCTATCACAGGAAATAAAGGGTGTAGAGGCTCCCTTGCAGGAACCAGAGACAAACACCAGCCAAATACTTTATGACACAACAGTATCTCTTTGCTAGCATGGAACGCTATAGGCAAGCTAGGGGAGAAGTTTAGAATGATCACACGGTTGTAGGTTAGAGTCGGAAACATCATTATGAACTTGTATTTAATATATATATATATTTATAGATACAAACCATATTTATTAACTATATATATATATATTTTTTTTTAAACAAAGAGTTTATTTGGGCTGAGGGTTGAGGACTGCAGCCCAGGAAACACAAACCCAAGATGTCTTGGACATGGGCTTTGCCTGGCAGCAGTTTTAAACAGATTTTTAAAGGGAAAACTTAGGGAGCAGGTCCAAAGATGTTTGCCAAGAATTTATACTGGTTCACTAAAATAGCATAAACTACTGATTGGCAATACGTTGCTCTTTTATATTAACTACGCTTCATGTTTACACTGAAATGGTTACACTGAGCAGGGTTTATAGATGTATACATACATGGGTTAATATAAACACATATCTCTTGCTCTGTCAGCTGAGAGGGCCTAAAAGAAATGCAATCGCAGTAGCTGTGAGCACACCCTGCACCCAGATCTTGGTTTCTAAAAGCATTTTTAAATAAAAAGAACCAGGGCTTCCTGGAGAAGTGGCTGATTCTGGGACTGGGCCTGGAAATATGCAAAATGAGTCTGGAGGACATTGTCGTGTCAGAAAGTAAAGAAATACTCAAAAAAATCCCCACAATGATGGGATACATCAAGGGGACACAGGAGCCAACTGAAAGAGCTCCCAGTGGCCAAAGCTGGAACAATTTGAGCAACAAACATAGTACAAGAATACTTCAAAAAATTCATGGAAAAATAGAATTAAAAGACTATGAATATTTCCATGAACTTTTTTTCTTTTTTTTTTTTTTTGTCGTTTTTTCGTGACCGGCACTCAACCAGTGAGTGCACCGGTCAGTCTTATATAGGATCCGAACCCGCGGCGGGAGCGTCGCCGCGCTGCCAGCGCAGCACTCTACCAAGTGCGCCACGGGCTCGGCCCTTCCATGAACTTTTTGAAGACCCCTCATATTGGGTTATAATCCAAAGTATGAAATAGGTGTCCATGAGTCTATATTGATATAAATAAATGATTGAATAGATAAATAAATGGGGGTGAACAGACCAATCTAACCTGCAGAGGAACGCCAGACAATGGGTGTGGATATCGCACCCTGAAGGAGATGGAACAGAGCTCTCCATCGCTTAATTGTGAGCTGTGCTTAGTGACTTCTTTGTAAAGATACAGTATGGAAAGGGGTAAGAAAGGTAGCTTCACAGTGGAGAACCGACAGACACCAGTCTCCCCTGTGATCGAGGTCATCACCACAGCTGTAAGTCCTGTTGACAGTATGTGCCCTTGACACAATGTGATAAAGTGGCTCGTCACCTCTGTGTTCTTCCTCCCCAAAGCCCGTACCCAACCTGATCATGAGAAAAACATCAGACAAACACCAGCAGAGGAATATTCTACAAGACACCTGACCAGTAGTCTGCAAAACTGTCAAGGTCATCAAAAACAAGGAAAGACTGAGAAGCTGTCACAGTCAAGAAGAGCCTGAGGAGACACAATGACTGAACGTCATATGGAATCCTGGATGGGATCCTGGGACAGAAAAGGGCATTAGGTAAAAACTGGGGAAATCTGAACAAATTATGGACTCGAGTTAATAATAACATACTGCATGGTGCTGGTATAACCAAGGGTAAGCATTCAGATCCCCACACCAGCCAGCCGCCAAAAAATAGAAATTTTTTTTTAAATGTACCATATTGGTTCATGAATTTTGACAAATGTACCGTACTGGTGTTAGATGTCAGTGAGGGTCCAGGCATTGTCCTGCTTGACCAGCACAACCAGTGGTCCTGAGGGCGACTGAGGCCTGTCATTTGGGATGCCTTGCATACAGGTACAGCCGTTAGGATTATGCAGCTTATTCTTTCGAATCCCATTGGTTTTAGGCCTGACCATGGGCCATTAGGCACTACTTCTTGCGTGGGCCTTGACATTAAGGCGAAGGTTAACCCACTTGCAGGCTGGCCAAGGGGCAGCCACGAGATGCCAGCATGCTTCTGAAGGTGTAGCCTGGACCTCCAAGGAGCAGCCGTAGTTCTCTAGTGGGTGGCAGCTCCCAGGGCAGGAGGCCGCCTTGGCTTCAGATCTTAAGTCAGTGGGGCTCAGCCTGGGAAGTGCAGCCATCGAGGGTGGGGAGACCCAGGGTGGCAGGGAGGGGGAGGGGAGCTTCCATTCTAGAGTCAAAACCCAGGCTCTGAAACTAGGCAAAGCAGAAAGATGCACAGAAACATACATCTAAACACCACCATGGTCACCTCCCACTTGTAGGATTGTAGCTTTTTTTTTTTTTTTTTTTTTTTGTCGTTTTTTCGTGACCGGCACTCAGCCAGTGAGTGCACTGGTCAGTCCTATATAGGATCCGAACCCGCGGCGGGAGCGTTGCCGCGCTCCCAGCGCAGCACTCTACCAAGTGCGCCACGGGCTCGGCCCGATTGTAGCTCTTTTTAAAAAGTATATTGGTTTTCATTCTTTCCTATATTTTCCAAAATGTCTGCAATGAGTATATGCTTTTTTTTTTTTAAATCAGACCCCCCCAAAAAAAGTTTTCTTGTTTTCCTTTTTTATATGCAAATCTGTAGTAAAGAAAAAACTTTGTTACTCTCACATCTTCGGGAAAGAACGTCAACTGGATGACACAGAGGACTGTGAACTGCTCGAATCTCTCTGGGATTTTTCAGTTACAGTCTCTGTCTGTCTGTCTGTCTCACTCCCATGCACACACCTCACAACAAGGTCAGTTAAACACATGAGCTTTAGGTTACTGCCCTGTTAAAAAAAACACCTTTTCTCAATGGAGATGAATGCCTGTTTTCATACCTCTTATAAAACAGAAAGAGCTACCTTTCACCAGCCTCTGAACACAAAATTCAGCTACGTTTCTGCATAGGCTAGAAGCCTGTCACCTAGAGCGATACACTCCCCCTTGCCCACCCTGAGACCTCATGTCCCTGTGGTGTCCCTGCACACCTGGACTGGGGCCTGGCCAGCAGGACAATCCCACAGCAGACCTCACTTATCCACTCCAAGGGCACCAGGGTGAGCACTGTGAGGTTGGTGAGACAGACAGACAAAAGGACCCCAAGCCAAATGTGATCACGTAAGAGAGTTTACTTCCAGTGAACCTGGAGGAGAAACTGAAAGATCAGTTTTCTGCCCCTGTACGGACTAGCAGAGGCTTTATAGGGTTTGAATTTGGGAAGGGGGTGGTTAGGGGGAAGAGCCTAAGTTCTGAGAAGGGGTTGGGCAGCTATTCTGAGCCCTAACAGCTTTGTGGCTTTCTGTTTTTTACGAGATCCTGTTTTGTACCAGATGTTCTTATCAGAACACACTGGCCTTGAGGGAAAGGGAGGTGGTAGGGGGACAGGGTGAGAGAGCGGTCAACATGGCTGTGCTTATGCTAAGCTGACTGTGAATCTAATAAGTGCCACCAGCTCTGAGGACACCCTCGGGAGGGAAGTCCCCTAATCAATTAGAGAATGTACATCCCCTGGTCCTCCCACCTCACCCACCAGGTACCAGGCCTTGGCTGCCCTGGGCCTCATTCTTGGCTTGTCTCTGTCACTGATGGTTTTCACGCTCTGATCATCACCTTCCGGTGTCACTTTGAGACCATGAACTGCAAGGCGCCACAGAGGAGGAACAAGACTCTCATTCTGGGCCTGGTGCCCGCACGATATCTGAGCAAGCTCTGATGGCCATGGTGTCCCCCCTCTCTCCTTCCTGGGGCTCAAAGCCCAGCTGAACTTGAGCCCCCAAGAATGGGATATATTGTAGACAAGGGTCACTTCCCTTAATGACAAAAAACCCCAAAGGAAGCAGTAAGCCAGTGCAAGATTGTCACATCTTCAGATGGCACTGCGGGGCAGGGCTGGGGGTGGAGAGAAGGGCACGGTGCCCAGGGTGGAATAGGAGCCGAGGCTTTCAATGGGGAGGAGAGGAGAGGAAGGGGACAGAAGTCCTGCCAGCCATTTCCCTCCTTGATAAGTAGGGAAGCTTGGACTGAAAGAGCATTTCACAGAGCTGGGCCGTGGGCCCCGGGGAGCCTGGCTGGCCCTGGAGGGGATCCCACGCCCGGCCATCCTGTCCCACCCCCAGGCAGGAGTGTCAAAGCAGAGCCTTCACCATCGTCACCCAAAAAGAACGTGTGCAAGATGTGATCGTTTGTCACCGAGATGGAGTATACGATATGAACCATGGCAAACACCGTAATGACTAATTTCAAACATTTATTACAATTCTTGAGAGACTTGAAAGCTGTCCCCGCTCTTGATTTTAATAAATGCAGTCTTGAAGCAGCCGCTTATCAAAGTGACACAAATTGTGTGGTAAATAGATTATGGCACAGCTGAAATACTGGAAAATGAGATCAGAAATGCTTCTTCTCTCCCATTTAAAACTCCCCGCGATCCTTCAGCCTGAGCCTGGCGAGCTGGAGGTGGGCAAGCCCCCGGCAGCTTGTCCTCAGCTTCCCCGCAGACCCTCCTGCAGAGGAACCCACGGGCCCAGGGCACCTTCAGCCCATCCGTGTCTCAGCAGCCGGGGCAGGGGTGCCCAGGAGGGAGGAAGGGACACTGGGTCTGGGGACAGGGGCTGAGGCTGGAAGGAGGTACTGATTAGGGGCTATGGGGATTGACCCCCCAGGGAAGCTTTGCTGAGGAACGCCCCTCCCCCACCCTCCGTGTCACTCTAAAACAGGTTCCACTGCCAGCCAGCTCTGACTGAGTTCTGGGTTTGGAGGCTCCTGGGCTCTGAATCTCTTCTCTGCCATGCTCCCACCCCTTGGTTCCATAGACTGAGCACCTACGTGTGCCAGGCATCCTACTGTGTGCTGGGGGTGGGGCAGACACAGGTGGGTAAGGTGAGACAGATGCCCTCAAAGGGCCTCCAGGAGGGAAGGGAAGGCCAATGTGCATGTAGTGACAGGAGACCACAGCAGACCCCCAAAGCCTAGGCCTGCTGGGATGACTTGGCTGGAGTTGACAGGAGATCCTGGGGCAGCTACCCCTGCCCAGCCACTGTGACCCAGCAACGTGGGACATTCCCAGGCCAGATGGTCACATCCTTGGAATAAGAACCTGCTCTGCCCAGAATTCCAGGCACCATGTCCAGGCTGTCTCACTCTTCCTCCAAGGACAGAGTGACCAGGTGAAAGCCCTGTTCTTAAACCCTTGAACCAAGGAGTGGTGAGGCCCCCAGGGCCCCCCAGGACTCACCCACCCCAAATGGCTCCCTCCTAAGTGCATGATACACTTAGGATCAGTCCCACGGTTTGCCACTTAGCATGTCCCTGTGAAAAGATAAATATATCACCTCTGGGGGGACACAGAGGCCACTCTTTGCACAAGGAGGGCATCAGTCTAGCTGTTCAGGGACAGCTCCAGAACACTTTCCAGGAACCTCTGTATCAGAATTTCTAGAACTGCGTGGCGCTGCAGAACCTCATTGGTAACTAATTGCTGGTGTAACTAGACACATGCCGTATATCAACGCCAATTAATCGTCAAATAAAAAGCATGGTGTGTCTATGTGCAGTTTCATCTCCCTGCAAGAAGCCTCATTCTTTGTTTTTGAAAACAATTTTTTAAATTCTTTTTTCTTTTTTTAAATTTCATCATTACACAATGTAAACATTTTTTGTGGCTCTTTACCAATAGAAGCCTTATTCTTAAGACAGCCTAGTCCCTTCCCTGCCCAGGTGGGATGTCGTCCCCTCGGCAGCAGCCACCACTGGGGCATTTCGTTCATTAGCTGGTGATACTGCATAGCTAAACAGCTCCTCCCAGGCCTGGGCAAGTGGGGAGGTGACGCCCAGCCTCTCTTGCTCAGTCCCTTCTCCAGGCAGCCGACTTGAGGATATTCGACACCCGCCCCCTGTGCTGTTTTCACTGACAGAAAACAGAGGGCATCTGACATGCTCAGGTATAATGGCTTTGAGGAGTAATTCCTGCTTTATATTTTTAAAATAAGCATTGAATTAAGAAACTACATCGTTTATATATTTAAGCCCAAGTTAATAGATATTAAATTTTATTATGTATTAAATGTTAATCATTCATTAGGTTTCTCAAATTAAACATCAAACCTCTAACAAATTAAATATAAATAATTAAGTCTATTATTAGTGGAGAGAGATTGCCAGGAATGGGGTGGGAGGAATTGCATTTCAGAAACTGTTTTTTAAGTCAAAAGAGCTCAGGGCCATATTACCTCCATTGTATAGACAGGAAAAGGAAGACTCGGGGAGGTCACACACTGATACAGTTCCGAGCTAGGATTCAAACACACATCTCTTTATTTCCAAGAGCCAATCCACTGTTTGGAATACACAAAACACATGTACCGTTTATGCTATGAGGACAGGATGATTGGTCAGGGCAGGTTAGAGGTAGGATGCAAAATATGTTCATTTCATCAGAGGGAAGGGAGTAAGGAGATGGGGTGCTGCTTAGAAAGGACCCACACAGGTGGCATCCTGCAGAGGGAACACCTGGGTGCCCAGGAAAGAACACCAAGGAGGGCGTGAGAGGAGGGAAGGCATAGACAGACCGTGGACCTGCGCCCCATCTCAGAGGTTGGGACCCCCAGGGAGTCCACTCCTCTTCGTGCCTATAGGAGCTTGAATGTGGCCCCCAGAAGGACATGTCCATTTCTTAATCTCCAGAACCTGTGTGGCCTTATTTGAAAAAAAGGTCTTTGCAGATGTAATTAAGTTAAGGATCTCAGATGAAATCATCCTGGATTACCTGGATGGCCCCTAAATCCCATAAGTGTTCTCAGAAAGAAACAGCAGAGGAGGAGTCCATGTAAAGACAGAGGCAGAGATCAGAGTGATGGAGCCACCAGCTTGGGAATGTGGACAGCCACCAAGAGCTGGAAGAGGCAAAGAACAGAGTCTCCCCTGAAGTCTGGAGGGGGCCCAGCCCTGCTGACACCTTGATTGCAGATGTCTGGACTCCAGAACTGTGAGAGAATCCATTTCTGTTGTTTTAAGCCATCCAGGCCATGGTAATTTCTTACGACAGCCCCAGGAAACGAATACAATGCCAAAGGAACTTGCCTGTCCCCTCTTTGTGACAATGTCATGCTTGCCCCCAACACTGGTTATGCCAGGTTCTGCCTGTCCCCTTCCTCTACCAAAAGACTCAGCACATGTGCTTGGGGACGTCACTGTCTAATCAGCTGCACAGGAGCAGGGCTCTCTGGCTCAGGGTACACATTGGAGGGAGATTCTTTCCACCATGACAGTCTGGGGACAGCGTGGACGAATACAGATAGGCTCCGATTTTTAAAAAATTCTACCTATGGAAATCCAAACTAACAAGGACATGTGTGGTCGTGGTTAGTCTAATTGCAAGATGATTCTTTATTTTACAACCAGCTTCTTCTAAATGGAAAAGCCCTTGATCTACTTCACATAGTAATGGCTTTTGCTCATCCTATGCTCCTGAGCCTGCTTTCACCCCCTTGGGAGTGAAAACACTCCCCAATTGTGTTTCTACCCCTGGTCCCCTTGGCCAAAAATCTCAACCACCCCCAGTCCAAAGTCTCCCCTTCCGCTGGCTCCTCCTCCCGATGTCCTGCTCCCAGCCAGCCTCCGGCTCTAGGCTCTGCCCACTGTCCTGCACCCCAGAGATGACACTCCCTTGCTCAAAACCCTCACCCTAAAAGATAAAGTAAAAAAACAAAAAAAACCAAAACAAAACCCTCACCTTCCTCACTGCCCACCAGAGCAAGCATAGACTCGGCCACCTGAACTGTATGGCCACCCATGTGTGGCCTCTGCAACCTTTCTGGTCTCTTCTCCTGCTGCACCATGTGGAGCCTGAGCTCCAGGCATGCTGAAAGCAACAGTGACCCCAACTGGAGTCCCCGGCACCCCCCACCCCTCCCCAGGCCCTTGCCGTCTCCCCTCGAGGAATGCCTTCCCTGCCCGTCTTCTGAAGGTTAGAGCCTGGTCATCTCCAGTGTGACGTCTTCCACAAAGCCTTTCGGTCTCCCTTGGAAGGACGTGACCCCCTCCTTGGGCCACCTCCTGCACACACATGTGGAATTTGCATTTATCTTCCACGGCACTCGGTGTGCCCCGACTTCACTCAGCTCATTTGCTGCAGAGGAGACACAGTGTGGGAGAAAGAAGACTCTAGGGTCAGAAGACCCAGGCGCCAACCCCAGGCCTCCCCTTACCAGCTGCGAGGGCCCACCTTAGCCACTTTGTCCCTTAGGCTTCAGTCACCAGCCTAGACCCATGACTTTCTCTTTTGGTGCAGAATCCACATTAGGTGATGAAGGAAAATTGTGTTATCCCCCTGCGTGCCCAACCTTCCTGCTGCCCACCCAGCCCTGCCCCACCCAGTGTCAAAGAGGAAGAGCTTTGTCCCCGCCTCTCCTGTCCCCTCCTGCCGCTGCCTCCTGGAAGAGCGTGTCTCCCCAGCCTGGCTCCTGGCCTCTGGCGAGCAGAATCGGGAGGGGACGACAGAGACACTAGAGCAGAGGGGTAGGAGGAAAAGAAACGGATTCTTATTTGTAGAGTCAGTTCCTGGGCTTTTGTTCGTTGTGGGGAATCCAGGTCATTGCTGGAGTAAAAAGAGAAGTTATAAAAGAAGCTGGGGGTGGGGAGAGGAAGAAAGAGAAAGTGAGAGAAAGAAGGAAACCGACTGTGGCTTGGACAAAGATCAGAAAGATCGATGTCAGGGTTCTCCAGAAAGACTGATTAATTTTTTTTTTGGCAACTGACCAGTACAGGGATCCGAACCTGTTGTCAGCACCACGCTCTACCGAGTGAGATAACCGGCCAGCCAGAGGGAGATTTATGTTTACGGGATCAGCTCACGTGGTGGTGGCAGCTGGAAGTCCGAGATCTGCAGGGCAGGCCCACGGGCCAGACCCTCAGGCAGCCGACGCTGCAGCCTCGAGACCGTCTCTTCTTCTCCAGAAAACCTCCATTTTTGCTCAAGTCCTCAACAGATTGGACAAGGCTCTTCCACATTTGGGGGGTCATCTCTTTTATCTGAAGTCAGCTGATGGTAGGTGTTGACCACTTCACAACACCTTCACGGCAGCACCTGGATTTGTGTCTGGTCTAATAACTGGCCGCTGCGGCCTGGTCAATTGCACACGTGACACTGACCATTGCAGTCAGCGAGTTAGAGACCTGGCGTGTGGGGGAACTAGGGACAAGAGGAAGGAAGTTCTGAAAAGTGATGCTGGGGATTAGGACACGAGTCCCCTTGAATCCCAGTCGGCTGCCATGTCCAGTGTCTGGAGTGTTTGAGTGTCTGGAGACCTGGCCCCGTGGTGCCCTGGCTTGTACCCGGTGATGCTGAGGATTAGCGGGTACACAGGAAATTAGACCTGCTCTGTTTGGAAGAGGGCGGGGGGAGGGGGTCTGGCTCTGCCACCCCCTCTTGACACCTCAACCTTCCATGACTCCCCACACCCCCTGAGCAGGTGGCCCATTGCTCAGGATGGGCCTCCATGTAGACTAGATCATGTCCGGAAAAAGCAGGGGAGTCCAAGGGAAACCTTCTCCTCCTGTCATGTTCTCTGTCACTTTACAAACCCACATTTGCACAGGCTGTTTAGTTCCCTAGTGCTCAGTGTGGGATTCAGGCTGGAGCACACTTCTCCACAAATTGCAGACCAGGTTACTGAAGGACGGCCTCACCCTTGCCCGCTTCCTTCTGTCCATCCTGGGTCTGCGTGCTGAGCTGTGTGCACGGGTGACTGCTCTGCCCGCAGATGCTGCCTTCCCTTAGCTCCACCTGGGGGAGCCCCTGTGGGGTCACATAGGCCACCAGGGACACACATGTACAAGCTCAGAGACAGATCCACAGCCTCTATCCCCATTCCCCCAAGTGAAACTTTGGTGAGCATCATAGTCTGGGATCAGGAACATCCCCCACCACCTCCCAGCAAGCAAATAATTCTCACCGCAGCCTCAGGATTTGACTTGTAAAAGACACACCATTTGATGCCATTATCTCTGAGGCTTTCTCATTCTTAGTTCCTCTCTTTGCTATTTAATCGCCTCTGAATGAGAACTCCTTGGTTCTTCCCACCCCAGTGCTCTGCTTGGGGCCAAGCACAGGCAGAGTCTCAGGAAGACTCTGGCATATTGATGAAGGTGCTTACATTGGCTTGCGACCATGGCAACCTGCTCAGCTGAGCAGTGAGGCTGCAGGCCAGGGCTCTGGGGTCTGAGGTTTGGTGCTGTGGGAGTGCATTGTGATGATGATTTCCCAGGAACTCCTCCTTGGAGGGCCCCAATGGGACTGACTTGCAGGTGTGATGCCACTTGGGTCTGGTCCTACCCCAGGCAGGATAGGAACCCTCTCAAGGTTGGGATCAGCCAGCAAAGGAAACTCAGATTCAAAGAGCACTTGAGCCACCCAAAAGCAAAAGGTGCTTCCTGCCAGGTTCTGGAAACAGCCCCAGTCCTCGAGGAGGCAGGAGGGGCACAGAGAGGCAGGGACAGGCTGCTCCACCTCACATCAACGGGGTAAGTTTCTGCCCTGACCTTTCCAGACCAGCTCCTCCACCCACCTCCCTGCTCAGAGAGGAGGATGGGCTGCCTACGGCTTTTACCTCCTGCAGCTGAGCCCACAGCCTTCCCCTTTCTTACCTGAGTGCTCCTGTCCCTGCGTCGGATGTGCCCTCTCCATGTGACAGGGTGGGTGTCACAACTATTTTCAGTCAACAGGCCCCCCACTCCCCCGCATCGTTGCTGCCTTTGCAGTCTCAGTCCCAGAGCTTGCTGGCACTCTGAGAAGGACTGTGGACCCCTAGCAGCTGGGGTGGCACTGGGGAGGGGGAGGGGAAGGAGCAAGGTGGGAGAGCAGAGTGGGATTCAGCCTCCTCAGGTGCAGACAGACTCGCTTGTCACTTGCCAGTCAGGTCCCGGGGTGCCCCAGGCCCTCAGGGAGATGGGGGAGGCTGACTCTCTGAGCCCTGGGCTAGGGCCCTTCCATGGCTCAGGAGAATGGCTGGATTCCAGAACATGGCTCAGGGGCACCTTCTTGATCTGGTCTTGCTGACTTTGGCACTCTGACTGCTGTACATCCCCTACCCCACTCCGTTTCTAGAATGTTCTAACCACACTTAAACAGCGTCATGTTCTCTAGCCTCTGGGCCTTTGCATAGGCTGGTGCCTCTGCCTAGAACACTCTCCTTCCCCCATTCCTGCAGGTCTCAGTTTAGACCTCAATGCTTCTGAGAAACTCCTCCAGTTCTGGATAGGAGTTGTACAGATGGAACAGTGTTCTCCCGAAATTCATGCTCACCCAAAAGCTCACAAGGTGACCTTATTTGGAAATAGGGTCTTTGCAGATGCATTTAGTTAAGATGGGGTCATTCTGGAGTAGACTGAGCTCTACATCAAAAGGTTGGTGTCAAACTAAAAAGCTTCTGCACAGCAAAAGAAACAATCAACAGAGTGAAAAGACAACCAAAAGAGTGGGAGAAAATATTTGCAAAATATACATCTGACAAAGGATTAATATCCAGAATATACAAGGAACTCAAACAACTTTACAGCAAAAAACCAAATAACCCAATTAAAAAATGGGCAAAAGAGCTGAACAGGCATTTCTCAAAGGAAGATATACGAATGGCCAATAGACACATGAAAAAATGCTCAACATCACTCAGCATTCAGGAAATGCAAATCAAGACCACTTTGAGATACCATCTCACTCCATTCAGGATGGCTAATCTCCGAAAGACTGAGAATGATAAATGCTGACGAGGTTGTGAAGAAAAAGGAACCCTCCTACACTGTTGCTGGGGCTGCAAAATGGTGCAGCCTTTGTGGAAAATGGTATGGAGGTTCCTCAAACAATTGCAGATAGATCTGCCATATGAGCCAGCTATCCCACTGCTGGGAATATACCCAGAGGAATGGAAATCATCATGTCGAAGGGATACCTGTTCCACAATGTTCATTGCAGCACTCTTTACAATAGCCAAGAGTTGGAACCAGCCCAAATGTCCATCATCAGATGAGTGGATACAGAAAATGTGGTATATCTACAGAATGGAATACTACTGAGCTATAAAAACGAATGAAATACTGCCATTTGCAGTAACATGGATGCACTTAGAAAAAATTATATTAAGTGAAATAAGTCAGGCACAAAAAGAGAAATACCACATGTTCTCACTTATTTGTGGGAGCTAAACATAAATAAATAAATAAATAAACACAAACAAATAAAGGGAAGGAGGAAGAAGACACAATGATCACGGTAATTCCTTGAACTTGTTAAGGCAAGTGAACAGATATGATGGGGGGGGAAGGAACAGGTAAAGGGTCAAGAAAATCAACTACGATGTATACTGAGAAGTTAAAAATTAATTAATTAATTAATTAATTTAAAAGGTTGGTGTCCTTATCAGGAGAGGGAAAAACTCGTGTGAAAACAGAGGCAGAAACTGGAGGGAGGGAGCCACAGGCCAGGAGCTGGGGGAGGCAGGAGGTTCTTCCCCAAGAGCCTCGGGAAGGAGCACTGTCCTGCAGGCACTATGGTTTCAGACCTCTGGCCTCCAGAACTATGAGAGAATAAATTTCTGTTGTTTTAAGCCACCCAATTTGTGGTCGTTTATCACAGCAGCCCTAGGAAATGAATACAAGGCTGCCTGTTATGAGCCCCACATTTCTGGGCACGTCTGCCATCAAGGCAGCTGTGGAGATGGACCACTCAATGGCCCTTTTGGGTGTGGAGTCCCAGTCCTGCCCTAAACAGCTGGGGGGCTAGGGCTGGCACCATTCCCTCTCAGAGCCTCAGTTTCCTCATCTGTAAAATGGGGGTGCGCTGCCCTGCAGGAGGCACTGGCCCGGCCCGCAGCACTCATCAGCTCTTGGCCTGTGCTGCTACAGCCCTTCCCAAGCTATGTCTTGGTGATTGTTTACATCCATTTCTCTTCCCCAGTTTTAGGGTCTTGTAGGCAAGGACTGTTTTGATCTGCACCTGCTATGACATAGAGACTTGATAACTATTGGGGGAAGGTGGGGGACAACCAGCCACCAGTCAGCTAACAGGAGTGAGATAAACATGACTCCAAAGAAGATGAGGGGGTTATAAGGTCACAAGCAATCACAGATGGTGAGGAGATGAGTCCTTCTTGGTGTCAATGGGACTTAAACGTCTTTGTTAAAAAATACCTTGATGCTGGAGAAGTCTGTCCAGCTGCCCACATCCAGCCTGTTCCTGGCCCAGCTCACAGCCCTCCTGGATGGGATGGCCCCTGAATGTAAGCAGTTTCTCCCAGACCTCAGCTGAGCACCTTTGTACCCGAGGAGGACAGCTCCCCTGATATCTCTGTTCCCTGAACCCTGTGTGCCCCAAGTAGCCAGCCTGCCCATCCCTCCTGCTGTAGAACTTCTGCACCTCGCATACCTGGGCCTCGTCTTGTGCCTCTTGTGCTGCTGAGACAGAGACAGGCTGACCTTATATGTTTGCCCAGCTCTTGGGCCACTGCAGAAAGCCCCTGACTGGACACTGGTGAGTTGAGGCATGGGCAAGCATCCCCAAGGCAAGTCACCACCTGCCATGGGTAGAATGGAAGCCCCCGAAAGATATACCCTGCCAGACCCTGTGAACGTGACCTGATTTAGAATAAGAGTCTCTGCAGATGTAATCAAATTGAGGATCTTGAGATGAGATTATCTTGGATTATCCAGGTGAACCCTAAATCCAATGGCAAGTGTCTTCATGAGTGAATGGCAGAAGATTTGCAACTCATAGACACAGGGGAGGAGGCCATGTAAAGATGGAGGCAGAGATTCGAGGGATGCAACCCAAGCCAGCAAATGCCTCAGGCCCCAGAGGCAGTAAGAGACAAGGAAGGATTTTCCCTGCAGCCTCTGGAGGGGTGTGGCCCTGCAAATACTGCATGAGTTCAGCCTCCAAAACGTGAGAATTAATTTCTGTTGTTTTAAGCCAAGCAGTGTGTGGTCATTTTTACAGCAGCCACAGGAAACAAATATATCACCTCAAAAAGGCAACTGAGGAAGGTCACTCACACCTTCAAAGTTTCCTGCATGGAGTTTAAATGGGGCAATTTGGCAGTGTCTGTCAATGACTTAAATCTACGCCTTTTGCAGCCTGCAGGCCTCTGTATGTGCTGTGCCCTTCCCCAGGACACTGTTCACATTGTTGCCTTCCCATCTCAGCCCAGCACCTCCACGTCAAAGACTCTTCCACACTCTCTCAAACATGTGAGCGAAGGTACCATACTGCGTCACTGCTAAGGTGCACAGTTTTTCACGTTAGCATCTCTGAAATGTATGTCTTACAACGAATGACATGTTCTATTTTCATTAGTAGCATCTTTTTCTTTCTTAGTGCCACCTAAATAATGGTATGTTTTGTAATGATGTGCATCAGATTTTTTGAAATGCAATACATAATAGCCAAGGATGTCTATACTGTGGATATTTTTGTAATATAGCAAAAAGATTGGAAATAAATGTCCATTGATAAGACAACAGTACAATTAATAGTGGTGCATGCATGCTGAGGAATACTGTGCAACAGTTGAAACAAAGAAGGTAACTCTGAATGAGCTAACATGGGAAGCTCTCCAAGATACATTTTTAGATGAAGAAAAGCAAGTTTCAAGCAATTATGTAGTATTTTGTTTATATCTTTTAGAAGCTAAAGCTAGAAACATATAAATATAGAAGTATAGAGACATACACACACGTGTGTTTGTATATATTATTGCACAGTGAATTATGTAAATTACTGTATGTATATTATTGTGCAGAAAAGATCTAGAAGGATAGGCCTATTTACACATACTAAAAATGCCACAGTCTTTACCTCTGGGGAAGGGCATGAGCCTGAAGTACAGGGTTTGTTGGACACTGTGGACTGGCTCACTCTGCATCTATTTCAGCTGTTCCCAGTGCCTCTTCCCGCACCAACGAGGCTGGAAAACTAACAACTATATTCCTCAGACTGCTTTGCAATTGGGATGCCATATGTGACGTCAGCTCCACCAAATAGATGCACCACACATATGTCAGCAGAACCATTGTGTTCTAGCGCCAGCAGCTGGGCATGAATTCATGAATTATAATAAAATATATTATGTGAAATAATATAGATTAACAATATATAATAATAACAAATTATATTGTTCCAATATTTAGCCAGAACACAGCTAAAGCAGTGCTGAGAGGAAAATTTATAGCACTAAAGAGCATGCATTGGAAAAGAATCTCAAACAATAATTTAAGCTCTCACCTCAGCAACCTAAAAAAAGAAATGTAAAATAAACCCTAGGAAAGCAGAGAGAAAGAAATAATAAAGATAGGAACAGAAATCAATGAAATTGAAGGCAGAAAAACAAAAGTTTTGAGACAAAGAGCTGCTGGTTTTAAAGACCAACAAAATTGACAAACCTCTAGCAAGACTGACAAAAAAGAGAAAAGATACAAGGTATCAACACCAGGAATGAAAAAGCAGTTTTCATTACAGACTCTGCAGACATCAAAAGAATTATAAGTGACACTTCACCAAAGAAGACATATAAATGTCCAATAAGCTCATTAAAAGGTAATCAACATCACTAATTATTAGTTAAACATAGAATTACCATATGATCCAGCAATCCCATTTCCAGGTATATACACCAAAGAACTGAAATCGGGGACTTGAACAGATATTTGTACACATGTTCACAGCAGCATTATTCACAATAGTAATATTCATCAGTGGATGAGTGCAGAAACAAAATGTTGTATATCCATACAATGGAATATTGTCCAGCCTTAAAAAGGAATAAAATTCTGTCATATGCTACAACATGGATGAACCTTGAGGACATTAAGCTACGTGAAGTAAGGGAGACACAAAAGGAAAAATACTGTATGATTCCACTTTTGTGAAGTTCCTAGAGCAGTCAAATTTACGGAGACAGAACATAGAATGGTGTTTCCCAGGGGCTGAAGAGAGGCAGGGATGAAGGTTATTGCTTAATAGATATAGAGTTTCAGCTGAGAAAGATGAAAAAGTTCTGGAGATTGATGGTGGTGATGGTTGCACAGCAACGTGAATGTACTTAATGTAATAGAACTGTGACGTTAAAAAGGGTTAAAATGGTAAATTTTATTTCATTTGTTTTACCACAATAAAGAAAGAAATTAAGTACACAATAAATATTGTTAAATAAATAAATTGATTAGTAGATAATAAGGGAATGTTATGAACTCTATACATATGTTTGACAACATAGATAAAATAGACCACTTCCTTAAAAAACAAACTCACAAACTACCACAACTCACCCAATATGAAATAGATAATTTAAATAACCTTTTAAGTATTCAAGAAATTTAATCCATAATTTCAAAACTTCCAATAAAGAAGCCTCCAGGCATAGATGATATCATAGATGGAGAGTTTTAGTAAACAAAAAATTAAATTAACACCAATTCTACACAATCCCTTCTTGATAATAGAAGTAACACTTCCCAATTTATTTTATGAAGCTAGTATTAACCTGATACCAAAACCATACAAAGACCATACAAAAAAGAAAACTACAGACTGATATTCCTCGTGAATGTAAATGTAAAAATCCTTAACAAAATATTAGCAAATAGAAATCAGTAATATATTTAAAGAAGTATACAACATGACTGAGTGGGGATTTATTATAATGATGCAAGCCTGGTTCAATATCCAAAAACTAATTTAACCACCATATTAACAGTCTAAAGAAGAAAAATCACAAGATCATATCAATCAATGCAGTAAAAACACTTGACAAAATTCAACATCAATCATGATTGAAAAAAGCTTTCCGAAAAAACAGGAATATTGATATCTATTGATAGTAACTTGATAAAGAGCATCTACAAAAAAAAAAAAAAAGACAAAAAACCCCAAACAACCCAAATAACATTAAACTTAATGGTGAAAGACTGGATGCTTTCTCCCTAAGATTGGGAATAAGGCAAAGATGTCTGCCCTTACCATTCTTATTCAACATAATACTGGAAGTTGTAGCCCATGCAATAAGGCAAGAAAATAAAATAAAAGGCATACAAATTTGAAAGGAAAACATAAGACTGTGCCTATTTGTAGATGATATGTTTGTGTATATATAAAATCCCAAGGAATCAAAAAAACAAAACAAAAAACCAGAAAAAACTACTGGAACCAATAAATGAGTTTGGCAAAGTTGCAAGATACAAGATAGGCATACAAAAGTTTATCATATTTATATATACCAGCAATTAACATATGGATGCCAAAATTAAAAATACAATGCCATTTATAATCACTCAAAAAAAATACTTAGGTGTAAATCTAACAAAACCTGTATGAGACTTGTATGCTTAAGACTACATGTATTAGTCCATTTTCTGTTGCTTATAACTGAATACCTGAAACTGGGTAATTTATAAGAGAATGAAATTTATTTCTCACAGCTTTGGAGTCTGGGATGTCCAAGGTCCAGGAAGTACATCTGGTAGGGCCTTCCTCCTGGTGGGAACTCTACAGTCTTGTGGTGAGCAGAGTATCACATGGCGAGAATGGCAAGAGCTCTTTAACATGCTCACTTGCTCTCTTTATAAGGCCACAAGTGCCACTCCCATGACAACCCACTAAACCATTAACCCATTACTCCAAAATGGATTAATCCATTCACGAGGGCATAGTTGTTATGATCAAATCACCTCTTAAAGGCCCCATCTTTCAACAGTGCCATAGTGTGATTTCCCACCCTCTTACCACTGTTACAATGAGGATCAAGCTTCAAAGAGTTTGGGGGAGACATTCAGTCCACACCACTACACAATGCTGATGAAAGAAATCAAAGAAAACCTAAATGAATGGGGAAACATGATGTGTTCATGGATTGGAGGACTCAACCTGGTAAAGATGTCAATTCTTCCCAAATTGATACACAGGTTTAATGCAATTCCTATCACAATCCCAGCAAGATTTCTTTGTACATCTAGGCAAGATAATTCTAAAACTTAAATGAAAAGGTAAAAGAACTAGAATAGCTAAAACAATTTTGAAAATAATAAAATGGGAGGAATTACTCTATTTCAAGAATTTTTATACATCTTCAGTAATCAAGACTGCCTGGTATTGGCGAAGGATTAAATACATAGATCAATGAAACATAACAGAGAACCCAGAAATAGACCCAAATAAATAAACCAAGCTGATCTTTGACAAAGGGGCAAAAGCAATTCAGTAGAGGAAAGACAGACTTTTCAACAGCTGGAGCAGTTGGACATCCATAGATGGAAAAAAAAAAAAAGAACCTCTACCTAAGTCTCACACCTTATACAAGTTAACTCAAAATGGATCATGGACTTAAACAGAAAATGTAAATTTATAACATTTTTAGAGAAAGCCTAGGAGAAAACCTTAGGGACTCAGGGCTAAGCAATGAGTTCTTAGAATTGACATCAAAAGTGTGATCCATAAAAGGAAAAATTGATCATTTGAACTTCATCCAAATTAAAAACTTTTGCACAGTGGAAGACACTGTTAATATCAAACACGGGACTGGTAATTAGAATATCTAAAGAACTCCCAAAACTCAACTGTAAAAAAACCCCAATCAATCCTATTAGAAAATGGGAAAAGAGGGGCTGGCTGGTTAGCTCAATCAGTAGAGCATGATGTGCTGATAACACCAAGGTCAAGTGTTCAGATCCCCTTATTGGCCAGCCACCAAAAAAAAAAAGAAAGAAAGAAAGAAAAAAAATGGGCAAAATACATGGAGAAATATTTCACTGAAGAAAATATACAGATGACAAACACATGAAAACACATTCACATCACTAGCCACTGAGGAAATACAAATTAAAACCGCAATGGGATACCACTACACACCTAGAAGAATGGCTGAAACACAACGATCACAACCCTAGAGGCTGGAGAAGATGCAAAGTGGATCGCCCACACATTTCTGGTGGGAAAGTAAAATGGTACAAACATTCCGGAAAATAGTTTGGCAATTTCTTTTAAAAACTAAATATGCAACTACCATACAACCCAGCAATTGCACTCCTGGGCGTTTGTCCTAGAGAAATGAAGTCTTATGTTCACAGACCAAGAAAACCTGTACCTGAATGGTTTTGCAGCAGTATTCACAGTAGTGAAAAACCAGAAACCATCCACATATCCTTCAGTGAAAGAAATACTGAACAAACTGTGGAACATCTATACCATGGAACATAATCAGCAAAAAATGAAACACATTCATGATACACACAACCTGGGTGAAAAAAGACAATTCCAAATGGTTACTGTTTTAAAACGCACCTGGCTTTTGTTTTAATCAGGTATGGTAGGAAACAGACAGAGGAATGGCTGTCATGAAGAAAGAAGCTTATGCTCACAGATTACAAATATACATATACATGTGCGTACACATATATGCATATAACATGTACTTTTAAACTACACGCATAGTTTACGTAAACTATATTTAAATGGTATTATAGTATTTACACACATATATATAGTTCTATATGTAGTATAGTATAGTTATATATTTATGTAAATTATATATATGTCAAGTGAACGGCCCGTCTCCTTAGCTTCCAAACCCCAATCCCACCCCTCACCAAAGGCCACTTCTATTATGTTTCACGTGACTGTGTCCAGATTTTTCTATGTATTTATTTACACACACATGCACAAATTTGGTGAAGTTTTTCATGAATGGGATTTATGGATTGTTCCATGACTCACATAGTGAGAACGAGCTGGCAATGAAAAAGTGACAGAAACTGTAACAAAATGACTCTTGAACTTCTTGACGCCAAAATGGCAAGAAGAGGAACTGGTATAAACTGCCCGGTCTTCCCCAACTGAAAGAAAACAAATTCTAAAGAGCCTCCTGGTCTGAGACTCTCCCAAGACACATGACTCGTGGAATGTTTTTGTGGATGAAATTCTGGCCTCACCACTGCAGACACGCCACTGGGTGAGGGGGGTAGCAGCAGCTCAAGAAGCAGATGGGGCTGCACGTGGTGCCCCCCAGACACTCCTGTCCTCCAAAGAGCTATAGGGAAGAGCATAGGGTATAAACCGGGAACACACAGGAGCCTTCAAAGTGCAAACACACAACACGTGCAAACACACAACACACACACACACTCTTTAAAGCAACCTTCAGCAAGGTGAACAAGGACACACAAGGTCCCCCCCACCTCACCTCCCAGAGGAGAGAGGGCAGAAAAGCTGAACTCTCATCTTGTGTCTGCCAGTTTCAGGACAGAGAATGGCTTTCGAGTAGGAAAGGTTAAAGCAAAGCACGAGCCCAGGCATATTGCAGGAGCTCAGAAACTGTTTGTTGAATTAAGTGCAAAGAAGGGATTGCAAAGTGAAGAGCAAAAACAGCTGCCTGGGCTGCCAGAACGAGCTCTTCCCAGACTCTGACGAGTGACGTCGCAGGGTGTTCCAGCAGCCAGCGACCATCCTCTCCTGGCTACTACTGCTAATTTCTGAGAAATTATGGAGCACAGAGAGGTGCTGAAAAAATGCCCACGAACCACTCCTGACCCGATTTTCAAAAAGAGGGGAATAAAAAAATCCTAGAAATAACAGGTCAGTAAACGTGAAAATATACAGATGACAAACACATGAAAACACATGAATCTTTAGAAAAAGGAGAGATTATTATAGACTTGGCTCACATATGGGTCAGGGGAGTCAACGCAAAACTGGACACTCTCTAAGAGTAAAGCACGCCAAATGGATCTTATTTTCACTGTCTGTGAGTTATCACCTTTCTGGATCCAAAGAATGTTTCAGACAATATTCTGACTCGCGTAAATATTTGTAAATGAGGTGGTTAAACAGGGATTGGATGATAGAACCATTAAGTAAATTCACAGCTACTTGGACAACTGCATACAGTGGTCACCTGGAAGGAGAGTCACAGTGGAAGGCCACAGGGCTCTGGCTGCTCTTGTCTTGGTGCTGGTCAGCACGTCTATAGAGCCTTGGATAGAAGTAGGGCATGCTTACCACATTTGCAAGTGGCACAAACCTGAGATGCTTAAAGTGAATGATCAGGGAGTCCAGATTCAAAGTTAAACAAGATGCCACATGGCACCAACCCCAGCGAGTCAAACATCAAAAATGAGGTCATCCCCATTTCTTAATGTGTCCTCGCAAGCCGGGGAAGCCTGGCCTCACAGAGGCTGCTGTGCAGGAGGTCACTGACAGTGCAGAGAGATGGCAAACTTCATGGCAGCCAGTGGGGAATGCAAGGCGCAAAGAAGCCAACACAGCCTGGACTGTGTTAATAACGCTTTGACACCAGCTCCTAGGAAATCCGTGCCACTGGCCAGATCACATCTGGAAGTCAGCGTTCAGCTCCAGATGCCGCAGTTTAAGAAGCACAGGAGCAAAGAAGAATGCATCCAGGGAGAAGCACCCAGGGGAGTGTGTTCCGGGCAGAAGGTGAAGGGTCTGGAAAGGGGAGGCGTGATGAAGAGATGATGTCAGCTGAGCTTGGAGGGGAGGTGGCCGAGATGGGACCTCATCACAGGCCACGAGTGTTTCAAGTGCTGCAGGGAGAAAACAAATGGTTATTGAAAACCCAGAGTGACTGTAGCTGGCCTTGCCTCCCAGGGAGGGCAGCATAAATCCTGTCGGCCAGAAGATAATTCTCACCTGCCCCCTATCCTCACTGCGGGACAAGGAACAAGACGGGCCTTTCCGGACACTGGCAGCTCCCCTGTCCTGCTGGAGTGAGGCCCAGGGTGGTCAGAGTCGAGGAAGCCCAGAGACCCTGGGGCTGGGGCATGCATGGTCCTAAGAAACACTGATGGGGCTTGAACTGGGGGGGAGCAGGGCACAAGCAAGGGGAGCCAGGGGTGCTGAGAGGGAAGGAGGGGCTGAGCCGGGGGGGGGGGGCGACAGGGGTGGGAGGGAATTCCTGCCGGCAGGGAGGCCAAGCAGGTTTAGCAATGTGGCTCCGTGAGGTTTAATTCGGGTTGTTTGCTGGGTGGGGCTGTGGGGTGAGCATCCCTCCGTCACCAGCCCGAACATTCCACATGGCTGCTCCTACACGAATGCCTGCGTGAATGTTTGGGGAAACAGACCTGTGTTCCTGGGTCATGAGGACCACGTGGAGACGATGTGGGGACGCTGAGATGCGGGTCCATTCAGCAAAAGCAGGACTGAGGGGGAAAGGGGGCTACTCCTCACCCCACCCCCTTCTCCCCAAGACCACAGGAAGCTCGGAAGGGGTGAAGAGAGCTCGGGGCAAGTTTTTTCAAAGCTCCACTGACAAGGAGGCTTTGCCCAGAAGGGTCCACATATTTGGTGTGTTCCCTAGAGAGAATTAAGACATGAAATGAGGCCACAGCAGGGACAGCCTCTGACCCCGATGGGCAGCCACTAGTCCCCACACGGACTCAGGGAGACGGCCACCACCTGAAGCAGATGCTGGAGGGGCTGTGATGACAAAGGGCCGACAACAAGTTTAACTGGCTGAAGTTAAAGGGGGTCAGGGGGTAACTCATATACTAAAAAGTTCAGAATGTTCCACATGGCTGGACCCAAATGTTGCAAACCATGTCCTCAGGAACCGCTCTCCTCTCCCAGCCCTGCCTTCCTCTGTGCCAACTCTATTTCCAGGCAGACTCTATGCAAGTAGCAGCAGAAACCAACCCAGCAAGCCCATGAAAAGAGACTAAGCCTTTCCTCTCTGTTCCAGCTGAGGTCCCAGGACTGGCTCACACGACACTGATTCACCCATCTTGGGATAAAACACCATAACCAGGAGGATGGAACTCACTGGTTGGACAGGCCTGGGCAGGAGACTGTCTCTGGAGCAAGTGGGGGTGGGCTAGGGGGTGAATGTCCACCTTGTGGATGTGGGGCTTGAACCGGATGACACATGACAAGTTTCCGTCTAAGAGTGGACAACTCTGTACCTCTTGGGTGTTTGTTCTCTGTGTAGCTACCCAAAAGAACCAAATCCACAGCAGAAACTGGGCAAACCATAGCTTACTTGACTTTGGAAATACAGTAACAGATTTTCTGCAGTCCCTTCCTAATTACATTCCTATCAGACTTGATATTCAAATTAGCTAGAGTCCCCTGGGGTCACCTCCACCACCAGGAAAGAGCAATTACCCTGGAATATGCTGAGTGGTGAGGGTCCAGATATATGCACGGATAATCCCTCTGTGCATAATTAAACACTGCCCCTCCTTTAAAAATAATTTTATGAAGATGAGGCCAGAATTTTCTCGCTTTGGGCTACGTGCCATTTCAAAATTCCTGGCACACAGAACAAGTACAAAGTCCTCTTCAGAAAAGTCATAAGGTGTCAGACAGTTTAGAACTATACACAGGGTCCAGGCTCTGCAAACACACACGTCCCAGAGCTGGGAGGAGGATTACTATGCCACGTCTGCTTGACCAGAGTGTGTAAACGATCCTGGCTCTGATGCAGGAGGCAAAGCTAAGAGAGACTCAGAACATGGTGTGTGTCTATTTTAGACAATAAAGAGCTTACCTTTCCCAGAATTGCACTCAAGTTCATACTACTTAAATCCAAGTGAGCATTCTCAGGAGGGTTGAGAATGTCGCTAACTTTCCGATCCCGCAGACGCAGGTGTGTCAGGCCAGCGCAGAGCGCAGTGGGCCTGGGCTCAGCTGGGCATAGTCCAGGGGGCATGATAAAGGCTGGGTGTAGAGCGCCAAGGTGAAGTCATCAGGCAAGTGCTTCACTAGGACTGTTTTCAGTTAATGTGGCATTTAGAAAAAAATTCCTAGTATAGTCAACCTGTCAGAGAAAACACTTTTATTCCCAAACCAATCAGCAGGATGCCCAATCACTCTTTCTTTTAAGCTCCTAAATTATCTTTTAATTCTGTTTTTCCACGAACTTTTTCAAGTAACCTCATATTCTTCACACCATCCTTCCCTGAAAATCCTCTCCTGGTTTGAGACCTTATCATCTCACATCTAGACTTTCCAAACAGCCGTCCTGGCTCAGCTCCCCCAGCTTCGCCCCTCCGTGCAACGAGGCTGCAGGTCTTCCACGGTGGGGCTCATGCTTGCTTCCCTGCTGCACCCCCAGCTTGGCACCCATTGCCTGGTGCACAGAGGATGCTGAGCCAACCTGAAAATCCCACCATAGCAAGGGGACAGCTTGACCCAGGACTCATTAGTCCACTGACATAGAACAAGGTTTAAACTGTCTGTTCTGGCTCCTTTTAGTTTTGAAACAGAGTATAATACAACTTTGACGGAGAGGTCCCGGAAGAATCTCCTGATTAAAAAAAAGTTTTGAAGATTTCATAATGGCCATGTGAACTTGGGCTCTAATTTCCTTTGGAACAAAGAACTTGGCCATTGAAGTGGCCTCTTTGCACAGTTTCCATTGTTGTCTCTGCAGGGTGCATGAGACACACACTTCAGTCAGCTGGGTCAGGGAGACTTCTTTGCAAGAGTCAGTGAGTTTTGAGACATCAAATGGCAAGGGGTGGTGAGGGCCTATCATCTGCTTGCACATGCATATTGTTGTATAATAAAGACTCTGTCTGGGCTTTGTTCCTGGGAAGTCACCTCCAAATCCCTGGCATATCTTTGTTATTCATGCTGGGCCTGGAGGTGACTCAGGGGGAGGGCAGACCATGCTGGAAAGACCAGCCATGTGATTAGAGGGTTGGGGCTCCCGCTCCACCCCCTTGGGAGGGCAGAGGGTCTGGAGATTGAATTCAATCAGTCTTGTCTGCGTAATGAAACCCCATTGGAGACTCTGGGCATCTAAGCTTGGGTGAGCATCCCTAGTTGATAATCACACATCCATGTGCCAGGAGGCCGACCCATCCCTGGGACATGGAAGCTCTGCATTTGGGACATTCCCAACCCTCGCCCTATGCATCTCTCCCTGTGGCTGATTCTGATTTGTATCCTTGACAATAAAATTGCACTTTTGAGTTTAGCACTTTCCTGAGTTCTGAGTAGTTCTAGTGAATTATCAAGTGTGAGGGGGTTACCTGTGATGTCTGGACTAACTCCAGATGGTTATGTCAGGATTCTATTGCAAACATCAATACTTATGTCATTAACAAAAAGGGACATAGAAGCACCTTTTTGTTACACCTGTTGGTCAATGAAGACGTAGAGACACCTTTTTGTTATGCCTGTTTGTTGGTCATTGAAGTCACATCGGTGGGCTCCTACAGGAAGTCCTTCCTACATGGCTAGAAGTAAAGTCCTGGTTGAAGTACTGAGGGGAAATTAAGATAATGCTGCTCACTGGAGCCTGCTCACTTGTGCCAAGTCATTAGGTGAAATCAGTCACAAAAGCACTTGGATTCTTAGGGTCAGGATACACGACCTCAGGGGACACCAGCATCACCACCACACCCAACATTCATCTACATCCCCAAGCAGCGTATCCATCAAAGGGAATTTAATGAACAAGTGCTACTGTGCCTGTCCCTCTCCTGAGTGCTGGGGGGACAGAGGATGGGTGGCTGTCCTCCTGCTGGAAAGACAATAGAGCACAGGACTCACATGCCAACCTTCGTGGCTGCAATGGTAGCTAGGGAAGCAGAAGGGTGGCTGGCCCAGGTGAAGTCACCAGGGAAGGTGTCAGAGGCCAGGTGGGGCTTCAGATAAATAAGAAGGTTAGAAAGAAGGAGGAACACGGGGGGTCCTGGAGGAAGGGGTCGGGGTGAGCAAGGTACTTAACTGTGTGACCGACTCAGAGCAGATCTATTATCTAACCACGGCCTAAGCTTTCTTACAGATGGAGCTGAGCCAAAACCTGCAAGTCATGCAGCCCGAGTGTGCCCAGTAGAAAAAGCCTTGACCTCCAAATAACACCTGGAACCAACGATCTTCCCCACAGAACCAGGAGGCCAGGACATGACTGGAACCTGAAACCCGAGTCCTTCCAGAAGCAAGGGGTCTGTTGTCCGTGCCGTTCTGGTGCCGAAGCTCACCATTCCGTACTTTACCATAAATGGCCAGTCTTAAAGCCCACCCAATCAAAACCTGCCCCATCTGCACTACTGCATACCAACCTGTCCCCTAACTCATAAAAGTGTGTCTCAACCCCAGATCGAGTAGACAGATTTGAGCACAGCCTCTTGTCTCCTTGCTGGTCAGCCGTGCAATAAAGCTCTTCCTCCTCATGAAAGCCAGTGTCACAGAGTTTGGCTCTCTGTGCCCATCAGGCAGTGAGCCCATTGCTCAGTAACAGCACCAGTGGGGACAATGCAGACACCTGCTCACCTGAGGTCTGGGAGCACCAGGGAATTGGCCCTCAGAACAGCCCTGGGGTCAGGGGTTATTCCCATTTCGCAGATGAGGAAACTGAGGCCTAGGGATGTTAGAGAGAGGAGGTCTCCTAAGCTGGGTATTAATCCCTCAGCCACTCAAGAAGGTGAGTTCTTCCTCTGTGACCCATGGTAAAGGACTGCCCATCAGCCGGGATGCGTGACATCAGAACGATTTCTAAAACAGAGAGCATGACTGCCCCCTCAGCAGCACGTCCTAGAGCTCAAAAGCCCTCACTGTTAGAAGGTCACCCTTTGGGGTCCTGAAATGTTCTCCACTGCAATTGAAACCACCAGAGAAGTAGCCACATTCTGAAAATGAGACCCAGAAAAAAGGAAATCTCAAAATAAACAAAAGACAACAGGAAGTGTCCATGTTCTCCAAAGCCCCAAACCAGCAGGGCCCAGGAGTCTTCCTGGGTTTCAGGTGAGGTTTGCAAGCCCACCTCACCTGGAGGTAAATTGCACACCACCTAGGGCTGCCAATTTCTCAGTAGCCCAATCCAGCTGTAAGCACAGAGCTGGCCCCAGAGGGCTCTGTCAATTCCCCCAAGTAGAGTCATATGAAAAGGGTGAAAAGCAACTTTAAAAGATTTTTGGACTTCAAATTGCTCTTACGAAACAACATTTTTAGGAGTTAAGCAATTAATCCAAACACACATGGATTCAATTTCCTTAAAGCTGAAATGGCTTAAAAATCAGGGAAAAAAATGCTCAGGGACAAATTCTTTCTGAGGTTTGTAACCCCCAAGCATGTGGAAGGAAACCACACAGCCATCGTGCGACCCCCTCTAAGGCACCGGAGCTTCCCTCTTGGTGGAGGGAGGATGGGACGGGGACCAGGTCCCTGCTTTCACGTGGACCACCTTTGGGCAAAAAGGACATGGGCAAGGAAATAAAGAAAAGTGTGGACAGCGCTTCTCTTTCTCCACAACATGCTTTTTTCCTTCTAGTTTTCCTTAAGGCAAAGAAAGGTTTCAAGGCAGATGTTCACTTTCCCTTTGCAAAGTTTATAACTTGGCCTCAAATATTCACTTGGGAGATAAGAGCTTTAATAGAATGATGTTGAGGCCTTTCAATGACCTCCCCAAACAAAGGAAATCAAACACGAGAAAATGTTTATGTACAGCTTCTAGGGTCAAATGGCAAATGAGCCATCAGCTCAAAGTGCAGAAGGAAGCAGAAGGAATTAGAGCCGGGCCTCTCCCTGGTCCCACTCCTGCCAGGTGAGGAGGTGTTGGGGGTGCACCAGGCTCACCCCGTCTCTGGCGTGTTCTCAGGCAAAGCCCCCACTGAACCCTCAGGGAACTGGGGAAGAGAAGTTCAAATAATATGGAGTTTAGAAAGCTAAATGCATATGAAGGGATTCTATTTTTTTTTTTTTTTTTGTCATTTTTTCGTGACCGGCACTCAGCCAGTGAGTGCACTGGTCATTCCTATATAGGATCCGAACCCGCGGCGGGAGCGTCGCCGCGCTCCCAGCGCAGCACTCTACCGAGTGCGCCACGGGCTCGGCCCAGAAGGGATTCTATTTTTAAAAAATTGTTAAACACCATGCACATGTTCATCCTTGTTACCTGCTGAGGGGGTGTGGCCTGAGCACCGACAGCATCTCGGGGTGACACCCCTATTGTTTATTTTCAATCGCTGCAGCATGGCTCCCCCTCATTCCTCATGCCCCTCCAAATTCTTTCCCTCCTGTTGAAAAAACGAGCCCCCAGTGATTAATCAACGACGGACATGCTCCAGCTTCGCAGCAGGGAACAACAAGACCCAGGACCCAAAGGCAGGTCTGACTCTGAGGCTGCAGCTGCCTCCTGCCATAGAATTCAACTCACCAGGAACTGTCTCTCTCAACCTCCAACTGGCCCACAGTCCTTAACCCTGTCTCGGTCTCTAACAGCTCATCAGAAGGTTGGGGATGTTGTCTGGACATGAGGGGACCCAATTAAGAGGAAAGCAGAGGGACCCACAGGGAGCTCCCACCTTCTGGTGGTTTCAGTGTCCAGATCCTCCCTTCCCCCAACTCCATCTCGGTCAGTCCCTCCTCTCGTGTCCTTGTCCCTGCCCTTGTCATCCACTCACGGACAATGCCCAGTGACTCTCCCCTCTGCACCCTACATCGTCAGTGACCCCCTCTCCGTGGGTCCATCCCCATCAGCCTGCAAACATACATCATTGCTCCCAACCTAAAAACCAAACTAAACTCTTTTGGCCCATTCTTCCTCTCTAGCTATTTCCCCATTTTCTCTCCTTTTCTTTACAGCAAAGCTCCTCAAAAGAGCTGTAAACAGTGTCTCCGTTGTGCGTCTCGCACTCTCTGCACCAGCTCGGGCTGGCATCCCCAACATCCCACGGAAGCTGCCCCCGTCCAGGCCTCCGGTGTGACCTAGCAATTCCACTCCTAGGTATATGCCCCAAGAACTGAAAACAGGGACCCTAACTGTCCCACGCACACCCATGCTCATAGCAGCGTTATGCACAACAGCCAAAAGGTAGGAACAGCCCGAATGGCCACCGGTGGATAAATGGGTAAACACAGTGTGGTCTGTCCACCCAGAGGAATATTACTCAGACTCAAACAGAATCAAAAGACTGCTTGAAAACTGTTAAGAGAGTAGATTTTAAGTATTCTCATCACACACACACACACACACACACACACACACACACGATGGTCTGTGCGGTAACGCATGTGTTAAAGAGCACAATTTGGCCTTTCCACAAGGTACACATGCTTCAAACTATCATGCTGAACGCCATATATCGCATTTTTATTTGTCAGTTTAAAAAATAAATAAATTCAGATGCAGAGGGAAGAAAAAGAAACAAAGTACTTCCTGACACAGGCTGCGATGTGATTGAGACGTGGCCACGAAAGGCCACGTATCGCGCGCCTCTGTTTCTATGAGATTTTGGAATTGGCAAGTCTGCAAGGACAGAACGTAGATTTGTGGAGCTAGCACACAGTGAACATACTAAATGCCACTAAATTGTACACTTTAAAATGGTCAACTTCATGTCACGTGTATTTGGTGACAATTCAAAAGAAAAGATCAGCAGTGGCCTCTTCGTGGCATGTCGGGTCGGTCCTCGGTGTTCATCGGACTCGATCCTCAGCAGTGCCAGCCAGTCTGCCCGTCCTTCCTGCCCCTTGAGTCCGCTGCCCTTGGCTTTCAGGCCCCCATCTCGCCTGGGTCTCCTCCTGCCCGCCTGGCAGGCGGCTCCTTCTTGGTGTCCTTGGCCGGACGCCCGTCTTTCTATGCTCTGACCCCAGGAGCCACCCTGGGGGTTTGGGCTTCCTCTTCTCCATGTCCGCCTTCACTCTCTCAGGGACCTCATGCAGTCTTGTGGCTTTAAATGCCACATATGCGCCAACGACTCCCAAATCATACATGTACAGCTTGTGCTGTCCCCTGAATTCCAGACTCATACACCCAACTGTGTCCTCAACATTGTCACTGGGCTGCCTAGCAGATGTTTTAGATTGACTCACCCAAACTCCCGTCTTCCCACCACTGCACACCAGCACCGGCGCTCCGACCTGCTGCCCCTGAACCTCTCCCACCTCAGCTACCAGCAGCGCCAGCCCTCGCACTGCTCCGCCCCAGCACGTGGACTCATCCCCGGCTCCTCTCACCTGTCAGCAGATGCTGCCTGCCCTTCTCCACCCCCAGCACCTCATTCACCAGGGCGACTTGGAAGCCGCCTACGAGTCTCCTTGCTCCCACCCACGCCCCATAGACTGTTCTGCAACATCACAGCCAGCATTTCACATGCAAATCAGACCGTGCCACTCACCGCCTCTAACCTTCCAGTGGCTTCCCACCCACTCAGAGAGGAACCACCGAGCTCACCACGGTCCTGCACCTCACCCGAACCTGCCAGGCACTGAGCCCTCAGCCCTCTCCAGCTGCTCCAGCTGCTCCCCTCCCTGTGCTGCTCCAGCTCCCGCTGTCTTCCCACGGGCCGGGCAGGCTCTGCCTCTGAGCCATTGTGCTTGCTGTTCCCACTGCCTTGAACACTCTTCTCCAAAACATCCCGTGGCCACTTCCCTGTCTCCTTCAAGTTAAGCTCCCCAGAGGCCCACTTTAGCACCGCACTCTTTCCCAGCCCAGCCCTCTCTGATCCCTTTTCTGCTTCATTTTTCTGCACGGAAACTATCACCTTCTAAGACAATCCTGCATTTGTTTGTTCTGCGGCCGTTGCCTGGCTTCTGCCTCTGGCTCCATCAGAGGAGGGATTTTTTGGTTCTCGCTCACTATTGCATCTCGTGCCTAGGACAGTGCCTGCAGGAGGTATTTGCTAAATAAAGGTCAAACGAATAACTGAATGAATGAAAACACTAGCAAAGACGTCCAACTCTGCTTGTTAGGGAAAATTCTTAAGTGGGGGGCCCCTTTGGCCTGTGGGTGCTGCGATCTGCCCCTCAGGCTTCCCTGTGGTGGGCAGCACAGTACACAATGCCCACCCCAGGGACCCACATCTCCTAGGGTGCAAGTTCACATCTTACGCAACCCTGGTCAGGGGTCTGTGCCTGCTCACACCCCTGCCGTGTGGCCTGGAGCAGCTGACCCAGCTCCTGGGCAGGTGCTGTCCACCTCCATCCACGTCACCTGGAGTCCCTTTGTCATTTCTGAGCACATGCCATGGGCGATACCTGGGTCTCTCACTCAGAGGGCTATCCTCGGACTGCTGGAGGCTACTGGAGTGCCTGGAAGTTCACGTCTCCGTCGCTTGGGGACTGATGGGGCGAGCTGTACATTCTCAGCTCCATCCCTGACTGGCACCACTCTCGGGTGTGATCTTCATTGTCTCCAAAACTCACCTGTGCCTGAGCCAGTCACCCCATGGGTTTGGCCTGATACGGTCCCCTTGTGTGGCCTCCTCTCCTCCTGGTCCCTCTCAGTCCCCCCACTCCCCTGCTCTGCTTTCCAGGGAACACCTCCTAACAAACCTCTGTCATGCAGATCCTCGTCTCAGGGCCTGCTCCTGGGGACCCCAGCATGAGACACACTTTCTAGTGCTGTGAGAATTAAAGTTCAATAGGGGACACATGCGTGTCAGGAACTGTGTCGTATGCATCTGCACTCTGAGCCCTCACAATATTCTCGGGGCATCATTACACCCATTTAAAAGATGAGAAAATGAAGCCTAAGGTCACAAGGTAAGGGACAGCACCAGCATTTGAATATACATGTTTTCCTGGCTTGAACGCCAGTGTCTTTTGCCGCTGTCTGCATGCTCCGTATAAACAGCAGCAGCTATGACATGCCGCTCTTCTTACTGGCTTATGACGCAGCAACTATGGGATGTCAGTACCCCTATGAGTATTCATGGTAGTGGCTGTGAAACACCAGTTACTATTACACAGTGTAGTGACTGTGGACTGCAGCAGGTACGAGACGCCGCAGTGCTCACTAGTACTCCTTGCAGCAGCTATGAAATGCCCGGATACTATTAGCAGACCCTACACTGTTTCACGTGATGAAGACAGGTGCACCTATTACTTTTCAGCCAACATTCTTTAAGACTTTATTTCCCCTTTTCAGAATGAAAGAGACTTAACATTGTGCCCCATCCTATCCCTGAAGAATTTACTGCAGAAGAAAAAAATCATCCTGCCGTATTTTTAACCGATCGCTTGCTTGTGCCTGTTTGGTGAGATTTATTCTCTCATTCATCACTGCACTCCCTTCATTCATGTTAAATATAAAATTGATTAGAAAAGATCCCCATCATGGTTAAAAAAATAATTAGCTGCTACATCATGTTGCCCACAGTGCGACAGAAAGGAGTGATTAAATTAGGAATATTAAAACCCCATTAATCTGAGCTCAACTTAAGCTCTGCTTGTTCATCTCGTGGTGGTGCTTATTATTTCTGACACTGAAAGATATTTGAATTACCAGCTGCAACAAGGTCGCTTGCTGAAAGATGTCGGGTCAGCCATTAGTCAAAGGCAGGAGAGACAACCAGAAGTGAGGACTGCCTGTGTGTCAAGGAGGCCCTCCCTTGAGGATGTCATTCCCAAAGTGCGTGACCCCCATACCCGGTGGGCCAGGGGGACAGATGCCCCCAGGGCTCTGACACGCACCTACTCTCCATCACCCTCCGTGGGTCACCTGTGATGTTAGGAACCACCATAGTGTCCTGTGGTTCAGCGTCCTCTGCCCCAGCCCCAACGGCATCTTTGCTTCTTGTCTGTGGGCTCTCAGGAGCCACATTCTCATGAGAGCAAATATACTTGGAATGGCAGGTATCTGATGCTTGGACATTCCCGGCCCTGTGCTGAGCTCTTTTTGTCTTTTATTCATTCATTCCATCAACAGCTCTGTAAGGTGGCCAGCTCTGTCATCATTAAACAGGTGAGGAGCTAAGGCCTAGATCCAGAAACTCAGCTAAGGTCACACAGCCGCCAAGTGGCAGAACTGGCATTTAGCCCCCCATTCTGTTGGGCTCCAAAGGGACACCCTTAGCCACCTTCTAGAGGTTTCTGAAGCCCGACAGGGACTGGAGCCCACAGGTCTTCTTTCAAGAGGACGGCGCAGTGCAAAAGCAGGTGGATGTGGTCAGGGGAGTCACCCCTGCTTTGCATGATTTAGCCATGAAATCCAACGGCAGTGATGAATCACCTACTCCTGCAAAGAATCAAGCTGGGTAAGAGGCGAGATTCTCCCTGGAGCCTGCCAGAGCCACCCTGCATTGCTGTCACCTGGAGAATCGGGATGTCACTAACAAGGGATGAAAGCCTTCTCACTGCCTCCTTTTTCTTCAGAGTAAAAATGTAGCTAATTTCTGTCTCTAGCTGTCTTCATCTCTGTTTATTTCTTCTTCGTCTTTTTAATATCACTTGCTGCTCTGTTAAATGAACCCAGATCACACCCAAATGCCTTCATTCCTCTGGCCCTGGAGGGAGAGACAGGGACAGTCACTCTCCTACTGGCAGTTTTGTGTGTGCTTCCTTCACCAGTGTCCCGTCTGCTGGGTCTTGGGGTCTGAGCTTGGGGTGCACCTGGAGGACTGGACTAGACCAGGAATGTGTCTCCCCAGAACAACCAGGAGTGGAAATATCAAAAGGGTGAGCGTGAGTCATGCTGAGGGAGCAACGCCAGGGTCTACACAACATGGGGGTCAGGATCCGTGTCAGGTCTGAACAGGGAGTGAGAGAGCATCAGCCGTGTGGCATCATGGGAGGCACTTGATAGATCTTTCCTGAATGGATGGAGCCAGGGAACAGGAGCTGGGAGATCAGCACTAACTCAGGAAGAAGGAGACAGACATGTCCAAGGCCAAGGGCGCAGAGCAAGAACGTGTGGGGAGGTGGGCTCCCCTGACACAGCGCTGAGCCGGGTCGCGTCTCCTCTTCCTCATCCCCGTGAGTGCCGTGTCTGCACCTCCCCTGGGACTCTCCTCTCCACAGCTGGCTCTCACTCTCCCTTCACAAGGACAAGTTGTGTCGAGCATGGACAAAAGCCAGGTTTCCTGGCCCTTTGTGCTGTCTGGTCCTCTGAGCAAGCACAGCCCCTGCCTGGACCTCCGCGGCCTCTCTCCACCCAGACCACCCACCCACAAGGCCCCACAGACCCCACTCCTAGTACTGGTTCTCCAGTGACACATGACTCACTGGCCTCGTCTGGTGCCTGGCAGGCATGGTGCTCTACCAAGGTAGCTGAATGGAATCCAAGTGGAGCTGGAGACCCCTGGTGCATCCACCTCATGCACTGGTGAGAAGACGAAACCTGCTCTCACTGCTGGCTGGTACCTTGCTGCTTAGAAGTAATGGGCTTGAGTTACTCTGCAGCAGGAGAGCTCAGACCTGACAGAATGGGTTTTCTCCATAAGGGACGCCTGCAATGGCCCAGAGTTGGTTACACAGTGTTCTCTGCCTTGGTTTGATGCTTACCAGATGTGTCAGCGAGGGGCAGGCCCAGGGGAAATCCACTTGGACTTGGGTACCACTGCTTGTCCCAGATAACCATAGTCACATGCTGGCCACAGTGCCAAAGACAGCCCAGGAGTTATAAGCCAAATAGAATGGCAGTCCCAGCCCCCTAAACAGCAGGGAAAGAGCTTCCCCTGCCCCCCTGGAAGTTCTCTGCTGTGGCAGATGTGGGGTTGTCCACACCCTAGCTGTGGCCCTGGCCCAGAAGCACTCAGCTGGATTACTGGAAAAACGAAGACACGGTCCCGTAAAAACAGTCCACCTCCTAGTTAATTCCTGAAGCTGGCTATTTATAGAGGTAGTTTGGAACGGCCAGGGGCCCTCCCCACAGACTTCCTCAGAACCACTGCAGAATCCACACACAGGGAGCATGTGACAGATCAGACAGAAGGTTTATTTGGCTTGGCATTTTGCAGAGCACATGCTCTGCAGGGGGAGGGTCCAAGCAGGTCCAGAACTTAGTCTCCTCGGGAAGCTAGCATTGTGCAGGCTGGGGACCCGGCTCAGCCACATTTCTGAGAGGCCAGTTTAGGTCCCAGCATCGCCAGCACAAATACCAGGCAGAGCATTTAAAGTGATCTGAAGACAGTCCATCTGATTTTACATTGTTAACAGCGTAAAATATTCCAGAGAAAAAGTATTTCATCATGACTTCTGTACAAAGTATATTATAAGAATAAGAGAAATATATTTTTCATCTTAAGGGCTCTGTACAATTGGCAGGATAGGTCCCCAGTAGGGCCGTTGAGGGGACAGTGTGTGTTGACCCGGTCACCCCCCTCCATCCCTCCGTCCCCGACCTTCCCCTCGGGAGCACAGGGCTTGCCTTGTGTTCTGGCCCTGGGACTGCATATAGCTTGTCACATTGCAAGAATCATGAGGCAGCCAGAGGAAAAGGCCAAGAGGCAAGGGTGAGCCTCAGAAAAGTAACCCTGCCCTCTCCAGCAGTGGCCTGAGTCACTGTGTCAGCCAGGACCTGAAGAAGTAAAATAAAAGTGATTTGCAGCTGGCTCTTGGCTAATGATCTTTAAAGAGGATTGAGAATTGAATGCTTCCATTTCCTCAGCGGGGAAGGTGACCTGGGTGGGCAGGGGGCAGCCCCGAAAGGTGATGGTTTCGATTTGCGAGGGGAGGGAAGGACTAGCGCTGTCAGTTTGAGTGGTGATGTGGGGACAGAGTTGAGAGAGAGGTGGAGGCTCTGAGAGGATTCTCCACATAGACGGTCCATGGGGACGGCGAGCGAGCGAGGAAGGGGACAAGAGACTGTGAACCCACCTCCCGCCGAGCAAGCCCCATGCAGGAGCCCCATGGCAGCAGGGGCTTCAGGACAGAGAAAGTCTGTGCCCACACAGGAGAGTGTCTGCTGCCCCAAGGCCTCATATGAAAGAGTAACCAGGCGGATTCTGGAAAACACATGGAAAGGTGCCTGGGGCGGAAGGTATCTGGGTAGAAAATCCAGTCTCAACTGGAGAAGACCCAGGGAAGCTCCACGCTGGGTCCAGCTCAGTGAGCCACCCCAGACAAGCCTCACACAAGAGCCTGCACTGGAAGTTAGAGGACCTGGACTCCAGTCCCCGCTCTGTCATTTACTAGCTCTGTGACCTCAGACCCCTTCCTTGCGATCTCGGGCCTCAGTCCCCACATCTATAGAATGGGGTGAGATTCTTCCTCCAGAGGGTCATTGTGAGGAGTGACTCTGGCACCTAGTAGTTGCTCAATAAATGTTTGATGAGCCTGGCTCACCTCTTTCTTGTATCTTTTATGATTATTATTTTATATTTTTGGCAGCTGGCCAGTACCAAGATCCAAACCCTTGATCTCGGTGTTGTAACACCATGTTCTAACCAACAGGTAACGAGCCAGCCCTCTTGTATCTTTTATATCCTGGGAGGATTCATGTGTTCTACCTAAGGCTTCCCATTATGTTAAATTTTAAATTATATTGGAAAATTTCAGAAAGGTTAAGGTCCCTTTAAAAACAAGATTCCCAAAGAAAATGGGAGGAAGAGATGGACTGGAAATTTGGCCTGGAAGTTACAAAAAGTTCTGGGAAGAATGCTTCAGAATTCTGAAGAATGTCCCCCCTTCCATGATGGTATTTTATTCAGAAAAAGCGTCTTTGTAGATGTGATTATATGAAGGGTCTTGAGATAAGATTATCTGGGTGGACCTAAATGCCATTACAAGTGTCTTTATTGAAGAAATACCCGGGGATATTTGAAACAGCCACACAGGGAGAAGCCCATTGACCACAGAGGCAGAGACTGGAGTGATGTGGCCACTGGCCAAGGAATGCGGCAGCCACCAGCAGCTGGAAGAGAAAGGGAAGGATCCTCCCCAAGGGCCTTCAGAGGAAATGGGACCCTGTCGACACCTTGATTTTGGACTTCTGGCCTCCAGAACTGTGAGAGAAAAGATATGTGTTGTCTTAAGCCACCTTAAGTTTGTGGTCATTTGTTACAGCAGCGACAGAAATGAGTACGAAACAGAAGAACGATTTGCTCCCACCAGTCCACTCGTGAGAGGGACTAAGAGGTGTCTATCACCCTGTGGAGAAGGAGGGAGCATGCAGGGGCGTGCACAGGTGGGCCCACTTCTTGGCATCTCTGCCCTCTCCCCCCGTCCCCTCCCAGGTTCACTCCAGCCCCGGCTGGAGCTCTGCTGCTCGCCTGAAAACCTGCAGAGCTTCCAGCTTTAGTAACTTAATGGCCTATGAGCAGAGGAGCTCGGCCACAAACGACACAAAGAAATAGGGACAGGCCCACCTGCGACTGCCCTTTGTTTTCCACCTTTCTTTGTGAATTGGAGCTTCTGGTTGTGTTCACTTTATGATTCCTGGAAGAAGGGTCAGACCTCACAGCAAAAGACAACAGATGGCTTCTCTGTCCAGAGTGGCACGCAGAGAGGGCTGCCACCTGCAGAGTTCAGAGCGAGCTGGTCTACGAGGACAGAGGCCACGGGAAGATTAGATGGGACCTGCTCACCCCGACACTGACTGGGAGACCAAGAAGAGACCAAACGTTGGAGGGCCCGACAGGGACACCTGTGTTTGGCCTGCCAGGAGTCCTGACCTCCCTCTGCAACAGGAATGCCCCATCCCCTCTCAGTTCACGTGCTTCATTCATGGGGTGCTGACCTCATTGCCTTAGTTTGTGGTTCCCCAGAAAAAGAGCTTGAGATGAGGCTTGAGTTCAGGTAGTTTAGGTAGGAGGTGGCCCCCAGAAGGTGGAGTAAGGGGGGTGGGCAGTGAGACAGGGATGGGAGCAAGGCCAGTGCAGGTGTGCCACTGGGCTGGTGACCACTGTGAGGAACAGGGACTCAGTCCAGCTGTGACCCTCTGAGAAACCTGTACAATCTGCTTCCAAGTTGTCCCTCCATGGGCACAGACTCCTATCCCCTGTTGGCAGAGGGATGCCCCTGGCGGTGCTAACTCCCCTGGGTGCCCCTAACCTTACCTTTGGAAAAACCCCTGAATCAGAACACAGGAGGGTGGGTGGGATCTACCTATGTGGATACACCTGAACTCACAGGTGGACTGAGAAGATTCGGGCCCAGAAATCATCTGCTGTACCCCCACCAGCTGCCTGCCTGAAGATGGCCCATGCATCCAGAATATTCTGCAATCAGTGTAAGTCTCTCCAGTGACCTGTTGGGAAAGAACGGCTGGCTTTCAGATGGTCTTAGAGCTGGTAAGTTGCAGGTATGGAGCTGCTACATTCACCATGGGGAAAGAGCTCACCTGGGAAAGAAGCTAACATGAAGATCAGTGAAAGACAGACAGACAGGTGCCAGGTCCCGACTATATTGTCCGAGCACCACGACCCACCCGTACCTGAAGCTATTGGAGCCGATGAATTTTTCTTTTCTTTATTTGAGTTTGGGATTTGGGTCTCCGAAAGACTCCTGATCAGTGCAAGCCCCTGCCACGTGCTGGCGGTTTCACACGCACCATGGCACCTGCCCTCTGCAGGAAGGGACAGAGCCAGGGTGGAAGTCGGGCCTGGTCTGGTCTGAAAGCCGAGGATCACTTTTCTCTTCCCCCAGGTCTGCGCTAAACTGAGAAAACAGTTGATAAGAGAGCAAGGTAGCACCAGCCTCTGCCTAAATGGGACATTCCTAAGGTCTTAACTTTCTCCTAATGTCAATAAGTGACTGTAGGTGATTACTGTTTGTTCAGTGTCTCTTTCATTGTAACAAACACGATCCGGATTTTAAAAGCCGAGATCAATCACGATCTCTCCTGGGGGCTCGTCTTCCTGTTGATATAGACCTGGGCCTCTGGTTCTCTAACTGACACCACCGCATGCTTGGGGACAATGCCCTAGATTCTAGCAGAGTTTGCCTCTGGGGACCAGGCTGGTGGCATCAAACTCACATCAGGGACAGGCCATGGCATGTTATCTAAGATCCCTTGCACTTCCAGAAGAGAATCCTACCCCTACGTGGTAGACAGAACAGAGGTGCCCTGCAGGAGAGAAGCAGAGACAGTTCTCCCAGCAGGTCCAGCCCCAGAGGAAAGCACATGGCCCACTCTGCTCTGCGTGGTGGCAACAGGAAGTATCCCATCACAGGATGACAAAATCCATCACAGGACAACAAATCCTGCCCATCAGCTTCCACCCCGGCTTCCCGAGGGCCAGCTTGTCCCAGGGCTGCATGCACAGTCCACTCGTCACCCCAAATCCTCTCCCAGATGAGACCATTGCTCCTGATGTCCCAGCCAGCCAGGAAAAAAACAGAATTTATGCTAAATACATAAAAACTATGCAGCATTTTATTTTAATTGTAAAGAAAGTTTAAAATTTTTAATGATGTATAGAGGAAAGAACACAGATCAGGGTTGAGAAGATCCAGGCTGGAGACCTCAGCTGGCCCATTGCAGCCTCTCTCTGGGCCTTATGTTCCCATTGGTCCAGCACAGAGGGTTCCACTGAGCAAAGCCAGGTAAGCCTGATGACTTTCAAACATCCTGACCTTCTGGACCAGCTAAGAGGCTACCGTGAGAGGCCATCAGACAGACCATGACTTTGAGCTCTCAGTCCCCAGCCCGGTGCTGGCCAAGATCGTCCAGCTCTGGCCTCTCCTGGAGGAGGAAACTCTCCTTTGGCAGCATCTACCCTCAATCACACTCAGTGGTCTGTGGTTCTCTCCTGTTCCCAAAATCTGCCTCAGGTTAGTCCTGTCACTGGGCAGCCACAGCCTCTGCAGTCCCTTCTCACTCCAGAGCATCTGATGATAGGATTCACCTGTGCATAAGGCTCGCTGGTCTTGACCTGACAACACTGGAACAAACGCCTCTGCCCAGGAGCTGGAAAGACAGTGTGTAGTGGAGGCTGATGGAGAGGTAGGCAGGTTGGAGCTGAAACTCTGATTGCAGACAGCAGACTCCCCACACTGGAGGTCCCAGAGAGACAGTGGCCAGGCCATCTGTTTACTCCATCGCCAGGAGGGGATCCCAAAGGTGCTCATTTAAGACTTGTTGACTGAGCTCTCAGAGGCTGCTTTGGGTTGGGGACCCTAATTGCAGCGCCTGCCCTGGGGGAGAAAGCAGCCTCCCTCTGGACTCACAGAAGAGAAGGCGGGGGGGGGGGGGGGGGGGGGGGGGGGCCTTCAAGCCGTCCTGAATAATGCATCTGAAAGGGTCACACTGCGGGGAGTGAGCCCCGCATGCTGTTGCTGCAGTCCAGGACTCATCTGGCCCACGATGCAAGGGAGCAGAGCATGGTGGGGTAGGGGGCTAGAAGGAGCAACCCCAGCAGTCTGCCCCAGCAGGTGCAGTCATAGCGGGAAGCACCCTCCTTCTCCTCCAAAGCAAGGACTATCCCGGCCCTGGTGACTAGCCCTGCTGGGAGGCCTCTCAGGGCTCCCCAATTCTCCCGCACCCATGCTCACCCATCGCCACTGACTCTTGCCCAGAGGAGATCATTGGCTCTGCTCTCCCACGCAGCCAGGAAAAGATGGAATCCAGGCTAAGTTCATAAAAGCTCCGCAGCATTTCATTTTGTGGTTTCTACCAACTGCTCACCTGTGCCTCCATCACCTGTCACCACGAGGCCAGCTCTGACGGCTGATGGTGTCCCCCAGCTCCAGTCAGGGCAGCTCAGAGGTGCCAACCAGGCAGAGCTCTTTAGGAATCTCGACTATCTGTCAACTCAGGCCTAAGCCAACCACATGATGGACGCTTTAACTGTTCTCTTTGGAGAAAGAGGAGGAGAGAATAGTTTTAAGGCTCATGCTATTACCGTATTTCAAAAACAAAACAAAATGCACAAAACAAAATGAAACACCTCTGCCATTGCCTTCTCCTGTCCCAGCTAATCTAGATACAGCTAGCATATCAGGCAGCCAGACTGAAGTCACAGGAACCACACCAAAGTGTGACAAGGACAATGACACACATCGCCATACCCGCAGAGGGTCAGGCCGTGGTCACTGTGGTGGGTCATGCTGCATTCACAGGGCTGCTGTGTACGGTCGGGCTGGCCCTCCCTTCCCCTCTTCCATCAGAGCTGCCTGCACAGCCCCTTGGGAAGCATCGGATTTGCAGGTACCTGCTTCCCTGGCCCCATGCGTCGGGCTACAGGAGAGTGTGGTCATTACAGCTGCTGCACGGCCTGCTAGCTGAGATGTGGATGTGACTAAAAAGGGGGGGGGGGCCTTCTGCACCTCCTCTAGCTACAGAGCAAGGTACAGGCTGCTGAGGGCAAGAATATTCACGGAGAAACGAGCCACACTGAGCAGATCAGATGACAGGAATAATCACCATCTTTAAGCAGAGCCAGAGCCAGGGCAGGGCAGGGCCACCCAGAGGAGCTGCCTCAGAAATGAACGTCTTGACAGAGCAGAGCTGGACATGGGTCAGGCTGTTCACTTCAGGAAAAAATGAGCACACCCCAAGCTACAGAGAGACAGGGTGGCTTTGCTATTAATTCCAGTCACCTCCTGCCACCAGGCACCTGGTGAAACCTCAGCCCAGTGGGTCAGATGAACTGTTTCAGGGTTCACCCTAAAACAGCTGGGGTGGCCATGTTTGCGGGTTCCCTTCTGGAGTCCACGCCGTGTCTGGATTCACTGTGACCTGAAATGGAGCAACTGGTTCTTTGCACTGGGGCACCAGTGTTAAGGAGGCTGAATCTCGTCATCATTAAATGCTCTGAGTACAGACTTCCGGCGTCTTTCTCACTGACAGTTCTGCAGCTTTAGCTCTTGCTGTGCCTGGTTCTCCACTGGACACATCTGTGCAGCACTAGGAGGAAAGTGGATGCCCCTCAGCCGGGCACCCTGACCAAAGACCCGCTTCCCCTGCCCACGAACCCAGCTTCTTTCCTCCCCATGTGAACTCTCCTTCCAGTACCATCCTGGTTCTGCAGACATGAGTGGTTTCTATGGATAGAACAAGAACAGTCCCCGCACCGAGTTCCAGCAGAAAGCATCACCCTCACTATGCAAGAGACTAGAGCTCGATGGGAATTCTGAGTCTCACCCTCCAGCCGTTCCCGTCCTCCCCACCAAGCACACACTCTGCTTCCTTCCCAGCTTTGAGCCTGGGTTTCTGTGCCCCCTCCCTGCTCAGCCCCCTTGCTGTCCCCTCTCCAGCAGAACAACAGGCTCCCTCAGAAAAGTGTTTCTGGTAGAAGAGGGTGTCTTTGTTACTGCAGCTCAGGTTGGAATTAGACTGCTGTTGCAAAGTGCCTGCAAATTTCCTTTCACGTGCATCCTTGTGGTGGGCAGTGGGGGGACAGTGCTCTCTGCAAAACCAATTTAAACCAAACACAAGCAAAGCCTGTTTTATTTTTGTACCTTAAAAAGTGGAGTGGGCACACACTACTGATGTAGAGACACAGCGTGACCAACATTTATTTCTTATCACTTTTGCCAGTGGAACTAGGCAGAGGAGCAGAACGAGAGAGATTTGGGGTCAGTTTCATTAGCCATGCATGGCAGGAGAAGAAAGTCACAGGAATATTCCGCAAGCTTCAGCATAGACAGGGAGGTGTCCACAGCTGCAGGTGTCAGGAGAAGCCTGGGCTTTGGATTCTGAGTGGATGTGAAGCCCCAGAGACTGGCAGAGCCCCAGGAAGTTGAGTGTGTGCAAACAGGTGTGGGTGTAAGCAGGGTGTGGTGGTAAGACCACTGAAACAGACCTGGCCTGCCAAGAGCTGGCCATGTGGCTTTGTTAAGCCACTTACCTTCTCTGGGCTCCATCTTCCTCTGTCCAACAAGACAGCTGAACATAACCTCTGTTTTCTTTCCGGCTATACGGGTTTGATTTGAGGGCTGGCCGGTTAGCTCATTTGGTTAGAGCATGTTGCTGATAATACCAAGGCCAAGGATTTGGATCCCCATAACATCCAGCTACCAAAAAAAAAAAAAAAGTAAATTCTGATTCTATGACTATGGAAAATAAGGATGTTTATAGAGAACACACGATAACTACCTGCTTGCTTCTTTAAATCTTGCACTTCCTATGTAATCTCTTAATTCAAATAATTAGAATTATCTGTTTAGGTTATTATGCTGGTCATAATAAAAAGCTCAACTTTTAAATAACTTGGTTTTTGTTCATAATCTTTGGTCTAATAATTCCCCTTCTAGGAGTCCATCTGAATAGAGTCAGACATTAAGACAAAGACTCAGGTACAAAGATTTGCCATTTACCCTTACTTGAAAAGAAAAAATAAATAAATAAAAACAAAAACAAAATGGAAATAATCTAAATTGTGGTATAGCCACTAAAACGCCTTCAGTGATATTTTAAAACAATGGAAAGTATTCATAGTCTAAACACACACTCATGCTGTATTAGTCGGTTTCTGTTGCTTATAACAAAATACCCGGAACTGGGTAATTTGTAAGAAAACAAAATATATTGCTTATGCTTTCAGAGGCTGGGAAGTCCAAAGTCCAGGGAACACATTTGGGGAGGGTCTTCTCTGGTGGTGGCTTTACAGCAATGCAGGGGTCTCACATGACAGAAAATGGCAGAGCAGAGAGAGAGAGACTCTCACATGCTCTCCTTTTAAAGCCTTCAGAACCATGCCCCTGAACACCATTATTAATCCATTCACCATTATTAATCTATGGCATGGTCCTACAATCTAATCACCTCTTCAAGGCCCCACCTTTCAATTATCATAATAGGATTTCCTCACCCTCAACAGTTACAGTGGCAATTAAGCTTCTAGTATATGAACTTTGGGGACATAATTCAATCAATCCACAGCACATACCCACATACATAGCAGGTATTGCTAACAGTACAGTGTTCCTTTTCTCTTGGAGACTGGATCCATGCTCAGAATCCTTCTTAACACAGCACTCTGAACAGCCGCTACCAATCAATCACAGTTGGCACTCCAGTGAAATCAACCAGCCATCTCGGCATAAAGAGCCTTTGGCGACAGGTGCAGCAGTCAAGGTCAGGATGAAAAAGGAAGCTAAATGTAAGTTTAGTAGCCCAGAAAGTCGGAAGCAGGGCAGAATCAGGTATTTGAAGCTGTGATCATTTCTCTCAGACCCAAGACCAGCATGGAGTGGGAGGCGCCCAAAGGGCTCCCAAATATTCCAGCTTGGGAGGATAAGGTGGTACCCAAACACCAGGCAGGGGGCTAAGATCAAAGAAAGTCATTGAAGGTGAGAAAGGGTTAGAAAGAGTCACTTCCTAGCATGAGGCTACTGGAAATGCGCTTCATTTCCTACTGCTCTCCTTGGAATGTGGGAGCAGAAAGCTGTGCTTTTGAGACAAACTTACAAGACTTGAGGTATTCCTTGTTTCCCCAGAGGGCCGAGGGCCAGAGTGCACCGAGAGATGCAGATACTGGAGAACGCCGGGCTCACGAGGCTGAAGGGGTGTGTAGAGTGCTTCTTAGTTGTCGGAGAATCAACAGGCTTTTGGGGAAAAGTTCCAGAAGTAGGTTTGCCTTAATGTCCAGTCACCACATGACCAAACATCACTGCGATAACTTCGGTATCTAGGGATGTTGCAGAGGGTCTCCAGACTGGCAGATGGAGAGGCCATGTCTGAGTACAGTCTGCAAATGTCAAGGACGTGGAATGGGTTTGTGGAGTTGGGCGGGGGGCTGGGTAGAAAGAAGCTGGGAAGAGCATTATGTCTCATCCCTCCTCGTGAGGCTGATGCTCTCAGGATAGGGAGATTAAGAGACTGAGCCATGGAAATTTACGGGCCACCCAGGGGGCAGGTGGAGGTAATTCTGCTGCCAGATGACACCCAGGCCCCATCATCTGCATCTGGGATGAAAGAGATGTCCCTCCCCCGAGCAGACACCCTCCACTGCCCTTGTCAGACTGTTCAATTCCAAGGACTGAATTTCCTGGACTAGGTCCTTTATGAACCCTCAGGTGGGAGAGGGTAATGGGAGGGGACAAGGAGCTTCAAAGCATCTCCATTTCCTCTCCTCCCCCCACTCCATAAATCCATTCCAAGTCGATGACATTTGCAGAGTGTATTTTCATGGGTCTCCATAATCCCTTCAGAATATTAAGGCTGCATTACTTTATCTTTGGTTACATTAACTTCAATTTTCCTTATGAGTAAGTATTTGGCTAAAAATTAATATAGTGAAGTTGAAAAGAATCTTATGATAGGAAAAAGACTAATTTCATCTCTGGCTGCTCAGATCCCAGAGTACACCAGGGTTAATGTAATTAACTTACAATTTGAGCCCGGGTTGTGTACATACACTGAATCTCCCCGCTGGAAACGAGATTAGATTTTATGACTCTATATATCGCGGTTATCTTCACCGCGCCTCCAATATTACTTCCCACAATGACTTCAAGGCTCTGTGCTGCAATGAAAATGTAGAACCATCTGGTACTGAGCCCATGCCGTTTATTTAAGGATTTAATTAAATGCGCTAAATGGAGAGCTTCTCTGAATTAACATTTTAAATGTGACTTATTGCAGGTTTAATATTGTCTTAATGCCAACCTGGGAAACTCCATCGCCAAGTTGTTGACGTTCAAATTGAATTCATTTGGGTGGCTCCAGGGGGACCCATTAATTAATCTAAACAACTAATGGGGATTGGTTCTGACTTTTGATGAAGATTATTTACTGAGACAATTTGCAATGAATAAAGAGTCACAGTAGGCAAATACTTAATTGAATTCAAAAAAGTCTCATTGTGTTTAATATCAGGGATGCATCATGTGAGTAAGCTTTGAAATACCATGAAAGGGCCGATTGCTTCAATCTTCTTAGCTGCACGCTAATAACAAAGTGAATGGGTAATTACATTTTCCTGGGTAATTTGCTGCTTGCAAAAGGACAACAGGTCTGGTTGGCTAATCATTTCCTTGGAAAGAAATTTCTAAAAGCACAAACTTTGCCCTTGGATGGCATGTGGCCGCACTGGTTGATTGGATGGGTCTGGGTCACAGAAACCCACTGCCCATACCCTGCTCCGTCCCCGCCCTCCACCCCTCAGGAACTTGCCTGCCTGAGAAAGCTCTCCTCCCCCTCCCCCCAGTCCCCCTCCCTTATCCCCTCCCCCCCACCCATCTTCCCTGTTGGATTGCTGCTAGGCTCTTAAGTGTCTCTGATGCAATTCCAGTTGAATTAAGTGAGGATGAGTTGCCTGTCTGTCTATACTTCGGTTTTCACCTTCTGGGTCAATGCACATCAGATCTCTGTTTCAAGGGAAATGGGAGGTCTAGAGCGTGGAAACCTCTAAGTGCAGCCTCGCAGGGTCTAGGGCCTCCCCTTCTGCCCCCTTCTGCCACCTTCTGCCCCACCCCCACACTGTAACATCCTGTCCTCAGCAGCCAGTACCACCTCCATCCTGTCCCTCCTTCAAGGTCCAGGGCAGCCCCCTGCTGCTGTGTCCCCAGATAACCAAGGCTCACTGTGCCCCTTCCCTGCACTGGTCCTGGGGCTTTCCCTGGCTTCTCAAATTGTGGCTCAGGACCAGGAGCATCAGCATCACCTGGGAAGGTAGATTCTCCAACCTCACCCCAACCCACTGAATTCAGAATCTGCATTTTTACAAGGCTCGCAGGTGGCTCGCATGCACATCAACTTTAGACCCCAGTCATCTGTGGAAATTTTTCTGTGGCCCTGTCTCTCTTGCTCACCTGGATGTCAGCTCCCTGAGAGCAGTGCTCAGGCTTTGCTTCTGTCTTGCCCACAGAAGCACCTAGGGCTGGGAAGAGGCATGAAGACATCTGAAGCAACTTGGTGGTTTTTCTCCAATCCTCTCCTCTACCTGTCCAGGTGGGATCCTGTGAGCTGTCTCCATTGCACTGGGTACTACAGAAACGTAACCCTGCCAAGGGCAAGAAACACCTGCTTCCTATGGTGACCCCTCAGAGCCCAGGGCATAGGGGACTCTCAGTGACTGTGTAGAGTTAAATGAACCGGTTACTGCTGTGGGACGGTCCTTTGCATTTGCTTCTTGATGGATAGACACAAGATCTTGTGGGCGCCAGTTCTAGCTGATGACCATCCTCAAGAGGGAGGACTTGGTGTCCCCCCAGAAAGGTCCCCCACTCTGTGTCCTGCCACCCAGATCTCTTGCTTCCCAAATGCAGATGTGTTAATGTTTTCATGGAAAGTAATCTAGGTATTGATTCTGTAAACGCTGGCCGAAAGTGACATTTACCAAACAAATCAATGATGAAAAGGTGATCTGAGTGACAGAGGGTTTTATGTTGCAAAATGGTTCGCCTCCTGGAGGAAGTCTCTCCTGCACCAGTGACTTAACTGAGAGTAGAAGGAGTATGGGGTATAAAGAAATAAAACTAAAGCATTAAAAAGCCAACTGGTCCGAGCAAAGGAAACAGTCAGCAGAGTGAAGAGGTAACCTATGGGATGGGAGAAAATATGTTCAAACCACATATCTGATAAGGGGTTGATATTCATAACATATAAGGAACTCCTGCAACTCAATAGCAAAAAAAAGTAATCCAGGTTTAAAATGGGCAAGAGACTTAAACAGACATACAAATGACCAACAAGAAGATGAAAAAACTCTCAACATCACTAATCATTGCATTCTGATGCAAATCAAAATGACAGTGAGATGTCACCTGCACACCTGTTAGGGTAACCATTATAACAACAGTAATAACAATAAGTGCTGGAGAAACAAGAGCCCTTCTGCACTGTTGCTGAGAATGTAACATGGTACAGCTCCCATAAAAACAGTCTGGACATTCCTCAGAAAGTTAAAGATAGAACTATTGTTTGACCCAGTGATCCCACTTCTGGGTATTTATCCAAAAGAACCAAAATTTGAAACTCAAAGGGATATCTGCAGTCCCATGTCCATTGCAGCATTATCCACAATTGCCAAGATGTGGGAGCAACTTAAACGTCCAGTGGCTGATGAACTTGTAAAGAAAATGTGGTATATCCATACGACGGAGTATTAGCCACCCTTAAAAAAAAAAAAGAAATCCTGCCATATGTAACACTATGGATGAACCTGGAGGACATAATGCTAAGTAAAATAAGCCAGTCACAGAGGGAAAATAGCACATGATTTCACTTATATGAGGTATCTAATGCAGTCAAATTCATAAAAGCAAAAAGTAGAATAGTAGTTGCCAGGGGCCTGGGGGAGGAAAAATGAGGGTTGCTGTTCAACATGTATGAAGTTTCAGTTCTGCAAGATGAGAAAGTTCTAGAGATCTGCTATATAACATTATGCTTAGGGCTGGCCGGTTAGCTAGATTAGAGTGTGGTGCTGACAACACCAAGGTCCAGGGTTCAATCCCTGTACTGGCCAGCCGCTAAATAAATAGATAAATAACAACATTGTGCTTATAGTTAGCAATCATGTATGATATGCTTAAAAATTCGGTAAGAGGGTGCTATGGTCTGAATGTTTGTGTCCCTCCAAAACTCAAACGCTGACACTTAATCTCCAGTGTGATGGTGTTAAGAGGTGGGGACTTCGGGAGGTAATTAGGTCATAAGGGTTCTGCTCTCGTGAATGCGATCAGTGCCCTTATAAAAGAGGGCTGAGAGCTTGTTCGTCCCTTCCACCTGGGGAGGACACAGAAGGCACCATCTGTGATGAACAGGCCCTCACCAGACCCAGAATCTGCTGGCGCCTTCACCTTGGTCTTCCAGCTTCCAGAGCAATAAATTTTTGTTGTTTATAAATGACTCAGTCTAAGGTATTTTGTTCTAGTAGCCGGCACAGACAGAGCTAAGACAGAGGGAGAAAAAAATCCAATGATAATAGTATTGCACCAGCGTCAATTTCTTGGTTTTAATAAACGTGCCATGGTTATTATAGGACGTTAACACCAGGAGGAGAGGCTGGGCGAGGGGCAGGTTGTCTAATCAGCCCTGGCACTGTTGACGTGTAAAGCTAGATCATTCTCTGCTGAGGGGCTGTCCTGTATATCACAGGCTGTTTAGTGGTGCCCTCTCCTCTGTCCACTGGATGCCAGTAAGACGCCCCCCCTCCCAGTTGCAACAACCAAGAATGTCTCAGACATGGCCAAATTGACATTGCTCCTTGTTGGGAATCAACAACTTTTTGTAGTATCTTTGCATTGCTCTATACATCTAAAATTATTTCAAAATAAAAAGTTTATACCAAAAAGAAGTCAACTGACATTAAAGCATCTCTGAAATAATGATGTCTTACAAGTCAATGGGGAAATCATTTAAATAATCGACATTTTATTGGCACACAAGTTCCAAACATTGCTGCACCTGGATTCCACCTTACCTTACCCCACCTGCTGGGACAGTCCTCCTGGCTCATGTCTGACTCTGTCTACACCCCACCACTGACCAGGCTGAATTGGCCACCCTCCTCTGCCTGTCCTGCTCTGGTTAACCGGACACTAAGACATGAAATGGATTTCAAACGGGAGGTGCACTTGGGTCAATGAAGTAGCTGTCCCCATGGTTGCTAGTCTAAATTATTTTAATCATTTGTAATATTGTGCACTTGTTCCTGTCATAATTTAAAGTGACCCTCCCTGACAAATGCTCAGTCAAGGTTTAATTCTTTAACCAGTGATTCCAAGTTTGAGAATATTCTCCGGTAACACACAACTGCAGAGAGATATGTATGCAGGGACGTGCAATACATTACCCCTTCTAAGAGTGACTTTAAAAAAAAAAAAAGCCTAATTAAACAAATCAGAGTCTGACCCATACACTGGAATGCTGTATGTCCATTAAAATAAAACTGAAATAGATCTATGTCTAAATGAAGTTGTCCAAGATTTATTATCAAGTGGAAGAAACACGTGCTGAAACTGTAGGTGTGTTATGACCCTAATGTGTAAAAGAACAGAAGACATACATATTAGTGATTTATGCACACTTAATTTCTGGAGAAATATTCAGGAACCTGTTAGTCATGGTTGTCTGAGGAACAAGGCAGGGAGCTATGGATGGTTGGGGGGGCAGGAAGTGTCTTTTACTTTTAACTCAATACCCATCTGTATTTTTCTACTTACATGAATATTATTTTTATTTTTAAAAAACTCATTAAAAATTAAAACTTCCACAGAAATAGCAATCAATAAGATAAACCCCATTTATTATCATTTCAGAATTTCAGTGGATTCAATTATTTAAGGGAACTAATTTTATCAAGCGAAGTAAGTCCTCCCCAGGATGTAAACCAGCTTCTTCTCAGTATATGGTCATCTTTTCCAGCCATTAGCCTCTTAAAATGCAGGCAGATCAGTCTTTCAGAAAAATAAATTCCAAATTGATATAAATAAACAGAATGGAAAGTAACAGTTCCATGTCTAGATGAGCCACGTGGCTCCCCTGCAATCCCACCTAACTGCACAGAGGAGCTCACCGTGCATGTTTAAATGATCAGGTTTTCAAAAACCTTTAAAAATCTGACCCAATTTTTGAAAATGCAACTTATATACAACTTTTACTGTTTTTATTTATTTGTATTTTATTTTATTTTGTCAATATACAATGTGGTTGATTATTGTGGCCCATTACCAAAACCTCCCTCCCTCCTCCCTCTCCCCTGTCCCACCCAACAATGTCCTTTCTATTTGCTTGTCATGTCAACTTCAAGGAATTGTAATTGTTATGTCTTCTTCTCCCCCCCGGTTTTTTTTTTGTGTGTGTGTGTGTGAATTTATTTATTTATTTTTAGCTCCCACCAATAAGTGAGAACATGTGGTATTTCTCTTTCTGTGCCTGACTTGTTTCACTTAATATAATTCTCTCTAGGTCCATGCATGTCATTGCAAATGGCAGTATTTCATTCGTTTTTATAGCTGAGTAGTATTCCATTGTGTAGATATACCACATTTTCCGTATCCACTCATCCGATGATGGACATTTGGGCTGGTTCCAACTCTTGGCTATTGTAAAGAGTGCTGCGATGAACACTGGGGAACAGGTATACCTTCGACTTGATGATTTCCATTCCTCTGGGTATATTCCCAGCAGTGGGATGGCTGGGTCATATGGTAGATCTATCTGCAATTGTTTGAGGAACCTCCATACCATTTTTCCATAGAGGCTGCACCATTTTGCAGTCCCACCAACAATGTATGAGAGTTCCTTTTTCTCTACAGCCTCGCCAGCATTTATCGTTCAGAGTCTTTTGGATTTTAGCCAACCTAACTGGGATGAGATGGTATCTCAGTGTAGTTTTGATTTGCATTCCCCGAATGCTGAGTGATGTTGAGCAATTTTTCATGTGTCCGTTGGCCTTTTATATATCCTCCTTAGAGAAATGCCTGTTTAGCTCTTTTGCCCATTTTTTAATTAGGTTGCCTGTTTTTTTCTTGTAAAGTTGTTTGAGTTCCTTGTATATTCTGGATATTAATCCTTTGTCAGATGTATATTTTGCAAATATCTTCTCCCACTCTGTTGGTTGTCTTTTAATTCTGTTAATTGTTTCTTTTGCTGTGCAGAAGCTTTTTAGTTTGATATAATCCCATTTGTTTATTTTTCCTTTGGTTGCCCGTGCTTTTGGGGTCATATTCATGAAGTCTGTGTCCAGTCCTACTTCCTGAAGTGTTTCTCCTATGTTTTCTTTAAGTGTTTCAGGGTGTACATTTAATTCTTTAATCCATTTTGAGTTGACTTTAGTGTATGGTGAAAGGTATGGATCTAGTTTCATTCTCCTGCATATTGATATCCAGTTCTCCCAGCACCATTTGCTAAAGAGGCAGTCTCTTCCCCGGTGTATAGGTGTGGTGCCTTTGTCAAAAATCAGATGGCTGTAGGTGTGTGGGTTGATTTCTGGATTCTCTATTCTATTCCATTAATCAGTGTGTCTGTTTTTATGCCAGTACCATACTGTTTTGGTTACTATAGCTTTGTAGTATAGCTTAAAGTCAGGTAGTGTTATGCCTCCACCTTTATTTTTTTTTGCTCAGTGTTGCTTTGGCTATGTGTGGTCTTTTGTTATTCCATATAAATGTCTGGATAGTTCTTTCCATTTCTGAGAAAAATGCCTTTGGAATTTTGATGGGGATTGCATTGAATTTGTATATCACTTTGGGTAGTATGGACATTTTCACTATGTTGATTCCTCCAATCCAAGAGCATGGGATATCTTTCCATCTTCTTGTATCCTCTCTAATATCTCTCAGCAGTGGTTTGTAGTTCTCATTATAGAGATTTTTCACCTCCTTGGTTAATTCAATTCCTAAGTATTTTATTTTTTTGGTGGCTATTGTAAATGGGCAGGCTTTCTTGATTTCCCTTTCTGCATGTTCACTATTGGAGAATAGAAATGCTACTGATTTTTGTATGTTGATTTTGTATCCTGCTACTGTGCTGAAATCATTTACTGCATTAAATGCTCACCTCAGAAAAATGGAAAGATGGCAAGTGAACAACCTAACACTTCACCTTAAAGAACTAGAAAAACAAGAACAATCCAAACCTAAAGTTAACAGACGGAAAGAAATCATTAAGATCAGAGCAGAACACAGTGAAATTGAAACCCAAAAAAACAATACAAAAGATCAATGAATCAAAAAGTTGGTTTTTTGAAAAGATAAATAAAATTGACAAACCATTAGCATGGCTAACAAAAAAGAAGAGAGAAGATTCAAAAAACGAAAATTAGAAATGAAAAAGGTGATATTACAACCGATTCATCTGAAATACAAGGAATCATTCGAGACTACTATAAACAACTATATGCCAACAAATTTGAAAATCTGGAGGAAATGGATAAATTTATGGACACACACAAGCTCCCAAAACTGAGCCATGAAGACCTAGAAAATCTGAACAGACCAATAGCAACAAAAGAGATTGAGGTGGTTATCAGAAGGCTCCCAACAAAGAAAAGCCCAGGACCAGATGGATTCACAGCAGAATTTTACCAAACATTCAGAGAGGAATTGACACCGATTTTCTACAAACTATTCCAAAAGATTGAAACAGACGCAAATCTCCCAAATTCATTCTATGAAGCAAACATCATCCTGATACCAAAACCAGGTAAAGATATAACCAAAAAAGAAAACTACAGACCGATATCCTTGATGAATATAGATGCAAAAATCCTCAATAAAATACTAGCAAACAGAATACAGCAACACATACGTAAAATTATTCATCACGATCAAGTGGGATTCATCCCAGGGATGCAAGGTTGGTTCAACATACGCAAATCAATAAATGTGATACACCATACTAATAAACTCAAACACAAGGACCATATGATCATCTCTATAGATGCTGAAAAAGCATTTGATAAAATTCAACACTCATTCATGACAAAGACCCTCTATAAGTTAGGTATAGAGGGAAAGTATCTCAACATAATCAAAGCCATATATGATAAACCCACTGCCAATATCATCCTGAACAGGAACTAGACAAGGATGCCCACTCTCACCACTCCTATTCAACATAGTGTTGGAAGTACTAGCCAGAGCAATCAGAGAAGAGAAGGAAATAAAGGGCATCCAGATTGGAAAAGATGAAGTCAAACTGTCCCTACAGCCTCTACAAAAAACTCCTGGAGTTGATATACAACTTTTAAATGTAGCCATGATAATAATATAAACAGAATCCTTGTGATTAGACAATATCTGAGATATACCGACCAGGAAACTGGGTCAGCAGACTGCACAGGGCTGGTTTTTTGAGGAGCACTGGTGTGGACCCCACTCCCAGGAGACTCCTCTCTTTCTGCCTTTATGATATGCATCTCCGCAAAGCCAGCAGGGTGGAGGGTGGCAGCTGGGGAGAATGACATCTGTCTGCTTCAGACTGAAGAGGGACTTGAGGGATCCCCGCCCATCGGAGTCTGCCCACCCTCTCCCCCACACACTTTGTAGGGACCCCAGCTCCAGTTCAGGAGGGATGTGGCAAACCTCTTGAGTAAGACTGTCGTGTGCGAAAATTAGAGAGCAGAAAATTACTTGCATTGGCAAGATCAGATATATCACATGTACTGTCTCCATTTACACCCTGTGAGCACCTGAGAGGATGCAGATGAGTTCAGCAGCTGAAAATGCTGGGCACAGGTTGGGAGCTGTGAATGTGCCTGTGCAGAAAACCATGCTAACTCCCAGGGCGACCATCTCAGCACCGGAAGTCCTGCATGTTGGGGGACCCCTCAGTCATGAAACCCGGGACAGTTATTCTCCCTACACTAGTAAGAGACACGAATCCATCACAGTGTGAGGCCTGGAGGGTGAAGCAGCCATGAGGACCAGCCTTTAACAAGGGTGCAGAGGCTGAATGGCATGTGGCCACCACCTCACGTGTGTCTCCCCATAGCCCACTGGGGCACGATCCCTTTGCACAAACACCCCCCAAGGGGGAGCCTCTGCACCTACCACCTCCTAAAATCCCCTGAGTACCCCCATCACCCCACAGCTTTCCTGGGGCCTGAGGATGAGCTAGTTGAGGAGCTGAGGGTGGGGGAGTCAGAGCAGGGCTCTTGCTCTTCCTAACTCCTTCTCTAGGGTCTTGTGCTAGTGGGTGGTGGGGATGGCAGGAATAAACAACCTTTGGCAGAAGGCACAGTCTCAGCCTTGGTCGATGATTCCTAGCAAGTGTGTCAAAGAGAAAACCAATAGAGAACCTTGAATAGGTTGTCAACACTTGGCCCCAGTGACCACAGTCAGGCAGGCATGTGGATGCCACCTGCATATCAGAGAAGCCAGAGGCTTGGACAATCCTGCACGCTTTACCTGGTTCCAAGTGTCATCATCAGGCATTGGGAAGAGGGAGAAAATCCTGCTCGAGTACAGCTCAGCCACTTTGCAATAAGTCGATGGGACCCCAGAGCCCACTTGGAACCCCAGAGCCCACTTGGAACCCCTGCCCAGCTGCAGACTCGAGAAAGAAAGTCCAGCAGCTCTTTTTCAGACGAACAGACATCATCACTGGCAGGTATTGGTTGGGTCTTGGAATTTCTCTCATCATGCAAGGATGGATTTTAAAAAAAGGAAAAACATAAGCCTGCAGAAGAAAGCAACACAGAAAAGAGAAGATGAACAGGATTTTGCTGACTCAAACGAAGCACAGGTCCCATGCAAGGTCTGGGGAAAACTTTAGGGCGTGGTGTTACATACTCTGAACGATGTGAGGACGCAATCTCTATGAAAGAGAAATCAAACACCCAAAGGTGAAAAGAGGCAGAAAGGCCAGAGGCCAAAGTCTTGACTCCTGCAACACAAGTGGTTCTGAGAACAAAGATTGCCATGCAGGCTGACGTCCTCATGGAAAGCTCGGAGAAGAAGGAAATGAAGCTGGTTTTTGGAGAATACACTTGGGCAGGTATTTTAGATGCAGAAAACAGCATGAGAATGGCCGACCTAGGGTTCCCCTTGGAGGTGGACCCTGATACTAGGATTTGGAGTTGACCTGGGAAGCGCCCCTGGGAAACATCTGTCGGGGAGTAGAGAAGAGATACAGAAAAGGCACCGAGAAAGGGGGAGCTAGCAAACACGTGTTTTCTTGTGGGCGAACAGAGCTTCATCCCACTGGGATACTCCGGAAAGTGGCCTCATTAATATGTGCCTCCGAGTTATCCCACCTGAGGGGTAAGGGAGACGGGGTGTTTATCCACTAACCCCCATCAGTCATTGGCTGAGAGCTGCTCCCAAAAGGCACTAATTCCTTGGGGCTTCCCTGCCACCGTCCACAGGCTGAGAGAACTCTGGTGGGAGCAGAGCGCCACGGGCAAAGACGCAGGTGCAGCGTTGGAAAAGACAAGATGGAAGGTAGGAAGGCAGGGCCTGGGCAGCGTCTTCCTCGACAAGGGCAGGAAAAGTAGCCATGGGAGGCCTGGTCAGAGCAGTGGACTCATACAAGCTGCACTGAAGAGAAGGTGGTGAGGGCAACGACGGGAAATAAGGCTGAGTCTAAGGCTGAGTCGGTAGGTGGGAAGCAGATGTTTGTAAAAAGTCTACCTGAGGCATCTGGACTTGATATGCAGGAAGTAGGATTCATTGCAAAGCCTTAAACAGTCGATAGTAGATTCGTAAACAAGGATGTACTTACTGGGTTAAACAGCATCCTCCCAAAATTCATGATTTGAAATTCAGAGTCTGTGGATGTGGCTACTTTAGGGCCTTTGCAGACATAATTAAATTAAGATGAGGTCCTACTGGATTATGGTGGGTCCTAAATCCCAGGTGACTACTGTCTTTATAAGAAGAGAAAAGGCCGTGCGAAGATGGACTGGGATTTAGAGGGACACAGCTGCAAGCCAACAGTCACCAAGGCTCGCTGGGAGCCACCAGAAGCTGGGAAGAGGCATGAGATGGATTCTGTCTTCGAGCCTCCAGAAGGAGCCAGCCCTGCTGACACCTTGATTTCAGACTTCTAACCTCCAGAACTGTGAGGCCATAAATTTCTGTTCTTTTAAGCCACCCAGTGTGTGGTACTTACTAAAGCCACCCTGGGAAACTGACATGAAGGGTCACATAAGGAAGACCAGGCTGAAGGTGTGTGGGAAACTGGGAAGTGGGGGGATCCTCGAGTCACCTAAGTCCTGCTGATGGTGCAGGTCTCATTCAGAATGTTGTTTCCCCAGAAGGGGCTTCCCTGGGCGTTGACACCCACAAACCCATCTCGGCTAAGTCAGACAACCCTGCCATACTCTCTGTCACACCCATGATCTCGTTTGTGGCACTTTTGTGGTTTTCCTGGGCAAGGGCTTTGGGGGTGATGCCAAAAGCCATTTTGAGGGGGAAAAAAATGATAAGCCACGATGACAAATAATATCCAGTGTTTGAAGGAGTGGGGACAACTAAAGAGGACTCCAAGTTTCATAACGCAAGAGCTGAACTGCTAGAAATGTGGTCTGTGTAGAGGAAATTAGGGGGCGGGGGTCCAAGGTGATCAATTTGGTGCAAGTCTTGTTGGATTTAAGAACAGACCATACAAGAAGGGAGAGAGTTAAAATCAGTAATGGCTCTTTTAAAACAAAACTAAATACAACAACAGAGCAAATCACTGCCAATGGGTCATGCAATTTGGGGATTTTAGTGGTGAATTTATAACCTCGAAGTATCCCCATACATGCCACTTCCTTCCTCTCCCCTAATCTAGCAAAATAGGGCAGTAGGCTCCATTGCTCCTGTCTTATCCCTCCTGTGAATCATACATGATGAGAACTCAAGAGAAATATACATGAATTCTCCACACGGGGACCTGTCACAAACATGGATAAATAAGGTGCCCATAAAGTCCTGAAGATCCGTGAAACTGGGAAGATCTGCCCCACTTTTGCCAATGAGAATGTTCCCAATTGGGCTTGATCCACTCTGAAGGCAACACCCGTTGTTACAGAGCCACAGTCACTCAACAACCGAGCTGTTGGTCTCTGAGACTCAGCAACGGGACAGGCAGGCTACAAGGATTCCCTGCTAATGCTAAAGGACACTTGTGTTTTCCTCACTGGTGACTTTTGGTCATCTGTTGAGCCAACATGGCTTCTTACCCTTCGAATGACATCACTGCAGACCTGGAAGGTGCTGTGGTCTGAGGGCAGCGGGGAGCTACAGAGGGGCTTAAGCAGATGTTAAGGCACATGGAGAAGAGCAGGAATCAGCAAGTGCCAACGCAAGGTGTACCCATCCCATGTTCCAGGTGGCAGGTCCCCAGCAGGGCCACATGGTACTCACAGCATATCACCAAAAATGTTGCTACTGAGCTGATGAAAACTGTGGCCAAACTCCTCACCCACATTAAAGGTGATAAGCTCTATGAAACAAAAAAACAAATCAAAGATACAAGAGCTCGGGAGAGCAAGAGACAGTAGCTTAAGATCTGGAATAACACAGAGAGGAAGTGAAAGGAAGAGCAGTAAAATAAAACCACTGAAGAAATAAAGGGGATCTGGAGAGTCACAGGGACAGTAACCCACTGAAAGCTGGGTGAAGAGCAGGAGAGAATCGAGAAAAGTCACCCAAACGCAGTGGGGGCAGAGACCCGTCAACTCTGTGCAACCTCAAACTTAGCTGATCTTGGAACTCCATTTTCCAGAAAATATTTACAAACATCCCATTAAACTCATCTTACACAGAATACATTTTGGGAAATGCTGTTCTAGATCAGCAGTTCTAACCAAAGGGTGATTTTGTCCCCCAGGGGACATCTGACAGCATCTAAAGACAGTTTTGGTCATCATGACTGACTAGATGCTACTGGCATCTAGTGGGTAGGGACCAGGGATTCTGCTGACATTCTACAGGGCAGTCCCCACAACACAGAATTACTTGGCCCTCAATGTCAACAGTACTGTGGTTGAGACCCCATCCCATAGAGGATCATAGGGGTGTTTATGCTTAGGCTGCAATAAATTCTGCTGATGTAGCTATTTATGAAGAGTTCCCATGACTCGAGTGTTGTCATCCACACCAACGGTCTCTGCAGGCTCACTGCTAGTAGAGGTGTCTGTGACGAGAGTAACAGTCAGAAAGGGAGTGGATCTCATAAGGCTTTGGAAACCGACAGCAAGATCAAACTCTTGCAAGAGAAGAGCCACGAAGACACATGAAAATTAGCGGCGTCATCGGCAGGAGGATGGAGTGTCAGCAGGCAGCAGACCTCACTGTGCTGGCTGACCTTCGCTGTTCTGTTTATTAAAGAGATTTTCATTTCACCCACCCTCATTCACAGGTATGTGGACCTGAAATAGAAGGAGGAAAATGCATAGAAATATCACCTGGGACTGTAGAGAAAAATATAACTTTAACATGTGCAATTTGCTTCTGTACTAATGCTTGCTAAAAATGGGAAAACATAACTAATGCCATTTTAAGTAAGGCAGCTTCTAAGAGGTTATGCAGAGGCCAGATAAAGTCAAGATGGGCCCAGGCACGCTAAATTCCAGGAAGAGAATAACCACCACCCAGTTCCAGGAACTGACCAGTTCCTTATCTAGAGGCCACCTGACCACAAGGAAGATAAACGACTGGGAAATACATTATTCCTTATCGGTGTGCCAGCCCGCTAAAGCCCACCAATAAATCTAAAGGTTGCCTCAGATAACCAGTAAGCAGTATACAACTCATCCTGTTGCAAAAGTCTATCTAAAAAACTGTATAAAAATCTCCTGTGTTAAAGACTCAGGGTCGCTCTTGTCAGGAGACTGAGTGACCCCAGCATGCTGGAATAAACTCCTCTTGCTTGATTGCAGCAACCTCTGTCTCCTGGTCTTTGCAAGATGAGCCTTCCCAACAAGTAAGATTCGCGCTTTCAGGCCAGTCTTACAGGACTCCTGGCTGATCTCTGCTTCTCTCCATGGGAGTGGAGACGGTTCTGCGAGCAGGTGCACCAGAGCTGTCTACACCCACAGCACAAGGCCCCAGCCTGGCTGGCCTCCCTGCACCTGAGGGGGTGGTCAGTGCACAAGCACGGCTCTCGAGGGCACCCATGCAAGGCTGGTGTCTCTCCCACCATCCTCCTCTGACGGCCCCATCCCAGTGCATGAAAAGGAAGCCCTGTGCAAACTTCTGTCTCCTGCATTTACCTCCTCGCAACCTTCAAAACGCCAACTGCTGCCACTGGCCCTGGGGGGAGTAATTTTGTCTCTTACCCTTGAATGTTACCACAGAAACTAACTTCAATCCCCACTGCCTGAGCAGCTTCTCCGCCTTCAGCATCAACTCGAATGCTAGGCATCAAAGACGAAGGGACTTGCCTCTGCTTCTCTCTGAGCTCAGGGCTTTCTTTGGTATTAAAATCACAAACCGCCACTTCCATAGCCCGAAAGAGACATGGAAAATAATTTATGCACAAAAGAGCTTAACTATGATACATCCACATTATAAAATAGTATGCAGTCACACACACAAAAAGTGTGGACTATTTAAGAAAATGGAAAAAATGTTCACATTATGTTAGGTGAAAAAAAAGCAGAATACAATATGATCTCGAGTCTGTAAAAATAAAATTAACAGAGAGAGAGAGAGAAAGGAAAAAAGGAGCAGAACAAAAAAACAGAAAAAGATTATCTCTTATCTGCAGGCAGAAAAAGTAGAGATAATTTGTTTACTTCTTTGTATTTTTCTGTATTTTCCGAATTTCTTCAGGACTACATATTACTTGGATAACATGCACATAGAAGTTTGTTTTTATTTTTTTATTTATTATTATTATTTTTTTGTCTTTTTTGTGACCAGCCGCACTGCGCTCAGTGAGTGCACCAGCCATCCCTATATAGGATCCGAACCCGCAGCGGGAGCGTCGCTGCGCTCCCAGCACCGCACTCTCCCGAGGGCGCCATGGGGTCGGCCCAGAAGTTTGTTTTTAAAAGAAAACCTAAATCCTATTGCTCTCCTCAGACAGTGCAGTGATATTCTAAGTGACACCCCCAGAGGAACAGCCCACATCTGAAGCCACCAGCCACCTTCTCCCCTAATTCATCACAAAGAACCTCCCCAAAACTGGCCCACAAATGACATCTTCAGGGGACTTCTTTCTAGTGACAGGATGGCATGAGGGGGCACTTGGGAGCTACAGTGTGGCTCATTGACACAAAGCCAGAGGAACGAAAGAAGTGTGTTAACGGCATGAACCCACTCCGGCCACAGAGCAAGAGTCACCCCCAACACACACACACAACAAAATGCATTCTGTCCCACCAGCTTTGACAACTGTATAATCTTCCAGAACTAGCTTGCCCTGCAAGATGTTCCCTGGATCCAGCAGCATGTCTTAGACCTGGTACCAGAGCTCAGCAGGTAGGAGAAACATGTCTGGGTGTCCCAGGTCATGGGAGCATCCCTGAGCAAACCCCAGAGAGGAGCCCAGCCAGTGAGAGCTGGACAGGCAAGAAAGAACACAGGCCGCCGGGAGCCACCTCTCTCCAAGCCCAGATCTTGAACCCTGAGCTCGGGAACTCCACCCACTGTTTTCCCACCACCCACCACGCTTCCAACACACGCCAGAGCAAGGCTGGCTTGAGGGCAGGAGGTTGGATTCCAAGGCTGTTTCCCCAGCTCCATTCATTCAGCACCCATGTATTGAGCACCTACAGCCAGGAGGCAGGGTGCGGGGTAGGTGCTCAGGCAGGAGAGTAATACCCGGCCCCAGTGGTTCTCAGGCTGCCACAGCATCAGTGGGGCTCGTTCAACACAAGCTGCTGATCTCACCTCCATTCTGATTCAGTAAGTCTGGAGTGGGGTCCCCAAATTTTGCATTTGCTGCAGTTGCTGCTGATGATTAGGGGAGCCCACTTTGAGAACTACTGAAGAAACATCCGAGAGAAACCAAGGCTGCACCCACTAGGCTGCTGTAAGCAGCTCAGAGCCTGCAGAGGTGGGACCCCTCCTCCGGCAAGTCTGTATCTTTGATGGAGGAGGCAGGAGCAGAGCATCCTCCTGGCCCTTGCTCCTGAGCCTTTGTTTCTCAAGGACATCTGTGCCCAGAGATGGAGTCACCTTCCAGCCATTTCCTTGGAAGCCAAGTTGCTGGAGACTCATTGGAATTCAGCTTGCTTATAAACACCTGGAGGTTTTGAGATGATGCTGAGGTCCAGAGCTTGGGGATTTTGTTTGGGGAGTTTATCAGAGTTAAGTCGGTGCAGGTAAAAAGAGGTGGAGGTGGGCGGTGGGGGGAGGTGGCGGGGATCAGTGCAGATTAGTGAATTATTCACACATCTCTTTCTACCAGGACGAAAGCTCGTCTTCCACTGAAGAATGCTTATCCACACCCTTAGATTTTTCATCCATTTTTAAAGGAGGCAAAAGGAAAAATATAATACTTTTTAATTAAAAAATTAAGCCATCTTCTTCCTAAATATTCAGTTCTGCGTTTATCGCCTCCAGGAAGGGGGGAGGGAGAGTCCAACCATCGCAGGGAAATGGTTTCCATCATCTGCAAAATCCGATGCCCAAAATAGCCCCACCGTTGCCCTGGCAACGGGCACTGGCTCCCCCTCCCTCCCTCCCCCCAGCCCTTTGCATATTGCTGCATATTTCTATCATCTCTTTCCAGGCACAGTTCATAAACACGACGGCATAATAAAGCATGTTATCACCAATGACTTACAGCCCAGCTGCGCCCGGCGAGATAGGCAGTAGCACGCAGTACAATTTCATGCAGCGAGGGCAACAGATTGATTGGGTGCCCTTCAAATGTGATGCCACTTCTTTAAGTCAGTCCAAATTCAGAAATAAAGTTGGTCTCGCCCTTTTCCTGGCCGCCGCAGACAATACACGCAGGGATAATGCCCAGGAGTCTCATTAGGGCTGGAACAGTCTTGCCCTGAGACAGGGATTATTCCAGCAGACTTCTCACTGCGCCTCCCCTGCTCTCCCTTGTCAAAGGGCCGAGGCCCGGGATGTGGGCCTTTTTGAATTAATTATTCTCTCTTCCCAAGGATTACTCAGGCTCCCATTGCCAGGGGCAGTGGGGGTGGGGTGGGGGCTGCTGCAGATGAAGATGCAGTAAGATTTTTCACATGCCTGCTGGTTCCTCTGGCTCTGGGTGGCGGCTGCATTAATTGTGGGGTCGACACTTCACTGGTTAATACAAGGAGAAAGGACGCTTAGCACAACCCTTGAGAGCCACTTCTGTCCCGAGAGGTTTCTTTGAGGCTTGGAAGGTTGGGACCTGCTGCCCCCTCCCCCGCCCAGGCTCGCACAACCCCTTCAGGATCCCGCTCCTCTGGTTCTTGTTTGCAGATGGGGCTGGACATTCTGTATGTGCTTAAAAAGCAAATATGTGGCCGGGGACATGGAGGCTGGGCCCATCCAGAAGAAGAGGAAAGAGGAGTCCCTGGCTTTGGGGCTCCCAAGGTCTCCTTGGGCAAGGACAAGGAGGTCAAGGGTAAAAGCCAAGCCTGCCTATCCCTTGGGAGCATGTTGAACCAGCCAGTCCTTCCCTGGGCAGTGCAGTGACCACACTCCAGGCCCTCTGGCTCACCGGCTCTGGTGGATTGCCTGAGCCAGGGGTCGCTGCACTGCCCCCACCAGCACTCCATGTGCATCCCTCACAGGCCACTTCCCAGCCAAGCTAAACAGTGTCCCAGGCTGAGTACAGGTCTGTCATTAGCTGCCCCCAATTCCTCCAGGGGGACTTCCAGCCAGGGGGCCAAGGAGCCAGCCAGGGACCTAGTGGAGAAAGGAAGGGGGTCTCACAGGTACCAGAAAGCACTTGAGAGGACTGTAATCAGGGGCAGGGAGTGGAGATGTGGCCATATGGGGGTGGAGCAGCTGGGTGTCCAGAGTGGGGCCAGCCCCCCCACAGCCTTTCGGGGGCAGGAGAGGCCCCAATGAGGACATGAAGCTCCTCCTGGGACCTCAGGTGGAGCCTTTGCAGAATCCCAGCCCACGGTGGGATTGGGAAAAATGCAGAGCTCTGAGATGTGGCCCCAGGGAGATCAGAGCCCGTGGGGAACACCCACATTCCATCCAGGGAGGCCTAGAGGCTGCTGGGACCCAAGTGCCACCAGGAGCCTACACTCTTCCCGCTACAGACACCACTATGGAGCTGGGCAGAGGGGCTGTCCCTGGGCCACCTCCCATGGAAGGAACTGGATAAAAGCCCTCCCGGAGCCCACAGATGCATGGAGAAGACGGACATGCCACATCCCATGGGAGGGGGGACATGCACACCTTCCATGTACTCAGCTTCCTGGAGTTCCGCCCTCACTGGCTGCTGACACTCTCCCCTGTGCTGACCACTGTCCTGACTGTTCTCTGGTTGAAGGACCTGGACGTTCAGGCGTGTGGTTGTGTGTGGGGGAGGCGGGGGGATTGTGGCAGGGGAGAAGATGGGTAGGCTGGTAGGATTGCCATTTTGTGCCTCCCTGGGTTCTTGGCTCTGTCCAGTCTGAGTCTCTAGGTGGTCCCCAAGGGGGAGTTTGTTACCTGATGCTCTCCCCAAACCTTTATTACTGAGACAGAGAAGCAAGAAATTCTGAAGAAAAAACCAGCCAACCCTTCAACCATTCACAGCAACTCCCCTTGAGCCAGCTCATCTCTCAGGGCTTGCTTCCTGGGGCTCTACATGAATTTTATATACACATATATACATTATGGAGGTAAAATTCATGTGACATAAAATGAACCATTTTAAAGTGAACATTTCAGTACCATTTAGTACATTCACAATGATGTGCAACCACCACCTCTATCTGAAACTGCATGAAACTCGTTGAGAACTGGTTAAACCAGCTGAAAATGGTTCTATTTCTCTATTTTAAGTTGTTTTCCAAGTTGTCTTGCAGGATGTAAGCTGAGCATGTGCAGACAGAAGTACTTTGCCCTCCAGATGACCTTGGGCACCACGGGAACCTGAAAATCGTCCACCAAATACTAGATTCAGGTTCAACCACTCAGCCCTTGCCTGTGTCATACGGCCTGACTTAGGCCCAGCCACTTGCCCTTTGCCTAGTTGTGTGGTCTGAGCAGGAGCCAGCCAGTCCCCAGTCCCTGATCCTTACCCATCTTTTAAAAATCCATCCAGCCCCTGGTTCGAGGAGACAAATTTGAAAGCCTTGCCTCCTGTCTCCTTGCTGGTCAGCCTCGCAATAAAGCCTTTTCTTTTCTCAGAAACTAGCACCATGGTATTGGCTTCCATGGGCATCAGGCCCTTGCTTGGTAACATACCTAGTTCCAAAACATTTTCATCACCCCAAAAGGAAACCCATACCCACTAAGCAGTCACCACCCATTGTCCCCTCCTCCCAGACATTGGCAACTACAAGTCTGCTTTCTGTCTAGGGATTTCCAGAACCTGTTCTGGATATTTCATATAAATGGAATCATATATAATATGTGTCTGGTTTCTTTTACTTAGCACAGTGTTCTTGCGGTTCATCCACATTGTATCATGTATCAGTACTTTATTCCTTTTTATGGCTAAATAATATGTCATTGTATTTGTGTACAACAATGTGTTTATCCCTTCATCCATTGGCAGATATTTGGGGTGTTTCCAGGCTTTGGTTATTGTGAACAGTGTTGCAATGAATGTTCATGTACAGATATGTGTTTAGATACCTGTTTGGGGTCTATATCCAGGAGTGGAATTGCTAGGTCACATGGTCATTCTATGCTTAACCTTTTGAGGAAACACTAAACCGTTTTCCAAAGAGGCTACACCATTTTACATTCCTAAAAGCAGTGCACGAGGGTTCCGATTTCTCCACATCCTTACACTTGCCGTTATCTGTCTCAATTCTGGTGATCCTAGTGGGTTGTAAAGTGGTTCTCACTGTAGTTTTGATTTGCATTTCTCTAATGACTAAGGAAGTTGAGCATCTTTTCATTTGCTTGTTGACACTGGGTTGTTGTTTTTTTTTTTTGTCTTTTTTTCTTTTTCCTCTTTGCAATGAAGTGTGGCTCTTCAGTAAAGATTTGAACTGACAGGGACAAGAACTGCAAACTGGGCCCTGGGACAGATGTGGCCTGAGACGGGGCCCTTCTGAGACAGAACATTCCACCTCTTTCCTCAGACCTTCCTGATTGCAGAGCCAAGGAGAGAAAACTTTAGGAAAAGACTAAAGGTTTTAAAAAATACATAGCATTAAATTCTTTGCTGTTCCAGGAGAGAACCTCTTAAATATCTCTCGAAGACGAACAAAAAGACCCCTCCCCCTGCTTCTTTCACGCAAAAGGAAAGTTCAAAAGGGGAAGTTTCTTTTCATTTTCTTTGCATGCAGAAGGAGGTTCATAAATCCTATTTATCTTTCTCCTCTTGAGTACGTTTCTAAGAGAAGCAAAACAAAATCAACTTTGTATTCTGTAGAAGATGAGGGTCTTTGTAGGACAGAAAGTTCACAATTATTCTTTCCTCTTCTAAAACCTTATACCTGAAACCATAAAGCATCTCTATAGGCCATCAGATGATGGGGTCCCATAATCTATGGGCCCATTAAATGTAAGAAAATCATGCTGAAAAATGACTCCCTGTCTGCCCCTCTCCACCCCAGTGTGCCTTTGTCACTCTGTGTTTTTGTCATTCCAGGTCAGGCACCTGCTTCCTCTTCGTCATTCTGCAACGTGATAAATGCCCTGCACACAGACTACCAGAGTCTCATCAATCTGCCAGTGCATCCTCATGGCCGTCCTGTGTCCTGGAGAAGAACCCTGAGGGGGATGGTCAGTCCCCTCCATCCTGTCTCCCACGAAGGTGCATCAGTCAGACGAGATTCTACTCCAGCCCCGTGTCAGGCTGGGGGGTGAGGGGCTGTGACTCTACAAGGAGAAGGCTGGGGTGCTGCATGGGGTGAAAGGCGTGAGTTGAGTGGGTGGGCTGCCGAGCTGCCTCCTGACCTTGAGCTGTTTATTAAAAGAGAAGAACAGTTCCAGATGGTCGTATCTCTTGTTTCTGTTAAAACTGAACACCCTCACTCCAAGGTGCCAGAGCGCTGTGTCTCCCCAGGGCCTGTTCTCCCTGCCACACTCCCCCATGCAGTCAGACTCTTCCCCTAGAACTGACTCATGCTGCTGCCTTGATGAGGGGTGAGGGGTGGGTACCGAGGCTGGGGGCACGAGGAGGAAGAGAGGGTCTTCTCCATTACAGAAGACCCACTACTGTCAGGTACTAATGTGCTAGCTTGGTACTGTGCTGGGAACCATGTGGAGGAAGAAAGGCTCCACAATGCTGCCCCAATGCCTGGATGGCAGTGGTTATTTATAAGGTGCCCACAGACATCTACAATATAGAACCACTGTTATCCCCCCGCATGGACGAAGACATGGAGCACAGTTCAATCATGTACCCAAAGTCACATGGACCATAAATGGTCGAGCTGAGATTTGAACCCAGGACTCCCCAACTTTAGGGCCTGAGTTGTTTTAACCATTACAGTATTGTGCCTTTTGTAGAGTGAGATGAGGAAGTATGGAGGAAAGAATGAAAGAGCAAGGTCACTGCCCAAGGACAAACCCCACAGCATGGTGACCTCAGACTCACGCGGCATGCACAGGTGCTATCAACCCCAGGGCCCTGTTCCTGGAGCCAGGGGTGGGAGGACCATGCCTGGTCCATGGAGGAGCATGGCTGGTGGCACGGGTCATGTGCTGTCACTAGGTGGTGGTAGCCGGTCCTAAATCACGTTCCGACCAATCATTTCTCCAAGGTGAGAACAGCAGCCAACCTCAGCCAGGCCTTGGCAAATGGATTTTGAATCTGCTCTGTGAAATATCTCAGAAAATGAGAGCTGGGAAGGGAGGGATGAAAGTCCCCTGGAGAAAGCCGGACAAGAGCCCAAACCTGTGGACTGTAGGTTTTGTCATTGCTGCGAGCCCGGAGCTATCTAGAGTAGCTGCATCACGGGAGTGGGGATTGGGGGGGTGAGGATTAAAATTGGAGACATCTGTCCCAGCCAACATTCCAGAGGCATTAGCAATCGCTGCTAGAGGTGATGCACTATTTTTGGTCTTTAGGGGTAAAACAAGACCTTAGCAAGGTCTCAGGCTGCAGGGCCAAATGCTGCAGTGGTCACAGAGATAGCAAGACATCTGGCCCCTGGGATGCTAAAGTAAATAAGCAGCAACTATAGAGGGAAAACATCATCGAAGTCCCTGGAAGGCCACCTCACCACACAGGGCACACATCATCACTATACATTGTATGCACCCTCTGTGTCACTGTAAGGCCACATCAGCGGTGCTGCAGGAAAGGTACTGGTGTCCTGGGGTCAAAAAAGGGAGGGGCTGTCCCTGGTTCAGGAGAGTTAGGAAGATCCTTATAAAGTGGTGACATTTGCAGAAGGCCTTTAGGAAAGTGGAGGATTTTCACAAACTGAAAAGCAGGGGTGGGGGAGGATTGCAAGCACGGCTCGAGCAAGGCCCAGGAGGTGCACCGATACCTGCTATTTGGGACTCGCTAGGCCGGCCTTCTCGCTAGAGTGCAGGGCAGGTGGGGAAGGGATGGCAGTGACAGACGAGGAGGCAGCAGAGGCTGCTGGTGGAAGGTCAGGTCTCCAAGGCAAGGTGAGGGGCCTATGCTTCATTCCAACTCTGCCCCAGGCTTATCCAGGTGAGCAGGGGATGGTTTCCAGGTGAGAAGCATCAGCTCAGTTCAGGAAGGAAACCCAGGCCACTTCCTGCATTTGGGGCAGAGAGCACTAGAGACTCTGGGTCTGAAGCCCTCAGGGCGGAGGTTAGGTGGCCGGGTGACAGTGGCCCTCCTCTGCCCCAGGGAGTGTCGCGTGTGAGCCCCAGCACCATCTGTGCCATTTCCCTGCATCCCGGGCCTGGCTACCACCCTGGGCGTGTGGACCCCCACCCCAGCCACTCTCCTGGACATGACCCTTAGCCTGCCTGGCCCCAAAGAGTCTGCAGCCTCCTCCTTCTCTGACCCTGATCCAATTCTGCCTACATCTCAGCTTGTCCCAGGACACAGATGCAGTGGTGTGCCAGAGCCGGCTCTCACCAGCTTGTGAGAGCTGATCTGCCATCTCTTTTCAACTCCACGGTCCTCTTAGTAAGCTTGAAATTGGCCATGGTGGAAGTATTTACAAATTGAAATTGGCAAATGCTACAAGTCAGGGCTTTTTTCTCCCAGACAGCCAGTCGTTAGTCAACAGCCCACCACAACACAGATGCTAGTAGCCAGGCAGGTCTGGATTAGCCCCATGTACAAGTTCCCCTCTGTGCCACGCTCAAGGTGAGCAGAGCTGCTGAAATGGCAGAGTGAAGGGCCGGCCCGTGGCTCACTTGGGAGAGCGTGGAGCTGACAACACCAAGTCAAGGGGTTAGATCCCCTTACTGGTCATCTTTTAGAAGAAAAGAAAAAATGAAATGGCAGCGAGGGACAGCTGAAGAGTAGAAGAGACTCTCAAGCTGGGTCAGGGAGGAGAAATGACATTTTCTTTTCTTTTCTTTTTTTTTTTAAAGGTGGCCAGTAAGGGGATCTTAACCCTTGACTTGGTGTTGTCAGCACCACACTCTCCCAAGTGAGCTAACCGGCCATCCCTATATAGGATCCAAACCCTTGGCCTTGGTGTTATCAGCACCGCACTCTCCCAAGTGAGCCATGGGCCGGCCCAGAAATGACATTTTCTAATCAGCCTACACATAGCAGCTTTGGTGAGGAAGCCGCTCTCCTGGAGCTCTTTATATTGGCGTCGCAGGTTCTGATCCTTCTCTCTCTGACAACGTTCTAAGTTCCTAGAAAGCAGAGGGTGTCAACTGTGCCATTAACCGCGCCACTTGCCTCTCTGTTCCTGAATTCCCTCCTGCACAAGATGATGGACAAAGTGCTAGACAGGTCCTTCTCAGCACTTGGAGCGTGTGTAAAATACCTGGAGAAATTGTTAAACGGGCAATCTCAGACCTAACCTCACACGAATAAAATCCAGCTTCTGGGAGTGAGGCTGGGAATCCGCACCGGTTCCAGTGCAGGTGGTCTCAAAACCACTTTGAAAAATGCTAAGCCAGGCCACTGTGTCCCAAGCCCCAGATCTCCGAAGGATGCCACCCTTACCACCAGCTGGTTGGACGCCCATGTGAGTGAGTGTTTTCTCTCTCAACAGATACTAAAAGTGTAATAGCTGGATGGAGGTGCTGGGATATTTCTGGCAGTCAAGAGGAGCCATGGTGTCTGAGATCTGCTCCAGCCTGCTCTTTGACCATGCCATCACTAATGGTCACCGTGCTCTCAGAAGCCACTAGCCGCTTACAGGGGCTTCATAAGGACTTGTTGGCTCATGAGCTGCATGTAAGACACTTGCAAAGAACAAATAATCTCTGCACAAACAGCAAAAGGAAAGGCAATTTTCATCAGCTGAGACACCATCCATCTTTATATATTTTATGAATCTCACTTACATTTCTTGTCCAACTTGTGCATAAAACTTCTCCAGATTTACACAAGCCAACTGTGTAAGTCATTCCCTTCCCAAACGGGCTCTATATCTTGATGACCTTCTAGAAACCAATGACTGCTTTTCTGTTGTTATCCATAATTGGAAAAGCACTGGAGATAAGAAAATTTATGGCAATGAATGATCTACCTGAGCAGAGCCATAAAGAACGCCGGGTATCTAAAAGAGGGGCAGATGGGGGACGGCACGCTCGCCCTGTTTATCAAACCTTATCTCCATCAGCCAGAGACTTCTCCAGCCTCCATGCTCGTGGCCGACTCCTGAGACCCACGGATGTGGCTGGCTCGTACAGGCTGTCCCAGGCACTGTCACTCAGACAGAGGTCTGGGAGCAAACTCATTTCCTGTCAATGAAGGTCACGAGACGCACAGTACTCCCCCACTCAAGTTTACTCCCGTTCCCACGCTGATATAGATAGCGTTTTGATGGAGCTTAAAGACGGGCAAAGACAAAGGGGTCTGGGGTCTGGGTGTTGAGGGGGCATTTCCCTGGCCCCCTTGAGTCCCTGTTGGTTTACTGAGGACCTACTAAACGCCAGGTACTGTTCACCAGGTACGAGCCTGTGTGGTGTTTATATCCTATTGGACCCAAGATGTATTCTGATGGTTCTAGCCACAGCGAGGAGCAGGAAATGACCCTGAATGGCCAGAAAGGCGATCAGTCAGTGTTTCCTTTCCTGACTGACCTCATGGAAACCGACCGCTCCCTGGGCAGAGGCAGTCAGCTGAAGGAATTCAGGGTATTAATCCTGGCCACCCAGAGAGCCAAGGAAAGTGTGGATGGGCTTAACCAGCATTTACTAAGCACCTTTGACATACCTGGGAGTTTTCACTCTCAAACATACTGTCTGGGTCTCGGAAGAGCAAAGCTGGTGGTTCACAGCAGCCTTGGGGCCAATGAGCACGGCCCTGAGATGGAAAAGAGGACAGTGTGGACTCTTGCTCGCAGGGGAGCGGGCCAGGTAAGCCAGAGACAGGTACTGCTCCAGGAACGACACTCACCACGGCGGAAGCAGACTTCAGTTGCAGCAGGAGGGACCCCAGTTTGCTGTCACCAAAGCTCTGTCTCTACCTGGCTGGACAGTCAACAGCAGTCACTTCATTTCTAAAATTTCTGTAAGAGGAGAAGGCATATGGAGAGGAATGCCATGCATGGAACGGGCATTAGAGACCAGGACCCCACATGTGGCCGGGAGGTGGCAGGAGATGATCCGTTCAGCCGGTGTCCTGGCTCCCACCTCAACCCTGACCTCCACGAGCTCACACCTGAGAAGACATTAGTATCAGGAGGTGACTCATGACAGCTTGATTCGCCAGTCCACACCTGGGGGGAATCACAGGCTTCCCATAAATCCACATTGCCACGAAAGAGCAGCCAAGATCAAATGGATTTATTAATGACTGGTTGCATTCTTGAGCTGGCCAATGGGCAAATCCAGATGGCAGAGTTGAGTCCCCCAGAACAAGAAGGCATGATAGCATCTCTGAAAAAGGCAATATCGTGGAGCGAGGGGGCAGCCAAGAGGAGTTCCCTGTCTAGAGACGCTCTCCAGGACCAGGCTCGCACTTCCACCCCTGAAACACTCCCCACTCTCCGCTCTCCGTTGGTGAATCAGGAATGCCTGAGCCCATTTCCTAACACCACCTACCTGAGAAAGATGGACAGAACCCTCCAGAGATGCCACCTGGCCACACCCAGAGCCCAGCTCTCAGCCACGTGGTGTGCAATTATTAAGCACCTGCTGTGCATGACATTGGAGGGATCCATGGGAGATGGTGTGGCTTTAGCAGTGAGAGGGCTGGACCTGGCTCTCACACTTACCTTGACTTCGAGCAAATCATTTAACCCCTTGGCGCCTCAGTTTCATTATCTGTAAATGGGAGAATCCAGAGTACCTTCCTCAAAAGGGAGATGTGAGAACTGAGAGAGTGCATGTTCCGTTCTGAGCAAGGGGCTGGTGCATGGGGCAGGGCTACGTTACTAGGAGACCTCAGCTCCTCTGCGCACCCCTCCCCCTCCTATTATGCTACTGCTACCACTGATGCTACTTTCAGAGACCTGAGCCTTCAGTCCCTGAGATGAGAAAGCTTCACCTGCAGGGACAGGTAAAGGAGCCAGGTTACGATCATAAGCAAGACCGTGATGCCAACAGCAGGCTGTTCTCTGGCCATGCCTGGGGATGGTGTCCTGAGGGACACGAGGGAATTACTAGCTCTGGGACTTAAAAGTGCTTAAGGCCTCCCTGAGGGGCTGGACGTCACAGGGGAAAACGGTCAAGGATTCTAGTTTGGGGCCACTCCCAGACAAGAACCCCACGTGAAGCAGAGCGTAGAGCTGAGACCCCTGGGGCCAGACAGCCTGGATTCCAATCCTGTGTGACACTGAGCAAATGAGCCTCTCTGGGTCTCACTTTCTCCTTCTGTAAAATGGGGATAACAGTGGTATCGACCTCATGGGAGGGGGCAACCACGAAAACGGGGTCAAGTGTCCAGCAAGGTGGTGAGCTTGGAGGGAGCTCTGACGCATCTGGAACGAGCTGGGACCTCCCTTTAAGATGGGAGCTCGCCAGGGTGCACGGGGGACGCTGCCGCTGGGAGCCTCTGGCAGGGTGGACAAAGGGGCTGTGGGGCTGCTGCTCCACCCAGGGAGAAGCGTCACCAATGGGCCAGGGCATCCACTAAAAGGTCTGAAACTTCAGTGAACCAGTCATAACCCTTTGGCCTGAGTTTCACCCTTGCAGGAGGAAGCAAGAAGTCACGAACCCTGAAATACTAGACCGCCCGCAGAATACATCAGTTGAAACTAAAACACGGGCGCCAGAGACGAACTTTGGTGAATCTCCGCCCAAAGAGAAGCCAGGATCTCTGCACCTGTCTGACCCTGTTTTATGTCATGGGTCAACCATGACAGGAGGGCTCAACTTACCACCCGTGGGTTGTAACCTGCAGCTGAGGGCTCAAGGTTAAGCCCGTGTGATGACTTCCTGAGGTCCTGCTGTTGCCAAAGGCCACATTCCTTCCCAGACCCAAATGCAAATTTGGCTTCAGAACTGACCGGTGAACTGTGTCCCATAGTCGACCAACCCAAACTGAATAAGCTTGTAGCCTTCACTTACCTGAGAAAACCTAAATGAGAAATACGATGGGACGTTAGGGAGAACCTTGGCTATCTAAGACGGCCCCTTACCTCGTTCAGGGAGACTCTGCTTTGGGAGCGATCCCCAGTGTTCTCCTTACTTGCAAGTAATAAAGCCTTTTCCTCCTACCCTGGTCCTCGTGCTTTCTGAGAGACGGACTCCCACTGTCCAGTAACAGAAGCAAGACCCCCCACCTTCCACCTTGGGGTGACCCCTCCCTCCCCAAGAGTCATTTTAGAGGCTTAAACTTGGGTGCCTGGGGGAGCCCACAGGCCCGTGGACCCCACCCCCAGGATTTGTGGGTGTGACATGTTCTCGGGAAGGGGCTGAACATTGTGTCAGATCCTCCAAGTGGCACAACCCCACCCCCCCAAAAACAACAAAAAAACCTCAAGGCCATTGCATTCATTCTGTCACTTTCTTAGTGAGACTTCAGGTTTTCTCCCAACTACATAGAAGCCCGAGGGACCTGAACTCCCACCTGAATTCCACACCAGCTGGCAGAACACAAAAACGTGAAAGGCACTCAATCCTGGGCGAGAAAAGGAGATGATTTCACAGCGAGATGATGTTTGCATTAGTCAATTCTGTTGCTTATACCAGAATACCTGCAACTGATAAAGAAATGAAATTTATTTCCTACAGTTTGGAGTCTGGGAAGTCCATGGTCCAGGGGTGCATCTGGTGAGGGCCTTCCTCTGGGTGGGGACTCCCTACAGAGTCCCGTGGCGACCAGGGAGTGACCGAGAGAGAACAGCCTGAGAAAGAGAGCTAACCTGTCACCCGCCCTCTTTATAAAGCCATCAGAACCGCTCCCCGATAACCCATTAAACCATCAACCAATTACTCCATGAATTGGTTAATCCATTCATAGGGGCAGAGTCCTTGAGATCCCATCACCTCTCAAAGGCCCCACTTTTCAAACACCGTAACACCAGACCCACCTGGCTCTTTCTTCTTATGGTCCGGCTGTGAAATCTTACCACGTCACTGTCATACATAGTAGCTTTATTTATTACAATAAATAAAGTACAATATATGCTGAGTCTTGTGAGTTCTTCTAGTGAATTTAGGGGTGGCCCTAGGAACCCCTAACATAGCCCTTTTCCCGATTTCTCCAGCCAGGAATAAACAAGGGTGGCCACGTGGAAACACATCTTTCTCCCCTGTCCCCGCCCCACCCCGAGTGCACCTCTGTCCCTCCCTCCCTCCCGCTGGTCCTTCCCAGAGGGCGGGCACAGCTCAGATACGGGGCAGCGCTGGACGAGCGAAGCTGGATGCACCCCAGATTCTAATACGGAACATGAAGGAAACATTCGCTCAACTAAACTTGGTTAAAATTAAGAACATCTGATCATCAATTGTCATCATGGTTTAAGAGAATGGGAAGGCAAGTCACCGACTGAAGGAGACATTCTCTCTCTCTTCAGGTTTGTGGTACTGTCCTCCCCTCGGTGCCCACTGCATCCACCTGCTATTCACGAGCCTCCTGACTGGTCATGCTACCTTCAACCCATCCCTTCCAGAGAGATCTTTCTAGAACACAAATCCAGCCACATCACCATTCTGCTCAAAACCCCTCCACGGGACACCGTGTCCACAGCAGCATTAGTCACAATAGGCGAATGTGGAAACAACCCAAGTGCCCACCAGTGGATGAATGAAAAACCCAAAACAGACTGCAGTGTGTCCTTGCAATGAAATATCATAGCTCGTGGGTGGTGGCAATGGTCACACAACAGTATGAATGTGCTTGATGTCGCTGAATTGTAGACTTAAAAATGGTTGAAATGGCAAGTTTTATGTTATGTATGTTCTACCATAGTAACAAACTTAAATTTTAAAAAAATCACATCAGGTCACTTCCCGGCTTAGCGCCCTTTCCCTGAGCCTTCCCACGGCACTTGGGAGGAAATCCAAGCTGCTGTGCAGGAGACAGAGCCCTGCAGCCCGGCCGCCCCGCTCCCGTCTCCTCTCCTGCCACTCTGCTCTCCAGCCCACCCCAGAGGCCTCCCTCTGTCCCGTGAATGTGCCAAGCTCGTGCCCACCTGAGGGTTTTTGCTCTTCTGCTCTCTGTCTGGAAGGCTCTTCATCCTGTTCTTCAAGGTGAGGCTCCTTCTTGACATTGAGATTTCAGTTTAAGTGTCACCTGCTCTGAGGCCCCCCGGCCACCCTATATGAAGTAGCCCCCACCCCTGCCAGTTCCCGGCACATCACCCTGTTGTAATTGCACAGAGCACTTCTGTCTCTGACATTTTTCTTACCATTTGTTCTTTTCTGTCAACCAGACAGATGCTCCATGAGGACAGAAACTTTGTCCTGTGGGCCATGCTTGGCATATAGTAGGTGTCTGGCTTTGGAAGGAGGGATGGATGAAAGAAGGTGCCCAGCGATCAGGGCCCTACCCACGGTCAGGGTCAGGGTCCCAGGAAAGCTGACTGGTAGGTGGAGGTGCATGTGCAGGAGGACACGGGGAGGTGCGGGGCGGCGGTGCAGCTGCCACAAAGCCTCGGCCAAGCCCACGGCCACTCTGGAGCTGGGGGATGGACAGGGTCACCGCAGAGTCGCCCCTGTCAAGACCAGGTGGTGGGACTTCAATCCCCTGCATGGGTCAGGCACGGGATGCAGGCTGCCCGGGAAGGTGGCATGGCTTTGGGGAGGCTGCTGTCTCCAGCTGAAGGCACATCCAGCAGAGGACTCAGCTGAGAGCTGAGGAATGAGCGTCCCAGAACTGGAGGGGGCCTGGGGCACATGCCCCATCAGGGTGAGGACAGCCTCCTCCCAAGGCATGAGATGCAGTGGGGACAGGTGGGAAGGAAGGAGAGAGCCAGGCTGAGAGAGGGCAGGAGAGCTGCGGAAGCCTGCCTGTGCCCATCCCACCCCCGCACCCCCAGAGGACACAGATCTGGAGCAAAGCCCCCCCAGAAAGGATGCTGGGATGCTTCCAGAGCCCTCCCCAGTCTCATCAGCTGCCTGCTCTCCTCACACCCTCAGGAGCCGTTTTCCCATCTAAGTGCCCATAAACATCTTGCTCAATCTGCTACCTCAGCAGACGCTGGCTCTTGTAGGAGACGCCTCCGCTCCCTTCCCCAGAGGGTGGGCATCTCCAGCCATCCTGCAGTGGGGTCTGGGCCTGGGTTTAGGACCACCTGGTGGGGGCATGGGGGATCTGGGAGAAGGGGTACAGGGAGTGAGGTGACAGCTCCCCATGACACTTGACTTTCCCGGGGGTTAGCGTGTGTGTGCGTGTTTGCGTGTGCGCGTGTGTGTGTGTCAGTGGAATGCTGCCAGAGCAATTTGGTTTCCAAGGAAACAGTGTGAAGGTGCCGGCTGCTGCCCGCATGCTGCAAGTGAGAAATGCATGTCATCTGTAACCCGGGCTCCCAGCTGGAGCCCAGTCGATTTCTGCCCACTTGGAGCAGCTGATCGATGAGAGGCTTACCTGGGATGGAGCAGGAGGGGGACAGGGGGCTGCAGGAGCTCCAAACTGCATCCCATCCCAGGAGAGGACCTGGTTGGCCTGGTGGGGCTGAGGGAGAGGCTGGTCACAGAAGAAAGATCAATCCTAAGTCATCACTTCCCCCAGAGAAAGCCAGCAGCACACCATCGTGCCCACCCCCCACCCCCAGCTGCAGGGCGGGGGAGCCAGCCAGGCAGGCAGCGGGCCATCCCAGGCCCCACTCCACCGCTAATTATTTTCCATGATGAACATGTTATTATGTCGTACACTCGAAATAATCAATTTGGAATCACCACTTTGATGAGTTAATGGGCACTTGGTGGGTGTCATTTGAGAATCTCTCTGCAAAGTGTAGTTCTATTTTTAACAGCGGCTGCACTGGCTATGCAGGAGGACATGCTAAGTATGCATGCGCCCAGGCACAGGCTCCCAGCTCCATTCCCCCTGCAGAGGACTTCCAGCACAAGGAGGGCTGAATGCTCAGGCCCAGACAAGACTGGTGTCCCTGGGCAAGGTGACTGTCCCAGGCACTGCTGAACCTCCATCAATACCCGCTCCCACTCCTCTGGGCTGTTGCCCATGGACTAGGGGTAGCCGGTGGATCAGCTCCATGCCATGGGCGCAAGTCACAGGTCCCCACCCCCTGCTAAGCCCTGACGTGCAGAGCCACTGAATACTCTAAACATCCCCCAGGGGTAGTTTTGATGGTTGGTTCCATTTCACTGATAAGAACACTGAGGCTGCGAGATTTGAAACCGCCAAGTTTGCTGCTGAGTGGAAGACTGCTTTTTCCATCCCAGGAGCATGATCTAACGTTGATGAAACAAGAGGTGGAAAATTTTCCACCAATAGAACTTTGCAAATTGCAAAGACAGACAATAGAAGAATTCACTGGCAACTGTCAAACACTGCAAGGGAGTGTGGACTGAAGGAGGCTCAAAACTCACGTCCACAGTCGAGAGTCAAAGGTGCTGTCTAGAGCTAAGCATCTGATTTAGAATTAGGGAGGAGGATACTCGAAGAAGTGAAATCTTCACGTGGGCGTGGGGGGAGGAGCGGGGCGGAGGCCGCTGCTCTATGGCCTGGGCTCCCTGCCCCGGTTTCTTCCCACGCGCAAGTATTGCTTTGATTGAAAGAAACACTCTTGACAGAGAGGGATGGGACTGGGCTAGAAACATCGGGAGGGCAGAATTGTGGGTGAGGACTGTTTACGGAAGAGGGTCGGGGAAACTCAGAAAAAGGAAGGCTGTCTTCCACTAGGGCTCCCTAGGTACACTCCCTAGAGACAGGGCTGGTTTCCATCTCTGTGCTTTCTCATGGTCACTGGACCAAGGCCGTCTCTAGACTGGTGTGTTGAATGGACGATGTACCAGCCACATACCACAAGCTCACCCATGTCCACTCCTCTCCTGAGATGGCCACGGCCCTGCTCCTGCGGGCTCCTACCTTGCAGTAGTCGGCCTCCTATCTTTGGTCTTAGTGAGACAGACACCTGTTGGTTGCTCCCCAGCCCTCTTCCCAACAGGCTCCATTGTCAAGTTGGGGATCTCTATGGGTCTCAGGAGGCTGACTCTGTTCCTGGGCCCAGGATACAGCCCACGACCTAGACTAAGCCAGTCAGCGAATGTCCCATCCCTTTGCCACTCCGATTGGTTCAAAGGCAGGCACGTTAACCAATCCAGACAAGTTCAGGGGGAGCTCAGAACCTTTGCTTGGAATTTTAGAACAAAGAGGCTCACTCTCTCTCCTACCGGACGTGAACAAAAAAGCGTGGAGCCCCAGGAACAGCCAGCAGCCACCTGAGACCTACTGAAGGCAGAACTTAGAGATGGAAACACATGCACACACACACACACACACGTACACATATGCATGCACACACATGCACGCACACACACATGCATGCACACATATGCATGCACACACACATGCACGCACACATACACACACCCCTAATAGCTGCATCGTTTTTCATGCATCAGAAGGCTTGGGTTCCAGTACACAGGGGCCTTCTAGGGGAAAGTGACCAGCAGGTAGCTCCATTCCAGCCTGTTCTTCAAAAGCCGAGCAGCTCCAAGACCTGCATTTTCCACCTGAGGGCAGCAGGAAGCACCTAGACAGGCCAAAGCAGAGAAGCTCCTATTGCAGCCGAGTCCTTAGGAAGCCATGAGGGCCATCCCCTCCAGGGCAAAGCAAATCCCAGCTTCTCAGTGGTCTCACAGGTGGAGAACTGAGTTCTCTTTGTCCCTTACTTGATTTCTATGTTCTCTGGCCATCCAGGAGCAAGGAGTGTGGGAATTCTTTCAGTGTCTCTCTCCAGAGCTCCTGAGCTGTTAATCTGGCAGAGCTTGTAAAACTCCGTGCTCAAGTGCTTGCTGAGCACTGAGGAGTTCACGGGGGTTTATAGAACCCATCAAAACCAAAAACAGAGAAACCTCCAGAGCTCCTTTTCAAGAACTGAGGTGCTGTACATGGGGGAAAAAAGAAAAGAATCCTGGCAGAGAAAATCAAGTTTGTACTTACTGGTGTTGTGAATTCTAGTGAGTGCCACCTAAGCTCATAAGATAAAGGGTTGCAAGAGGACGTCTGCAAAAGTGCACAAATCCCAAATGCAGGATGTGGCCCCCAGAAACCCAAGAAGGTGTGCAGACCAACTGGTTGGTGCAGGCAGGTAGGCTTGCTGAGGGGGCCCATCCCTGGTTCCTGGGCACCCAGGGAAGAGGCATGGCCCTCAGTGAGGCTATCCACAGGAGGACCAGGCCAGTGGCCCAGAGCCACACCTGGAATACTGGAAGCCCCCCTGTGTTTGCTGATGGCAGAATGTTACTCCATCCTTGGTACTGTCTGATTCATTCAGCCCCAATGGTCAAAGACAGCCTCACTCATGTTCAATAGAAGGCTCTGGAAGAGCCACAGGGAAGAACCAAGCAACAAGAACCTCAGGAATACATGAGCTCCCAGCGGAGGGAGCACCAGGAACGTGGGAGACACTGGTTGAAAACATCAGGCCCCCAATCTCCAAACAAAGAGCCTCGGAATGCAACCTGCCATCCACATTATTTAACAGGTTAGAAAAATAAAAAGGCTATGGGTTACATAGAAAACTAAAGCACTAGTGTGGAATAAATCACGGTTTACAAAGAACTTAAGTATCATGGTGTTTATTAGTGACTTGGCGTTAGCATCTCACCTGGTCCAAGTGTCACGTTTCTTGTGTGGTTTGAGTATCCAGAAGGAAAAATCAGAAGTCCTCGATACAGTCAGGTTGACATCATTATTGCCAAATATAATGTACCACCTGTTTAAAAAATATCTCATACCTGCATATTTGTCCCGGAAGCAATTTCCTAACACGTTTTAAAAAATATTCCACAGGAAGAGTTTTGCAGATTTTGAACTCATTTATTAAAGATGTGAAATGTGCAACATTTTTCAAGTTTGCAGGAACAACTGATTGACATTAGGAAAGATGGAACTGAAACCACCAAATTTCAATTTTAAAAAAGCTACGCAATCATTAGATGGGATTGAAAAACAAATCTCCTGGTTGAATAGGTACAGCCATGAACTTTCCTCTGCTGGTCGGATCTACACAACTCTGTGATGTGCTGTTCTCACCTGTGAACACCGTGACAGAATAGGGAATAAACAATTTAGAAGTAAGCCTTCAAATCACATGATCACTAAGGATTAAGCCAAAATTTTCAAAACTAATGAAGTATGGTTAATTTATTTTCCATAAAGATATACAGGCATTTTACTGGGGAAAGAACGGTCTTTACAAGAAACAGTACTGGAACAACTGGACATCCATATGCAAAAAAGATAAATCTCAGCCCATACCTTATACCATATATAAAAACTAACTCACAATGGAACACAGACCTAAATGTAAAACCTGAAACTCTAAAACTTCTAGAAGAAAACATAGGTGAAAATCTTGAATTCAGGGAAGATTTCTTAGACACTAAACAAAGAGCACAGTCCAATACAGGAAAAAAAAAAATGATGACTTGGACTTCAGAACTAAAAATTTCCATTCTTTGAGAAACATTATTAAGAAAAGGAAAAGAGAAGCCTCATACTGGGACCAAATATTTGCAAAACACATGTCTGTTAAAGGACTCTTATTCAGGATATCTAAAGAACTCTCAAAACATAATAATATGAAAATAAACAACCCAATTTTTTAAATGGGCAAAAGATTGGAAAAGACACTTCGCTAAAGAAGATATGTGGATGGCAGATAAACACATGAAAAGATGTTCGATGTCATTAGTTACTAGGAAAATGTAAACTAAAACCACAATGAAATACCATAACACACTTATTAGGATGGCTAGAATTTTTAAAAATTTGACAATAGCAAGTGTTGACAAGGATGTGGAATTCTCACAGGTGGGAATGCAAAATGGTAGAGCCACTTTTGGGAAATTTATTATAAAGTTAAGCATACACTTACTATCTGACCCAGGAATCCACACTGGAAACACACATTCCCACAAAAACTTGTATGTGGATATTTCGGTATCATCATAATCCCGACTTTCCAAATGTCCTTCAACTGGTAAATAGACAAACTGTGATACTGCCATACAATGGGAGCTCTACTCAGCAATAAAAAGAAACAAGCTGCTGTTACACAAAACAGCACAGATGAATCGCAAATGCATTACGTTAAGTGAAAGAAGCCAGACTCAAAAGGCTGCGTACTATATTATCCCATTCATTTGACATTATGAAAAAAGCAAAACTATAGCAAAAGATGACAGATGATTAGTTTCCCGGGACAAAGGGAGGGGGAGATTTTGAGCACAAAAGAACACGAGGGAATGTTCTGGGGTGAGCTAGTGAACTGTTCCATATCTTGATTGGGGTGGTTATATAATTGCTTGCATTTATCAAAACTCACAGAACTGTGTGCTAGAAAGGGCAAAGTTTACTGTATGCAAATTATACCTTCTTACTAACCCAGACTGAAAGAAAAAATACGTCAGCCTGAGTGGTCTCATTAAAATATAAATTTGTCATAGCAATACAACATATTTATCATCAACAAAGGGGACACGTGGATCAAGTTGGGGTGCTAATGTCAAGTCAAATAATTAATAATAGTCATACTCAAATTATTTTTAAACGATCTATTCCCTAGTTGTAGTGTTTGGAGTTTTTATACAACCCTCTAGCCTTCCTCCCCCTCCCCCTCCATGTAAAAATAAATAAATAGATAAAGTTGCTGCAGGCTGAAGCTCGGCACTCGGAGGTTGGGGTCTGATGACCTCACCCAGTGCCTCCCACTGTCTCCCGCCCTAGAGGTTTTGGGGCCACCCTGGGTCAGGGAAGGGAGGGCATCTTCACCTGCCAGCATCCTTCTGGTCCTCCATCAGGGCTGAGAGATGCTCAGCGGGCGCCCACGATTGGTAATAGCTCAGGTGAGAAGGTGGAGGGGGAAGGAAAGGAGGAAGCTCAAAAGAGATGTGCGTGTTGGGAGGGGAAGGGGAGAGGCCGACCATGCTGCCAGGTGCCACTCGGCAGCCGCCACCTCGGGCTGTCTGCTCCGCCTGGATTATGTGAGCAGATGCGTGGGGGGCTGAGGTCTGGCTACCACGTGCAGGTCCTCCCACACCGGGATCACTCAGGCTCCTGAGCAGATAACCTGGTGATCCCTTCCCTGCAAACTAAAAGGGGTCACGAGCCCTTTGACCTCCATGGAGTTTGGCTGAAGACATGAATTCTCCTGTTCATTTAAGGAGAGTTCTGCAAAGCCCAGAGCCTTGGGAAGAGGTGTCCTCCTTCCACGCGGAGTAACAGACTCTCCTGGTGGCCCTGGTGTCCTGCAGGGGCGCAGGTGCAGGCCACTCCCGTCCATGCTCGAGGCCCATCTCGTCCTCGCCACCGTCCTGTCTGTCCTCCAAACACAGGCATCGTGTATTTATTAAGTGATGCACTGTCACCTGGGCATGGGCCTCCACCCTCCAGCTCTGCGGTGCCACACACCACGGGGTCCTCAACGCCACTCAGGGCGCTTGGTGCGAGCCATGGCCTTGAGCAACGAGCCAACCCCACGATTCCTCCCCGTGCTGCGGTGCCCATGCACCCCTGTGCCCTGAAACTCATCACAGGAAAACCCACAGAAACAAAACTGGAAGGCTCAAGACGAGGAAAGAGTCTTGTAGATACCAAAATCAGCACAGCCAGCCTGGGGCTCCTACCTGGGGAGAGGGACGTGAGGCAGGGAAGGTGCAGAAATCTCAGCCCACCCCGCCCAGCCCAGCCCAGCCCAGCCCAGCCCAGCCCAGCCCAGCCCGGCCCAGCCCAGCCCAGCCCAGCCCAGCCCAGCTGCTGGGAGCTTCCTCTGCCCCTCACAGTGGACTCACACTCCGCCCCGCAGGAGGGAAAGCGGCCAGAAGAGCAAGCCCCCTCCTCCTGGAGAAGCCCCCGCAGCCACCCAGGGTCAGAGCTTCCCTCCAGGCCCACTAACCTCAGCTGGGGGCGAGCAGAGCCGAGGACGCCCGCTCCGAAGCCTGGAAGCCTCTGCCCAACAGTGCCCCTCCCAGTGCCACCGCAGCCCCAGCTCAGGCCCTTCCCCTCCTCTCTTCAAACCCCAGCTCTCCCTGCAGGCGGCATTCAAGGCCCAACCTCCTCCCTCCAAGGAAACCTCCCAGATCACCCGCCAGGTGTGGCCTCCTCCTCGGCTCTGTGGTCTGCAATTCAGGCATTGGGCCATAGAACTGGTCACTCTTTCCCTTCTACATGTGCATGTCTTGATTTCCCAAGTGAGACGCAAACTCTTCAGGTGCAGGAAGTGAGTCTTACCCAATGTGGCTTGGTCCACAGAGCCCCCGACGTGGAGATTGTCGACTAATCATGCTGAGTTGCTAGACGGAATCACTGACCCGTATTTCCCAAAATGTGGCCAAGATGTCAACAGGCGTGTGCATTCTTTTTCTATCACTGCCATAACAAAGTGCCCCAAATCAAGTGGCTTAAAATAACACAAACTTCCTCTTGTACAAATTCTTTGGGTCAGAAGTCTGGTGTGGGCCTCACTGTGCTAAAATCAAGGCATTGGCAGCGCTAAATTTGCTTCCTCACCTTTTCCAGCTTCTAGAGGTTGCCTATGTTCCTTGGCTCCTGGCCCCTTCCTCTACCTCCCCAGCCAGCAACCAATAGTCTCTGCTTTTAAGGATTCACGATTAGGTTAGCTGGCAGGATAATCGAGAATGATCTCTCCATTGCAAATCACTTAACTTAATCACACCTGCAGCATTCCTTTTGCAGTATAAGGTAAAATATTCATGGGTCTGGGCATTAGATGTGGACACCTTTGGGGGGCCATTATTCTGCCCACCACAGTGTTCTATGAACACAACATAAATGGAAGGAAAGGGCTCGGTGATCATGTAAATGTGAGACTCACTATATTAAGCAAAGTTAAACAGGGTTCTGCATTGTAGCATTGCTCAGAGCCTTTACTGTGTTAATGATCATGGTGGTTCTCCAGGAAAGGCTCATAGTGTGCAGCATTTTGCAGATTTATGGCTGTACACATGTGACCCCAGAACGCCTTTTGGTTTGTATAACGATTGTCCCCTCCATAAGAGAACTCTGCAGGTTACTGGGTTAGGAAACAGTGCTGGAGCCTCCAGCCTTCCTGTCTGCCCCACGCTACTCTCCACCCAGCCTTCCCAGGTCCCGTAAGACTTCACCCAAGGCCACATAACGCCTGAGCTCTGGAACACCATGGACAGGAAACATGGCTTTGGGTAAAAACAGTAATTGAACCTTAACTCTAACTGCCAATCAAACTCAGTTTGGAAGTGGCAAAAATGCTGCTGCCTTGTGTTTAAGGCTCTGGTGGCCCAGATAAGAGGAACTCCCCCCAATAAGCCAAGGTCCCTATGCCCGTGTTAGTGACTTTGACACAAGGACTGCTGGGCCCCTGGGGATTAAGCTAAGCTTCTGTTAAGTCCCTGACCTTCCGGATAATGTCATCCAAACCAAACCAACAGGACATTGAGGTTCTCTCAACACAAATGCATCTCAGACCCTGCCAAGAAAGCTCTCGGCACAACTTCCTCATCTGTTTCCAGCCACTTTCCTCTAAGGATTAGTAGGGGGCACAGAGTTTGGAGACACACACACACACACACACACACACACACACACACACACACACACCCCTGAAACACTGAAGCCAGGGCAGCTTTAATAGACTTTTGTGCTGAACCAATCACCTCCAACCCTAGGGAAGGTAGTAGAGGCTGTGTCCTGTAACCTCTTCCTGGCCAGATTCTCATCTCTGTGGGACACTAGGGGAGATGCTCTAGAACATTCTGGAAGCCATACACATGCCTATATACAGTGTCAGGACCAACGGGGACTATCTACTGCAACTGACATCCCACCCTTTTGAGCTCTTGATTGGTTGGTACAGTTGTCCATCACCAGCCCAGGGAGCCGATAGGGTGACGGTGTAGCTGCTCTGGCTGATGACTGAGCAAGTGCCCAGGACTCTGCACAGACATTGGGTCCACACACCTAGAGATACATCAGAGTAACAGTGCTTCCTGGTGGAAGGCAAGTGCGTGTTTCTTGACCTTGTTCCCTTTCACCAGGGAAGGGAATGAGCAACGTGGATCCTGCATGTTAATAATAGTTGCAAGGTTGCAGGATGCATGGAGATGTTCTCACTGATCCCAGCCGTTAGCCACGGGTCAAGTTCACTGATGGATGGAGCCTCCCTCCCTGCAGAGGTATCGGGCAGGACACGTACTGTTTGCCAGGAGTCTGTGTGCACAATTGGAAAGAAGGGCAGAAGCAGCTTCTCCAGGGCAAGCTCCTTCCAGGGCCGAGGCCGGTGGAGCCTGTGCAGGAAAGACCTCCTGTTGTCTGCATGGCCTATGGAGACGTTGCTCCGCTTTGCACAGGGAGCTTCAGCATGCAGAACATTTCTACTACCCAGACTTTCACAGCAGCGTCTTACCATTCCCAGCACGTGGATACCCTCTGCTTCCTGCATTTCAAAACTCAGCAGAGGCAGTTAACAGAAACTTCACTGACTGGGGATCAGGGTCACGCTCCTCCCTGACTCCACCCCAGGAAGCCCCGTGAGCTTGAGCAAATCTGTGTATCCCCTGAGCCTCTGTTTCCTTCTCTATAAAGTGAGCAGGGTTAGTCTACATTGTTTCTATGGTCTCTCCCAGCACCCAGGACTGTGCTTTTTCATTCCTAATGCTGCTTTATCTCCTCTCCCTGAGTCCAAATCTGGAAGAGAATAATACACTGCTTATAAAAATGCTCCTGTTTTCCAAAGGGACTCACTCAGTCCCTAGTATCCTTTTATGCTGCTATTTTCTACCTGTATCTCATGGCTCCTGGGGAAAGAATTGTTTAATCTCATTGTACAGCATTGTGATTATCAGCTGCACTTTGGCCACTGAAGGAATTCAAGCCATAAATAATAATCATGATGATAAAAATAATAATAGGCACAGTCCCCTCCCCACATCAAAGTGCTGGCTTTTTTTTTGTAATGCCACTCCATGTCAGAGGCCTTCAGAAAAAGAGTTAATTAATATCCCTTGCTGTGGACTAATTCTCATTTCAACATGTGGCTGTCATTTCCTTGTCATCATAGCTGATTTACAACAGGGTTTAATTAAATTCTCCGTACATTATTCAGCATTCTCCAAAGACAACACTAGAGAGGCCCGGGGTATTTAAAATGTCACCTGCTGAGACATATCACCTCTTCCTAAATAAATATGACAGTGATCAAACTTTGCCTAATTACAGTGACTTAGTTATTTGTTTGTATGTTTTAATATTTAATTGCTTTCATGTTCATCCAATTACTGAGCAACAGCAAATAGAAATTAACTTTTTATCAGCATGTTCCCAGCCTAGCTAATAAGCACTCCAAAGCCTCGGTACAATGGGAACTGCCCAAGCTGAGAGGATTGTAGACATGTTCTCAGCTCAGTGGATGGGGCGACTGAATTAAGGAGAACCCTCCCGGCTGCCACCCAGCTCCCGGCCTGCATGGGGCTGCAGGCCCAGCTTCCAGGAGCCTCTAACTCAAGGCCAGAGCAGTTGACCTACCGAGCACACACAGGGCTTTTAATTCCATGCTGCCACCCCGTGGTCATTTGGTGGAATTGCCCTCGTTCCTTCGGTTGCTTAAGATTCCTGGGAAGATGAAAACAGACTCCTGGGGACACACACGAGTGTCTTTGAGTTTCCACATCAGTAAACTATGTTCTCCTCACCATGAGGATACTGTCTTTATGCTCCTTCAGCTTTGGGGGCCATCTGCTCCTCGTGAGGGGTTCTAGCACCTTATGCCAAGCTGCCCAGGACAAAGGCAGCATCTGAAGACACGTCCCCAGTTCTGCAGCTGCATGCACTGCCATCTAAGGAACAGCATGAGCCGCGTTCTGATCAGATGCATTAGCCAGTGCTCAAAACAATCCACCGAGCCCCCCCCAAAGCCAGTCCCTCTGGCGTTATCCTGAAAGTTTCCACTTGCTCTCTTTCCCACCCCTTTGCTCCGACACATCGTTTGACATTTCGATGTTTGCTTTTCTCCCAAGCCTAAGCTCAGCATCACCGAATCTCTGCAGAATTTTAGAAATAAAAAAGGATGAAAAATTAAGCCCTTCCTGGAAATCTTCAGCAATTCCAAATTGGACAAGCATGCTCTCCCTCCAGCCTAACCCTGCAGTCTCATGGGACGTTGGCTTAAAATGTTCAACTTTCCAAAAATAAAAATAATCTTTCCCTGTATTTACATCTTATCTCTCCAGCTCAGCTGTAAGCTCCTTAAGGGGAGGAGCCCAGAAACTAGCAGAGAGACACTACAGGGACAGCCTTCTGCTGACCGGTCCAAGGCTGACCTTTGGATATAATCTGGCTCACCAGTGGGCAGGGGGTGTCCTCAAAGCAAATCCATTCATTCGTTGAGCATAATAAGTGTCATACCTACTATGCACTTGCTATTGGATTTACAATGATAAAACAACACAAAGAAGTCCCTGCTCCTGTGGTGCAAGAGTCTGGAAGGTGTGAGCTCAGGGTTGTGGAGGTTGGGCAGCAACTGCGGGTAGGGCACCTGGTTTTAGGAGTTGGGGATGCTTGCCTGGGGAAGCCAGGAGTGAGCTGCAGCTGAAGAAAGACAAAGAGCCTTTTTCAATTAATGAAAAATAGGAGATGTTTTGGAAAATTTTTCCTGGGGGCCCAGAGTTTATGCAAATGAATACAGCCCAGAAAGAGGAATTCTAATTGGTCCCAGCAGGTGCTTCCCGGCAGGGGCAGCCGCAGGTCCCACCTGTGTGAACGTCTGCATCGGGGTCCCTGAGGCCAGCGCCGGCTGTCAGACCCACTCTCCTCAGATCCTGGAGAGTTTTACCTTAAATTCGCATCGAGCCTTCATTCTCTTTTCCTCTCCAGCTAATACCTACCCCTTGGCAGGCAAGTCCTTAGAGAAAGCAACAAAGTGTCAAGCCGCGTGGCTTGGCTGAGAACTATGAGAAAGCAGGACAGCTAGTGGCAGAGGAGAACCCAGCAACGTGGACTGAGAGGGCCAGGCCTCAGGGAAGGCTGGACCCCAGGAGTCTTGGGCTCCCTGCCGACACGGGTGTTTAGCTCTGTGGTCTCAAGCACCTCGACCTACAGTACTGAATTCATCCAGCACCTTTTCACAAGAGCCCACCAGAGCAGAGAGAAGCAGAGTCAGATTCAGGCCATGCCTTGTGTCCCAGGTTGTCACAGATAGGGCGAGGCGCAGGAAGCTCTGGCCGTCCGTGCCCACCTAATCCTGTCTGGAGGAGCAGGAAGGGCTGCACAGAAGATGGCAGGAGCATTTAGGGCATGAAGAAAGGGCAGCAGTGGGCCACAGGGAAAAATTAGCCAGGTGGGATCACCCTGCGGGGGGCCATGGGAAGGCGAGGTGTTGGTATAGCCAGCCTGGTGCTTTGGGGAAACTGGGGTACAGAATAAACACCAGGAGAGGAGCCACAACCCAGGCAGATAAAGACGGGCCTTATAAACCGTATTCAGGAGTGGGGCTGTCTCTAAATGCAGAGAAGAGCCACTGCAGGGCTTTCCACGGAGGAGTGAGAGAACCAGCACAAGGTAGGTGCTCCTTCTGCACCACTGCAAGAGTGAGTGAGCATTGAGTGCCTCCTTCGTGTCAGACCAGGCTGCAAGGCCAGGCCGCTTGGAAGAGCTCTGCACTTTCACACCTTCTAAATGTTTAGTGCCCAAGGTGCATAGCACTAACACTATTAGTTAGTTACTGGTCAATATCTTCACCCCAGGACATTACATAAATGTGACAGATTGTATTTCTCAAAAATGATCACAGCAATATTTCTGGACCCACATGCTCTTCCAGGACCTTGCCCCCCTTCCATTGAGACGTGGAGCCTGCTGGCCTCCCGGCGAATCTGGATAGGACTTTGGGACTGGCTTGACAAATACAATGTGCCGGGAGTAATGCTGTGTGACCCCCCCCCCAAAAAAAAAAAACACAGAAGGGACAAAAAGAGAACAAATAGCAAAACAGCAGATCTTAATCCAACTATCTCGATAATCACACTTAATAGAAGTGGACTTAACATCTCACTGAAAAGGCAGTAGTAGTCTGGCTGGATAAAATGGCAAGACCTAACTATGGGCTGTCTTCAAGTAATGCACTTTAAATAAAAAGACACAGGCTAAAAGTAGAAGTATGGAAAAGGTTATACCAAGCCAACAGTAAGCATAAAAAGCAGGTGTGATTATATTAATATCAGACAAATGGACTCCAGACAAACAGTATTGAGAGAGGGATATTTCATAATGACAAAAGAATCAGTTCATTGGGAAAACATGACAAGCCTAAGTGTGCATGCATCTAATAACAAAGTTTCAAATGTATAAAGTAAAACCTGAGAGACAGTGAATTGCAAAAATCATAGTTGAAGATTTTAACATCTCTCTTTCAGTAACTGATAGAATAAGTAAAAAAAAAAAATCAGCCAGAACACCAAATATTCAAACAACTAATTTGACTGAATTGATATTTAAGAAACACTAAGCCCAGTGATTGTACATTCTTTACAAATGCACATGGGGCCTTCACCAACACAGACCATATGCTGGGCCATAAAATAAATCTGAACAAATTTTAAAGATCAAAATCTTGCAGAGTGTTGATTATATAAAAGTAAGATATCTATTTCAAGCCAAACCATCTCAAACATGCTCACCCAAACGTGGGAAATCCCATGCAGCTAGACCAGATAAATAGACAGAAATAAAATTTTATTGGTATCTTATATTAATATTGATTCAGATTAATTTATTTATTTTATGTTATTTTTTTAAAGATGACCGGTCAGGGGATCTTAACCCTTGACTTGGTGTTGTCAGCACCACGCTCTCCCTGTGAGCAAGCCGGCCATCCCTATATGGGATCCGAACCCGTGGCCTTGGTGTTATCAGCACCACACTCTCCAGAGTGAGCCACGGGCCAGCCCTGATTCAGATTAATTTAGACTGCCTCTTCCCAGTCGATCAGAGTTACTCAGGTCTTGCCAGCCCCACCACGCCAATTGCACCGAGAACCTAAAGCTCATTCTCATTGTCACAACTTCCCATTGTCCACAGCTGGCACCCCTCTTGTGGCACTGATTACACGCTTCCTTGTTTTGTGATTGGGTAAGACAGCACATTCCCAGTCGTTTCCGCCTGACAGTAAGCTCCTCAAGAACAGCATCAGGACCTAGTGCAGTGACAGACATGGGATAGGAACTCAAAGGATCCGGTGTGTGGAAGTCACCATCATCATCACCACCACTGCCGTGGTCACCATCATCATGGAATGCGGCGAAGGCTGCCATCTCACTTGGTACCCCAGTGACTCAACCAGGAGATCCCCACCCTTCCCAGGGTACCTAGATCCAGTGCTCCTAAGCTTTATTTCGTACTCAGTAAGAAGTGATGCCTTACACCACCAGACCCGCACAACTGTACTTCATCGTGGGAAGTCACTAGCACATGTTCATAAACACCTTGTTAGAGGTCAAGGTCAAATGAAAGCAACAGGAGCCTAGAAATCGGAGACTGGCTACAGACTCTGTATGATCCAAGTTATAACTTCCACTGACCTGGAGAGCTTGACTCTTTAGAAAGCAGTATAGTATTGCACATGGATCTGTTTCTCAGTGGCTGGTGCTTGAATCGCAGTTCTGCTACGTCCTAGCTATGTGACCTTGGGCACTTACTTAAAAGAAATCTCCATTTTTCCATCTGTGAAATGGGAATAATTCTAGGACCTAACTGCTTAGGGTTGTGGGAGCACTGCATGAGATAACCGCATATGAAGACAGTGATATAGCTCCCGGTGCTGCACTGAAGCCTTCACCGTACTAACTCTTTTAATCACCCCCAATACCCTTGTGTGGTGGCTACTATCCCCATTTCAGAGTGAGGGACTAGGTACGAAGTGGAAGAGTGGGACTGAAAGACACAACTCACACACTAACCCCAGGGGCACACAGTTGCTGTAGTCTGCACCAGCAGATCTTAATCACGGCTCTGCCATGGACCCATCTGACATCCGACGAACCCTACGATGAAGCCCTTCTCAGAATACTTCTCTTAAATGCGTCAAATGAAATAAGTAGGATCACAAAGGAAGCCAATAAGATTAAAACCCAGTTCTTAGAATATTTTTAGAAAATATAGATATAATAATGCGAAGAGACTTCAAAAAGTGTGTGGAAAATGGAATTAAAAGATAAAAATAAAAAACAGAAACTTTATTTCTCAACATAAGCTCCATCAAGTTCAAGACACTTTCCTAAGTGTATGTTTGTATGTAAGCAATGACACCAGCCATTTAGTCCGTCCCTAAAGAACCGAGAGTCCTGGGAGTTTAACTATGTCAGTGGAGTCTTTTTTACATTATTAACTGAAGAAAAATGGGTGCTCTTTAAAGATTTTTTAATATTGGGAAACAAAAAGAAGTCAGAAGGAACCAAATCAGGACTGCAGGGTGGAGGCCTAATGATTTCCCATCGAAACGCTAACAAGATTGACCTTGTCTGATGAGAGGAATGAGTGGGGGCACGGTCTTGATGGAGAAAGACCCTCTGCTGAGGCTTTGCTGGGTGTTTTTCTGCTAAAGCTTTGGCCACCTTTCTCAAAACACCCTCATGGTCAGCAGGTGCTATCGTTCTTTGGCCCTCCAGAAAGTCAACAAGCAAAATGCCCTGAGCATCCCAGAAAACTGTCGCCATGACCTTTGCTCTTGACTGGTCCACCTTTGCTCTGACTGGACCCCTTCCAGCTCTTGGTGGCCATGGCTTTGACTGTGCTTTGTCTTCAGGATCCCACTGGTAAAGCCAGGCTTCCTCTCCTGTTACAATTCTTCAGAGAAATGCTTCGGGAAATTGATCCCACTGGTTTAAAATTTCCCCTGAAAGCTCTGCTCTTGTCTGCAGCTGATCTGGGTACAAAAGTTTGGGCACCCATTGGGTAGGAAGTTTGCTCAGCTTTAATTTTTCGCTCAGAACTGTGTAAGCTGAATCACGTGGGATGTCTACGGTGTTGGCTATTGTTTCTGCCACGAATCGTCAGTCCTCTTCAGTAAGGGCCTAAACAAGATTAATTTTTTATTTGCAACATGATGCGGACGTTCTGCCACTGTGGGCTTCATTGTCAACATCATCTCGTCCATTTTTAAAGCAAGTTATCCTTTTGTAAACTGCTGATTTCTTTGGAGCATTGTCCCCATAAACTTTTCATAAAGCATCAATGATTTCACCTTTCTTCCACCCAAGCTTCACCAGAAATCTGTTCTTGCTTCAATTTTAGCAGAATTCATGTTGCTCTGATAGCGGCTCTTTTCAAACTGATGTCTTATCCTTCTTAGTGCCTCAAACTAGATCCTGTTCAGACATGTAATAAGAAGTTAGTACGAGTTTATTTGGGTGCAAAAAATTTTGAAATCCATGCACAGTGTTTTCATGATATGCATTTTCCATAAACTTTTTGAAGACCCCTCTTATAGATGCTTCTTTATTAATGCATTAAATAAAGCACAGTTGCTGGTTTAATAACCAACCAATGACTTATTTCTAAGTAATAATGAATATAAAGAATATTTCACAATACCTGCAATGACTTTAATGTGATGGAGAAATAGCCATGCATGTACTGTGTTGTATCGACTTCATTTATAATTAAAGGAAATACTAAATTTTAGTAAAAGATTTCTGAAAATAAAAATGTAAATTTGTCTCATCCAAGTTTCCAGACTTTCTGAATTCTCTCCATAGACCCCAATAGGTTCCTGAATGCCAGGTTAGGGACCTCAGCCAGTCTAGTCTATATTGCTTCTCAGTAAATGTTAGCTACTATTATTGGGGACATTCCCTTTGAACATCCACTCAAACCGACTGACCCACTTCCTCAGGGGATAATAAGTGCCCATCCGTGCATATAGATACAACGTTTTCTAGACAGTTGCAGGTAGTTCTGAACCTTCAGAAGCCCCCCTTGAATCCCAGGTTAAGGCGCCCTCCCTCTAAACAGATGTCAAAGCTCTTACCCACGCAGCAGGTCCCTTCAAGAGGAAAATTATCATGAGGTTCTCAAGAATACACAGTACTTTGAAAGAAAAAGCAAGAACAATGAGTAAAATGGACCATTCAGGAATAGAAAGAAAACATCTTTCTTAGCCATGAACTCAGCAGGCTGTTTCCACCCATCATATCTCATTTACAATTCTGATGACTTCAGAGAATCCAGTTCCTGACAAGACACTGGTGGGGGCTGGAAGCAGAAGGGGAAACATAGCAGGTGACGCTGTTTGATTACACTAATTACTAGTCATGGCCCCAACCAGGAACCCAACCACAAGTCAATTCACTTTAAAAGCTACAATAATGTTTAGGATGAGAAATTAATTTTTACAGCCACTAGGGCAGTTGAACTTCCACTGTAATGCAGATTTACTCCAAATTAAATTTTCCCCTCAACGGGTTAATGTAAAGATGCTGTATACAACAGAAAGGACCCCTTGGTCACACACCGCCTTGGGCTCTAGTGGAACCCAGGGATGAGGGTTTGAGAGTTGTCACCACCACCCCACAAGCTGCACTCCCCAAGTGACAGGTGGCTCCCCTCCGTCTCGTGCCCACCCTTCCAGGGGGATATGAGCAGCGTCCCCAGACAAGGACATGGCTTTCTTGTTTTCTACCGAAGAGACCAAGGGCACCTTGAAGGCCCAGCCCTCCGGACGATGCTTTTCTGGGCTGTGTGATTCAGACCCTGGAAAAGGAGCAGTCAGGGCGTGGAGAGGGGTGAATTCAAAGGGAGCTGTGAATCTGCACCTTTCAGCTGTGCCCTCAGCCCAAGGAGTTTTGTGGGCAGGGGATAAATTTTGGTTTCCTCTTTGCTGATGAAAGTCCCTGCCTTTTGGGACTAGCCATCATCCAATGACAGAAGTGTGGAAACCTTGGTTTTCTCAGGCAAGCCAGGCCTCCTTAACCCTCCTTCCGAGACAGCCAAGCCAGCCAGGTGTTTCTTGGGGGCGTCCCAGGCAAGCATGGTGTCAGTGTCCTCTCCCCAGTCTAGTTCATCCTCTTTCCTCCCTGCAACCAGGCTGTGCAGGAGCCACCAAAGAAACTTCTAGAAACAGCTTTGGGGCCCTACCTTGACGGTCGTGTTTAGCAGGCAGGGGTGGGGCCCGGGAATCTGCATGTTGAAGCACTTCGCTGGTTCTGGTGACCAGCCTGCTGGAGTCTCTGCACAGAACCCTTCTCTCAGCCATGCTAGTAGGTCTGAAGTGGTATCTCATTGTGGGTTGGTTTTGTTTTTGTTTTGTTTTTGTTTCTGTCTTCATTGTGGTTTTGATTTACATTTCCCTAATGGCTAATGATATGTGTGATCTGGTGTTTATTATGATTAGTTTTATTTTCAGAAGAATTGCAGCAGCACCCAGAGGTCCTCAGAGACACTTGGCTGGTGCAATGGTCTAGGGGGACACTCGCTGCCCAGGCCTCAGACTGTTGTCAGGTGAACCCATCTACGGGTGCTGGGCAGGCCACTCCTGGCCCATCAGCTGCCACCCCGTGACCTGCCTTGGGACTGGACATCAGACACAGACTTTTTTCTGTGATATGCACAACTAGTTCTTCCCAAACTCCCTCAGGAAGCCTTCAGTCACATTCCCCCTGGCCCCAAACTGGTTTGAATTTAAGCTCCAATTTAAAATGCTTTTCTCCTTTACCTGAAAAAGTTGTTAGGAAGAAGTAAATTTAGCATTTTTCTCTGCCTGCTTTTGCTTTTAGGGAAATTTGTGGGGATAGGTGGGTGGGAAATAGGGTCTAAATTCATTTCTCTATTCTTTTCTTAGAATAACTTAATCCCTATTAGTAGCTAAAAGTGAGAGTGATGTGACATTATCATAAAGGTAAATACATAATTACAGTAGGGGGGTAGATTTTTAAAAAATACGACACCCAAGCAGATGATTTACTCAACCAGCTGGAAACACACAAGCAAAACCGTTCTACTCTGACAGGTGAACGTGTTCACAATTGCTTTTTAAACTGTATTTAAATGTTGATCTGTTGTGTAAATACCTTTTCAAAAGAACGTATTTTAAGAAAACATAATTGCTGGGGGGGTGTTACACGGGGGGGCTTAGAGCATGAATACCTGTAATGAAAACTTCTTGGAGAATTCCAGCACAAACATCTGTCGCGTGTGCCCTCCTCTCAGAGCACACGTTTTTAGGGACATGGAAATTATCTTTAGGAATACGTTTGGATTCATTTTGTGCAACAGATACTGTATTCGTTTGCTAGGGTTGCCATAACAAAGCACTACGGTCTGGGTACCCAAAGAACAGAAATGTATCTCATCACAGTTCTGGAGGCCAAAGTTGAAGATCAAGGTGTTGCCAACGTTGGTTGCTTCTGAGGTCTCTCTCCTTTGCCTTAGAGATGGTTGTCCTTCCATGTGTCTGTGTGTCTTGTTATAAGGACACCAGTCACTGGTCCACCCTAAGGACCTCACTTTATCTTAATTACCTCTGCAAAGGCTCTATCTCTAAATACTGTCGTATCCCGAGGTACTGGGGGGTCAGGGATTTCACATACGGATTTGGGGATGACACAATTCAGCCCATAACAGATTCCTCCTGCAAAAGTCAAAGCCCCCATTTCCCAGGGAAGAGAAGGGTTGCCTGAGAACCCATGGTAGGTAGGGCCCAGAGCTCTCCCGGAAGGACACCTGGTTCTGGCTATTGGCTTTTTTTATCTTTAAGGATAAATACTCCTGAGGATGATTTTTAAATAATAAATAAAATGCTTCAAAGGCAGAGAGAACATTCCAGAAAGTTCCAGATGTACCACTATCCTGATGAGAGAGGCAAGAAGGTGATTTCCAGGGTCAATGTTAGAGACACCAAGAGGTGGCCGGAGGAGGCTCTGCAGGGCCTGACGGGCAGGGGCGCGCCCACTCTCCTGCCCAGTCCACCGGGGCAGCCCCTTAGCGGGCTCATTAGCAGCCATCCTGAGCACTGAGGGGCTCTGGGAGCAATAGTGGCTCTTCCCCGGGGGGACGCAAGCAGGAGGCCATTGCCTCCCTGACAAGTGTCAGGTCATATCACCCACTCTCCTGAAAACATCTTCCTCTTCTGTCTCCTTCGCTTCCAGCCAGGCCCTGCCAGTGGTGGACAGAAAGACAGACAGCCCCCCTAATGATGTCAGGCAGACGCCTGACAGCATAGCCCTCCAGGGCTGGCGAAACCATCACCATGAAGAGCTCTGGGCCAGGAGGGGGTGGGGACCCTGGCTTTCTTGCCTAGCCTAATCCTACCAGGCAGCAGAGAGACAAGGAGGGAGGGACCCACTTCCCAGTCATGGCAGCGCCTCCGAAAAGGTCGCCTGCACAGCCCTCCTTCTGCGTGCACAGCACAGCCTGGCCCGGCAGGTGTGTCACTGCTTGGACATCTCAAGCTCCGCACCAAGTTGGAGAGCGGGCATGCGAATGCCCCTGCGAGCCCCTGCCTGCTCCCGCAAGGCTCTCGGCTACTGCTCCAGCTGCCCTTCCAGAGGATGCATGGGCTGGCACACACTGCAGGCACCATCCCTGGCCCTTGCTTGCAGCCTGGAGGGACACCAGGTGGCCCTGCCTGCCCTGCCTCCTGGCAGCTGCTGCCACCATCGGGGTGTGTGGGGGGGTCCCTTCCCCAAAACATGGCTCTGCCCCCTTCTCCCCTCTCTTCCTTAGTGCCCCCGCCCCATTCTGGGAAGCTTCCAGGCCACAGGCCAGGCAGAAGAAGGGGAGAGTGAGGGGAAGGGGAGGAGAGAGGGGAGCTGCCAGCGCCTGGCACAGCCGCTCAGGCGTCACCATGGCTGCGTGGCACATGCAGACGCCACGCCGGGAAGGAGGGCGTGGCCCTGAGCACCTGCCAGGTTCCTCCCACCCAGTCGATCACCTGGAAGAAGGCACGAGAGAGAGATGGCACCCGGCTGGACAAGACCCCTTGCCAAAAGGAAGAACTTAAAAAGGGAGGTGGGAGGAGGAGGGAAAGAAAATCCTCTGCGGCCACATTAGATCCCAGAGAGGAGCAGAGGGGTAAACAAAGGCAGGCGCCTTGGCATTCGCTCCCCACCTGCCTCCCTGCACCCCCTGGCATTTGGCATCTGCCTGGTGCACCTGCCTCTCGCTGAGTGGCCCCTGTGGATGCCCCCCACCGCCGCCTTTGTTCTTCCTTTTCCAAAATAAATAATCGCGCTTTGTTCTGAAGCAGGGATGAGGGCCCCGGGGCTGTGCTCAGGACAAGACGGGCTTGGGCATGGAGCACACCAAGGGAGAGGTTTGGTTGAAACAAGAACCCTAGACTGGCCTCTTGAGTTTCCCACCCACAAGACGGGTGGCACAGCCCCCGTGCATTGTCCAGGCTCTGAGCAAAGCGGAGGCCAAGTGTTGGTGCCCCGGCGCTCAGACGCTGCCCCCTGGGTGCACAGATGGGACCTCTGGCCACAAATATCTCCATGCACAACAGCCCCACCACGCTGGTCTGTTAACTGAGTTCATATCCCTCCAATCAGAGAGCAAAATGTATACCCGAGGGACCACCTCTCCTTTTCCCATTGTTCTCTAGGGTGACTGGCATGGAGGACCCCTCACACTGCAGTGCAGTGCATCGTAGATGGTGGTTAAGAAATAAATGGGCCCAGGGAGGGAAGGATCCCTTGCCACGCCTGCTGTTGGCATTCTGCAGGAAGCCCGACCCTCGGCTCAGATCCACCCAGAAACGAGCACCTGCAGAGCTGCCACCGCTGGACACATCCCCAGCCAGGGCTCCAGCCAGCCTGGCCCCAGCGTGGCCGCCCCTCCGGGAGGGAGGCTGCAGCACTCCCGGGCACCGGGAAGCTCACCACGGCAAGCATTCCTGCACCCCGAGGCGGGGAGACAGTGGGGAGCCATTCAGTATTTTCGTGGGGGCTCATTATATTCACTCCCAGACCAGAAAAGCCAGAGCCTATTACTGCTCTCTTGGTAAGATTTTTTTTTTTTAATCCTTGTATATTACAAGAACATGAATTAAGCTCTGATGAATGCAATATTAATTAATTACGTGAAAATCCACGTGGGCGACGGGAAGGGGTGGAGGGAGAGCTTGTGCAATGCAAATGTCTGGGAAGAGGGATGCTGCTGGAAATGGGCTCTCATTTCTCCTCCAGTCGTGGAGGTGTGTGCAGTGCGCTCAGCCTGGGAGGTTTACCCGCAGGCAGCAGATGTGGCCTCTGCAAGATTTAAAGCCCCTGGCACCATTACAGAGGAGGAAAGGCGGGGTGAAGAGACTGGGTATTGCCTCCACGTGGAGGAAGGAAGGGAAGGAAGGCCCTGGCCCAGGTGCCATCTTCTCTCACTGCAGGAAGGGACTGACATCCATTTCACACATTCCAGGATGGCTGCTCGGCCCGGAGGCCCTGGGAGACTGCAGAAGGCCTTGTGCGGCTCACAGAGCCTCCCGGATTCATTCTGTCCATAACACTGAGTCTGAGCATTGCAAGAAGAGCCCTAGTCTGCTAAAGGCAGATTGTCCCCCTCCAAAATATTTTGCAGAAGCCACTTTTTACTGCCTCTCCAGCTGGGAGCTGGAGACGGAGGGGCCACTACCATTGAAATCTGGCCAAATAAAAATAAGGTTTGTAAGGAGAAATGTGAGGCTGAACTTGAAAATCAAGAGAGGGAGTCTTTAGCCTGAGCTTTAAAGTGCTCGGATGTCAGCGGGCAGTTCCCAGGTGGCTTTTGTCACTCAGTGGAGCTGGTCTGGGGCTGCAGGCAGAAGCCACAGAGTCACCAGGCCGGAGTAGGGAAGGAAGAAAGAGGAGGTTCCTGTAATACCCCCCTCCTTTGTCATGAAGTGCCCGTGTCATTTTCCCTCCTTGACAGGAATGTTGTTCAGAATTATAGAGTCTAACATCATGCTTAGCTTCGAGGTCTTTTTTTGTTTGTTCGTTAGGGATTTTTTTCTCCAGATCTAGAAAGTTTCAAAGCACTGACCATAAAATGCCAGACACCTTGTGAATGTGATGGTTAATTTCATGTGTCAACTTGATTGGGCCAGAAGATGCCCGGATATTTCATCAAACATTGTTCTGGGTGTTCCTGTGAGGGTGTTTTGGATGAGATCAGCATTTAAATCAGTAAACTGGGGCCGGCCCGTGGCTCACTCGGGAGAGTGCGGTGCTGATAACACCAAGGCCCTGGGTTCGGATCCCATATAGGGATGGCCGGTTAGCTCACTGGCTGAGCATGGTGCTGACAACACCAAGCCAAGGGTGAAGATCCCCTTACCGGTCATCTTTTAAGAAAAAAAAAAAAAAAAAAAATCAGTAAACTGAGTAAAGCAGATGGCCCTCTCTGACGTGGGTGGGCCTCATCCAATCAGTTGAAGGACTGCACAGCACAGAAAGCTGACCCTCCCCCAAGCGAGGATGAATTCCTTCTTCCTTACAGCCATCGAACTGGGATATCAGCCTTTTTCTGCTTTTGGACTTGAGCTGACATCAGCTCTTCTGTGTCCTGAGACGGCCACGTTTCAGACTGGAACTTATACTACTGGCTGTCCTGGTTCTCAGGCCTTCAAATTCAAACTGGAATCACACCATCAGCTCTCCTGGGTCTCCAACTTTCCAGCTGCAAATCTTGGGACTTCTCAGCCTCTGTAATCACATGAGCCAATCCTTTGCAGTAGGTCTCTTTATGTCTGCATCTGCAGAACCACTAGTAGATCTATAGATGTATATATTTCTGTCTATTTCTCCGGAGAACCATGATTAATACAAATGTTCACAGGTGATTTGCCCTGCTTCACCTAAGCTGGGGACCTAGAAAAATTCAACGTGGGTTTGGAGCTAACGTAGACCCTGTTATCTCCAAAGACTAGAAAAAAAAAATTTTCTGCATGTTTGTGCTAGATATTCTCTATGGCATTGGGCATCTGTTTCCTCCACTTTGTATCATGGGAGCTAGAAGGCTACATACTACACTTGCCAGACTGCTTTGCTTTTATAGGATACCAGCTGTAATTCAGGGTCTGCCAATAGATGCACTCCTGTAATATTTGGAAGGTGAAGGGACGTGGGAGTCCCAACTCTTTCCTGCAGTGGAGTGGCCTATGAATGAGCTACAATATGTCTTAGTGTTTAGACTCCACCTTTCCCTGTTTAGATTCCAGCTTCGTAAGTGTGAAGCAGTGATGATGTTAGCAGTCATTTTGGAACCTCTGGATCATACCTGCGGTGCTATGACCTAATGATGCACTCTCATGTCTACTGTTGTAGTCTGTTGGAGTGAGCAGGACTGAAGCCATGTTGGGACCTAAAACTGCTTGGGCTGCAGGGGGGTGGGGGGTTCAGGCAGATTTTAAAAAGGACATTTTTTTCTCTCCACTCTTTCTTCCCATCCCCTGACTTTCTTATCTTGCTTGCTAAATAGGAGAACAAGGCTGAGAAGCTAATCGGGACTTTGCAAAGCTAACATTATTTCTTTGAGACTTGTAGAGTTTTGAGAAGTGATTAAGGCCAAATGACTGGAAGCTGACCTTAGGCAGCGGCCAAGTCAACCGGAGCTCTGCGGAGCGAAATTACACAAAAGACTTTGCAGGAAAGATGATTCTACTCTGGAGCAAATCAGAATCTTGCAGGGTCCTGAGATAACAGCAAAGATAAGAATAGAACCAGATGAGGACTTGGCGAGACCTTGTACTTGACTCATAGACACGGACCTCTCATAGCTCACGTCTCCTTCTCTCTGGTTTTTCACTTCCTACGTTCCATTCCCTCAGCCCCCTCTTTAAAAAGCCCTCAATAAACCTGAGTCTTGGAGATGGCTTTAGTCTGGCCATTGTCCTTCAGGTTTACCAGAGAGATGGGTCAGCCCAACATCTCTCCTCAGGTCACCGAGATTCCTGAATAAAAGCTGACTTCCATTTTCACCAACGTTTGACTTCTGAGTGGTTTGCTTTTGTTTGGGGGCAGGTAGCCAAACGTGTGAGTTTGGTATCAATTTGGGGGAGTGTGCCCTGTAACAGGCCTTCAGTTAATTCTATAAGTACCTAATTTTCTTTGTTAAATCCCTTTTGGCTTGGAACACCCAGAGTGGTTTCTTGGTTTTGTTTCTCACTTTAAAGAGAAAGAATTAACATTTCATCACTAAGTACAATGCTTGCTGTCCGTGGCAGACGACCATTATTATTAGATTAAGTTTTTTTTATTATTATTCATAAGTGGTCACTGAATTTTATCATATCCCTTTTTCATGTCTGTTGAGGTTGTCCAGTCATATGGTTTTTAAACCTTAAACTGTTGGGGGTACTTCTGGCTATGTTGGTACGGTGAATTCTCTCCACAAAAAAACAAGTATTAAACTGGACAGACTTGTTTAAAATCCCCCTCTGTGGGGCCCTGGGAATCAACCAAAAGCAGACAATGAATTGAGAAGCTGTTGTTGTTGAAACACTGCTAGGGCTTCTGGTAAGAATAAAAGGGTCTGCGGTCTTCTGTTCTAGGGGTGCCCTTATCCTTCCCAAGCTAGTTAAGCAAGAACAGCTGTTGCAGCCAGAAGGGGCTGACTTGATTAGGGAAAAGGGGAAAACATACAGTTTTCCCAGCAAAAAGTGGTGAACTCAGTATGGAACAAAGTGGGAAAATCCACAGTTTCATATACTCAAGTTTGCATTCCAAGCTAGGGCAAGCAGCAAACCAACCATAAATTTCACAGGGAGATCCTGAAAATAAGAGAACACTAGAAGGGCTGAAATAAGATTTCCATAAATACTGGGCTGAGTAGGGAACATGTGCATTCACGAGGGTGACCTGAAAGAGCCCAGCATAAAGAGAAAGCCAAGGACACTTGGCTTTGAATGCATTCCCAAACCCACTCACAGAGGGAGGAAGACTTAGGGCTCAAGGTATTTGAACATAAACCCTGCCCAAGTCATTGGCTGACCATTAAGCAACGCAGACTCAAGGGATCCATAGAAAGACAGAAATTTAAAAATCTGAGCAAAGACATCAGCAGTCACATACCACAGAGAAGACAGATCCCACAGTGAAAGTCCAGGAGAGGAAAAACAATCTCAGAAAAATAAATGTAATCCAGAGCTACTGTGATATATTATTTTAAATGGCCAATTTTTGACGAAAAATTATGAGACAGTGTGACCCATGCCTGGAAAGAACTGTCTATAGTAATTGACTCTGAGTGGACCCTGATGTTGGATTTAGTAAAGACTTCAAAGTAGCTATTTTAAATATGTTCAAAGAACTAAAGAACTTAGAAATTGTTAAGATGACAAATTGTATATTATGTATATTTTACCACTATAAAAAAATGAAGTGCTGGCTGATTAGCTCAGTTGGTTAGAGTGTGGTGCTGATAACACCAAGATCTGGGATTTGATTCCTATACTGACCAGCCACCAAACAAGAGAGAGAGAGAGAGAGAGAGAGAGAGAGAGAGAGAGAATAAAAATAAAAAGAACTAAAGGAACCTATGTCCAAAGAATTAAGGAAAACATGATGATTGGTGATAACGACTCAACAAATACGGAATCTCAATAGAGAAATAGGAACTCTATAATTCTAGAGATTAAAAGTAGAATAACTGAAATGAAAAATTCACAGGATCAACCACAGATTTGAGATAGCAGAGGAAAAAAATACAATAACTCAAAAACAGATCAATCTTAAAAACAGAAAGAAAAAAAAATTGAAGAAAATGATCAGAGCTTCAGAGACATAAGATGACATCAAGCAAACCAACACACATGCAATGAGAGTTCCAGAAGGAGAGGAAAGGAATAAAGGGCATAAAAATATTTGAAGAAATTATTTCTGAAAACTTCCCAAACTGTATTAGCATCCATGACAACAACCACAATAAAAGCCCATTAATCTACACATTCCAGAAATTCAACAAACCCCAGGTAGGGTGGATACAAAGTGATCCACGCCTAGACACATCACAGTTGAACTGCTGAAAGCCAAACACAAAGGGAATATCTTGAAAGCAGTAAAAGAAAAATGACTCATCACATACAGGGGAGCAATGATATGTTACAATTGATTCTCATCCGAAATAACTGGAGGCCCAAAGGCCGTGGAGCAACACATTCAAAGTGCTGAAAGAAAAATATCTGTCAACCAATAATTATACTCATATATCCAGTGAAATTATTCTTCAAAAATGAAGGCAAAATAAACACATTTTCAAGTAAACAAAACTGCAAAATTCATTGCTAGCAGATCTACCCTACAAGAAATGTTTAAGGAAGTCCATCAGACTAAACAGAATTTCTCAACCACAGCATTGCTGACGTGTAGGCCAGATCATTCTTTGTCCGGGTGGCTGTCTTGTGCACTGCCCGATGTTTAGCAGCAACTCTGGCCTCCATCCATTAGAGGCCAATAGCAGCCCTCAAGTTACAACAAAAATGTCTCCAGACATCACCAAATGTTCCCTTGAGAGAAACTTGCCCTGGTTGAGAACCACTTGGGTAAAACAAAGTGACACCAGATGATAACTCAAACCCATAGAAAGAAATGAAAAGCACTGGAAGTGGTAAATGTGAAAGAGTATATATATATTTTTTTCTCTTCCTTCTCATAATTTCTTTTTAAAAGTTTAATGTTAATGTGATTAATTACATTTAAAGATTTTCTAATGAGAAACTATCCTTTCTTGCAATAAACCTTACTTGATCACACTGGTTTTATTTGTCTGCATGCTTGTTTGTTTAAATAGTTTGCTGGATGTGGTTTGCTAATATTTTCTTTAGTATTTTGCTTCTAGTTTCAGAAGTGAAGTAGGCTTATAATTTCCCTTTTTATACTGTCCTTTTTCTGGTCTTGGACTCTGGATTAAACTAACCTCGTAGAATGAGTTGGGAAAATTTCCCTCTTCTCCAGTCTGGAACAGTTGAAATAAAATAAGAATTATCTATTTCTTAAAGCCTTGGAATAACATACCTTATAAAACCATCTGAACTTTATGGAATTCTGATAGATAGATTTTAAGCATGTAATGCAATTCCTTTAAAGATTTTAATGCTATTCTTCATGAACACATTTTAAGAAGATATATAATTACATATGTATAAGATAATAGTAATATATATATATAATACATATATTTTTTTTTCTTTGGAAATTATTTTATCCAAATTTATGTTTTAAAAATATTTGTCCATAGATATTCCCCCTTTTCTTTCCTAATATTGTGTATTAATGCCTTTTCCTTTTCTACAGTGATCCATCTTTCCAAGAGTTTATCTATTTTATAAATCGTCACAAGGCACCAGCTTTTGGTTTTGTTTGTTTCTTTGTTTTCTATTTTATTAGTGTGTCTTCTCATCTTTATTATTTTATCTTTGCACATTTTTACTTTTTTTTTTTTTTTCAAATTGTTTTAGTTGGATGTTTATTTCTGTCTTTCTGTTGTGGTTGCTGTTGGTGGCTGGTCTGTACGGGGATCTAAACCCTGGACCTTGGTGTTATCAGCACTGTGCTCTGACCACTGAACTAACTGACCAGCCCTTATTTTTGTCATTTTTAATCTTTCTTCTTTTCTGCATATATTCTTAAGGCTCGTATCTGTTCCCATGTATTTTAAGTTATATTTTTAAAGTCACTTAATTATAAATATTTACCAATATCTGATATTATATAAATTTACTCTTTACACTTATCATGTATTTACTATTTAAATTACTTCTTTTAATCATTAATTACATAGATGCTATTTATTTTAATTTTCAAGCACACACAGGATTCCAATTAAATTTTTTTATTTGCATTTGACTTTCTTACATTGTACTCAGAGAGCACGATCTTTATCATATCAGTTTTTTGGTATTTGTTGGCACTTGCTTTGTGATCTCGTACATGGTCAGTTTTTACAAATGTTCTGTAAAGAATGTATATTCTCTAATTGTTAAATGCAGTAGCACCAATCCTTAGATCAAGATTTTTAACTGTTTTATTCAGATCTTCTACAACCTTAGTAAAGTATTTTATGCTTAACTCATCTTTATTAAAAGATGTATGTTAAATCTCCAGCTATAATTGTGAGTTTGTTGATTTTTCTATTCTGTCTATCGGCTTTTGCTTCACGTATTTTGAAACTCTGTTATGTGCATATACACTTAGGATTGCTGATGAATTAACTGCTTTGTCATTATGTAATGTCTCTCCCTGATATTATGCTTTGTTCTGAAGTCTACTTTTTTGCATTAATATTTTCATCATATGTCTTTTTCCACTTTTGGTTTTTTTTACATTTAACCTATTTAATTTCTTATAAGTGGGTTTCTTATAGACAGCACACAGTTGGATAGTTGGGTTTTGCTTTTTTTTTTTTTATCCAATCTGACAATCTCAGCCTTTTGATCTGATTATTTAAATCATTTCCATTTAATTCAATTACCAGTATTGGTGGGTTAAATGTTTAACTATCTCCACCTGCCAAAAAAGAAAAAGAAACTTTAAAATCACTATCTTTAGAGAGATAAGAGAAAATGGTGTATCTATAGAACAAGTACAGAATGATAGTTTGAAAAAAAATTAGAAAAGATCAGAAAGTGCTTTTGGAAATTAAAAGAAATGACAGTAGAACATTTTAAATGTTTAAAAAGAAGAGTGCAAAGATGTCATTGGAAATACCTTTAAAAATCAACAAAACACAAAGAAATGGAATATGGGAAAGGAATAACATGACAAATGGTCAATCCACGACATTGATGTTCAACTAATAGCAACTTCAAAAAGAGTGAATAGAGAAAATGGAGGGCAAGAAATTATCAAATAATTTATGCAAGAGCATTTCAGAACCAAGGAACTGGTACTGGTAGGTAAAAGGATGGTGTACAGAAGAAACATCTGCTCTATGATAATATTGGGGGACCTGAACACACCTCTCAGCATTGGACAGATCATCTAGGCAACAAATCAACAGATTGACCATTACTCTTCCAGAAGGAGAAAAGAAATCTAGGGTTATCAGAGGTGAGAGGGGAAGGGAGAGGGGGATGGGGAGAGACTGGACAAGAGGCATAAAGAATAAGAACAATTTGTAACAATATATATACTAGTAATATTGATTTGATCAACACATGTCAACATTGAACCCAAAAAATATGTATAATCAACTATGACTCAATTTTTTAAAAAACCCAGAAAAGGGTGGTGTAATGTCTGTACTCTACTCTGAAATGCATCAGTGTATTCAGGATACACTCACTATGTATATGCCAGCTGATCAAGTTTTAACTCTCGGGGCAGTCAACTACCTTGACATATGACTGCCCAGACCTATGGGAGGGGTCACCCAGCTTTATAACAGAAAGGGTCACACTCCAAAGGTGGCAACTGCAAGCCCTCCTGCTAAAGGCATCTCAGTCAATGTATTGGTGATTTATTCTTATTTTATGTATTCTTGATGCTCTGGCATTGGGGGTCTTGATCCTGGAGAGACTGCTCCTGCCAGGGCAAGCTGATTCCTAGAAATAGCAAACAACTCCTCTGTGAGTGCACCTTTGATATATAAGCCAACCAATCTGGAGCCCACACCCCAAACCATCTCCTTTTCAAACTTACACACCAAGCCAATATTCTATGTGCCCCACCTGGGCCAGGTACTGGACAACTAGAGACCACCCTCTATAGCCCAGAATCTGCCAAAATTATTCAAACTGCCCAATCTTAAGATTACTCAGTGTACCTACCTTGCCTTGCTCATTCCTGCCTTTGTGAACCCCAATAAAGGCTCTGAGTCATTCTCTGCCCTTTCTCCTTCCTGCCTCCTCTGACCCTAGTCCTTTCCCATGACCCTGCATGCCATGCTATGCATCCTGTTTCTAGGGATCTGTGCATGTAAACTTCTTCCTTCACTACAATCATTTCAATGTCTGTGTGTCTTACCATACCTAATTAAAATAAATCATGGGTACAAATTTTAACATAATCAACAACTGAGATATTGCTAATTAACATACTGGATATCAGAACAGATTTTTTTTGGTGAAACTAGTGACTTGTTAATTAGCCTATTAGAAATGGACTGTCACTAGTGAAATTAAAGTTATTCAAGATGTATAGATTGGCTAAAGCTGTTTAGAGACTCTTCCTACCCTTGTGCAATCTGGCAAGGCCTGTCATCTGTACCCTTAGGACGGCACCTGAAGCCATCCTTAATGGGTCTTGACTCCAGCCATTGGCTTACAAGGATTTCTGATTGCTTGATTCTGACCAGCAGGCACAGAATCCTGCCTCTGAAATGTGTGTCTAACTCAAGCAAACCATACATACAAGGTGTAGCTGGAGCAACCAGGAGACAGACACGGGGAATTCATCAAGCTTACAGAACCTATTGTATGAACTGTTTTGTGCCTGTTGCTAGTGTGTGTTTGTTTAATAAACATTTGTATACATGGAAGAATTTGTACTAGATCTGCATTCATTATGATCTGGTGGCATAGTTGTGATGGAATTGCCAGCCCTCATGATCTCAGACTTCTTTCATGGCTACTGCTATCCACCAGAAAGAACCTAAGGGTTAGTGATGACCAAGTCAGCGTAAGTCAAGTCACAAGAAAAGGACCTACAAAGGACTCAGCAAAGTGAATTTCAAATGACCATATCAAGGTACATCGTAATGATATTTTGAATTCCAGGGCTAGAGAAAAATCTGAAAAACTTTAGAGGGAAAAAAAGAGGTCACACGCAAAGGAAGGGAATGACGCCAGACTTTACAACAGCAACAGAGGACCTAGAAGACGATGGAATGATGCCTTCAACATTCCAAGAGAAAGTCTTTTCAACTAGAGCTCCATATCCAGTCCAAGTGTAAAGATAGAACATTGATGGGCAGCAGCTGTGCAGCAATCTTAGGGGACGAGCAGAGCAAATGGAGCCAGAGCTCGGAGAGTACTGGGGAGGTATCTGTCACCAGGGGTGGGAAGACTGATGAAGGATCTGCTGTAACTCATCACATGGAAGATAGAACTGAGCATCATTGTACAGTTCTGTTAGAAAACCTGGAAAAAAATTGTGACAGTGAGCTAATAAACCACAGAATCAACTCTTAGTAACCCTAAGAAGTTATTATAACGCTAAGGTATGTATTAACTCTAAGAAGAACTAAAAGTTACACAAGAAAGGAAATGCAACCATGATAACAATACTTATGTCAGTGGTGAAAGTTAAATGTTTTATTTTCCAGGTCCCTATCAGGTACTCACAATAACGTAAACACTACAGAACGATTTAACACAAAATTGGTATGTAATTGCATTAGAAAGATGGAGAGAGGGGAAGGAGGTGGGGGAAAGAGCCCAAGTGATAAATCTTCATTCTCCATAATGGAAAGTCAAAAATAAGGTCAAGAAATGGCACATAAATAATTTATTTAGAAATGTGGAGATATGAAGCAACAACAAAACAACCAGGTAAAATATGTTCGAGAAAGGACTCTTAGAAGTGGGGTGGGAACAAAAGAGGTGTGAAACTAATGGGTTTTTCTTACTTTTCTTTTAATGTTATTTGACATTGATAACTATGTGCATGTATTAGTATAGTTGAAAAAATAATTTTTAAAAATATATAGGTCTTAATGTTCTTAAATTTAAAATTAAATGCAGAAAATTTATAACAGGATGTATCTTACAAATATCTAGGGAAGGTGAGAGGAAGTAAAATATAACCTGTAGAGAAAAATCCAGAAAAGATGGAAAACACAAAAAAACAGAGAGGCAAAAGAGATGACAGCTTAAAACCAAATATATTTGTTATCACAATATAAGCAATTTATTTAAATTTTCTTATTAAAAAACGAAGATAGACGTGGCCAGTTAGATCGCTTGGGAGAGCATCGTGCTGATAACACCAAGGTCAAGGGCTTGGATCCCTGTCCCAACCAACTGCCAAAAAAAAAAAAACTAAGATAGAGGGACATGTTTACAAGAAACACACCCAAAAGAGAACTTAAATATTAAAGAGAGATTAAAAATTAAAACAACAGGCAAAAATTATTAGGTAAATGCAAAAAAACAGAAAGCAGAGGTGGAAATTGGGTATTACAGAATCGCGAACAAATGATATCAAAACGGATCAACTTATTTTATATTGAAAAAGACAGAATCTGCAATGAAAACATAACGTGATATGTCACACTGAAAATTAATATGGACTCAAACTATGAAGGTACTTCAAAAAGTTTGTGGAAAAATAGAATTAAAAGGATACTATCTTTCCATGTACGTTTTGGAGCATCTTTATACATAATTGAAAAATAGCCAAAATTCAAAGAAAATTAGCGGGATTCCATTTGCAGCACTAGATAATAACAATCACTTTCAGTCTTTGATAGTCACGTGGATGAGAAATAAACAGTGACGCATTGTATAGTGACATTTCAACAATGACCACACGTACAGTGGTAGCCCGTAAGATGACAGTGGCCATACCATGTAGCATAGGTGTGTAGTGGGCTACACTACCTAGGTTTGTGTAAGTTACACTCTGACATTCACACGATAAAATCACCTAATGACGCGATTCTCAGGACACATCCCCATCGTGAAGTGAGGCCTGGCTGTATTCTAATAATATAACACATAAAGTTAAATGTTTCTACCTATATCTATAGATAGATAAAAAGATTGTGATAGCCAGCCTCCAAGATGACCGTCAATGATCTGTGACTCTTGGTATTCACACCCTTGTCAATTCCCCTCCCACATTGTACCGAGCTAGTCTGTGTGACCAACAGAATTTGCAGTAATGATGGCATGTCACTACCAAGGTTAGGTTATAAAAGCATTGCAGCTTCTCTTTCTGCCTTTCTCTTGGATCACTCACTTTTGAAGAAGCCAGTTTGTTATGTTGTGAAAAGAGTCCCCATGGCAAGGAACTGAGGCCCCCAGCCAACAGCCACACACGTGAGCCATCTGGGAGGTAGACCCTCCAGCCCCGGTCAAGCCTTCAGAGGACCACAGCCCTGGCCTACACCTTGACCGCCTCATGTGAGACCCTGAGCCGGAAAAACTCAGCTAAGCTGCCTCTGAATTTCTGACTTGTAGAAACTGTGAGATAAGAAAGGTCTGTTGTTTTAAGCCACTGTGTGTTGGAGGAATTTGTTATGCAGTGATAGATAACTAATAAATAGATAGACAAATGGGTAAAATGATTTTACACTTACGTCCTGCAGCCATAATATATATATGCCCTCTTTTCAAACATCCATGGGAAGTTATAAAAGCGATTGTACACTGGATCACAGTGTGGCTCTTTTCACCTGCTGCCCTCTGTACCATTCCCATACAGGTAAAAATTGATAAGAGTGTCTATACTCAGATCAAAACATGAAAATTATCGGGCAGAACCTGAGATGCAAGCCTTATAACCTGCCTAAAAGTTAAAATCATAACATCTGGCTCTAGTATCTGGCAGCAGTTGTATGCATTTTTTGCCTTATTAAATATATTTATTTATTATCGTGTGTGTGTGTGTGTGTGTGTGTGTGTGTCTGTGTGTGTGTGTGTGTGTGTGTGTGTCTGTGGCTGGCTGGTACTGGGATCCAAACCTGTGACCTTGGTGTTATAAGGCTGCACTCTAAGCAACCGAGCCAACCAGCCAGTCTTGATGTACTTATTTTTTTAAAGATATGTGCTTTGACTTCACGTTACTGCTGATGCAGCCTAAATATTTTGAATACATAAAATCTTTTCACTTTTTCCATCCTTGCTGCATTTCGGTTTTCCATGCAAGGACACCACCAAGAGGTTATTGTTTTTAACCTTAGTCTGACAGCATCATTGTGCTAGGTGTTGTGTTAGCTGAAGCAAGCAATGAATGTTTAAGGACGTATGTGACCCGGACACCAAGCGCTTTCCCAGCAGAGAGGAAGGTGTACCCTGTTCATGTGGTGGTAGATACAGCTAAATCCAGTAATCTAAAACAGTCAAGCTTAGAGCAAAATTCAGCAAATGTTGTTTGGCTGTATGAATTTCTGACATTTAAATATCTACTACACTTAAGTTGCTGACCTCAATATTAAAAATAAAATGTTTATATGTATAACAATTTTTAAAAATCTTCTCACCAATGGAGGGCATTTTGAGACCATCTGAATAAACCAAAACAACCCATCTGCTAATGTAGTCTCTTTTCTCCCTTATCCCATAAAGCAGAGAGGGTATAGGTTACATTTCCTAACTACAATTTTATGAAAAATGAGAAACAGAAATTAGCCAAGGTTAAATAAAGCATAAAAGAAACACACCATGGTTTGGGAAATTTTAAATCCTCTCCTAAATAATGATTGGGTCAAAAAAAAAAAAATCAAGCCTTATTGCGGATTATTTAGAAAACAACAGGACACCGTCAAAGTTGGATCTAGAAGTGAATTAATATTTTAAGTATTCTTATTAAGAAAAATAAGAAATAACAAGAATATTAACTATATTTTAAAAATAAAACGAGGTAAAAAAATTTAAAAAAATAAAAAATAAAATAAATAAAATAAAATAAAATAAAATAATAAAAATAAAACGAGGTAGCAGAAGTAAGTCCAAACATATCAATGTCAATGCTCACAAATAATATGAATGGCTTAAAATCTCCTATAAAAAGAAATTCAGTTTTTTCCTTCTTTTATTGGTTAGTTTTTATCGAGGCAAAATTTACCTGCTGGGAAATACAGTTGTCACTCGATATCCATGGAAGGCCAGTTCCAGGACTTCCTGCAGATACCAAAACCCATGGATGCTCAAGTCATTGATATAAAATGGCCTAGGATTTGCATATAACCTATGCTCACACACACAAAAAGGAGAGGTGGGGTTGACTGGTTAGCTCACTTGGTAGAGCATGGTGCTGTTAACACCAAGGTCAGGGGTTGAGATCCCCAGACAGGCCAGTTGCCAAAACAAAAAACAAACAAAAAACACCCACATCCTCTCAAATACTTTAAACCCTCTCAAGATTACCAATAACACATAATACAATGTAAATAACTGTTGCACTCTATTGTTTAGGGACTAATGACAACCCCCAAGAAAAAAGTCTGCACATGTTCACTACAGATGTAATTATTTTTTAAAATATTTTAGATCTGAAGTTGGTTGAATCCACAGATGCGAAACCCATGGATACAGAGCGGTGACTGCACACAGATCCTAAGTGCAAAATTCAATGCTCTTTTTTTTTTTTTTTTTTTGTCTTTTTCGTGACCGGTAAGGGGATCGCAACCCTTGGCTTGGTGTCATCCGCACCGCGCTCAGCCAGTGAGGACACCAGCCATTCCTATATAGGATCCAAACCCGTGGCAGGAGCGTCACTGCACTCCGAGTGCGCCACGGGGTCGGCCGTCAATGTTCTGATAAATGTGTAAACCTACACAACCAGAAATCCAATAGACTATTCCATCCTTCTGGAACATTCTCTCATGCCCTTTACATTGAATCCTCACCTCCCCACAGACAACCAGAGGTCTGCTTCTTACCACTATGGATTAATTTTGCCTCTTCTTGGATTTCGTTTTAAATGGACTCAAATGCACTATGTGCCCTTTATGATAAGCTTTTCTGTTCAACACAATGTTTTTAAGAATTGCATATGTTGTTACGTGTATCAGTAGTTCATTTTTTAATTGCTATGTAGAATTTTGTTGTATGAATATATAAAAATTCTCCCACTGATGAACATTTGAGTTGTTTCCAGTCGATCTCTACTTTAAATACAGCTTCTACAAGCATCCTACCACAAGTCTCTGTGCACTCCATCAGCTCCTGCTTCCTGTGCTTGGTCTCTCTAATCCCTTTTCAACTCTCGTAACCTGGTTCCTATATCTCTTCTTACAACTCAGTCTGATTTAGGTACTGCCTCCTTGGCCCCCATCGCCCTCTGTGCCAACTTTATCATAACATGTAATATTCTGATAGTTATGACACAGTCATCTGTCTTTCTCACCAGACTGCAGACTCTCAGAGAGGCAGTCCTGTCCCCTATGACTTAGATTCCAGTAGTGAGTATACTGCATGGTGCATGGAGGTTCTCAAAAACAAGTTCTTAAATGAACAAACAGGTAACTGCATGAATGAAGATAGAGGAGCAAAAATAACACCAGTGCATTCGGGAAGCGGTGAGGAGACTGGCCCAACAACAGAGACGGGGAAGGTGCATAGATTTCACCTCTCAGCAGGCTTCAGTCCACAACCGATGGTGAACTCAAAGCTTTGAATGCATGCACAATTGCAAAGAGCAAGTTCAAGTTCCTTTTGGAGGTGCTGAACATTAAATTAAGCTTTTTAATCCCTGAAAAGCAGCACGAACACAATCTGTACACTTTTGTGTGCTCTGCAGCTGACTGGGGTTGGGGGATGGCAAATACCACCCTTTGGAGCATTAAAGAGAAAGCTATTAAAGCTGCACATTTTTTCAAAGAGAGAGAAAGAGTACAAAGAAGAATTACAAGAAACCCCCTAAATTACAAGTGTGGGTTACAGTAATTGCTAAATTATAGAGCTCCAACTTTACTAGATACACACCCCCTCAGCTTCCACAGTTTTCAGGGGCTGATAAAAGCCAGAAATCTCTGTGGGAAGTCTGGCAGGGAGCTGAGTGGGTTGGCTAGTGGAAGCCCCCCTTACAGTTGACGCTAGGACACAGAGATCAGGGCAAGGACCAACGAAGCTTCTGTTTGCTAATGCCAATTCCCCTCGGGGACAATGCAGCACGTACTGGAGTTTGGAAGTAGGGCTGGGATATTAACATTTTTTAATATGTGAAAGCAGCGGTGATCTATGGCCAATAGATTTGGAGTCCTGAGAGTTTTTTCAGGGTCTTTGAAATAATTGGGGTTCAGACAGAGAGAGCCCTCATCAGGATGGTATTCATTGCTATTCTCACCCTTCCCGGCCATAACATCTAAAGCTTCAAGGATTAATTCTCTGATCCTCTGAAAGTTACCACCCATCTCTGCACTGTCACAATATTCTGTTTAACAGCACTCACCTTTGCACATCATCTTCACATCTTCAGTGTCCTTGGACACACCATCTACATACAGGCATGTACCACCTACCTTTTTCATATATACACATTAAATTTTTCATATCACCCTCTTCTCTCCCAAGCACTTACTTAAGGGAAGGCAATCAGCCTACCTTCAAAACATTTGAAGTGAGAGGTGAAGTGAATCTAACTAAATCTTCACCAAAGCCCAGACCCAACCCAATTGACTCATGCCCTCACACTAATGGCCTGATAGAGGAAAGGGCATGTTCTTTTTCCAGGAGAAATATATTTATTTTACACATTACTTTTTTGTTTTTACACATGACATCTGGGGTAAATAAAAAATTACAATATATGCAAAGAAGAAGGAAAACGACATCCATAATCAGTAGAAGTAGACCCATGGATGGCTAAGATGTTGGAATTATTAGTCAAGAACTTTAATTAACTATAATAAAGGTGTTTAAAAGATCTAGAGGAAAAGGTAGACAGCATTGCATGAACAGATAGGGAATTTCAGCAGAGAAATGGAAATTACAAACCAAATGGCAATTCTAGGGATAAAAACTGTAATATTAGATGCAAAGAGTTGTTTGATGGGCCTAACAACAGATCAGATACAACAGAGGAAGGGATCAACAGACTGAAAGGGTCTTAAAGACTGGTCAATAGAAATTATTCAAGCTAAAAAACAAAGAGGAAAAAGGATTAACAAAATAAAATTTGAAAAAAGAGCAGAGTGTTTAAGAACTGTGGGACAATATGGAGTGGTCTAACATACATATAATTAGAGCCCCAGAAGGAAAAGAAGCAAATAATGGGGGAAAAAAATATTTGAGGAGCATTGTTGAGAGTTTTCCAAAATTAATGAAAGATATCAACGAATAGATCCAAGAAATTCAGTGAATTCATACTTTCCCCTTCTCCATCAAAGCAAATATGTATTCATGCTGTAATAGCAAGCTAAGCTGCAGAAACCCTCTCACACAATCCATGCAGACTGAAGAATGCAACCCTGGATGGTGCCTGAAGCATAAAAGAGTACTTCAAAAGGTTCATTGAAAGATTTGTATTATCTTTTTTTTTTTTCTTTTTTGCAGCTGGCCAATGTGGGGATCCACATTCTTGCCTTTGGTGTTGTAACACTCCACTCTAACCAACTGAGTTAACTGGCCAGCCCATATCATCTGTTAATTCTATTTTTCCATGACCTCTTTAGTGTATCTTTGTATGTTGATATGCTAGTTCCACATGACTCAGTTCTTTGACCAGAGGATAACCTCTGGTCCCATGAAGCCAAGCCATGAGTTGGACAAAGCCCTGGAGCCAGATGTTTGACCAATCATCAGATGCCTTGTTGTCTTGGTACATTTGTGCTGCTATAACAAAATACCACAGACTGGATAATTTACAAATAATAGAAATTTTTTTTTCTTACAGTTCTGGAGGCTGGGAAGTCTAAGATCAAGGCATGGGCAAGATCAATGGAAGGCTTGCTTTTTGCTTCCAGGATGGTGCCATGTTGCTGCGTCCTCACATGGCAGAGGCAGAAGGACAAAAGGGACTAGGGCGCTCCCCCCAATGTCTTTTATAAGGTCACAAATCCCATTCATAAGGGATCTGCCTTCATGATTTAATCACCTCCTAAAGGTCCCACCTCTTAGTATTATCACCTTGGCGATTAAGTTTCAACATATAAATTTGGGGGAATACATTCAGGCCATAGCACCTGTCTCATGCGATACTGGCAAGATTGGACAAGGACTCAGTTAAGAGTAGGGGCAGAATTCACATAACATATGCACACACACACACACACACACACACACACACACATGCACACACACACATATGAATATCCATGAAAAGAGGGACCTAACTAAAGCAAAGCTGAGCTAATAACATATAAAAAACATAAGGTAGAGGTTTCTGGTCAAGATGGTGGAGTAGATGGTCCCCAGCATCATTCTCTCCCCAAATCAACCAATTTACTACTGTTAAAAAGCAACAACAGCCAAGCTGGGGCCACTAGAGCTCAGGGGACGAGGAGGAGAGACCTACAGAGGGCATGAAGGTGGGAGAAGCCATGATGAGAGAAAGAAACTCTCTGACCATTTCGAGCCCTGGCTGCTTTAAGGCTGGAGCTGCTGAGCACATGGAGCAGGAGCCAGCAAAAGCTGCAACTGTGCCCTTTGGATGGAGTTGCTTGGGGGTCACAGGGGAGAAGAGGGCGTTGGTGGCCCCCAGGACAGCAAGACCACTAATAGGGTTCCTGTGGACCCACATAGGAGCAAGGAGCCACAACAACTGAAGAAAAGGAGCCACTCAGAGGCCAGTGAGTCACTGCAGGGGACTGGTGCACAGCCCGTCCCAGGGGAATTTTGTAGCACAGGTGGTGGTGGAAACAGGCCCACCAGGAGAACACTGGGGCACAGCAAGGACAGCTGAGCCACACCCCAGTCAGTGAAGGACCACTCAGTGGAGACTGGTCAGGAATATAGAACAGCAGGAGGTGCAGTTTGCTGAAAAGACTCAGGCTCAGACGAGAGTTTCTACACAACCCAGGTGCACCAGAGCTCACGAGACCCCGAAGTACCTAAGAAGTCACCCATTAAAATCTGAGCTGCAGAAAAAGCCTTCCCCAGGGAATCAGCAGCAAAGCAGCAATTTAGCTCAACCACACAGCTCAAGTGCTGGTCCCCACAGGAAGTTCCCCCATCTTAGAAGTAAGCAAAGGACAACAAATTAGTTCCAGTGCAGAGTTGAAGTAGTAGGAACAGCAAATAACCCAACGCAGAACTGAAAGAAAAAAAAAAAAATACCCACAGACCAGAGACAAAGTTTGATATTGACCAGTAAAGGTCTCTCATCACCAAAGAACACCTGTAAAACCTAGAAGGACCAGAAGTCCCCTGGGCTACCAAGCCAGGGAGGAGGGAAGGTTGGAGGCCTCAGCCACACCCCCTGACACTCACAACCAGTTCTGAGGGTGGGGGTCTGAGGGCCTCAGCCACACCCCACCAACTCCAGCAACAAGCCAGCGACGACCACCAACAACCAGGCCACAGTAGGAAGCGCCCCAGGCTCCCAAGCTGGGTGGTGGGGGGGTGAGGGCTTCAGCTACACCCCTCTGACATCTGCACCCAGCCCAGCCAGGACCAACCCATGCTGGAAGCCCCCTGGTCTCCCCTGCAGGAATGAGGGGGGTGCCACCAGCCTCAACCAAACCTCTCCTCCTTCCTCCTCCCACCCTATTTCCTTCCCCTTTTCCCTCTCCCCCCCCCAACTGCTCTGCGACAAACCCATAGAATGTAAAATATATATATATATAAATAAACTTTTTAAAAAACCCATAAGGTAGAGAAGATATACAGCATGGAAAGTGAGCATTTGTTTGGTAGTGGTTCTGAGCCAAAGAAATTAACTCACCACAGTTGCCAGGAATGGACTATTCTTTGCTGAAACAGTGACACAAAAAGCCAGACTCTGGGCCACCTTGATTCCTGCTTCATGAGCTTGGCTGTATGACTGGTCCTGGGAATTCTGTTGTTTTGTCCCTGCATGAGCTCTCACAACAAATCCCTACTACTTGCTCTAACCTGGGTGAAGTTCTGTTTCTTACAGCCAGAAGCGTGACACCCATGCATGTAAGTCTACACACACACACACACACACGCACACGCACACGCACACGCACACACATGCACGCACACACACAGCACACAACATACATAAATAAACATGAGTGTATGATTTCCCCCCGTAATACACACAGTTAACACGTAACCTCGAGATTCTTTAGGGCACGGGTTTTCAACTACAATTGTTCATTATGAAGCTCCTTAGGGTCCACCCCAGTGACCCATGTTCCCAGTCCCCAGCAGTTGTTCCAAATTGTCACATTCTTGGTTTCTGACAGGTTACACTCAAGTGTATCTCACCCCTGTCTACAGCCCGCAGCTCAAAGTCCTTTTGAAGGCTCATATGCCAAACAGTGGGAACCTCAAAATGTAAAGAAAAGACCCTCCTATTCCATCCTCCTCGGTGTCCTCTTTTGAGGACAAATTAAAACCATCTTATGATCCAAAACAAATCCCTAGAATCTAAAACCAGCCTGGAAGAAAGAAGAGTTTGGAGGGTAAACCTCCCTTTAAATGTAAACGTAGGGCTGGCCAGTCGCTCATTGGTTAGAGCAAGGTGTTATAACACCAAGATCAAGGGTCCGGATCCCCGTACCAGTCAGCCACCCAATAAATAAATTAATTAAGTAAACAAAAGTAAATGTTTCCAAAAACCTGCACACACATGTTTATAGCAGTTTATTCATAATTGTCAAAGATGGGAAGCAACCAAGGTGTCCTTCAATAGGTGATGGGTTAGCAAGCTGTGGTCCATCCTCACGACAGAGCATCACCCAGCGTAGAGAAACGGGCTGTCAAGTTACGAAAAGACGTGGAGGAAACATAAATGCACATGACTAAGTGCAAGAAGCTAATCTAAAAAGTCTACGTCCTGTGTGATTCCCACCATATGACATTCTGGAAAAGGCAAAACTACAGTAAAAAGATCAGTGGCTGCTAGGGGTTTGGAGAGGAAAGAAAGATAAGGACGGAGAGGTGAGGAACAGGGCACTTTTAGGGCAGCGAAACCCTCCTGTAGGATCCTGTAACGGTGCATACATGTCATTATACACTTGCCAAAACCCGTAGAACATATGACACAGAGAGTGAACCCTAATGTCAACTGTGGTCTTTAGTTAACAATAACCTGTCAATATTAGTTTATCGGTTATAACAAAAGTACCACGCTCGTGCAGGACGTCAATAACAGGTGAGTAAGGGGGTGTGTGGGAACTCTCTGTACTTTCTGCACAACTTTCTGTAAACCTAAAACTGCTCTAAAAGATGAAGTCTATTTCTTCAAAGAAAAGTAAATGCTGAGTTTTGAAAAGAAGTTACTTTCTCTGTATGGCCAACGAGCTGATGTTTTTTCGATTAATAGAGCTCTCAGGAGCTGGGAGTTGTTTATCTACATAAAGCAGAGCAGTGATTATCCGTGGAAGTGAGCGAGACTGTACCTTCCCAGAGCAGAAATCAGCTACTTACCAGAAACACGTGTGTAGCGAGGGATGCGTGAGTCTCAGGTGATGCTGACGTGGACCTGGAATGATGGTCCTGCAAATTTTAGGAATAAATTTCTCTTTGGTTTGGTGTGAATGTCTGGTTTTACAGCAGGGGCTGGATAAGCTCTGTGGTCTCAGTGGTAGATGTAGGTGGTGGTGGCTCAGGCGACAGAAGAATTTGTCCCTGAAGTGTCAGAATTTCCATTTTGGTTGACGATGTTATGCGGCTGGATGGTTAAGAACAGGATTGTGGAGTCAGTGATGGGCTTTCGAATCCCAGCTGTGTCCTGCAGCCTCTCTAAGACTCAGTTTTCTCATCTCGCAAATGCAGATAATAGTATAAGGACATGTTAGTACATGTGCTACGATTTCTTTATTTACAAATCAGGAGATTCTGGCCAGAAGAACCTATGCTAAGTCATCCATCTCACCGACTGACCTTGGCCTAAAGCTGCCTTTCTCTTGATCCTATTGCCTCTTTCCCAGCACTGCCCTGAGGCTGAGTTTCTGCTGCAAGGACAGTTTCGTCTTCCTCTGTAGAAACCTGGCTTCACTCTCCCTGTCCCTCCAGATGGAATGCACTTTATCCGCATGTTCTCTTGTGCACCTCTACCTGTCCTGGAGGAACAGCAGAGGCACCAGCTCACTCGGGAACCTTCTTTGACCCTCGGCCCTGGCCCTGCCAGCAAGGGTGGGTGCCTCTGCTCTGGGTCTTCCCTCCCCACTCAACTGGCTGCCCCAGGTCAGGAGTCTGGCCTTGTCCACCTGCCTGTCTCTATTACCCCAGGGCACAGGACGGTGCTGCCACTGTGAGCAGATCCTCCACAAATATTTGTAATAGATACCTAGATTCGGCTCCTGCTCCCATAGCTGCCCAGGAGACAGATTACCACCCGGAGCCAGCCTTCAGCATCTCTCCAGTCTGAGGTGACAGGGAGCCTGCCATCCCTCACCCCCACCCCAGACTGGGCAGAGAACCTTGGCATTTGAGCAGCTGGACTCAGAGTCAGACACTAAACTGTTTTCACATTCTGACTCAGCCCCTCACCAGCTGTGTGACTTTAGACAAGTTCCTCAACCTCTCTGCACCTTGGTTTCCTTATCTGTAAAAGGGAACTAGGATGCGGGACTGTTGTGAAAATCCAGGGAGAAGCAGCGCACAGAGCCTGCCACAGAGGAAATGCTCAGAAAGCCGCCGCTGCCCCAGGCCGAGGCGCGCCAGCCAGCCTGGCAGCCGGAGAGGAACGGAGGCTGCGACCACTCAGCTCCGCTGCGACCACTCAGCTCCTCCACTGTCAGCCCTGCCCTTGACCTTCTGGTTGGCTCCTGTGCTGGGATCCTTCCCGGGCCCCCACATGGACCTCTGTCCTGGCACTGGTCTACTCACGCTACGATGCTGTTTCTGTGTCTTCTGATTCCAGGGCAGAGGAGCAAGATTAAGCCAAAGCAGGGCCTTTTCTTTATTTCACCTTCAGGATGGTGATGCTGCTGCTGCTGCTGATGATGACGATGGTGACAATAGCAATGGTGATGATGATGATGATAGCGTTGGTTGTGGTGATAATAGTGATGATGATGACAACAGTGGCAATGGTAACTATGGTGACAGTGATGGTACTGATGGTGATGGTAGTGATGGTGATGGTCATGGTCATGGTAATGGTGATGGTCATGGTCATGGTGATGGTGATGGTCATGGTGATGGTGTTGGTGATAGTCATGGTGATGTTGATGGTCATGGTCATGGTCATGGTGATGGTCATGGTCATGGTCATGGTCATGGTGATGGTGATAGTCATGGTGATGGTGATAGTCATGGTGATGGTGATAGTCATGGTGATGTTGATGGTCATGGTCATGGTCATGGTGATGGTCATGGTGATGGTCATGGTCATGGTGATGGTGATAGTCATGGTGATGGTGATAGTCATGGTGATGGTGATAGTCATGATGATGGTGATGGTCATGGTCATGGTGATGGTCATGGTCATGGTCATGGTGATGGTGATGGTGGTGATGGTGGTAGTCATGGTGATATTGATGGTGATGATGATAGTGATGGTGGTAATTACAGTGGTGATGAGGCTGATGGTGATGAGGCTGATGATGCTCAGGATGGAGATGACGCTGATGTGGTGATTATGTTGATAGCAGTGATGGTGGTGCAATGGTGATAGCAGTGGTGGTGATGGTGGTTACAGTGTTGATGGTGATGCTGCTGCTGTTGCTGATGATGATGATGACGGTGGTGGTGATGATGGCCAGCATCCTTGGAGCACAAGTCCTTGGAGCACACGTCCTTGGAGCATGCATCCTTGGCCAGAAACTATTCTAAGTGCTTCACATGAACTAATTCATTTAATCACAATTCTGTGAGTTGGGTTTTTACCACCACTTTACAGATGGAGAAACCAATGCATGGACCTAGGTTAAGTCACCCATCCGAAGTCACCCAGCTGGGAAGTGGATGAACCAAGATTCAAACCCAGCTCCAGAGAAAATTGCCCTTCAATGAGCTTTGCAAATAAACACAGTCTGAGAGCCTGATTGAGATTGGAGGGGGAAGAATGTGCTTTACTTAAAGGAAATCAGCCCCTAGGAAAATGAAATGTAGATTAAAAAAAAAAAAAAAAAAAAAACCTCAGAGAACCTCGAGCTGAAATTCTCTACCGTCCTGTTGCCTGGCATGGCTGACTCGCTGAGGCCGCAACTGCAGTAAGTCAGGAGTGTTTTCTTTAACTATTTTGATGAGTATCAGTGGTTTTCATTACTGGGTTTTGTAATGCTGGGTTTTGTAACGCTGGTGTTGCAAGTACTGCTGGTGTGTCAATAGAGGGCCCAACTCATGCTGTGTCAGCATCTCTCCACCCTCCTCCAAGAGCGCAGGTAATCTCAGCACCCCCTCACTCAGGACCAGACCCACAGCGCAAGGCACAGCCCAGTGAGCTGTTTGCACCCCGCGTATTTCCCCATAGTATGAGCTGTGGGGGTGCATGTGTTTGCCGGAATTCTCACACGTGCACACACAAACACAGTCATGCACACAAACACCCATAAACCCCACTCGCAGACCCCACACGGCCCAGCAAAATGCCGTGTCAGACAACCACGCTCCAGCCCCAGCCACCCCCCACCAGGTGGGGTGACACAGGCAGCGCTTCCCCAGAGCAGCACCCAGAGCATGAGGCCCTGGAGGATGAAATCTGGAGTCCAGGTGACCTCAGCCATCCCCTGCCACATGACTTTGAACCTCGCTAACCTCACTTGCCTCATCTGTGGAGTAGCAGCCTGTGCATCCTCTTTCAGAGGGACCCCAAGGGTGAGAATCTGTGCTGGACAAATGTCACGGCTTGTCATTATGGGACAGGATCTTCCCCTCCCGCCACCCACTCCCAGGCAAGTCCCCAAGGAAGAGGAGTGGAGAAGGGCAAGGGATGGGGGCTGGATGGGGAGGGGGCTTCCTGCAGGATCCCCCCACTCACCAGCGGAAGAACCAGAGCAGGGGTCCGATTCCCTCCCTCTTGGGACAGAGTGAGGGGTGTGTGTGTATGTGGGGGGTACCCACGGACCCCCAGGTAGAGAATGAAGATCCAAAGGTCCCACTGAGCCCCCTTAGGGTTGATCCAATTGCACGTTCTGGGGCTCCACAAACCTACCTGAGGTGTGTCTGCAGCTGCTGGCTGCCAACTGACCGGGAGAGAGACTGCTGGTGGCACTGGCTCTCCCGGGTACTCAAGCCCCCAACCCCCACCCCCGGTGCAGTTGTCTGGACGACACAGCTTTGCTTGACCTTGGAAAAAGCCTCTGACAGCCCCAAGACCCCTCTACTCAAGCAGGAGACCCCCGGGTCGCATCCCTTCCCTCTCTGTCACACTGGGTTTTCAAGCTAGAGCCAGAGGCCCAGCTGGCTCCTGCCTGGGGAAGGGAGTTTGTGGCACAGCTTCCAGGGGCTGCTGGGGACAAACGGTCCCTGACAGAGTGGAGTCCAGGCCCACCCTCTATCCAGCAGGATCCAAAGTCCTGCTTCTCAAAACCAGCTCCCTACAGGCCTCACCAGCCCCTGAGAAAGTGGACATCTCAACACTCTGAAATAAATTGCTGCAATGTTTCTATGGGGCCGGCAGGTTTCTGCCTTCACAGGGCTTACATTCCAGTGCAGGGGTCCTTGGGGCCTATGGGGGGGGGGGGGGGTCAAACAGTGCCTGCCCCCTCAGAAATTTGTGTTTACCCAGAATCTGAGAATGTGACCTTATTTGGAAATAGAGTCTTTGCAGAGATAATAGTTAAGTAAAGATGAGGTCATCCTGGACTCGGGTTGGTCCTAAATCTAACAGCCAGTGTCCTTATAAGAAGAGGAGAGACACACACAGAGAAGGCCACATGCAGAAAGACGCAGAGATCGAGCTGTTACTGGGCACAGGTCCGGCTACCTGTCCCCTTCCAAAAACAGACAACTCAGAAGTCAAATGTTGGTGAAAATGGAAGTCAGCTTTTATTCAGGAATCCTGGTGACCTGAGAGAGATGTTGGGCTGACCCATCTCTCCAGTAAACCTGGAGGACAATGGCCAGACTGAAGCCAACTCCAAGACTCAGAGTTACTGAGGGGTTATTAAGACGGGGCTGAGGCAATGGGACGTGGGAAGTGACAAGCAGGAGGGAGGGGGATGTGAGCTGCCCGGGTTCCATGCAAGGAGCCAGGTGAAAGGTGTCACCAAGGCTCCGTCTGGTTTCTGCTCCTGTCCCTGCTGTTATCTCAGGGTCCTGCGGGAGGGGTGGAGTCCACACAGCCTTATGGGTGTCTTCCTTTGTTTCCCAGGGTCTGCATGTTTGCAGCTCCAGGCTGGCTGAAAACAACTTCATATTCATGTAAATGATGACAACTTGGCCCTGTAACCAAGGTTCAAATATCAAATAACCATGGGAAAAGAGGGAACTCAGAGAAATGCATGCCAAGAAAAAAACTCTGTCCTTTTCAAACGTGTCTACAGCCCATGCGGCCTTAGGTCCCAAGTCCTGCTCACTCCAACAGAGTGACGCGCCGACAGACCAAGGATAGCCAGGAGCCACCGGAAGCTGCGAAGAGGTGACAAGGCTCCTCCCTGGGGCGCTGGGGATGGGGTGCGACAGGGGAGGGCCCAGGCAAGTGGGTGCCGAGCCGCTTCCATTCTCCCATCCGGCAGCTCAGTTCTCTCCTGCTTTTGTAACTAAGTTTGGGGGCAAAATTTTATTTTAAAACCCAGCATTAGATACAGCTTAGGGCAAGACCAAGCACCCCCACAAACTTCACCCCCCAAAACACACACAGTCTTTCAATGCACGTTGGTGATTCATGGTCACTTGAGGCATGGCCCCCCAGCCCCCCAGAAGGCAGCCTCCATCGTACCACAGCCCAGACCTCCTCACACCTCTTAGCAGAACTTGCAGCTCCCCCAGAATCAACACCCCAAACTAGAAATGCCAGAGAGAACACAGGATGCCTACTTCAAGTTGAACTCCAGGTACACAATGAATACTTTCTTAGCGTAAACATGCCCCATGCAATATTTGGGACATACTTGCATTAATAAATTATTTGTCACTCCTCTGAGGTTCCAATTTGACAGGACATCCTGTGTTTGTGCTCGCTGGGAACTGCTCCTTTGCCCCCAGCCCCACCTGCCCCACTTTGTCTCTCTAGTCTCCGGTCTTCGTACTCTCTGTGTTCTTAGGCTCCTTCTTACCCAGGGACAAGGCGATCTCCACCCCGACGCATCACACCAGGCCACGCCGCAGGGCAGAGGCCACTTCCCTGCCCCCATTCCTCGGCCGACGACGTCTGGAGCCCACACAGCTTCTGCTGAGAGACAGGCCCGATCCAGGCCCGGTGTGGCTGAACCAGGGACATTCTGTTTTTTTAAATATTTAACTTTTACATTGTGGTAAAATATACACAACACAAAAGTTGCCGTTTTAACCGTTTTTAAGTGTATCGTGCAGTGGTTTTGGTATATTCAAAATGCTGTGCAATCATTGCCACCGTCCCCAGGAAACTTTTCATCTCCCAAAACAGAAAACTCTGTCCCCATGACATGCTAACTCCCCATGTCCCCCTGGACATTCTGAGGGCAAGAAGTCCTGCAACACTCAGCCAGGCAGGGAAGACTGGGAAGAAGGCAAAGGAAGCCACTTGGCGGGCACGTCCACAAGCCCCCATCATGGGGCCTCTGACGGGATCGAAGTCTGGACAAAATCCTGACCCGAGCAGTGTCCATTCTGGTCAGGCCAGTGAACCTGCTCCTGGGGTCCCTGAGTGTCCTGGCCTCAGACTCAGTTCCCCCTGGGATGTGTCCTCAGCATCTCTCCCACAAGGTCCCTCCAAGTGGCCATTTCCTTTAGGGGACTTACATTTCTTCCTGGGATGGGGCTCTGGTGAAGTCACTAATCAGGGAGACGGAAGAGGCCATGGCAGGTCTCCACGTGCCTGGGCTGGTGATCAGCCTGCTGACGCCCCAGGACCCAAGTACTTAGTTTTTAAGTCAGAAGGTGCAAGAACCACTCCCTCTGGGCAGCTTTAATTATTTATACTTCCTTTTTATTCTGATTACTTATAGCCGTCCTCTCTGAAAGGGAAGGAGGGTGTTTTCTCTGCTGGGCTCTCAGCATTCAGTTGCAACTTCTTGAAGTCCCAGCGGAACCCGCTGCTTGCTCGGAAACGGCAGCTACAGTGGCTGGAGTGACAGGGCAGGGCTCTCGATGGAACCGGCAACGTGGAGGATTCTCTGCATCTGGTGTCTCCTGGGGCCACCTCGCCCTACTAAAGCAGACGATGAAGCCAGGGCCCTGCTGGGAGCACGAGGCAGAGGGTGCAGTGGGGACAGGCCAGGCTCCAGAGCCGGCTCACCAGACCTGGAGAGTGAGATGGCCAGGCCCACCCTCAGGGCTGTGGGAGGATAACGCGATGCCGGATGCAGAGCCCGGCGCAGGCAGGCGCTTGGCCATAGGGCAGAATCCATCCGGCCTGGGGTTGCCCCTTGCCTCTCTCTCCAGTGTGGACAATGAGCAAACCATGATGCTTATCTTCAATGGTCAGATGGGCTCGCTGAGGCCCAGGCAGTTACCCTAGGCCCAGGAAGATGCAGCAGACAACAGGCCCCTTGGCCCAGAAGTGACCCCAGCAGTGCCCGCCCCCCCAACCCTGGGCATCTACTCTCAGCCCCTCCCTCATCAGCCATAGAGGTCAGAGTAGGGGTCCTCAATCTATGATCTCTGAGATGTGGACCCAGATTCAGGAGATGCCAAACTGCATAATTGAAGGCACGTGGGAAAAGTGCTCAAAAATGAACATTCCAATAATAGGGTCAAAGGAGTGACTTTGTGCCCTGACCCTCCGAGCTCCTGACATCGTCGTGTGTGTAAGATTCTGCGGGTCGGCAGGCAAGACCTCAGAGGGGTGCTTTGCAAGTCCACAAGCTAGAAAGCAGGGGCTTGATGGATGAGCGAGGAGGGAGGGAGGAAGGGGGAAGCCAGTCTTGAGCCTCCTCTGTCTCCTGGTCTAGGAGAGACTCTGCCAGCTTCGGCTTCTGAGGTTTTTCCCGAGGCTTCCAGCTCCTTCTAAGTGAGTTTGCTGAGAGTACCAGGCACCTCTCACCTGCAGGGAGGGACAGGGACTGCTCGGCCAATCACTGGGTGGGTCCCCACTAGGACTCCCACTGCAGCCTGGTTGACCAGAGCAAAAACTTATCATCAACATCATCATCGTTTCAGGTAATAAACTAAGTTTCTATGGTGGAGTTTTGTATAGTTATTAAAATCCTGTAAAAAATTCCCATTGGTAGCCATTTAATGCCGTTACCAAATGATATGCAGGATCTGCGATTAATTTTGGAAAAACAAAAATAACAAATGTTTGGAAATGCGTTTAAAAAGATTTTAACACCAAGGTCAAGGGTTAAGATCCCCATACCAGCCAACAGCAAAAAAGAGTTTTTTAAATTTTTTTTAAATGTCCTATATCTTTTTTATTTTACGTTTCTCTTTTGGCGGCTGCTGGTAAGGGAGAAAGTTTGACCCCCGCTTCCCACACAAGTGGGCTGACAGGCAGCAGCGGGTTTCTGTGTCTGCTGTTCCTGCTTCTCTCTATTTCTCACACGTTCTACAATAGACATTGCTTACATTATCCGGGAGAACCAGAGCATTTTACTTTTTACATTGTCCGGAAGGCCAAGACCCTCTAGAGGAGAAGGGGACACGGGATGGGTGGGTGGCACCTGGGGATCTGCAGCCCCAGCCCAGCCCCAGCCAGCCTGGAATCAGCATGGGGACCGCAGCCTCCCTGGGACTCTGGGGGGAGACCCACAGGTCTTGCTCTTCACAAGTGACGTTTTATTTTATTTGGGGCTGCTGGCCGGCATGGAGATCCGAATCCACAACCTTGATGTGATAAGGCTGCACTCGATCCAACTGAGCTAACTGGCCAGCCCTCAAGTGGTATTTTAATCGATGACTGCCCCGTGTGCTGGTGCCAGGCCAGCGTCCCCTACACAGCTGGTTCTGCTTCTCCAGCCTCTCCTGGCCATGCCTAGGGCAGCATGAACATCTGGAAAGCGTTCCTGCTCCAATGCAATGTGCCTCGGCCCTGCACCGATCCCGCTGCCCTGGATACCAGGGCTGGGCCCCACCTGAGTAAAAGCCTCTTCCCGACTTCTTTCTATAGAGGAGGGAGCGAGGGGAAAGCAGGGAGCGGGGCCGGGGAGGGCAGGGAAGGGGCGCTCGGCCAGGCTCTCCTCTGAAGCCTGCTCCCCCAACACCTACCTGGACAGCCTCACCTGGGCTGCCTGCTGACGCAGAAAGGGGCCGGCCACCTGCTGCAGGTGAGAAGGGGCAGGGTCTTCAGAGGCTCAGGATGCCTTCAAACCCTTCAGCTGCACACAGCCTGGTCCCACCTAGCCCTGCCCCTGGGGTGCTGTCCTCCAGTCTCCCTCCTGGTGCAGCATCATTAGGGTTTTCATAGCAGGGAGAAAATGGCCCCCATGCATTGCTTTGCATCCTGCTGGATCTGGTTTGGGGGGCACTTGGGGCTTGGGGTGCTGGGGGCTGCCCAGAAGGGAGGAATCGATGCAGAGTTCAGCTGAGGGATTTGAAGGCATCCTGAGCCCATGAGGACCCCTGCCCCCTCTCACCCCCAGTAGGTGGCCGGCCCCTTTCTGCTCCAGCAGGGAGCCCAAGTGAGGCTGTCCAGGTAGGTGCCTGGGGAACAGGCTTCAGAGGAGAGCCCAGCAGAGCACCCCTCTCCCCACACCCCCACTCTCCCCTGTAGAAGGAAGTGGGGAGAGGCTTCCACCTAGGTCGGGCCCAGCTCCAGTGTCCTGGGCAGTGGAGATCTGTGCAGGGACATCACCCCTAAGGCCCAGGCTGGAACCCCCTCCCCACATGGGCCGACCCTTGCCATCCTGGGCCCATGACATCAGCAGTCAACCACACGCCTCAGGAGCCTTGAAGTGGAGGCTCTGTGTGGCCACTGTCCGTCAGTTCATTGGGAGATGAAATCCATTTGACCTCTCTGAGAAGTCAGGCGGCCAACAGAAGGGCCAGGGAAGGCCCAGAGAGGTTGAGACCATCCCAAGGCCAGCTGGCGCGGTGACGGCAGAGTAAGCCTAGAACCCTGGAGTCCCAGTTCAGGGCTTTCCCACTCACCACGTCTGCTGCCTGTGTTGTCCTGGAGGGCCCAAGACAGCGGGAAGGGGGCGGTGTAGTGGGTTGACAACTCCCTCACCCCAAGTTCATGTCCCCTTGGAACCTCAGAATGCAATCTGATTTGGAAATAGGGTCTTTGCAGATGCAATTAAGGTAAGGATCTAAACAAGACCATATTGGATTGGGGAGGGCTGGCCCTAAATCTAAGAAGTGTCCTTGTGTAGAAGGTTAGAAATCCTGATTCCTATTTGATTATTAGATAGGGTTTGTAGGTAATGCATGTATGGGACAGAAGTCCTTGGATAGGAGTCAAGAGCCTACAGCAAGGGGGCAAGAGCCCACCGAATCAATTCTAATCACTGTTTAGGTAAGGGATTACATACACTGATTGTTAACATACTGGGTTCATTGGAAGATTTTGTGAAAAGGAAACTCACACAGGTTTAAAGCCTTTGATGTGAACAAGAGAACTGAAACAGAACGTGGATTTTTCTGAGGGCCATAACCTTTAATACAACAAAGCTTAAATGTTGGGAAAACATGTGAGTTAAGGTTTCCAAGGACGTTTTGCTAGATGAGTTAGTACATGGGGGGGTTTCCATATTTTGCTTTAAGCTGTTTCTGTGAGTTTCTTAAGAAGTCAGGGACTTTCACGATTGTCTTATTGTTTCTTTTGCATGTCACCTAGCTTAGATTTATGACTCTTTTGATGGTGTATTGTTTAAACTATTTTGAACCATGCATGCTTAGATGGAGATTGCTACGTAGCCAATTGCTTTATGTTCTTACTATGACTGATTAACCATCTGTTCTTTTCCTGTAATTTCCTTCTCTTTACAATAAAAACTGAAGCAAAAACTGACTCGGGGCTGTACCCAGTTCCTCCTTCTAACAGAGGAGTTGCTGAGGTGCAGTCCCTTTGGGCTCTCATTGCATTCATGTTGCTTTGAGTAATCTTCTTTTGCAACTCCTTTACATAGCACGAGGTGTAACATCCTCATAAGAGACAGAAAAGGAAAGAGAAGGCCACGTGAAGACGGAGGCAGGGCAGGGAGGGGAGTGATGCAGCCGCCAGGAGCTAGACCAGGCAGGAAGGGTCCTTGCCCAGAGCCTTGGCAGGAGCATGGCCCTGCGGCACCTTGATCTTGGATTTCTAGCCTCCAGAACTGTGGGAGTACAAAGTTCTGTTATTTTACGCCCCCCAGTTTGCGGTCATCTGTTCGGCAGCCCCAGGACACGAACACTGATAGGGGAAGGAGGTGTTTAAGCACCGTCTGCATACACCAAACGCTTCCAGACCCAAATGTCTCCACCTCACTTCCTGAGCTCCCGTGCACAGAAAAGCATGCTTGGCCACGCCTCTGAAATTCTAGTCTATTTGGGGCCAAGTTCTTCCTTAAGGAGTTAAGTTGGAATGAAATAAAATATTGACTGATGCACAGGGTTTATCCCAATAGATTAATTTTTTTTATTTTTTATTTTCTTATTTGTCTTTAAAAGATGACCGGTAAGGGGATCTTAACCCTTGACTTGGTGTTGTCAGCACCACGCTCTCCCAAGTGAGCCAACCAGCCATCCCTATATAGGGATCCGAACCCGTGGCCTTGGTGTTATCAGCACCGCACTCTCCCAAGTGAGCCACGGGCGGCCCCCATCCTAATAGATTTAAATTTCAAATAGAAAAACTTTTCAAGGATACACTAGCCAGAAGCAGCTTACAGTGCCTCCCTATAGACACATTTCAGACTCGTTTAATGAATAAATTCAGCAAGATCTGCCATCCAGTTTTCCGTCACCTCTGTAAACGAGTGTTTCTGAAACCCCCAAACCTTCTTTCTCCCCCCAAGGAGATGAAACAATCCCCAACAATCGCTTAGAGGTCATCTCCACTCTCAGCGTGTCCTCTGTTTAGCAAATGCTCTGACATTATACATTGCCAGAGTGTTTGTGTTTAACTCTTGGAGTTTGAGTCCAGGATCCAACCTGGCCTGACCTCTCCCTGCCCGAGCCTCTGGTCCACCTGCCACTGACCTCAGCCAGTCCTGAGGCCAAAAGGAGAACCGCACTCCCAGGGGGGGCAGAAAGAGAAACCATTTCCACTCCAGAGTCTTCCAGGTTTGCATTTGAAACATTTATTTCAGGAAATACATTTTCAACACTTTGTTATTTATACAAAAAGAGACGAATTTCTCAGGAGGCACATAGCAGAAGGCCATCGTGGAACAGAGCTCAATGACACGGACAGGTTTTCAAAATCTGATTACAAAGAGGGAGAGCGAAGCCACCCCGAGGCTGGGGTGCAGCTGAACCCCCGAGTGACCCCGAGGCTGGGGAGGCCACCCCCACCATGGGCCCTGCCACTGGAGATGGACATGTCTTTCAAAATTGTGGTTTTGGCAAAAACATGGCAAGTCGGCAAGTCCACTGTCCCACTGAAGGGCTTGGGGAGGGGCCCTTCCTCTCTCAGGTTGGGAGGGGGCAGGAGGCCCAAGGCCATGGCTTCTGTGCACACGCATAGGCACACCCGTCTGTCTGCACCCCAGCCCTCCCACCGCACTTCTGCTGTCTGCAGACAGACAGAAGACCTGGGTCGAACCTCATCAGACCTCTCCCACTCCCCAAACATGGGTCAGGAGCAGGAGGCAGGAAGGAAATGACTTTGGTCTGCTGTGCCCAGCATGGACGGTCCCTGCTGGTCCCCTGGTGGGGACAGAGGGTGACGGACCCAGGCCATGCTGCTGTAAAACATAGCTCTGCAGCTGTGTGCCCTGGACCCTCCCCACCACCGTCTCTCCTTCTTTGGGGATCTTTACGAAGGACTCGGGGGTGCCCAGGCCCAGACACATGAGGATACAAAGAGGCTCCTCTGGCCTCCCACCTCCCCAGGTGACAGAGTCAGCAAGGCCCGGGCCAGGGGGGGTAAACACAGGGGGTGGCCCGCTGCGCTTCCATGTAACCAGGGCATTTTAGGCCAAACCAAAGACTGGACAGGCAGACAGACACATGCACACCCACTTCCCCAGTCGCATGGGCAGAGCAGGCACAGGGCGGTTCAGGCCACTCTGCGCTGCCCAAGCCGCAGCCCCCACCCCCCAGTACCCCCTGTGGCTCCTCCCTAAGCTCCGCCACCAGAACTCGCCACCAGACTCACTTGCTTGGACCTTCCCCAAATCGGGGGTGGGGTGGGGTATGTCTTTTTCTCCTTCCTTTTTCTCCTCAATCCAATCCCAGCAGCACCCACAGCCCGTGAGAGGTGGGGACGTGAGGGTGGGACAACAGGGATGGCTGGGGGAGTCCGCTGGCTGTGTGGACGGCTGAGATAAAGGCACTTTCTGCTCCAGGACTGTCTTACAGGCAGGTGGGCGGGCAGCAGCCAAGGGGCTTCGCTGTGTCTAAGCAATTGGCAACTTAGGTTCGTGGAATTCTCTAGTCTCCCCTTGGGAGCAGGGGAGGGAGGGGCACTCTCTGAGTTGTAGGGGGCAGGAGGGGCTCCATCCTACCCTGGGCATAGCCCCTGACCCGTTTAGGGGCTGTAGCCGCAGGGATGGGGATGGAGAGGGTTGTGGGCCCCAGGGGGCACCTCTGCACGCGGGGGTCTGGTCCTCACGCCCAGGCTCCCGGCTGGGAACTCCACCTGCACGGAGGGTCCACACACACAGAAGCTGCTCTCCTGGCCCCGGGGGAGCTAGGCCTGGGGACGAAGGGCGGGGGCCCATTCAGCGGGTCCTGGGCCGCCCTCCGTCTGGCTACAGTGCAGCCTCCCCCAGAAGTAGGGAGAGGCCGGGGGTCCCCACCCACCACCTCCGCAGTCAGCGGGCTGAGAACGCACACTCGGGAGGATGCACCTTCTCTTGTTACTTGGCAGCATGTGAAAGTGGTGGAGAACGACAACAAATGGAGAAAATTATATAAAATAAATCGGGGCAAGTGGGCGGGCCTGGGGAGGACGGAAGAGACTTGCGGGGCAGGGTCCTGGGGACAGGGGCGGTGTCTACATCTCCTGGGCTTCTGGCTCCTTCTCCTCCACGCCGTTGGACATGGCACTGTTGCCTTCATTGAGGCGTTTCACGCGGTAAGCTTCGAAGTGGATGCTGCTGGTGATGTCCTTGATGTTCTGCATGTGTGTCCTGGGAGGGGGGCAGGAGGTCAGTGAGAGCGCCACCGGGTGGCACAGGAGGCGAGCAGTGACCCCGCTCAGCCTGACCCGGAACTCATGCCCACCCACTCCTCCCCACCCTCCAATCTCGACTGCTTGGCTCCTGTGGGGCCACCCAATGGGGGCGTTCTAGGCCCACATGTTGGACCAGGCCTGGGTGCAAGGTGGGGGTGGGGGTGCGGATGGTTGGTCTCCCTGGTGACCCCGACTCTCCCAGGACATACATATTCTAATGCATGCATCTCCCTTTCTCTGTGTCCACCCTATGACTAGTCTAGGGCCTGCCCAGGAATAGGGGGTTGGGTACTGGATGCACAGACTCAGAGGGGTAGAGCCAGAGGCCCCCAGCAGTGGGCAAGGCTGGAGTGTCCGTGCTCCAGTCTAGAAGTGCCAGGCCAGTGGCCAGGGTGCTGGCAGGGAGGAGGCTGTGAGTGACCACGGGCCCCAGGCTGTGGCCTGGAGTGGAGGGGTGGGTCGACCCTGCTTGCTTTCCTCTGCGGCTCAAGAGGAGAAGTTTGGAAAAGGAGGTTGGAAAGGCAGGACTCTCCAGAATGGTAGGGTTGTTCCTGCAAGCCACACCGCCCCCACCACCTGGAGACCCCTCAAGATGGCCCTTCCCCTCCCCTTAAGGTCATTTGCAGCATCTGTCCACCTGCTGGCTGAGGAAGATGCCGGGAGCCCCTGGTGTCCCAGCAGCAGGACCCCGGCCTCCGTCCACCTGCCCAGGCCAGGAACTGCTGCACCAGGGACCACCCACCTAGCCCCCTCTCTAACGGGTCTTCTCCTGCTAGAGGATGGGCTGCCCCTTGCCTGGGCTCAAGGAAACCAAGGAGAAGCCTCAGCCAGGTCAAAGGGGTAGGGGTCAAAGGCCACTGGGATCAGAGCTGGGGCCTGCACTCCTAGGGCCCTCAGCCACCACAGTGGGTCAGAACTCAGCCCTTCCCACCCAGGTGACCTCCTATGATTTGAGAAGGGCTTCCGAGGTCTCCCCAAGGGCAGGATGTGCCAGCCACTGCCCAGGCCTCTGCCCACTCACTGCCCACAACCCTGGCTTAGATCCCCTCCAGGGGCTGTCAGGAAGTAAAGGCACAGCCGGTCTCTCACCTGATGAGGAGGTCCCGCAGGTAGGCAAACTCACAGTGTGTGGTGTTTTCAACTGAGGACAGGAGACAGAGGGGCTTTAATGTTATGGCGGGGAAGCCCCTCCCGACCCCACCTCTCCTTTTCCGCCCAGGAATGCTGGTCCCAAGAGCAGCTTCTGAGGACAGCCCCATGCGCAGGTGGGCCCAGGAGACACAGGGAATCACTTGCTCTGCAGGTGAGCACTGGGCACCTGGAAGGCACCCGACACTGCTCTCGGTTCTGGGGTACTGGGGTGACAGGGCAGACTCGGCTCCTGCTCTCTGGGAAGTTCTGGTCTAGCACGGAGATGACACGGTAGTAGCCAGGCCAAGACAGCAGTTCGGGACCCTGCTCCACCTGGTGACCAGGGAGGTCTCTGGGAAGAACAGGATGTCCCAGTGGAGACCTGAAGACAGGTGGGGACAGGGCCTGGAATGCTGGGAGTGGGATGAGTCAGGGATCGGAGCTGGGGATTTTAAGAAAACCTGTGTACACACACCAAGACCACGTACCGGGGTCACCATTTACATCAAGTTCAAGAACCAAACTAAACACTTCATTGCTTGGGGACACGCATATTACACAGCAACACACAAGAAGCCCAGGGGTGTGATGAGCACAAGCTCAGGGCAGTGGTCCCTTGTGGGGGATGAGGGAAGATGGGGCAGGGGCATTCACAGCACCCTGGAGCCCGCTGGTGAGGCTGGGGCTCAAGCTGGTGGCGCTGTTGGAGCGTTCATTTCACTGGTACACTCCATAACTTACACGTGAACACACGCGGCCTAGGGGGTATATTTATTGTGTAACAGAAGGCCTTGGGGGGGGCTGTGAGTGGCACCACTGGAGGGAGGGAGCCGCGCACAGAAGATGAATGACAAGGAGTCTGGGGCCACAACACACAAGGTGCTGTCCCGCGTGATCAGCTCAATCTTCACGCACCCAGCAAGGGCCTAGGCACTGATTCCTCTTTCATGGTCTTACAAAAACGGGGCTTAGGGAACGCTGTCCCACAGCTCGTAAGGCCAGCCCAGGATCTGGACCCATCTGCCAGCTCCAGGCTGCCTGTCACAGCCTGACGTGGCTTTTCCCCAAGTTAAAGGTCCCCTTTCGCTTGAGAAGCCCCCGTGCCTCTGCCCGGCCCGCCCTGCGTGCTCTCGGTTCGGTCTCAATCGCTCTGGCCCAGGCTCTGCCTTCCACACCCTGCCTGCCCCACGTCCCCCATGCCGAGGAGCCGTGTCCACAGCAGGACCTTCTGCCAACTGACTCTCACGCAGCACTTTTGTGTCACTTTGAGAGGCAGTGAGAGCCGGCAGAAAGGACAGAGCGCTCTCGGTGGGGTTCGAGTGTGTGATCCCTGCTTGCTGGCGTGGGCAGGTTATTCTGGTCTCTCTGACTCTTGGTCTCCTCATCCATAAAATGATGATGTCACCCACCTCCCAGGGACATGAGAGGATTAGATGGGCTCACGGTGTGGTTTCTTACATCCCACCTTCCTCGGTTTCCAAGGATGGGGAAGACAGGTCGAGACGGCGCACAGCAGGTGGAGGAACAGAGGAGGTGGGCACTTCATAACCCTGCCTGCCAGGGTGGGCACAGTGTGGCTGGTTCTCAGCACAAGTCCCTGATGTAAAAACCCACCCGTATTCCAGGGAAGTCTCCAGGGTCCTCATAAAAGGCCACTGGGATGTGGGAACTGCCACCAACCTTACGGGTTCCGGGGCTGTTTCTCTAAGGACCCTCGACGTAAGCCCATGGTGCTGCAGCAACACACAGGTCCACTGGCTGCCTGCGGTGCCCGGAGTCGGCCGCCAGGGGGCAGCAGAGGCATGCCGGTCATAAGGCTGCCCCCGCCGGTCTGGTCCTGTCTTATCCCCAACATCCCAGCCCTCCAAAATTGGACTTTCATAAAGAGGTTCCCCAACAGCAAGACAAGAAGAGAGGAAAGGGAAGAGGAGGGGCCAAGGGGAAAGGAGCCCAGGGAAAAGCCTGATTGACACCGCCTAGGTCGGACATCTGTGAGCAGCCCACAAGCAGACACCCCTGGGATCAAGATCCCTGGCCAAGGGGGTGAGCTGCAAAAAGGTGGACACTGGAAAACCCCCAGACAGAGGCTGGTTTAGAGAAACACCCACCCTGCACCCAACCTGCTGGCATCCACACGGTGGGCACAGCACGGGTGGGGGCAGTAGAAGGCAGGCAGAGCATCAGGGCAGACTCCAAGGCTCCATGTGCCCCCCATGCCCTCCTATGGGCGTGAACTCCCAGCTCAAGGGAGTCCAGTGTGAGGGCAGACCTGCAGACTCTAGAGCCATCTCCCGTTCCAGTGCTGCACCAGCCCCCCCCCCCTTGCTTCTGCAGGGAGGGTGGGTACAGGACCTCTGCTACAGAGAACTCAGAATTAACGAGGTGATCCCCATAAAGGCAGTGGCCCGGAATGCTCAGTACCTGCTGGCCGTCACTAGGCCAGTTTCTCAGAGCAACTGCTCCTATAAAGCTCCAGTGTCTTTGGGACATTCCATTCACTAAAAACCGTGACACACAGTACCCACTTTATGGAAGGTGCAAACTGAGGCCCACAAGGATTGAGGGACTTGCCCAAACACACAGAGCAGTGACTTTCCACCTCCTCTCTGCTGAGCCTTTTCAGCCAAGTTGCTCTCAAGGAACAAAGTGGCTTTTCCTCCTCCATTTCACTCTGTCTCTTTACCCTCCTCCATTCTAGCAGGGACAGACGGTGCAGGAAGAGGAAGACTGAAGAAATGCCCAGGCCCAGCCCACGCAGGGCGTTTCCACTTGCAATGGGTTGAACTGTGCCCCCAGAAAAGATGTGTCCAAGATCCAACCCTCGGTACCTGCAACTGTGACCTTATTTGGAAAAAGTCTTTGAAGATGTAATTAAGTTACAGATTTCAAGATGAGATCATCCGGCACTTAAATCCAATGACAGGGTCCTAAATCCAATGACAGGTGTCGTCATAAAAAGAGGGGAAAGGGCCGTCCCGTGGCTCACTTGGGAGAGCGGGGTGCTGACAACACCAAGTCAAAGGTTAAAATCCCCTTACCAGTCATCTTTTAAAAAAAAGGGGGGGGGGAGAGACACAGGGACACGCAGGGACGAAGGCTGTGTGACAACAGGGCAGAGATTAAGCGGTGTCTCTACAAACCAAGGGATGCTAAGGACTGCAGGGAGCCACCGGGAGGAGAGAGGCCTGGAACAGACTCTGCCTCACAGGCTCCAGAAGGAAACCACCCTGTGACAGTTTGATTTTGGACTTTTGGCCACCAGAACGGTGAGAATAAATGTGTTGTTGGAAGCCCCCGGTTTGTGCTGTTTTGTTACGGCAGCCACAGGTGTGGCAGCCACTAAGGTGTGGGGGCCCTGAGAACTTCTGCAGGGGGAGGTCTGCAGGCCTGCGTGGTTCTCAGAGCCAGACAGAACTAGAGCCCAGCCCTTTTCTAGGCCCAGAGAGGTTGGGCAGTTTGTCCAGAGTCACGCAGGTGCCCGTGACATGGCACCAGAACCCAGAACTCAGTGGCTCCATCCTAGCTCCTGCCTCCTGGACAGTCCCTGCCACCCCGATGGGAGATCAGGGCAGAGACACAGCTCCATCAGTTAATAGCATGGGCCCGGGACCAACCACCCACCCCTCTCATGTTCCCGTCAGTCGAGTGGGAACAGGGAGACCCCCTCCTGGTGGGTGCGGCCCTGCAGCAGGTGAGGTGCCAAGAGCTCCGGCTGGGCCGCAGCTGCAAGCTCTGGGGCATGGGAGCGACTTGTTTCCCGGCCGTCTGTAGCCCCAGGCGCAGGTTGGGCGAGTACCTTCGATGGTGCCCCATTTGGTCTTCCTCCCGAGGATTCTCTTGCCATTGACTTGGTACTCATGGTCACTGCCCACCACGGCAAACGGGATCATCTCCTGGGGAAGGGGCAGGTGGCATTGGTCACACGTGTGGGGAAAGGTCAGGCCCTCCCCTGGGAGCCCGGGGCCCCCCCAGAACTGAGAGCCTCAGCCTGGGGGGGCCTGGTGTGGACACCTGGGCCCCGTCCCCTCCCAGCCCAGAGGATATGTTCTCACGGCTCAAGACCTTCCCCCGTTTCCCTAGACCCCCTGAAAGGGGCAGGATCCGCCCCCCATGCCCTCCAGCAGGAATCGAGGGTCCCCTGAGAGCAGTTCCTGGCTGGTCCACTCACCCGGAACTTTTCGTTCACCAGCCGGTCCTCCGAGTCCTCGTCAAACTCCTTCTGGGGGTACACGTCAATGCCATTGGACAGCAGGTCTGCGGTGATCTGGGCATGGGGGGGAGAGAGATGTGGGCACCATCCCTGTGGCAAGCTCTGCCCACCACCATGGCCTGCACGCCATGAGCTGCCCCAGGTGGGAAGTCGAGGCTGGGCTCTGGGGACTGTGACTCTCTGAGTGGAGGGGACAGCTGCAGACCTGCCTGCCCTGAGATGCTGCAGCTCCCCGTGGGGCAGGGGGCGTGTGAGGCCGAGAGCCCTACCCGCTGTTTGAAGTAGACCCTTTCCTCCAGGGTCAGCGTGTCGGCCTTGGCGATGACCGGGACAATGTTGACCACTTTGCTCAGCCGCTTCATGAACTCGATGTCCAGGGGCCTGAGTCTGAAACAGGACAGTGCAAATGAGACTCGGCTCTTGGGTGCCGGCTACGGGCTCACAGGAGGGTCTGGCAGCCCCGGCTACAAGCAGCACCACTGAGCTAAGACAGGAGGGGCTGGGGGGCAAGGCCAGCTCCCTTGTCCATGAGGCTCCCAAATGCCCCCAACATGTGTCCACATAGAGGGGCTGCCACCAGCTCAGATGGCCGTCTTGCTGTGGGGCTTTGATTGGGAGGAGCGAGGAAGGAGAAACGGGACCCGGCGCTCAGCCACACCGCACACCAGGCTGGCAGCTCTCCCGCCTCCCCCCGCCGCTTGACTCCAGTGAGCATGGGGTCTGACTCAGGGAAAGGTGTGCAGGGCAGGGGCTGGCAGGACCCCTGAAAGTGCGCACCACCTTCCCATTGGAGCAGAGCCCCCCACAGCAAAAACAAGTCAGTCACAGACACATCTGGGGAAAGTCGGACTGCGGCAGAAGTTCAAGAGAACTCGGGGAAGAGCCACCCCTCCCGCAGGACTGGGCACAGAGGGCAGGGGCCAGGCACCATGCCCAGCTGGGGTCCCAACCCAGAGGGTCATCACTGGCGGGAGCAGCAGACATGCCCTGCTGGAGCCACATCAGGGCCCCTGACTCCTGCCATCGGCCTCAGCCAAGGTGAAGCTTGGAGCAGCCAGACCAGCTGCTTCAGGACCTGCAGATGAGCTGCTGAGCCTCAGGCAGAGCAGACATCGGGTCACAGTCCTGGTCCCCTGTGGGCAGATCATCCTGCCCCTGCATGGACTCTTGCTGGCTCACAGGGATGACACCAGAGGGTGGGTTCAGGTTTTCTCACAAAGACCCCATGGCGAGGCTTGCTCCCTCCAGCTAGGCTCCTTCCTACAGCTGCTGCCTGCAGAGTGTGGGTTTCCCCCAGATCCCTGGGCTCCCTACACCCAGGGAGGCGATTCTGGAACAGCCTAGGAGAGCCAGAGACCCAGGCTGCAGGGGCCAGGACCCCAGACCCCTCCCCCATCTGGGGTTCTGAGCCCAGACTCTCCCTCTCTATCCACCCCCAGCTGAAGCCACCGACGGCTGCCTCCACCCACTGCCCTGCTGTCCCTAGGTCCTGGTCTGGCCTCCCCCCCATGCGCTGACTCAGCACAAGGGTGTCTGGCTGGGGGTGGACAGGCACCTAGGTATCGGGAAAAGATGGGGGTCCAGGGGAACCAGGACACCTCTGTGAGGCCATCGAGAGTCCATCTGCCCTCGTGCAGGGAATCCCTCCCCAACACCGGGTACCCTGGCTTCCCAGCCTTGCTGTCCTCTGGGTGCAACTGTGAGTGTGAAGTGGGCAGCCTCCACCAGCAGCAGCCCAGTCTATCCCTGCCGGGACTGCACTGTTCTCTAAGAACATACCAAACCCCCCCAGGGGTACCACGAGGCAGAGGCCCAGCATGGAGAGGTTCAGGTAACCACTAAGGATGCATAGTGGAGAGTCTCAATCCACCCGCCAGAGCCCAGCCGAATGCCTGGCCTGAGAAGGCAGGATCAGGTCACCAGGACACAGGCCACCACCGGGTTCTGGAACAGCCCAGGGCCCGCCTGGGCCTCGGCTCCCCAGACATGAGCTAGAGGGGCAGCAAGCATGTAGCACAGAGGTCACAGCCACCTCTGACCCTGGCCCCCAGCTGGCCCGTCTGTGGCCAGTGGCAGGGTGGATGACGCCGTGGAGGCCATGCAGCAGTCCTGGGGGATAGGGCACGCTGGGACGTACGAGTGGCCAGTGGCAGGGATGAAATAGAGGCAGCAGTGGACGCGGGTGTCCGGGATGCGCTTCTTCCGGTTGATGTTGACCTCCTCCTGAAGGTACTTCTCGTACTGGTCGTTGATGAACTTCATGATGGGCTGCCAGCTGTGTGCAGAGGCCCAGGTCAGCAGCACACAGACCCCTCCCGCCCAGGCCCGGCAGGTGGTCAAGGACAGCTGCCCCAGCCCTCGCGGGAAGGTCGTTCATTCCCAGACTCCCACCCGACACCCGACCACTGCTGCACACCGTGAGCAGGGCTGGCCTCCTGAGCAGACACCACAGCCTCGTCCCAGAGCTCGCAGCCTCCCATGCAACCTATGACCCCAGGGGTGGGTGGGGCAAGAGCAAGATTCACAGGGCAACACTGCATTGGTCCAGAATTTCAGACTCCTATGACGTGTGGCTTTGGCCACGTCAGGCCTCAGGAGACATGCCTGCACCCCAGGGCTCTGCCTCCGGGAGGGTCCTCAGCGCCCCAAAGCCCCCAGTCAGTGCTCTTCCACCTGGAGGAGTGGCCCCCACTGCCTGGGTCCCCAGAGCACCTCACCAGTTCTCATTGTTGATGTGGTCCCCGAATCCTGGCGTGTCGATCACCGTCAGCTTCATCCGGACGCCTTTCTCCTCGATGTCTGCATGGAACCAAGCATCCCACGCTCAGGGGGGAGACCCAGGACCCCCACGACACCCCACGGTCCCACCCAGTGGGACAAGGCCCTCGGGCTGCCTGACCAACCCTGGGGTGTCTCGGGGTGGGCCACAATGACAGCCCAGGCGACACTGAGGAGAAGACGGCCTCCTGCACAAACTCCGGCAGAGGCTGGTGACTGTCATTCTGGTGTCCCCCACCCACAGTTTTTGGTGGAAAACTGAGGTGTCTGCGGGAAGCTCAGTCTGACAGGGCCCATGGGGGTCCAGACCACCCTGAGTCCTCACGGCCAGTCTACCCAGAGTCTCAAGCTCAGGGGCGTCGCAGTGAGTCCCCGGCCCCAGCCCAAGCACTCACCGTGCGTGATAGACTTGATCTCGATGGTCTTGGGGATGCGCTCCTCCGAGGTGGGCTGTACAGACTTCCGGCTGATTTTGGATTTGAAGAGGGTGTTGATTAAGGTGGATTTCCCCAAGCCGCTCTGCCCTGGGGAGAGAACAGGAGAATGGTCAGCAGGCTCTCCAGGGAGGCTGGTCCACAGGCCACGTGATTCAGCACTGCCTGGGTTAGCAGCATCCCGCAGCATCCCTGCCAGGTGGGCCATGCCGAGGCTTCACCCTCCAGGTGGGTGTCCGGTGACAAGGTAGACCCACACAGCCAGGCTCCGCTGCTGATCCAAACACAGAGACCTTTCCTGAGCAGTGACCATCCAGGCACCCATGAGCCTGGAAGGAGTCACAAGACCTAGTGCCCCTCTGTGATTCCCAGGAAGGCAGTCTCCCGGCGGATGGGATTTAGGACAGGGCAGGTGGAGGGCTCTGAGTGGAGCCCCAGGCTGTTGGGACACACCTTTGGCCAGGCCAGGTGGCTGTGTTGCAGCAGCCACTGGGGTGCTTAGGATGAGCCTTGGGTGTCTCTGACCAGTGTGGCCTGGGCAAGTCATTTAACCTCATTGTGCCTCAGTTTCCTCATCTGCAAAATGGAATAAACAACCGTCTCCTCTGTGGAGCTGGTGTGGGCTTCAGGCCGGCTCGTACCTGTCTCAAGGAGTCTGCTGTTGCCATGTAGTGTCGGCCTGCAGAGCGGCATCCACCCTGAGGGACGGTGGCCACAGAGCCACGTATGGGGGCAGCAAGTCAACGTCACTGAGAGAACAAGGACACGTGGACACACACAACATAGACACAACTCACACACAGACCTCACACGCGACTCACACACAACTCACATATAACACACACAACACACTCACAACCCACACAGTACAACTCACACACAACATAACACACACATACTCATGACTCCAGACTCCAAGCCCCACTGCTTTACCCCTGCGCGGAGCTGCCAAACACCTAAATTACACTGATGCCCCGACGTTGAGAATATCCTTCAAGGACAAGTGTGGGCCCCCTGGGGGACAGAGGCTGGTGCTGGAATCCTGGGACTGAGGACAGGTCCCCTCGTCCATCTGCCCACCTGGTTTGCATCCCGGCCAAGCTCAGGCCAGGAGTTATGTCACATGTTTCAGCCAGGGCACTTTAGATCTGAGGGATGCCGACTGGGACATTTTGAAGTTTATCTCTTTATTATTATTATTGTTGTTAACTGTTATCATCATCATCACCATCACCATGACGACGGGAGCTGCACCAGCTTCTCCAGCACCTGCTGTGTGTGAGGGGTCACTATCTCACTCACCAACCCCGGCCCCCTGGGGTCAGGACTATCCCATTTTATGGATGAGGAAACTGAGGCTCACAGAAGACAAGCCTGGGGCAAGACAGACAAGTAGCGCCAGGCTGAGTTAGGACAAAGCTGGGATCCCACCCTGGCCTGTGGATCCCCAGACAGGTGCCCTTCCATCCCCGCTGCATCTCGCAGGTGGCCCTGCTGTGGTCAGGAGGGAGGGGCGCAGACACTGACGCCCTGTGCGGCCACAAGCCCTGGCTTGTGGCTCTCCCGGCGCCTTCCAAGAGCCTCACGGTGTTACTAGATCATCCTGTAGCTCACTCTGCACCCTAGAGGCAAAGACCTCGAAGGAGAATCAAGGCGTCACTGCTCTCAGGTGTGGAAGGGAAAAGAGGCCAGGACAGGTGAAGCGGCCTCCCAGGCACCCTCCCCAGAGGCCAAGGCTGAGTCAGGGCAGGTGATCACAGGAGGCACGGAGAGCTACCTGGCCGGCTCTCCCTCTCCTCGTGGCCAAAGCTCCAGAAGGAGGCCTGTGCCATGGCTGAGACACAGAGGTTCCCAGGTCCTTCCCAGCCCATCCCACTGGGCAGGAGGCAGGACGGTTCTTCCCCCAGCCCAGAAAGGTGAGCCAAGTCCTGGCCACTGCCTCTGGGCCTCTCCCATCTCTCCCTCCAGCCACTTGCCCAGGTGGCAACCCTGAATCCTCAGGCTACCTGCAGGCCCCTGCCCAATAGGCAGAAAAGGGTGGGAGCCCCAAGAGAAGACCCCACACTTCTACCCTCCCTCAAAACAGGCCACCAGCTCTTGGGGAACCTGGAGCACACTGGAGCTGTGAGCAGCAGCCAGGCCAGGTCACCGACCCACAGTCTGCTTCATGGCGGTCCATCCAGTGAGGCCACGGAAGCAGGGAGGGAATGCTGAGACCCCAGAGGAGCCAGGCCCAGGTGGGAGCACAGGAGGAAAGGAAGTCTCCAGGCAGGTGGAGTGGGTTTGTGGCCGCAGAGCTGGGCAGGAAGCCAGAGCACAACCGGCAGCAGGTCAGAGAAAACAGGCCTCACACACAAGTTCCCCACACACCCTGCAGAGGGGACACCCGCCAGGCTTGCCTTGTTCAGGGTTTGAGCCCATGTGGGGCATTTCCCCAGACCCCTCCAGCCGCCCCACAGAGCACGGATCTGTGAGTCTGGAAATGGTGGCTCCAGTTCTCTCTGCCCTTGTGAGCAGAGGGACCTTGTGAGCCTTCCCCAGGCCTCGTTTCTGCCTGAAACATGGGGCGTCCCCTTCACAAGGTTACTATGAAGACTGAACCGGACCCAAAGGCAGCCACTGCAAACCTCAGCTGGCCCCAGCGCCCTGCCCGGGTGGATTGACAACCTGCTGCTGGGGACATCCAGCTCTCCAGTGCCACCAGGAGGCCGCACTCCCAGGGCAGGCAGTGGCACTCAGCTGCTGGGTGAGGGGTAGGCCAAGAAGGCCCGGCTGGAGAGCAAGGGGAAGCTTCAGCAGAAAGCCAAAGCACGAGACAGGTGTCAGGAGAGCTACGGCGGTGGAGCACCTACCCCGGGCTGGCGTGTGGCCTGCCCAAGTTACTGCAGGGTCTCTCCATGTGACAGGGCAGAGGCAGAGGCCCCTCCTCCCAGGCACACAAATGCACATAAGATGTCCCTCACAATTAGTTCTCCAGGCTGGGGGCTTTGCCCCATTTTACAGAAGGGAACACTGAGCCCGAGAGCTGTGCAACGCACCATGTGCCGAGGCTGAGGCTGTTTCTGGAGTGGGTTGCGAGTGGCGGGTGGGGGAGTGGGACAGTGGGGACTCACCGACCACCATGATGTTGAACTCGAAGCCCTGCTTCATGGCCTTCCTGCGCATCTGCTCCAGGATGGAGTCGATCCCCACATAGCCGAAGTCCACGGGGGCCCTCTCATTTCGTGGCGCGGGCGCCTGCTTGAGCCCCGCGTCTCTGGGGGTGTCGGCCATGTCTCCAGTGCAGCTAGGAGCTGCCTCCGTGGCTGTGAAGGAAGAGCAGAGTTAGGAGTGACCAGGGTTCACACACCAGCAGGCGTCCCCAAGCACATGCATATCAGGTGGCTCCGACCATCACGCCCCTGGCTTGCATGGGGAAACTGAGACAGAGAAGTGAATGAAACTGCCCAAGAGACCCCAGCAGAAAGCCCCGAGGCAAAGCCCCTAACCACGGTGCCATCTACAAGGCCACTGTCCTGTAGCCCCTCTGCTTTACCCACAAAGCCCCACCCCCTCTCTACATTAGGTGTGCCTTTTAAATCTCCTTCTCCACCAGCTGTGCCAACCTGGTGCCCCTCCCTTGGCTCCAGGGCAGGGCTGACCCCTGAACCCTCCTCCTCCTTCATCACCGAGCTGCCACCTGGAAATCTGCCAGTCGAGGGCAGCGAGCACTTTTAGCCCCGGCCTCCACTCAGCCTGTAGCACCTGCTGCAGCTCAAGGCCTTGGCGCCCCTTGCGGTCCAATGGCCAAACAGTGAGCAGAGACATCAAGGACAGTCTCATACCTGCCTTCTGAAGAAAGGAGGGTTAGAACCAGCAGAGTTCCGCCTGCCACGTCCTAATCAAGCTGCATGGTCAATTCCACGCAACCCACCAACAGTCCCGGGGGCAGGCAGGTAGTGCTTGGGTGGGCAGTGGGGTGCGTGGGTGCAGAGCCGTCCCCAGGGGTGTGCCAGGCGGGGGAGTGCCCAGAGCTGCCGCCGCCCTCCCCTCCAGACCAAGCAAGGTGACAGTCTTTTGGCTGACTGTCCAACACCCGTGCACGCCACACCCACAGGCAAGGACCAGGTTTCGATTTCAGGTCTGCGGACAGCGTGAACTTCCTAAAATAACTCAAGCTTTTGGGTCTGTAGTCAAAGCAAGAGCCTTCCTGCTTTCTACGGCCCCTCCCTCGCTGCCCTTAAGAGCCCGCACGCCCCAGTCAGAGGCCTGGGGTGGGAAGAGGACGCCCGAAAGCACCCACCAGACACACATAGGTGCTCCCACCCGGCGGGGGTGCTCGGGGAACCCAGGAGGCTGTTGGTTTCCACCAGGGTCTGGATGGAACACACACAACCCCGTGTCTCAGTGTTCCCCAGACACACCACATTCACAGGTGAAGGCACCAGACACATGCCCTGACCACAGAGGTGGCCCCTCAGCTCCCCACAGCAGGGCCCGGCTCTTCCAGCTCCGCTGGGGAGGACTTTCTGCTCTACCCGACCTCCCGGGGAGGATCTAGCCCCCTGAGTCTCTCTGCCTGGTGCACCCTGAGCTCACAGGAGCAGACCACACAGCGTGTTCTGATGGCTGCTCCTGGCCCCACAGGCCCCCTCCTGCCAACCCTTGGTGGTTGGTTCCTCGAGTCGGGCTGGAGGAGGCGTCTTCCTGCCACAGGGCACACAACAGGGGCATCTATGGGGAGCAGAGTCAGGTGTATCAGTCAGGGATGTGGTACAGAAGGTGGGGTGGGGGGAAGGCTCCTCAAACCTGCCCAGCCAAGGGCCTCCTACCCTAACTCTGCCCCGGCCCAGAAGGGTCCTGCTCCTCCACTGCCTGGGGAAAGACCAAGCTCAGGAAGCCCAGGGTGGTTTGGCCCACCTGGCTAAGCCCCCAGGTCGGGTCCCCCACGGGCTTCAGCCTCTGCAGCCCTGTAGCCCTGCTCCTGTCACCCTTGATGCTATTTTGCTGGCCCAAGAGAGACCCACGGACAGCACCGTCTCCTGCCCTCACCTCCCAGGTCAGTTGCAGAATGTGGGGTGTGGGGGGTTCACCCCATGAGCAGCATGATTCCTGGATCGGTGACTTCCCTGTTTTCTCAGCCTCTTCGGGGCACCATAATTCCTCCTTCATGGAATTGGAGGAAGAACGAACAATATAATGTGTATAAAAATGGCAGGAATGGCCAGGGGGGCCCACACATCACTCCTCACAGTAACAGAAGGCAGAGCCACTTGAGGCCACCCCAGCGCCCGCTGTCTGCCCCCAGCGCAGCCGGGAAACGCAGCCCTGCGCGGCTTCGAGGCATTTGCTCTGCTCCCTCTTCAGAAATACTCTCCCCGGGGTTTCCAGCATCTTTAAATAAACAAAGACACAGTGCTGCATCTGGCCCTGGAACACGTGGCTTAGGGCCGCTTCCTGGAGACAGGCATGGGGCCCTGCCTTGCGGGGCACAGCAGTTCAGCCCGGACCACGTGACCGAAAATTGCTTCCATCTGTCTGTGGGCCTAGGAGCCATTTTGCCCAGCCCTGGGGTGGGCGCCACCCCCACCCTCCTCCAGGATCCCTCACCCCTTCCCGAGCAGGACCCGGGGGAGGTGCTGCGCCCTGGACTCTCCCTCACCACCCCCGATGGGCCCTGGGAGCCCAGAGCGAGGGAGGGTCCGGCCTGGGCTGCAGCCGGCCCCCTCCACTGGCACCAGTGTTCGCTGCAGAAGCTCAAAGCGAACCCAATAGCCCGCCCACCAGGGGCCCTGAGAAGCAGTAATAAAAACACAGACGCGCCCCACCCTGTGCACTGACGTGGGGAAGCGCCTGGCCTCCTGCACAGGTGAGGGCCTGTTCCTGCAACCACATCCTCAGAGAGGCAACTCTGTAGGCAACTGGGTCGCCCACAGGAAGCACAAAGAGCAGAGATACAGGGTCCCCTCCCTCCACACCTGCCTGGCTTTGGGGTCTGCCTTCAGGACTCCAAAGGGAATATCAAAAACCCCTTGCCCACAGACACTTTGTGAACTGAATCCTTGCTTTCCATGGAAAGCCACCAGGGGCCCGGTCCCAGGACTCCAGGGCGGCTTAGCCGGCTGGAAGAGATGGTCAAGACCGGCTGCTCCACCATCTGGGATGACGGAAATGACCATGCCTGTGCTTAGCCAATATGGTAGCCACCAGCCACAGGTGACTTTTCTTTGTAACTGTGATAAAATTTACCATCTTATCCATGCTTAAGTGTACGGTAAGTTCGGTAGTGTTAAATGTATTCACACTGTTCTGCAACCCATCTCCAGAGCTATTCACCTTGCAAAACTCTGACTCTACCCATTAAACGACAACTCTCCGTTCCTCGCCTCCCCCAGCCCCTGGCAACCCCTGTCCTACTTTCTCTCTCTGAGTTGGACTCCTCTAGGGACGTCATGTGAGTGGAATCCACAGAATGTGTCTTTTTGTGACTGGCTTAGGTCACCTGGCATGCTGTCCTCAAGGTCCACCCATGTTGTAGCATGTGTCAGAATTTCCTTCCTTTTTAAGGCTGAATAATTTCCCTTGTGCGTATATACTGCATTTCATTCACCCATCTGTGCACGGATATTTGGGTTGTTTCCACCTTTTGCCTACTGTGAATACTGCTGCTAGGAACATGGGTGTGCAAACACCCTGCTTTCAATGCTTCTGGGTATTTACCCAGAAGTGGAGTAGCTGGATCATACGGCAGTCCTATTTTTAATTTTTTGAGGAACTTCCATAATGCATTCCCATACGATTTCTGAGCACGTGAAACTGGGGAATTGAATTTTTTATTTAATTTTGATTAATTTAAATATAAAGAGCTACATGTGGCTAATGGCAACTATACTGAACAGTGCAGATACACAGATGGGGAACCTGAGGTCCACAGAGTGATTTTTTTTTTTCATTTGTCAACCCTGAAACCTCTCACTCACTTCTGTGATATCTGATCAATATCCGAGTCCCCCACAGAGACTATGAGCTCCAGCAAGGATGGCAAGACACCTTCCTGGATCTGCACTGTGTCTCCAGGGTTCTACATGGGGAGGACACTCAATAAATACTTGTGGAATGAACGGATTTCTAAATTTCACTGTGGTTTGCCCAATGTTGATCTCCGACACACCAGCTGCGGAAAGCGAGGGATCTTGGAATTGGTCTGAATGGGGTTTTGTGAGTCACCCCTTGGGCTGGGGGAAAGGGGGCTGTTCTCTTCTGCTAATCCCATTCACCTGTCCCCGCCCCCGCCCCCCCGCCCCCCACATACAGTGGGAGGCCAGGTGAGGGTGAGAAGTACATCTGGTCTACCCACAGTGGCCCTTCCCAACCACAGATGTACATTAGGTGCAGGTTAGGACAGGGAGGCCGCAGCACTGCCCCCGGGGTTCTACAGCCTAGCCAGGTGGGAACAGTGGGGGCCTGAGGACATTTCCACAGTAAGTTGGAGGTAAGAGCTGAACATACCTGCCCCGAAGGGCCTGGTACTTGGGGGCGGGGGGGGGAGGGGGGCTCTGCTGCCCCAGGCTGGCCCAAAGCTCCTCCACAGTGACAGACCCACAGCCACAGCTGCCCCAGGGAGACACTGCTGGGCCAGCCTGCTCTTAGCCCCTCCCCCTCTCCCATTTGTGTCCAATCCACCTGGCCCAGTGACTTCTGCCCGGGGCTAGGGCCTCACTCGCGTTCCCATGGCCCTGCCACCTGAATTTTTGTTTCATACCCAAACTTCATCAAATACTATTAATACCAAAAGGAAGCTTTTAACAGAAAAATGTTTCCACGTTCATATTCAAGATGACACTACACAATCATCGGTGGATTACAGCAAAAAGGAAACCCATTTTTTTAAAAGTGGAAAACGAATTCAGAGAAGTTAAGTAACGAATCCAAGGGCACACAGCACTGCCTGCCTCTTTTCACTGCTCCTGGCTGCCCTGAATCCTGCTTGGGAAAGACCTTGGGAAAAGATCTGGAGGAGCAGCTTCCCCCTCCCTGGACCACAGAACAAACTGTCGGGCTCCCTCCTTCCCAGTCACACCCTTAGGAGGGAATGCCAGGTCTGCTCTGGGTCGGCCGTGGACCCTGGGGCAGCCTCTCTCTTCCCCAGACTCCCAGGAAGAGGAGACATCACTACCTGCCACCCCACTGCCCTCCTCCGTGGAAGGACAGCCCAAGTGTCCACCCCGGGCTGAGTGACCTTACATACTGGTTTATGCTTTCCTTCCAGCCTAATTATTTTCTTTATTATGCTAAAATTTACATAAAATTTTGATCATTTTAATCATATTTAAGTATTCGATTCAGTGGCATTAAGTACATTCACGGTGGTGCGTAAACGTCACCACCATCTACTTCCAGAGCTTTTTCAATATCCTAATTAGCAACTCTGTACCCATGAAACACTAACTTCTCATTCCCCTGTCCCTGGAAACCTTTATTCTACCTTCGATCTCTCTGAATTTGCCTCCTCTAAGGACCTCACGTAAGGCTGTCTGGCTTCTTTCACTTGGCATAATGTCTTCAAGGTACATCCACGTTGCATGTGTCAGAATTTCTTTCCTTTTCAAGGCTGAACAATATTCCACCATATGGATGAACCATTCACCTGCTGATGAGCATGTGGGGTGCTTCCACTTTTGGGCTACTGTGAATAAGGCTGCTATGAACTTGGATGTACAGTTGAGTCCCTGCTTTCAATTCTTTTGGGCATCCAACCTAATTATTAATGGCACCCTGGTTGATTCTCAGAAAGATTCTGATCTGGACAGTCATTGACAAGGTCATCTGACGGTCAAAGCAAGGTGCAGAGCTTCCGTCCCTGCTCTGCGACTGGGAGCCAGGGGCCCTGGGCTCTGGCCCTGGCTCCAAGTGACCCATTGCAGGTCCCTCCACCCTGCTGTGCCTGGGCTGCACGTCTGGGAAGCAGGCCATGCATCTCCTGACCTTACCCACCCCACCCTGCAAGCTGCGTGAAGCCCAAGGCTCTGGCTTGCTCAGTAGTACCCTCAAGTCCTAGCCCAGAGAGTGGCACAAAGTAGCTACTTAAGAAATACTGGAAACGTCCGTCAATAGACCCATGGACAAACAAAATGTGGTAAATCCATACAGTGGGATATTACTCAGCCATAAAAAGGAATGAAGTAGGTAAATGCTACAACACGGATGAACCCCGAAAACACTGTGCCAAGCGAAAGAAGCCAGACACAAAATATTTTATGAGTCCATTTATATGAAATGTCCATAATAGGCAGATCCCTAGGCAGAAAGTAGATTAGTGGTTGCCAGGGGCAGGGGAAAAGGGAAGTTAACTGTTAACAAGCATGAAGTGTCCTCCTGGGGTGATGAAAATGTTCTGGAATTACAGAGGTGATGGTTATACAGTCTTGTGAATAAATGACACTGAACTGGACACTCTAAACGGGTAAACTGCATCGTATGGGAATTAAATCTCAATGAGAAAGGGAGGGAGGGAAAGAGGAAGAAGCCACTTCTAGTGAAGCTGGATTGAAAGAGCCCAGCTGTGCCCACGAGTGCCCACAAGCTGGCTTTACAGCTCAGCATCTGTCCTCCAACACTCAGGCCTAGGGTCCTTGAGCTGGTATTTCCCGGCAGTGCCCAGGAAGTGGCCCTGTCATCTCCAGCAAGGGTGTTTCTGGGAGTGGCAACCTGACGGAGGTGCCTGTAGAAGGACACCTTGACAGTTTCTCTCTGCAGGTTCCCATTCCGAACCAGGCCTTATGTCCAGGCCTCTGCCACGCCCTGGCAGGAGAGTCCTCACCACCCACAGGTTGTGGCAGTTGGTGGCCGGGCCTGTGATGGAGACTGCCCCTACTTCTGCCCATGTTAAGGGACCTGCTCCCTCCTTCCTATCTTTTCTCTAGAGTTGATGGTGGGTCTAAAGTGGGGAGGAAAGGGGCTATAATCCACACAGCCCTGAGCCAGCACCATCTGGGGACATGTGTACCAAGTGACAAATTCTTACCCCCACCCCAGGGTCTGCCAAGGATGATGGAATCAGATTGCCATCTGTGGGCTGCTGGGATGGGGGCTGTGGGACGCACATCTGGCTGGGAGACAGCCCCAGAGAGGAGGCGCTGTGGGGTGTGATGCATTTTGGGGGCACTTATACTTCATCATAGCCCCAGGGCCGACCTTGGACCATCTTGTAGCCCAGAAGCCGAGGGAAAGGGCTCAAGATAGCGGGCTTGCAAGGCCTGACCTGGAAACCTACGCCTGGGGGCCACCCTTCTCTGCACCACGCCTCCATTCGTCTCGCTGCCTGCTCTGCATCCCAGAAACATCCACATGAGTCCCACCCTCACTGAGCAGCAGCCTCGCTGGCCATGCGCAGAGGTGGCTCTGCTGGGCTGATGACACTTGAGATACTGCCCCACTTGGCTCCCTGCTCCAGAGGGGCAGCCACGTGGCACCCATGTGACAGCCAGGCCTGCACGCCAGGACAAACCTCTCAGAGTAAAGTCAATGCCATTCCCTATTATCTCATCCCAATCCTATGCCCAGCTCTTAAAACCTGGGACAGTCACGCCAACACACACGTTGCTCAATTACCACTCAAAGTGGCCAGGCAGAAAGCAAGGCCAACCTCCTATGCATGCCTGCAAGGCCACCCAACAGGTCCTCTACAGGGGAGGCAGAGTCACCAAGCACATCCAGGTGACCCCACTCAGGGTGATCAAGATGTCAGGGCACCCAGGGCATCAGCCACTCATCCCACCCTGCCAGCCTTTCAGGCCTCTCTCTGGAAGAAAACTGTTGGCATGTCCAGCCAGGAAGACTTTCTTGTCTCCACTCTACCCTAACCCAGGGTGGTCCCAGCAACTGGACAGTCTCAACAATGCATGCAGGAAAGGGGTCTCTGGCTGCTCTCCACCTCAGGCTCCCTAGCCTACAGACCTGGGACCACGGGGAATGCTGCCCTGCAGACCAAGGGGACATCACCCCTGCTGGCAGCTCCACAGCCAACAGCAGACCCCTCTGCTGCAGATCACCTCAAACCCATGGCCCCTAAACATCTGATGCTCCCTGCTCCCAGCAAAGGAGCTCCTTAAAGGTGGGTGAGTCCCCAACACAGGTAATGCCAGGGGGACGGAGTGACCAGAGCTGTTCTTCCCTCCTTTCCTACCTCCCTGGTGCCTGCAAAGTCCTTCAGTCCCAGCTAAACCCTGGGGGAACCCTGCCTGGCAACCAGATTAGCTCACCCTCACTGCTCGCTCCCCACAGCGGTAACTGAGTACGACATGTGTGGTTTCCTCTTACCACGTCTCCCCCATATAAGAGTCACCAAGAAGCAAACCCTGGTGCACTGGAGGCCCCTTGCCTGCAACAAGGAAGCAAAGCAGCCCCATATCCCTGCTGAAGCTCCCATATGGATTCACACTGCCAAGCAGATACCAAAATGCCCATCCTCATCTGAGAACTCCACCTCCAAGAGGCCGCCCCAGGTTAAACTGACAAGATCCACAGAGGCCTCGATGACTCCCCACTTCTGGTATGAGTGAGTGGGTGGACAGAGAAGCTGTTGTTAACCAGTTCGGGAAATGCAGGTGAAGGAAAGAGAATGGGAAGGCAATGAGGCCTGGAACCAGACACGCATGCTGAGGCAAGTATACCTTGGAGAAGGAACTGCCCCGGGATGAGATGCTGAAGAAATGGCTATAAGCAATAATGGTAGAAAATGATTCTGGGGTCCTAGTGGATTCCACACCACTGATTCATTCAACAAATATTTATTGAGTATCTACTACCTAGTAAAAAACAAAAAGATAGATAAACAGGCTTGAGATCAGTCTGAATGAAGGTGGTGGTGGCACACGGGAACGTGAGTTCATTTATTCAAATGTTTATTAGCCGTGACTTCCACACAGATTCACAGCAGTCTCTTACACATCAGGAACACACTGTCTGATACAGTGGTACGGGATTTTTGTGTCACAAACCTCTTTTAGAAGCTGATGAAAGGTAAGGACTATCCCTAGAAAAGTCCCCAGGAAGACAGAACACAAATATATCTGGACAATTTGAGGGATCTATCTAAGAACCCCTAGGTCTGTGGATTCCAAGTAAAAATAACTCAGTCTAATGAGAACTTAGAATAATCAGGTCATCTCTAAATTACTTTCAGCACTCCGTGAACTTTTGTCAATACACACAAGGAAGTTCTGGGTTCCATAGCTAGAAAAGGGTAAAGGGAAATTTCTAAAAATTATTAACCATGGGGGAAAAGTCTGAGAAGCAAAGGGGAGAGAGGAAAAGAGCCAAGGTGGTAGCCGGCTGGTCTCTTCCACCCCAAGCAGCAGCAGGATGAGCCGCCCGTGCACAAGAGAACACGCGGCCATTCATCCACAGTGGGGCGAGGAGAGCGGTGGGCAGAGAAGACGTGGAATGTCATTCTCTGGAGGGCTTTCAAACAGGCTCCTTTCCCATTTACTCAACTGTGCTTTTCACTGTGTTGTGTCCCTGTCAACCTACCCAAGCCACTACATACTCCCCATAAATGTCACCGGGGACTTCCTGTTCTCTTCTAAAAATGGAAACACTGAATATAAATGACCAAATTTTGCAAATTTGTGCAGGCAGGGATCAAAGACTGGATTTTTTAAGTGCTCACGGCTCATCTAATTTGATAAGTGACTCCAAATCAAATGACACTTCACACTTTGTATGGGGCAGGAAGTGTCTCCTCCAAGTCTGGTTAGGAACTGAGAAGCCAGAAATCTGAGACTTTGCCCTCCCGCCTGAAACTCCGCTTAGAAACTGAGCACAATGGCCCCGGCCTCTCCAGAGAAAGAGACGGGGATTTGCAAACACTCAGAGCTGTATTTGTCTCCCAGTGGGAGCTCCTTCCCGTTTCCAAGACAGGACTTAAACAAAACCGCAGTTTTACGGCTTCCCTGTTTTCTCCTTTCGCGGGGAGCCACGAGGTTGCAGATCCCCCATGACCTCGTGCCCTTTGCAGGACCTGGGAGGGACACAGAGGTGGGTCTGTCCCCATCTGGACTCCTCCATTCATTGAGGTGCCTGAGGTGCCCCGACAGTGGGCCCACTTTTCCTGCTGGCCAAGGCTCCTCCGGCTTTTCGCCACACCCTTTATAGCAAACCCCCTCTCTGTGGTTGAGGAAAGGATCTCGAGACACTCTGCATTTCTGCCAACATGGTTCATTTGGCCGCAGTTGGGAAAGTCAAATCTGGACAAAGTCCAAGTCTCGCCCGCTGCCCCGCCCCCTTCTGTAAGGGCCCTTCTCTCTTCCTCCATCTGCTTCTTTCATTCGCCTCCTTCTCTGGCCGAGTTTTTCACCCAGGCTCGGTGGCCTGTTGAGACATCAATCTCTGGTCAGAGAAGGCTCCAACCTGCAACCGGCATTGCTCACTTCCTTAAAAGCTGCTCATAGAATTTACTCTGCGGTCAAGGCCACAGATGAGCCCTCCGACATCCTGTGTCAGGGGATTTATTTTTTATTTTGTTTCCCACCGCCCCCTGGCCTCAGCTGGGCCCCTGCAGCAGGTCCACCACAGAAGCAGGATCAGGGAATGTGCCCCCCAGACCTCCTCCTACCCCAGGGAACCTTCCAACAGGAGCAGCCCCTAACCCCAAAGCAAACCCAAGATTCAGCCCCCACCAGCCTGCCTGCTGCGTCCAAAGTGGCTGCCGACGGATGGACCACAGGGATCCCTTCAGTTCTTGGCAAATGTCTGCAAAGTTAAAAAGAGAAAGAAAAGTTCTGCCCCATGGACGGGTGGAAACTAGCCATTTGTAACTGGGTGGAATTTCCTCTTATCAGGGGTGTCCCCCTAAGGCAGGGAGGACAGAGCCCAGACCCTCCCTCCCCAGCTCCTTCTCCTATCAGCAGGGCTGTCAGCAGATACACACCAGATCTCGGTGGTGAAACATGGACAGAGGCTGGGGGCGCTGGGGGCTATGCCTCCCCCAACTTATGAAATCATCTGAAATAACAAAAAGTAGACAAGGGTCTCTAGGGTGCAGCAGTATGTCCCCCTGCCAGGAGCTGAGGAGAAGAGCTTTTCCCACAAAGTGATCAAGTGACTGATTCCCCTCCCCAGAGCAGATCAGCTCAGGCACTGGGGATGTTGCCTAAGGCTTCCTACAGCCCAGGTCCCTCAGAGAGGGGTGGGGGGCTGAAGGCAGGGACTGGGAGGGGGCCAGTCAGGGAGGGGCACATTCCTGGGCCATGAGTGGGAGCCTGACCAAATGACCTCACATACAACCGACCCCACATACAGCCATCTGATTACACCAGAGGGTCTGGGAAGGTTGGGGGGATAAGGAGGGGAAGGGTCAGCAGCTCTAGACCATTTCTGAATCATGCCCCCTACCCATGCAGCACCAGCTCCGGGATGGTGTGAGTGGGAGAGCTGGAGTCGTTTTCTCTCCCCACTTCCTTTAGGTTCCTAGGCCGACGACCCTACCACAGGCCCACTGCTTCCAGACCTCCCAACCCCCCACCCTCCTGAGTGGAAAAACCCTAGGACAGGGCCCTGCAGGGTCCCTTATAAGGCTCCCTCAGTCTCAACTTTGCAGGCAGCCCACGTGGACTGTACCCACCTCACAACAAAGCTGCTCAGAACTCTGCATGTCTGAAAGACCCTCACCCCACACCACCCCCAGCCCTCTGCTCTCCCATGGAAAACAAATCAACAGAGCAGATGAGCCAAAGAAAGGCCCATGAAAGCTTATGACACATTTTCCAAGTGCACAACCCAGCAATGGGTGGCTGGATGGATGGGTAGTTGGATGAGTGGATGGATGGATGAATGGGTGTGTGGATGGATAGGTGGAGGGACGGGTAGCTGGATGGATGGAGTGCGGATGGATGGATGGATGGACAGATAAAAGGATGGGTGGGCAAGAGGATGAGTGTATGGATGGGTGGGTGGGAGGGTGGATAAATGAATGGATGGATAGATGGATGGGTAGGTGACTGGATGAAAGGAGGGACAGGTGGGTGACTGGATGAATGGCTTGTCCAAGGAGGCTCAGAAACACACACATGCCCTTTTACCCCAGGCTCCCCCCAGGAAAAAGTAGTGTGTGTGGACATCTGCCTGGCCACCCATCAGGACAGACATTTTTGTCACCTCTGGAACACTGCCAGGGAAGACGCTGCTTGCAGGCAGGGCATCCAAGCACCCTGAGCCCAGGGTGACCCGACACCAGGAAGAAACAGGCTCGTTGGCCCCCTCATCTTCCTCCTGCCTGCACATGGCATGAAGTACAGATGCACCTGTAGACAGAAGGTTCTGACCCAACAGTTTCAGGAAATGAGCCCCTGACCACCCAACTTTTCCTTTCCCCGAATTTCCTCTGGGCACGTGCACAGGACTCTGCTACTCTCCTCCTGTCCCTGGCTACTCGCTCTCAGCCCCTTTGCTGGCTCTTTCACCTAAGGTCAGTCTTGGCCCCTCACTGGGCATGCTCCCCAGCGGACTTCACCCTGAATGTTAAATGCCAAACGCCAACTTCTCTGTCCAGATTCACGCACCAGGGCCAACCTGACAGCTCCCAGGAGTCCAACAGGGCTCAGCATACATCCCGAGGCCCCGTGGTGCCAGGCCCCGTGGTGCCAGGCTCCTTGAGACCTTGAGAGGTACCAGGTATCTGCAGGTCTGAAAGGCATCTGGAGAGGCTGAACCATGCCCACCTGCCCTCCCACCTCACCTACCCCATCTGAGAAAATGGCATCTCCAGCCACCCAGTTTTTACAGCTAGAAAGCCAGGGGCACCCTTGGTCCCTCCCTTTCCATCACCCCAAATCCAACCATCCATCCCAAAGTCCTATCAGTTTTAACCCAATATATCTCCAGGTGGCCACCTTGACGCCCATCTCCATGGCTACCTACAATCCAAGCCACCACCAATAGATGCCCCCTACCCCAAGCCATTCTCCTCAAAGCACCAGGAAGGACTGTTTGAAATGTAAATTAGCCTGATCATTTCCCTTGAAACTGTGAAACTGAAACTGTGACTGATTTCCATCACACCTGGGATAACACAGAATCCTGAGCAGGGAATGCTGTTCCACCACTGACGTGCTGTGTGATCCTGAGCAAGTAACTTAACCTCTCTGTGCTTCAATTGTCTCACATGTGAAATGGGATAATAACATTTGTCTCATAAGAATGCTGAAGATCAAATGAGATATTTATAAAGCACGTAGCACTGTACCTGGCCCTGTAAATGCTCTCAGTCTTCGTTAATAAAACCCATGCCCCTGCCCAGCCCTCCAGTTTCGACACATGCACCGCCCCCCTGGCTCCCTTTCAGCTCTTCAGACAAGGCTCCTCACAGAGTCTCCCTGTCCAGAACATTCTCTTCCCTGCTGCTCCTGGGAACTCCCCTGTCTTCCCAGGATGGCTAATCTATATAGGGTCCTTCTGTTCTTTTCCCCTGAGGACCTGCTCCCCCACCAGGCAGTGAGCTCCTTGGGGGCCTGTCTTGTTCACAAAATCTTGAATATCTGAAGCACCCAGTGACATGCTGTGAATGAATGAGTGAATGAATGAATGAACAAACAGTCAGCTTGCTGCTCTCTCCTCTCGCCCCTCCTCTCTTCCCAGAGCAGCCAATCCAGGTGATGCGGGTTCCTTGCTGGCCGGGGCTTGCCAGCATCCATTCCCCCACCCCCCAGCTTTTGGTGTATGGCAGCACGTGAATGAAATGCAAACAACTTCCAGTCTCCATCATCCTTCTGGAGCCACACAGCACCGAGGCAGAAGGATGGCTGGACTTCCTGGGACAGCTGGGGTGGAGGGCCCATTCAGGAAATTTTGTTCAGGAAATGGTCGGCGGGGAGGGGAGTCCGGCAGAGACTGGGCGGCCTGCCTGGCCTATAGCCAGAGCCCCTAATCACTAACCCCATTCCCACCCACTCCCAACCCCAGTGCTGGGCTCAGGGCCCCTGAGGTCTCTCCGAGGAGCACAACAGACATAGTAAACTCAGAGCAGGCAGACTCTGAAACCCCGGCCAAGCTCCACCCCATGCTGAAGAGAGGGTCCCCTCACATGGAGTGGCCAGGCCACCAGTCACCAGGCACTGCTTGGAAGAAACATCGCCAAGAGCTACAATCTTCCAATACTAGCTGAGAGTTGGACGTTTCACAGCCTGAAGACGACTTGTGTCTGGTGTCCATTACTTTGTTATCCAGCATGAAAAGCATGAGACATGATATATCGCTAGCCCAAACTCAAGAGTGACCCCGACAACCAGCTAAGGGCTCTGTGGAAGTCCCTAAATGTACAAGACCAAGTCCTGACCTCACACTGAGCTTGGTCAGGAACTAAAGATGCAAAAGGCTGACCTGTGTACAGCACTTTACAGCTTACAGACTGCTCCTGTTTACTTTACTGCATCCGATCCTCTTCTTTGAGGCCTTTCTTAGATTACACATTCCCTGCGATAATGAGCTGTGCCTTTTGAAATCAGAACACAGTAACAAGAACTACAGTAATAACATGTTCTCATAAAAGCGGCAACGGAAGACGGCTAAACGAGGGAGTCCATGGGGGTCTCCTGCTGGCTCGCATCCTGCAGGCCCCCCCCCCCCCCCCCCGCAACCCTCTGCTTCCCCTCTTTCTCCTCCTTCCAAGGACCCAGGGCCTGGGGTTGACCTACTGTGGGACTCAAGCGGTGGCCTCCCGGGGGAAACGCCTGGCTTCTTCCACTTGATGGTGGCCCGCGGCTCAGTCGCACAGCTAGCGTCAGCAGCAGAGCCTGGAGGCCCTGGAGGGTGGGTACTGGTCTCCTCCCGGGTCCCCTCCAGGCCGCTCCTCCAGCGGCTCCGGGAAGGAGCCACATTCATATGGTAATTTCTCCCGGTCAAGCAGAGGAGTAGGAGGGGGCCTGGCCTGCCCAGTTCACTTGGTGCTTTCCTGAGACTGTGGCTCTCTCTTGGGCCACCTCCCAGAAGAGTGGACACAGCCTGCTGGGACCTGCCCATGAGGGCTGGCTGAGGGCGTGGACACCTACATGCGGGCAGGGGCGGGAGCCTTCGCTCCACACACTGTGTGCTGGTTTCAATGGGCATGTGTTTGTTTTGCAGTTTAACTTCTGTGGGTGTGTGATGCACAGAACAGCCCAGAAACATTGGAGCGTGTGACTCTCCAGGGACCTTGGCCACCCTCCCTCCTTCCCCCAGGAAGGCCACGTCCCCCTGGCTGAGGCTGGCCTTGGGGATGTACCTCTCAGAAAAAGAAAAGTCACTTCCCCCATCCCCAGTCCCCTGCTGAGGATGGGGGATGCCAAACTCACCCGCACCCTCCCTCTCACTTCCTGCCACCCTGCAACTAGCTCTGCCCGCCCCCCATGCCTCCTATCTACTGCAGAAAAGACTTACCAACTTTCCACTTCCCCTTTCTGACTTGTTCTGGGCCCCAAGCAAGCAAAGGAAACCAGAAGTCCCGGTGAGGACCCACTGCAGACCCAAATGGCTACTCTGCACCCCCACCCCAGTCCATCCTTGCATTGATCCAATGTTGATTCATCCAGAGAGCTAGGCCCTGGATTCAAGATGAAACAAAGGGACCCCTGGCCTCCTGGAGCTTACAGTGCCCGTGAGAGCAACCCTGGAAGAACTGTACACAGAAGCAGCTTCAGCACATGCCCCACAGGACAGGTGCAGGGTGCTCACAAGCCCTGGCTGCACCAGGCACAACACTGCACCCCACCAGGCCTGGGTCCATCCCCGGACACATGGCTCAAAGGCTGGTCTGCTAAATATTACTATATGACCCAGCAGTTATCCAAGAGAGATGAAAACACATGCCCGCACAAAAATCTGTACACCGGTGTTCATTCCAGCATTGTTCACAATAGCCAAAAAGTGAAAACAGCCCAAATGTACACCACCTGATAAATGCATAAACAAAAAGTGGTCTATCCATACAACAGAACAGTATTTAGCCATACGAAGAACACCGCGCTGACACATGCTACAATGTGGGTGAACCTTGAAAACATGTTACATGAAAGAAGCCAGACACAAAAGGCCACATGCTATATGATTCCATTTACATAAAGTATCTAGAACAGGCAAATTCACAGAGACAGAAAGCAGGTTAGTGTTCCAAACAGAAGAAAAGCAATTAAAAGAAAAAGAAAGAAAGCAGATTTGAGGGTGCCAGGGGGCGGTGGCAGGACTTGAGGACAGAGGGTGACTGCTAACGGGTCTGGGGTCTCTTCTGGGGATGATGAAATGTTCTGGAATCAGATGGTGGTGATGGTTGCATAACTGTGACAGTTAATTTTGTGTCAGCTTGACTGGGATACAGGTGGCCAGATATTTGGGCAAATATTATTCTGGGTGTTTCTGTGTGAGTAAACATCTTTCTTTTTTGGCGGCTGGCCCATACAGGGATTCAAACTCTTTTTTTTTTTTTTTTTTTTTTTTGACCAGTAAGGGGATTGCAACCCTTGGCTTGGTGTTGTCAGCACCACGCTCAGCCAGTGAGCGAACCAGCCATCCCCATATAGGATCCGAACCCACAGCCTCGGTGCTACCAGCACCACACTCTCTCGAATGAGCCACGGGGCCGGCCCGACTCAAACTCTTGACCTTGGTGTTACAACACCCTGCTCTAATCAACTGAACTAACTGGCCAGCCGAGTTTAACATTTAAATCCATAGACTGAGTACAACAGGGTGCCCTCCCTAATGTGGGTGGGCCTCGTCCAATCAGTTGCAGGTGACAGGGTTCAGAACATGCTACTCCAAAATAGGGTGCCCTGGTGCAACAAATAATTTAAGCTGAAGAAATTTAAGAAATGGCCACTACAGGAAGGACTGTGTGACTTGCTCCTTCTCCCCTAAAGAAGGTCATAGGATGCTCATGTGAGAGGTGCCCACCCTGCACCCAGAGAAGACCATCCTTACATCTGAGATGAATCCGAGCAAACAGGCCTCGCTAAGTTTCTCCCAGTTTGCTAGTCTTAGTTCATACCCTCTCGTCCTGCCACATTTTCCCATGATTTTCCACTCTTCATCAAATCTTGCATAAAATGCTCAGGGTTAACCCTTTCCCTGGGTCTTCATTTCCTTATGAACTCTCCCGTGTCATGGAAAAGTTACATTGAATAAATTGGTATGCTTTTCTCCTGTTAATCTGTTTTTGTCGGTCTAACTTACAGGATCCCAGCCAATGAACCTAACATGGGTGGAAGAAAAAGGTTTTATTTTCCTCCCCGACAGAGGCCTACATGGAACACAATGACAGACCCTCTCCCAGTGAGAGACAATTCTTCCTTGCCTGGCAGCCTTCAAGCTGGGTCACGGGCTTTTTCCTGCCTTCGGACTGGAACTGACACCAGGTCGGCCTTCGGTTTGGACCCACCACACCATCGGTTCTGCAGGTTCTCAGGCCTTCACACTCAGCATGGACCCACACCATCGGCTCTCCTGGGTCTCCAGCTTGCCATGTGACCCTGTAAATCTTGGGACTTGCCACCCTCTGTTATGAGGTGAGCCAATTCCTTATAATAAGCCTTTTTCGCTATATATATATATATATATATATATATGTGTGTGTGTGTCCTATCTGTTCTGTTTCTCTGGAGAACCCTGACTACACAATAACTTTGTGAATATACTAAAGCCACTGAACTGTATACTTTCAAGAGTGAGTTTTATGGTGTGTAAATTATATCTCAATAAAGCTATAAAATCACAACAAAGATCTGGTGAACTTCGTGCAACCCCTGTGGACAAAAGCAGGGACCGTGTCCCCCTTGCGCACAGGCATCCCCCAGGCTCCAGCCCATCACAGGTCCAGGAACATCGCTGGGTGATTCCGAAGCATCCAGCTTTCACACGCCCACTCCCTTCAATTCTGCAGCCCGGAGGTGGACGCGGAAGGCATGCTCCTCATCCAGTAACTTCCCTACTTCCCTGTCCCTCTCTTCACATCATGCAGTGGCCACAAAGGTCTCACACTGATTTTAAGAAGGGCCCTGGTGCCACAACTGGACTCCGTTAAGCTGGAGAGTGACCCAGGAGCAGCCCCTTTTAAATAAAGAAGGAAGCCATAAACCTCAAACTGAAAGGGGCGAGGGGTTGGCGATTAAAAACACAGCCAGTCAAGAAACCAGGAAGGTCTAGCTCCACTCTCATCCCCAAGGGTTCTGAGCAGCAGGGACAAGAAGAGAAAGGGAAACCCTTCCTGACCCCGAGACACCCCACTCAGTACCCTGCCCCCAGCTTGAGAACTAGCTGTGCACAGCAGCAGCAGTGAGCACCCAGGCCTGAAGCCCCCCAACCCCTGGCTGAGGGCTGGGGGAGCACAGGGGGCTGGGGCCCTGCCCAGCAGGGACCTGGAACCTCCAGGGCTGAGTCTTCTGCACAGGCCAGGAGGGAAGGATCACAACTGCTGGGGGGTCGCCCAGGGATTTTCTTTTTTTTTTTTTTTAAAGATGACCGGTAAGGGGATCTCAACCCTTGACTTGGTGATGTCAGCACCACGCTCAGCCAGTGAGCGAACCGGCCATCCCTATATGGGATCCGAACCCGGGGCCTTGGTGTTCTCAGCACCGCACTCTCCCGAGTGAGCCACGGGCCGGCCCCCAGGGATTTTCTTGAGTGAGATGGGACCCACTCCCAACCTGGAAGAGGCCCAAGCCCACCAATATCCCAAATCCTTGGTGAAAACAAAGCCACATGACAGAGAATTCTATTAAGTCCCACTTTGATAGGGTGACACAGGCCCCAGAGGGAGCAGGGCCTTTAGATTGCTCCAGGTTTCATTATAACTTCAGCACTTGGGTCCCCAAGTGCCCCGTGGTGTTAATTAGCTCTTTATCCCCAGCCGTCCTTGGAGAGCCCCACAGTGAGTCAGGGAGCAGCCAGCAGCACACGTGGGGTGAGGGGCTTCCCACCCCAGACAGCCGGGCCCCTCAGGGGACCAGCCTCCCATCCCTGAGTCACGTCTCCCCCATCACCCTATGAACTGGTAGCAGAGAAGCCATTTCTGCTGCTTAGCCAGATGTAGAAACTGAGGCACGCACAGACAGGCCACGAGTTTGCATCTCCTTCCACAGCCCACAGCGGGCCTGGCCCGGGGCTGCGCTCTGGAGAGAAGGTGGCCGTGAGGTTCTTTCAGACCGGCCGGGTTTCATTCGTGGTGGTATCTTAGCATCTCGACATTATTGAGTAAATGCCCCAAAACCATCGTTGAATGAACACATGAGCGGATGAGGCGGGGGCTGGCCCTGGGGCAAGTCCCAGGAGTCTCGGGGAGATGGAACGGGATGGTCCAGGGAGGCTGGGACAGCAGCCAAGACATTTGGAAGAATGGGAAGGGACAGCCGAGGAACTCTATGCTGAGTGGCCTTGCTCTTCCCAGGAGAGCAGGAAGCAGGCCTCGGCCAAGGGACACTGTGTGGGGGTGGCCAGCAGCGCGGCTCGAGGGGCAGCGTAGCAGCAGGAGCGGGCACAGGCTCGGCGCAGTGGAGGCTCATGTGGGGGGCCGCCTCCCCCTCCTGGACACGCGGGGCCCACACCTCCCATGCCCCTCCTCTGCTCCCATGCCCACCTCTCCAGGCTCCATTTCTGGAAGGCTTCCCCCCCACCCCCATCCTGCTCCTCCTGCTGTCCCTACCCCTGTCTGAATTCTAGACAGTGCAGAGGCGCATCTCAGATGCTCCTGAGCCACAGAGCCTTTGCTGAGTCCCCACTCTCCTGTGGCCACCTCACCTTAGAGCCAGGTGTGTGCTTATCACCTAACTGGGTCAGAAGCTTCCAGAAAGTCTTGCATGTTCCACCCACACCACTCAGCCCTGGGCTGCCGCAGCTGGCGACATACACGTGGCACCTCTACACGTCCAGGTCCTGTGCTAGACATCTTCCATTTCCACTTATCCTCACGACCATCCTATGAATCAGTAACTACCTTCATCTGTTTCTCAGACAGCAGACTGTGGCTCAGAGACCACAAACAGCACGTCTAAGGCCCCATGGTTAGTAAGAAAAACAGGGACCAGGCAGCTGATTTACACTTTACAGTGTCCAACTGTCTCCCCAGACCATCTGTTGACCTCACTGAATTTTGAACGACTGCAGCAAGGTGGTATCCAATCGAGCAGGATGTTGGAAGCAGGTGCCAAGGCCAGAACAAACCAGGAGCCTCATGAAACGCTGGCCCTGGTCCATCAGTGACTTGCCCTGGGCCCAGGTAGCAGAGGTGGGGCCGGTACCTGGACCCAGGTCTCCTGACACAGACAGGATGGGGCCTTCCAGCCATACCAGCAGCCAGTCTGAAGTCTATAGAAGCCTCATCAGAGCCACGCCTGGCTCCCCACTGTTCCCACTTTCCCTGATTTCTAGGCTTCTATCTAAAGCCACCCTACCCTCACCAGGTGTGTCCCAGGTGTGCCCCACCTGGGCTGCACCCGGGGGTCTGCTGTGTGAGGAAAGGCAAGAGGAGAACACCAGAGCAGGGCAGAAGGCAACTCTGGCGTATGTGAATGGGCTTCTGCTGTGAACTTGACACATTCCTGGCATGCCGGAAGACTCTAGCGGGAGGGTGTTACAACAACCCTTACCAGGGTTCACTGGGGACTGTGCAGTAGCCCTTTCAGAAGGAGGCAGAGGCATAGAACCCATCTCCCTTCAGGTTGGCCGAGGTGGGCTGTGGGGACACTGGCTCTAGCCAGGGCTGTCACGTGGCACCTGGATCTGTGCAGGGCAGCCTGGCCCTGTGCAAGGTGGTCTGGAGCAGCTGTGCCTCCATGAGCCAACTTCAGCCACGTCTATTCTCTAATTAATTGTTTACAATAACCAAGGCTTACTTACTTGCTAGGAAGAGCAGAAAGCTCCAGGAGGCACTTTCTCACCAATGAAACACTTCACAGTGACTTCACTGCTTCACTGACCTGGGGATGCTGGGCTCTGAGTCCTCTGGGCCTCCCATGCAGGGGGTTCACCTAACTAACACCTTCAGGAATAAGAGAGACCGGGAATGGAGCCAGGTCACCAGGCAAGGTCCACGCAGTGCTCCATCTCAGCCTGGGCCCGCTGGACCACTGGGAGCTTGGAGACTCAGCAGAGGTCTCCCTGGGCTGGCCTGGACACAGGGGCCCTCATGTGCAGCAGGAGCAAGGGCCACAGCTCTATGGACACTAGCAGGTAATCCTGTGCCACTGCGTGTTGATCTGTACCAGGCTTTGGGCAGCCATCACCAAATTTCCTCCTTATCATTAATGTCTCCATTTCCCTGAGCCTCAGAGAGGTAAAGTAACTGGCCAAGGTACACGGCCCCGGAGGGATTGAGCCTAGGTGTGCCTGATTCCAGAATTCAGGAAGACAAGCAGGGAAGTCTGGGACCCCCAGAGACCACAGGGACTGGGCTTAGAACTGCCCTGTCATCAGGTATCTCCATGTTAGTACATTCAGCCACGCTCTCACTAAGTCATCAGGGAGCCTGGTGCTGGTCACCATGGCCTGGTACCAGCAGTGGTGCCCAGCTCTGGATGACTGACGGCAAAGCCACAAAGAGATGGATAACAGCCACACATCGATACGTTAGCAGAGCATGTGGTCTGCACCTGGCCATGCCCCCCTGAGTTCTGTGCCCTCTCACACTGCAGGGCCTGGTGCAAGTGGCCAAGAGACCGAGAATTCCCACCGGCTCCTCACGCAGCCTCCCCGGTATGTGGGTGGATGCTGACACCACCTGCCCTGCGCCGCGTCTGCGCTGTTCTGCCCGCCCTTGGCTCCCACCCACCCAGTCCCCCTGCTACAAACGGCAGCGATTCTCACTCCAACTCATCAATGGGGCTACTGTCCAACCTGTCATCAGTCTTCAGGGCTCGCAATCGACACCCCAGCAACGGGCAGCATTTCCTCCAGCCTCAGCAAACAAGGCACCAGAGAGAGACACCCATCCAGTCTCAGAGACCTCTGCCACTCACACGGGGGCATGGAGGTGCAGCCAGGGTCTTCGAGTCTAGTCCCCTGCCTCCAGGGAGAATGTATTCAAATCACCAAGGACATGTTGCTTCTTCACCCTTTTTTTTAAACAACTCTCCGAGGAGGCCATGTGCAGAGAGAGCAGGAAGAATGGCTATTCTTACAAGGCTCTCTAGAGCTAGGTTTACAGACACCACAAAGTACGTGGATAAAAGGTGAAAATCTGCAGTACACGAGCTGACCAGTCATTCATTCAAACACTAACTGAGCCAGCACTTATGACGTCCGGGCCCTGTGGACACAGAGATCAATAAAGTACAATCCTAACACAAATTCTAGTGGAAGAGACAGACTGACAGGCAGAGAGGACACCAATGTCCCTGCTTGTGTGGGGCCTCCTCGCGGGAGAGCACCTGCCATGTTCAGGGCTGAATCTGCCCAGTGGATGTGGCTCCCGCAGCTGGGAACTTCACCTTCCTGCTCAGGGGGCCTCTCAGGCCCAGGAAAGTCTTATCTCTTTGTGCTGTGGTGACAGGCACCTGGGAGATAAGAGATAAGAATTGGGGAGGCAGGAGGGGGTCCTTCACATTCCATTGGGGACACCAGCAAGGACAACCATTCCCTGATGACCATTCTGGTGACCGAATCACTGGACGAACAGTGCCTGGCACCCACAGAGCAGGGTGAGGGCTGGCAGGGCCCATGGGTGCTGCAGGCCAGACGGGATGGAGCGGAGAACGAGAGGCTCCTGCAGTGGCTGGGGAACCTCCTGCCTAAAGGCCATGCAGGGTCAGTGACGGTGGCTTCCTCAGTGTGGCTCCCCGCCAAGCCCAACCTGAAGTTGAGGTTCCAAGTGCCTCCTTGGGCACTCAGGAGCCAGCGTCTCACAGAGGGTGTCCCCCGTACCTAGCTTCAGGAGAGTGATAAGAAATTTGGGAGCACTTCTGCCCATGATGCAGTTGCTGAACCCAAATTAAAGCATTTACAAATGGCATTTAGGTGGGTGGCCAGGGAGAGGGCAGATGGGTTGTTGCCTCTGCTATCTTTCATGCCCTTTGTGCTGAGCTGCACCCCCTACCCCAACAAAGCCAAGACCAGCCCTTTCCCCCCAAACCAGCTCCAGAGTCACCTGGGGTGAAGCAGCTCCGGTGAGCAGATCATTAACTCTGCCCTGAAGATACCTGCAGCGAGCCTGGCTCAGGGCTGGCATAGCTCAGACTGATAACCCAGTCTCTGGGTACCACGCCCTCTCTTCCCCCACCCCTCAGGGCCTAGCAGGCAGTGGGTGACCCCCAGTGTTGATGAAAGACAAGACAAAGAGGATTGGCCTGGGATTTGCCCACCCACACCCTGTGAGGAGCCACGGTGGGCGAGATTTCCCACCCACAGCTCTGCGGGCCCCAACAAGGCTCCTAATGAGCCTGCTGCAAGCTGGGCAGGCAGAGGTCTTGGGCGTGGAGTGAAAACCTCCCCACCGTCCCAGGTGGGGGCAAGAGACCCTCGCCAGCCTGTAATTAGATCTGTGCTTCCCGGCCGATTCCTCATAAAACAAGCTTGCACACAGAGCTGATCCGGCCCAGCCGCCACCCTCTGAAGCGTTCCTGGGAAAGCTTCCTAAGGCTCTGCTGAGCTCCTGAGAACAGGTCCCTACCTGTCCCAGGAACCAGGATGGTGCTCAGTAAACAAATCAAAGCTTAGCACTGGGAGGCAGAAGTCTTGGAAAGGAGTCCCAGCCAAGGATTATGAGTTCTGCCAGAAGCATCTTCCCTAAAGACCCCAACTGTGGGAAGCTGGACCCTACAGGGCCATCAGCCCCAGGCCATGTCCACCTCCACATCTTTCCAAAGCCCAGCTGACATCAAGGCCTAAGTTAAGGTGCGAGGCACTGAGGAAGACCAGGCAGGGAGCCCCTGCAGCCCACCCCAACCAGGGACCTAGGGTGGGCTTCGTGTTCAGGGAGAGAGGGAGGAAACCCCAAGACATCCAGGGTGGAGGGGAAAGCCAGGGGTGCTCAAGGCTGAAATATGCGGGGGGGGGGGGGGGGGGGAAGCATCAGATAACAGAAGCCCCGCCCCGCTGAAGGGCTTCTTTTTTTTTAAAAAAAAGATGACCGGTAAGGGGATCTCAACCCTTGGCTTGGTGTTGTCAGCACCACGCTCAGCTAGTGAGCCAACCGGCCATCCCTATATATAATAGGATCCGAACTTGTGACCTTGGTGCTATCAGCACCGCACTCTCCCGAGTGAGCCACAGGCCGGCCCTGAAGTGCTTCTTAAATGAGCCTAGAGACCTTTGACTGAGGCTGGGAAGCTGTTCTCTGCCCCAGCCTGGAGAAGGCTCCCCGAGGACAAGAGCAGCACAGACCAGCTGGTGACACAACAGGAAGTTGGGGAGGACTTGGTGGCTGGGAAAGCTGGGAGGGGGTGGGGAGCTAAGTCACCAGGACACCCTGGTTGCCCAAATGGCTACAGGGTTTCTGGGGTGGAAATCCTTGTGAACGCTGTCCTCAAAGTCCAGGGCAGTGGATCTGGCACTCAGAGGATGATCCCACAGGCCCAGGGTCTGAAGGACCCACCAGCCCCAAGAAGGGCCATCTTTGACTGGGCCAACTCCAGTACTTGCTACACTCTGCCTTCTGATTAGAACTGGGCTCCTCGAGGGTAGAAGTCATGAATGTCCCATGACCAACCCCCTACAGCACAAGTGAACTGGCCCTGTCACTGTCACCATGAGAGGTCATGAGGGTCAGGGTCCGGTGGAAACATAGGCACAAACCTGTAGATGCAACAGTGTTGTAGGTGCCCCAACCCAGAAATGACCAGGGGACAGGAGAGGTTGGCCAGGAGTCAGCCGTTACTCAGGTCCCCAGAGATGGACGTTCAAAACAGTGAGTGACACAAGAGGCCCCCTTCCATAGCCACATCTTAGCCCAAAAGAGACCCAGAAGAAGAGAGAGAAGCCAGAATCCCACCCTTGCATAGAGGACTCAGATGGACGCTGGCTCCCCATCCCCTTCTTCCTATTTCCTGAAAGGGAGCCTCCTGGGTCGCCAGGAGGAGCTGACCAAAAAGAATGACATTTATGTAAACACCATGAAGTCCCGTTAAGTCTCAAGGTAAAGCAATGAATGAGAAGGGAGCTCATGCACCACTACAAGAGAACAGGCCCTTTTCCACCTCCTCCAGCGGGTTTTTCCGCATGGGATCTAAACCAAATTCCAGCGGGGGCTGTCCCCAAGGCCTGAATCCCACTGCACAGCCCACTTCCGGGTGGCACATTTTTCTCAAGGAAAGGAATTTCAAACTTTTCCTTGGTGAGCAGAGATGCTCCCCAACCTCTGATAAAACACCGGCACACTTCACATCAGAGAGGAAAGGCGGTGGGGACAGGGATGAAGGGAGCAGGCTGGAAACTCAGTGTGTCCCCAGGGAACATCTGGAAGGAAGTTTTAGGTGCAGAAGGCATTGCCTCTGAAGACCTTGGGCACTGCGCTCCGTGGTGGCTGCAGGGTTTTAGTCTCGGGGTCCTCCCCACAGCTAGGCCAAAAAGCCCCTCGGAAGGCAGGTCCTTGCTCACTGACGTGGACTCCTCCATGTGCAGACACCCCCACACCCCATTCCCTAGCAAAGCAAATGCATACCAGCCCCCACCCCACCCAGCAACACCCTCCTGCCCTTGCGCTCCCAGAAACAGCCTGACATCCCAAACACATCCCAGGAATCCAAAGCCTGAGCTGCAGCAGAAATTCCCTGGCCAACGTGCCCGCACCCCGGGATCTTTGGTTACTGCTTCTAGTGTCGGTTGAAACTGATCTCCAGCCGGTCTTCGGGAGTCTCCTACTCCTCAGGGCTGATAACCAGCGATTTTCAGGGAAAGCGGTGGCCAATTCACATTTCTTCCCAATCCTCCTGGAAGTCAGGGAAGCCCCTTGCGAAAGGGAAAATGTTCCAAGAAACTCCCGACAGGAGAACTTAACTACTCGGCTTAGCTGGCCAAATATTTACAAAGAGATAGCTGTGACCACACAAAGCCCTTTTCTTCTATTCCGCGGCCGAAAAGCTGGTCCCCGAGTGGAGACCAACCTCCCTGCCGCCCCTCTCCCAGGGACCCAGAGCTGTCCTGCCGGCCCGAGGACCAGGCCCTGGGGGGGCAGCGTGGCTCCAGACCCCACCGCCAAGGTCCTCGGGGGCCTGCCTAGTGGCAGCACACCTGACGATCCCCCGAGCAAGCGGTGCGAGGCTGGAAAGAACAAAGGAGCCAGGACTCACCCAGCAGCTGAGCGTCGGCTGCGCTGGACGCCAGAGCCGCGGCCCGCCCACCGGGTCACATGGCTCGGAGCCGAGAGAGGATCAAAGGGGCTTTGTGGTCGCGGAACAAGGAGCCTCCCAGAGCGCGGGGCAGAGGTAGGGAGGGACTGCGACTGCCTGCGAAGGGAGGCTCGGTGGGGAACTGCTCCGAGGGGGCAGGGCGAGGGGAGCGGGAGGAGGGGGCGGCGGGGAGAGGGACGCTGGCTGCAGGCGCGTGGCAATACCCTGGTGTGCGTGGGTACCTTCTCTGCTCATAAGGGACACCAGGGAGCTGGCCTCACAGTCACCCCTCTGGGTGATTCACCCCCAAAAGGAAAGTGAGGAAGAGCTACGGGGAGCCATGGGAAGGAGAGGAGAAGAGCCCCCCCCAGACCAACCTCTGGCCACGCTGTCCTTGCCCTGCCCCTGCACTTGCCAAAGTCTGTGGCTACCCAGAGCCACCGTCCCCTCCTCCCAGCCAGGAACCTGACACCACCCCGGGTGCCCTCTCTGCCAGTGCCCCACCCCGCCTTCCCCATTTCCCAGGCAACCCTCAGCTGCTCAGATGAGGGGGCCATGAATCTCCACACCTAGGCTCTCGGGCAGGCGGGCTGAGTACCAGGAGAGCTAGCGCCCCCGAATGCCGAATGCCGTCCAGAGACAGAGCCACTGTTCCAGGCTCTGGGCAGCCGGGGTCACAGCATGTGCCCAGGGAAGGGAGAAGGAGCAGGAGAGGAAGCGAGGCTGGGGGAGGGGGCCAGCTCACCCTGTGCTCTTCTCCTTGGAGCCTCAGGATCAGACTTTGCTCCAGCTCCTGCTTCTCCAGTCCCTGGGGTGGGGCCCTGGGAGTGAGTCACAGAATCTGTTCCTCTCCCCACTCCCTGCAGGGGATGGGCGAGGGGGTCCGCAGAGGAGGAAGCTGACCCTGTGGGGGCTGGGCCTGGATGCTGGGATCTGCCAGACCCATCCTGGTGCCATGACCTCTGACCCTGAGTGAGTCATTCCCAGGCACGGCCAACTCCCACACTAGAAGAGAGTTCCTGGGGGTGAGAGTGAGGGGAGGGCTCCTGGGGACTTGCTCGGTGCAGGCAGCAATTAGTTCAAGTATAAAGGAGCCTTTGGTGACACCTGGGAAGGGACTCCTTAGGGCCAGTGGTGTCAGCACCATCTTCCTGCCCCTGGAGGGATAACTCCCACACAGCCCCACAGTCTCCAGCTGCACAGCCCCAAGGTATTCAGTAGGCTCCATGCACTCTCACCTTTCCCATTCCAGATCCCCCCATGTGGCTGGTGGTGGAGGCCCCGGGGCACCCACCCCCCTGGTCAAGCAGGCAGGCTGGCCTGTCCAGCTGGTCCACCCTCCAGGTTTCTCAGAAGCCAACCTCCTCCCAGCAGTGGCCACTGGCTACTCTAACCCCAGCTGCTCCAACTTTCCCCCTGCAGCCCTCAGGTCTACAGGTTTGCCATGAAGAGCTTTAGGCAGCTGCCGTCTACACCCTCCCCACCCACACGTGGGAGAGGCTGCTGCTTTGGTGGGGGAAGGACTGCACATCCCAAGCACCGGTTCCCATCGTAATGGGTGGGAGGCGGGTGGCAGACCAGAGATGTGGCAGCCAAGTCAAACACGAGAATCATTCAATATTTGATCTTCCCATCTGTAAAATGGGCACTGCCAACTCCAGTCGAAAGAACAAAAGCAAGACACTCGCATCCAACCAGGAAGGGCAGCCGCTCGGAAATTACTGCTTCCCTTTCCTCCAAGCTCATTTCCCGGAGACAGGAAGTGCAGAGAGTCTGCCCTCTCTACCACCTGCTGCCCACCCTGCAGGGCCTGGTCACTGGGCCATGAAGGGCAGCTCCAGGAACTAGCGACAGGGATGCCAGGAGGGACCCCTGTCTCCCTAGGAGTCAGGGTTAACATGGAGCCCGGGAGACACAGCGTCCTCCCTCCCCATGGCAGGTCTTCCTTCCCCAGCACTCCTTTCTGAACCTCCTTGCTTTGTCCCCTAGCTTTCTGGCCCCACAGGCCACTCCCAGGGCCCACCCTCTTCCTGGGCATGCACTCAGGGAAACTGCCTGCTCCCCAAGTCCACCCTTCGGCCATCCGCCTCCTCGGGATTCCTGGCCTGGGCAGCAGGCAGCGTTCCCTTACTTGTCACCAGATGAGGGTCTCCAGAGCACAGGGGAGGGACCCCTGGCCTGTGATGTGTCCAGTTCTCTGCCATGAGACACTCAGCGTTCAGGAAGAGTATATGAAGCCCATGTGGCCGCCCATCCAAATCTCCAGGAGAAACAGAATTCAAGCCACGGATGCCAGCCACACACACGATCTTCAGTGTTCTGGCAACCACGTTAAAAACCGCAGGAACAGGTGGCATTAATTTTAATATATTTCACTTAACCTAATACAGCCAACAGATTATCAATTCAACCCATAATCAATGTAAAAATGGCAGGTCTCTTACACTATTTTCCTTTCTGTACTAAGACTCCACAACCCACCGTGCAGTTCACACTCACAGCACCTCTCGGTTTGGGTTAGCTCTGCCCGCTGCAGGTGCTCGACAGCCACAGGTGGCCAGTGGCTCCTGTGCTGGACAGTGCAGCTCTAGATCCTCGGTTTTACCTGGGGGTTATGACGGACCCTTGGAGAGCCGCTGATTTGGACCATATTACTTAAGACTCCAGATCATTTTCAGCACCATGTCTACAAGCCACATTTAGGGGTGGATAGGACATGGCTCGATGAGACGGGGGCATCCACTGTAAGGCACTGTTGAGGCCACTGATCCCTACATATGTGTCCCCTTTCTGGGGACTTCCTGGGAACATTTCTCTCAGATTTCACCATCAGAAAGAGCAGAGCTTCTCCTAAGAAATGAATATGCTAGACACACACATCATTCAGACTATTCCAAAAGTACTAACTACTTGTGACCACCAACCCATCCCTCTCCCAGGGTGTCCCTGTCTTACTCACCTGGATCACAGGTACTCAAGGCAGGGATGAACCCCTGACTCAAAGGTAGCCAGCCACTGGCCTGTGGGTCTGCTCAAAAGGATGAGCTGGGCTGCTGGAATTTTCCCCAAGAATGTAGACTTCGGAACTTTTTGGTGCGGGGCCCTGAAGCTTGGAGGTCATGCAGACTTAGGGGCTGGTAAGCTTTTTGGGCCATTTGCAAAGGGAGGAGAGAACAGCGGGATACTCAGGTGGAGGAGACCCCAAGAAAGCAGGAAGGAGAGGGGAGGGTGACAGATACCCAAGTGACTTCAACTCCTGCCCTTTCGGAGGCCTAGGTACCCCACACGCTAGCTCCCCTGCCTGCGTATCCTTCCAATAACTAACTCATCGTGCTTGTGTTTATTTATTCTAAAGTCACATAGAATTGCACTTACTAAAAAAGAATTTATAGAGACAGAAAGACTGGTGGCTGCCAAGGGCTAGGGGAGGGGGAATGGGCAGTGACTCCTTAAATGGATGTGAGGTTTCCTTTTGGGGTGATGAAAAAGTTCTGGCTCCAGAGAGTGATGATGGTTGCACAACGCTGTCAATGTACCAAATGTTACTAACAGTACATTTCATGTTCTGTGTATTTTACCTTAATAAAAAAATATAAAAGAAAAAAGAATTTAATGCGTACCTTTTTTCCCTTGAGCCTGTTCGTTTTATTGTATCCCTTAAAACCAAACGGGCCCTAAACCAACTGATGAACCCCTGTGACAGGCTGAATAATGCCCCCTCCCCAACCTGTGTCACCTGATATGAAAAGAGGGACTTCGCAGATGTGATTAAGGATCATGGGATGGAGAGATTATCCAGGTGGGCCCTAAATGCATACACAAGTGTCCTTATAGGAGAGAGACAGAGGGAGATTTGACTACAGAGAAGGCAGCCCTGCAACTGGGGAGGCAGAGACTGAGAGATGCAGCCACAATCCAAGGAAAGCCTGGGGCTCCCAGAAGCTGGAAGAGGCAAGAAGGGTCTTCCCCTGGAGTCTCCAGACTTGTCAGCCCCGCTAGCACCTTGATTTTAGTCCAGTGAGATGGACTTCAGACTTACAACCTCCAGAACTGTAGGAGAATATATTTCTGAGTATGTGGTATTTTGTTACACAGCCAACGAGAAGCTAATACAGCCCCTCGGTCCCCACCCAACCCACAGTACCTTGGGAGTCTCGCTGTACTGATAAAGAAACACTCAGAGCTGGGAGGTGAACTCGCTCAAGGCTGTGCAGCCAGTGAGCTGGACATGATCCTGCCCAGCCTCCAACGGAGTCTAAGTCAGGTTTCCTGAGGCTGTTGCTCTTGGGATACTCTGAGCTTGTCCCACATCCACAAAGACTCATCCCAAAGCTGAGGAAGCCTCCCTCCCCACAGCCCACTGGGCACCAGGCCGACGTGCAGCAGTTGAAAGAGGGCCCCGTGGTGTCCTTGCCACTTGTCCAGCTGCCGTGAGCAGTGCCCACCATCCCTCCTTGTGACCCTCCCAACAGAAGGGTCACAAGTGGGCAGGAGCAGTGTCAGCCTGTCCTGCAGCAAGGTCCTACTCTGGAAGCCACAGGGGGACAGTCAGGGCTCCCACCCCCAATTGAGCCAACTGGGAGAGGAGCACAGCCCATCTTGGAGGCGGACACCTGCCAGGAAGTACAGGGACACCCACGAGCTGCTGCAGCAGGCAGCCACAGGCAGCACCAGCAGGGAGAAGGGATGTGGTTTCACAGCACCCTTCCTCTCTCTCTCCCTCCCTCTCTCTCTCTGTCTCTCACGCCTACAGCCCCAGCTTCCAGGTCCTGCACTTTCCTCCTGCCAAGCTCCTTGGCCACCACGGAGCCAGGTTGCGAGCGCAAAGCTCAACCTTCCTGCCAACTCTTTTCCAGCCCACCCTGGGCAACACCCTCGTGGGATGCAGCAGATGCTTCCCATCAAATACCAAGAAAAACATCCCTCCCTCTCGGCCGGCTGTGGGCCGGTGGCTGGCCTCCTGCACTGGGGACAGGGCAAGGGTGGGGCAGTCAGAGCTTGGATCTGATGGCAGATAAGCATTTGCCGCTCGCATGCCCAGGGGTCAGCCTGGCTGTCTACCTGTGGGCCGACCTCGAAAAGGTGCTGGGAGCACCCACAAGCCCCTGGGTCCCTGGGGTGAGCAGGCTGGCGGGGGGGGGGGGGTCTCTTCGTGCAGAGCAGCTGCTTGCAGGGGGCTGGCTGTTTGTCACATCCGGTTGACATCTCTCTTCTGGTTCCTTCTCACTTGGCCCAGGAGAACGTGCAGGTGCCCCAATCTCAAAAACAAGTAAACCCCCTTCCTTTGACTAGCTCCTTCCTCCAACTGTGCATTTTCTCCCCCTCTAAACAACCCAACCTCTTAAAAGTGGGTCTACACTGTGGCTTCCATCTTCCCACCACCCACTCACTCCTTAACTCCGTCCCTCTGGCTTCTGCCCATCTCACTATCAAAGCTGAGCTCTTGAAAAAATCCTCAAGGCCAATACCCCGGTCCACCTGACCCTGAGAGCAGCACTTGACATGCCCAAGCCACCCCTCCTTCTGGCTCCACCCCCTCATGCAGGGGTGTAGACAGCTCCCAGGGGGCTCCTCACCCTGACATGTCTCCTGGGGCTCAGCCACCCAGCCCTCCACAGCCCACTGGCCACTGTCCCCTCCTCTGCAGCTACAGCTCTCCCTCCCCTTAAGCACCCATTTTTCTGAAATTCAGGCCCCCACTGCCACCCCTGCTCCCGCCTCACCCCAAGTCCTCCTTGTTGCCTCTTCACAGAATGTCTCCAGTGGGTCCCTTCCTGCCCAGCCCCACAAGCCCCATGGTCGCTCCTCACCAAAGGTCACTTCCCATCCTGCTGTCCCCACCCAGGCTGCCTGCTGACCCTTCCCAGTTTGCCACTCCTTTTCCAAACAGCTCCAGGGGCTCCTGCTGGAGCCTGAGCTCCCCCTTACACTGAGGGAGCACAGCAGTCTGGCCAGCCCGTGGTCAAGCTGGAACTCTTTTCTAAGGATTCTACACTCCTCAGTCAGGCCCCATAGTCTCCCAAACCCCACCTAAAATCTGCTCTGGTATATGTCACCACTTCCAGGAAGCCCTCTGTCATGTGTGACCCCCCCCTGCCCTGCCCTCCAGATGTACCCTGACCTGAAGAACTTGCTTGGCCTCCTCCTAGGCAACTGCCTCAACACCTGTTTGCAGACCTCAGAGGTGAAACAGGACCATTTCCTCCTTTCTAAGAAGTGCTCAGAAGTGCTCGCCCCACCCCCTGGCAGGTTGCATCTTAGCTCATGGACACCTTCAAGATGCCTTTTTTCCCTCTCTTGAAAAGCTATTATTATATCAACAATGTCTTATAAATTATGGGATGATATCTCAACTGAAAGTGAGACCTTACTCCTCTGCAGCCAACTTCATTCTGTACGTGTTGACAGCCAGGCATATCAGCAACTGCAGATAAGCAGTAGCCCCAGGCACACTTCCAACCCAACCCCGCCCTGCCCCTCCCCAAACCCCCCAGCCAATATCACCTCCATCAGCAACTAGTGTGCCCCAGGGCTGCAAACTCTTGGCTGACACAAAACCAGGATCATAAACATCCAGCAACAGGCCCTGCCTTGATTTCGACAAATAAAGACCATGTCTTCCTATTGGGAGATCCAGCCCTGTGAGCGCCAGGTGGGGGCGCTCCAGGCTGCCTATTCACTGTAACACTCACCTCCTGGACCCTTCCCACCACTGAAGCAAGGACACAAACAAACGCTGGGCAGCTAGGATAGTAGGATTTTAAGTCACACAATAAACTTGGTTTGGAATTTAGAAGGGACTGTGGCTCTGAGACCCAGTGTGGGGTGAGGAGTGGGTAGGCAGAAAGAACAGGATTTTGTTTGGCTTCTGGATGCAGGTTTGGTGAAGAGGACAGTTCTCAATCTTGGCTGCACGTAACCATCCTAAGAGGAGCATCCAAAAAACAGATGTCAGAGTCCCAAACGATCCTGATAAAATTTTAGAGCTGAGCGTGCCCTGGAGATACACACGGAGGTGAGTGAGGGTAGGTGGGCGTTCTCTCACTGTCCAAAGAAGCTTCTGTCCCTCTGAGAATTCCTTCATCCTCCTGCCTAGGACCAAAATGAACCAGCACAGCACAAAATCCTTAGCTCAAACCGAGAAAGGAGTTTATGTCCAGGAGATCCACAGAGTTCCTGCTTGAACTGCAGCGAGGGGCTCTGGCCAATTCATTGGGCAATATTTGGGATTTTTATTAAGGGTCTCCACACTGCCTACTGCCTGGCTGGGACTTTTCACCTCCACCTGCCCTGGAAAGGAACAAGGCGGACACCTATGAAGGGGTCCAGAATATGCCACTATAGCATAAAAATTATTTTTGAGCAGAAGGCACTCATTGCTGAAATCTCTTCTCTGAAAAGCAGAGCCTGTTTACCCTACTGCACTAGGAAGACCTCAGTTGTCATAAATCCCCTCTCTGGGTGGGGCCAAGGAGGACTGACTCTCATCACAGTTGCCACACCTAGCACCTAAACAAACAGTGGCACAAAGCTACCCTATCTCCCATCTCTTCTGCTAAGGGCCCATTTATCTTTCCAAAATGTTGTCTGTTTCCCTGTAAGTGCTGTTCTCCCTCCCCACCTATTTCGATGGTATACAAATTCTAACTGCTTCTTTGCATCACATTTTTCTGTGAACTCCCATATGTATGTGATTAAATGTCATTTCTCTTGCTAATCTATCTTTTGTCAGTTTAAGTTGCAAGCCCCCAAAAACAGAACCTAAGAGGGTAGAGGAAAAAGTTTTTCTTCCCAACACCTACAAACCTTCCCCACATCACTGCTGGCAATACAGAACCCTGTTTCTTAAAGTCTATTCAAGCAAGACAACCCACCCTGCAGGATGCTCCCACCCCAAAAGGTTTCCGCAGTCAAATAAATTTGGCAAATGCTATCCTCTACATCGCCCTTTTGGATAGTTACGAATATATATCAGTATTCTAAATGCATTAAATTCTGCAATATGAGTTTTAAAAAACCGAAAAACAAAAAACTAAGCTCTTACATGATCTTTTTTTTTCTTAAAGATGACTGGTAAGGGGATCTATTCCCTTGACTTGGTGTTGTCAGCACCACACTCTCCCAAGTGAGCCTTAGGCCGGTCCTTAAATGATCTTTAATTGTTTCCCAAAAATGATTGTCTGTGGAATCCTTTTGCCCGTAGAATGACTATTAATGGTCCCATAGAGAACACAGTTTGGGAAACACTGGTTTAGACTTACAGGCCCATCACATCTCTCTGCTCCTGCCCTGGGCCTGATGTCAAATAAACCCAGCCTCTCTGGACACAAATTAGCTGGGGGCAAGGTGGAGAGTGCCAGCCCCACAGGTAGGAGGGCTTACCTGGGGCAGCCACAGATCTTGGAATAATATTTTAAAATCCAAATCCCTCAATTACCAAAGGACACAAGAGCGGTCATTGCAACATGGCTTATAAAGGCACAGAACTGAAGACAACCCAAATGTCCATCAAGGGGAAACTAGAAAGCTATGGTATATCTAACCAATACCGTACAGCAGTGAAAACAAACAGACCAGAACTACGGGTACCAGCGCAGATGAATCTCACGCTCACAGATGTCAAACGTAAACTGCAAAAGGATGTTCATATGTGACATGATACTAGTTGTATAATTTTATAACATGCAAAACAACACTATATATTACAGAGAGAAACACAGCTATGTAGCAGAGGTTTCAAGGTATACATGGAAATGATCAGCATGAATCCGGATGTGGCCAAGCCTGGTGGGTGGAGGGATGACACCAGCTGACAGTTACTTCTCAGGCCAGACAGAGGCACCCAGGTGCTCACTATCTGAGATGATGCATATTTTTAAAAACTGAAAGAGACAGGCCGGCCCGTGGCTCACTTGGGAGAGTGTGGTACTGAGAACACCAAGGCCCCGGGTTCGGATCCCATATACAGATGGCCGGTTCGCTCACTGGCTGAGCGTGGTGCTCACAACACCAAGTCAAGGGTTAAGGTCCCCTTACCGGTCATCTTTTAAAAAAAAATAAAATAAAAATAAAAAAAATAAAAACTGAAAGAGAAATCTTTAACTGCATTGGGTTAAAAAAAAAAAAGTCAGTGAGCTCTTCTGTGGCTAACTGGCTGGGTGACCTGGGAGAAATGTCATAACCACCCTGAGCCTCAGTTTACCCACCTGTAAATCGAGGGAAATGAAACCACCTGGCTATCTGGCTGCTCAAGAGGTGGTTGTTCAAACTTCCTGCCCTTCCTTATGCGGTTTCGGGATCTTATGAGTTAAAAACATAAAAGCACTTTGAAAACCACATGAAGCTTCCATCTAAGCAAGGGGGAGCAACCAGGGGCGCCAGGCCTGTTTTCATGACCTAGCAGAAAATCCCCTAGCCACAGGAAGCCTTGTTTTTTCCTCTGGGGTAGAGGCCTAGGTCTCAGGCCTGGGGTCTAATGGGATTTGGGGGCTGCTCCGGCTGATATGAGACTTTTGGCAGCCCTGGACCTGCTCTTGGTAGCCCAGGAGGTGTCTGAAATCCTTCGTCCCTTTAGCAAAGACCCAGGGGCAAATAAAACCCTCACCCATAGCAAACTAAGACGCTTGTTTGAATCGGGCCCAAACCAGCCCAGCCCAGCTCTCTCCCCTTCTCCTTTCTCTCCCCACAGAACCAGGGGCACAGGAAACTGGAGGATGGGAGGCAGCTGAAACATCACTTCTGGCTGTTTATTTGGAGATGGGACACGAACCCACCTTCCCCTCCCGATTCACTCCACAAACCTGGCATCCCTCTGTACCCGGCCCTCCCTGTCCAAGGGCTGCTGATCCCGATCACGAGCCACCCAAGGGCTGGCGGGCTCCACCATCCAGCTTTCCATCTCATCGGGCAACAGGCTTGGCAGCCTGGAGGTCAGAAGGATGAGTTCAAATCTGACTCCCCACTGATGAGGGGAGTGGCTCTGGACAAATTTCTTAACCTTTGAGGGGCAGTTTTCTCATCTGCAAAACGGGGCAAGGGATATCGTGGAGAGTGGAAAGGAAAAGAGATGGCATCCGTGCCCACCGGCCCTGCGCCAGGCACCCAAGCACATGATCCACAGCGTGAGTGTGGGCAGGAAACAGCGGGGGCAGGAGCAGCTGTCCGCCTGGGCTGCGGCCTCGGAGTCGGAAGTGGAAAATGGATAAGCAGAAACTGCTCGCTGACGACGAGTCTCATGTATCTCGGCTTTAACACCCTCATGGTGCATCTGGAAGATCATCTGGGCACGTTCTCTTTTAAAAATACATTAAAAATGTAAAATGCCACAAATACACAATATGCAAGTTAGAAACGGGAACTGGATGATTTCAACCATTATCTGTTCATTCATTCATTCCTGCCTTCCTCTGCTCAAAGCCAATGGACTGAGGGTCTCCTGAGTGCAGGTGCAGTGACAGGTATGGGCCGGGGAGCCTCATGCACATAGGACCTGCCTGCTCGGTCTTAGTGTCAGGGAGGAGACACAAGATTTAAAATACGGCCACAGGGGTGGCTTGTTAGCTCAGTTGGCTGAAGCACAGCTAGATATATACATACATATATATATATACACACACACACACACGTATATAAGGACCTGCAGCACCTGAGAACAGCCCACGGAGGCCCAACTTCTGCGGGGAGCAGGTGTCCTAGGCAGCGGGTCCTGCAGAGGCGAAGGCCCAGAGGCAAGCCTTGGGGAGGCGGTTCAGGAAGTCTGAGAGGAGGGTGTGAAAGGCAGGGGGCAAGCCATGAGGCTGGAGACAGGGAAAGTCATAAAGTGTCATACATAAGGTGCCACCGTGGGCTATTTTTCCAGATCCCAGGAAAAGCCTCCTCCACTGACAGGGAGGACAGCACCTTGCAGGAGGAGCTGGGAAGTCTGGCCTGAACTCCCTGCATGGCCCTGGGCTGGTCACTTAACTCCCCTGGACCTAAGTTTCTCACTTGCAAATCAAGCAGACAAACCCTAGTCTCTTTCAGCTGCAGAATTCTGAGTCTGAAAAACAAAAAACGCAAAAAGGAAGCATGTGCACAGGCCCACATCCTCACCTTTGCTTGTACAAGAACAGGGGCAAGGGTTTTGCTACTGGTTTCTTTCCTACCCAGCCTAGGGGGAGCCTTCTTATAGACTGCAGAGCTGGAAGAGCCTACGGGAGCTCAGAACTTTCCAGGGCTTGAGACACTCAAGGGAATTAATTCCTCCTAAACCTTCCAGGGTAGGGTCACATCTTCCCAACTGTACGAGCTTCCTGTTGCTGCCATAGCAAATGACCACGCACATAGTGACTTACCTCAAATTTGTCATCTTACAGTTCTGGAGGCCAGAAGTCCAACACAGTCCCACTGGGCTAAAATCAAGGTGCTGGCAGGGCTGTGCTCCTTCTGGAGGCTCCAGGGGAGAATCTGTTTTCTTGCCTTTTCCACCCGCCCACATTTCTTGGATCCTGGCTCCGCCCCCCTTCTTTAAGGTCTTTCCCACGCTACATTGCTCAGACACAATCTCTTCCACTTTTAAAAACCCTTGTGATGACACTGGGCCCCAGTTTGGATTATCCAGGGTAATCTCCCTATTTGAAGACCAACTGATTAGCAACCTTAGTTCCATCTCCCACCTCAATACCCCTCTGCCATGTAACCTAACATAGTCCCAGGTTCTGGGGATTAGGACGTGGACATCCCCAGGAGTCATTATTCTGCCATCCCCAGGTCCTCGGTGGAGATCACAGGCCCAGGAGACCACCCACTCAGGAGCTGAAGGACTCCATTCTCCATAAAATTGGGCAGGGGGCCAGGGGGGCGGGCGGGTGTGCAGGGAGTGGTCCTTGCCGCTGCCATGTGGAGCGGCTGAGGTGCTTACAGGCCACCTGGAGCAGAGTCCCACATGCAAAGGGCTCCATAATCACTGCTCCTGCATCGCCAAATCTTAGAAGAACTGACCTCGTCCCGACAGCCTCTCAAAACCCTCCGTTTCCTTTGGTTCCAAGGCCAGGAGCACTGCCTGTAGGACACTTTCCAGAGCCACTCAAGCCCTGGCCCCTCCAAGAGTCATACCCCCAACACGATGCTGTAAGCAGGTGTGTCGTGAACCCACTCACACCTGCCCCTGTGCATGTCCACAGGAGAGGCCATGAGGATGCCCCTTTCAGTGCACGTACAGTGCAGGACAGGGCCAGATGCCGACAATCAGCTGAGGTCGCCAGTGCAAACCAGGAGCTCCCAGCATCCCCTCTGACTCAGGACAGGGCCCAGGAGAAGCTTCTGGAGAAGCCTGACTTTCCTACAGGGAATAGGACTGCAAGACGATGTACGTGAAAGGGGTTGGGGTGGGAGCGCAGCAAAAAGTCCTTCCCAGACTCCATTCTTGGTTCCTGACACATGGTTCTCCCAGGCACTATTGGGGTTCTCTTAGGCTCCCCCAGCCTGGCCTCCCTCTCCACTATGTGGTCTCCTCACCAGAACCATCAGGAGGCCAGAGAGGTCAACAATCCCTCATCTGGCGCTGACAGGCAGGAGGTCATCCCACCTCACCAAGCGACCTCCAAGAGTACAGAGAGCCCCCCTTCCTCCAAGAGAGACAGTCAGGTACATCAAGGCACCCCTACCTGTCCAGCAAGATGAATTTTCTATCAGTGAGCCCTGGCCATTCTGGCTTCTCCACAGGGAGGTCCCAGGGGCCGGGGGGTGGGGGGAGGCATGAGGAAGAGGGGGTCATTACTCTGTCCCTGGGAACCAGGCCACTAGTCCTGGACTCGGGCCAAACCACAGAGGCCTCACTTCTCTCTTGGACTTCTTGCTTTTCAAGCACTCTGCACCAGGCGTCCTTGTTTCCATCAGTCTGGCCCTGCTGGTGTTGGGCAGCCACAGCCTGGGAGAGGCCGAGGTGCCCTGAGCCACAGCAGCTCCCCACGAGGTGTCCAGGGTGAGAGGCTGCCCCGGGGGCAGGAGGTCTGGGCCACGGGCCTGGTTGGCTGTGTGGCCTTGGGGAGGTCACTTTGCCTCTCTGGGCATCTGGTTTCCTCCTCTGTAAATTGAGGGAGTGGAGCCAGGTGATCTGCATGATCCACGTGAGCCTGTGACTTGTCCAGGGCATACTGCCTCCTGCACCCCTCCCTCGTCAGCCCCAAGCAAACCTTGCAGAACCCACTCACACCCTCCTGCCTAAGAAACACTGGGGGAAGTTCCTGACACTGTGCCCCAAACAGTGGCACCCTGGCCTTCTCCCTGGTATTCTCCGCCAAGCACAGAGGGTCAGCTCGCCGTGCAGGAGCCCTCATGGGGCTTCCAGTCACTCCTAAGACTGGAGCTGGCTGCCGGGAAGCGGCGTTTGCCCACCTCCGCCCCAGTGCAGCAAAACAGGAGACCGTAGGTGGCAGGGGACACAAGAAGCCAGGCCATTCCCGCCAGCAGGGGCGGGAGGAAGCCAGCACGTGATTCCAGCCTGAGGTTCTGGGGGGGAAGGGCAAGCCGCAGGCAAAGGGAAGCAGGGCCCCCCAGGCGCTCAAACTGTGGGGGGATGGGAAGGGCTCCTGCCTGACACCCCCACGGGCTGGCTGCAGCCCAGGGCCTCCAATGACTCCGGGAGGACCCCGCCCCCAGCCCATCTCAGGGGAGAAAGTGAGCTCTTTGCTTTGCCAAATCCCAGTAATGAATCCCACATTCATTCCATCCCTTCTGCTTATTGGAAACCCTCCCTCCACCTTCTGAATTTGCTCTGAACAGCTGGCCTGCAGAAGTCTTGGAATGAAATATGCAGGGTGGCTCCGAGGAGGTGCCTGTGCAAAAGAGCTCTCTGCATCCCCCACCCACCCCTTCCTCTGAAGATAAGGCCTCTCTGTTCCTGCCCTTTCCCTGGGAAAGCTGGAGAGAGGGCCACACATTAACTCTTTCATGCATCAGCTTCCTGCAGGCTGCCTCATTCCCCCCATCCAGGCCTGCAGGGTGGGAAAGGGATCCAGCCAAGCTGAACTCCAGCCCAACCAAGATGAGCAACCTAGCGTGGCCGGCAGAGCACTCACACATAAACATGCGCACCGGTCTAGAGAGCAAAAGAACGTATGCTTGCCTCTCTCTGGGCCCTGCAGCAACACTTGCAAGTTCTAGCCCCGCATGCAGCAAACGGTGTAAGCATTTTGCAGGTGGACAAAAGGGACACCCCCAAGAGGTCCGTGCGTACCAATCGCACAGAGGCAGTGCTCTGAAGTGAACATGTTCAGATCCCCACAGTGGCACTGGCAAGCTTGTGCTACTCATCTGAACATGCCCAACACACACACGATAAAGACAACACAGTGACCTCCCACAGACGGCTGCGAGACCAGGGCAGAAGTGAAAGACCAGAGCAAAGGCACCCATAAAACTACACCAACTCCAGTTACCAAGAATACCTATCGTCATGCCAAAGGGTGTCACAGCTCCGCATGTTGTGTTAACATCTTGCTGGAATGACGTGTGTGAGATTGGGCTGCACTGATGAGCGGCCACCAACCAGCACCTCCAGCCCCACCCAAGGATGCCATTCTGCTTCCCATCAGGCGCAGAGCTGGTGGCACTGAGAGCTATGGCCACCACAGTGGCTCTAATTCTCTCTCCACCTGAGCATGGGCTCTGCAGTCTGAGAGGACAGGAGAGGAGGACACGGAGCTACCACATGGAACCAGGGCCTGGGAAACATACTCCAGTTTATATGTGTCGCTTGTAACAGAATACCTGAAACGGGGTAATTTACAAAGAAATGAAATTTATCTCTTCAAAGTTATTCGAAGGCTGGGAAGTCCCCCCAGTCCCGGGGGCACATCTGGTGAGGGCCTTGTTCTAGGTGAGAACTCTCTACAGGGTCCCATGGTGACAAGGGTATCACATGGTGAGAATGGCAAGAGGGCATTAACATGCTCACTTGCCCTCCTTATAAAGCCACCAGTCCACAACCATGATAACCCATTAAACCATTAACCTATTACCCCATGAATGGATTAATCCATTTACCTCTTAAAGGCCCCAACTTTTAAATACCATAATCAAATGTCCCACCCTTTCAACACTGTTACAATAGGGATCAAGTTTCCAATACATGAATTTTAGGAAAACATTCAACCTATAGCAAGCTCAACCACTAACCCACTGTGTGACCCTGGCCAAGTCACTGCACCTCTCTGGGCCTCAGGTTCTCCACTGTAACACAAGGGAGCTGAATCAGAGGGCTGGCCATGGTTAGGAATGGGGGCTCTGGAGCCAAGCTTCCTGAATTCAAACCCTCCCCCTGCCTTACCCACCAGCTGTGTGGCCTTGGGCAGGTTACTTAACCTCTCCGTGCCTTGGGTTCCTCATCTGTGAAATGGGAATAACAGAATCAACCTCACAGGGTTGTTGGGAGGATTAAATGAGATACTTACTCCAAGTAAAGAAGCCCTAGTTACCTTCATTGGGCATCACCACCACTGTCACGGTCACCAGGGTCCCCCTCTGGCCCTGACAGCCTGATGCCTTCGCAGATGAAGGGTGAGCATCCCTGCTTCCTCCACAGCCCTCTTTTCCTCTCTTACCTCCAATGATGGTGGCCACAGCTGGAGTCTAGTCCTAGTTAAAGTGACCGACCACCCTCCTGACTAGGGTCAGAGATCCCAAGTCTGGCACCTGTGGTCCAGATGCAAGAAGGTTGAACCATCTCTCTTTGTTTTCATCGAACGCACACTTTTCACTCCCTCCTCCAAGTAAGTCTTTGCTTCATGTGCAAGAGCAAATACCAATCCTCAAGTCCAGGATGGGGCTGCAAAGAATGCCTTGGATTTGAGGTTTGTTAGAATGAGGGGGTCATGTTACAGGTGCTGTCAGGGTACCCCGGAACTGCAGAGCTGTCTGCAGCCCATGGATGGTCCCCTGGAGGCCAGTGGGGCCCTGCCCACCTCCACCCATCACACCGCTCGGCCAACTGGTAAGAAAAACAGGCTGTAAATTCAGAGCCAACGGGTTCACGTGCTAGGTTCAACAGACCAAGGAAAGATTTGCAAAATGTGTAAAGCAACAGAGATCTTACACCGGCATCAGCAAACCGTCCTATGGATGGTGGGCAGCCACTCTACCAACTGCTGTGATGTTCCTGGACACTCTGTGATATGGACAGGGTGAAATGAGGGCCAGGGAGGTTACGTAACATGCCCCAGGCCACACAGCTGATGGGTGCGGGAGCCATCCTAGAGCCAGCCTGAGCCATGCTGTCACCAGGCTGCATGATGGTATTCTAGAGAACCTTCTGCAGAAAGCAGGCCCAAGAGCTTCCAATCAGGAGCTGCCCCAATTGATGGGGAGGGGCCCTACCTCTACAAGCACATGCCTCCTGGAGACAGCTCCACGGAGAGCAAGCCCACAAACACCAAACCCAGGGCCCTTCGATAAAGAATGGGAAATGTGAAAAACTTACACACACAGAGAACAGATGCAGCTTAGAATTTCTAATGAACCAGACACACACACACACACACACACGCACGCACACACACACTCAAAATGTCTGGTTTTCGAAGGCCAAAAGACTGTGCTGGGAAGCCCCCCGATCAGGCGAGGCCCCACAGCAAGCTACCCTCTCTGCCCGTTACCAGCAAGGGGCGGAAGGACTTAATTAGTACCATACGGGGCGGCGAGAACCAGAGGAAGGGGGCAGAAAAGGAAAACAGGCAACATAAATGGCCTGGGAGGGTGGGCTGGGAGACCAAGGAGGAAAGGGCAGGGGTGCACTCCCATCCAGAGAGTCTGACCGGGGTGCAGGGGGCAGCCCCATCCCCTCACTCTTCCTCTGCAGATTTATTCCAGCAGCTCATTACCCACAGCCTGCAGCGGGCAGCTAGATTCGGCACAGAGGCTAGACTCCAGCTCCAGCCCAACCCCTCCCGAGCTCTAGAAAGTGGCCAGAGAGTGCCATGGGATGCAGCTGCTGTTTCCGGAGAGGCCGAGCAGGACTCGAGGGTTGGGTGGAAAACAGCTGGAGCTCAATCCAGGCTGGCTGCCTCAGGCACAGGAGCAGCTCAATGACATGAGTGCCACATGCCAGCCCCGGCCCTAACCAGACATGGGCCTGAAGGAGGGTTCCCTGAGCAGACACCTTGGTGGCTCCCCTCGTCAAACCCCACCTATCCTAGTGAACCCCCCTCTCTGCTCTGCCTGACCACCACGTGCTTTGGGGCAGGAGCCACCAAGCCAGGTCTCAGCCCATGGCCAGCGGCTGGGAGGCAAAGCTGCCCGGTGACCCATGAGGGAGGGCCCTGAAGTGCTTCTCAGGAAGGTTTCCTGGCTCAAGGAAGAGGCTCACAGGAAGGGAGCCCATCCTTCCTCTGAATGTGGCTGTGTTGGCGTACGCTGCAGCACCATGTGATCCTGGGGACACAGAGGCTGAGGATGGCAGGACAGAGGGTCCTCCCTAGCATCCAGGAGCAGCCTGGGCTCAGGGTGTCCCATTTAGGGCAACAGTAAATTCTCTTTAGAGTTTAAGCCACTTTGAATTGGGTTTTTTGCTCCTAGAAGCCAAAAGCGTCCTGTTTGTTTGTTTGTTTTTGTCTTTTTCGTGACCAGCACTCAGCCAGTGAGTGCATCGGCCATTCTTATATAGGATCCGAACCCGCGGCGGGAGTGTCGCTGCGATCCCAGCGCCGCACTCTCCCGAGTGCACCACGGGCTCGGCCCAAAAGCGTCCTGTTAGAGCAGCCCAGGGCACCGCAGGCCATGGTGGCGAGGCACGGAAAGCCATCCACAAAGAGCAGGGGACCTTCCCACTTGCAGACTCAGCCCTGCAAAGGGCCGTCCAGACACCACCCCATGCCCACACTGCCACCTTCTCAGAGCCCAGGGGGACAGAAGCGCCCAGGAGAGGGAACTGCAGGGGGCCGGCCGCCTCGTGGGAAAAGGAACTGTAGTCTGAGCCGAGGCTCCCAAGTCAGCAACCCTGTGTTCCCGCTGCCGCAGCAGTCTCCTGTTGATGGCTTCCAGAAAAAGCATTCCGTCTCAGGGTCCTGAGATCCAAGCATGTTCTTGGAAGAGACACTACGACAAACGCTAACCCTGAGTGCGTGCTGTGGGCACAGCTCCCAGCACCGCACATGCACCCCCGGTCCTCATCGCCCTCCTCCTTGAACAGATTAGGAAACCAGGCACAGAGGGGTTCAGCAGACTGCCCCAGGTCACACAGCATGAGAGCTGTCCCCTTCACTGCTGGCCTTCCACGTGTCCCTCCTGCTCGGTGGGGCAGCCTGGTGGTCCCGTCACCCCCGACCCTGGGGTCAGGGAGCACAGCATTGTCCCTGCCTCTCTCTATCCCCATTTCTCAGCTCCAGGCCTGGCACAGAGGTGGCCTCAACAAGTGAATAAATGAATGAACAAATGAATGAGAGCCTGACGACAGAGGATGAGGGTAAAACACGATAAAAGTAGCCTCCGCCACCACAATGACGGTGACAACAGAGTGCTAGCAGGTGGGCCCCTTCTAAGCACGCTGCTCATATGAACGCATTCGTCTCTCACTGTGGTGTCTTGAGTGGGCCTTTCTATCAGCCCATTTTACAGAGGGGAAAATAAGTTAAACATATTGGCCAAGGTCATGTGGCCAGGAAGGGTCATGGCCAGGAAAGGTCATGGCCACGGATGGAGCCCAGGCACTGTGGTCCCCTGTTTCATGGACAACCCTGTGAAATAAGAAGACAGAAGCATTTAAGGGGCCACATCCTGCCCACCACCCCCAGCTGGGGCTCTACCCTCTGCTGAAAACTCCCCATCCTGTCCCCAAGTCCCATCACCCACAAGATGGCTTTTTTTTGGCAGCTGGATGTTACAGGAATCAGGATCGAACCCTGGACCTTGGTGTCATCAGCACCACGCTCTAACCAACTGAGCTAACCAGCCAGCCCCAAGATGGTTTTTTAACATCCTGTACCCTCCTACGGCAATTTGGCCCTAACCTTTTATAAGGTAAGACTCGGGCAGAGGGAAGAGTTTGGAAATCCCCAAGCGAGTGGGCACCCCTGTATGAGCAGGGAGAACGGTCTGATCTCGTTTTTTTTTTTTTTTAAATAATCATTTGTATTAAGTACATAAGCAGAAAGACTGGAAGGAACACCGAGACGTTAACAGTGCTTATCTCTGTAGGATGCAATGACTGATCATTTTCTCTATATTTTTCTACATTCTTTTTTTTTTTTTGGCGTCTGGCTGGCATGGGGATCTGATCCCTTGACCTTGATGTTATAAGGCTGCACTCTAACCAACTGAGCTAACAAGCCAGCCTCTATATTTTTCTAATTAAATTTTTTTGTCATGAGTAGGACTAATTTTTAAAATCACGAAAGACGAAAGTTGTTTTTCCATCAGGAAGACAAACACTCCTTATCAGTTCTAACAACCACCCACTGGCATCGCCCGGCCAAGCAGACAGAACATTACAAGGAGCTGGCAGCCTGACACTGGGCTGGGGTCTCCCGGGGCACCTCCGAGGGGCCAGCATCCAGTTCCTTCTCCAGAGCTGGGTCCAGGAGCCAAGAGCAGGTGTGTGTGGTGGGCGCTTTAAGGGCCCTGCTATGAAGTCACTTTCCTGGTTGCAGTGCACAAGCCGCTGGCTGCAGGGCACACACAGGTTCAGCCAGGGTTTGTGTCAACATGGCTCTGCTTTATCCACAGCCTGGTGGGGTTCCTCCACCCCGGCCCAGTATGACAACCCCAGGAAAAATGTCAGCAGGGAGGGAGCCACTGGCAGTGTGAGAGGAGAGACTTTCCAGGGACAGATTTGTAAAATATTTGCTGTGCCAAGTCCTCCCCAAGGACTTCTGAGACCTCCACTGCCCCCTGCTGACCAGCCACAGCTGGGAGAGGAAGATGGGGTGGACACCCAGCAAGGCCAAGCTGGGGAGGGTGGCCAGCACCCCCAATGTGAAGCAGTGATCCTCTGGCCATGAGGACACCGGCCTGGACTGGAAATGAGAAGACTGGGGGTGCACACACTCTGCCTGCACAGGGCACCCCATGACTAATCCCACACTCTGCCTGCACAGGGCACCCCATGACTAATCCCATCAGGGCCAATCCCCAGAGTCTGCTGTCATCCCATGGAATAGAAAGTGGGACACTTACAGAAGCCAGATGCTTCTGTCCACCCTTAAACCTGTTCTCAAGAACATGCTGGAAATGGATTTGATGGCTGTCAAAGTGTTGGGGGAGGCAGTGTCACAGTTCTCCAGTAGGAGAGGGGAAAAAAAGGAGAGAAAGTAGAAAGGCGACAGCTTTCATCCCGTCCAAGTGATCTTCCCCACTCAAGTCTGGCACGGGACCACCTACAGTGGGCCTGCAGGGCATGTCCATAGTTTAAGGGCTCTTCCAGAATATATGCCCCTCCATACCCCCCAAAAGCTGGGGTTCAACCTGATGAACCACCTTCGAGCATCAGCCCATCTGCCTGGTCCAGCCTCCCCCCTCGAGCCCTGCGTGGTTCCAGGCCTCACCCCCTGCACCAGGGGGACAAACCCAGGAGGCAGCTGCTGTGTGCCCATGAGGCCCTTGGGCCAGCAGCCTGGGTGCAGGTCCCAGACCTTCCATTTGCACCATGCGAGGACAGTCTAGCATTGACTTCTGAGCTTCACTCTCTGCTTCTGCAGAAAGGGGGTACGGCACTAAACCCCCGTGGCAAAGCAACAGTGGCAAGTGGTGAGTGGTTCTTAGTCCACCCATGAGTTGGCACTACCAAGACTGCAAACCACTCCGGGAGCCAACCCAAGGCACAAGTGCAGCATACATGCCAGAGCCTGGTCCGTCCCGAGTCTGCCCTACCCACAGCATGGCTCTGAGCACACTCTGTCCTTCCCTGAACCTGAGTCTCGACTCTCAAGGTCTCTAAGATCCCTTCTGTGCTCGCTGCTTAGGATGCAAACTCGAAACCAAACCCTGCCCCGGCGGCCACCCTCCCCAACCCCTCGTGGCCAGCACCCTTCAGCCTGTTATTACCATCCTGTCCATGCTCCACACCAGCATCCTTAAACGCTTCCTCCTCCAGGAAGGAGACCATCCCCAAACATGTCCCCTAGGAAAGCCACCCCTTGTGATCATAGCTCAGAAAACGGAAAAGCAGCTTCCACCTTCTCCTCTCGCTGGCCCCTTGGCCTTTTCTGATGTCTCCTCTGAAATGCTGATCCTCTGATTCTCCTCTGATTCCCACGAAACAATCAGCCCCAGCCCCTCCACCAACACAGTCGGAGAGCAGACTGCGGCCCAGGCGTCCGTCCAATCACGTCCACATTGTGCGTCTTGCGAGAGCCAGCGCACCACTCGGCCAAGGGATGCCTGGATGCTGATGGCATCGGTACTGTTGTGGTCAACACGCCTCTCTACCTGCGGCCTGCCTTCCGCAACACAGGCCAGCCTCAGCCTCAGGAGCTGCACACATGCCCACTCCTCTACACCCCAAGGAGCTCATCCACACACTGGAGGACATAGACTGCGACACAAGCCGCAAACAGCCTCACCGTAACCATGCACACAGGGATGTGAGATGGCTGTGATACCACCACTCAGCACAGTTGATATCCCATTAAATTCCCAAATTTATCCCCAAGGTACAAACCATGACATAAATACAGAGTAGTCAATAACCTGCCAATTAGAATTTGAACTTGAATGTGGCTCCAACCCCCTTCCCTCCATCTTCCTTGAGCCCACATGGTGCCCAGCACAAAGTAGATGCTTATTAAATATTCATGAACAACTGAACCCCAGCTGGGAAGCACTCCCTCCCCTGCTGACCCCCACAGCCCTCCTAACCTGAGCTCTGAGGCTGCCAGTATTCCCCCTTCCAGCATTGCTATCTGCAGCCTGGGCTCTCGCTGTGTGACTCGGACTCAGTGTCCTAACCTCTCTGGGCTGCATCTGCAAGAGGAGGACACAGCAATGAAGGCTACTTCATATGGTCACTGAGGGGTTGCCTGCATGGCTAAAACCTGCTGAGCCCATGACATAGGCCAGCTTCCCCTGTATCATGGAGGGTACGGACTGTTCCCCTTCTTCTAAATAAGGAAGCTGATAGGTTCCAGAAAGCACACAAGGTCACCTGGCTTGCAAGTGGGCACAGTGGATACAGAGCTCGGAGCCACCCTCTTGCCTGCCATCCTGCGTCCCCAAATGAGATCTTGCACGTATTCGACAGCCGGCACTTTGTCAACAGTTTGACCTGCACCAGGGTCACTGTGTCAGCTGGGCCTACCACGCCACCCTCCCGGACCTCTGTCCAAGGCGGGGCCAGTCCTCAATCCATGCCTCCTTGCCAGTTTCCTACCCGAGAATGTGCAAAGGCCCTGGAATCAGAGGTCCAGCTTGAATCCTGGCACTGCCCGGCACCTGCTGTGTGACTATGGGCCAGTGACTCAGCCTCTCTGTGCCTCCTGGGTTGCTGTCAGGGTTACAGGAGATGTATGGAGAGTGCTGAGCTTGGTGGCTGGTGTGCTGGAAAGGCTCGTTACGGGGCAGCTGTGGGGTTAGGACAACAGTGATGACGATAAATGAATCAAACTAAAAAGAGAAACTGGGCCTGGGGAGCCGGTGCTGATCACACACACCGGAGCTGAACAGGACACTCTGACATAATGAGAAGGTGGGGCCAGCTCCAAATAGCAGCCTCGGCGGGGCCTGCGATGACTAGGCCCTGGATGCTGTCCAGGGAGAGCTCCTCTCCCCCCACCCCTGCCCACCCAGTCTCCTGTCCCAGCCTGACTGCCCCCTGGGAGAGCAACAGGTTCCAACAGGTTCCCTACCAGGACAGGAGCAGAACACAGACACACGGGGCTCATGGCCCTGCAGTGGCAGTGGGAGAATAGCAAACAGGTGACACTCTGGTGCCCTCCCCCGAAACAGACATTGCCAGTCTACAGCAGAGATTTTTCCTGCTGGCCTCAGAATTCTTCTCAACACTGCTTCAGGCAGCCACGACCCAGGGATGAGAGCTAGCCCTGCTGCAAAACACACTCACCAGGCCTGGCCGACAGCCAGAGCCAGGCTAGGCTGGGGCAGGTGATGCAGGGCATCTCCTTTAGCAAACAGGAAACCTGGCCCAGCAAATTCTTCCTCTGAGTGCTTCCGGAACTCACCTACTCTCTCTGTTCCCATGGTTCCAGCCTTAGCCTCCCAGAGCTCAGGGAGCTTCTCCCATCCCCTCCATCCTGTCCCATCCATTTGAGCTCGATCAGTCACCTAGAAACACCTCCAACCATCCTTCCCGGGCACCTGAGCTGGTCAGTGGCTTTAGGGTTGCCCCTCACCTGATCCAGCTCCAGCAGCCCAGCCAGACAGGCCCAGCCCACACTGACCAGCATACATACGTGGCATTTCCACCTCCAGCCTGTACTTAGGCCACACTCCAGGACCTCAACCCCACCTAGGGACTCCAGAGCACTGGCATCTCTCTCTCTGACTCCTGCTTAACACCACCATCAGCAATGCATTCAACAGCGAAGTCTTAGCTGCTTGATAAAACGATGCCTCTTTGCCCTCTATCCTAATATCTGCCTGCAGACAACCCTCCCACTTTCTAAGGCCACCAGATGCCACTTCTTCCAGGAAGCTTTCCCTGACTTCTCCAGTTAAATGGAGCCTCCCTTCCTCTGTGCTCCCCAGTGCTCAGCAGGCATTCACTGAGCACCATGACATGCCAGGCACCTATGGCACAGGCTAGTGCCCCTGCCTTCATGGACAGCACATGAACAAATAAATCACAAGACACTCAGTACCCATCCGTGCTTCACAGAAAGCCACCCATAGGCATGGGAGGGCTGCTTTAGCTGGGGCAACGGGGAGGCCTCTCCAGGACAGTGGCATTTAAGTAGGGACCCAAATGAGGCAGCCAGGAGAAGACCTGGGGAGGGACTTCCCAGGAAGGAACACGCAAGGTGAACACCTTGCAGTGGGGATGAGCCTGTGTCCCTGGAGTAGCCAGGCTGGGGAACTGGACATCACTGAGCAGGGGTTTGGGGCAGCGACCAGATGACAGCCATACTTTCGACTACCACATGACAGGGAGTCAGTGTCTCAAGTACAGCAGGCGCTCACAGGAAGGTGCAAGCTGGGGAGTGACTTGATGGGGTTCTGCATTCAGAAGCTCACTGCCGCTCCCAGGCTCACGGTGCCCCACCACACATACCTCCAGGGGGCACTCTTCACGCACAACACCAGCGGTGCGCCTGGGGGAGGCATGCTGCACATGGACCTTGCTAGCCACCATGGAGGGCAGACTGCAGGGGCAGCGTGGGGCAGGGGGTCAGTTCTAAAGGGACGACTGCCCAAGCAGAGGGAGGGAGAACACTCAGACTCAGGATCTGTTTTGGAAGCAGCCACCGACAGGACTTAAAAAGGAGTAGAAAGATCAATTCCTAAACTTCTTAGGCCCAGGCCACTCGGGGGGTAGGGGGCTGTTTCCTGAGATGCGGGGGCCTGGCTGGGAGGTATTCCATACAGCTCAGGGAGGGCTGGACCTGACTGGGAAGGACTGGGAAGGTGTCCCACCACCCCCATGGCACTCCCTGAGGCCAGGGCCCTCTGCTCACCCTGACCCACTGTTCTGTGTCACCCCCTGCCTGTCCAGAGGCAGAGCTATAGCTTCTCACAGCCAGGAACACAATCCCAGCGCTCAGCACAGTGCCCCGAGCCTCTCATCAGCCTCTCCTCCTTTTACAGCAGGGACCTGCAGCTCCCAGGGGCCTGGGTCTGTCCAGGACCACTCAGCCAGCATCGGGCAGAGCCGGGCCCACCCTGTGACTTTCAGCTCCAGGTAATATGCATGGTCAAGCTCCACACAGAGACCTAAGCCCATGGGTAAATACCTGGTGGGTGGTGGGTGTGTGGTTTCCTCTTCTTAGCCTCCCAACATGTGTATGCCTGGTCCCCGGGGGCAGGGAGCAAGAGGACCCGGCCTTGGGGGTGTGCAGGGTGTGCAGGGCTGGCCACTCAGCCAAGGCTCCTTCCATGTATAGCTACCATGTATGGTCAACCCCAGGGCAGCATCCTCACGGCTGGAAAGGGAGCCAGAGAGGGGCAGCAGCTACGGCAAGAGTGGCTCTCCAGGTGGGCAGCACCTTGGGGACACAGCCACGTCCTCCTTACTGAACCCCTGGAGCCTGCAGGTGCAGTCAAGGGCTCTCAGCTGCAGGCAGGAGGGCCCCACAGCACCAGATCCTGGGAGTTGGGCCTGCAAAGCCTAGAGGCTTCTGGAGGCCATTGGACAGGCTTCCTGTGCAGCTGGGTTTTCCTGGGAGGCCGTTCTCCTTCAAGCTCAGTCCCCAACCAGCACAACCTCCCACAGCTGGGCCCATCTTCCCATGCCCGGGTCACATAATGTGGACCAGTGAGGCTCTGGGGGAGAAGGGCAGGGTCCCAGGAACAGCCCTGGGGGGTCGGGGGGACTACAGCGAGAGCTCATTCTGGCCGAGCATGCATGGGGAGGGAGCTGGACCTCCACATGTGGCCATTCCATCTCATCCAACTCTGCATAAGTCCTAGTTACCCCACTTTGCCAACAACAGGAAACTAAGCTGGCCAGGGAGCAGTTCAGGATCTAAGCAGGGCAGGGATCTGAGCCTCGAGGGAGCTATCGGCTTCTGCACTTCCTCCTGCGTGCTGGGTCCACAGACTCCTGGCCCTCAGTGCCAGGCTCCAGAAGAAGGGCCCGGGTGCCCATTCATGCAGGGATCCAGCCCACCACTGAGCAATGTCACTCTGCAAAGCGCTTTTGTGCAACACCTTTCATGCGATTCTCCCTAAAATGCTTTGCGGTAGGAGGATGCTACTGAACCCATTTTATAGACAAAGTAACTGAGTCATAAAGTGACTTCCAAAGGCTACAGAGGAAGAAAGAGATTGGACTTCCTTTCATTACATTACAAAGTCAACAACAAAGATGCCAGCCAGAAAGAGCTTCTCTGTGATCCTGACTGGCAGAGGGTCAGTCTGCTGTGGCTGGGGGCAGTGGAGGGGTCTGGAACAAAGCAAGGGACCCAGAGGCCCTCACAGGAGCAGAGCCAAGGAGGGGGTCTCAATAGCTCAGTGACAAGAGGCATCTTGAAGGACCCAAATAGGCTGGACTCTATTCCTTGCACCCCTTTCACCTCCTGAAGCCCCTTCCCTACACCTGGATGGGCCACGAAGGTGTTCATATCACATGATGGAACAGCTGTCATGGTCCCTTCCTCTATGAGCCTGACCAGAAGCTGTCCCAGCAGCACAGAAACCATGAGCCTAGTTACCGACCACTGTGGGTTTGAAGCCAAACAGCCCCATGTCAAAGCCCAGGTAGGCCACTTCTAGCTGTGTGACCTGGGGCCAGTTACTCAACTTCTCTGTGCCTCAGCGCCTTCTACCCCACAATAACACCACTAACTGCTTTCTAAGGTTGTCGTGCAGATACATCCCACGAAGCACATAAAGCTTCGAGCCCAGTGCTTAGAGTATGTAAGTCGGCAGTAAGTGGTCACTTATGATTCATGAAATATTAATGAAGGTTAGGAGTGGAGTGACAGCCTCCCCGCCTTGTCCCTAAAATGGAAACAAACCCGCAAGGCAGCAGACAGCGAGCCAAGGGCAGGCTCCAGTTCTCCGTTCCAGCGACCACCCCCTGGCGGAATGCTCCCTCCTGGCCCCAGGCAGGGCTCAGGGCAGGCGGCCACCCTCCAGATGAGCTCATAGCTGGCACCTGCTCCGAAAGCACATGTTTGGACTTTCCAGATCTTTCCTCCCCTCTCTCTGACCTTCCCCGACTCTGAAACCCCCTCCGCCCTCTGCTTTCTTACTCACTCTCTCCTTTCATTCCTGTTCAAACACAAATAATCGAGGCCAAATGTGTCAGCTGGCTCCCTGGAAAAGTTTCTCTGCAGCATGAACGTGAGGCGGGGTGAGCACTGCGGGGCAGGATTACTCAGCGACAGCCTCGAGATCTCCGGGCTCGGAGCGGGGGCAGGGAGGCACTGGGCCAGGATGGGGTCCTCGGGCCATGACCAGGGCCAGCACTGGCCCCCACTCCCCGATTAGGACCTAGCTTCCCACCCCGACAGGGTCCCCATGTTTAGGGGTTTTCCTCTCTAAAGCCTCTTGGGCAAGACAGACAAATTCCATCATATGGTCAGAAACGTTACATCGAGGCCAACATTTGGGGGGGTGGGAGCCACCTGTGGGTTCCTGAGCATTCTGTGGACAAAACGATCTGTGGGAGGACTGAATGTTACCATTGTCTACCAACAGTTTGGTCAAGATGCAGGTATGATCCTAGAGTTCACCAGTCTCTCCTTGGTCCCCTGACACTGGAGTTTAGTCCTGATCAAGATCCCAGAAGGAAAAGGGTAGCTGTAAGGAGGAGGGGAGGTAGGGGGCTTACAGTAGTGTTTATTAAGCTTTCTTTTGCATGCAGAAGCGTCCCATGGAGGCTGATGGACAAGCAGAGTAGGCTCACCCCAGGGACCCTGGTTCCAGAGGGCTGGGTTAGGGCCCAGCAAGCAGCTTTCAGCAGGGGATTCAGAACTATCCAGAGCCAGGACGGTGGAACCAGGACCACAGAGGTAAGGGTGGAGGGGGACAGCCACCCTCCAGCACAAGGAGCGTTCTGGCAGCGAACACACCTTCTGCCAGTTCTGCCTCATGGGTGTCAGCCTCTCCATCGTCCAATGTGACCCGGCTCCCTGGGACCAGCCCTGAACGCTCCCTGGGAGCAGGGGGGCCCTGGATGAGGAAAGATGGCTTTCCAGGACCCCCCGTCCCCTCCTCTCTCACCCCAGCTTCCCCCACCTCGGCACTCCACCCCCAGCATGCTGGAGGCCTGCTCTCGGAGGCCCAGAGACCAGAAGCAAGGGGAAACAAGAAAGACACCCCTTCCCGTCCCCTGGGCCATGTCAATGGGCTGACCTCCCAGGAAGCCACGCCAGTCACCGCTACTGTCCTGGCTGCCCCGCATGGCCCCAAGGCAGGGTGATGGCAGGAGTCCGTCTGTGATGTCATGAGGGGCCAGACCCAGTGCCAGAGCATGATGTGTTTCAGGGCAATACACACTGGGAGCTGAGCCCAGCACCTGGCGTACAGGAAGCACCCAGGAAGGGTGCAGAGAAAACTCCACAGGGCTCGGCAGCACCTCTGGCCAGTTGTCGCGATAGTGAGATACACTTGGAAGCTGCCAATTCCTAACGGTAAGACTTGTGCGCTTATGAGCTGCATCCTGGCATGGTTGCAGGCAGCACCAGGGAAAGATGCCAGGCCAAAGCACAAGGTCCCCCAACACATGCCCACTGGCTCCTGCCTCATCTCAGCACCTAGCCCAGCCCAATCAGGCAGTGCAGGAGCCACTCCCAGCTGCAAAGGGAAACATCAATAAACCTCAGGTGAGCCTGCCAGAAGCCATCCCTGTGCACATGGAGAGCACATTCTGGGACATGCGGACACCTCCTCCCCACACAGGAAGCAAAACCAGCAGGCAGAGCAGTGGCACTGACAGCCCAGAGTGTCCCTGCTCCTTCCAGAGCCAGCCTGCACTGGTAGACAGCTCTGCCCCCCACTGCCACCCACACCCCACCTGCCTCCAGAGTAGCTCAGCAGACACATAACAGCTGTAGGGCCTCAGACAAGGCTGAAGCTCTCTGTGCCTTGATTTCCTAATCTGGAAAATGGGCAGAGAAGGGGATGTGAGGAAGGCAGCCTTACGGGATAATGTTGTCAGGACGGTCACTGTCATCAATTCCTGAGCCTTCTCCACCCACCTCAGACAAGGGTGTCACTAACTATTGCCAGAGATATCAGGACCTAGAAGGACCAGGAAAGTCATCCAATTCCAAATCCTAGAGAGAAAGGGAGGTCATGGGGCCAGTTGGCTGCTGCAGGGGAGAGAGGAGCAGGACAGCAGGAGGGAGAAGGGACAGGGAAGTCCATCTAAGATCCTGAGGGCCATTCCATAGGAGGACAGGCCAGACACTCCCCACTGAGGACTCACTAAGGCTGGATATTCCCAGAGCCTCTGGGTTGAATAGAATCACCACAATGGAGCCAAATGTCCCACAGACTTGAAGGCACAGGTGGGGGACTGCAAAGGCATTTCTGTTGAATATGGGGCAGGCGCAAAGGCCAGGGTGGCCAGAAGGCCCCCCATAGCCCATGGAAAGCAGAGCGGAACTACCTGCCAAGCGAAACTACCTGGCAAGAAGAAGCATGCATATAAGCAAGGCCTACGGCCGAGGCACACTTCTTGCCAGAGTGGGTACTGGGGACCTCACCGACCTGGGCTAGCTCACCTGCTCCTCCTTTCCTAAATAGACAGAGCCACCCAAGTACACTGCCATGGCAAAGCTGGGGTTTGGATTCCACGTCTGCCCGTCACCCTCCCTAGTGACACAGAACTGGCCCCTGCGACCAGGTAGGGCTATGACACAACTGGCTGGGCATGTCATAGGGGTCTCTAGGGAATAGGGGCTCCTCTGACAGATTATCATGAGGTCTGCCACACCCGGCACTCAGGCCTGGGAGGGATGATGAGCTCCTACCCTAGGGACAGACAGGGGATGGAGGGTCTGCCCTCCTCCCCAACCACAGACCATGCCCCTACTCCATCACATCCTCCCCAGCCACACCCCACACTGGAAAACCCCTGCATCCAATGGACTGAGACACCCAGGGTGCTGAAGTTACCTGGTGGGGACCTTGGGGGGCTAGGGCCGCCTAAAGTCCAGGTGGGCAGTGGGAGAGTCGGCAGCTGCAAGGGGCCTTGCTTCGGATGTGCCTCAACCTTCTGTAATCAGAGCCCTGCTGTGACAGGGCTCTGCGGCCGCGCCCCCCCCACCCCCACTCTCTTCCCATCAGCATCAGATAAGCATTAGTCAGCGGGCAGGCAAGCGGGCACAGAGCCACTGGCCTAAGGAAGGCCTGAAATTAGACCAGAACTGGGGGGCAGGAATCACCCTGAGAATAACTGCTGGAGTGGAAAATACTCTAGAAGAACCCCCGTGTCTTCCTCCTGGGCTGGGCAACAGACCACTGCCCCCGCCCCGCCCCTGGGGAAATAGCCAGGGGTCGGTCACCCAGGCACTGCTCTGGGGTCACCAGTTGACCACAGGCCTGTTACTCGCCCCCTGGCTAGGTTCCCAGTCCACTTTGTAAGGCATCTCCCTCGGCTCCCCGTCCTCAGGCACAGGAGGGAGCCAAGACCCCAAGTTCTGCAAGAGCAAGAAGCTGGGTCTACACGTGCAACCCACCCTGGGGAGGGACAGAGGGAAAGACCACTGCAGCCCAAGACCCACTGTTCAAACAGCAGCCTCCTTCTACCCCCTGGGAGTCCCCACGAGGTCTCCTGTCTCTGTTCAGCTGAGAGGTAAGGCGAGGTGTGGAAGCCTTAGGAACATCAGCAGAAACAAGATGGGACAGCTGGGAGGAAGTGGGCCTGGAGACAGTGACGAAGGACAGCAGGCTCGGGCGGGGCTTCGGAGACTCAGGCAGGCAGGGGCGCCCCGCCTAGGTCCCTGGGAGACAGGGAGAGGGGATGACGGCCAGCCGTCCTGGCCTCCCAGCAGTGGCCTCCATGGTTAACTTTCCACGGGCCCTCAGCTCAGACCACACATGCCCCATGCTTGGGTCTCACAGTCCAGCCCAGGAAGCAGGGCCCATGGGTCTCAAAGGACCACCCGGACAGTGATCCTGGAAGGGGCCATTCTGCAGCTCAGGGAGCCCCCAGGGGAGAGTGGTTTTGGCAGAGGTGCTGCCGCATCCTGCACCCTCAGGGCCTGGGAGCACAGGACAAAGCAGCGCTGGGGCCAGGTGGTGCTGCAGGCCAAAGGGCAAAGGACCCGGGTCATGAGGCTCGCGTGGGCAGAGCTGCCTTTCCTGCCATTTGTGGGACAGGGACAGGCCCAGGCCTGAGCTCTAGACCCATAGGGGCTGAACTGCAGCAGGACTCCAAGATAAGGCTCTATCCCCACCCATGACCACAACTTGCAGACCACCCTCGGTGGGAACTCAGATTGACCCGTCTCTCGGGCTGAGAGGCTGCCGAGGTGCCCAACCTGTGAGTCAGGGGGTCCAGTGTGTGTGATCTCAGGGCGCCCCCTCCACCACCAGGGAACAGGAGCCAAGAGCAAGAGTGGCTCCCACTCACGGTGTGCTACAGGCAGAAGGCCACCGCTGGACTGTGTCCCCAGGTGCCAGCAGTCCCAGAGCCCACGCTGGTGCTCCATGATCCAGGAGATCTGGCCAAACCGCAGCAGCCAGGCTTGTTACCTGCATGCCCTGATAGAGCAGCACATCGTCTTTTCCAACCTTAACACACCTGACCCCTGTGCAGCAGTTGTTTTCATGGGGGCCCCGAACCCAGGACGGGAGACTTAAAAATCTGGGTGCCCTGCTTGCAGTTCCCGCATGGAGCACTGGAGCCCAGCTAGCCGATGGTGCCCTCAGGGGCTGCTGGCCATCCCCAGGGAGACCTTCAAAGATGTGCAGGGTGGGGCGGGACTGCCCTTGACCCCTCAGGCCACAAGAGCACTCAGTCACACTTTAAGGGCTGGGGGAGGCTTCCTCCCCATCCCCACCCCTGCCATGGCTGGCTCAGCTCCTTTGTGGGGCAGCTGGCTCCAGGCAGTGACCCATCACGCACACAGACGTCCTTCACCCACCCAGTGCTGGCACCTCCACGGTTACCCCCACTGTTTCTTGGTGGGGTCCCAAAAGCGCCTGGCCCCTTTATCAATCTCCTGCTCCCTTTGGACCTCTGGGGATACACTACACCCTTCCCTCCCCGTCACACTCCACTGAGAGGGACAGTGCCTTACAACAATGCCAAATGTCCAGCAGCAAAAATAATAGGTTGGAAAGGGCCCTCCCATTCCAGCACAGGGGCTGTTCTCACCAGCTCTTTCCCATCCCCGCCCCCAGCCCACTCCCCACCGGCCAGCAGCTGGAGTCCGCCCCTACCTTTCACGTACTACACGCTCAACAGGCTCAAAGCCAAACTCATTGGCCCCTCAAACCTCGACTCTCTCTTGGCTGAATTAGGGTGAGGCATCGCCTGAGTTCGAAATCCAAGGCAGAAGTCTGGCCAGTTAGCTCAGCTGGTTAGAGCACAGCCTCATCACACTAGGCTCACGGGTTCAGATCCCCTCAAAGGGGGAAAAAAACCCATAAGGCACCGAAAACCTCAGGAGTAGAGTTAAGTAACATCTTAAGGCAATATTTTTTTTTTAAATAAAAATTTTGAAAAATTCCACGCTGAACAAAATTCGACAGGGTTGTACACACATGCAGGACCAGGGACTGTCTTCATTCAAAATTATTTGTGAAGGTTTCTTTGCACACTTTTGATTTTTAAAAATATTGCATTAAAAACTGTTTGTCTTGATTCCTGAGCTTTTTGGTGCCCCCTTTTCCTCACCTCACCCTAAGTCACTCACCGACCCCCAGTGCCTGAGCAGCCCCCAACCAACTTTGCCACGGACTGTGCTGACGGGTCCTTACTGTCACAACCTCCACCCCAATGTCACCAGGACTCCTGGGCACTACCCCTGCCTCCGTGTCTTCTCTTCACCCTCCCCCACCTTCTAACTTACTACTTTGCTGGCTTTGTTTATGGCTTGTCACCCGCATGTAAGCCCCGTGGGGACACAGCTTTGCTGCAGACATACGTCAGTGCTGAATTCCTCGGTGCCTCAGATAGTGCCTGGCACGTAGCAGCTCTCAACATTTCTTGAATAAGCAAACATTCCTGGCACGGAAATCTTCTCAGGAAATCTGCATACCTCTGCAGGCTCGGCCCCTGCAGCAACTCACAGTCTGGTTTGGGGCCCCTCTTGGCTGGGCCCCTCTCTATGTCACCATCGAGGCTGGAGTGTCCCACACTGTAGGTCACGGAAACCATGTAGTGGGTCATGATCAGCACTTAAGAAAAAAAAAAAGAATATATTCCCAAAAGCCAAACGTTGCAACAACCCCAGTGCCCACCCACCAATGAATAGGTAACAAAATGCGCTACCCACAGTGAAGTATTATGCAGCGCTGGAAAAGAAAGAAGCAGTGACACAGCTACAACATGTGTGAACCTGGAAAACTTGCCAAGTGAGAGAAACCAGACACAGAAGGCCAGGTACTGTATGATTCCATGTGTAAGAAACGTCCAGAACAGGCAAATCCACAGAGACAGAAAATTTCTATGATGGTTAGTCATCACTTAGGGCCAGGGGGGCGAGGGGAGAAGAGATATTTTTTTAAAAAGATAAGAAAGCCTTCGCCCTCTCCAAAAAAAGAGAAACGAATAGAAAACACCAGAGTGCAGCAGGTACAAAGTAAAGGTAAGAATTACTTCATGCGAATTTTGTTTCACCTGCACGCACACACCCTCTATATGCACGTGTGTCCTGATTTGTGGTATAAAATCTATTTCCTACTGGAGGCTGCAGTCCAGCTTGAGTCTGAAAGCCGCTCTCTGGGCAACCCAAGCTTCTCATGATTCCTGAAACCCCACGGACCTTTGCCGCCTGGACCACTGTCTCCCTTCGAGACCCAGTTCCCCCATCGCCACCTCCTCAAGGGCTGGACTCGTCCCACAGAACATGTATCACTCTGCACTGCATGCATGTGCTTTGCAGAGTGCCCCAGGACATGGGCCACATCTCGTCCATCACCACACACTCCCCTTCGTGGACAGCACCGGGCCCAGGGCAGCTGCCGAGCGTGTGCAGACAGATCTCGCCAATCATCCCTCTACAAACTGTCCTCGCTAAAGCCTGCAAAGGCAACCACCTCTGAATGATCAGAGGGATTTTAAATAGGCTACAAGATAATTTTCTAGAAAAAAACTAATAAATTTTAAGAAGAAAAAACTTGAAGTTTTTAAAGTACTAGACTTCCACAAAAGTATCGTGCTCAGATGGTTTCACTAGTGAATTCTTTAAAAGTTTTAACAAAGAGATGATTATGTTGCTATTTAAAATGTTCCAGAACACAGGAAAAAAGAAATGCATCCAAATTGTTTTTGCAAAGCCAGCAGAATACTGACACCAAAACTGATAAAAATAGCACACACAACCCCCCCACACACTACAGACCAAGCTCACTTGTGCATATGTGTGCAAAACCCTTTTATCCCCACCTCGCTGCTTACATCAAGATAAATTCCAATGGATTAAGGATTTCAATACATAAAAATGAGATCACAGAAGTACTAGAAGAAAACACAGGTGCAATTCTTTTCTATAATTCTGGAAAGCAGAAAGCCTCTAACGAGGACATAAATTCCAAAAGCTAAAAGAAAACTAAGAAACTTGACAATATAAGTATTAAAATTTTCTGTTTGGAAGAACATACCATAAAATTAAAAGTTCGCAACTGGGGAAAAAACACTTTTACCAGCTATGACAAAAGTGTACTAAGAACTCTTTTTTAAAAATTCAACCAGGAAAAGATTATCAACCCAACTGAAAAAGGACATAGGGCTCTTTGGCCTTTAAACTTGTGAAAAGATAATCCCTCTCACCTAACTATGACATACATGCAGAACAAAACGGCAATCAGAGAGCACATCTCCTCTGAGCCTGGGGTGAGGGCCCAAGGATCTCCCTGCGGTTATGACAAAAAATTGGTGCAACCACTTTAGAGGCCAATTTATTTTATTTTATTTTATTTTTTAAAAGATGACCGGTAAGGGGATCTTAACCCTTGACTTGGTGTTGTCAGCACCACGCTCTCCCAAGTGAGCCAACCGGCCATCCCTATATGGGATCCGAACCCGTGGCCTTGGTGCTATCAGCACTACACTCTCCCAAGTGAGCCACGGCCCGGCCCTTTTCAGAGGCCAATTTAGCAGCACAGATAGTGACGCAGACCCTCCGCTCCTATCCCACAGTCACACGTGCACAGTCACATGTGTGAGGGTGTTTGCGCAGCCTCTTTTATCAGAGTGAAAACACAGGCAAGGACGGCAGGGCCCTGTGACAGCCTGTGACACAGCTTTTAAGAGGAAGGCGCTCAATCTACCAGCGCCGCACGCAGAGATGCACACGGTGCTATTCAACAGAATGAATAAAAAGCCAGTGGCAGAGTCTAATTTCCTTTGTATTCTCAAAAAGTCTATAAAATTTACACATAAACTTTTTCACACAAGCCTTGAATGACCATCTGCACACACAAAATCCCAAAGGACAACAACACACCCAGCTCTCAACACAGGCCACCCCCGGGGAAGGAGTGAGGGGACGGGAGGGACAGACAGACTTCCTTTTCCAATTTCACGTGATCTTTATTTTTTGTTATCCAACAATGACCATGCATTGCTTTCTAGAATGAAAAACGGAAAAATATGAAGGAAGCGGGAGCCGGGACGTGCAGCAGGACATTTAGCTACTAGCTTGCAGGTGGGAGGAGCACTGCCCAAGGACAGGGGTGACCACGGAAGATGATCCTCAGGGACCCTGGACAAGGCTGACCTGTTCATTAAATAAGGCTGTGCTTGGTTCTCAAGGCTGTGCTTGGTTCTCGTTTATTGCTTAACAAAATCCTCCCAGAGCCCTCACACCTCCCCACTTCTCATTCTAAGGACGCTGCGCAGGAGGAATCACGTCCACTTCGACGACAAGCAAGTGGACCAGAGAGGACAAGTCGGCAGGCCGGGGGCACAGGAACGGGAGCCCAGGCAGACTGAGTACAAGGCCCAGAACCCTTGGCTGTTTCCCCCACAAGTGGGTGGGCAAGGCCGCTGGGCTCCCAGGTGGCTCTGCGCTGACATTCTATGCTTCTAAACTGTAACCTCTGTAGGCTATTTTGCAAGGAGGGAGATGGCATCAGTCGGGAGGGTTTTCCACCAGAGATGGAGGAGAATCCAGCTTGACACGGGTGTGGTAAAAGTGGCTGTGTGGCCCTGGAAAAGTCACTTCCTCTCTCTGAACTGCACTGGATGAGATCAGGGGTCTCCACACCGGCTTCCATAGAGTCCTGGGCCTCCACAGAGGTGCACCCAGTAGCAGCAGTGGGACAGGGGAGAGGAGGCAAGGGGAGCTCTGTGCCTCCCCCCACCTTAACCAGACCATCGCCACTTTCATCCCCCTTCTGTGCTCAGGGTTTGGAGAGAACTGGAAGGAAGCTCCAAGTCCTGGGCACAAGCTACCCTTGCTTGTCGTTCCAACCCAGAGCCCTGGAGCCCCTGGGACTGGGGGAGGTCACCTATCACACTCACAGAAAGCCTCGAGAGGAAGTGGAGCCTGAGAAGCGCCTCCCCCACAGCTCTCAGACGTGGGGCCACAGGTGACACAAGAGGCCAGTGTGTGCCACGTGACACCTTCCCAGGCTGCCTGCCAGAACCCAGGATCCGCTCAGAAGCTGCCCGCACCTCAGGGCACCAGGTGGGGAGTCTGAGCATGCTCCTCCAGAGCTGAATGCCCCTCTGTCCATGCCGCAAAGAGCACAGCTGTCTGGCCTGGCACACCGCTCGGACAGCCACATCACTGTGCAGACCCTTGCTCCCAGCAGCTGTCTTGGGCCTGGGCGGCTGCGGATGCTGACACAGCTCTGGGGCAGCTGCTCTGGCTTCCTGAAACAAGCCCCCCGGGGGGAGGCCTCGCCCGGTGCCAAGTGTTGGGGGCCCAGTATCTGTGCTGGGGCCCGGCTGGGTGGTCAGAGCCTGGGCCCACAAAGCTGCAAGGGGGCACAGCAGAGACCCCGCCTCCAGCGCCTGCCTCCTTGTCCCACCCTCTCCCCGCAGCTGTGCCAGGGTCTATTTAAGGTATTCTGCAGCTGCTTGGGCTGCATTCCCTGGCCCAGCCTTTCCTCTCTCACCACTGAGCTGGGCTTGCAGACAGCTGGGTGGGCTGGCGAGGGGAGGGCTGCTTTTTCCTGGGCCCCAGAGCCGATACCTGTCCTCATGGCCTCCCTTCCTGCCCCACCGTGAGGAACACTCACCAGGCCTGGCCACTCCTCCCACGGGTCCTCTTGTCTCCCAGTACAAGGGGGACTTCCTGCTCCAGACCTAGGCATGAATGGCTCAAGGGACAGCTCAAAGGACAGCACTTGCTCTTAGAGAGGGAAAGAGAAAGAGACCCAATCCCAAAGTCAGAGGGTAGCTGGGTGCCCTCTGGGGGCATGGCAGAGAAATGGGCAGAGCTCAGAGCAGAGGGGTCTTCCAGGTAAGACACACATCAAAACATCCCTTCTGGGGACGCAGCCTTTGTCCCTCCAGAAGTAGGAACACTTAGCCCCACAAAGAACATACTGTAGTTGAGGGCCCGAGGCATGCAGAGAGTGAGCTCACGTCTCTGCCTCATGTATCAAGCTCCTGCCTGGTGCCCAGTGCTGGGGGTGAAGAGTCTGGGGAACGAGATGCAGACCCCGCCCTCAGGGACAGGCCCAGAGTGGAACCTACAGTACGTGGAGTGTCCTGTAAACACAGGGTGGGGGGCCATCTATGGAGCATTTGTGGAGCCTGGGGCCCTCCCTTCCTAAACCACACCGTGGTCACCCTCTCCCCCACTTCACACACCCTGAGCTTCTGACACAGGGTGTCCTTCCCAATCTGGGTCTGGCACATCCCCCCCACTGCACTGGCTGACACCTTCTCACCCTCAGACCCCACTTTCTCGAGCCTCCTCTGCCCAGCCTCCTCCAGACAGCGTCCCTGCTGCATGTGCTCGATGGACCTACTCAACCCCATGCTGCACCTGCAGTCCCTGCTGTCCGTACTGAGCTTCTTCCTGCTTCTGTCTCCAGCCCTGAACAAGGGGCAGACCCAGCACCCAGGTCCCCAGGAGGCAGCCAGGCCACCCCTTGCATGTGAAGAACCACGCCTACCACCAGCCTTGGGCCAACAGGCCCAACCCCTCCCTCACATGACAGATCAAGAAACTGAGGCTGGAAGGGGTGAAATGTCTGCTCAGAACCAGTCGACATTCGGGCTGCAGCCGGGACACACCCAAGAATTCAGCCCGGGCCTCCCTGGTGGCCTCCAGTGAGCACCAGAGAAGGCAAGGTACCAGACCCATGACTGCGCGGCAAGTGCCCGCCTTATAAGGCAGCCTCGAGGAAACTTGGCTGGTGTCGCTGTGGAGCCAGAGGGGGGTGGCTATGGGAGGGAGACTGAGCCAGGAGCCCGCCCTCGCAGGCCCAGTTCTGGGTCCTGTAGCCCAGCACCCACCCCCCACCAGCCACCCATGGAGGGAGCAGTACAACAGGAGGTGGCCAAGTTCAGGGACAGGGGCCAGAGCCTCAGAAACCAAGAACCCAATGCACCAGCATGGAGCTCAGACTCCACCAGGCCCTGGACTGGGAGAAGCCGACAGATGCAGCCTCTACCCTCTGCAGCCTGTCTCTCCCTCCCCCTCCCCTGAAGCCATCTAGGTCCACACTGTCCTTCCTGAATGCTGACCCCTTCCTGGCCCCCCACACTGAAAAGAACATCCCACCCAGTAAGCCCCCCCCAGCAACCTCCACAGTCCATCCTGCCCTGAACACTGGCAGGTGATGACCAAGCCTGTGGCTCAGGAGAGACCAGGTGTCCTCGGGGTAAAGTGGACTGCGACTTGGGGTGAGGGTGGTCCCTGCATCTGCCTGCAAGAGCCATGAAAACGCTGTCCCCATCTCAATAATCGGAAGGTCACTTCTTCAACATTATTTTACTGAGCGAACGCTACATCCATGTCTCTTACGTGGTACTTTATGGGGCTCTTTATGAAAACAAAGACAACAACCCACCCCCAAGTAACCTAGAATCTAGTGGGGGGCTTGGAAGGGAACCTGAAGAATATATAGCAAAGTGTTAAGAGTTATATCGCTGGCTTGCAAGGGAGTTTTTGTTTCTAATTTCTGTATTTTGTGCATTTTAAAGAAAGGGTACTATATTACTTTTCGTAATCTGAAAAACTATCTTTATATTGGGGGAAAAAAAGTCTAGCAGAGGAAAGAAGGTTCACACACAAATAACTTACATCCCAAGCGAAACATGAGATATTCTACCCCAAGAAGATGCAAAACAGCATGGGAGTCAGAGAAGTTAAGCTACTCCCAGCTAGTGGCAGGGCTTCATGAAAGAGGAGCCATCTGGGCTGGGCTTTGAGGGATGCATAGGAGTTTGACAAAGCAGTGATGTGAAGAGAGGCAGGGTCAGGGTTCAGGTCAGGGCAAAGGCATTTCATGGAAAGATGGTCTGTTGGAGACCAAGAGAAGACCAGAGCAGGAGGAGCCAGGCAGCAGGGCAGTGTAAGCTGAGCAGGACAGCAACTCGGCCATGGAGGGTCCTGGGGTGAGTGACCAGTGAAGGCTCAGGGTGGGAATGGATTTCATCAGTGCTGTGCTTTAGGGAGGTCGGTCTGAAAGCAACTCAGCTGGGGCCCCAGGAAAACCCATCCTATTACCGCAGCCCGGGGGTGGGGACAAGCCACAGCACAGACGCTTTCCTGGAGGCAGAAGCCAAGGGCTGAGCAACTGATCAGACGGCATGCAGCTCCCTTCTCCTGGATCCTTTCCCCCGGCAATACCAGTTGGACCTCAGGTGCAAGGAGCAGGGTGGCCACATAGAGGGGTTAGAGCAGGGCCTGCGGGTGGAAGCTCCCAGCCCAGCCCCCCATGGAGGGGCGGAAGGGGATGGGTGTGCCGGGTCTGCAGGAAAGATGGGCAGGAAGCGAAGTGGAGGGAGAACGGATCTGTGTCCGTAGGAACTGGACAAGCCATGATCAGAGGAGGGGAAGGATAGAGAAGCAGTTGGAGCCTCGGAGCAGGAGCTGGTGGGGGCTCAGCCCTGGGGACCCCGAGAAGCCACTCCAGTCGGATTTCAGGAACACCCTCCCTCGTGTGGCCCCGCCCTCACCTCTACTTGTCCTTTCTTCTGCCCAGCCTTGTGTCCCCCGTTGGTCTATGGACCTCTCCACATGGAGCTCCAATGGGCATGGGCTCCCTGACAGATGGTGCGGGGTCTGGGAAGCTGTCAGTGCTGCACTCGTGCCCAGTGTCCAACATTTACATTCTGTTCCACGGGGAAATTCCACTGTCTGCTCGGAGATTCAGGCTCCCGACAGTTCTGGACCGCTGCTGCTTCCACTGGGATGCGTTTCTCTCCCCTTCCTGGCCTAGTTAAATCCCACCTTCTTCAAAACTGAGTGGAGACCTCCACTCCTGGGGAAGCCCCCACGGCCACCCTCCTGCTGTTGCTCGGCCACTGCTCACCCACCCGTGCTACCCTTGCTTGGCAAGCTCCGGGCGCAGAGCCCACAGGACTCTGACACATAGTGAGGGGTGAGCTGTGTCTGCTGTGGGAGGGAGGCATTCTTGTGCATCTCCATGGCGGTGCCACCCCAAGTGATGTCCCCTGCTCGTCCCGCAGAGCCAGGACCATCCCCTCATGCATCCAGCGCCAGCTGTCATCAAGAGCTGGACGGGGCCCAGTGACGACCATCTCCCCAACCACATCCTGTTTGACTCAACTGAGTGTGAACACTCATCCCAGGAGGGGGCATATCCGGTGGCACGTCAAACAAAGGTCCTGGGCCAAGAGAAGACCGTGGGGAGAGGAAACGGCCTCCCAGCCAATCCAACACTACCCGTGCCTTTGTCCCAACACCATGGCCACCTGCAGCCACTGTCACCATGTCTAGGTGGGTGGAGTGGGCTGGGTCTGCCGGGTCACAGTGGAGAGAAAGGGGAGAGATGCACACACACCCAGGGCTGGGAGGGACCTTCAAAGGACCACTAGTGCCTGGTTTCTCAGCGTGTGGTCTGCCATCAGAGCTATAGGAAATGCAGAGTCCCAGGCCATCAGCCCCACTGAGTCCAAGGTGCGCTTGACAGGGACACAGGCGCTCCGTGTGCACACGAAAGCATGAGGAGCACTGGTCTCATCCCCACCCCTACCTCATCCAGCCCCCAAGTCCTCCCAGCCCCCAAGCCCACTGACCACTGGAAAACTCTCATTCAAATAGAAAAATCAAAAAGAATTGACAGCAGAGACCTAAAGATATATGTGTACAGCCATGTTCATAGCAGCATTATTTACACCAGCCGAAAGATGGAAGAAACCAAACTGTCCATCAGCGGATGACCAGATACACACACAGTGGAATATTCTGCAGCTATTAAAAGGAAATTCTGACACGTGCTACAACATGGACAAACTTGAGGATACTACCCTGAGTGAGATAAGCCAGACACAAAAAGAGACACTGTAAAATTCCACTTGTATGAGGTCCCCAGAATAGTCAGATTCATAGACACAGAAAGTAGAATGGGAGTTGCCAAGAACTGAGGGAAGTGAGGAATGGGAATTTATTGTCTAATGGGGACAGAGTTTCAGTTTGGGATGATGAAAAAGTTCTGGAAATGAATGCTGGTGATGGCCCCTCACTCCCCTCACCGCCCCCAAACGAAGCTGTGTGCAGGTTTCACGGGGCCTCCTGGTCCAGGAACCCCTTTCCAGCAGCCCTGAGAATCTCAGCATACAGAGGAGGATGAGGAGAAGCAGAAAGACCCTCCAGTGCACACCTCAGGAGGATAGGAGTCCCTTCCCCGCTGCCTGCAACCCTCGGCCCCTGCTGGGCACTTCCAAGCAGCCTGCAGTTCCTCCTGAGCAGGAGCCACCTCCCAGAAGGCCCACCAGGAGTTTCAGCAGGTAGAGGTTCAGCAGCCTCCAGAGTGTGAGAGTCCACCCCAAGCCCCCCAAACCCGACCCATGCACGGCTCCTCCTTCAAGCCTTCCAGGCCCTCTCCCGCCCGGGATCACAGAGCCGAAGTCCCACTGCAGCCCATGTTGACCAGCAAATGGGTCCCCTGACAACCCAGAGAGGTTTTCCAAGTCTCACTCCAGTCCCACTTGTGCATCTTGGCGGGTACCCAGCGGACAGAGAGAGCCACAGTCACCTCCCCTGAGCCTTTGGACACCCACCCGTGCATGCAGATCTTTCTCCAGTCTCCACGGAAGCATCTCCCCACAACACACACAATATTCAGCTTCTTGCTCCAAGGGTCTGGCCAGGCCAGCTCCCCACCCCCAGTCCCCACAGCATCAGAGGCCAGGTGTTCCACTACTCACCCTCCTGGCTCCTGGGTGGGGCCTCGGCCACGGGGGGCTGTGGCTTGTGGTCCAGCCTGCTATGCAGCTGAGACATCGGGGCAGGCTCGGAATTCTCCAGGATCTGGGGTGGGCTGGGGGAGGCGGGTGCCTCGGCTGGTTTGGGCACCTGGATCTCCACTCTCTTGGGGGCTGTGTCAGCAGTGGGGGTGGCAGGCACCTCGGGGATCTTGGAGGCGGGGGGCTCCATCCTCCGGTGGGCTGACTCCTGGGGCTTGACAATGGTGATCTCCGTCCTCCGAGGGGTCGGCTCTGGCGTCTTGTGGCCCAGCACCTCGGACCTCTTGAGCCCAAACCGGGACGGCGCGGTGGGGCCCGCGCTCTCCACCTGCTTGGACGAGATGTCAATGGAGAGCTCAGTGCGCCGTGACACGGGCTCGGCTGCCTTGGGCCCCGAGAGCTCGACCCTCCGCAGGGAAGCCTTGGGGGATCGCTGGCTTAGGGAGTCTACATGGCGGGCAGTGGGTTCTGAGTTCTTCACACCCAGGTCCTGGAATTTCTGGGTGGAGCTGGCCACAGTGGTCCGGAGCAGCGGAGTCTGGACCCTCCGGGGTGGGGTGGAGTTGGGTGTCTCGACCTCCTCGACCTCAAAAGATCTTTTCAAGGCTGGAAAATAAAGCAGAGAAGATGCAATGAGTGGACAGCTGGAGAACACTCCTGGCGTGTATCCTGCTAAAGATAAGCATAGGAAGGTAAGCTGGCTGGGAGGTGCGGCAAGGGCCCTGGAGTCGCCCCCACCCTTCAGATCTCAACCAGAAAAAGGGACAGCCCCACTCTAGGGGACTCACTGAAGCCCCAGCAATCATGAGTTCTGGGGGAGAGAGAAAGGCTGGTGCATGGGGGACGCCAGCCACTCCGCTGTCTGCCATGGCCCCAGTGTGGAATGCATGGCCTCCCCCTCCAGTTACATCTATATGAGAATGTTCTGACTCCTCACCTCCACCCAAGGCACATACCCAGACACCACCAGCAAACACATCAGCACCATCAGCTGCAGGGGAAACACGTCCCCAGTAATGGCCACAACCACAACCAGAGTCACAAAAGGTACACCATCATATCAGTAACAGCACCAGCATCTTACAATGGAACCTCTACTACAGGCAAGGTGCTGGGCTTACCATGCTCAGTCACATTTACTCCCCCCAATAACCCTGTGATATAAAGAATACCATTTTCCCCTGGTACCAATGGGGAAACCAAGGCACGGGTGCTTAAGCAATGTCCCTGACAGCAAGGAGCGTGAGTGGCAGAGCCAGACTTGAGGTCTGTCTGATGCCAAAGCCCAAGGTTCTACCCACTGGGTACTCCAGTTCCCCGGCATGGTCCCAGTCCTCACCCTCTTCTGCACCTTCTCGTCCTACACCACGGGCCCATGCAGGGACACTGGCCACCCGACTCCCACTCTGTAGCCCAGTGCTTCCGCCCAGCCATCCTGCCATCTCAGCCGGGGCCTGCTCCCTGGGAAGCTGCTATCCCACAGTCCCTGCAACTGCACTCCAAACGAGAAACAGCTGCTCCGGGTTATAAAGACCCGAGCAGGAAGGGGCCCATGTGGCAGGGACCTTCGCCAGCTCCTTCCCCAGGCCAGGCCCACGGCACAGCCCTCAGCAACCCACAGTGTCACCCCCAGCCCCCTCCCTGCCTCACCAGCCCCCAGAGCCCAGGATCTCATGGACCCCACCATTTCCTCCCCTTGCCCACAGGGAAAAGGACAACTGGTCCCCAGCCCCCAACAACAGTTTTTCGGGGCCCCTCCCTCCAGTCTGCTTTCCTCCAAATGCAAACACAGCTCTCATCTTTTCAAAGTGGACAGTACTTCCCTTTGAGGACCAGAGGGTAGCAGGTGGCTGAGTGGGTGGATGGCCAAGGAGTATGTGCTCTTAAGCACTGGGGAGGGGAGATGCAGGGGAGGCCCAGGTTCTGACACATGGCTGCCTGAACTACCGGCTGCCCAGACATGGCACTCCTGTGGGGACCCTCCTCTAAGTCCAGATACTCCTCCTTCTGGGTGGACAGAGGAGGGGACAACCCTAGATTGCTGTGTTCAACCATCCGCAGAGGCCAAGCAGGGACAGTAGATGCCTGCAGAGTGGCAGGTGTGGCTGGTGGGGAGCTGTGTGGATTCCAGGACCTGGCAAGTCAAGGTTCTGTCTCAGGGAGGCCCCTGATGCTTAGCTCCATCACTGCCCGGAAGGAACGCAGGCCCAACGTGGCCAGAGCTTCTGACTTCTCAACAGAGTCTAGAAATCTCAATTTTTATATTCCTCCTGATATTTAAATGCTGGCACAAAGCAAAACAAGCCCTTTTAGAAAACACTACAACCAAAGTCACATCTGCAGGCTGCATCCTCCTGTGGCCCAGCCAGGGACCTCTGGTTGATAATGTGGCCACAGGACACAGGATCCTGAACCTGGGAGCTGGGGACAGGCCAGCTCTGGGATCCCAACTCGGTGCATCTTTGCACCTCACCGGGGCTATCAACTGAGGCACACCCTGTGTTCAAACTGCCTGGTCTTGTTCTGCAGAAGCCCAAGGGGCCCTGAGGAAGGGCTAAGTACCTGCTTACACCGGCTAGAGAGTCCAAAGCTCAATGCCCAGAACTCTGTCCTCCTGAGGTCATCTGGTCTATCCTTCTGCCTCAAGAGCACTGTCCAAACTGTCCCCAGATGTGCACCCTATCCTATGAGCTCTCTAGAGGAAGGTCCTTCTGAGCCCTAGTTCCTTAAAGCCAAGTTGGAGAACAGAAACTAGACAAGTGAAGACCGTTCCCCAGGTTTGCCCCAAGAGAATAAGACCTTCCCATGGAGTCCCAGTGAGGTTTGTGGCCCCATTTGACGAGCCCCCAATTGCCAATTCCTGATTTGAGACCTTGCAAGGCAAAGCCCTCCCTGATTCAAGCTTACAGTTGAGTCTAAAGTCCAGATGCGGCAATGAATTCAAGCCGACTGGCAGACACTCACAGATCATTCCAGAACTGAAACTGGCCCCTCTCCTCATCACTTCATCTGTCTATGCAAAATGCACATGCACACCCGTCCCTATCTGTCACCCTCCTGTCTTTGGATACTTTGTGTCTCTTCATGGCATATGTCACGTGTCCCTCTCCCCCCGCCCCTAAATGACCTTTGTGCCTACTGTCCGGCTCTTTTATCTATGTGTTTGCTGTCCGGCACCACCCCATCCACACAGTCCTGTGCTCCCAGAGAGCAGGGGTTTTTCCCGCCGATGAGCCAGCCCGCCATCAGGACAGGGATTGCTCAGCACACCATGAGCCAGCCCACCATCAGAACAGGGATTGCTCAGTACACCACATCCCTTCACTGGGCCTCAGGTGCTTCTAGAAAACTTAATAAAGGCTGGATCACAGGTTTTTAACCATGGCACAGAGCCCCAATGGAGACCCCAGAGAATGGGCCTCAGAACAGAGAAGCACGGGGTCTTCATCCCCATTTCAGCTGGAGAAGCTCCACTTTCCTCAAAGGCTCTGTGGTGGGTTGAATAGTGGCCCCCAGAAAGATGTGCCCAAGTCCTAACCCCCAGAACCTGTGAATGTGACCTTATTTAGAAAAAGGGTCTTTCAGATGTAACCAAGTTAAAGAGCCTGAGATGAGACCCTCTTGGATTTAGGATGGGCCCTAAATCCAATGACACATATCCTTATAAGAGAAAGGCAGAGGGAACCAGACCGGCACGCACTCACAGATCATTCCAGAACAAATCTTTGAGACACAGAGACACACAGAAGAGACCATGTGACCACAGAGGCAAAGACTACAGTGACGCTTCCTGAGTAAAGGAACCCCTGGGGCCACCAGACGCTGGAAGAGGCCAGGCCAGATCCTCCCCTGGAGCCCTCAGAGGTAACGTGGCCCTCCTGACACCTTGATTTCAGACTTTTGGCCTCCAGAACCATGAGAAACTAAAGTTGTGTTGTTAAGCTACCCAATTTCCAGTAATTTGTCAGGCAGCACAGGACTCTACCACAGGATCCCTGGAAAGATGAATCCTCTGGGCTGCAGCGCCATCCAGGGCCCTTCCTGTTGGTGTTGCCACCCCCTCTCTACCCAGCCCCGATCCTTCCCCTGCACTCAACAAGCAGCCAATTGTGGGTCAATGGAAGCATGGCCCAGGCTGCAGAGCTGCTGCCTGCAAGCCCAGGGGTGGGACAGCTGCCTCCTTTCCCTTCTCTGGAATCACACAAAAACCCCAAATGGTGGGAGACACCACCAGGGGAGTAACCTTGCTCTAGATCTACACCGGAACATCTGGCAATGAAACAGGATCGTTTTCTAAGGCGGGCTTTTCAAGGGACACGCCACAGGCAACAGCCTCCCCATGGAGGACGTGGTGAGGAACACCCAGCTGGGAAAAATTAGGAGAGCTTGTCACGAGGCTGGCAGGACAGTCCTCTGGCATCTCCTTCACCCATCAGAGTCCTAAAAATCTGCCAGGGGTCCAGCACTCACCCCTTCCTTCCCAATAGGAAAACCTCCCAGGAAACACCCCTCACCCCTCTGTCACCCCCACAGGGAAGTGTATAACCTGCCAGGTGTTTTTCACTGTGCTCATCTGCCCCCCTTCCCTGGGGAGGTAGAGGCAGCCACGGGGTGTCTGCATGTGGCCACAGAAGCCAACAAGAGGGTTCATGAGTTTGTCATTTTGCAGATTTGAGACCCCTGAGTGACCACACATCAGATCCGCGGGACCGACGGAACAGAAGAGTGGCCATTCACTGGATCAGCGTGGTGGGAGCAGCACTGGCGGCTTCCTCTTCTGTCTGCAAGGAGTCAGCACCACCCAGGAGATCCCCAGTGTGACATCACAGGCTGGACTGCTGAATGGCATCAGACGAATGTGGGCCAGGTTGCGTTGGGAGGGTCCCCACACTGCCATGAGAGGGAAAGCAGTGCCATCCCCCAGCCCCTAGGGCAGGAGGTGCCCACTTCTGCCCACCTCTCTGTGAATTCAAGACCCCCCCCAAAGCCAGGCTCAGACCTTGCCCACTCCCCAAAGCCCCGGCCCTTCTCCGCTCCCTCCCCACTTCCCTTGCACCGAAAGCCTGAAGACAGTTCACGCTCCTTGGCCCCTCTTCTGGGAGTTTATCCCAAGGAACTACTCAGAAGTACAGAAAGATTTATGTATGAGGATGTTTGCATCAGCATTAAAGTCACAAACACTGGAAACAATTCGGATTTATGTAGTTTTCTAAACCCATATGCCGAAGTCCTGCACAGTCATCAAAATCACATTTCTGAAGATGACAAATACTGAGAATATTAAGTAAAAATAGCAGGCTACAAGATGTACACAAAGATCCTAATTCCATCTCACACACACACACATGCAGTTTGCACGCACACATGCTCGCACCCTCGCAGATGGAACTGCGGTGGGGCTCATGACACTTCTCTGCCTTGTGCCGATGCCTACACAACATGTGGGTCACTTAATATTTTCAGGGGATGAAAGCATCAACATGGTTTACAAAACGCACCTTGCTGGGAACAAGCAGGAGGGTGTGGACAGCTGCATGCTGGCCCGTCCCCACTCCCGGGAAACTTTTCATTTCTTTCCCAAAGCCTGGGCTGGACACCGGCCCTCTCCTGCCTATCAAGCACCTACAGTCTCAGCTGTTGCACAAAGAGGCCAGAGTGGCCTCCCTCCAGATGCAAACCCTCCCCCATCTGTGCCCATGGGGGTTCTCAGCAGGAGCAGCCTGGATCTGGGCCTGCTTAGGGAGGAATGTGCCACACACAAGGGACCATTGTTAAGGCCCCTGCTCTGACCGCAGGCTGCCCAGCAAGCCTCTCCCAGCTCCTGAAACTAGATCGAGCACTTCCTGGTGCACATATCATTGGGCCTCCGTCTGGGGAGGGGATACCATGCGAGCCACAAAACTCTGCTGCAGCCTGGGACAAATGTCATGCAAAGAGATGCTAGAGACCAAGTTCAAAACAAATCCATATACAGCTCTTGCAAGAAGTAGCAACGTAGCTGCAGCCTAACACAGGGTCGAATTCTGAGCTCAGGCTCCAGGAACACCAGCCCTGGTCAGAATGAGTCTCTTCCAAGCAGCAGCAAAGCAGGTTGTGTCCCTGAGGAAACAGTGGCCACCTAGGAGCCAGGGTCTGGGCCCAGGAAACCCAGAGAGATGGCATCAGGGAGGTAGAGAGGCACCTCCCTGTTCCCTGCCCTGAGCCTGCAGGAAGAGGCCACAGGAAAACCCCACTTGACAGGTAAATGCACACAACCTTTCAGGTCTATGGAGCTCGAGTCCCTGAACGTGTGACCAGTGGGCTCAGCAGGATGCAGCCTGCCTCATTCTCAAGGCCTGAGAGGGCCAGGCCTTGGCACAGACCCTTGCTCTGTGCAAGGGCAGGGCCATGGCCTTGGCAGAGCTGGGTCTGGCTTGAGGGCGCCTCCATCCTTCTTATCCAGTGCTGCAGGCCGAGGCAGCTCAGCGATGACAACCTGGCTCCCTCCTGGCGCCTCCAGTGCAGCAGGGAAGACAAGAAGAATCCAGCCCAAATCGGCTAGTCATTAAAATGACAGATCCTTCAAAGGAAAGGAACCCAATGCCACAAAAGCAAGACCTGCCCTGCGGGTGAGGGGATGCCTGCAGAGCTGGCGCAGAGCAAGGACCCTGTGTCTCTGAGGAGCTGAAAGACGGTCCTGTGCTGGATGGCATGGGGCCTACGGCCTGATGCAGACCGTGCTCTTTTTTCGGGGCCAAGAAGAGACCCAAACAGGAGAGCAATATGACCAATAAACTTCTCTGAGCCTCAGCGTCCTCACCTGTCATGTGCCATCGGAGTTAACGGGACCCTGAGGTAGCACCGGTGCAGGTGCAGTACAGCACATAGCAATCGCTGCTGCTGGTATAATTACTGCCTGCTGAGTGCACACCCTGTGGGTGCCACCCCACCTGCACTAGCCTTATCGTTGTCAGTCACACACACCTGACTTCACATGGTCTGTACCTGCCTCTCTGGCCAGGGCCTTTCCTGGCAGCCACCTGGTCCCCAAGTTAACAATTGCAGCTAAGGGACTCCAAGAACTGGAGTGTAAACACCCCAGCCCCCTCGTCCTGCCCCAGGTGGGACAACTCTGGGGTGCATGGCCTGCAGCCTCCCAGTGCAGCTGCCCCCGGCCACAACGTACCTGATGAGCTTTGCTGGCTGTCTTCCCTCCCTGTCTCATTCCCACACTCAGGGACAACCAGGGGTCACCTCCCACATGAATCCTCACCTCAGGATCTGCTTCTGGAGGGACACCCCTGGCTGCTAGGGCCAGGGCTTGAGAATGGTGGAGGGACATAGATGGGGTGGCGGGGAGGGAAATGTTCTCAGGAAGCAGAACAGTCCAAAGGAAGAGCTTAAGAATGGACAGACGCCGCAGAGCTGAACGCAGCATACAGAGTTGTCAGCTGAGACCAGCCCCTTGGGTCCCCACAGAGGATCACGTTTGTTTAACAACAAGACAGAAGGCGGAGTCCAAATAAGGACTGAGGAAGTGCTCCCTCCTCAGAGTCACAGTCAGACCCTCCACACCAGCCCCGGGTCTGGGAAGGAAAGAAAATACAAGGCTGGCACCCGAAGCCCATGGTCCTCTGCTCCACACACACCCCCCGACCCCCACCTTCCCCAAGACTAGGCCTGACTGACCTGACCGACTCTAATACCAGCCCTAATGCTAGCCTGTTCTGCCAAAGTCTCCAGCTCGGGATCAGGAGGCCAGCATGGTGGCCAAGGGCACTGATGACGCTGGGCTTATCTGTACACGTGGTTTGCGGGCCAAAGCCCAGGGTTTGGGGGCATGGACCACGCGGCCCCTGCTCCGTCTCTCCAACTAGGCACAGGCTTGCATTTCAAGACCTGCACAAGCTTACCAAGGGTCCAAACTTCCCCCTGGATAAGGAGGGAAAGGCTGAACCATTTCTACCTCACCTGGGTGGAGGTGCAGGGAGAACTTTGAAGGTGCCTTGAGAACTGTGAAGTCACCAGGGCGTCTCTGGCACCCTGGGAAGAGTCAGGGGAGGCCAAGGTAAAAACGGAGAAGTCACCCTGCCCCCATCAGATCAATTCTGGGTTCTTTGCTGCCAGTGTTGGAAGGAGGCTGCTTTCTCTCTGCCTCTGGTGCCCCTGAGCCTGGACGACACAGGCACTCCAGGGGTCCTTCCTGCTCATCACGGCCCCCACCAGGAGGCCTGGCCCACTCTGGAATGAGGATGTGAGAATAAGCAGGACTGATGTGTGACACATGAGCTGCCCGGGCCTGGATTTCCCAGATGAAGCCAAGGGAAGTAAACAGCCCCCTGCCCCCCAAGCTGCAGGGGGAGCTCACTGCACAGGGTACCCTCCACCACAGCATTTCTCCCTGAAATGGAGTGGGGCACCCCCTCCCCTCAAGGCAGGGCAAGAATGGGCGGGCAGCCCAGTGACAGCTGCAGTCAATAGCTGGCCCTGGGGATTCCAGACCTTCTCTTACTCCCCAACTTCATTATGTTACTTTCTCCCTGGGAAAAGTTCTCTATCAGCCTGGCAAGCCAGACCACGGGCTGAACTAGCCCTGGCTCCCAGCCCGCACCTTTCCCCAAACCTCGCCATACAACCTAATCCATCCAGAGTGAACAGCAAGTCCTATCTATCAGGTTCCTTCACAAGGGCCTTCCAGAATCCATTACGGTGCCCACAAAGGACACTGGTACCAATGTAGCCGGTTGAATAGAGTCCCCCAAAATGATTTTCCTACATCCTAACTCCTGGGACCTGTGAATGTGATCTTAGTTTGAAAGGTGATCTTCACAGGTATAATTAAGGTAAGCATCTCGGGAGGAAATCATCCAGGATTAAGGTGGGCCACAAATCCAGTGATGACTGTCCTTGTAAAAGACAGAAAAGGAGAAATACACACGGAGGCACGGGCCTTCCACGTGAGGACAGAGACAAAGACACAACTGACGTGCCTGCAAGCCAAGAATGCGAGGACTGCTGGCCACCCCCAGAGCTGGAAGAGGCCTGGACAGACTGTCCTCAGGATCTCCAGAAGGAACCAACCCTGCCGGCACCTTGATTTTAGACTCTGGCCTCCAGTGTGGTGAAAGGATGAATTTCTACTGTTGTAAGCTCCCCAATCTGTGGAACGTTGTGACAGCAGCCCCAGGAAATGAATGCCCCAGTGGGACCCAGAAAAAGAAAGGGAGGGGTCCTGACCCAGCTGCAGTCACTCAGTTCAACTTCTTAAGCATCTGCCAATTTGGAAGCCACTTCCCGCCACTGATTCACCAGTTCTGAGAATGGGACGCGGGTGCCCTGGGGTCGGTCTAGCCTGGCAGGAAGGAGCCTCAGCGTCCTCAGCTCCCATCTACCCACTAAGCGCCCCTGGCCCCCATCTGCCCACCAGCTCACACTGGCTTTCCGGCTGACAAATTCCTTGCCACAGGGGTCCCTTCTGCCACCTGGGCCTGGCCAGCCACAGAGATTCCCCCATCTCTACCCTGGGTCAAAGTACCCACGTGTCCAGCCCTCCTGGGAGGGTCCCAACTCACGCCACTATAATCATTCCAGGCACCCCTTTCACTCCCAAGTGTCCCCGTTGGGACAGTAAGTTATGTGATCGCCCTACCCATGGTGGATGTTAGCCTCCACCAGAGAAAGGACTTGGGTTGGGAGCCACCTCGCAGTCGCGACAGGCACCATCATAGCCACATAGCGGCTTCTCCTTCAAGAAATCTCTATTTACAGAGTAGAACTGGGACCACAGGAAATGCTGCAAAGAAGCCACAGTCCTGGGGCCTTCGGTGTCTTCTTGGAAAGCTGGCCCAGCCTCCCGGAGGTAAAAAACTCCTGGGATGAAAGCGCTCTCTGCACTTGCCCCTGCCATCCTCCTCGTGCCCCTAGCACTGGTGGCTGGAGGGTCATTCCAGGCAGACTTTAAAGTCTCTCTAAGATGCTAGACTTCCTTTCTTCTTTACTCAGTGAAACTTATGGCAACATGAGTGCATCTGGCACAATGGGCTGCAATGCTATGGTCTGTTCCCCATCTTTGAATGCCCCATCTGTTGGTTGCCTCCACTAGAAACAGGACAGGGGAAATGGGCTTAAGCTGCATGCCAAGAGATGCGGGGTAGATAAGGGAAAGAAGCTCCTGGCCCAGGACGGGGCCACCGGCTGCTCTTCCGACAGGCTGCTCCTATTAGAGCAACCCTGTACGAGGGTCTAGGTGTGGCCTGCCTGGTGGAGAGGGGTGGGGATCAGATAACCCTTAGGGTCTTCTCGGGTCAAAGGTTCCTTGATAAATGGCAGCCCTTGGAGGCAGGAGCGAGCCCTGCAAGGTGATGACTCCAAAAAATGAAACAACAGGCTGCAGCTCCCAGACCCTTGAAGGTTAGAGTACCAAAGGATGAGGCTTTCCTGAGCTTTAATCCACCCACACCCTTTCAGCAGCCCCAGACACACCCTTTCCCAAATCTGAGGCTCCTTGCAATGCTTCTCCAGCTCCCCTGGGTCGTCTATCAAGGACCACTCCAATGCTCCCTCCTTGAAGACTCTGCAAAACAGCCTCACCTGCAGCAGGGTTGCTGTGTCCCGCCTGGCTCTTTCCCACATGATGGCAAGCTCCACAGGGACCAGGACCCAGAAACCCTGAGGAATGCATTGGTCAGCATCTGCTCTAGGGCACTGGATTGAACCACCAGGCGGTGGTGAATGTGAGGGTCCAGTTTCCTGGTCAAGCTATCCCTTCCTTCTCTGTTCTCAGCCCAGTCACTGCACATATGGGTGGTAACCATTCCTGATCTGCCTAGGCAGAGAAACCATCCCTCCCTCCTCATCCCACTGACTACTGGGGAAAATGTTAAAAGCACTTTAAAAATGCAAAAAAAAAAAGTCTAACACCAGAGGCCCCTTGGCCCCAGGTGGGGCCTTCCATTAATCACAGGCCAAAGGACGCCAGATGGGGCTCTCTTGTGTTGTGGCCAGGAGGCGGGCAGCTGACAGCCGCTGCCCAGGCCAATATGAGCTGCGGCCTAATTACAGGGGCCGGTGACCCCAGGGAACAGAGTTCAGGCTCTGGTCAGAGCAGCACCCAGGAGCCAGCTGCTCCCCAGGCCTCCTGAGCAGGGGGTGGTGAAGGTGGGGGTGGGGTGGCTGGAGGTGAGAACAGAGCCACAGAGGCCACAAACAACAGACCCAACATGGACCTACACGAACTTGTCCGGTTTGGGTTCTACTGAACCCAAAAGTCTGGTGGGTGGACTTGGTCTCCATCCTCAAGGGCATGGGGGGTTTGGCAATGAAGGGGAGTCACAGAAAACTCAAAGGTGGAGGTGGTTTGTTGTGTAGGAGAGGCCACAGCTGGACACAAGAAGATTCCGGAAAGGACTGCCAGGGAGCAGTAGCACCTCCAGAAGAGGGGCTGCCCAGCTGTTCCAAACAGCCCAGGGGTGAGTGACAATTTGGCCAGGGCTCCTCCTGCTCTGAGAGTTTACTGGGGCTCTCACCTGGGGCACTGAAACTCTTGGGAAACTCCACAAAGCCCATCTTGAATTCCAAAAGATCCCTGGAAAGCCAGATGTGCCAGGCAGAATCCCTGGATACACCCTGAGAGCCCCACACAGTCTGGGGTCTCCACACTTCCAGCCCAATGAGCTGCCCAGAAGCCAGGAGGGAGGACTGAAGCCCAGAGAGGAGCGGGGTCTAAGACCAGACAGACCTGCAAGGGAGGGGTCTTGGAAAGGGGATGGGAGCCGCTGAGAAGTCCCGGGGAGTATCTGCCGCTGAAGGAATGGGGGTAGGTGGGGGCCAAGCTGGATGACGTCCCTCCACAGTGGCAGACATGGGTGGCGGCTGGAATATGTCCACAGAAGTTAGGAGTGTGCAGCTCTTGGTCCTGCTCATGCACTCACCCAGGGCGGGGGTCCTGCTCATGCACTCACCCAGGGTGGGCAGCAGGAGAGCCCTCTCTATCCCACCCACCTGGGCACCTGGACTCAAGTGGGGAGTGCTGGAGGTGGCAGGGACAGGGGGAAAGGGTCTCAGTCCACTGGCATAAGCCAGCCTCCTCCTGAGCTGCAGCCACTCACAGGAGCAGCAATGGACACCCCACCACACTCTCATGAGACAGAGGAGGCATCCAGGGTCACTCAAAGCCACACAATTCGGGATGTCCAAGCCTGGTCTCCTGATCCCCATACAGGGCTCCTTCTACTCACCCCAAGCCTAGAACACTCTGTTCCCCCTGAGATCAGCCACTACAGTGGACCGAAAGTGGCCCGAAAACGTGTCCAAGTCCTAGCCTTCAGCACCTGTGAATGTGACCTTAGGTGAAAACAGGATCTTTGCACGTGTAATTAGGTATCTATCCTGGATTTAGGGTGGGCTCTGAATCCAACAAGTGTTCTTAGAAGAAACAGAAAAGACACAGGGAAAGGCCACAAAAAGATGGAGTAGAGATTGGACTGATGCATCTACAAGCCACGGAGCACCAAGGACTGCCGGCCGCCCCACACGCTGGCAGGCGGGCATGGACCAGCTTCTCCCTCAGCCCCCAGAAGAAATCAGCCCCACCGACAGCCTGATTTGGGACTTGTGGGCTCCAGAACTGTGTTTCAGCCCCCGTTTGTGTCACTTGGTAGCGGCGGCCCCAGCAAACTGACACAGGACCCTCCTTCGCTCTCTGCTGCTAGGCTGCCACCTAAGCGCCACTCCTCAACCCGCCTCAGCCAGGCCCCACACCATCCCACTGTCCCTGGCACGTGCCCCATCGCAGGCATCTGCTCTGTCCTCTGCTTTCCCTCCAGTGCCTGCCCTGTCACAGCCAACACTCCGTTCCCTTTTCCTTTTGTGTTTGTCCTTTGAGCCTCTGAGTGTCCATCTGTCCCACACCAAAGGTTCTAGAAAAAACCTCCTGAAGGAGAACAGACCCCACTTTTGAACAGTGAAGGCACTGTGCCCCAGCACCCTCAGAGGGAGCTGGCCTTAAACGTGTCCCATAAAGTGACTTCCCTTTGCCTGTACTTTCCTTCCATGAGGGAAAGCCCCCAGAGGGTTTCCTGGGCAGGTAGCACGTGACCCTTCAGTCACTTGCCTGCTCCACTCAGGTGGACAGGTAACTACCTCCTCCTGGGGCACACCTCATAAACAGATGACCCCTCAATTCTGCTAGTGGCCTGTGGGAAAAACAAAAGATGAAAGAGCTGTTTACAGTAAACTCTGAATCCCGAATCCCCCACGCCAGAGAAGTCTCTGGCTGACCCAGGTACCCCCACCTTCACCACCCAGAGCAGCCAACTCAGCCCGTAACCTCTGACCTGCCCGCCAGCCTCATGGAGTCAGGCCTGCCCATCACCACCTCCCAGATTCCCACCTTGTGAAGCCCCCAGACAGCCGGGCCCTTCCCACCACCAGCGGCTGCAGAGGACACAGCAAGAAGAGGGCTGAGCCCCCCGCCCACCCAGAAACTGCCCAGGGGCCACTGCATCCATCGCAGGGATCCCACCCACCAGCCTGAAATCCCCTCTGTGGGGGTCAGGGGGTGTTGGGGGCAGGAGAGGGCAAGAGCCTGAAGGGAGCAGGGCCGCAGGCAGGACTCATTCCTTCCTTAATTAAAAACATTAAACTTCAGCCAGGTCGCCCTCTGCAGAGCTGCTCCCTGTGGAAGGGTCAGGGAGCTCTGCAGATGGCCCAGCACTGGGGAGCTGCCTGGGCGTGGCACACAGGAGTCAAAAGTGCCATCTACGCCCCACCCAGGTCCAGCCAAATGACCCCTCTGGCCTCAGTTTCCTGGTGAGGAACAGGAAGGGCTGGACTGAAAAGCTCCCTTCCAGCCCGGACACGGTATGTCCCCACAAGGGCCATTGTGAGGTCTGCCACCAGCTCCCACGTCCTCTCGCTCCTGAACCAACTAGGCCCAACAATTCCAAACACTCAGCATGGCTGGAGGGGCCTGGCCAGCGGTGGACAGGGATGGCCAGCCCGCCTGAGACCCAGGCTCTGGCCCACATTCCTCGTGGCCAAAAATGCAGCTGCCAGTGGTGCCTCCAGAGGTGGCTCCAGCAGCCTGTACCTGCGGGCAAAGCTGAATCACTCCACCCAGCACCCCCGACCCAGAGCTGGAGAGAGCCAGCCGGGGCCTTGGGCACCCTGGCTTTGCCATCAACTGGGGGACGAGTCACTTTCGGGCCTCTGCTTCCTCATCCCACAAACCAGGTCTTTATGACAACGAACTTTAAAAAATAACATCAATTTCCTTTTTCCTGACTATAAAAGCAATTTTGGCACAAGGCAGAAAATTTGCAAAACACAGAAAAATAAAGGGGAAAAAAAATCTATAAACCCACAACCCAGATAACCACCGTCCATATTTTGACAAATTGTCCTTCCACTCTTTTTACTGATGTGTGTGTCTATGCAAGTACACTTCTAGCAGAGGTCCCATCCGTGACACTGTGTTGTGCTTTTCTCCACGTAGTATCATGTGGCTAAGATCCCCCCTACGCATTCTCAGACTCATTCTCCAAATTGCTTTATAGTCCTCAAGTTCTGACTCCAGATCACTCATTCTCAGCTCCAGTTGTTCATCAGAATCGTTTTGGGAGCTGGTTAAAAAATACATCGCTGGTCCCTACCTCTTGGCGGTTCTGGCTGGGGGGACCACAGGGGCCTAGGCACCCCAGGGTGTTTCTGAGGGGCGGCCAAGTGTGGACCTCTGCCCTCCAGTGGGCTCACAAGCCTCTCCCCAACCAGCCCCTCCTGAGAATCCTACAACAAACCATCCCAGAGGCAGGGACCTTCGAGCTGCCAGCTGGGCAGCCCAGCCCAGCCCCCACCTTCCCGGGAGTCACCCAAGGACAATGTCCAGCCTCACACACCACCACTCAGCTCCCAGGGCGATCACAAACCGAAGTACATGTAGAAGTCAGCCACAACCTGGGTGCTGCTGAGGACAAAGACCCATGTGATGAGGGGGAGGGCCAGTTCCAATGTCCCAAAACCTGCCCAAGGCCTACACTGTGATCACCTTCTAAAGAGAAGGCCCTGCAGCCAGGGCCTGGGAAAACCACAATGAAACCAGTTTAATGCACTCGCTATAGGAAACACGCAGGAGAGAGAAGCAGGCGCAGGGCCCAGGTCCCCAGCGAGCCTCCACACAAATGTCCCCTCTCTGGGTCACAGCTTCCAGCCCTGGAGCAGCGGTCACTCTCCTCTCAGCTAGACAGTCACCCTCCTGAGGGCAGGGACTAAGCTCACTAATCGCTGTCCCCCTCTCTACCAGGGCCCCGCACCCTGCCTGGCATGTAGCAGAATTCTGAAAAGGGTTTGTTGTGTTGAATCTGTAACAGCCAACGTTTGTTGAGTGCTTCCCATAACAAGCTCATTCAATCCTCATAATCACCTGAAAACAGTGATTTACTCTTGTCCCCATTCTACAGATGGGACACCGAGGCACAGGGAGGCTAATGAGTCATCCAACATTGCAGCTTGGGCAGGATTTGAGGGTGAAGACGGATTTGAGCCCACTGGCTAAACCCCCACACCACTCTGACTGGTCCTCTGCAAACCTGACTCTAATAGCAGAGAGTCCCCGCTACAAGCACCATCTTGCCCAAGCCCCACAGCCACCCTGCCAGGCTACACTGTCACTCCTGCTGTGTAAACATGGTCACCGTACCGGACAGCAGCAAGGCTGGGCTGGAACAGAGGTGGCCCTCGCCAGACCCCAAGCTCAGGTCCCCTGGCTGTCCCCGTCCACCGCTGACAGGGAGACTGAGATTACTGTCATACCCAGGCAGGGGTAAGCATTAGGGGGAGGTGAGAAGGCCGTGGCAGGTGGCACGGGCAGGGGCCAGGGAGCAGGTCTCAGCAGCAGGGAATGGTGACAGATGTGAGTGGGGCTAGGAGGACCTGAGTCTACCTTCCAGCACCTGAGCCACAGCAGCCTGGTCTAGACCTCCAATATAAAGCACCCAGCCCAGGGCCTGCACGTATAGGTGCTCAGTAAAAGGAAATGGCTATGAAACATAACAAGGATAATAAGCTCGGTCAGAGGAGGTGCCTGTGAGTGAAGGGGGAACAGCTGGAAGGGGCAGGACTTGGGTCAGAAACAAAGAATGCGAGGAGGGGGGCTGTGGGCGGGGGCAGCTGGCTCCAGGGCAGCTGTGTGCAGGAGCCTGGCTTCATCATTTAAATATTAGGGGAGATGTAAATATTTGAGTGGGGGCCCCCCCAGCCAGGCCTCCCAGTGGCCGCAGCCAGAGTTTCCCCCTTACCAGTGTCCCCAGCCTGCCCCCCCTCCTGCACCTCCAGCTGCCCTAAGACTCTGTGTTTCCTGGGCCAGGAGCTGGGGGACGGGGAGGAGAGGAGACTTTGCCTCCCTAGTCTTCGCTGCACCGGGCCTGCAAAGGTGCGACAGTGTGACCTCCTCCCCCACCCCACCCCAAGGGGCCCCAGAGGCCAAGGGTTTCTTTTGTAGTTTAGAAAAAAAGCAGAGCTGCCCTTGCTGAGGTTTTCCTGTGGAGGCCCAGGGTTTAAACCTCACCACTAGGAACCTGCAGCCTGTTCCATCCTAGCTAAATTAACAAACCCGACTCCACAAGCCCCTCCCAGCTCTCCTGCCTGCCCCACCCCCCCACCTCCCCACCCCCGCTCAAAGGAAAGATGCTGAGCCTGGATACCTCCTGCGCACAGAAGGGCCCCCCGGTGTACCCCGGCTTGGCTGGGCAGCCTGAGATGGTGGTCCCCCCACCCCCGTGAGAAGTCTCCTCTTCATGCTGCCACATATGTTTGCATGAACACCCCTCTCCCCCACCTCCCACTGCAGTGCCGTGGCACCTGCGCCAGGTATGGCCACACAATGTCTTCTGCACTACCTACCAGTCCATAGAAATAGCAAGACAGGCTGGCCAGCATTACTCGCCTGGAAATTCTGCCTGGCAAACTCCTACCCAGGTCTCTGGTTAGGTGCCATTCCTTCAGGACGCCCTCCTGGACCTACCCTCTCCTGGGCTCATACCTGGTCCCCTAGTGCCTAGAATAGAGATGGTATGTAGCTGGCACCCACAGATGGCTGCTGAATAAACAAATGAATGAGATGACTGCCCCTCCCATTCCTAGCAATCCTTCTGGCTCACCAGGGTATTTAGCAGGAACAGCTTCCTTGTGTGGACACCAAGGACTGTCCCTCCACAGTGCAGTCCAGACATGGGGGATTCCAGCACTCCATTTTGAACTAAAGGAAAAAATCAAAACTCAGCCTATTTACAGAGCACTCTATTCCCTGACCTTTAACGGGGGACAGGAGGCAGGGGACAGCAGAGAACCTCCAGGCCTGGTCTGCGGCCAGAAAAACATACACTTTCAGTGTAGATAGTATCAGTCTCTAGGGGACACAGGTCAGGGGCCTAGCCTACCCCTCACAGGGAAACTGCCCACCCACGTGGAAATTTAGCTAGGATGGAGCATGCTCAGAGCCGGCTTCCTGCACCAGGGTGGGGGGTGGCGGGTGTGCAGTGGGTACAGAACAAGACCCTGCCTAGAGAGCACGGAAACCCACCAGACTGCTGGCCACTGACAGTCAGAACCAGAAATATCTCCATCTTCCAGGTCCCTGCCTGGGGAGGGGAGAGGAGAGGTGGCCTCATCTAGGCCAGATTCCCTATGCCCGGGACTGCTCTCTCTTCCTGCCAAAAAGAAAGACAAGACCAGTCCTTCCATTGGACTTGGAGGCAAGGGGCAGGGAGGTGGTAGCTGTCTGTGGCCCAGGTGGTTCCCTTCCTCCCTCCCAAAGGATCCCCCAGCTGCAGCCCCCCACAAGGAGGTGCCTGAGACCCCCAGGCCTTGCCCCAGGGGATAGCTGCCTGCAAAGTCCCACAGCAAAAACAGCCATTAGCCGGGGCTCCTCCAAGGGCCAGGGAAGCCCTTCACGCTGCTGGCTGGAGGCTGGGGGGTAGGAAACCAGGCACAGAGTCTGCCAAGGGCTCCAGACAGTTCCAACCCCTCGGAGGAGAAGCAGCTTATGGAAGGGGAGAGGGACAAGCCGGCTCCCAGGAATTCCCCTTTCAGAGTTGAAATAAGACCTGGGCTGCACAAGACCCCCCGCTCCCTACCATCACCCTTCCCCAACCCCACAAGACCCACCTGAGCCCCTGGGGTACCCTCCCACAGAAGCCAACGTGGGGGTAACTGCCCCCACTCTGTAGCCGGGGAGCAAGTCCCACCCAGTCAGTCCCGCTGAGGCGGTGGCCAGAGCTTAGTGGAGGGGTTGTGCAAGGGGGGTGGTGGGAGGACGCCCCCCCTCGGGCTGGGGGCGACTCTCTCAGGGAGGCTGCTCCAAGGGTCTGCAAGGTCTCACCGCCCACATCTAAGGCACAGGCTCCCGGCCCTGGGGACAGAGGAAGCCCTAAGCTGTGTGGGGTGGGAACAATGCGTTTAAGGCCAGGCTCCTTGATTTTGTGGATTTGGGGCAAATGACGGCTTCTCCAGGAGAGGCTACAAGGGGAAATTCAGGAATTTCAGGGAAAGAGGGTCAACAGGGAAAACCACAAAAACACAAGAAACAAAGGAGCAGAGTGGAGTTTCATTCCCACTTTCCTGGCCTCCCAGGACAATCCCCAGAGAGCCGGCTGGGGGCTGGGGGCGCCTAGAGACCAAGCCTGGAGAGTCCACATGAGCCCCAGCCCTTAAAGGAGCACCGGGGTTGGCACGGGGGGGGCTCAGTGTTTATATTCCCAGCTGAATCCGAGGTCATTCTCTTGTCCCTCTGTCTATATTTCTGGGCATTGGCAGCACTTTAGAAAAATAACAACAAACTTGAAGTTTCTAGAACGTCTCCTGGTCCAGTCTCTGTCCAGACCAAACTAAACAGCCTGAGCCCAGAAATGCCCCCCAGGCGCCTGGGATGTCTAGAGGCACTGCTGGTCTGTTTGGCCGGAGGGTTCCAGAGAGTTCTGGACTGTTTGGTCTCAAAAGCAACTCAAAGAGACTCCAAATTTGGGAAAAACCAAGAAGGTTTTGGAAAGAAAGCCACTGCTTGACCATTTTTTCCTCAGTGGCTTTGTGAAGAGAAAGCACAGGAACTCGTGTCCTGGCTGGGTTTCTGGGATAAATTAAAAAAAGAAATCACCTGGGGCTGGTGGTGGTCGCCCAGCGCCCCTTACCCCACCCCATTCCACCATTCTACACACATCGCCACATCAAGGGTCCACTGCATGCAGCCCTATTCCAGCCCACAGGACAGTGAGCAAAGACACAACCCTGCTCTCCGGGGTCTTGGAGCCCAGCAGAGAGCATCTGGGTCTGTCCTGGCAGGAAGGTGGGACCTTGCCTTGAGTTTTGGGGCCAACAAAGATCCCTGAGCCTGGTCCCAGGTCCTCCCTACTGGCCCCATGCTCCTGGCTTATCCCAGGGAGGTAGCAGTGTGGGAGGGAGGGGCACTCGGCCAGCAGACAAAGGGAAGGGACAATGACAGTGACAGCCAGGCGGAAACCTGGGGACCGAGCCTCATCTGTAAATGTGACACCTCCAACCCTAGGCACGCAAGAAATGGGAAGTGGGGAGCTGGCCAGCTAGCTGCCAAAAATAAAGCAATGGGAGGTGGAGAGAGGAGGAGGGCACCCCAGTTCTGCTCTCCTGGCACCAGCATATCAGGGCACTGCTTCTCCTGGGGGGCAGGCCGAGGCCACAAGTCACCAGGCTGAGAAGTCCCTGGCTCCTGCAGGGTGAGCGCACAATCTGCACGTTTGTGTTTCCCATGGTGATGCCCCCACCATGAGTGGCCACCACACTGCCGCTCTCCACCAGCTGGACAGCTTCACCCACACGTAGCCAGAGCAAGTGCCCACTACATGTGGGCACTGTTTGGCTGCCCCTGCCACCAACCCCAGGGGACTCACAAGGTCTGCTTGACAAGGATGCTCACACCAGCACGCGCCCCTCCCGGACACAGACTCCTTTCGACCACTGTCTTTCAGGGGAAGGCTGGCCAGCTACTGGACCCCGCTGCTGTCTTCAAGTCCAGTTGCCCAGCACATGCCCATGTCGCTGTCAGCACTTGACCCTGGAGACAGGCATGTGGTCCACCCATCTGCGATGCTCTGGAGTGGGGGTTGGGGGTGGCAGAAAAGACTGGGACAATCTCTCACAAGAAGAGCCCTGCAGCTCCCATGACCCCAGCCTCCACTCTGACCAGGGAGAGAACCTTGACACCTCCAGACAGAATGTTAGCTAGGTAGGAGGATGGGAGCTCCAACACCTTCGCTAGGAGTCTGGGTACCTGGTGGACTCAGAGGGACCCCAGATGGGCTTTGTGGGCTGATTCTGCAGCGCTTACCATAATTAGTGCCAACTACTCTGTCCAGCCTTGTCCCCACAGTAGGACCAGACAGGCCCTTGCCTGTGACCTTCTATCACCTAGATCTGTATATTTAGCATCCAAACCTACCTGTCCTTTGCAAATACACCCCCAGCTCCAACAGGAGCATCAATGCCCACCACACTCCTATGAGGCAAGACCCATGCTCAGCGTTATTAGCTGTATCTTATGAAATCCCCCAACAACCCTCAGAAAGAGATTATTACAACCCCACTTAACAGAGGAGGAAACTAAGGTTCAGGGACTAAGCTTCCAAATAGCAGAGAGATCGGCCAAAGCATTATACCACCTAGCCTCTAAGCTGCTGTAGCCAACATTCCACCCAAAGGCCCTCTCCCTCTGGACGTAAACTCTGCCCACTAGCCTCTTTCTAATCCCTCCAGGTCAGCCACATCCCCCAGAGAACATTTCCAGACCAATGTCACCCAGAGGGGCGTGTCCCAGTGCTCACCCCACCTGCCTTTTCCCAGACGTCTGGCCTTGGTAGCCCTGAGCCCAGCTGCGAGGCCAGGACGTCGGGTGCTAGTCCCGTGCTCTGGATGCACAAAGTCAATGATGCCAGTGGCTGTGGGATCTGTAGGAGAGACCCAGCCGCGCTCAGCTGCAGAGCACACCCCACAACAGAATCCCCGACTCCACTCAGGTCTGGCTCAATGGCCTCATCCCCACCGTCACTCCTGCCTCCTGCCACCAAGGTGCAAACTGCAGAGAGGTGAGGTTCACAGGAGGCCTCGTGTCTTGACTGGAAAGCAGAGGCCCCCTGGCATTAATTAGAGACAGGTCTGCACCCAGCACTCAGCAACAGGCCTTTTCCCCTGGGGAGGAAAGGGGCACTTGGATCCAGCCAGAGCCAGCGCCCGGGTCCCGGAGGGTCAGGGCTCTCAGACAAGCAGGCAGGTGCAAGTGGCCCCTTTCCACCCAGGAGCCCCTCCCCCGTCCCCTGGGCCAGCTCCCCTGCTCGAGGTGTGGAGTCCGCACTGTCTCCAGGAAATGCTCGGAGAGTCCTCCTCGGGAGACAGCGAAGGGCTCAGGGTGAGGGCAGACGTCACAGCTCTGGGATCAGAGCGCCTGGGTCCTAGGCCAGATTCTGTTTCAGCAAATGTCAAGGACTTTTAGGATTCTTTCACGGCGCACAAATCTGGTTACAGCACACGTCGCTGACAAAAGTAGGCCAACAGCTGGCACTGGGACTGGCTTTTGTTACACAAAGACACGAGTTGTAATCGTGTTTGAGATAACAGACTTGGCCTGCATTCACAAAGAACATGCTGTCCAACTGCCCCGTGCCTCCGCCGACCAGAAGCAAGATGGAGGAAGGGGTCACCCCTCTTGTCACCCCAACTCGGGAGGTGGAGGGGAGGTGGAGGGGAGGTGGCAGGTGCCACGGTCCGTTTGTGTCGCAAAGTGGGAAATCATGGAGAAGTGGGAAATAAGCCTCTCTAAAAATCACATCAGGACTGGCTGGTTAGCTCAGTTGGTTAGAGCATGGTGTTGTAACACCAAGGTCTGGGGTTCGAGTCCCCGTACCAGCCAACAGCCAAAAATAAAAATCACATCAGAAAATACAAAATATTCTCCTCGCCTCTACATGCGGGGGTCTCCACAGAACCCTGAGGCCATCCTTGAAGGGAGGGCAAAGGTGGGATGCAGGAAGCTCATCTCTACAGAGGACTCTGTCACCCTCTCAGTCCCAAGGGTGGGGGCACCCTGACCCCAACCAAAATACAAGACAGACTGAACCCCCATACAACCCCCAACCATCCCCACCTCCACTCCCAGGGACAGAGCTTAACCGTCTCACACTCAAGAACTGTGACTCCCTCAGTCCACAAGGGGAGTGGGGATGTGGGAGGCCGTGGTAAGAGGGGACAGGTAGGGAAAAAAAGGTGAAAAGAGAAGGTGCTCCCGGGATGTGGCGCGTGCGCAGCATATTCACTCCAAGCCCTCACCCCACACACGGCGCACACACCTATGGGCAGCTTTCTGTCTGCCCCGCAGGGGCCCCAGCTCTGGCCTGGGCACCCACTGTCCATCCTACCCCACCCCAGGTCACTTCCCCTCTGCCCTGCAGGGCACACTGCTCTGGCCTAGATGTTTCCACTAGTTCCGAACCTTCCAGGAGGAATCCCTGCTGGAGGATTACAGGGCAGCAGGCCTGCTGGGTTCTCAAAAATCACCCCCAGAGACCCCGTGGCTCAAAGCTCGCCAGCTTTGGGGGTGTGCCCTGAAGCCTCTGCCCCTCAGCAACCAACACGTGCTTCATGGCGGACGTCCCGTCCGCTGGCCTCAGGAACGATCGGGTCCCTCCAGAGGCTGCCGAGGAGCTGGAAGTTTCAACCTACCTTGTAGAAACCGAGACACCAGGTGGGCAGCACCACTGAAGACCCCTGGCCCGCTCCAGGGAAAGAGACCAGTGTTCCTCCGCTCCAGCTGCTTCCAGCGGGCCGGCCACACTCCCGATGGTCAGGCCTGGCCCCCTGATCTTCACAAACTGGCCTCTCCTTACACCCCAGCCCCCTAACAGGCCAGCTCATTCCAGCCTCCCCCGCTGCTGCCAGCTGCCCTGGCCTGAATGCTGTCCTCCTTCCTCCCCCAACCAAATTCCTACTTTTGTTGAAGGTCCGCCTCCTCAATACCAACTTCTTCCCGGTTAGCCAGCGGTGACCTTTCTCTGCCCTGATTCGGAAGCTGCCAACTCGCATCACCCCTGGTTGGGCAAGATCACACACTCTCCACCTCCTCCAATTGTCCCTTCCCCACGTCCGACTATCCGAGGCTGTCTGTCTCCCACACACACACCCTCCCAATCTACCAACTCCACTCCAAGTTCCTAGGGCCCCAGGGAGGTCTGCCTCTCCCTTTCCCAAGTCCTCGTGCACACGCACTCACACACGTGCACACTGGAGCATGCACACACGCTCACTTCCACTTGGGCAGCCCAGGGGCTCTAAGGCCAGACTCCCCAGTCAAACTTTACAGGGCACACAATGGAGAGACTGACGCACATGGGGAACTAGAAGATCCAAGAGCCTGCTCCCCAGGTCTGAGAAATCTTCCTCTGGAGTCAAAAGGCTGCCAACAGTTGCCCCAGGATGGTCTCAATGAGGCCATTGTCTTGGGCTAAATTACAGGGTCAAGAAGCTGGCTCAGGAGGCAGCCGCAGAGGCCACCACATCTCCAGATGGGGGAACGTCAGGGTAAGGATGGAGTTACACTCAGGGAGGGCACCCGAGGCAGGCGTTCTAACAGCCTCTGTGGTGCAAACTGTGACAGCTGTGAGACTGTCCTGTCACACGAACCCCAAACTTCTGCCTTCCCCCTGCCACAGGCTCCCATGGAGACCCCTGCGTGGTTCCCCAGAAATCCCACCACCAGCGCAAGACTTTCAGGTCAGGGCATGAAAGCAGAGACTTCAACTCTCACTGGCCGTGAGGAGAGAGTACACAGAGCACAGGACCTGAACGGGGCAGCCGTCTCTCTCCACAGCACTTAATGGGAAAGGGATCACATTGGCTAGTTCTTGCCACCTGGACAGTTAGGAAGACGAAAGTCCTCTGGAGGAGCAGAGGTAGAGAAGGGTTGACAAGCAGCAGCTCAGGGAGGGCTTGGTTCACAGGGGCACGCAAAAGGCGAAACAGAACAAAGCAGACTGGGGAGACCCCAGGATGAGCATGAGCCCCATGGTGTCCAGATGGTAGGGGGTACAAGTCCTCACAGCTCTGCAGACCCAGAGCTCCCTGGTTCTGGGGCAGCATGGATGGAAAGTGCTAGAGTCTGAAGAGGGGCTCCCACCACTGACTTAACAAAGCAGACCTGACATTTCACCCTTTGTACAGCCTGTGCGGGCCCTGGACCACCACCCCGTCCTGGTCAGGACAGTCCAGGCCCAGCCCAGAAGCACAGCCACTGGCCCTCCACCTGGGGTTCAGCCGCAGCTGGGATCCCAGGGAGGCGCCCCCTGCAGATGAGGATGACCCCAGGTGGGCCATGTGGGCAGCTAAGCTCCGACCACACATTCCAGCCCTGGTTCTGGCCATGGAGGCTGGAGGACCTCGGGCTGCTCACCTCCCAGCTTGGCCCGGCACCTGGATGTCTCTGTAACTCCTTTCAGCCCAGCCTCCCCCTCCTGGCCCACCAGAGGGCTCTGCCCAAGGCTGCCTGGGAGCCCCTCCGAGGGGCGGGGGCTCCAGGTCCCGGCAGAGGCAGGCCCGCCCCTCACAAACCCTGCCCCGAAGTGCTGGAGACTATTGTGTGAGCTTCCCTTTCGACTGCTTTATTTACTCTCCAGGACGCAGGACATAGAGCACAGCACCGGCAGTCACGAGGACGCGCGAAGGCGCACACACACACACAGAGCCCGGGGACGCTGATGCCAGACCCACACGCGCAGGAGAAGCCCCCCCAAGTCTCCCCACACTCTGTAAACCCCGAAAGGGGAAGACAGCCAAAATGCTTTCCTGCCGGCACGCTGGCCCCCTCTGACCCCCACGGCTCGCCTCTGGGAGGAGGATGAGGATGTCCCTAGGCCTGGAGGGGGGCCATGGGACGCCCCACTCGGGACGCCGCCGCGGCCTGGGCCGTGTCCGCTCGGGTGCGCCCGGCCCGCGCGCTGCGCCAACTTGGCGGCCCTCCCCAGCGCGGACTCGGTTCGTCCCTGGCCCGAAACTGGCGTGGGGGAGGGGAGGGCTGTCCACCGGGCGGGACGCGGCCGCCCACTCGGTCCGAGGCGGGGAACTAACTCTCTAAGCAGACGCCAGGCCCGAGGGGGCCTGAAAGCCGCCGGGGAGCGCCGAAGGGAGGGGACTGATGGATTTCCTAGAGTGGAACTGCGCGCCCCCGGGAAGTTCCGAGGAAGCCCCGCCAGCCCTCGAGGAGGTGGCTGTCGCTCGCAAACACAAACAACAACAAAAGGAAGGAAACCCGGGCGGCGGTGCGCAGGGCGAGCGCCGGGCCCCGTGAGGGTGCGCAGTCCCCGCGGGTCTCCCGAACGGGGTCCTCCACGGAGATGACGCGGGGCCAAGGGGCGCCCCCATCGGGGTGGGCCCCGCGCCAGGCCCGCGCTGAGGGTCCTCCCCAGCGCGCCCGCGGCCGCAGCGGCCGTCCAGGTACCCACCTTCGAAGTCCGAAATGATCCCGTCCAGCTGCGCGTTGACCGCGGGGTCGGACATGGTGGCTCGTGGGCAGCGAGTGGCGCGGAGAGCGGCGGCGAGGAAGCGCCCCCGGCCGGGCCCGGGCCCTGCGCGCTGGCTGGGGCGCCGCGCCCGCGCTCCTGCCGTGCAGAGCTCGCCGCCGGAGCCCCTCGGCCCCCAGGCTCGGCTGAATGAATGGGGGAGGAAGGCGGGCGCCGGCCCCTCCCCGCGCTCGCCGCCCCCGTCCCGCCCCCGCCTCCCGGGCGGATCAGGTTCCCGCACCCGGGCCCGGCCTCCCGGGCTCGCACTGGCTGCTCGGCCCGCCTGTCAAGGCCAGGCCTGGGGGGCTGGGGACAGGCGAGTCCTGGGCACACGAATCGCGCGCCCCCCTTCTCCCCGCCTGGCCCGCGCCCAGGGGACGGCGACGGACGCGGCCACAGCCCCTCCCCCCCGGACGCCCCGCCGCGGCCAGATGTAGGCGGATGTGGGGGCCGGGCCGCGGCGCGGGGCGGGCGCGGGGAGGGGACAGATTCCTCCCCGTCCCCGGGAGCGGGGTTCCTTCTGCGGGAGGTTTTATTTACGCAGCCAAACAAAGTTCGTAGCCGCCGCCGCCTTCGCGCGCTCCGCGCCTGCAAGGGTTAAGCGGCCGTGCGCGGCTCGGGCCAGCGGGCGGGCAGGACCCCGTCTGTCGCTAAAGAGCTGCGGGGCGACGGGGCGAGTCGAGGGCACCGCTCCAGCTACCAGCTTCCCAGCCCCGGGGTCGCTGCTACACCCTCTAAGGTGGGCGCTAGCGCAGGCGCGGGCCCAGTGAAGGCGCGCGGGGCAGGGATGGAGCACCCGCTGAGAACAGCCCTGGACCTGTGCCACCTCCACAATAAGGGCTCTCCGAGAGCAGAGTAGACCCTGGCCTTCTCCCGAGTAAAGAAAAGATATTTCATAATATCCGAAGCAGGGGAACTGCCCGAGGGGCTTCTCTCCCCCAGTCTGGGCCCAAAGCTAAAGCCTGGCCTCTCCCTCCAGGCGGGTAATCTCTACACTTCTCCACCCCCTTGACAAATACTGACAAGGCAGGCAGGTCCTAGGGGCTGGGGACAAAAGGACGGGTTAGATGAAGACCTTGAGAAGTCCCCTGGAGGGATCCTCCAGGTCTGGCACCTACAACAGGGAACGGTATTTCCTCCACTCACCGTGGCTAGCCAGGTGCACTCTGCATACTCCAGAACCCATTACCTTAGACCCAGGGCCGGTGTAACACAATCCCCCGCCCCCCAGACCAGGTTGGCAACTCTAATATGGTCCCTTGAGTGTGTGGCATGTGACTGCCTGAGAGCTCATCCCGGTTCTGGGGTTGTTGGTCAGTGTCCACTCCCCTCCCCACCCCCTTCTGGAAGATCCCAAATGTGCAGAGCATGCTGAGACTTGACTGCTACCCCAGAGAGGTGGAGGCAGTGACTGGGTTATAGGGGTCTCTTACGGAGTATGCACTAGGTCTGGTGGGATTTTAAAGCAGGTGAAATCGAGTCCTTCCTTTTTAAGAAAAGTGGTCACTCCCTCCCTCATGCTTTGGATATTTTGAACTATTTTCAACCAAGTGAGTTTGTGGACATGGGAACTGCTAAACCACAGACATCTCAGATGCGCACACACCCTCATCCGCCTGGGAGCCCAGGTTTCAGAAATGGAGTTGTCACTGCCATAAATAGCACCCTGATGGCCCCCACACCAGTCAGGATGGTTCATCTCTAACAACCAGCACCTGGGCCTGCCCAACAGTCCAACCCCTGCTGGGTCACCTGTCCACCTCACATTTGGGGATTTGGGGATCCAGTTCCTAGGGAACTCAGCCCAACCACACAGCCCCTTGCGAAGTGGCCAGGTCTGCGGGACAGCACCCACCCTGGGCCAAGCATTATTCTCCAGTGTTTTCATAATAAGCACCTGGAGAGTGTAGACACACCCATGCCATTGTTCTCTCCAAAGCTGGCACGGAGTCTCCTCAGATTAGCATAGGGTCAGCTCATTGTACGCTATTCCTTTCTGGAGCCAAACACTCATGCTTATTTCTTTGGGGAGCCCAGCCAGGGTGCACGCCTCACCAAAATGCTTGCCCCTATGGGAATCCAAAGGACAATGGCAGGAGGAAGCCGATCTCTGATCTCCCGAAGCCAGAAAGTGCCCCATGCCTGTGTGACTTGCTCCAGAGCCCCCCCTCCATCCCCCTGCCTCCACTCCCCTTTACTTTAACCACTCAGGCCAACATTACCAGGCCTAGAAACCTCCAGGTAAGGAGATTCCCCAAGCTCCCTCAGGAAACCCAACCTGGGGCTTGGCCACACTCCCAGCCAGGAAGTTCACCCTTGTATCTAACCAACTGCTCTAATTGTACATCGTTTATTTCCTTTTTTTTTTTTTTTTTTTTTTCTGTCCTCAGCGGAGATGGGAAACAGCTGGGCACCACCCTTCAAGTCATAATTACCTTTTCTAAATTCGAGGACAATTCAGTTGCTCCCTGGCCTTCTCTTTCTCAGCTTAAATCATCCTTCCCCAGCCCTTTAATCAGCCCCTAGGCTGTCCTTTGATCACTGCTGATGGCTGAGTCCACTCTGGGACTCCAGGATTTTAATAAGGCCAGATGGCTATAGGGCGGTAAGGAGCCTCCCCAACCCCTCTTTCCTAGGGCTGGGGGCTGGCACTAGGGCACACAGTCCTGGCAGGGGCATTGGACAGATAAAACGGGCAGCAGCAAAGAGGAAAATGGGATTAAGTTTTGCAAGAAAAAAAATAATCATAAGGCCTCTGCATCCTGTAATGGGGCATTCTTCCAAAGTCACAAGAGAAGAAAGACCAACTGCAAGCCTGGTCAAAGGGGAAGGTGTCATTAGAGGGAGGCCAAGAGACCCCTCCACCTCACAGGTGCACCACATGTCCTCCAGTGGGTTGAATGGTGGCCCCCCAAAAGATATGCCCACCTGCAACCTCAGCAAGTGACCTGAATCTGTATAAGTGTCTTTGCAGATGTAATTAAGGTGAGGATCTCGAGATAAGATCATCATGGATTAGGGTGGGCCTTAAATCCAACAATAAGTGTTCTTATAAGAGAGAAAACAAGGCGCAGACACACAAAGGAAAAAACCACGTGAAGTCAGAAGCAGAGACCGGAGAGATGCAGCCACAGGCCAAGGGACCCCTGGGGCCTCCAGGAGCTGGAAGAGGCAGGAAGGAGCCTCCCCTAGAGCCCTGCCCACACCGTGACTACAGACTTCTGGCCTCCAGCGCCGTGACAGAATACATTTCTATGTTGTAAGCTGCCCAGGTCGTGGTAGTTTGTTATAGCAGCCCCAGGAAACTCACACAGACCTGAAGTTCCCATCTGAAGTTTTCCTTTAGGTCAAAGCTCCAGATCTCAAAGATGTCTAGTAAGTCACAGAACCAGTTGTAGACAGCCAACGTTGTCCAGCAGATCACCATCCCGAGGGAAGAGGGGGCACTCAGATAGCAAGTTTTTATAAGAAAAGCTGGGGGGCAGGGGTGGGTGAGCAAGGTATCATATGGGGCCGGCCCGTGGCTCACTTGGGAGAGTGCGGTGCTGATAACACCAAGGCCACAGGTTCAGATCCTACATAGGGATGGCCGGTTAGCTCACTGGCTGAGCGTGGTGCTGACAACAGCAAGCCAAGGGTTAAGATCCCCTTTCTGGTCATCTTTTATAAAAAAAGAAAGGTATCATATGAAGCCCAGTTCAGGCCTTTCCAGAAATGGGGAGGAGGAGGCCCCAAGAGAAACCCCACAAATCAGGCCCCAGTGGATCGAGCCTCGCAAAGCCTGGGAAAAGAGGGAGGAAATCCGTGGGCGGAAACAGCCTTCAGCATCTGTGACCCAGCTCCCACGTATAGCCCGAGCGGGAGCCAAGCTGGCAGGGAAGCCACAGCAAATGGGGCTGGGAGCAGAGGAAGGCCAGTGGCTCCTTGCCCAGCAGCACTGAGCCTCTGGACAGGACACCCTACTAAGTGGCTGGACGGAGGCTTCTCAAGGGCAGGGGTCCCATGGTCTTGCCTCTGCGTGGGCCTGGCACACACAGGCCTCTCTGAGCTCCAGAGTCTTGGATCCATTGGCTGCTGGGCTTTCTACAGCCCCCCAAACCCCTCAGTCCGCCATCTCAGTAAATGGCACTACCATGCGCCTAGTGGCTCAAGCCAGATACCCAGGCAGCACCCTTGAGTGTTCCTTCCCTCTCCACGACATCCAAAACATCGGTAACTTTCCACGTCCAGAATATCTGTGGGTCAGTGTAAGCGCCCCTCTTCAGTGCTTCGCTGGCTCATGTTTAACAACCAGCCATGTGGGCTTTAAAACAACACCACCTTGTTAGAGCATGGCCTTGTAACACCAAGGTCAAGGTTTCGGGTTTCCATACCGGCCAGCAGCCCAAAATAAATAAATTAATAATAATAAAAAATAAAACGACACCACCTGACTCATAGCATTTGCCTATTCCAATGGTGTAAATACTCCCACCTTGGCCAATTTCAAGTTACCAATGTGACACCATTGAAGGTGAACTGGGAAGAAATGCTCTGTAGCCACCAATATAGTATTTCTACCATACAGATATAACCTCAAGAAGATAATCTCAAGAGCACAGACAATAGTTAAATGCAGCAAAAAAACTAGGACGTAATGAGTTTTATGTAATTATCTTTGTTGTAAATACAATTTCTTGCAAGTTATTCACTTTATACAATACAAATCTAATATATAATTTAATATAATAATTTATTTTTTTCTAAAAAGGTAATGAATTTTATTGTGATAGAGTACAGATACTATAAAATTAACCATTTTAACCATGTTTAAGTTTACAGTTCAGTGACATAAGTACATTCACGTTTTTGTACAACCATGAACAGCATTCATCTCTAAAACTTTTTTCATCTTCCCAAACTGAGACTCCATCCCTATTAAACACTAACTCTCCAATCTCCTCCCCCAGCCCCTGGCAACTCCCATTCTACTTTCTGTCTCTATGAATCTGAATACTCTAGGTACCTCATCTAAGCAGAATCATAAAATATGTGTCCTTTTGTGACTGACATTTCACTGAGCATTATGTGTTCAAGATTCATTACTCAACGTTCATTCATTCATTGTAGCGTGTGTTTCTTTTTTAAGGCTGAATAATATTCCATTGTATGCACATACAACATTTTGTTTATCCATTCATTCCACAATGGACACGTGGGTGGCTTCCACCTTTTGGCTGTTGTGAATATGCTGCTGTGAACATGGATGTACACATATCTCTATGAGTCCCGGCTTTCAAGTCTTTTGGGTCTGTACCCAGAAATGGGATTGCTAGATCATGTGGCAATGCTATATAATTTTTAATTTTAAACAATAATTTATTTTTAATTTTCTGTATTTTATGAAATACACTTTTTATATATAATTAGTAGATTATACATGTAAGTTTATATTATATAAGTTATACACAATTTCTTTTCTTTTTTTTTTTTAATAAGATGACTGGTAAGGGGATCTTATCCCTTGACTTGGTGTTGTCAGCACCACGCTCTCCCGAGTGAGCCACGGGCCGGCCCTACCATTTCATTTTGAATAACGGCTGTTTAACAACTGGCTCACTGAAGTCCTCACAATCTAACAACTGGATGCTGCTCCACTGATCTCTCCTGTGTTCCTGCAAAGTCTCCTAATTGACCTGCCCGCTTCCATTCTTGCTGAGGTTTTGAAAGTTAGATCAGATGGTATCACCTCCACTGGCCTCGCTCAGACTTAAAATAAAGTGCAACCTTTTACCTAGAATGCTAAGGTCCCACACAAGCCAGCCTCTGCCCACTTCCCAGGCCTGGTTCACTCATTCACCTCTGGCTTCCTACCTGTTCTTCCCACTGCCTCCTGCCTCGGAACATTTGCATCACCTGGTCCCTCTGCCTGGACAGCTTCCCCCAGTCTTCCCCCTGCTGACTGTCATTTCACTCTTAAATATCAGAGCAACCATCCCAGTGTCCCCCATGGGACCCTGAGACAGTTGCTTCTTCACTTCCAGGCATGAAACAGGGACTCGCCAGTACCTGCTCATTCCCATGGAATGACAAAGTGCAGTTTTCTTTGCAGGATGGCAGGGTCATGGGGACTCCTGATGGGAAATCAGCCCAAAAGGGCAGAAGGTACATTCAGAAATCAACAGATTCTTCGCGTGCCTGCAGGTCACCAACCAGACCAGCCCCAGCCTGGACACATCCAGAATCATGGGCGGGGCACTGCTTACATCTGGGCCGAGCCTCCAGGACCCAGCCTCCCTTTGCATCACCTGTGCCGAGAGCGCCCACCATGCTTTGGCCCATGAAGTCTCCTGCAGGCTGCCTGATTTTGAATCTTCTCGTGAAGCTTGACTGTAGGATAGCTAACACTTACCCAGTGTGTAGGCTACAAAACCCCATTACACCATCTGCCTGGCTGCTTAAATGCAACCATAAGGTTTCACTTCAAAGGGGCACATGACTAATCTGTTCCCCAAACTTCCCAGTTATCACCCCAGCCTGCTTTGTGCAGAAAACTTACAGCAAACCCTGACCACAGGGGCCTGGGCTCTTATCTCCCAGGCAGGGGACTTTTTAAACAAAGTATTAGTCTTCTAACTCCATGCTTTTGAGTCACTGAGGAGGCTCCTGGCCTTTGCGCCTGGCAAATGCTCTGCTCTGAGCTCCAAGGCTTCCCACCCCCACCCCGAGCTCCCTACTCCAGTGGACTACACTGCTCAGGCTGAATCAGCTTGGAGTTCCCCAGAGTTCCTGGCTCTGACAAGGGGACCCGGGACTGCAGCACTGCCTGGATCTCCTGTTTTCAGTTTCACTTGTAAATTTGGCTGCTGTGATATTAAATCCAATGGGACCCTGGGAGCAAGGGCGGGGGCGGGGGCTGCTCATGCAGACGGCATAAGGACTGGATGGAAATTGTGACCCCTCAAGAAGATCCTCACCAGCTGGGCCCTGGCTTGTGGTTTACTCATATTTGCATGTCCAATGAGCTTTCGACTGGCAGATTCAAATGCCTGGTATGCCGTGACTGGCTTTGGTGAGTTATAACCCAGATACAATGGGGGAGGAAGACTCTTCTCTTGATAGCTCATGTTTTCTTCCTGCTCATTCCCTCTTTACACAGCCCCACAACACTCCATTCTACTCCAGCCCTCCCAAGACACAGGTTCAAAATGGACTAAAGTCCCCAACCTCCTAGCGACCACCTGAGGCTGGAGGTAAAAAGATGGGTGGGCACACTCAGCATCCCCTGCATACCAATTGATGGAAAACACCTCTGACCCTTCCAGGAGCTCCGCAAAGTCACTCAAGGGGCCGAGCCTCATACCAACCCACCCTCCAAGCACTGAGTGGCTAAGGCACATGGCTTGCCTCTCCAGCTGTGCCAGCCTACAGACTCTTCAGCCCCAGGGCTGCCAGGAGACTTGGCTAGATCACATGCTTGCCCAGGAGGGACAGGCTGTTCCCAGGGACCCTTGTGTCCTGGCCTTCCCATCATTTTTCTCAAGCAGGCACCCTGCTCTGTGGGGTCTGAGGCTGGAGGCAACTTGCCACGATGCAGTGTGGGGCAAGGGCTGAGTCACCAGCCTGCCCTAGTTCCACGTCAGCAGAAACAACAAGGATCCGAGCAGGGAAGAAAGCACCTATTTTTACAGCCACCACAGTGGTCAAGGCTACACTGTCCCCAGGGAGCTCTCCTCCCTGCTAGCCCTCTGTGGACAGTGGCCACTTGCTCTAACAATGCCCCTGCCCACTGCCCAAGACCCAGCAGGTGGAAGGAAAGAGGACTGAGGTTCAGAGTGGTGGCTGGGCAACCTGGGAAGAGCAGGGAGCAGGAACGCTCCCTCTGTCTTTGGTACCCTCTCAGAAAGGTCTGCAGGGTACATCCTGCCATCCACAACCCTACTGGAACCCCCTTCAATACCTGCCCTCAAGGCTGGCTGGTTAGCTCAGTTGGTTAGAGCATTTGCTGAGAACACCAAGGTCCAGAGTTCAATCCCTGTACCGGCTAGCTGCAAAAAAACAAAAATGTGCCCCTTAAATGCCCATCCACCCTGTCTCAAACACCTCCAGTGACAAGGAGCTCAGTACCTATCAATACCACTCGCTCTGGCTTTGGCTAGTTTGGGCTGTATAAAAGAGAGAGAGAATTAAAGTCAAGCTGACTATAGCTGTCGCCCACGGAGGAGGTACCCACTTTACCCTTTTCCAGAACAGAAAGGTGGGAAGATGTGGAGGTGAGGATCACTGGCAGATCTTTCCGGAGGCCTGGAATTTGGAGCATTGGTCCCCTCCATTTTGAGAAGGAGACTAAGACCATCAGCATCCACAGTGGAGACTGGTCCCCAGGAAGGGCTGGGGACATCATCTCCTATGCATCCCCAGCAAAGATGTGAGACCCTGACTATGGGAACCTGCAAGGGAAAGAACAGAGCTTGCTCCAGGCCCTGGAAGGGAACTGGTTTTCCACCCAATAGTCACAATGAGGAAAAGCTTCTGGAAGCCAGCCTGGGCAAGCTGGGCCTACGAAGATGAGGACGGTTCCTACAAGCATGAGGTTGAGGTAGTGAGTCTGCCATGCACGCCTGGGCTCTGCTTCCCACCTCAGCCAGCCACCCCAGGACCTCTGGGTGCTCCAGAACTTTCCCCAGAGGCCAAATTCAGAGTCCGAGGGAGAGAGGGGAGACACCTGGGTGCCTCTGCCCATCATAGCACCAGGCTTCAATGACCTCAGCAGGGAAGCCACAGGTATTTAGAGTTGAATTGTGAGCTGGCAGGTCCCCAAGCCCTGGCCTCTTCCTTTCCTCCTCTCCTTGCTTGCACTGACCATCTCTGGCCATGGGTTGACACCTCCACGGGAGGAGGGAAAAGAAGAGGAACCACTCAGCCCTGCCCAGCTCACGCAGCAGAGGTTCTGATGCAACGTCTGCTGGAAGGAGGGACCCACATTAACAGTCAAAGCGTGTGTGGGGGCTCCCCATGGGCTGGGTTTCTCTACCCTCTTTTCAGTCCACCATGAATTGAGAGGAGGTTTTGTGCTACCAAATGCACCCCGTACCCTGCAGCGACCCCCCAGCAGAGGGTGGCAGCTGGACCATGCTCTACACCTGAGACACAGCCTCCCAGGCTTGGCTCGGCGCCTTGGGAACAGAATGCTCTGTGTGGGAGCGAGGCAGGAAGCGCAGGGCGTGCTGGCTGGGCCCCCTCCAGCAATCTGGTATTGCTTTCCCCAGATAATGAAATCTTCCCCACCCTGAGTGTTGCTGGAAGCCAGCCGGCAGCCAGATCAACCTACATGAACCATTTGTCCCTTGTGTGAAGTGACCTCGGGCACTTAGTGGGTTGGCTATTAACACACCCGGCCTCTTGCTCTGCCCCTCTTCCCAGCATGAGTCACTGGCCACGATGACTCGGCCCAGCCGGGGCCCTTGCCAGGGGTCTGCCCACTCTGGCTGGGCAATGTGAGGGGACAGAGACAGCACAAAGGACAAAGGCTGCCAGCCTGGCCCAGAGGCCCTGAACCCACACAGCTACCCCCACAGTGTCTACCTGGGGGCTCTGGAAGCAGAGGGGAGGCCTATGGCTGCTCCTTGGTTTCTGGGGACAGAAGCCTTGCGGGAGACTCCTGCAAGCAGGGGACTGAAAAAATGAACTAATCTGGAAACAGGCAGAGACAACACAGAGAAGACAGGCTCACAGCCTCCGGGGCCACTCTCCTACCACCTTCCTAGATCGGAGACAAATCTGTGGGACTGCATCACATCAGAGACAGGTTTTGTTTCTTTGTGTGTTTTTATTTAATAATAAACATTCAGTTTCTTTCCCCCACTTAGCTCTGGGCTCTAGGGAGGGAACAGGCTCCTGGCTGGTCTCCCTCCCTGGGGTCTTGGGTCTCCTCAACCTAGACTTCAAGCTGTGGGTGGGATGACCTTTCTAAAATGCATATGTGACCTGTCACTTCCCTGCTTACAGTTCTGGGTGGCTTCCCATAGGGGGAGCCTAGCCTGGCCTTCCCAAGACCTCCAATCTCCTGCCAGCCACTTCTGCCTCCTCTCCCTGCCATCTGCTCATGCCCAGCTGGCTCACAAGCCAGCTCTGTGCCTCACCTCTGTGCCTGTCTTATTCTGTTCCCTCTGCCTGGCAGACCCTTCCTACCCTCCCTGGCCTGGCTCATTCTCAATCCTTACTCAGGTCTCAGCTCAGACACTGCTTCTTCCAGGAAGCCTTCCTTCCTGGAACCTCCAAGTGGAGGGATTCTCCCCTGGGCCTTTCCTATGTTTTCCCAGTTCCCAGGACAGCCTCTAATGCAGGCCAGCTGCCCATGCGGCATCCAGGAGGTTCTGCACAAGTGTGTGATGAGCTGTGTTGAATGGAAAGTGGTTTAAAAAGGAATAGGAACTCTGCAAACACACAGCAGCACCCTTAGCTCAGAGTGAGAGAGCGCAGGTGAGTCCAACCCGCATTCCTCATCCCACCCCTGTGCCTTCCTCCTAGGGAGGTGGGAGCCAGGCAGCTGAGACCAGGAGGTGGGCTTCGTGGAGCAGAGAATCAACAAGGGGGCGAAATCAACGGCCTAATCTCTCGCTGCAGGGACCCTAAATGGGGAGCACCCACAGGGAAGGAAGAAAGCATGAGCAACACATCTCCCTTGCCCCGGCAGTCCTGCAAGCCAGACGGGCCAACTCCTCAGCACAGCTGTTCTCCAGCAGAGAGAAATTTCTCACCTTCAGGAACAGGGTGGGGACATTCCCAGACGGGGCCATGTCTACAATGGTCACGGGGACCATACAGTCTGGGTCTCAGGGGCTTGTCCCATCCATATGGCCACAGACCTGGCCCTGGGCCTGCCATCTGTGTCCAAGAGAGCACACAGCTGGAGTTGCACAGCCTGAAGGGCAGGGTGGGGCAGGGAGTCTGCCTGGTGAGCTAAGCCCCCCTGCAATCTGGAGCACAGACTTGCACACAAATCCAAGTGGAGCCTTTGATACAGGGCATCATTTTCATGGTGGGAAACGTGGACGTTCTGGGCCAGTAAATCACCAGATGTCCGCACATCTTGACAGGCTCCCGGCCCCTGCCCTAACTCTGGGGAGAAGGAAACCAACAGAGGTGCACATGGTCTTCTCAGCCAGCAGAGTGTGCAAGACCCAGCACCCGAGAGGCCTGGCCACTCGATTACAAATAATCTAGAACATTTACCTAGGGAAAACCAAGCTGGGGCCGGCCTGTGGCTCACTCGGGAGAGTGCGGTGCTGATAACACCAAGGCCACGGGTTCGGATCCCAAATAGGGATGGCCGGTTTGCTCACTGTGTGAGTGTGGTGCTGACAACACCAAGTCAAGGGTTAAGATCCCCTTACCGGTCATCTTTTAAGAAAAAAAAAAAAAGAAAAGAAAACCAAGCTTTGTCCAATTGGGTACCTAAAATCTCAAAACGTATGTCCCTCTCCTGCAGAACCATGTCACTTTCGTAAGGCCCATCCTCTTATCCTCCTGCCCAGCTGAGCTCCAGTTATCCAGAGCACAACGTGCCAGCAACCATGTTATTCCTCCACGTTTTCCACACCTACTCCACGCATCACTACATCTTTAGTTCCGAGCAGGAGGAAGTGATGTTCAGAGCATCAACTCCGAGACAAAGCTAGATCTTCAAAAGGAGGGCAAGCGCCGTTCAGTAGGTGGCACTGATTAAAACAGATATTGGTACCCAAGGGCAGGCCAGTTACTCAGCTGGTTAGAGCGTGGTGCTAACACCTAGGTCCAGTGTTTGTTCCCTAAACCAGCCAGCCACCAAAAAAAAAAAACAAGAAGAGAAAGAAATTCGTACTCAAATCTTTCAGGAAGATTTCCATTAAGAAAGGATGAAAGATGAACAAGGCTGAAGCGGTGGCATGCTGGTCAATGTTCAACACCTGCTCTGGGGTGGGAGGGGCCCTGATGTGTAACGTTTGCCAATTCCCATGGTGTAAATACTGCCTATGGCCAAATTCAAGCTACAACATGACGTCCCTGGACACAGTGCTGGGAACAGATGTGCACACCACTGCCGAACGCGCAGATAACTGCAGCGTATCCTTCCCTGGGAAGGGGAGATATGTAGAGTGCCCTTTGCTGTGTAGAGCTGCTACAGCACAGAGGGTTCAACGGGCAGGCCACCCTAATCAATTGCCTGCTGGCTTGATGTGGGGCCGGTTTCTGGGGCTGCATCTGTGCTCAGGGAAAAAAATGGCCATCGTGATTGACGGATGATGTCTGCACCAGCTTCAGGATGGGAGGTTGGTGGCTTGTATGCCAAGCACCGGCCATTCCTCACCTGAAGACATTTCTCTTGCCCCATAAGCTCAGTGCAAACATCACCTTGTCAGTGAACTCTTTTCCAATCTCACCTTCCCCCTGGGGAAGGACTTGCCACAGCTCTGTACATACAAAGGGAGCTGTTGGTGTGTGTGTGGCACAGACCCTAATTCTTCCCTTTTTTCTATAGTCACAGAGGTTTAGTTGTGCCCATGGCTGTTCAGCTAAAGAACACATTTCTCAACCTCTGTTGCTGCTAGAAGTGTCCATGCAATCAGGTATGGCCAGTGGGAGGGGAGTTGAAGTGTTTAACTTTCAGGTCATGCCCTTAAAAAGAAAGAAGCACGCTCGCCCCTTCCCCACCCCTTCCTCCCTTACCCCTGGCTGGAGTGCAGACATGATGGCAGGAACTGGAGCAACCTTCTTAGCTCATGAGGCAAAGGATGCCCCAAAGGAACAAACCAGGTCTCAGCTGCCCTGGGCCATCATGACTGCTTATACTTAGACTAGCATGTGGGGGAGAAATGAATTTCTATCTTGCTCAGGCCTCTGTTGTGTTAGCCTTTATTACACAGCCAAACAATGCCCTAATACAGTGTGTGCCCACCACCCTGCCAGTCTGTGAGCTACCTGAAGACAGGGCAGGGGTCTTATCTTTATACACTGAACCCCTAGCAGAGTCTGGCACAATAAATGCAATTAAAGCAAAATGAACAGTGTAGTTCATCTAAGGTTTGTTTTGTTGGTTTGTTTTGGTATTCGAAACTGGAAAATAAAAGTCTAAGCTTAATAGAAGACAAACATTAACATACGGTAGAGAGAACAATAAATAAATACGTGCCCAGAGTAGGCTGGGATTGCTCGGGGGAGTTATGCGTTGCAACAGAACCTGAGAGGAGACCAACACAGTCAGTTGTGCACCTGACAGAACAGAACCAGGCACTTCAGTAGCCAAACGTGCCCCTAGAACATCAGCAGGTGCCAAGCCTGGGCTCCGCGTCAGACTTCTGGGTGTGGACCTCGTGTGGTGGCCATTGGCCGGGCAGTGGAACCTTAGGCAAGTTACTCCACCTCTCTGAGCTCCCATTGACTCACCTGTACATAGAAAACAACACCACCTATGCTGAAAAGAGTCATAATAATATGTGGAAAGCATCTGGCATAAAGCAGGAGTCGGTAAGTGGTAGCTTTCACTATCTGTATAACAGAGTTCAACCCCATCATTTTATAGACCCCACCCTCTCCCTACCTGAGCCTGGAAGATTCTACAGGTGGTGTGGGCCAGCTCTCCATCCTGCCCTCTGGGCCATGCTTGGCATAGGACAAATGCTGAGAGAATGTCAGCCCCTTCCCCCCCATGCCTCATCTGCCTTCCCAGAGAGGTCCCCCCAGCATCCCAGCCTAGCCACCCAGCCAACACTTCTGGACGTGAGGCAAGATGATTTGCTGAGGGTCGCACTGTTAAGACAGAGCCAGGATTAGAACTCAGGGTCCTAACTCCTCCCACAGCCCTCTTGTTTCATAAGTAGTCCTGGGTGGATATAAAGAGTGGGTAGTTGGTGAGAAATTTTGAAAATGAGACTGAAATGTCTGACGATGATTCCAGAAGTAATCAGGGTGACCACAAATTACATTGAAATGCGTCAAAAAATTTTAAAAAGACAGACTTATGGATAGGTGGAAGGATGGACAGAGAATTGATAAGGCGAGTATAGTTTGGGGTTAATGGTAGAATCTAGGCAATGGTACACGAGTGTCCACTGTCAAACGCTTTCAGCTTTGCTGTACATTTGAAAATGTTCATGATAGAATGTAGAGAGGAGAAAGGTAATAGGGAGCCGCCATAGCTGTCGGAGCAGGGGTGGACCTCACAATAGAGCACATGTCAGAATTACAGCCCTGTGAGTGTGGACACGTCTTCTCTATCTTCTCCTTGACATTGCAAAGACACCTACTGAGCACCTGTGTCTTGAAGGTTAAAGCCCCCCTGCTCCCCTACCCTCTCCCTACCTGAGCCTGGAAGATTCTACAGATGGTGTGGGCCAGCTCTCTCTCCTGCCCTCTGGGCCATGCTTGGCATAGGACAAATGCTGAGAGAATGTCAGCCCCTTCCCCCCACGCCTCATCTGCCTTCCCAGAGAGGTCCCCCCAGCAGCCCAGCCCGGCCACCCTGCTGACACTTCTGGACGTCTGGGCAACAGCTTCTGTAGCTATGTTCTAGTAACCTTGCAAATGTCTTGAGTCATAAATAAGGCCACTAGCGAAGGTCTCAATAGCTTCCTCTACCACCAACATTCTGTGCAGAGTAGTCCATGAGCCCCTCACTGCGGTGGCGTCTCCTGAGGCTGCTCTTCAGCCCACAGAAGCCAAAGGCAGGTGGAGAAGCAAGTGGAGAAGCAGGCTGAGGACTGTAGTCCACCAGGCAGGGTGCCCCCTCTTGCCAGGCCTGAGTCCCCACTTAGAGAACCAGCAGGGAGGAGGGCAATGGAGGGGGCATTGGGGGCACCAAAGGGCAGTGCCAGTGCTTGCGGGGAGAGGAGGAGGAAGAGAAGAAAGAGGGGAGGAGGAGAAGACAGAGCAGGACAAATAAGAACAAGAGGAAAAGGCGAGGAGGAGCTGCCCCTTTCCCACAGGCAGACTGTTTCCACTGCTCTACCCAGGACCCCTGATGGAGTTTGGATGTGTTGTCCCCTCCAAAACTCGTGTGGAAATTTGATCTCCAATGTGGCAGTGTTGGAAACTGATTGAGTCATGGGGGCGGATCCCTCATGAATGGATTAATGCCCTCCCTGGGGGAGGGGGAGTAGTGAGTGAGTTCTCGCTCTATTAGTTCCCACGAGGACTGGTTGTTTATAGGACCCTGGCACCTCCCCTCTCTCTCTCTCTTGCTTCCTCTCACCATGTGATCTTCTTGCACCCGCCGGCTGCCTGCCACTTTCCACCATGAGTAGAAGCAGCCTGAGGCCCGTGCCAGATGCAGCTGTCCCAGAATCGTAAGCCAAATAAACCTTTCTTCTTTATAAATTACCCAGTCTCAAGTGTTTCTGTTATAGCAACACAAAACTAAACAACCCCATATTCACCACCACATTTAATTCTCATGAACACGCCCTGAGGAGCTACCCCAAGATCCCCGTTTCTCCCGAGGAAGCAGAGGTGAGAAGAGGATGAGAGCTGCCCAAGGTCCCCAGGCCGTAAGTGGAGGTGCTGTGACTTGAATTCAGCCTGTCCACCCTCCACGTTCGCGTCCTTAGCTGCCATGATAAGCTAAAAAAAGGCTTCACAGGAGCAGGAGCCATGCTTGGGTCCTACCAGGTCTCTAAAGGTGGGGAGACAGGACCAGAGGCCACGCCAGGTGCGAAGTGCTGCGCGCTGCTTGGGAGAAGCATTGCAAGCTGTCCTGGAGGGACCAGGGAGGCCAAGAGGCAGCACAGCCTCCCCCAGATGCTGCCTTCTCCAATCTGGGCTTGGTCACCAAGAGGGGAGTCCTGGTCCCTGGCATTTACATCCAGGTATAGAAACATTCTTGCTGGCTGGGAGGAAACCACACTGCATTATTAGAAGTTTTAAATGCTGGTTTTCTTCTTAGGATGGAAACTCAGAACCCCGCCACGGGAGGAAGAGCCTGGAGTGCTTTTAAACCCTCCACAGTGGAGGCTCAGGTCCGACTTAAGTCCTCCACTGCGGAAGGCCTTTTGCATGTGGCAGCCACTGTGCATGGGCTGAGGGTCTCCACCCTGCAGGAAGGAGGATACTGGATGCATACATGACCCACAACCCACGTTCAGGGTCTTTGCATACAGCCACAGGATGCAAGTGGGGTATAGGCAAGTGCTGGCCAATGTGCCAGAGCATGGTCTTGGCAGCCACCCATGGGGCTGTTGGGGTGGGGGAGGGGCATTTGCACAAATCCTACATGCACAGCTCTTCGCACACTTGTGGCTGACAATCACCCACACATCTGTGCCGGGTACTCTGGCACACAGCCCACCAGCAACAGGGTGCCAGTAATCCCCAGCTGCTCCCCTGATGCCACATGGAGACACCAGCCAAGACAGGATGGAGAGAGACACAGTTTTCAAGGTCACACACCCCAAAGGGAGATGCTGGGCCACGGGATGGAGACAGGCGGATTGGCCAGAGCCATCAGCTCTCAGTCACACGGGTCAACGGGGGAGCACAGACTCATTCGTGCAACATTTTAATTGAGCAACTACAGCGAGCTGAGCAGCACGGATCATCCAAATAGCCTTTGGCTGGTGGAAAACCATGTCAATCCTCTCCTGAGCCTGATGTAATGGGAAGAACTTGGGCTCTGGGGGTCACACAGCTGGATGGAAATCTTGGCTCGGACCCTTACCAGCTGGTGGCGCCTGGGCAAGTGTCCCTATGAATGGTAATGCTAGTGCCTGCTGTGCCAGATCTCGGTGAGATGACACCCGCCACCGGGCCTGGGACCAATGTCTTCACTGACAAGTGTGTGACAAGCACACATCCGCCCAAGCTGCCCTCCGCTGCCTGTGGGAAATGACCGTGGAAGGGATGGCAGCAGGAGGCTGGCGGGCCGGCTTCTCACAAAGCTTCTCGGGAGGAAAAATGATCCAAGCAAGTGTCATCTCCTTCCCTGACAGCTGCAGGGAGCCTCAACCCACAGCCAGCCTGCCGGCCCCTGGCAGCTGCCACATGGTGGCAGGAGGGGCTCAAGGGAGTGGGCTTGAACGTGACCAGCGACCTCCAGGGAGAGAGGGGTCATTCAGCCCTCCTTCCAGCTGGAAGGGAGGCTCTGGGCCGGGCAGGAGCTTTGGGGAAATCCAGTTCCTGGGAGTGGAGCCAGGCCAGAAGGATGAGGTTGCTAGAACCTTCCTTGGTGCCTACAACAGAACAGAGCCAAGGTGAGACCCAGGCCCTGACCAGCGCAAGACCTGCTTCACCTCAGCAGGAAGCCAGCAACCACCGTGTGTGTGTGTGCGTGTGTGTGTGTGTGTGTGTGTGTGTAACCGTCGTGTGTGTGTGTGTGTGTGCACGTGCACACGTATATGAATGTGCGAGATTGTGCAAGTGTGTGTGTCTGTGTGTATGTGTGACGGAGAGACAGGCCGACCTTGGGCAAGTTCCTTTGCCTCTCTAGGCCTCAGTTTTCTCATCTGTAAAATGGGGATAACACTACCTTCTTCATAGGGTTCTCATAAAATGAAAGTGCACTAATATTTGTAAAGCGCTGAGAACACAAAACGAGAGCTCTAGGTGAAATAGCCTGTCCCACTGTCATAAAGTGGAAATCGTGAGAAACACACCTCTTCAAGTTACAAGTCAAACTCCGCTTTCTAGGACCTTCCAAGCATCTGGTACTAGTTTTGTATGTTGGAGGAACTCAAAACAAATGTTCTCTTCATCTACATGACAATTCTCCAACTATTTGGAGAAAGTGACTGTGGCCCCTCCCTTCCCTGTGCCTGCCCAACCCGATCCCCTTCTAGCGTCCCTTCCCTGATGTGGTCTCAAGCCCTCTCATTACGTGGGTTCCTCTGCCGGGGTCCCCGTCCTCCTTCAGGCCTTTCTGCAGATAGGACTTGTGGGATCAATTGTGTCCCTCCAAAAAGATATGTTCAAGTCCTAACCCCCAGTACCTGTGACTGGGACCTTATAAGAAAAAGGAGCAGGTGAGGGGACACGGACACACAGGAGAGACACAGGGGGAGAAGGCCTCGTGAGGACAGAGGCAAAGGCCAAAGTGAAGCAGCCACAGCCAGGCTAGGAGGGGGCACGGGACACATTCGCCCTCAGAGCCTCCAGAAGGACTGAACCCTGCCAACACCTTGATTTCAGACTTGCAGCCTCCAGAACCATGAGGAAATAAGTTTCGACGTTTTCAGCCCATTTGTGGCCCTTTGTTATGGAAGCCACAGAACACAAGTATGGGGTCTCAGCAAGGGTGGCCCAGTGACACAGCAGCCACTCCCCTGCTGCAGCCAAAGCCCACCTCCCTTATTTTGACTCATCGGCAAGGTCACACAGCCATTCACCTCAGCTCGGGTCAGCAAGTACTAGCGGATTTTCCCACGTCCCACAGTGAGAGCCGCCCCCTCCGCGACTGCACACATGCTGTTGGGGGGAGGGGGAGGATGCAGGCCTGGGGCACCTCTCTCCCACTCCCCCTCAGCAGCTCAAATTCCCTCCCTGCACCTCATCTGATTCTGGGGTGCTGGGATAGGCTTGGAAACCTGTGGTTTCCCAGGAGACTTAATCAGCCCCTGCCCTGGGCCAGCCTGGAGGGTGCTGAGCTAAGTGCTGGCGAGGCTGCCTCCCGTGGCCACCTCCTCAGTTCTGTGCCTTGGACCAGGACTCCAGGGAAGGGGCCTCCTAGGGCTGTCTCTGAGGTCAACCTTCCCCCTGGAGTGCAGCTGCTCCTGACCTCAGATATGTCTCCCAAGCCCTCCAGAGCCTGGGATGGCAGCTGCCGGGACAGCACCTCAACTGCCCCAACTCTTTAGGCAAAATTTGCTCTTCTGAACATAATCTGTCCTCATCCCCACCCCCACTTTCTGTTCCCTTGAATGAACAGCAACAAAAACATGGTTTTGTGCCAAAGGTGGGGCCTACAGTTTCCCAGAGCCCAGTTTCCTGCCAGGCCTAGGTACAATCCACAGGAGTGCTCGCCCTGATGTATGTGTGTGTACGTGCGTGTGTGTGTGCCTGTTCACATGTGTGTCCCTCTACATGCAGCCTGGGGACGGGTGGAGGGACTTAGGGAAATTCTTTCTGATGGTCAGAAAGACAGAAAAATGGAAATGAGAACTGGGTGCGTGTGCATACACCACACACGCACACACACGCCAAGCATACATGTGCATACACGTGTCCCGGCCACCTCCGTCAGCCCCTGCAGTGTGGAAGGCATCGCTCCTGACATCCCTCCCTGTCCTGCTTTTCCCTCAGCCTCACCCTGTCCCCTCCTCTTTGCTCCTTTAACCCTCCTGCTGTCTGCGCTGACCCCAGCCTTTGCACTTGTGAATCATTTCCTCTGTAGAAGGATGTGTGTGTGTGCACACACATACACAGACACACGTGTGGCGCTGCAGAAGAGAGAGAGGCAGGGCTTCTTCTGGATCCAGCTCTAGCGAGTGACGGGATCTCTCCGGAGAACACGTGCAGAGGCTTGTGCAGCTGGAGCAAGACACCGCTGACCCATGCCATCTCTCCGGCCCAGCACACACTGGCCTGCTCCTGGGACCACCTCCCCTCTCTCCCCGGGAAGCACAAAGACAGAGAGCAGGGATGGTTTCTGCCTTTGGGGGCCCCTCTTTGCCCCCTCTCTGGAGCTGTCCCCAGGGTGCTGGGCTGCATGGGAGCGGTGTGGGTGGCAGGCTCCCCTCCCAACCCCACCCCTCCGATGCAGAGCAGACCAGCCTTGTCTGCAGAAGATGCTCATTGAGACCTGATGGTGTGCAACTTGAGGAGAGGACTCAAGGCCAGGCTCCCAGCCCTGGAGCAGCCATGAGAAAGCCCAGCTCCTAGAGGCAGAGCCAGCTGAGGGTCACTGCCCTGGCCTAGCCAGTGGCTTCAGCACCATGGCCACCCAGACCAGGACTCCACTAATTAGTGGACTCTACTAATGAAAGCGAAGCTTGTGGGGTTTAACGCTGCCCCAGCTGTTTCACAGAAGGGAGGCCAGTGCTACTGAAGGCCACAGGCAGGGGCTCTACAGTCCCAGCAGCCAGGCTTCCCGCAATGGGGCTGCTCTCTGGCTAATCCCCCTGCAGAAAACATTATAAGTCTGGACAAATATGTAAAAGAACAACAGTCCAAAGGCAATGTAGCATACCTCAAGTAGGTAGAAACTGGAGTGGGGTCAACACCTGAGAGAAGAGGATAAAGCTGGGTGGGAAAGGCATGGGTTTCGACGAGTTCCACGGGTCAGGTCCGCCCACTTCTGGTGGCTCATCAGCCCCCCTCCCCTGCACTCAGTCTGGTGGTGGCCTGCCCCTCCCTCACCCAAGCTTGGGTTTCCAGGCCTCCCAGAAGCTGCCAGAGGTGCTGCGTGGCTTTCTGGAGCCCAATCCAGCTCTTGCCTCCAAGGCGTGATCCTCTTTTCTGCCCTAAACAACTTGTCCTCATGGCCTCCTGTGCCCACATCTAAGCATCTGCTTTTCCAATCCCACAAGATAGTGCATGAAGTCAGGGGACATCAGCCATGCTCCAAACAACTTGGCCGAGGACTCAGTGACCTCTGAGGATATGACACGTCTTTCACCCAGATCCAATGGGCTGTCCTGAACCTGATACAGAGGGCCCCGTGCGGGAGGTGATGCTAGAGACCTATGCAGATGTGGCTTCCCTCGTGGCACTTCCATCCCCAAACCTGTTTTGATCGCCCAGCTGGAGAGAGGGCGGCACCCTGGGGCCCAGACCCCCGAGACACTGAGGTCTAGAGAGGCATCAGTCCAGGTGGTGAGTCCTGGACCAAGAATGAAGATCCAGTTGTAAAGCAGGAAACAGAGGAAACAGAGTAGCACAGAATGCCAGCAGGACTCCTCAGGAAGACCTCAGCACTTTGATTTGATTTGATTTTTTTGGCTGCTAGCCAGTAAGGAGATCCAAACCCTTGATGTGGGTGTTATAACACCATGCTCTAGCCAGCTGAGCAAACCAGCCAGTCCAGCACTTTGATTTTAAAAGCAAGACAACAGAGCAGGCTTTCCATCTAAATTCAAATGTGATGCTTCACAGTGGAATGAAGTTCTATGAACGTAAAGAATGTGGGAAAATCTTCAGATATAACTCAAAGCTTATCCAGTATCAGATGAGTCATACTGAGGCAAAGTCCTTTATTTATTTTTGGGAGCTGGTTGGTAAAGGTATCCAAATCTGTGACCCTGATGTTATAAAACTGCACTCTAACCAACTGTGCTAACCGGCCAGCCCAAAGCCCTTTAAATGTAGGGAATGTGGTAAAGCTTCCATGTCCAGCTGTGACTGTACCATATATAACAAAAACCACATTGGAGAACGTCCTGTGAGCAGCTTTTTTCCTGTGAGCAGCTGGTTTTTTAAGGCTTTTTGTCTGAGGGCAGGCACTGAGCAATTAAAACTTGGATAAAAATTCTTGAAAGAAGCCAGGGAAAAATAACACCTCAGCTGCAGGGAAGTAATTATATGAACGCTAATTTTTCATCAGAAACAGTGTAGGCCAAAGACATTGGAACAATACCTTTAACGTCCTGAAAGAAAAAAACATCATCTCAGAACTCTATGTCCAGCAAAATGATCATTCAAGGGTGAAAGTGAAAGGAAGAGATTTCTAGATCAAGGAAAATGAGAGAAGCTTCTGGCAGACCCACACTACAAAAAAAAAAAAAGCTAAACAGCTTCTCCAAACTGGTGGGAAATGATACCAGACAGAAACTCAGCTCTGCAGGAAGGAACAAAGAGCACAGGACATGGCAAATAGATGAGAAATATAAAAGATTGTCTCTTACTCATAATTTCTTTAAAATGCATTAAACTGTTTAAAGCAGAAGTGTTATTTTTGTATTGTCTAGTTTAAAAATATAGATGTAATAGATGTTTAACGATTAACACTTACAGAGTGGGAGGTAATACATAGAATCCATAGAGTTGTATGGTTCTTAATTTTTTTTTTTCATGAAGAAATACAATATGAATTCTAAGTAGACTGTGGAAGGTTATGGATATCAATTAGAATCCATAACGCAACTACTAAAATAACAATACAAAGAGATATAATTAAAAAGCCAAAATATAAATTAAAATAGAATTCTAAAAAATTCTTGCCTAAAAGAAGGCAAGAAAGGAAAATGGAATAAAAAACAAAGACGAAGCTCGTGGTAGACCTAAGCCCAGTCAAATCCATACCTATATTAAATAAAAATGGCCTGAGTACTCCAGTTAAAAGGCAGAGGTTGTCAAAATGGATAGAAAAGCGAGACCCAACTATACGCCACCCACAAAGGATGTATTTTGAGTATAAACACAGGGTGACATTTTCTGCTTGGAAAAAGATATACATTGCAAACAGCAAGTATAAGAAGACTGGAGAGACTGTATAAATATCAGTAAAGTTTGCTCCAAGACAGAATTATTACCAGAGATAAAGGAGTACATCTCATCAGGATAAAGGGATCAATTCATCAAGAAGACCTAAGAATCATAAATGTGCATGCACCTAACCAAAAGAGCTTCAACATATATAAAGCAAAACCTGAAAACCATGTCGGGACCTAAAACAGCAGGGGCTTTAGAAAAAAAGGACACACATTTTTCCTGGTGTGCATTTCTCTGAGTTCCCCCTTTTCCTGTGATTATTTGATATTTTGAAACTTGGTTACGTGGCGAGATGACATTATTTACATAAAGTTGTTTTCCAGCCAGCCTGGAGCTGCAGACTTACCACGAGACCCGTACTATCCAGACCCTGAGAAACCAAGGAAGACGTCCATAAAGCTGTGCTGATTCCACCCTGAAGCAGGTCAAACCCCAGCAGGGCCCTAAGAGAACGTCAAGGACAAGAACGGAAGCCAGAGAGAACCTTGGCGAGACCTTGCACCTGGGCCCTGACATGGATCCCTGACAGCTCACGTCCCCCTCCCTCCTGCTGGCGAGACCTTGCACCTGGGCCCTGACATGGATCCCTGACAGCTCACGTCCCCCTCCCTCCTGCTTTTCATTTCCCACGTCCCATTCCCTCAGCGCCCCCTTTTAAAACCCCTCAGTAAATGTGAGTCATGGAGATGCCTTTAGCCTGGCTGTGCTCCTTCAGGTTTATCAGAGAGATGGGTCAGCCCAACATCCCTCCTCAGGCCGCTGGTATTCATGAATTAAAGCAGACCTGCATTTTCACCAACGATTTGACTTTTAGGTCGTTTGTTTTTGTTTGGGGACAGACAGCCAGACTTAGTTTTGGTAACAGATCTTGGTGAGCCAAGCCAGGGTTTCTGTACTAGGCAGGCAGCCGGACTGAGGTTCAGGAACACGTTTGCGGCTGGTTCATTTCACTTAGCACAATGTCCTCAGAGTGCATCCACGTGGCAGCATGTCAGGATTTTCTTCATTTTTAAAGCTGCATACCATTCCATTGCATAGATAGACCACATTTTGTTTACTTGTTCATCTGTTGATGGACACTGTCGATATTTTCATGTTTTAGCTATTGTGAAAAGTGCTGCTATGAACATGGGTGTGTAAACATCTTCGATTCTTTTGGGTATATATCCAGGAGTGGAATTGCTGGATCATATGGTAATTCTATGCTTAATTTTTTGAGAAGCCACTGTATGTTTTTCACAGCAGTCTTACCATTTTACACTCCCACCAACAATGCACAGGCTTCCAGTTTCTCCACATCCCCACCAACACTCGTTCAAATAATAGCCATCCTAATGGGTGTAAAGTCACATTTGCTTGTGGTTTTGATGGGCATTTCCTTAATGATTAGCAATGCTGAACATCTTTTCATGTGCTTACTGGTCATTGGTATGTCTTGTTTGAAGAAATGTCTATTCAAGCCCTTTGTCCATCTTTGAATTGGGTTGTTTGCTTTTTTGTGGTTGAGTTGTAGGAGTTCTTTATGTATTCTGAACAGCAATCCCTTATCTCACATGATTTGCAAATATTTTCTCCTGTTCTGTGGGTTGCCTTTTCACTCTGTTCATAGTGTTCTTTGATGTACAAAAGTTTTTAATTTTGATGAAACCCAGCTTATCTATTTGTTCTTTTGCTGACCTGTGCTTTTGGCGTTATATCCAAGAAATCATCGCCAGATCCAGTGTCATGAAGCTTTCCCCCCATGTCGTCTTCCTTTTTTTTTTTTTTTTTTTTAATGAGTGGTAAGGGGATCGCAATCCTTGGCTTGGTGTCGCCTACACCGCTCTCAGCCAGTGAGCGCACTAGCCATCCCTATATAGGATCCGAACCCACGGTGGGAGCGCCACTGCTCTCCCAGCGCCGCACTCTCCCGAGTGAGCCACAGGGTCGGCCCTCCCCCATGTCTACTTCTAAAGTGGCTGCTTCTAGTATTGGCTGTTTCTATATTCCTCTTTTTCTTGTTTTTTTTGTGGCAGCTGGCTGGTATGGGCTCGGAGTCCTCTTTTATAGTGAGAAACAACATTTTTCTCTCTAATCTCATTCACAACACTCAATACTTCACTTTGACACCAGATGTGTAGGTTTTTCCTCATGACAAGCAATTTCTCCAGTTCTCAGTAGACACCAACTGGGTGTCCTACAATTCAATTCAATTCAATTCTGACACTAACCAGAGTTAGCAAAGACCCCACAGGTTAAAAGCTCAGTCCCACGAGAGTGTCCCTGACTTCAAACACCAATCGCAACTAGTGGGTCTCTAAGTTACCCACAATTTCTGCCCAGTTTGGCTACAAATTGGAGATTCTTGTGATGCCCTTCTCAATAATTTGCTATAGTGGCTCACAGAACCCAGGAAATCAGTTTATTTACTATTGCCAATTTATTACACAGGATATTTTGAAGGACACAAATGAACAGCCAAATGGAATAGATGCACAGGGCAAAGTATAGGGGCAGGGGAAGAGAGTTTACATGCCCTCTCAGCACACCACCCTCCCAACACCTCCAGGTGTTCAGTAGCCCAAAGGTCTCCAAACCCTGTCCTTTCGGGTTTTTATGAAGGCTTCATTACATAGGCATGATTGATTAAATCATTGGCTATATATTGGTGATTAACTCAATCTTCATCTCCTTTTCCCTCTAGGTCAATGGGTGGGGCTGAAATTTCTAGCCCTCTAATCACAAGGTTGGTTCCACTGACAACCAGTCCTAATCCAGAGGCTACCCCGGAGCCCCAGCCACCAGTCAACTCATCAGCGTACAAAAAGACACTTATCACGGAGGAGATTTCAAGGGTTTTAAGAACTGTGTGCCAGAAGGGGGGGCGGGGAGGCAGAAACCAAATATATATATATATATATATACACATTTTTTTTTTTTGGTCTTTTTTTGTGACCAGCCACACCGCGCTCAGCCAGTGAGCGCACCAGCCATCCCTATATAGGATCCGAACCTGTGGCGGGAGCGCTGCTGCGCTCCCAGCGCTGCACTCTCCCAAGTGCACCACGGGGTCGGCCCAAATATATATTTTTTTATATCACACCTTTGTTACTCCTTTTAGCAGTTAATCACCTTTCACCAGTTAATAATACCTTATATTGCAAGTTGTTATTCAAATTACTGGTGTGGTTTCTGTTTCCTGACTGGGCTCTGACTAATAATATACCACAGTAAGTAGAAGGAAGGAAGTAATGAAGATAAGACAGAAGTCAAGAAAATGAAAAATATTTTTTTTAAAAAAGTCAAAAGCTGATTCTTTAAAAAGATCTACAGATTGATAAACTCATAGCTAGACTTATGAGAGAAACAGAGAAGCGGAGAACATAAATTACCAATATTAAGAATGAAATGTTATCCATACAGATCCTATAGACATTAAAATGATAGCAAGAAAATATTATAAACAACTTCATATAAATAAATTCAACAACTTACATGAAATGGACAAATTTCCCCAAAATACAATTTATCAAAATTAACACAAAAGGAAGTAAAAAATCTGAATAATTCTCTCACTCTATATTAAATTGAATTTGTAATTTAAAAAAAAAAAAAAAAACACACCTTTCCAAGAAGAAAACTCTAGGTACAGATGGCTTCCTTGGTGAATTCTATCAAACATTTAAAGAAGAAATAACAGCAATCTTATGCAAACTATTGCAGAAAATAGAGAAAAGAGAATACTTCCAAACTCATTTTATAGGCCAAAATAGCTCTGACAAAGACATACCAAAACAAACAGACAAACAAAAAAACCACACCAATATCCCTCATAAGTTTACATGCAAAAATTGTTAACAAAAAACTAGGCAAATCAAAACCACCAATATATAAAAGGATTATATAGCACAACAAATTTGGACTTATTCCAGGAATGCAAGGTTAGTTTAATATTAAAAAAATCAATCTTTGTAATTCACACTATAAACAGAATAAAGGAGAAAACAATGATAATTTCAACAGATACAGAAAAAACACTTACAAAAGTCAATACCCATGCATGCTGAAAACTCAGCAAATTAAGAATAGAAGGGAATTTCCTCAATCTGGCTAAGAGCATATATAAAAAAATCTAGAATTAGCATTATAAGTTCTGGCATAAGACAAGGATGTTCACTCACCACTTCTGCTCAGTGATGTACTAGCAGTTCTAACTAATGCAATAAGGCAAGGAAAAGAATTAAAGGCATCAAGATCAGTAAGAAAAAAATAAAACTGCCTATTTTCAGATGACATGATTATTTACTTACTAAATCCTAAAATATCTACAAAAAGTACTAGGATTTTGGGCAAGGTATAGGATATAAGATTTATGTACAAAAGTCAATTGTATTTTTTACATATTAGCAGCAAACAATAGAAAATAAAATTTTAAATATATTTTAATTTACAATAATGCCAAAACATAAAATACTTCGGAATAAATTTAGCAAACAACATGCAAGATCTTTTCTTTGAAAACTACAGAATAATTTAATTCTATAGAGATAAGAGAAATAAGAGAAATATGAAAAATATATATTTTTTTAAGATAACCAGTAAGGGGATCTTAACCCTTGACTTGGTGTTGTCAGCACCACACTCAGCCAGTGAGATAACCAGCCATCCCTATATGGGATCCGAACCTGTGGCCTTGGTGTTATCAGTACCGCACTCTCCCGAATGAGCCACGGGCCGGCCCTGAAAAATATTTTTAAATGGAGGCATACCATATGTATAAGATGAAAAGACTCAATATTATTGAAATGTCAATTCTCCCTAAACTGGTGTACAGATTCAACATAATCTCAATCAAAATTCACACCACATTTTTGTAGAAGTTGACAAGCTATTTCTAAAATGTTAAGAAAATTCAAAGGATTTAGAATATTTAAACTAATGTTTTTGACATGTTGGGAGATGTTATCTCAAGACTTACTATAAAGCATCATTAATTAAGACATGTGGTATTGAGAAAAAAATAGATATCAATAAAACATGGTAGAGTCCCAAAATAGACCCACATAGATAGTCAATTGATTTTCAACAAAGGTTCCAAGGTAACTTAATAGAGTAAGGAATGTCTTTTTGACAAATGGTGATAGAACAACTGGATGTAAATACAGAAGAAAAAAAAAAAAAGGCTGACCTCAAACCATGTACAAAAATTGATTTTAAATGGATCATAGAACAAAACAATATAAAACTATGAAATTTTCAGAAGAAAACATAGGAAAACATTTTTTTTGACTTCTGGGTGAGCAAAGATTTCTTACATAGGTCACAAAAAGCACAAACCATACTAGAAAAAATTGATAAATTGGACTTTGTCAAAATAAAATTATTTTGCTCACTGAAATACATTGTTAAGAAAGCAAAAGGCAAGGAACAAAGTGGGAAGGAATATCACAATACATACTCGTATATCTGACAAAGGACTTGTATCTAGAACACATAAAGAATAAGCAACTCAGCCCAATTTTTAAAAGGGAGAAGATTTGGACAGACATTTTACAAAGGAAGATATATAAATGGCTAATAGGCACCTGTAAAAATGTGTGACATCATCAGTCATCAGAGAAATACAAAATAAAAACACAGAAAGATACCACCTCCTGCACTCTGGAATGGCTAACATTTAAAAGACTCACAGTAGTAAGTTTTAGTGAAGATGTAAAGCAACTGAAACTTCATAAATTACTGGTGGAAGTGTGAAATGGTGCAGTCACTTAAAAAACTATTTAGCATTTTCTTTGAAAAGTGAAACACACCCTTGCTATACACCCTAGCCATTTCATCCCTAGGTAATTATTTAAGATACATGAAAACATATGTTAGCACAATGACTTGTACACAAATGGACATAACAGCTTTATTCACAATAACCAAAAACTATAAGGAACCCAAACATCCACCAACAGGTAAATGGGTAAACAAAATGAGCTATGTACATTAAATGAAATATTATTGATCAATAAAAAGGAAGGAGCTACCAGTACCTGCAACATGGATGAATCGTTCAAATATTATTTCAAGTAGAAGAGGCTAAACAAAAAAGAATACATAGGTATGATTCCATTTATATAAAACTCTCAAATATGGAAACTAACATGCAGTGATCAGTGGTTGCCTAGGGCTGGTTTCTAGGATGGGGAGCTGCAAAGGGGCACAAAACACCTTGATTGTGGTGGTGGTTTTGCAGATGTATACAACTGCAAAAACTCAGCAAATTATACACTTCAAATGGATCTTCGTTGTGGTACAGAAATTGCACCTCAAGAGGGTCAATAGAAAATCATTCATGTATTATAATATCAAACAACGTAAAATACTTAGAACAAATTTAGCAAATGCAGCACCAGCCCTCTATGCTGAAAACTACAAAACACCGCTGAGAGAAATTTTAAAAAATAAAGAATTACCATGTTCATGAACCTGAAGATTCAATATTGTTAGGATATTAATTCTCCCCAAACTAATCTATAGATTTACACAAACCCAAATGAAACCTAGTGAACTTTTTCATTAAATTTGACAACCTGATTCTAAAATTTATATGAAAATGCAAAGAATTTTATTTATTTATTTATTTATTTATTTATTTTAAAAAGATGACCAGTAAGAGGATCTTAACCCTTGGCCTTGGTGTTATCAGCACCACACTCTCCCAAGTGAGCCATGGGCCAGCCCCTAAAATGCAAAGAATTTAGAATAGCCAAAACAATTTTTTAAAAGAACAAAGTGAGAAGACTTATACTAACTGATACAAAGACTTTATAAAGCTATAGTAATCAAGAGAATGTGGTACTGGCAAAGTAGACAAATTAAAGGAACAGAAAAGAGAATGCAGGTATAGACCCTACTCTCAAATATTCAATTAACTTTCAGCATAGGTGCCAAAACAATCCAATGGGGGAACAAACCTCTTTTCAACAAATAAAGTTGGAACAACTGGATATACACATAAAACAACAACAACAAAACAAACCTTGACCCCCCTACCTCACACCATACACAAAAGTTGATTCAAAAAGCTACAACTAATAAATGTTTTAAAGGAAAGCATTGAAAATATCTTTGCAACTTGGTGTAGGCAAAGGTTTCTAATAAAGATCACAGAAAGTGATAACCACAAAGAAAGAAACTTGTTAAATTAGACATCATCAAATTAAAATGACACTTTTGCTTATTAAAAGATACCATCGAGAACGTGAATAAGCAAGCCACTGACAGGAATAAAATATCTGCAAAACATACATATGACAAAAGACCAGTACCCAGAAAGAATAAGAAAAAGCCAAGCAACCCAATTTTAAAATGGGCAACAGATTTGAAAAGACATTTCACCCTGCAGAAAATATGAATAGCTCGTAAGTACACGAAAACGTGTTCAACAGCATCAGTCATCAGGTAAATACAAATTAGAGCCATACTGAGATGTCACCACACTCCCCCCAGAGTGACTAGCATTTAAGAGTGAAAGCACCAAATGGTGGTGAGGATTGGGAGCAACTGGAACTCATGTATTTTGGGAGTGCGAAATACTACGGCCACTTTGGGAGAAGATCTGGCAGTCTCTTATAAAACTACACATATACCTACCCTGTGGCTCAGCAACTCTTTTAGGTGTTTACACAAAAGATATGAAAGCACAGGAAGACTTGTACGACATTACTCATCACGGCAGCTTTATTCGTAAGAGCCGCCAAATGGAAACAGCCAGCCGCCCATCAAAAGGAGACGGAGGGCTGTGTGGTCAGCTTGGTTGGTGAGAGCATGGTGTTCTAACACCAGGGTCCGGGGTTTGATCCCTGTACTGACCAGCTGCCAAAAAAAAAAAAAAAAAAAGTGTAACAAAAAATAGGAAATGACTGAAAAATAGGAGAACGGCTAACAGACCACAGAACGTGCACGTAGTGAACACCATTCAGCAATAAAATAGAACGAACTGCTGGTACCTGCAGCAACATGGATGGATCTAAAGCACATTCCACCTGGCAACATTAATCTACGACAGAAGAAGCTCACAAATGTGGCTGCCCACGGGGGAACAGTGGGGAGCAAGGGACTGGAAGGGACATGAGGGACTTTCTGGGGTGATGTGCTATGTTCTGATAGGGGTTGGGATACACAGTGCATGCATTTGTCAAAAATTCAGAAAATGGTGCACTTAACATCTGTGTACCTAGTGGTATATACATTTTGCCTCAAAAAACAAAAACAAAAAACTCATAAACAAATATCGGATTCCAGTTAACGAAATGCAGGCTGAAGCATCTCCAGGTGATGTGTATGATATCTGCAACCTATTCTGAAATGCATCAGAAAGTAGCGTGGCTTGGTGGTGGACGGAGGGGTGAAGAAAACAGGCACACGCTCACCGTAGAACCTGGGGGGTGGGCCTGTGAGTGCTTGCTCTAATTCTTTCATCTTTTCTGTATGTTTGAAAATTTTCATAGTAGAAAGTAGGAAAAATTCAAAAGAGATCGAGACATATCAACCCAAAATAGGAAAAGTAAACTACAATCAAAGAGGTGGTTTTCATCTCTTTGGATTATTTAAAGGAAAAAAGAAAAACAAAAACAAAAGAGGTGGCAGGAGATCCCTCCTTTTCTCCTAAGACCCAGCCTTCCCCAATCCCTGAGCTTCCAACCCTCACTTGCCCCACCCCATTGGGACAGGAATCCCAAGGGCTCGCTCCCGCACCTGCCCCGGAGGAGGCTCCTTCTGTCCCCTCGGTGTTCCCATTCTCTCCACTTGCCACCTTCCTCGTCTGCAGTGAGCAGCCACAGTCAGTGGAAACTACACCAGGGGTAGCCTCTGACACAAATTCAGCAAAAATGCAAACCCCAGAGAGCTGGGCTCTGGAGAGCCTGCACCACCACCTGCTGGACGAAAGGCTTTGTGCACCTGTGTCCGCCCCCTCCTTCCAGCAGCCATCCCCTGTCCTGCCTCCCAAGGCTGGGCCGGTCACTGCAGTAAATCTGGGGGTGCTGATGCATCTCCAGAAAACAACCCCCCCTTGCCCACACTTCCGCATCCAATCTCCAGTGGACACCCCCGTCTACCCATAAACACACATCAGAGTCATGGCCCACGACCACCCTTTCCAGGTAGAGCACAGCCCTCAGCCCACCCTCATCCCAGCCCCTTCCTCTCTCCCTTGGACATGACAACATCAGGACCAGGACACTCTGCAGACCCTTGAATGTGTACATATGTTGAAGTCAGAAGTTCTTTAATTGTTACCGATGGTGACATCCGCTGTGAGCGCTGAGAGACTGAATCCTTGGATTGAATCTGCTACCTGGGACAGAGCACCAGGACCCCTGCTGGACCCTGCATGCTGGCTGGAGGGACAAGCCATCCGGGGCTAAGCAGGACAGAAGGTGGGTGGCAAAGTGCAGACTGAGGGCTGCCCAGTGTGAGCATCAGGAGCACAGGGACAGGGAGGGAGACCAGCCAGGAGTGAAGCCACGGAAAGGAGAGGCCCTGGGCCCCACGGAGACGCTTCTGCTGCTTGACAATCACACCTGTGCTTCTCGTCCCCAGGACCCCGCATGGTCAGGCCCAGGAGGGGATGAAGGAAGAACCCACGAAAGGCTGCCTGAGGGCCTGGCCAAGCCCAAGCCAACTAAAGAGCTGGCCCCAAATCTCAGGAGCTGGGAGGTAGCAGCTCGGAGCCCTCACGAGCAGGGGGTGGTGCTGGTCCCGTGATCCATGAGCCCACATCATGGCTCCTCCAAAGGGTGTCCCTCCCTGTCGTCCAAACCCTGGGGGTTGGCAGTGGCAGGAGAGCTGGTTCCTTCCCAGCAGCCCCTTCCTTCCCACGCCAGCCCTACAGTGTGAGGCAGGCCCGGCTCCCAGGAGTACCTGAGCAGCAGAGGGAGATGCTGGGCACACAGCAGGCACCCTGAGAGGGCCAGCTTCCCCAAGCCCACCTTTCCTGGGCAGCACACAGTGAAGCCCGGGGGGCACAGTGGAGGGAGGGGTCTGTCCTCAAGGAGAAGAGGTGGGGAGGTGGCTAGGAGGGCAGTCTTGGAGGGTCCACCCGTGGGGAGAAACAGATGCAGAAGGGCAAGGACAGGAAGTCCCAGTGGGATGTGGAGCTGGGGAGGGAGCAGGAGGGCGGGGGGCTGCAGCCAACCCTGCGCTTTACCCCCACCCCCTGCCTGGACACACTGCAGCCACCCGAGTCTGCAGCCCTCGCCTCCTACTGGCCTCGGCTGGGGACACTGTCAGAACCCTCGGCCCTGGCTGGTGCTTCCACCGTGGGAGGGGGGTTCTGACTTAACCCCAGCTCCAAGGGACAGTTGACAATGTTCTGGATTTCCACACCCAGAGGCCAGTGGGATGGGACATCAGTCCTCAGGCACCAAGCACAAGGGCCGGGGCATGGGGTGGGGACACCGGCGGGCCTCAGGTGCATGACTCTGGGCTCACCATCCCCTGCCTGAGCCACAGAACCCCACGAGACATGAGGGAACGAGGGTCCGAGCAAGGTTTCCCTTCTGCCGCCACATTCCCACCTGCAGCCTGCCGGCTCCTGGGGGCGTCTTCCCAGGACTCAGGACACTTTAGCCTAAGCCAAGCCACCAAACCATAGACAGCAGGCTCCAGGCTCAGACACCACAAGTGCTCCCTCCTACAGACAGCAGCCCCCAGGACAGGGCAGGGCAGGGCTGGGCAGAGCTGGCCTCCACTCAGCATCCGGTGGCCTCTTCCACCACTGGGTCCACCCAGCAATCAAAGACACCCTCCGTCTCCAACTGCAGCGATGCAGCGGCCTCCTCCCCTCCAGGCCTCCCTGTTCCTCCTCCCTCTCTGCCACCAGCCATTGTCAGCGGCTGCAGGGCACTGAGGTCCCACCACACTGAGAACAGAACCAGCCCTGGCCAGGGCCTCCGAGGCCCCACCTACCTCGCCAGCTTCCCACCTGCCCTTCCCCTTAATGACGCGCTCCAGCCTGAGGTTTCAACCTCGGGGCCTCTGCACTTGCTGTCCCCTTTGCCTGGACGCTCTTCCTTCCCCTGGACTTTGGCCTGGTTGGGTCCTTCAAGTTTCAGCTCAGTGCCACCCCTTAGGGAGGACTGCCCGCACACACCTCCCAGCAGTCACACCATCTGTATGTACTTAGTCTCTTCTTGTCTAACATCATCTACCGATTTGTTTATTTGTTTGCTTCCTGACATCCCATTCAGACTGTAAGTCCCAAGTGACCAGGGACTGTGTCTTTTGCGCTCCTCATTGCAGGCCAAGAACCCAATAAATATTCGCCAGGTAAGCGGAAACAACCTGTGTCTGCTGAGGACCTGATGGCCTGCGGTGAACTCAAGCGGAGGAGACAAGCGGGTCATTGGAGTTAGGAAAGCAGCGTTGACATGGCATCTTGGGCGGGGGCCACTGCCACCCCAGCCCGCGGGCCCACCACACCACCTGCTCTGGCAGATGGGCCCAGCCCACGAGCATTTTCAAGTTCTCATAGCAAAGTCTCAGAGCCGGCGCCTCTTCACCAATTCCAAGGGGTGTGTTGCTAAAACACAGCTTTGCTAAAGTCAGTTTCCTATTTGTAAAAAAAGGGAGGGAGGTGGGTCCATGGAGCAGAGGTATAAAGGCACGTCCCAAGTCCATGAGCACAGAGACACCTCTGTGAGCTGAAATCTGCATTGCTCTCGGTCCTGAGTTCAAGGTGTAGCCCGGGGCCCAAAACAGTCCTCCAAACTTGGGCCACTTGTTAAGAGGAGATCTACCCACCCCCACCCCCATTCCTTACCCAGCCCCCACTCATCAGAACTCACCAACCTTGCCCGTCCTGTGCACTGGGCCAGACCAGCCCTGGGCTTTAGGACCCCCCTCGGGGGACTCTTGGGTTCCCTGTCAGGGTGGGCTTGAGCCAAGGCAGCCCCAGAACAGACACCAACACCCCCTGCGGAGTGTGCAGCTGAAGGCTGAGTCCCCAGCAAGACCACGTCTAGGAGCCACTCTGCCTTCCATGGCCTTCTGATTCTCCACTGAACAGGTGTCACGGGGCCCCGCCATGTGCCAGCACTGAACAAGACACCGGGACACAGCAGAGAGGGAGAGACAGACCCCTGTAACCTGCAAGATTGAGAAGAAAGCCTCTACAGCTACTAGGAAGTTGTAGCCTAGACAGGCCTCTCTCAACCCCAACTCCCACTGCCTCTTGGTCCCTCACAGTGCAGGGCCTTTGCACAGCTGCCTGTTGCCTGTGAAGTTATCCCACACATGCCTGGTTGAGCCTGGTTTACTCTTCACCCTTTGGAGCTCAGTCCAAAGGTCTCTTCCTCCGGGGAACCCTTCCTGACCTGGCCTACCCCAACCTCAGGCTCCCATACACCATAGGTCTCCCCTTTGCCACTCTGGTCACTGCCAGTATTCTACATTTATTGATGATTCTGTGCTTGTGCAGTTCCATGAAGACAAGGACTGTGTCTGGTTTTGTTCTCCATTGTACCCCAGTGCCAAGTACACAGAGAGCACCCATTTGTTAAATGAATGAATGAATGAATGAATGAACCAATGAATTACAAGCAAGGGAAGTGTATGTGTGTGATGCTGAGGTCACAGGTTGTTGGGTTGACCTGACCATGTGTATGGAAATGGGGGAGGGGGAGGAAGGGAGGCAGAGATGTCCCCTTGGAAGAAGAGGTGGGGGCGGGGAGGAGGGTGTGGGATGCTGTATAAGGATGGCAAGTGCTTCTCGGGGTGACAAGCCAACCCCTAGAGCACCAGGAGGCAGGGAAGGCTGAGGACCCCACGCCCCACTTCTGCTAAGGGTAAGGCCAGCCTCCTGTTCCTAGGGGAATAGAAGGGAGGGCTGGTCAGTTAGCTCAGTTGGTTGAGCTCATCCTTAAAACCCCAAGGTCACATGTTCAGATCCCTGTTCTGGCCAGCTGCACACACACACACACACACACACACACACACACACAGAGACACAGAAAAAAACCCACATACACACCCAAAAAAAGGACCGGGAGGGTCTTAATTCAGCCACTGAGTGGGTCACAGTGGAATCCACACATGGGTGGTAAAGCTGACACCTGCGCTGGAGGGCTTAGGGCACAAAGGTTTGGATGGCAGACTCAGGACAGAGGCTTGTGTCCAAATCAGAGGGGAGGAATCCAGGGTGACCGACTTTGAGCAGGAGGCAGCAGATGCCTGGATGGCAGAAGCAAAGGAGAAAAGGGACAGAGAGGCTTCCTGAGAAGGAAAGCTGAGCGTGGGAACAGACTGACGGACACTAAGGCCCCCAGGCCCTGACACTCAGACAGCCAATCTCACCACACCACCCCGCCACCAAAAAAAAAATTAAATAAAGGAAATATAGAGGAAAACCTTCATGACATTGGATTTGGCAGTGATGTCTTGAACATGACACCAGAAGGACAGGCAACGAAAGAATAAAACAGATAAATTGGACTTCATCAACATTTAGAACTTTTGAGCATCTAAGAATGTTATCAACAAAGTAAGAAGGCAACCCAGGAATGGAAGAAAACATCTGCAAATCGCATAGCAGATAAGCGGTTAATGTCCAGAATGTACAGACAACTCCTAAAGCTCAACGACAAAAACATAAACAACTCAATTCAAAAATGGGCAAAGGATTTGAAAAGACATTTCTCCGAAGAAGATGTACGCAATGCCAAGATGCACCTGGAAAGGTGCTCAGCACCACTAACCATCAGGAAAATGCAAACCAAAGCCACGATGAAGATGATTTCGCATCCATTAGGATGGCCACTCTCAATAAAAGAGAAAACGACAGCGTGGGCAAGGGTGTGGAGAGACTGGAGCCCTGAGCACAGCTGGTGGGAGTGCAAGATGGTACCGTCACCGTGGAAAACAGTGCGGCGGTTCCTCAAAATGTCACGCACGGAATCCAGCAGTTCCACTCCCAGGTATAGACCCAAAGGAACTGAAAACAGGGACCTGGACTGATGCCTGCAACCCGTGTTCACAGCAGCATCATTCACAGCAGCCAAAAGGTGGAAGCAGCCCAGTGTCCATCAGCAGATGACTGGATACACAGAACGTGGTCCATCTGTACAATGTAACACTCAGCCTTAAAAAGGAAGGGAATTCTGGCGCACGCTACAGCAGGGATGAACCTCGAGACATTATGCCAATAAAATAAACCAGCCACAAAAAGACAAATACTGTAAGCTTGCACTTATGTGAAGTCCCTAGAGTAGTCAAATTCACGGACAGAAGGCAGAACGATGGTTACCAGGGGCCGGGGAGAAGGGAGAATGCAGAATTAGTGTCTAATGGGTACAGAGTTTTAGTTTTGCAAGATGAAAAAGATCTGGAGATGGATAGTGGGAACCGTTGCACAACACTGTAAATGTACTTAATGCCACCTAACTGGACACCCAAAAATTGTTAAAATGGTAAGTCTGATGTTATGTATATTTTACTACAATTTTTTTAAAAAGAGTCCAGAGTCCAGCACAGAGCCCTGGGTACCCCGAGCCTTTGCAGTCCAGAACGGCTTCACTGACTACCCCACACAGCTGGGACAGTATCAATCTCATGCCACGTGATTATTTAAGGCAGTTCCTTAATGCATAGCAATGTGATGTTCATTAGAAGGACGTTCCATGGAACTAAATTATTGAATCAGAAAAATTTCTGGACAGACCCAATTTGGGACTTGGAAAAAAATCACGCTGACCTCTCATCTGTGAGCCTAGTCCCCAGGTCCACTCTGTCTCCGGGGACTACCCCTGTGCCTCACTCCCCCTGTCCCTCCACAGGCAGCTGAGTGTGTGGGGGGACAGGGGTGCACAGCAGGGCTCACTGCAGGCAGGAAGACGTGTGGAAGGGGAGTCGGGCGGGCTCCAGGCCACTCCTGGAATTCCACATGGGCCAAGCCTCCCACACCTCACCAGTGGTAAGTGACCATGTGGAAAAGGCTGGTGGCCACACCAAAGGCCCAGAGCAGGTCAGCAAGGGGTCTCGGACATGGGACTATCCGTGCATCCAGGACACATGGGGACTGTGGGGGGGGTGAGTGGTGGCCCCCAAAATTCACATCTACCTGCAGCCTGTGAAGGTGACCTTATTTGGAAAATGGGTCTTTGTGGATGTAATTAAGTTAAAGATCTTGAGATGTGATCATCCTGGATTACCCAGTGGGCCCTGAACACAGTGACAAGTGTCCTAACAGGAAAGCAAAGGGAGATTTGGGACACCAAAGAAGGCAAGTGACAATGGGGCAGAGATGGCAGCAATGCAGCCACAAGCCAAGGAGCGCTGAGGGCGCTGGCAGCCCCCACAAGCTGGAAGAGGCCTGGAACCGCTTATCCTTCAGGGCCTCCAGAGGGAACCAACCCTGTCCACATCTTCATCTAGGACTTTTGGCCACCAGAACTGTGAGTGCATAAATTTCTGCTGTTTTGAGCCACCCAGTTGTGGTGTTTGGTTACGGTGGCTCCAGAAAGCCACTACAGGGACCACCATCCCCACGGGTCAGAGCAGGAGGAGGGTAGAGGGCTTCAGGCCACCGTCTCCTCTTGGAGACAGGAAAGCCGAGCCAGAGAGGGCAAGCGCAGACCAGGAAGCTTACAACCTGCAGCATCTGTCCAGGCCGGGGTAGGAATTCCCCAGGGGACTCAGAGACCATCAGAGGCAGCAAAGCGAGGGACAGAAGGGATGAGTGAGGACTGAGGCGCCACCCCCATGAGGCTTCATTCAGCTCTGTGCCCTTCCACGACAGAGGGCCCACTCTGAGAAGGGCTGCACTCTGGCTCTGTGCCCCACTGCACTGGGCAGACCGGGGCAGATGTCCAGGGACAGCATGGCCCAGGCCCTTCTAGGACCCCACACCAGCATTTACGATCCTGCAGAGACTTCCTCGTTCCCTGCCTACAGCTCACCCACATGGCCCGGGCCCAGCTAAGCTGGGTAACAGCTCCCCAGTGGAAAGTTCCCTTCTTGGAGATTCTCTCCCTGCTGAAATACAAGCTCTTGGAACAAGATAAAACTGCTTAATTTGTAAAAGCCACAAAACCAGTCCAGAAGAAAAAAACCCCCGACCCTTGGCCGGATGAACGGCCTTCCATGCCTCAGCGGCCAGTCACCACTCCGTGACTCATGCCGGCCCTGCTGGCAATCCCTCTGGCATCTTTGCAGGGGAAGGGCACAGCCCAGAGGGGCTGAAGAAGACCCCAGGCCCCAGGCTCACAAACCAGGCAGGAGCCAGGTGCTTCCAAGAGCAGGAAGAAGGAGCAGACCTAAGGGCTCCTGAGGCCGCCAGCACCTGCCCAAAGCCCCTTCCTGAAGCCGGGCAGACCGCTGTGGACCCATCAGGGCAGGACCATGCCCCTCCTACCAACACTTCCTGGAGAACTCCTGGGCGGCCAGGGCTGGACACACCTTAAGTGCCAGCCCAATGGGACACGAGCACATCCGTAGCTATATCTGGAGACCAGTGGGTGGAAGTGTGGCCAGGCAGGCCTCTCCACACATGCACGGTATCCTCACCCCCAGCCCCACGTCCAGCCGGAGTGCAATGGGATCGAAGCAGCAGTCACACTGCCTTACGGTGAGACAAAGGGGCATGAGCCAGTATGTCCAGAGTGAGGGGGAGGGAGCCCCACAGCGAGGCACAGGCCCACAAAGCTCGGGACACACTCGGGAGCTCACTGGGGGTGGGGGGATGCTACCTTGGGGCCACACTGATCCAACTCCCTCACTTTGTAGGTTAGGAAACCGAGGCCACCAAGTGACTTGTTCAAAGTCATCTGCCAGGGACAGGACAGGAACTCGCTCCCCCAGGGACTGATTAGGAGCTCAATTGGACAATTAATGACCAAGGTTAAAGATGACCAGGGTGAGGGACATGTTAGAGAAACAGCTTGGGGATTTTCATTCTTATTTCTATAGTAGCCAGTTTGCAACAGAGTTTTGAAAAAAAAAAAAAAGTTTTTTTAATGAAAACACATCCAAATGGGGATTTCATAGAAAGTACCAATCTTCCGTCAAGGCACATCCTGAGAGGAGGTCCCCACTCCCCCTTGCAGTGCTGTCCTCGGATGGTGCAGAGGAATGGGGGCAGTCCTAGAGGCAAGGAGCTGACCATTTTCAGAGACTGCTTGGTCCAGCTCATGAACACTCCGGAGGGTAATTAGATCGTGAGGTTCCCAACGTTGCCATCACTTCCGATTCCCCAGAGAGCCGCCATTAGCCCTCACCTTTGTGTCCGGCTCTCAGATCCCCTGGTGGTCACCTGTTTGGACCTGAGCTTGGTCACCTATAAAACAAAGGCTGGACCCGAGGCTCCCCAAGGCCCCTGCCAGTTGGTGTAGCGATCGTCCTCCTGGAGCTGGTGGCTGAGGAGGCAGCGGGCCCCACTCTTGTCTGTGCAGCTGCCTGTTGGAGGTGGTCCACTCTGAGCATGGCTCCACTCACCCAGGCCTGGCAAGGGTCTCTTCCAGCAGCCCCTGCGCTGCAGCCCCAGCCAGAATGAGAGCAGGGAGCCCCGGCTCCACACCCGCCTATCCCCAGCTGTACACATCACTGAGCTCAAACATAGACGAGACACAGCTGTGCCTCCTGCCGCCTCTGTGGCTGCCCCACCTCCAGTGGTCTGTCTGCCATCCCGTTTGTGCATGCCCAATGGCACATGCCCTGTCGGGAGGGTCAGAGTGGCTCCCTTCTAGGTGGCTGCCTCACTGGTCCTGACTTCACATCAGGAATCTGAGTGGCCTTACGAGCAGTAGATGAGGGGACTGTCCTTCAGAGGAGCCACTGAAATAGGCCTTCTTTCTCTGTTCTCTCTAGAACCTCCCTACTCCCAACACATGTATAGTGGCAACCAACAGACCAGGACCAATGGCACTTGCGGGGTGACATGCTTATCCTCACTATCACTCACGGGTAACCCTAACACCAGAAGCCCAGAGCGTGGTTTCCGCTCTTAGGATTCCTCCCTGTACTGTGTCCACCAGCACCTGGGGCACCAGAAGCAGCAGGCAGTGCAATTAACAGTAATTACTGATGGTGATGCTGCCGCCCAGAGCTCAGCCACTGCACACCATGCATGAGTGAAGGAACTAAGGAGGCTTGGCCTGCAAATGAGGATTTTCTAACTGGGTGACAAAGAGAGGGGAGCCTCCTTTCTCTCCACCCGTTGGTTCACGCCCCCTCCCCATGGCTCTGTACCACTCCAAGGGGCCTGCCAATGTGCCCACGTGCACACACAGCCAAACACGCGCACGGCTCCTCTGAGCGCCGGGAGCTTCTGCCTCTGTAATCAACTGCCAGGAAGGCACAGAAATGCTATTTAGGGAGGAGACCAAGGTGGCCTCTAAGACAGACTTCTGGCTGGCAGCAAAAAAACCAACCACAGGGTGGACAAACAAACCATCAGCCAGCGTGCCAGACGCCACTGCCACCCCGGATGGGAGCGCCCAAAGCAGGCCCCCCCCACCCCTCCTCTGGGTTTCGGCGCCAACAGTCTCAGCATTCACAGTGGTCGTGAGACGCAGAAGTGGCATGTTGCAAAATGAAAGAGAAATAGGGCGGGGAGAGGAGAGTCTAAATAAAAGCCAGACTTAGTAGCAGAGCTTAGCTTCTGGAACAGCATTCCATCCCATGAACTTAGAGCAGTCCAAAAGAAAAGAAATATATCTACAAAAATGAGCGCAACTGACCCTTGGGTGCTTATTTTCCAAAGCATAAATAAAGCTGTGAATTCAGGGAGCAGGGCGGGCAAGAAACGGGAGAAGGCGGCTGTCTGCCTACCTGAGATCCGGTCCCTCTCCATTCCTACGGATGTATTTGGCAGCAGGCGGGAGTCCCAGCGTCCGTCCCCCTGTTCAGAGGCAATCTCCCCCCGGTCGCCCTCCCTCTTTCTGCCTCCTCCTCCTCCTCCAAAAACACTCTTTGTCTGGTCTAATTTCTTCAATCTGTTGCAATCACGAATGCATCCAAATTACCACATTTCCATGTGCTGATCATATGTTTGTGCTCCAAACTGAAGTAGCATTGTCTCTTCCGAACGGGAGGGAAAAGGGAGCAAAAAGAGAGAAATATGAAAAGGAGAGGCAGGAGAGAGGGCCGAAGGTGGGCCTCGAAGGGATCCCAAGGCCCCCAGGCCCGCCCCAGGCGCAGGGACCGGCCTGGCTCAGGCGGTGGCTCCCGGGCCGGCGTGCAGCCTCCGCGGCGTGGCCTCTCTCCGGCCCCCGCAGCCCCGCCGCTCCTTGTTAATATCCACTTGGAGATGCTTAACTTAGCCTCTTGGAAACCAACTCACAGTCAAATTCCTGGCGACTTCCAAAGTCTTTCATTTTCCTCGTCCCACGATGCTGCAATTTCCTTGGCTTTAAGTGTTTAAAAAGCCCAGTTCCTGTGCGCCTGCCTCGCCTTCCACGGCCCAGCCTCTACCCCACGCCCCAGACAGGCGGGCTGAGAGAAGGTTCCGGAACACCTGCCTAGGATGATCCCTGCAAAGTCACCCCGTCCCGTTAGCCTGCGGAGACAGAGAGAGCTGCTGTCCCGCCCAGGCCGAGAGGGAGAACGGAATGGGGACTTCCTGGAAGATTCCAACCACACACTCATGAGTCAGTGAGTCCCTCGCTGTCCCCTGGGAGGGCGTGAGTCTTCTTGCCGCCCATTTCCCCAGACTCAGCGCCTCTCTGGGAACACAGGGCTGGGCTGGGGGCTCAGGGCTGCATCCTGTCTGGCTGTTCACCTGGGGTCCCCAGGGGCTGCTCACCTGGCAACCTGGACAGTCCCCACCAGCACCTGGTCAGAGTCCAGGCAGGGGCCGAGGCACTCAGCAGAGCGGGTGGGGAAGGCTACAGGGTGGGTGCCCAGGGTGTGAGGGGTCCTCTCTGCTCTTTAGCATCCCCTCAAGGATTCATTCAAACCTGACACAGAGACAGCTTTTGTTCGCCTGGCCCTGTTTAAAGAACATGTGTATTCGTGCCAACGTTTCGAACTCTGGCGATTTCCCTGGGAACTCCAGATTTTCAGCTTTTCTTGAAAAAAGGAGGGCATACAGCCACACCAGAGAAGCCTTCCTGCTGGGCCACCCGGGCCAGTCTGAAGACTGCCGCCCCCTTCAGACGAAACACACAGTTTCCGGTTTACTCTGGTCCCCAAGACCCCTTCACGCATTTTCATTATTTGCGCTCCCCACACCCCAGGCTCTGAGTTCACAACCCCTGCCCCACACGGCCAGCTCTCAGCTAGAAGACAGAGTCACAGGCCCTGAAATGCAACTTTAGGCCACAGTCCCCATCCCCTCCCTGCCCAGGACAGGACCCCAAATGCAGCCTGCTAGACAGCAAGCAAGGGCATCTTCTTGGGGGGACAATTTCCAGCCCTAAAGGGCAGCCTGCAAGGTGGGGACAGTTTCTCAGCCAAGGCAGGGGGGCCCACGGCTCTCGGGCACCAAAGGTATCACGTCCTAATCCCTAGAACCTGTAAATATGATCTTATTTGGAAAAAGGGTCTCTGCAAATGTGATTAAGGATCTGGAGGTGGAGAGATTATCCTGGGTTATCCAGGTGGGCCCTAAATGCAATCCCAGAGTGTCATATAAGAAGGAGGCAGAAGGACATCTCACACACACGGGGGGAGACCAGGTGAGGATGGAGCACAGAGAGCTGACAATGCTGCCTTGACAGGTGGAGTGATGCGGCCACAAGCCAAGGAGCACCTGGAGCCACCAGACGCCAGGAGAAGCAAGAACCAGAGGCTCCCCTAGAGCCCTCCACACCATGACTTCACACCAGCAATCCTGATTTTGGGTTCTGGCCTCTGGAACTGTGAGTGAATACATTCACGTTGTTCTAACCCACCTGGTTTGTGGTAATTGGCTACAGCAGCCATGGGAAACTGACGCAGGCACCGTGGACAGACTCAGGAGCCAATGTTCACTGGAGTTGTTTTCTATTATATTTTTTTCTACAACATTATGTTAAACCAACCACTAAGAATTGTTGACTCAGAATGCTGGAAATCACCAAGGTGTTTTAGTTTGGTTATTTAACCTATTTTCCAATTTTGAAAAAATATTCCTTATTGGTTTTTCTGATTATACATGTAATATCTGTTCACTGTATTAAGTTTAGAATCTACAGAAAAAGTATAAAGAAGAAACCCCATTAATCCCACAGGAGAGTCTCCAGCACCGACTCCCGCAGCGGCAGCCCTTGACCACAAGGCCACAGTCCCAGGCCACCAGTGGAAATGGGGGAGTGAGCCAGGGCAAGGGGCAGGGCGGCGTGGCCTCATCCACCCTGGATGCCTCATGCAGAAGCCGGGGCTGTGCACGCTCTGGGTTTCATTGCTGTGGTTGGTGCAATGGCTGAGCACAGCTGTGACCCTCGCTTTTATACAGCATAGTTTGGCTGAAGGTCCATCTCCCAGCCATGCCTAAAAATCCAAGCATTCTGGCCCAAGCAGGGGATAATTTGAAACCAAAAACCTGGCAGCACCGATTGGCTCCAAGACAGGCCTGCGTTAGTCATGAGCCGGCTCAGAGGCAGGGTGCAGAGGTGGGCTAAGGCCAGGCCAGGGGATGGGGATGGGGGGGCGGGGCCCGGAGAGAAGGGGGGTGGGGAGAAGGGGGGCCAACCCCCACTGCTCATGGTGAACATTCAGGCCAGTCCAGACCCAGTCCCCGAAGTGGGTTCCCCACAGCGGCTGCCCCCTCCAGAGGCACACTGAAGAGGTTTCCATGGTTATGTAAAACTTTATCCCTGGCTTAGATTCACGAGGCACATTAGCACATTAAATACATTGAGAAGTCCTGCGGTGAGGGGGCCTGGCTTGGTTTAACCCAGCTTCTCCCAAATTGGACCAGAGCCTGCTGTCCTGGGGAGTCAGGACACTCGGGGCCACAGCATTGGGAAACTCCGGTTGTGTCTGCCCACGAGCTCCAGCTTCTGGCCACCCCAGCCTGCTCATATCCTGGCACCATTACCCAACAGCCCCTTCCAGACAGTTCTCAGGGGAGCATCTCTGTCCCTCACCCCCACAGGCCTGTGACCCGCATATCCCCGGCCACCTTTTTTGTGACACTATCTTCACCAGTTCACAGCTCCTGCAAATCACAGAGTGGGGCTCACCAGGCACAGACCCTGTGCATGGAAGCAGCAGGGGGCACAGACAGGGTCAGAAGGAGGAACAAGGACTGCCTTATCTCTAAAGACCCTGGCTTAGGAAGGCCCGAGCCTACAGACAGGAACGAAGGGCCGTGTTCAGGCTGCTTGGCATCTGCTCGGGGCATTTCGTGGAAAGAAGTTAGGCAACCATTCTTCACCCTCCAGCTGGGCCTGGGGAACTGTTTCTCTTTTGAGGCTCTGTCAAATGTCCCCTCTGCCAGGACGCCCTCCCTGGTTGCCCCTCCCCTCCTCTCCTGCCCCAGAACGAGGCCCAGCTCTTGCACACAATCTGCCATCAGAGCCTTCTGGGTTCTGATTTTCCTCCTCAGTGGGAATCTGTGCCCCAAACTGAAAACGTCTGCATACTGAGCCCCCACTTCCACATAGAGCAGAAATGAAAGGCATTGGTCACTCGTCCCCTCGCCACCTCTCACAGCAGCTGGGTGCTGTGGTCAAGGCCCGGTAGCGAATTTCACAAATGCACCCAGTAGACTTATTCGGTTCAGCTGCCCCAGGCATGCCACCCGGGAAGCCAGTGCCTCTGTCCCTTTCCACGAAGCACCTCTTCATCCCCCAGCACCTGGCTGAGAGGGGACAAAAAGGTGCCATGCATTCCTCAAGGTGGCCTGAGCTCCCAACACATGGCCAGGAGGCCCTGGGGCTGGCCCAGCCCTCCAGGGAAAGGAGCAAGCGCTTCAGGTGATTCTGACCTGGGCAGCAGGGGACACCTTGCTCCTGGGGCACATTCTGGGGAAGAGTCCCAGGAGGAGAATCTCTGGCTGGAAGGACACTTTCTGACACTCTGGGCTCAGATCTTCTGTCACCCGCCATGTCCCCCTCCCCGGATGCAGGTACTTGTGTATTCTCCACTATTAGCACCAACAACCTCTCACTCTAAAACGTGACTTTTCCCTTCATCTCCTGCTCATCTCCAGACTCCCACTGAAGTTTACTGCCCTGAATTAAAAATAAAGGAGCTCCATCTCCCGACCCCTCCCTCTGCCCTGCCACGGCCACTGCTACTGTACCTGCCAGCAGAGCAGGCAGCCGGCCGAGACCCTCCAGGCCGGCCCCAACCTGGGCTGCCCGCAGCCTCCACAGCAAGACGGATTCCCAGCCTGGGGCCGGCTGCATTCCTCCCCGGAATCTTCTCTCCACTTTTTATTGGGCTGCAAGTTTCGCTATTCCTAAGTAAATACAATCCAGCTACTCTCTGCCCTTGGGGCTACTGCAGGGGAAACTGGTGCAAGTGGCCTGGGCCAGCCTGTTGCTTCGGGAGTCCTTCCAGGTCGGTGTGGAAGAAAACCAAGACAACGGGGAAAAGCAGCCCAGACGGGGCCGAATTCCACTGCTAACAGCCCTCACGCTCAGCCATCCGTCCCAGGCTGCAGCCTGACTGGATCCAGAGCTGGCAGTTTTTTCCAAAAGGGGGCCCCCGACTGCCTGTGCAGAGCAAGGGCGATCTGGGGGTATAGAGGCCAAGGTCCTTTGCAGAGTTTGCCCCAGGAGCCTCCCCAGCAGCCTGTAAACTCCCCCAAGACCTGGTGTCTTTGACTTCCCACTGGGAGCTACACATTCTACCTGCCTATTAGGTGTCCAATAAATGTATGCTGGATGAACAATGAATTTAAGGACCCAACACATAGATTATCCAAACAGGTGCCACCTCATAGAACTTTCTGCAATGATGTAAATGTTCTATATTTGCCATGTTCAATATGGTAGGCACATGTGGCTAGAGGGCGCTTGCCATGTGGCAGTGCTCCTGAGCAATGGGGTTTCTCATATCTGTTAAATAATTAAAATATAAATAACCACGAGTGCCTGGTGGCTACCATGTTATCCAGACCCTTTTAATCTCCCTCTCCTCCTCCCTGGAGACATTGCATTCTCCATAAGTTTCTTCCTCAGAAGGCAAACAAAGAGAAAAGCTAGTCTTTAGCCGAGGCAGAAGAAGGCTGACGTTCCTATTTTAAAGCAGTTTTTTGGCTGATTCCTCCAAGCTTCTCCTATCAAGTTCAACAATATTTACTGACTGCCTGCTATGTGCCAGGAGAGCATCCCAGCCACGGTTTCAGTCTATGGTACCGAAATCACCAAGGCCAACCTGCTACAGGGGATGTGACAAGTCAGTCGAAGTCATCCTGGATCCCAGCTGGGCCCAGAAACATGAAAGAGTATGCTTTCCAAAGAGTGTGCCTTCAGAGGTGAGAAGGTGCGGGGCTGGTTCCGGAGCAGCGGCGCCTCCAGGGAGGCCAGGGTACTTGGCTGGAAAGGGGAGTGGGGGCCAGGCTGGGAAATGGCATGAACCCCCTACTTAGGAGTTGTAGTTTATTTGGAGGGAAAGGGAAACAAGGCCTCTGTAAGTAAAAGGATGGTGGCCAGGTCTGCTGCAAACAATTTTGTGGAGGGATCCTATAAAACAGCCCCTAGCACAGAGGAGAGACTTGGTAAACACCCACTGAATGGTGACTATGGATGGGGAGGAGCCTGCAGTGGGGAGATGGGGTGGGGACAGGGGAACCCACAGGTCCAAAGGCATAGCCAAGACCATGGGCAGCTCATCCAGGGGACACCTGGGAGAAGGGCAAGTTAAGGAGATCTTGGCAACCTGATGACCTGGGGAACTGGGGAGGTCAAGATTGACACTGACACTTCTTGCTTGAGTCCCTGGGTGGGTAGCAAGGCTGAGACCTCAGAGAACCAGGAGGAGCAGGTGTCCATGGATAGGAGAGAAAATGACAGGCTGGAGGCCCCAGGGAGCCAGGGTCAAGGTCCTTGGACAGCAAAGATTCTGGCGTCTCTTCCTCCACCAGCTCCCCTCACACTGCACACTTTGTCCCTGTGGCCTGGCACAGGGTGTCTAGGCGTCTGGCACGCATTTACTGAGCAGCTACTTAGTGCACTGAGGCAGGCACGGTGCCCTGGGGAAATAGCAGAGTGAGATTGATGGGCCCCACACTTCCAGCACTCACCATCTGCTGGAGACAGTGGCAGATAAAGAGAGTTACAGCCAGATGTCCAGCTGAGAACTCACGGGCCTGGACTGGGCAGCCCTCCTTAAAGAAGGGCTGTATGAGTGGGAGAAGAAGGTGAGGGTGTATAGGTGTCCCCCGTGAGGGCAGAGACACCGGGACAGTGATGTTTCAGGGAGAGCTGCTGTGGCTGGGTGTCCTCCAACAGCCAGGTGGGAGATGTATGCGTTTCCTGTGGCTGCTTTAACAAAGTGCCATAAACTGGGGGCTTAAAGCAACAGAACTTGATTCTCTCACAGTTCTGGAGGCCAGAAGTCCAAAATTGAGGTGTGGCAGGGCCCCCTCCCTCTGAAGCTCCAGGGAAGGGTCCTTCCTGCCTCTTCCCAGGTGTTCCCTGGCTTGTGGCGTCACTCCAGTCTCTGCCTCCGTCTTCACGTGGTCCCCTCCGCTCTGTGCCCTCTGCTTCTTATAGGGACATCAGTCTTCGGATTTAGGGCCTACCCTAATTCAAGAAAATCTCATCTCAAGATCCTTAGCTAATTACATGTGCAAAGACCCTATTTCCAAATCAGGTCACCTGCTGAGGTCATGGACGGACCTGAATTTGGGGGGATTCTGTTGAGCATGTAGAGAGGATGCTGGCGGGGCTGGGATGAGGCTACAAACCCCAGGGGTACTGGAAGGAAGAAAAGCAGGACCCAGCATCACACCGGATGTCAGGGCAGGAGGAGCAGGCTCCAGGGATCCCAGCCAAGGGCTGGAGGTAGGGAAGCTCTGGAACAACGAAGGGGAAACGCTGAATGCACCGTGGGAACCAGAGCAAAGGTCGGCTGAGGCTGCGGTCTGGGACGCGGCTGCCCCGAGGGGGCTGCTGGAGGCACAGACAGTGGGAGAGCGTGGGAAGACACACCGGAAGGGCGCTTTGATGACATCTAGCAGGGCTGAGGTGGGTATCCGAGTAGCCCGCAACTCCCCCCAAGGAGACACACGTGTAGACGGGACACAGGCAAGAATGTTCCCAGCAGCATTTGTCACAGAGAAAACCCTCCACCAAAGTCCACCATCAGGTCACGGGGTGCACAAACTCTGCCTGCCACACAAAGGAATGCACACTGGTGGTCAAGACAAATGAGCCACGCTACAGGCTCTACATGGATAAATCTCAAAGCCATCACGCTGTGTGAACAGGCCGAGAGCAGCTGCCCACTCCAGCAGGGTACGACTCATGCAATGTTGAGGGTACACGAGATGAGACAGGTTGTTTGGAGACGTACGACCACACAGCACACACATGCCTCACAAGGACCAGATCTAAATTCAGAGGAGTGGTCATCGTGGCAGAGCAGGGTGGGGTGGAGTGCAGAGGGTCACCCATTTCTTAAGTGGGATGGTAGGTACATAGGAGTTTTGTTGTTTTATTATTTACATTGTTTATATGCCCAACAATTCCATTTTTTTAAAAAGAGCAGAAAGACACCAACCATGGGTGTCATTTGAGCTGAGGGACTGTGGCTCATGCCAGCAATGGCCATCCCTGGCCTAGTCCCAAACACAGCCTCATGAAGAACCTAAAATAAACAAGGAAGCACCGTGGTGTGGCCCTTTGCCCCTTGGGGAGGAGATGGGAGCAGAGTCCCAGACTCAGCAGATCAGCCAGAGAGTGTGACAAAGGAGAAGGCCTGGGAGGTGAGGAAGGTGGCCAGCAACTCCAAATGGGGATTTGGGACTGGGAAGCCCAAGAGGCTGGAGGTCCAGGAAAGAGCCCCTCCCTGGGCTGAGGTCTTAGCAGCCAGGAGGCAGGGGACAGAGACAGAAGCCAAGAGGACAGGAAAGGGTGTCTCAGGCGGAGCCCGCGGAGGCCCGCAAAGAAGGGATTTCGTGTGTCAGCAGGCATCCTCTGCGAAACCCAGATCACTGGCTTGCAGCTTTGGGCTTTGGCAAATTATGCCTTAGGCTTCCAAGCCGAGCTGTGGTCATGGCTGCCAAGTGCTGACGGCACAGAACTGGCCAGTCTGAGCACAGGGAAGGAGCGGCCAGAAGGAGGCTGCGTCCGGGCGGCCCAGGGTGCCAACCTCCTAAGACCTCACCCCCCAAAGCTCTGGGGCCCCTCGGGCTCATCCCCACCCACGGCTGGCCTGGGAGAGGGAGGGAGATGGAGAGGCAGAAGCTGCACAGGCAGAGGGCCCCAGAGAAAACTCTCCCATAAGCACAACGGTGGCTGGGCTTTCCAATGGTTAGCGGCCCAACGTGGCTGTGGCAGGCGGAGCTCCTCTTAACCATGGGAGCTGAATCATTCAGCCCCCTAGAGGCTTGCAGCTGAGGCATCACCCTTCTCTTCCCACTGCCAGTCACATCCTGTACTGCAAGGCGCCTCACACGCACCCATGTGGACATCGCAGTCTGCCTGCACGTCCACACGCCACCCCACAACTCCCACCTGCTATGCACACGCCATCTGTGCCACCCCCACTCCCTGAAAAGAGCCACCCTTGGCCATCTCACAGGCCTGGGTCTGCACAGCCCCCTGGCACTGTGTCCACCCCTGGAGGATGGACCTAGGAAGAGGTTAATGCTGGTCCTGGAAGGAGGCTCAGGAACATTTTGGGTACAGGATTCTGGAGTCCCAGGTAGCAGCAGGGTCTAGAACTGTCCAATTTCATAGCCACTAGCCACATGTCAGTATTAAGTAGAAATTAATTTAAAAGAAATGAATTATATAATCCTATGCAAATGAATGAATGAATAAAATAAACCTAAAAATTAATATTTCGAGTGTGCAATGGACACATGCAGCCAGTGGGTACATGCTGGACAGTGCAGATACAGAGCACCTCCACCATCCTAGAAAGTTCTACTGGACAGGGCTGGGCTAGAAGGTGGGGTGTGGGCTCCAGGTGGGCCATTCCTTGCCCCGTGGGCTCTCTGTCCTGGAACAAGGAGATGGCTGGGGGACCTCAGCAGGCCAGCCTTGCCTGGGTCTGAAGACAGTTCTGACTCACAGACAATCTATGTGTATGTTTCTCTCAATGTCCTTCTGTAATTTCTGTCTCCTCCTCTAGAACAGCTGCCCCATGAAGGCACAGCCCCTGCCTGTTCTGCCACCATAAGCCCCTTCTGTTCAGCCCGGGGTCTGGCACCCAGTTGGTCACCAACACATACATGCAGATGTACACCCACCTCGGCTCTTCTCAGAGTCTCTCATCTCCTGGGGTGGGCAAGTCCCTTCATCTCTGTGCCCCAACGTCCTCTCCGAATAGAGGACTCCAGAATAAGCACCATCCCCCAGCCTCATTGCTGGAAGTAACAGCCAAGGAGCAAGGTGGGCTCCCAAGAACAGAGGAACCTGTCACAGCCACTCTTGGGTCACTTCTGGGAGACTGGAGACGTCCAGTGGGGAGAAGATGCATGAACTAAGCTCCTGGCTCCCAAGGGAGAGAGGCAGAACCCCGACACCCCCATCCCACTCCCCTGCCCAGGCTGGACCCCCTGGTTGGTAGAGTCCCTTCCAAGCCTATGAGCTGTAACTACTGCCCCAGATGGGCCCAGAGCTCAGATTGGGAGAGTGTCTTTCTTTCCCCTCCCATGGTTATCGCAAAAAATTTTCAAACACATGGAAAAAACAGAGAGAATGGCATGGTGACCACCACCAGGAGTCCACTTATTTAATCCTGGATAACATCAGCCATATTTGTTCCATCACCAGGAGCACCTTGAATCCTGCAAGGCTGCAGGGAGCCAGCATGGGGGTCCACGGACACTGAACCGGCACAGAGCAGCCCACAGTCAAAGCCACTGTTCCACGGCACACCCGTCCCCTCAGCATCTCAACCTAGGGCTGCTCTGCAGTCTCCACCACCCACTCTCTCCTCTGTCCTGCATGCACCAGTCTTCCCTGAGCCTGGGGGTAGCTACCTGTAGACAGGTGGGTGGCCCCCACTCCCACGACGATCATCCCTGGCAGAGCTGTGCCGACAGGCCTGGAAGCTGCCTGCCTCCAGCGCCATCAAAGACAGCATCACCCTGGGCAATGGGCAAGTGGCACCACTCCCCTAGGAAGGCCAGGTGGGGACTCAAGCCTGGCCCAGAAGAGCAAAGGGGGCCAGGCAGAACGAGCCACTTACCTGGGCCAGTCGGGTCGCCAAGCCTCCGGAGACGGCTGCTGGATGTCTGTGTGACTCCTAAAGACAGAGACAAAGGCAAAGGTCACAGGAGGACACTGGGCTCTCTCTCCTGATGGATAGCTAACACTGGGCAAGTCCTCACCTCTGCACCTGCCAGGGCTCCAAGAACCAGAAACGGGGCCCTTCTGTGGTCATTGGCTCTTGTCCTCCCAGGTAACCCCAGAGCAGCAGCCACCTATACCTTGGAGTGACAGCCACTGCCATCTGGCTGCTGGCCACTGTCCAGGCACTGGGCCAAACCCTCTACACACATTCTACCCCCAACCATCACTACTCCCATTTTGCAGATAAGAAAGCTGAGTCTCAGCTGGGTTGAGTAACTTGCCCCAGGCCACACAGCTACTGGGAGTTAAGCCCAAAACAAACCCAAGTCCATCAGACACCAAAGCCTGGGCTCAGTTCAAGTGTGCCTCGCGGCTGTGACTATCAGCTGGGTGGAGAAAGGGGCTGGCACCCAGCCAGGTGCAAGCCAGCCCCTCCTGTCACCATGTCTACCTATTTTATGAACAGGGGTTTCCCTACGCCGGAGTCTGTATCATGGGGGGCAGCCCTGACCCAGCCCCCTTCGCTCCCAGGGCTGGATTTGGGGAAGGTGGTGGCGAGCTGTTCTCTCCTCCCAGCCTAGGAGGGGAGGAGAACAGAGCCCCAGATTAGCACAGCCCCATGTTGCATGCGCTGCCTCCACCCATGCACACCCCTTGGCCCAGCACCTGCTCTTTGGAGAGGCTTATAGTAGGCAGGTCCTAACTCGAGGAGATTTGCTGAGGTGCTAAGCCAAGAAGGCCCACAAGGCTGCCGGGAGGAACAGCCACAGGAGTGGCAGATCACCAGGCTCTGAGTGTGTCCCGGCTGGGCAATGCCACATAGCCATCTCTCAGATAGCTGCAGGGACATCCCACGCTAGCCCAGCAGAGGCTATCCCCACCGACAGTGGGACAAGGGACCAGGCTAGACCCACACACCTCCCTGCAGCCTCCACCATCTGACACCCACCCTGGCTCTTGCAGAATCCATCCATCCATCCGTCCATGCATCCATCCATCCATCCCACAAACCCATCCCTAAACTGTGACCAGCTGGGAGTGAAGGCAGCCAGAACACTTTCTAAAGATGCCAGAGCCAAAACAGAGCGACCCACCCTTGTGTTCCACTCCCAGGACCTCCATGTCTGCAGGATGCCAGATTTAGCAAACCACTCGGCAACCGACAGCAGAATGAGCACAGCTTGTCCTTCAGGGAACTGGTATTGACAGAGTGTCAATCAATACTAAGCCCATTTGATCCTTGTACAAGCCAGCCACCAAAATAATAATAAGACGAAGACTGGGCTGGTGCTGGGGGACCCCAAGATGTGCCCCATTTTAGTCGAATCCACCTGCCATGTAAAGCAATGCTGCGAGAAACAACATGACATGCAGCTCCAAGGAGGGTGTGGGAACTGATGCCTGGAGTAACCAGGGAGGCTTCAAGGAGGCAGCGAGGACCAAGCTGTGCCTCAAAGGAGGGGCCAGGGTGGAGGCTGCACAGTGACACCCACTTCCACCTGCCAGGCCTCGACGATGGCCACCAACTTCACGTTCGCTGCCCACTCACTCAAGCCCGGCAGGCAGGGCTACCGCCCCGTCTCACAGAGCAGGGAAGCGAGGCTCAGAGAGCTGGGCCAGTCGTCCAGAGTCACACAGCCGCTGAGTTCTCCCACAGAGGCCTCCAGCCCGACCCCAGCCACGTCTGACCTCACATAGCGGGGACTCGAACATCCTCCTGTTGGCGCCCACTAGCTCTGAAGAAATCTCTGCTCGCTGCTGAGCAATGAAAACCCCACCAGGAAACCCCAGGGATTCCAAAAGAGCCCCTCCACCCCCAGACAAAAAGGCTGACCCCGGCTATAGATCTGCAGGGGGCAGGAGGGGCATCTGGCTCTCAGGACCGACAGCCCCCTCAAGACCAGGAGAGGGCAGCCCGGAGTGGGGCTCTGGTGGGTTGCTCAGGGCCAGGAGTGGGGGACAGGCCCTGCTGCTGAGAGTGCAGACAGGGCATAATAGTGAGTCTGGGCATTGCCAATCCCAGCTCACCTTGCTGCCACCAATGGCTGCGAACGCCCCTCCACACACCTAACTGGGAAGAGCACTGTGTGTGATGACGCATGAGAACTGTCACCCTCTGCTCCACACACCTCCCCCCTCATCTCCACACACACACAATCAATGAATGACTTAGAGGTTCAGCTGTCCGGGGCAAAGAACGACACTAGTGAACCACAGCTGTGTCCATAAATCCAACAGGACCCCAATCCAGAAACAATGCGGGGTGGGGAACAGCCAGCCCATCAGAGCAGAACAGGCCAAACATTCCTGTGCATCAAGTCACTTCCGGCTAAGACTGACATCTCTGCAGGGGATGCCGGGGACAGAGGCTGCCCCGTCCTCCCCCCCCCGCCCCCGCCAGCTAGACGCCACCCTTGCCCTCTGCCCTCTGCCCTCTGGCCAAAAGTAAAAATGAGGAGGATCCATCCAGGTTAAACAACCCCAGGGCATCTGATCCCTAAGAAATGTTCTCGGCCTGTTCTCCCAAACCCCAAGCCCAGGGTGGGGGTGGCGATGAGGAAAACTGCATTTGTCTCAGATTTCTTGGGTGGAGTTTTTTGTTTTATTTACACTGTTTATTTTTCTGATTTCCCAAAATGGGCGTCTGGTGCCAGACAGCCCCTGGCACAGAGAAGACGCGCTCCGTTAACGAGCGGGGAGCCGGCAGCCTGCGTCCCTGCACCCCATCAAACTCCAGGCTCGATGCGACAGCCACCGTCTCCACCGCCACCCCGGGAGGAGACCGCAGGCTGGGCACTGCTCAGAGCCAGCTCCCCGTACCTACTGACTCAGGCCTGTGTCCGAGTCAAGCAAAGAGGTAGCTGGAAAAGCCTCCAGGACATCTAACGACTCAGTCGTTCCAGTTGAGAATTGAATTACTTTTATGTGAGTTTAAAATAAAACACATTCAGAAGGAGAGGAGATGATTTGAAATGCAGCTGTCTGGAGCCATCCCAGAACAAATTATTTGAGTTCTCAGAGGCAGAGGAGGCAGGAAAGTCTGGAGTCAGACAATCAGGGTTTGAATCCAGACCTCGCCAGGCGCTTGCTGTGGGCCCCGGAGAAACGACCCTCACTCCGTCATCTGCCAAACGGGGACAGAGATGCTGTTCACTCATGGGCTGCTACGACTGCATGAAGTCACACATCATAAGCACTTAGCACAGTGCCTGGCACAAAATAAACACTCAATAAATGATATTATTATTATTATATTATTACGATAATTATATTGTATAATATTATTATTATTATTATACACAGCCACGTACACCAGCCTGGACCCAGGGATCTATAATTAGGAATTAGCAAAGCTTGGCTGCCTATGCCAATGCACTTTAACACAATGCAGGTTATAAGTAAGGCACCCGGCGCATTAAGGCCAGGCTGCTGCTACCCCAAGAAAGGCTCCCAGGAGTTCTACTTGACTCCCTCCCAATTCAGGGGAGTCAAGACCCCTTCCCGGCCCTCAGGGAGGAAGATGGGGCAATTTTCTGGGTCCAAGGGAAAACAACCAGGATGTGGTGAGCTCCGATTCTGGGTGCTCTCTAAGACCTCCCCACCTGGTGTCTATGCACCGAGGCCAGGGCAAAGGCCATCGTGTAAATGATCACGAACCCCAGACCAGTGGCAAACATCATTAAAATTTACTATGTGGAGGCTACAAGATTAATCAGGCAATCAGGCAAAAGACAGCAGAAGGCAGTAACCTGGGGACTCATCACGGGCCAGTGTCCCAAATGGAAAGAAAAAGCAGCACTCAAAAGCAGGAAAGATGGCCAAAGGCAAGAGGATGGGGACCAGTGGTGGCCCTGGGCAGGGCACGGGACCCAGATGTCCTGGGAAGCACTTTCCTCGTAGAACCAGCATTAGGGCATGGAGCCACCTGACAGCAAAGCCCACTCCAGGCGGCAGAAACCAGGCAAAGCACCTGGCGCCCTCCCCACCCTTTTGCCCCAATTCCACCAAGTGCAGCCCCCCTTGGGCACAGCAGCCTTGCAGAGATGGCGCCGGCCTGGTGCCCAGGAGCCCAGATGCCTCTCTAAGGGGTTTTCTCCTATGCATAAAATTTGGGGAGCCTGGATAGGAGAGAGAAGGATAAAGATGGTGTGAAGGCCTTTTTATTTTTTTTCTTGCAACCAAGTTTTTATGATGGAACCTGGTAAATTACAAGGTTGAAATGGTTTAATAAACAGGAAATGAGAATCTAAACAGACTCTCGATCATATGCACTATTATTGTTGTTGTTACTGTAATGATTGGAATGCCACGCACCACACCTGTCTCCCCTCAGAGGGGTGTTTCAGATCCTTCCAGACCCTCACGTTATCTGAGAAGGCTGCTCCAAACTTTCTCTGGGGTCACACGCAGCCCAGACATCTTAATCCCTGGAGCAGGGGTCAGAGCAGAGATCAGGCTGTCCCTAGGAGAGCATAAGGCCACTACGACCCTGTCCTGCTCTGTGCCGACAATGACAGGGCCTGGACAACCTTCCATCATTCTCTCAAAAGAAAGATTTGCAGGAAGAGGTGCCATAAAAACTTGCTGTTCACAAATGTCCACTTTTAATAAAGACAAGAAACTATCTACAGAAAATAACTCATTCCCAATTTTTTCTTAAAACTCATGAGAGAGCCCCTTGGGAAATGATGGTGTGGGTCTCAGGGACCCTCAGCGGTCGCAGCCCTGCCTCCCCTAAACTGCTCTGGTACGACACCCTCAGGTTAGACTTAGGTTCCAGCTGCATTTCGGAAGCCAGAGAAGTGTCCTGGAGGTGGCACTGTCCTTGGCCAGAGCTTCACATCTGGAGTAAGAGAGATCCCGGGGCGAACCCACCTCCAGCTCTCGCCATGTCTTTGAACAAATTTTTCATCTTTCTGGGCCTCCTCTGTTTCCACATCTACAAAATGTAGACTCATGAAAATACTTATTGAGCATCTTCTCTACACCAGGCACTGTTTGAGGACCTCCAAATATGACCCGGCCCCTCTCTCATGGCTCTGGCTCACAGGTTGGAGAAGGTGAGATCAGCCCCTGCATGCCGAGGGCTTTGCTCTGCCTGCATTAGGCAGCAGGCGTGTGCATGGCCACACGGCCGCATCTAGCACATGACACCATGTGACATCAGTGCCAGCCCAGGACTCACAAAGCCCTTCCCTCAAAGGTTCACCAGTGGGCATCTGGACTCTGGGCCGCACCTATGAAGGGTTGCCATATAAAATACAGGATGCTCAGTTAAGCCTGAATTTCAGATAAACACTATTTCTTTTAGACATAAGTATATCCCAAATGTTTCATGGGACATACTTATACTAGAAATTAAATTTTGGCTATCTGAAATTCAAATTTAACACATCATTCAAGGAGGCGACAGGGTCACATATTGGCAGAGGAGCAGAGAGAGGGCTTCTTTATCTTCCTGCTAACCAGCGCCTGGCCTTCGACAGGTCTACCCTGCTCTCCAGTCTCACCTCCTCACACTGTGATTCACCAAAATTAAACACAAAGTGTCAGAAGCCAACCACTGGGAGCCTGCTCCTGGGCAAACTTCCTCTGAGAAGCCACACGGCAATGCCAAGAGATAGGTGATGTCATTAGGACTCAGAGAATGAGGAGCTTTTAAAGCCAGCCTGTGTGTTGGATTCTGTGTCACCCCGAAGTGCCCCAACTGAGAGGCCAAAGAAGCGATGAGGTGCAAGGCGGGGAGGTGAGCCACCATCACAGAGGACTGCAGAGTGGAGAACCAGGCGGCAGCTGGCCCCATCCCTATGCTCCTGTGACCAGCATCCCTCAGGGCACCCATTCACACACCCAGACGAGAATCGGGGGTTGAGGGGAGCTGAGGGAAACAAAGAAGAGACCACCCCCACCACGGTGAGGCTGAGCACACGGGAGCTCCCTGCAGCAGCAGTGGTGGAGAAGGCGACCCGGGAAGTCCAAACGACCCATGTGTCTCAGGAGCATCCAGGGCTGCACCACCCCCCAAACCCCCTTCTGCTATTGACTTGCTTCTCCAAGTGGAAGGATCTCCTGGGACAAAAGTGCCCTAGACCACAGTAAGGCCCCAGTCCAGGGGGCAGCTGTAGTTCTCATCACGTGGACCTTCCGACTGTCAGGCTCTCGTGAATTTAGCAAGTGGAGACCCATCGCCCGGGACAGCTTGCTGGTACCCTCAAGTTGTTACAAAAGCAAAGCCTCATGACCCCACTATTCCTGGGAGTTATAACACAGCAAAATCAATGGCGGCAGCACCTGCCGGCTGTGCTGAACCCAACACTGTGCTGACACCTGTGACTTCTGGAGATGACTCTTTCCCCCGTTTACAGATGCAGTAACAGCTCTGGAGAAATGACCCTTGATCTGGCCCCAGCCCCCCCTTTGACCTGTGCCTCCCACCCCCTCCTGTGGCTCCCTGCTCCACCACAGCCCCTCTGGCCTTCTTGTTGCTCCTGGAATCCACCAGGCTTGCTCCATCCGGGTCTTTGCATGCCTGGCTCCTTCCTGCCTTCTGGATCTCAGCTTAGCTGTCACCTCCTCTGTGGCCCCTTACAGCAGTGGCTCACTGTCTGTTGAATCACCTTATCTTAATTCTCTGCATGGCACTTAGTATTATTTGATGTTTTTCTTGAGGAATTGATGATTGATTTCCTGTTTCCTTCTGCTAGAATGTAAGCTCTGAGAAAGGAGCGTCCTTGCTTGTTCGTTGTGCCTCAGTGCTTGTTACAGCACCTGGCACACAGCAAGTGCTCAATAAACATTTTTGAAAAATGAGCAACTGCAAGGAGCCTACAAGAACTACTAGCTTGTGCCAACGGTTCATCTATGACTTCTTTTTTAGATGAGATGGGACTGTCACAGCACAGCCGTGATCCTGCTCAGATGTTGTGATGGTGCATTTCAGGCATAAATGTGACCGGCTTAAGGGTACCTAGACAGCTGGTAAAGTGTAACCTCTGGGTGTGTCTGGGAGGGTGTCTGTGGAGGAGGTGGGCGTGTGAGTGGCTGAGCAGGAACCATCCAATCGCCAGAGGTCCAGATAGAGCAAAACAGCAAAGGAGAGGCAAATTCGCTCTCATCCTCTCTCCTGGAGCTGGGACCTGCTTCTTCTCCTGCCCTTGGACATCGGAACTGCAGGCTGTCCAGCCTTTGGACCCAGGGTTCACACCAGTGGCCCCCAGGCCTCTCAGGCTTTTGGTCTTGCACCAGGAATCACACCATCAGCTTCCCTGGCTGTAAAGCCTTTGGACTTGGACTGAGCCACGCTACCAGCTTCCCTGGTTCTCCAGCTTGCAGACAGCCTATCCCTAATTCCCCTGATAAACCCTCTCTCATCTGTCTACCTATGTGTCTGCCTACCTGTCTCCTATTAGTTCTGTCTCTCTAAGAATCCTGACTAATGCAGACACTGTCTGAGCCAGATCCAGCTTCCATAACAGAATACCATGGACCAAGGACCTTAAACAACAGAAATTTATTCTGGAGGCCAAAAGTCCAAGATCAAGGGGCCATGAGGATTGGTTTCTGCTGAGGCCTCTCCTCCTGGCTTGCAGACAGCCGCCTTCTCGCTGTGTTCTCCAATAGCCTTCTATTTGTGAGTGAGGGGAGAAAGTGATCTCTGTGTCTTTTCATCTTCTTATAAGGACACCAATCCTATTGGAATAGAGTCCCATCCTTATAACTTCATTTCATCTCAATTACCTACTAAAGGCCCTATCAACAACTACAGTCACAGTGGGGGTTAGGGCTTCCACATAAGAATTTTGGGGGGATACAATGGAGTCCACAACAGATGGGGAATCATGTCCATGCCTGAAGTTTCTGGGATATATGGCCCACCAGTGTCACCACTGATTGGGAGCAAAGGCCAGAGAGGAAAGGGGCCCCAGAGGTGGGTGGCTGCTGTCAGGAGAAAGGGCTTTCATCCTTTCTAATGGCAGGAAGTGAGGTCTGGTTCTGGATGCAGGTTGGGGGTGAAAAGACAAGGGAGCTCCTGTTTGCACATCCCGTGCTGCCTGCCCCCCTGTCACTTTCCATTCCTCACCCCTCCCATGCCCTCCTTTGTGTGGCAGAAGAGCTGACCTCTGCAGGCTAAAGTGTCCAGGTGCCCAGGTCTGCTGGCTTTGGACTGGGTTCAATCAATGAGAGGCTTGGGGGAGATTGGGCGGTGAGAGCAAGGGAGAGGCCAGGGTGGCTCTTTCCTCCTCCGTGCCCTAGAAGGTTTCTCCAGCAGCAGGTTTGGTCTCTTCTGTGACTCTAGCTCCTGTTGGAGAGGACCCTTGTTCGAGCTCCTGCCAGGTGACCCAGGACCCTAGACTCTGGTGACAGGACTCCCTCCCTCTCATGCTCTGATCTAGGGTAGTAATGCTCCCTGCTGCAGATCTCTGGGTTGCCTGCATGATGCCGAGACCTGTTCACCTGCATGCATCCCTCTCAGGGCACCGAGAAGCACCCTAGCAATGTGTTCACATGGTCACACGTTTTCGTAAAATTTACAAACTGGAAAATATTTTAACTATGATCAGTTAAACTCGCTGTTTATTTCCACTCTGAGTTCCTGTCCATCGCACTTTCTCTGATGTGAGGTGGAGATAGAGTCGCTTGTACTTAGGGGCTCCAGCTAAGGAGAAGCTGAATTGGAAAGATTTTTTTGTTTGGCTTTAGGTGGGTCATATTTATGTAATCCCCAGTTGTTTCCATGCATAGTTCAGGTCTCACTAGCCGCCCTCAGCTGAAAATCCTCCCTCCACTTACTCTTCCAACTCCACCGACTGTACAGAACTAAAACTCATAAGACAGAAACATGCCCTGCAGTGCCTGGCACCGGGGACACGTGGCAGTGGGGAAGCTGCAAGACCTGAAATGTATGGAGCCAGGAGCAAGTCTGTGAAAAATCATCCCAACCACCAGAGGCATAGTTGTGAGCAAAGGATTCAATCAACTTCAATGTCAAGTTGAAACAGAAAGTCTCTCTAGCCAGAAATACATGCAAGAATGCACCATGTGCAACTGTAAATGCCCCGTGCTCCTGTTGCTCTCTTGATGGGGATCACATCAGATACCGCTTATCAGAATGCTTGTGTCTGCAGGACACACGATGGCAGCAGCAACACAAACTTTGAGAAGCTCCACTTCTTATGCATCTCAACCAGCAAAAATAAAAAGTAAGTTTCAATCAAGCAGGAGGATTAACTATCTAGTCTCTCCATAGAAAATGATATTACAAGGTTATCATATGAAGAAGTCACAACAAAGAATGTAGAAAAATATTACTTTGGAGCTAGGACAGGTAGTGGATCAATACTTTCCTGGATTTTGTGATGCTTATGATATGTCACAGCTGTTCAGAGTTTACAATGTGTTGTCCTTTCTCTTCTCATTCTAGATGGTCACGTTCACACCTTTGAGGAGTTGTCTAAACCCCACATACCCCGGACACACCCCATTACCTCCCTGCTCTTTACTTGGCCTTTCAGCTGTCCCATCGTCTGTGTGACAAATCCCCTGCATCTAAGTTCTTATGTTCTAAGTTCTCAAGTGGTTTCTGTTCCCTGGTTAGATCCCAGTACGCACCACATGACAAAAAGCACATGAGAAATATGAGCATATTAGCAAGGTGGGGTCGAGGGACTGCAGGGAAAATCGAGGAGAATGGAGAACGGTCAGCAATCAACACTGCTGACCACGACAGAAAGTAGCAGAAAGATGCCCCAGAACATGGGAAGAGGCCACACCAGCCTTGGGTCACTTCTGCTTAACAGATGCCCAAGTCACCAAAGAGGTAGATGGGCTCCACTCCACCTGTCATCAGAGTATAACACAGCGATGTACCCAGAGAGAGACGGGGATCAGTGCACCGCCAGGCAGAGAGGCCTGGGAGGGCTGACAGGTGAGGGAGAGAAACAAAACAGTGGCCCTGGAGGCAGGCCTGATGGTTTGCCTTGTCCACTAGTCTGTGCAGCCTGAGGGTTCCAGAAGAAATTGCTGCACAGGTAATCAGTCAGCAGGATGAGTGGTCACCAGGAGAAGTGGCTGGCCACCTAGGGCAATCGGCCCATCTCCAAGACTGGGGACATTCAGGCTGGCCCAAGGAAGCAAAGAGACAACTTCCTGGGGTACAGATGCATCCCGCAGGGGCCGAGGAAAAGACAGAGGGGAGATGGGCTACGCGGAGCCCCTGGTATTACTTACCAGTCACAAAAGGGAAGCAGAGACTGCAGGCAACAGGGCGATCCTTTACACAGGTAAGCCCTGAGGCTCCTCAGTGTCTACACACACAGATTAATAAACAGGGCATTTTCTGTTCATTAAACCTCCTAATAAAATGCTGTGGTAAGAACACATGTCTGGTTATGGGGGAAATCCCAGGAATGCTGGAAAAGGGACTCACCATAGGCAATATTTCCTTAATTACCTGGAGAAATTTATGTATAAAAAATCATCAGTATAACTGTTACCTAAGACAGACAAAGACAACCCAAAAGTGAGTGGACATGACAATTATATTAAGAGAGCAAATTCTGGGGTTGAAGGCCGTCTCCAGCCCCCCCACGTCCTACAGCTGTGGCTTGGCTTCTGTCTCACTGTCCGCTCGGCACAGCACCGGCCCCTCAGGGTCACGGGCCCACATGGTCAAGTGGGAGGGTCCACATTGGCAGAATGTTCCTGTAAGCTGGGAAGAGGATGGTCAAGCAAATTATGGAACATCCACTCTGAAGAGCCATTATAGTGATAGTTATGAAATCCATGCCTGAGATCTGATTTCAAGTGCAAAGAACAGAATTCAACATTATTTCTATGGGGAATACGCAACTCTGAAAATATGGCACGTACTTTTGATAATTAAATCAAATGATACATCCTGAACATGTGGAAACTGGTACCGAAAGGCTCACAAAAACCGATGGGTTTGCTGAATTTTTCCTTTTGATTTCCTCCTGTTCACATTGTTTGGCAATAAGGAAAACAAAACTAACAAAAACAACCACAGCAACAGCGACAAGTACAACAAAAAGAAAAAGAATGGAAACACAGTATGTTTTAGAAAGCTTCCATTTAAAAACAGTGTAATGCCAAGGTCTGGCAGTTAAAGTGTTAACCCCCAGGTACCAGGAAGCCTCTGTTGTCCAGAGTGACTCATGTCCCTGCAGCTGAGGTGTGCCACACCTTGGGCCCAGAAAGCTGGGAGGCAGCGTGATGCCAACATTGACGAGAAATCCACCCCCTCCTCCCCCGAGCCCCACCATGCTGGCCGCTGTATGCACCTCGCTGTCATACCACTACCTGGTGCCTGCACAGTGTCTACACCACCGGTTCACCTTTGAGCAATAACCCAATACCCCATTACACACATATACACACGTTTGACCCTGGTGGCTACAGAGCCAATGTCACATACTTGATAGTGCATTTTGCAAACCACCCCCCAAATCGCTGTGGATTGAGTCAGCCCAGTCCTTAACAGGCTAGAAGATGGCAGGGGTTGAATTTAACCCACTTCCAAGTGGCTTAGGTTACATGAGCATTATACCCCCACTGGGAACTGATCCTGGATGGAAACAGGAGGCGTAATTTATGGGAAGGCTGTGAAAGAAAGCCCCAGGATACAGGATCAGGTCGACCTGCAGCCCAGGGCCCGAAGGCGCCCGCCAGCTCACCTCCGCCCAGCCCTTCCTGGTAGGTGCACTCAGCCGCAGCCTGCCTCAAACCTGGGCAGACAGTTGCGACTGCTCCGCTCCAGCCGCTGCCCCAACATGCCTGGCCTGGCCATGACCAGGTGCCTGGCACAGCCCTCAGGGACTCCCCAGGCTGCTGCGGCCCACCCCCTGCTTCCCAGATGCAGTGCTGGGGGGACCAGAGGGTCCCACCCATGGCCTAGACTTCACGGCAGGTCCCATAAGCAGCCTGGGAGGAACCGGGCCTCTCCAGGAGCTGTCCACTTGGCAGAGCCTGAAGCTCATCCACCACCAGGAAAGGACATCACCCCTACCCGGGCCCCTCCTCTGAAACCCCAGGCCAGGGTGGGGTGGGAGTCCATGCTCCAGAGAGGCCTTTGCAGCCCTTCACACCCCAACCCAGCATTTCTGGGGACCACACACAGGCCAGAGTGGCCATTTGGGTTCCTCTTGCCCTGACACAAAGGGCCCTCAGCCAGCACCATTCGGAAGATGACCAGTGACTTGGGTTCCTGCCAGAGAGAGTAGGGCAGCCTCGAGACCCGAGGCTGGGATCATCTTACGGTCCCTGCGCTGCTCTCGTTTCCTGTCCTGGAGGTTTTCAGGCTGCCAACAGTCACTCTTCAGAGAACCAGGTCACATCAGACCCAGAACAAAGCTCAGTTGTTGCAGAGCTGCCTGGAACCACTGACAAGGTATGCCAGGGAGCCGCTACCTCCCCTGCTAGCAGCAGCTCAGTGTCCCCTTCACAGGGGCTGCAAATGGCCCCAGGCTCAGGGCAGGGTCAGGAAGATAGACCAAGAGAAACTGGGCTGGGAGGGGAGAGGGCCACACTCAGCCCTGGAGACCCAAGGCCAGGCCACGTCCAGAGCTGGTGCTGCAAGCTGCCAGGTGCAGCCGGAGGACACAGAGCCTGGCACTCAGCAGCACCCAGCAGACGTTTCTGGAATGAAGGACTGAATCCACATGGAGTCAAAGCAGGCCTTGGTACCACATGATCCCCATGCCTGACCCTACAGGGTTCCCCCACCAGGGCCCTGCGCCCGCCAGGACCAGCCCTCTTTGCTCAGCACTTCCAGATCACGTGGCCTCTGGCAGTTGCCATCGGGTCTCTCTGGCTGAGGTCTCTCCAGGAGACCAAATCACTCAGGGCAGCGGGGCTGTAAGCTTGTGTGCTTTGTACTAGCGCCAGGGGGCTTCACCCGGGCACTGGCACTCACTGATACCCCATAAATCCCTGGCAGCCACCTACGGCTAGGACGTTTCCAAGGTAATAGCCCCAACAAACAGGTGTAGAAGCCCAGCATGTCACCTAAGCTTTGTCCCGGGCCAACCCCAAAGGCTTACACCCCCTGGGGCCCAGGGCCTCTCTCTGAAGTCCCCCCACACCCCAAAGCCGGCTGGATCAGCTCAGGAACTGCCGCAGGCTGGGGCCTGTGCTGGTGTGTGCTGAACCTCCTTATCAGGTACATCTTAAGCAAACTGCAGAGCCCACGCAGCACTGCCCATGGACAAACATTAGGGCGGAAACATGGGCCCGCCTCCAGGTCCCATCCACTTCAGGTCACCAGGGCCACCTGGGATGGACTGGAGAGTCTCAGAGGAAAGCAGCTGAGAAGTCAGATAGGGGATGGGGAGTGCTTCCTCCCATGGGTCCTCAAGTGAGATGTCCTCTGCAGACACCCACCTGAGACCTCCAAGCACATGGTTGGCCCCCACGTCCACCCAGGCATGGACTCCAGGCCACTGCTCCTCAGTAGCAACCCCGTGTCCCCCCTGCACCTTCCTGTCACACAGGGGGGTTCCAGGAAGAAGGTGAACTATCTCAAACTCAGGTATGTTGCCAGGTGCATTGTGCTTGGCTCTCAAAGCCCCAGGGCAAGCTGGGGAGATGCTGACGGGCAGGTGACCATGGTCTGGGGTGAGAGGGCAGGTAAGCAGGCTGCCCGTGCCCGAGCATGCCTTCCTACTCTTGCAACAGGTTGGGAGAAGGCCTGGCCCCAGCACTCAGGCTCAGCCAGCTCTCCTGTGATGCGGGGCCCTGGGGGGTGGCACAGGTCCGACAGAGCCACAGACTACCTGTTGGCTCTTTCTCTCCAGCCCAGGTGTCCTGAGTGCACCGGAGCCAACAAGCCTGGACATGAGGAGACAAGAGGCAGCGGGAAGAGGCTGGGAGGCGGGCAGTGGGCCGGTGGAGAAGAGGAAGAAACCCTGTGTTCGCTCCCTTCCCACACTCCCCGTCGCCCAGGGGGTGAGCTGGCTGGGGAAGTGCCATCTGAGGGTGCAGTTCCTCACCCTTCCCGAAAGTCAGCTCCCAGAGTGCTGGGTGGGGCACAGACCTCTGTCCACCGTGGACGCGCCAACGCATCTAGTGACGCCTGGAGCTGCTGCCCCTGGGGTGCCCCTCTGTCCCCACCCAGGCCTTCACAGAAGTCACTGCAGCATAGAGCTAAGAACCTTAGCTGGTGTCCTTTTGTTTTGTTTTTTGTTGTTGTTGTTTTTTTTTTTTAAAGATAACCGGTAAGGGGATCTTAACCCTTGACTTGGTGTGGTCAGCACCACGCTCACCCAGTGAGCGAACCGGCCATCCGTATATGGGATCCGAACCCGGGGCCTTGGTGTTATTAGCACCGCACTCTCCCGAGTGAGCCACGGGCCGGCCCAACTGGTGTCCTTTTGGAATCTCCTGAAAACCACAAAGAATCTTCAGAATAATCCCCAAGTGCACACACAGACACAAGTTTACCCCCATATCTATGGCTTGTGGCTTCAGGTAAGTCCCCCTGCTACTGTCACTGAGGATTCCTAGGGGAGCCAGGGCCACTTAAAGTCAAGTTCCATGGTAAGGCATGCACTGAGAAGCCCAAAACTCAGAACCCCAGAGAGCTGGAAGGGTGCAGACTGCTGCGGCTCCAATGCTGCGGGGCTCGGGGAGAAACCCTGGGCCGTGCTCCTGACCTGCACGCCAAAGGTGGGAAGAGGAGGAACTTAATCTCACATGTTAGCTATCGAATTATAGCAGGCGTTTCTAAACCTTTCATGTATGAACTCATTTAATCTGCACAACTTAGCATCGTCCCTGTTTAACAAATGAGGCAAATGAGAAACATGAGATTAAATTCCTTGTCCCCACAGCCAGAGGTGGCAGCCTGGGATTTAATCTCAGGAGCCTGGCAGTTCTCAGCCCATGTGCTTAACCACTGAGTAACACTGCCTGCAGACAGCCATTAGCTCTGCCCCATTGGAGGGATAGGCAAGGCACACACAGGAAAATTCTGAGCAGCGCTGGTGCTGCCAGACAGAGCCTGCCCCCAGGTGCCCACCTGTGTCCTGCAGGTGCCCACCTGTGTCCTGCAGCTGCCCCCAGAAAGACCCTTTGATTCTCCACTACTCAAGTCTTCTCAGTCTTCAAGACCCACTTCAATCTCACCTCTCCCTAGAACCCGACATCCCACTTCTGAGGTGTGCCCACTGCATTTGGAGGCTTACTGCTCAGAGGGACAGAAAGGAAGGGCGTTAAGGAGCAGGTGTCTCACCGGCATCCCGCCTCCCCGAAGAGAATGCAAGTTCTCTACAAGCAGGGACCACATCTTGGTACCATTTCTGTACCGTCATGGCCCTGGCTGCGTGTGCCCAACACGTAATGTGTGTTCAGTGAATGTATGTAGACCCAAGGTCCTCAAGACCGTCCCAAAACATACTTGTAAAATCTTTCTCCTTTCCAGAGGCAAATGAGTGCTCAAACCAGCTCTACTGACAGCAACACTATAAGCATTTATTTTCAAGCCCAGAAATAGGTCCAGAAACGAAAAAATAAAAGTCTTCCTGGTTGTCCTTGGACTTTCAGACACTAGGGGAATTTTTAACATCCTTGCTGCTTTCCTTAATTTCATGGCATTGATGGCTGCTTAGAGAACAGTCTGACTTCTGCAAGCGCTCCTGCTCAGACAAGGCTGGCACAGGGCACCCAGCAGGGGGCCCAGACTCCCCACCCCCGCAGCCCCCTCAAGCCTGACCCCATACGACTGCAACAGCGGCCCAGCAGCCCAGCACACATTGGACTGGCTCCAGGAGGGAACAAACTGGAAATGGCCCAAACCCTCCCTTTTCCCCACCCTCAGTAGCCCCACCCCTTTAGGTAAACACAAGGAGCCTCAGAGGCTGCTTTTACAAGAGCTGGTTCCTACTCACCCCATAAACTCTACTTCCACCTACTGCAAAAGATTCATCCTTTTTTTTTTTTTTTTTAATTTGCCTGATGGGTAAGTGAGAGAGAGGGTACAAGAAACAAACGATGGTCTCTCCACCTCCGAATAAGCCCCAGGCTCAGAGACTCCAAGCCTGCAGCATCTGTGCAGGAGAGTCTCAGCAGAAGAGCCAAGGACCTACGACCTTAGGGGACCCCATCAGCCCACTGTCCCGACCCACCAGCAGGAGATGGCACGTAGAAACCAAGGCCAAGAGCAAGCGGCCATCCTGGGCAGGCTAGAGATCCCAGGGACAGGGCCGCGCATGGCACTGATGCCCACAACCATCTCAAGTATTTGGAGCATGTTGGGGAGGGAAAAGGCCAAGCCTGTGCCACCTGGAAGCCCCCTCCTCCCCCACCATTACATCAACCCACCCACGTTCCTAGATAGGGCTGTGCTGGGGTGTCTGAAAGGCCCAGTTGTTTGCAACAAGGGGGTAGAGGAAGAAATTCTAAGCTACTGACCCAGAAGGGTATTTTAGGGGAAGTTCTGAATAATCATCTTAGAGTTGATTCTAGTTCCTGAATATAGAAGGCGGGAGGAAACTGAAAATGGCCCAAAGGCAGGGGGATGGCCCAAGTGACCTTGTCAGCGCCGACTAAAGACCCATGATTCCGTTCCCTTATCAATAAAAATTAATTCATGGGTCCTCGGCAGAAAACTTGATGTCCAAATAGAGTCAGGGGAGGAACATAAACAGAAGGTTTGCAGGGTTAGCAGAAGAGAAAAGTCTGTTTATTATTTGAGGACTAAGGAGGACAAAGGATCCCGCCTGAATCCTTTGGGGGAAATCACAAAGGGAAAGAAAAGGAATGGAGATCTGGGTCACCTTTACCCTGTCTTGGTGCCCTCAGTATGCCCACCCCTGTAATGAAACTTCAGGGTACCAGAGGGGGAGACGGTTATAAAGGATCCCGGCACATCATGAACGTCAGGTCAGCCTCCTCCACCTGTGTAAGGTGGGACCTGCTAGAGCGGCTTCAGGTGCCAGCACGCTGACAGCATCCTGAGACCCGAAAGATGAACCCGAGTTGCCGAGCCCCGGTCCCATGTGGAGACGTTCCCGTGCGCCGCCGGGAGTCATTCGAGCGTTATCTGAGGAAAGGGTGCTGCAGCCTGGACCTCCAGCTCGGGAGGCTGATCCCAAGGAACCCCCACCCAGCGCCCACCCACCCTCCCACCGCAACGCGCACGGCGTCCCAAAGCACCCCGACCGGCGGCGCTCGGAGCGTCAGCCATGCCCGCGAGGGTGCAAGGGGCGACGAGGGCCAGGACGAGGGAGCGTCCCCAGAGCAGCCCCTCTGACGCCTGAGCGAGCCAGGGCTGACGACAGCGGCGGGGGGTCCCGGGTGGGCGCGCGGGAGCAAAAGAGAAAGCCCAGCTCGTCGAGGGAGGGGGTCCCGATGGCGGGGAGGGGGCTGCGTCCACCGAGTCCGGCGCGAACGCCCCACGCGCCGAAGCCTGTCCTGGGAGCACACGGGCCCGCGGTGCCCCGGCCGTGGGGACCCGCTCGGCTCCCGGAGCGTCGCTCCGGTCCCGGGACACGACCCCCTTCCCACGCCGGGCGCGGCGCCCACCTGAGTACGACTTCTTCATGGTGCCGCCGCGGCCGCCGCGCTCGGGGAAGTGTGGCCGCGGGGCGCGGGCCCGAGGGGGACGGCGGGAGGGCGGGGACAGCGGGCGCGCGACCCGGCCCCGCCCCGCTCCCGCCGCGCCCCGCCCCGCTCGCTGCACCTGGCGGACGCCGGCCCGGGAGGGGGCGCGTCCTGCTCGGCCCCGCGCGGCAGCGCGTCGCGGGCTTGGCCCAGGGCGGGGTCGCCCTCGTCCCCGCGCGCCCGCAGCTCCGCGCCGGCCGCCGCACCTCCCCCGGCGCGCACGGTTCCTTCCACGCAGTGGCGGCCACTGTCCCAGGGTAGAGTCCGGACGGGTCGGGCTCGGCCAGGTGCGAGGGACAGGAGGCCCGGCCAGGAGGCAGAGGGACAGGCGGCGGCGGCGCGCGGGCACCGAGGGGCGAGGGGCCGCGACGCTGGCTAGGGGGCCGGGCAGGGAGGACAGGCGACGTACCACACCTGTCCCACTACTTTTCTGGTTATCAGAAGGGCAGGCGGCATTCGTTGACTCCTCTGATGAGCTGAGGCCTCAGTTCCTCATCTGTAAAATGGGTGCGTTGGGCCAGGGGATGGTTTCTGTTCCGTCTTCTCTGTGCTGGGGACTGTGCGCCGCTCAGTGTCCCGGTAGACACAGGGACCCGCTCTTTACAACCCGGGTAATACACGCAGCGATGAGAGTGCACAGAAGTCCCTTTACTTTGGTATCCTCAAAGAAATTTCCCACAATAACACGGGTTTTTTTAATGCGCAGAGAGAAAGTGATTAGTTCTGTCTGGAGGGTGGTGTCAGGGTCTTATTGAGGTGTTGTCAAAACAAGGTTTGAAAGAATGAGCAGGAATTTGCCGGGGAGCCCCGGTGCTGGGGTGCGGGCTGCTCCAGGCAGAGAGCGCAGCGTGGCCGGGCGAGTGCCCAGAGGCCCTGGATGAAGAGCGGGGCGCCGGCGAACCCCGGGACGGGACGGGACAGGACGCCGCACACTCTCCGTGAGGACGAGGCGCTGCCCTCCCCCCCCCCCCCGCACCATCCCAAAATACGCACAGACACTGAAAGCCTAAGTAACACCACCAAAAACACCCTCTTCCTTTTTCCCTCTCCTTTCCCTTCCTTGGGGTTCAAGAGGCATTTTCTCTTCTGGCCTGAGTGTGGGAAACGTGTGTGTATGAGAATCGAGGTCCAAGTGGCGTGGTCGGTGGTCTGTCCGTCCCACCTGCCCCTCCCCGCCCCCCCACCCCCCGCATCAAGTAGTCTGTCCAGCCACCGTGGGACCGTCCCCAAGCCCCATGCAGCGTTGATTGGATCAGAGTGGACACCGGACTCAACTGAGCCGACCCCTTCCCAATCTGGGGTTAGAGACTGGGAGGCTGAGGAAGGGGAGTGGAAGGGAAGGGAGTAGCCCCAGGCCTGGGGAGTGTAGATGAATTGCAAACAGCTGTCTTGGGATTCTGGGCCATCCACACCCTAACCATCACCCCCACCCACACCCCCAACCACAGCTTGTACCAGCAGGGGCAGACTTCACCTTGGGCCAAGGCTGAGGCTCTGCCCTGACCTGGCCAGCAAGCATGCTGCTACTGCCCTGACACTGACACCAGGGGGTTCCCACAGCCCAGCTGCCTGTCAAGAATCTGTCTAATGGGTACATTGCTGGCTTGGATCATTTCACTTAGCACAAGTCAGAGGTGCCCTGATGCACATCTGTCCTCAAAGTAATATTGATCCTGGAGTCATGAAGGGCCTTGGGTGTTCTCAGTGTTTGAGCTGCCCCTCTCTGGACGCTCACATTTCTCCCTGTGGGTCATAATTCACATATACCTGGGCACCCAGGAGCCACGGACAGCTATGTTGTAGTGCTACTGGGCATATAACATTCCAAAAAACAATCTAAAGGAAGGACGAGAGAGGCAGGGGAAGAGGGGGAATGAGGCATTCTATCCACAAGTGCATTTTTGAGATGGAGGAAGGTTAATTGTTTAAGCCCCAAATTTTTATTTAGATTTTTTTTTCATGGACAACTCTAAGATGTATGACATAATTCCCTGCCTTAGTGAGTAGCATATACCAAACATTACTGATTCTTTTCCTCACGGCTCCAGGTCATCAGGAATGGAACCTTTAATGGTTATTGACCCACATACAGCTATTTTGCCCCTCTACTAAATGTCGCTAGGCTCCTGCTCTATCCAATTTTAAACACTTTCAAATGCTCCGTTCCTCCACCTACTAACCACGTGGTTTGTGACAGTTCACATAATTTCTCCAAGTCTCAATTCTCACTCCCATAAATGGAGATTACAGTACTTTACACACCTTGCAAGGCTGGGGTAGTGATTGGAAAGGTGACATAGAGTGTAATGTAAGTGCCTAACTGTGCTGCTATAACTAACACGTGGCATTGGCTTTGGGAGCAGGCAGTTAGCAGAAGCCGGATAGGCTTAAAGAAAGTTGGTGAGGGCTGGAAAGGAAGTAAACCAAATGCTATTGGACACTGGAGGAAAGAAAACCTTTCCCATGTGATGGCAAAAAGTTTAGCAAAACTGTTGCCTGCGGTCACATAGAAAATAGACATTGAGTGTACAAGGGTACTTCAAAAAGTTTGTGGAAAGATAGAATTAAAAGATAATCCAAATCTTTCCATGACATTTTTGAAGACCCCTTCGACCTGGCAAACCTGATCTAGCTGAGGAGCTTTCCAGGCAGCATGTGGAAAGTGCTGCCTGGCTCTTTCTGTAATAAAATGAAAAAGGAGGGAGATGAACTAAGAGCCAACGATTTGATTTTCCAGTGGAATTGGGAGGAAATGCACAGGGCCAGAACAGTCTTTTCAGCCAGCAAAAGATTCTCAAACTAAGAAAGGGTTTCAGGACAAAGAAGTCTAGAGGGGACTGTGCGATCCTTTATTAAGACCTCAGAGAAAAAACTAAAGGTGCCTCATAAACCCTTCCAGACAAAGGCATTCTGAGGATCTTAACAGCATGCCTTGCCGAGCCTCTGTGTGAAAGAGCAGTTCTGCTAAAATCTCCAGGGTCTTCTCCCACAGCAGCCTCACACGGAGCCCAAGGCTGAGAAGGGCTTATCTCAAAAAGTCTTGTGCTGCTAAGTGAAAGAAGCCAATCTGCAAAGGCTACAAACTGTGTGATTCCAATTATATGACTTTCTGGAAAAAGCAAGACTCTGGAGACAATCATCAGCAGTTGTCAGAGGCTCAGGGAAGGGGGGAATCAAAGAGGGCCAGAGGGTTGGGACAGTGAAACTACTCTGTGTGATGCTGAAACGGTGGGCGCATGACATTACACACCTGTCAAAGCCCGTACAACACAAGGAGTGAACCCTAATGTAAACCGTGGACCTTAGCTCGTAATAATGTATCGATATTGGCTCATTGGTTATAACAAATGTCCCACACTAATGCAAGATGTTAATAAGAGGGAAACGGCGGGGTGGGAAGGGGAGAGGAGGCATACAGGAATTCTCTGGACTCTGCACTCAACTTTTCTGTAAACCTAAAACTGCTCAAAAAAAGAAAAAAAAGTCTATTCATTAAAAAAAAAAGTTTTGTGGGTGAGGTTTTTGTCTAAAGGAGTCGATTTTAAATAGACACATAGGAAGCTCCTGAGTTTCTAAAGGAATTTGGTACTCGTGCTGTAGGGGAGTAAGACAGGACAGAATGGAAGAAGCTTCTAGAGCCTCAGTCTTTCAGAGGAAGGAAGCAGGCGGAGAAGGCTGTTTATCTGCAGAGTCAGCTTTCTTATGAGAGGGAAGTATGACTCAAAGGACGGAGCCAAAGGCAGGAAGGACACCCCCAGCACCACCCCCGGGAACAGGACCTGAAGACCCCCCACCCCCAGCAGTCTCCTCTGCAGCAGGCCTTGATTTTCATGACTAGGTCCTGGGCCTCAAATCTGAGCCAGAAGCCTTAGTGGATGAGGCTGGAGGTGTCCCAGGGTGGGGATAAGTGCTTTTTGCATGTGGGAGGATTGTGAGTTGTTGTGGCCCAAGGATGGGCTGAGGCAGAGCAGATTTTCCAAAAATGGCCACAGCGAGGTCTCCCATCCTACATGCCTTTTCACAATGTGACCTGGAAATTCCTCCCATTGAGAGGACCTATGTCTCCTCCCTTTGAATCTGGGAGGATTTGTTTAATGGTTACCGAGGGGAGGCAGAAGCGACTTCCACAGCCGGGTCAGAAAAGGGGATGCAGCTGTGGCCTTGTCTTCTGGAACCTTTGCACATGGAGCCTTGCATGACCATGGCAGAGTCTGACCAACCTGAGACCTCCATATGGCGAGGCAGCCAAGGCCCATGGGCATGTGTGAGTTATCTATTGCTGCTTAACAAATGACCACAAATTTAGTGACTTAAAACAACTCACCTGTATTACCTAACAGCTTCTGTGGGTCTGGGGTCTGGGCATGGCTCAGCCACGTCCTCTGCCTCAGAGTCTCTCACAGGCTGCAGTCAAGGTGTCAGCCAAGGCTGGGGTCTCATCTGAAGGCTCAACTGGGGAAGGATCTGCTTCCAAGCTCATATGGCAGAATTCCATTCCTTGAAGGTTCTTTGACACAAGACCTCTGTTTTTAGCCAGCTAGAACTGAGCTCTTTGCCATGTGGGACTCCCCACATAGCAATTTATTCCATCAAAGCCCACAAGGAAGGGAGAATGCTAGCAAGCTGGAAATCAGTTTCTTGCAATTGGATCAACTTTGAGCTATCCTGTTGGTTAGAAGGGGCTCCACAAGGCCATGAATCCAGGAGGCAAGGATCACTGGGGTCATCTTAAAAGCCACCTACCAGGGAAAGCCACAAATAGGCACTCTGGTTGGCAGTCCTAAACTTTGAGTCTTCCCAGCCCAGGCGATAGAAATGTGAGCAAATGAGCCTTCAGCGGGTCCCCAGACGATACCTTCTCTTGGTGGTCACATGCCTCCGTTTCTGAGAGCTCTGCTGTCTCCAGCTGACTTTTCTCCTTCTCCTGTCAACTTTTTTCCAGCCCTTTTCTCTGCCTGTTTCCCCAGATTTTCAGGCCTGAATGTCTGGACTTGATTTTGACAGGCCAGTCAGGGCGACTGTTCCTGTCTTCTGCCTGATCACGCCGGACCTGGGGCCACCTCTGCGTCTTCAGCTTGGCTCAGCCGCTATCTCACCTGCTTGGCTCGGCGTCTTTGCAGCTGACTGCACTCTTTACGGCCATCCTGGGGCTTGAACTTGTTTGATGACTGAGGCCTTGCTGCATGTGTGAAATTTATGGTAAAGGTTGGCTAGGCAGACACTCATATGCATCATGGGAGTGTACCCTGCAACCACCTTTCCAGAAAACACGCTGGTAATATATATCAAGAGCTTTAAAATGCCCATATGCTTTGTCCCAGTAATTACATTTTTCTCATTTGCTGATTCAACATGTATCTCTTGATTACCCATTATGGCCTGGGGATGGAGTGCTTATACTTTGGGAAGGAAAACAGACGTCAATCAAATAGTCATTTAATATGGGTAAAATGACAACAGTGGAAAAGGCTGAAAGGGTGCAAGGAGAGTGTACACTGAAGGGCTCGCCTGGTCTGGGGGTCAGGGGAGATCGGGAGGATGAACAAGGATTAACCAGGAAAAACAAGAAGGGTGAGAGACCACAAGCAGAGAACAGCCTGTGCAAAGGCCCTGTGGTAGGAGGGAATACGGTCTACACAAGGGACTGGAGGAGGGTCTGAGAGGCTGGAGCCCAGAGAGGCTGGATAGATGGTGCTGAACCAGGCCTTGCAGACATGCTGAGGACTTGAAGTTTTATCCTAAGAGGAATAGGAATTCATGAAAAAGGTTCTGAGAGGGGGGAGGTGGAGCAGAGTGATCAGATCTGCATTTTGAAAATGTAGCTCCAGGTGAAATGTGGAGCGACAGGAAGGACCAGAGTCCAGTTAGAGCCTGAGCAGTGTTCCAGGCAAGAGAAAATGCTGGCCTGGACCAAGATGGGGGAGAGGGAGAGATGCGAACATATTAGAGAGAAATCCCAGACATAAAATCACCCCACCCTGGGAACGGGCTGTATCTGGGGGTTGAGATGGGGCGAGGTGTCACGGATGATTCAGGATTCCTGCAGGAGCAGGAGATGGCAGGTGGCACCTTCAGCAGAAATAGGAAGGAGGGACAGAAGACAGGCTGTGTCTTGGGCATGCTGTGTTGAGGAGGCCTCAGTGCATCCAAGGGGAGCTATCTGGTGGGCATGGGATGCATAGTTTGGCGCACAGAGGTGGGTTCTCAGCTGGAAATATAACTCCATGAGTCATCGGGGTAGAGACGGGAACCGAGCTGTGGAAGGGGCGAGACTGCCCAGCTCCCTGCCACAAGTGAATAATCAGACTCTTGGACCAAAGGTATGCACAGGAGTGTTCGTGGCAGCCTGATTTACACTACGAGGAAATTTAAAAGAAGCACATATTCAACAATAGGTGGGTGGAAGCGTGTGCACCGCTGTAATGAGTGTAAAACGAAAGCTACAGGAAACTCCTGGAACTAGGCAGAGGCGGTGGGTGCACCGTGCCGTGAATGTACGGATGCCGCTGAGCTGTCCACTTTCAAACTCTTAATTTTATGTTATGTTCTTTTTTTATATGAAGACTACGAGGGGTTATGTGTACATAAAGATTTCACTTGTGTAGAAAACAGAAACATAAAATAAAACATATAATAAGTTTAAAACATAAAAAATATAGGAAAGCAATACACCAAATGCTAGCAGTGGCTGCCTGTCGGTTACGGGACTACAGGGGACTTTTCTTCTTTGTATTTGTCTGTGTTTTTCCTGTTTCCCTTAATAAACTTACTTTGCTTTCATAATCTGAAAAAAATTCGATATAAATGCTATACATACCAATATGGTCAGAACCATATCAACAGATAATGTTATTTTTATCTATGGAGACTTTTTGCGGTTAATGTTGAATATTTTAAAAGGTTCTTTCGTTTTATCTTAAATTAATGGAATCTTTTACAATTAAAGTCACCATTATTAGGACCTAAAGCAAGCTTTTCTTTCTTTTGTTCTGGATTTGGGCACTTTGGTCTGCCAATTTTCAAGGAGTCTTTAATCATCATTTTGAGATGGGCAGCTGTCGTGTAAGAGCGCCTTGTATAGAAAATGTGACAGAGTTTGAGGTTACCCAGCTCACACACACTATGATTTTCCTCCCCATGAAGCAGGGTTCTGGGCCTGTCATTAGCTGGGGCCCCCAGAAGCCTGAGCTTCTTTCGAGAGCACGCAAGCCAGGGCTGACCCCTGAGTGCCGAGGCTCAGACGACGGTCTTCCTGCAGACCCGGCTGGAGCAGCGGTGGAGCTTTGATTCCTCAGAGAGGGCACTTCCCTCCCTCCCCAGCAGCCTGAGGAGGGGTGGCTCATCTGAAGGCTTAACTTGGGCACCGCAGATGCTAAGGACACCCCCACCTTCCACCTTCTTTCAGGAATCCCTCAGAGCTGCACGCTGGAGCAGCCACAATCTATACGTAGCTCCTGCCTTTGTCCAGAGTGTATTCCATAATGTTCACAGGTTTCGTTGTTATACAGAAAAGAGGGCCCTGAGGTCACAAAGTGGCAGCACTTACATTAACAAAACTGCATAGGCTTCTCTTCGTTGCAGGCCTTTCCAGAGCCTTTAACATGCTCATAGGTGCTGTGAGTCTCCAACCAGGGTTATAGTACACAGCATTTCCCAAACTTACTTGACCCCAGAACCTTTTTATCATAAGGCAACCTGCGGGTTCCACAGGACATCCTTTGGGAAACCCTGCTCAGGCATGGCACCCAGGCAGGTCAGGGGGCACCCGTCAGCCACGGCAAGGGCCAACCTTAGAAGTCCGCCAGGCCTCCAACTGCAGCCTGCCAGGGAAGATTCCTCCCAACCCCGGCCTGGTCTCCTTGGTCCTTGTCACTTCCTGCTGGCCTTACATCCTCCTCCCCTCTCCCTCTACCATCCCTCCCTCCAGGAGGCAGAGCCAGGATGAGCTTTCCAGGAGAAAACTGCCACTCTATGGCCTGAGGAGAGAGAAGGACTGGCATCGCCCTGATGCTTCACCAGTGCCTTTTGCTTGGGGGGAAGGTGGGGATCCCTGAGAAACACCAATAGAAAAGCCCAGGTCAATCCTCCGTCCTCAGTCTTCCCTTAACCTCAACTTTCTCTTTTGCTCACCGCATGACCCCTCTAGACCTGCAGGACTGGGCTGGTGACTGTCCCCAAGCATTCTTCGTACACTCCCACCTCTGTGCCTTGTCTCATGCCACCCCTTCCCCTGGCATGCCCTTCCCACAAGTGCCGATCCGTGCTCCGTGGGCTTCTCCTGCCGCGGGCTGTCTTCTCTGCATCGCCAGCGCTACTCTTACCTGCGTTGCCAGGAGAAAGCCGTGGTGGTCTCTGTATTGGGATCTCCCAGGGAACTCTTAAAAATATCCATCCAGGCCCCAACCTAGACCAACTAAATCAGAATCTCTGGGGATGGAGCCTTTTAAAATGCTCCCTAGGCTGGGAACCATAGGTCTGGTGGAGGAAACCCAGATATCCGGGTTGAAATCCCGGTTGTGCTACAGATCAGCTGTGTGCTCTTCGACAGGATCCTAAACCACTCTGAGCCTCAGTTTCCTTGTCTGCTTCATGGGGGTTAGCAAGGCCCGTCGCTGGGCTGTGGTGGGCTGGGGACAGTACAGGATTGTTTCCTTAGCTCTTGTCTCCCTGTGGCTACTGCGCCCCCAGTAGACGGTGGGATTTAGGATGGGAACCTGGTGACGGCAGGACCCCTCCAGCCGCCCTCGGTGCTGCGTGCACACACTTGATAAAGATTTGATGATGGATTGAGCAGCAGCTTGGGGGAACCGGCCTGCTGGGAACCAAGCCCCTCACGGGCCTCTCTAACAGGCGATCTGGCCAGGCTCAGAGAGAAGCCAGGTGTCTCCACTTATCACAAGAGCAATCATGTTACAGTTCTCCAAAGAAAGTGAATCTTAATTTGCTTTCATTGAAAACATAAATAACTACAGGGCCTGCCAAACCGTGCTGGTGGGAACATTAGGAAATGCAGCCCTCAGGGGCTGCAGCTGCAGGTGGCAGAGGGTCCCACGGAGGTGGAGTCAGGGAGACCCGCGGTGAAGGGTCCACTGGGCCACTCGGCGCACCCAGGCGTTGTCTCAGGTTTCCTTAGCACACTCTGCGCAGTGCTCTCTGTGCTCCAAAAGTGTTCCTTGGAGAGGGTTGCTGGATGAAACAGAGGATGCCCAGTTAAATCTGAATCTTAGATAAGCAACAAATCATTTCTGTAGTATAAGTACATCCCATGTGATATTTGGGACATACTTACACTTAAAGAGAGAGAGAGATTATCTGAAACTCAAATATAACTTGGCATCCTGTATATTTACTTGCTACGTCTGGAAATCCTAAGGCCTTGGCCCGCCTGGACTTAGACTGTTAGCCCCGGAAGGGAGCTTTGAAGACCCCACCCCAACCCCTACATTCTGGGTTCCCAAACACCAGGCTGAGAACCGGGGCCGGCCAGCCTGTGACAAGTTCTCACCTACACAAGGCAAAATGAGACAACAAGGACAACACAAAGAGGGTATTGTTTTTGTTTTTGTAAAACTGAAGACGTTTAAAGGACTAGTCTTTATTTTGAGATTTTTTTTTTTTTTCCTATGTGTGAGAAAATGTCCTTTAAAATATATCTTTTGGGCAAAATAAAAACTTAGCAACTCCATTGGAAGGTCTCCAACATTTTGGAGGGGGGTTGTTGTTTTGTTTTGTTTTTTTAAATACTGGACTATGAAATCCCAAAGCCTGGGGAGGTGAAATGACTGTCCCAGCACCAGTCAGAGGCAGGCAGCACCAGGGCCTGGCTCACAGCCAGACCCGGCTCTCGGCCCCTCCCTGCTCCTTACCCCTGAAGTGGAGCTAACCACCCCCACCCCACTTCAGCCCAGGGGTGCACGTGATGGGGCAGAGGCTACACGGCTGTGTCCACGTGTGAACGTTCATCACGTTGCACATTTATCATCTGCGCCTTTATCTGTCTGTGCTATAATTCAATAAAACAGTTTATAAAAAATTAACAATTATCTTCAGTTAGCAAAGAGGCCTCCGATAGAGAGAAATTGATACAATTCACCTTGCAAGGAAATTTTATTATCATCACCTCTTAAAGGGGGATTTATTATTTGTCATTTATTATTTGTCACCTGGGTGCAGCTGGAAGCATCCACCGCTGTGGAGAACATAGGTTGAGCTGAGCACCCATTTGGGTCAGTTTGATGAGGTTTTATTTTAAAAAATTAACCTTCAAACCCATTACATTCCAGGAAACTGAACAATTACACTGGTTTTCTATTTTTTAATGGGCTCACAATAAAAAATATATATACACCATAAAAAAAGATGGCATTTTAAGTTCATTTTGCGAGTCATTCCAAATAGCAAAGACAGATAAACTTTGAAAAGAGAAAATTAAAAGATGTAGCCATAATAAAAATAACAAGATAACCATCTCCATGCAACAGACAATAAAAATGGGGCCGGGGAATGAGGCCACGTCTGCACAGGGACGGGGCCCCCACTGTGCAGCCCGGGAAGTAGAAAAAGGAAGCAGCCCGAGCTTCAGAGCCGTGGCACCCAGGGACTCAGCACCTGGGTCCACAATATCCCCAACATTTCCTCAGGAGATGGGACCTGTGAGCCAACAACAAATGACCTCACCATTCTGGAGCGGGGCCACCAGGAGGCCAAGTGAGGTGACCGGGAAAGAGAGAGCGAGCCAGACAGATTTCGATTGCAGAGAGAGAAACACCTCCTCGAGATGACTCTACAAACCTGACCCCAAACACATAAGCAAAGCTAAAGTTAATAAAGACAACCAAGGAAATCAACGATGAGGATATGAAATCACTCCAGATGAAATGGAAATAATAGCAGAATCTGAAACTCATTTTCAAATAAAAAAGTTTAGGATCATCAAAGCAAATAAGAAATTGTGATACCAACACTGGCACAAATGAAATAAAAACAGGTAGACCTGAAAAAGAATCAATTAGAAATCCTGAAAGCTAAAGGGTGATGATAGAAATTCAAAACTCAACAGACAGAATATACTTGGCTAGACGCATTGGAGAGAGAATGAGTTAGTTGGCAGATATTACTGAGACTGTGGCACAGAACTAAGCAGATGACACAGATCAAAATAAGAAGTTACAGATAAGAAACACGGAGGGTAGATTGAGATCTCCAGAAGAGAAAGGAAACAGTGAGGCAAAAATAATGTTCCAAAAGATTAACAGCTGAAAATTTTCAAAAACTAAAAAGAGACATAAATCTTTAGACACAAAATATTGCACAGGATAAATAAATATCAACTTATACTGAGATACTTTGTAGGGAAGCCACAGCACATCTGAGGATAAAGAGAAAACCTGAAAAGTTTCCAAACACAAAAACACAGATTATACACAAAGAAAAATGCGTAGAATTTCTTGTAGTCTGGAGTAATGTTTTCAAGGGCTAAGAGAACACAATTGTCATCCTAGAATTCTATAGCCAGCTGAAGTGTCATTCAAGACTGAGGGCAAAGTAAAAGTCACAGTTAGACAGGAAGAGTAAGTGCCGGTGTCCGAGGGTGACAATAGCTAATGATGTTGTATTGTGTATTTCAAGACAGCCAGAAAAGGGAATCCTGAATGTTAGAACCACAAAGAAACTATAAACTTTTCGGTGACAGATATACTAACTACTCGGATTAGATCATTAAACAGTACACGCATGTACTGAAACAACAAACTGTACCCCACAAACATGTATGATGAAAAAAATAAATTTTAAAAAAATGGTTAAAAAAAAGGGGGGGGGTAAAACAAATAGACATTTTCAGACATGCAAAGTCTTTTTTTTTTTTCCCCACAAAGTCTAATGGTTTCCCTCCCAAAAAGCTTCCCTAAAAAAGTTACAAAGGGTAAACTTTAGCAAGAAGAAAACTTGACTCCTGGGGAAAGAGAAGACTGTAAGAAATGATAGTAAACACAGAAATATATTGGTAATTTAATCAACATTGACTATGAAAAGCAATCACTAATTTCACAAGTTAAAAAAAGTACAACTGAAATTCTAAAATGATAACAAAGATTACGGGGACTACATCCAGTGGAAAGTTCGAGCTTGTTAAGGGGGATAGAAATACTGAACAACGTTCAATTTTGCTAAAAAATGTACAATTAAATATCTATATTTAAATATCTACCAAAAGAATACATCCTACAGCTTCCGAACCAAGAAAGAAAAGGAGAATGTTGAAACACTTATCAACCCAACAGAAGACAGGGAAGGGAGACAGACAGGTACGGTAAACAGAAAACATAAAATCATATGGCAGAAAAAAGTCCAGATACAGCAGTTGTGCAGAATGATTAACACACACGCCAATTCTAGGCATTGCTCGTGGATATTTATACATGTAAAAAAAAATTGATCAACGTGAAGACTCAACAACTGGCCGGCTAGCTGGGCTGGTCAGAGTGTGGTATTATAAGACCGAAATCAAGGGTTGGGATCCCCATACTGGCCAGCCACCAAAAATAAAAGGACACAACCACAGGAGGAAAGTAGTTAGCTCTGGGCAAGAAGGAAGAAGAATAGGATTCCCCAAGGGGGTACAAAAGTGACTTCCATTTTGGGTGTAACGTTGTATTGTTAGCATTGACTGGAAGGGAGGGAGAGACGAAGGACCGAAGCAAGGACAGGGAGAGGTTCGCCTGTGTTAGCTCTGGGCAGCGGACATGGGTCTCCATTTTTCTGATGCTTTCAATATTTTATTTTTTTTCAGTCTACGTTCATGATCTTGGAAACACTTCTTCCCTGTGTGTCCTGGCGTGTGTCATTGAGTGGCCCTGTCGGGCTCTGCTGTTGGGTCTGAAAGCCAATGTCCCTGTTCTTTGCAAGGGCTTCTGGCAGGTGCAGGCGAGTTGGGCTTCGAGCAGAGGAAAACCAGACGCAGGAAAACCTCCTTTAAAAGGAGCGTCATTCCTTGTCCTCCTCTTTCTCTGAGCACCGAGGGTTGGCAAACACTGTCCTCAGGCCAGTTTCTGTGGCCCCAGGACATCACACAAATGCATGAATAATGAACCAGGCCAGGACACGCTGCCTCAGTGATCTGGAGATCCGGAGCTCACAGGAGGTGGGTGCTGCTTTTGAACAGAAAGAAGGGACAGTCAGGCTCCTGGCGGTTGTTCTTGGTGGTGGCAGCTGTTTGTTTTCATAAATGTCCATTTAACAGCCACGACCGCTAAAGGTCATCTCTTCTGTGGCCTCTGGCTCTACCCCAGGTATGGCCCCTTCATGCAGCCCCTACAAACGTGGGAATCCACCAGAGGCTGAAGGGCCCCAGAAGAAACCAACTCGGGCAATCCTGTAGCTGGACTGAATCACCTCGTCATCCCCCAGACGACACGGTCCCTCGTTCACAGGAACACCAGTAGCCCCCAGAGGCTGCAAGTGCTGCAGCAGCCCCAGCGTGGGATGACCTGAGCTTACCCACATTCTTCCCATTTGTTCCCAGCCCCCTGTTCTAAGATGCCGGGGATGTCATGCAGGGTGTGAAGCACAAGGTGATGGATGACAGTGTCCCTCCTGCCTTTTGAGAAGAACCCCCCTGACTGCCTGGGGTTGAGCGGTGGATGAGGGAGGGGTGCCTTGAGCAAGAGGAAGAGAGAAATGGGAGACTCCCTGTGACTGAGGACAGGTTGGAGGTCAGTCCTGAGGTTAGAAGGGCTGCCCTGCTGCACTCTGAGAGGGACAGCCATGTGGCAGCCCAGGAGGTAGCCCAGGTGCACAGAGTCACAAGTCAGAAAGGACCAGGGGGTGGTGATAGCGGACATCTCAGTGGGAACCAGCAGGGCAGCGAGCAGGGCCGACTCTAGAAGGCCTGGGACCTTTGCAAGCCCACGGTGGTGGTGACAGCTGGGGGAGGGTCAGGGGAGGGGAAGGAGTCCCAAATGACTGAGGCAGATTTCCTGTCAACTCAGCAGGCTGGGGTCTGATTGGAAGATACTAAAGCAATGGGCTTGCACTTGCCCTCCTGGGTCTGCAGGCTGAGCTTCAAGCCTGCTCCGACCACGCCCAGATGCAGTATCCACTGAAGCCACACAAAGCCCCGAACCTGGGAGAAGCACCGCCTCGCCGAGGACCGCACACTGGCTCGCGGAGGGCAGATTACTCAGGGTCTTTGGTTGTTTGGGGGTCAAAGGTTGAGTGCAGCCAAGTGAAGGAGAAAGCCCCTATCTGGGCCCCTGCAGAGATATCCAGGCTGCCCAGGGGCTTGTGGGAAGGCAGCGACTTAGCAACCAGTGAGCTCAGATGAGCTGCTGCACTTCTCTGAGCCTCAGCTCTTCATCTGTCAAGTGGGATGACAATTCCCACCTTCCAAGGTCACTGCAAGGACTGAGAAAGTGCTCACACCTGGCCCGCCTCTGAGGAAGGGGTGCTCTGAGTGCTGCTGGGGTGGGATCCAGGGACCTCCCACTGCTTGCTCCCAGCTGCACTACACCTCCCCCCATGGCTCAGGAGCTCGCACTGGGCCAGGAACAATCCTTTCCCAGGCAGGGTGCTGGGCATGGCAGGGGCAGACACGGGGGCTGATGTGGCTTTTCCATTTAGGAGATGGTTTGGACCTAACCAGACCATCCAGGGAGGAGCTGGGCAAGCTCAGTGGAGCACAGCTGCAGGTGATGAGAGGGGGCTGTTTCAGGAAATGATGACATTTGGTGGAAGGTGCATAGGATGTGGAGATGGAGGAAGTGAGGGATAGAGGAAGTGAAGGAGGTGGGAAAGGAGGAGATAGAAGAGGTGACGGGGACGGAGGAGGGGATGGGATGCAGGAGGTGGAAGGGGCAGTCCAGGTGGGGAAACAGAGGGAAAGCAGTTGCTGGAGGCCTCGGGTACAGGCTGAACTGTCCATGTCACCGTGAGTGTAAGCAGTTTACTGAGGAGGCTAAAGTCACCTGCCTCCTGCCGTACCTGGTGCGCATCCTCTACCGCCTTGTTAACAATTTGGGAAATGGTCAGAGCTTTTTATTTGCCTTCAGCACTAAGCACCATCTCATGTTGGCCAATCCAGACTCACTGTCACATTTGAAAATAATCAGACCAGCCAAAAGTTCAGCCTCACATCCAGTGCCAAATCCCTCCTTGCTCCTGTCCCCCTCGTCCACGCTCCTCTCTGTCACTCTGTGTCAGCGGGTGTCTCTGTGGTGGCTCTATCATGGAGCCCTCCCACCACCACCAATGGATCCCTCCCTGCCAGGCTGCCCACCCCAGCTCCTGGCCATGGTCGCTCAAGGCTACCTAGGCAGTGAGCCCTTCAAGGGGTGTCCCTCCTGGCCTGCCCTCCTGGTGTCATGTGGAAACGTCAAGCCTCCTTCCCTGGGAAATGGTGGGGATGCAGAACGTGGCCCCCCAGGCAGCCCCAGCCACCTTCCAGAATGCTGCAGGGGCAGGGGCCGGAGCCACCTCTGTGCACGGGCAAAGCAGAAGACACAAGCCAAGCCCCCGAGAACTTTCTCCCCACTCCTCATGCCCTGAGGCTGGGCCTCTGAAGTTCAGTAAAGGCGAGTGGTTCTCTGGGGGCTCCCCCTCCTGGCTTCCCACACCCCACCTCTATTCCTAACAACTCCAGCGAGCCCCACTTCGGATCCCAGCAGCCCTCGTGCGCACGTGGCTTTGGATCTGGGCTTTCCATGTGCTGATTCACAGACACCTCATCACAGTCCCCATACCATCCCATGTCACGCACGACGAAACAGAAGCACAGAGAGCTTAAGTCCCCTGCTCAAAGTCACACAGCTGCTTAGTGGTGTAGCCTAAACTCAGTCCCCGGCAGCGTGCCACCAGGGTTGATGCTCCTAACCTTGACATACTGCCGTGGCCCTCTGCTAGGCCATTTTGCCATCGTTTGGTACGTCCCGCATTGATACATCCAGCTCCCTATCTGCAGCTCACAGGCTCACTGCCATTCTGTTTCCGGGCTGCATCTGAAACCCCAGGGCAGGGGGAAAGTCCCCAGTCACAGGGAGCCCAGCATGCCTGGCACGGGTGGGCTGAGGGAGCCAGGGGCCGTTATTACCTCCCTGGCTGCACTGAAGACTCACTCACAGGCAAGGCCTCCTGAAAACAGTCTCTGGGCCCCTAACTGCAGGGTATGCAACCCGGGAGCCCACATCAGTGCCCCATGCTGGATGGCACAGTGACCTGGCTGAAGCCAGCCATAGTGACTCAGCCCTTGGAAATTACAGGCCTCCGTGGAGACGGTGGGTGCCTGTCGGAGGAGGCAGCCCATGAGGAGACCAGATACGTGTCGCGGAAGGAGAGAGGGACAGAGCAGGCGGCAACACAGAGCTCTGGGAGTGGGCCGGGGCCTCTGCCCATGGATGACCTGGGTCACACCTTCCGGGAGCCACAGACAGTCCCCAGCAGGAGAAAAGGGAGGGGGTACAGGACAGGCCTCAGGGTAGAGGCAGGTGGGAGAGAAGATTCACTGCCCTGTAGCTAAGGGCCAGGAGGCCTGACCCTCCGCCCCAGACTGAGGTTCCTCTGAGCCTCAGCTCCCCACTCAGTGACAGGGGAGCAGCCCTCTCAGCCAGCCGGTGCCAACTTGGAGGGAGACTGGCCCTGAGCACAGATGCTGTCAGTGGAAGCTGTCGCCTGCAGGGCAGGACTGAGAGCTTCTCACTTTCTTGCATTCCTGGGCGACTGAGCCCTTCCAGGGGCTGAGCTGCAGATTAGGATTTAGGAACTGTCACAAAGAGTGAGTCTGATTCATCGGTGTGCCCCCACCGCCACCTTTCTCCCTGCACAGGATTGGGTACAAAAAGACACCTCCTATGTTTATGGGAGAAAACAGAATGGAAAGAATTGGCCTCTGGGGTCCCCCTTTCTTCCACCCCCCACCCCCTGAAAGTTGCCTTCAAGGAGCCTCCCCTGACGTACAGCGCACTGACTAGTGGCAGAGATGCCAGGCGGCCAGGAGCTGGGGGCTGAGCAGGCTCTGAAAGCCAGCTGCCAGTTCCCCGGGACAAAGGCCTGTGGCTGAGCCGGGAGCTGCCCCACGTCTCCAGCTACGGCTCCCCTGGAGGAGCCCAGCCACTGTGCCAGGAGCAGGATCACTATCTGCCCAAGATGCCTACAGACCCCACTTGAGGTTCATGAAGCCCCCATCCTCCATGTGCTGTGGACTCACCAGGCACAGCCACGGGACAGAGGAAACATCCAGGGGGCCCACGGGGGAAGCGCCCAGGTCTTATCCTCCTAACTTTTCTTGTTTCCCACACCAGGGCCATCGTTGCAAACCCCCCAGTCACATCGGGAGCCATCATCTTGGGATGCCAGGTGGGGGTCTATTTTCTGGGGGTCTCTGCCGGGGCTTCTCCTCCCCGCTTTCTTCAAACCCCTTAGCTGGGGCGTATTTGGCTGCTTTGCCCCAGCCGATGCCTTTCAGTGGTCCGACTGATTCCTACAGCACAAGCCACGGAGGAACGACAGCAGCTGGGCTCCTCGAGGAACCCATGGTGCCCACTGGTGTGGAGAGATGCTCCTGGTTGTGCAAACCATGCGGGTACAAGAGAGGCTGGCCTTGGAGTCCAGACCAAGTCTTGTGGCTCCAGCATGAGGCAGTTCCTCCTCTGCTTTTTGCAGAAAAACATCGTCCTGGCCCAAGGTCCTGAGTTCATCACTTTCCTTCAAATACTCAATTGAATATTCAGGGCCTTCCAGTCTGGATAAGACAGCAGAGACTCGCCTCTCCCTGTTCCTCTCTGCCAAGTACAGCTGTAAACCCCCAAAATAATGCAAGAGGCAACCAAAAGAGAATTCCAGACGATGCAAAGAGAACTGGCTATGGACTCCAAGACTGGGTCAGAGACATCCGACAGCAGGGCATCTGATGGCACCCCCAACTCCACCTAATAGAAGAGGGGGTCCACCAAGGCATGCATTTCCCAACCCCTGAGCTTGCAGCAGAACGCAGCCCAAGCAGGCTCCTTTCTCTCCTGGATTGAGTGGGAATCCCACCAAAACGCCAAGCAAGTCAGGCAGAACCAGCAAGGGGATGCACCCAGGAGCCCTCTGACACTAACTGGCCAGGGTAACATTATCCTCTTCACTGGGCCTGAAACTCCACTTCTCCACCCAAAGGGACTGCACAGCAGGGAGAGGGGGAGACACTGATGGCCACGGGTAATCCCACCCCCACATGCAACTGGCCCAGGAAGGGAGCAGGAGATGCCATTCCTCCACCCAGAGGTGCCCATCACCATCCCTGCTGTCATCTGGAATAGCCCTGGAGGGAGGAAGGAGGTCGCTGTCACACAAAGCCAGGGAGTTTAGCAAAGGGCCTAAGGGCCAGAGTTGGTCACCCAGGCTGCTGGCCTCTGTCCTCAGAGGGCAACAGTGATTGGTCCTTCCTCTTGGGGCCACTAAAATGTCACCTTGTGGAAAGGACCCGCTTCCAGGCCCAGGCATGGGGACACACTAGAGGTGGCGGGAGACTCGGAGTTTGGGGACTCTGGCTCAGCCCCCAGGACCTTCAGGGCCAGACCGGTGAGCAGGAGCACGGTTCCAGCAGGTGGCGCTGTCGCCTCTGCAACGAAACCGGTCTCTCCACCGGCAGGCGCGCTCTGGACTGAGGGTGGGAGAGGCAGGGGCAGGAGCAGGAGGGGGCGACACGGGCCACCTGAGCCTTGGGGCCCCTCCCTCTGCCACCGCCGGCCCCAGGCCCCCTGATACTGCTCCCTGCAAGTACCTTATCCCAGGGTTTCTCGTCGCCACCCCCACCCCCCACTCCCCAGTGGCTACCATGCCTGTGGCAACCAGGGTACTGCACCCACCTCCTTTATGCCCAGCCAACCCCAACATCCCCTTCTCAGCACACCTGGGTCCCTGAGCCAGGCCAGGCGGTTCCGTGGGGGGCGGAGGCGCCATCAGGGACAGCTGGCTGGGGTTAGACGACAGCCACACTGCTTGTGGGAAAAGCATGAGTCCTGTGCCAGGCTTGGGTTCAAGTTCTGGCCATGTCACCTGGGCACCTTCCACAGCCCCTCCACCCCTCAGTTTCCCCCTCTGTAATATCAGCCGGCAGGGCCATTTAGAAGAGCAACATTAATGCATGAGAAAACAGGGGCTCAAATGGCTACTGTTATCAGGAATAGTCCATCTCAACACACATACACACATAAACACATATGCACACACACACGCACTGCACACATATATGCACACACACAAATACACATCTAATACACATACACACATACATATGCGCACACACATATACACATACATGTGCACACGCACGTGCGCGCGCGCGCACACACACACACACACACTCATACATGACACACACCCGAAGGCTGGCCTTGGCGCAGAGAAGCCTGGGGCTCCTGCCTGGGGCTCACTCACGGGAGGAGGAGCGAGGTGTCTGAGTGTCCAGGTGGGCTGGGCTTGCTCCCACGGGGCCAACATGGAGGTGGGGGCCACACTTCTGAGAGGACTAAGATCTGGGCTGTCACACCAAAGAAGGGCTGGGGCATGGGGCATGGCAGGCCCAGACACAGAGAGGAACTTAGAACAGAGTCAGATGACCCCTTTGAGTTCCCCCGGTCCCCCGGGGGGCTGCAGTCTTCGGCCTCTGCTGACAGGGAGCAATGGGCAGACCCAGCTCAGGACAGGGGCCGCCCACGGAGGCCCTGCCCCTGACAGGGTCCTCCCTGACACCCCAGCCCCACAGCTCCTGGCTGCAGTGGCTTCATTCCACTCTGCCCTGCCTGGGTCTGGCCCTCTGTTCCCTTTGTCCCCCAGTTCCCCAACTCAGCACCCAGCACCTTCTGTAGTACCCAATGTGGGGGGTGGGGAGATGCCAGTCCTGCCTCAGCCATCTGCTGTCCCCTGTCCAGCATGGAGCCCGGCTTGGAGTCAGTGCACTGTGAAGCCCAGCATCTGGGGGACAGCAGCAGGAGTGTGTCACTCACCAAGGCAGCCCAAAGATCTCCTTCCACAGCCTGGCCTGCACTGTCTCTGGGCTCCTCAGATCATGTTAGTCCCATCGCATGGGAGGTCCCTGCGGTCATGGGCTCAAGTCTAGTGGGGAAGAACACCTCGGTCACTTCAGAGGGGAATTCAGGAATTCCTGGGTGGGCAGTGCCCTTTAGAACAGGTGATCAGAGAAGAGACTGCCATGCCATGGCTGGGGGAGAATACTGCAGGCAGAGGAATGGCAGGTGCAAAGGCCCTGGGGCAGGGACCAGCCTGACTTGCTCCTGAGGGAAGGGAAGCAGGGGAGAGGGTTTGCAAGGATGTGGATCTGATGGGCGGCTGGGCAGTAAGCACTCTTCTCTTCATCTTGCAGGTGAGAGGCATGAGCTCCTGGGAAGTTAATCTCCCCAAGGCCTCACAGCTAGAAAACCTCTACTGGGGATGGCCAGGCTTGATGCCTTGCTCTCTTCCCTGCGATGTGCTGGGCTCACAGCCGCCTCATCCCCATTCACCCTGAACTTTGCCAAGATTAACCGTGAAACCGCTCCCTTGCACAAACTCCCTGCCCGCCCGAGGCCTCCGAGTCTGGCTGGGCCCTCCACATTTCCTTCCCAAAGCTCTGACTGCTTCCTCTCTCCTTTCCTCCAGACTCTCTCCTCTCTCCCCGCCCCCTCCCCATCCTGCTTCTTCGGTTCTTGTCCCTGTGACTCTGAGTCCCCACCCTGCACAGTCCACCCTCCACACCTCACTGCTCCAATCATGTCAAAACTCCAGGAGGTCAAAAAGGTTTGGAAGTAGATTCTTAAGGAGCCAAGTTTATAGGATATCATGTTGTTCTGAAGTTTGGAACCAAGACTATAAATACATCTGGGGACCTTCTTCCACTAAGAAAATGCGTCGAGGGCTGCAAGTTAGCTCAGTTGGTTAGAGGGTAGTGTTAGAACCCTGAAGTCAAAGGTTCAGATCCTTGGATCCCCGTACTTGCCAGCCCCCAAAACAGAAAACAAACAAATGAAAAAGAGTTTCACAAGAAAATGCTGCAAAGGATTGGCTGGTTAGCTCAGTTGGTTAGAGCGCAGCCTTATTACACCAAGGTCCCGGGTTCAGATCCCTGAACCAGCCAGCCGCCAAAAAAAAGAAAGAAAGAAAATACTTCGAGGAATATATATCATGTAGTGGGATGTCTGCCCAGAACCCAGCTGAGGCTTAGATCCTGGCTTGATGAGTGGGGGGAGGGGTTGTCGAAGCCCAGATGTGTTGCCATGGATTGATCTGGGGTGGGGGGTGGGTCTCACAGGAGGGAGGGGACAAACACACAGAGGAGAAGCAGGCGTGAGGAAGGAGAGGATGACAGCTGCAGAGCGGTGCCGAAGGCTCAGGTGACCCAGCGGCTCGTCAGGAAAAGTGTGGGACTCGGGCACAAACAGTTCTGCCTTTCTTAGGTTATAAAGTGCAGCCTGGTGTCGGGGGCAGGGGTCTCCTCTCCCATTTCCCCGTGGCACACCAAGCAGCTCTGACCCAGTGGGGTTCAGGGGAGCCGTGCCGTCTGGCCCCTCCGGGGCTCTGTACGTGTGGATCCTGTGAGACTCAGCCATGAAGGTGGCGGGGGTGGCCTCCTCCTTTGCATTTGGATGTCGGAGGTGGAGCTGGAACAGAGTGCACCTGCACACCTGTTGTCAACACACGTGAATGAGTCACCCCTGGGGACACCAAGAATTATGGGGGGTGGGGGAACCTCTGGGGAAGGAGGGTAGGCCTGGTGTGCAGCAGGTAGAGAAACAGCATTCCACCCCAGGCACGGTCCCCAGGGTCTGGCAGCCAGCACCCCGGGCCGGATATCTCAGGTCTGGGAAGAGGAACATTAGGTGCGATGCAGCCAGACTCCAGGTGTAGGAAGGAGGTAGGCTGAGGAATCAGTGGGAATTGTGTCAGTGCTCTGCAGACCGTGAACTCCCCTATGCTCAGACTTTGGTCTCTAAAATTATTCTCTACTACAAGAAGCCAGGGCTCCTTGGAGAAATGTCCGGTTCCAGGTCTCAGGGCAGGGAATGTAAACGTGACCTGGGGACATTTTATAGCGCTAGAAAGCAAGGAAGCTATCAAAGATGAATAGGGTCATATCAGGATGACACGGGAACCAGCTCGAAGGGGGTCCCCTGGCCAAAGCTGTGACAATTTGAGCATCAAAAAGAATGATTGGAACATGTTGGATGTATAAAAGCCATGAGTTCATTATGATAATAATAATAAAGACAAAACAAATAAAACCTTATTTGCCCTTTTTGGAGATTATTATCTGAAAATAGGATATAAGAGGAACAAATTAAGTGCCAGTGCTGCCATTAGAGTAGGAACCATATTTAAGGACAACAAAATGGCCCAGTTGATGAGAAAAAGCTCTTTTTTCAGAATTACACCTGGTAATACATGTAGAAGAAAGGGTCAATAAGAAAATCGCTATTTTGCAACCCTGGATGGAATAACCCATTCGAGCAAGGGTCACCGAAAGATACGTGTGACAGACACACAGGGAACTGGATGCTGTGCCAAAATGCCCCCCATGGTTTACTTGATGGCCCCCAATGCAGGGGATGTAGCTTTAACAATGGAGAGGACCGGGACCAACCTTAGAATCTCCAAGAGTCACGATTTGCCTTCTGCTGACCTGTAAGACATTCTGGCCAAAACATCTGAGTCTAATGAGACCTCATGGAGATCTAACTTCCACTTGGGAGGCCATATCGAACCGCAATGAAAGCCACAGCAGGAGGAAACAATGAGACAAACCCAGAAGGTTGGACGCCCCACAAGTCCACAAGACCTGGCCCCATCTGGTCCACAGTCAGTGTCATAGAACAAAAGGGGAGGTGGGTCTCGTTCTAGATTAAAAGTGACACAAGAGATGCAACAACCAATGCACTGCATGGGCCTTAGCAAGACCCCGGTGTGAACAGCCAGCTGCAAAAGACATTTGGGGGATGACTAGGCACATTTGAATATGGACTGGACACTAAATGACATAAGGGAATTATTGTTAATTTTGTTAGCTGTTATAATGGTATTGTAGTTAAGTAAGAAATGTCATTTTTTAAAGAATATGCCTAAGGGCCGGCCCGTGGCTCACTCGGGAGAGTGCGGTGCTGATAACACCAAGGCCACAGGTTCGGATCCCTATATAGGGATGGCCGGTTAGCTCATTGGGTGAGCGTGGTGCTGACAACACCAAGTCAAGGGTTAAGATCCCCTTATCGGTCATCTTTAAAAAAAAAAAAAAAAAGAATATGCCTAAAAAATATTTAGGGAGAAATGTCATGAAGGTGGTAATTTACCTTAAAATAATTTAGAAAAACCATATGAAACAAATATGGCAAAATGTTAGCAATTGTTAAAAATAGATGACAGACACGTAAGCATTCATAATGCTACTCTCTGTACTTTTCCAAACGTTTAAAGTTTTTCATAATAAAGATTTATTTTTAACTTTTAATAAAATCCCATACACATCACAGGGGAGGACACAGGCTTAAGAGGACAAGGTATAGAATAAATTTATAGTCACAACGAAGAGTAATTTATCGCTCTTATGTAATAAGTGACTTGTTTGAAATTCCATGTGGGTTTCTGGGGAGACGTGTACTTGTCACAGGACAAAAGCCCTCAGAGTCCCGTGCTCAGTCTCCCTAGGCTTGCATTCAGCCTCACCAGTCCATGATTCACGTGTCCCACCGTGAGTGCTATGAGTGAGGGAGGGTGACCTGAAGTAGCCCAGAGAGAACCCCGGGCCTCCAGGCAACCCAGAGGGTTGGGGACCTGTGGGAAGGCCCCTGGAGGGCCCGATGACAGCAGCCCCTCAGCCCAAGGCCTCCGTTCTCTGCACCTGCTGCGAGGGCAGGGGCCCATGCACCTGCCAGTCCTCTGGCCCAGTTCAAGCTGTTCCTTGGCCCCCATGACCCCACAGACCAGTCCTGTGCAGGGCAGGGTTTGCCGGACACAGGCGGGTGGCTACAGGCCCTGAGGGAGTGTTTCTGTTGAGAAAGTGCTTCTTTACCTCCCACCTCGTCCCCAAGGGCTGCAGGTGAGCATGCACGCAGCCAGCACCCCCGCCGCCCTCCAAATCGGTCCTCCCCCAAGCAGGTGCAGGAGGAGCCACGCCCGTCCTCTCAGTGCCTGAGTGGACCGAGGTGAGCGCCTGGACCCAGGTGAGTGCCTGACCCCAGCCGAGCCAATCGGCTCCCCCGGCCCCAGCGTTTGGAAACGGGGGAGCTCTGGAGTCCCCGCACATGGCCAGCGCCCTGAGGTGGGGTGCTCTGGCCACCGGGAAGGGAGAAGCAGACATCAGCCAGGCTGCAGAGAGAGAACGAAGCCAAGATGCATTAAGCAGCAGGCCTTTGAAAAGGAGCAACAGACCCAGCAGCTTTCCAGTTCTCCATTCTAGATCCTTCTGGAAGCCACATTTTTCCTGTCCTTGGGCCTCAAGCATCCCACCTGTCACCATATAATAAATAGGCCCCAACCCACCACCTTGATCTTTTTTTCCTTTAGGTAGTGTATTAGTTTCCAGTTGCTGTTGTAACAAATTACCACCAACTTAGAGGCTTAAAACAACACAAATTCATTCTCTTACATTTCTAGAGGCTGGAAATCCACAATCATTCCCGCTGGGCTAAAGTCAAGATCTGAGCAGGGCTGGCTTCCTCTCGAAGCCCCGAGGGGAAATGCCATTTCCCTGCTGTTTTCAGTCTCCAGCGGCCACAGGCAACAACACTCACAAACATATGCCTGGAGCACAGGACTCGCAAACAACCTATTGTGCCTGTTATGAGTGTAAACAGGGTTTCTCAGCCGCAGCAGCACAATTATTCGCACCAGATCATTCTTTGTTGTGGGGGTCTGTCCTGTGCATTGTGGGGACTTAGCAGCATCCCTGGCCTCCACCCACTAGATGACATCAGAACCCCCCACCCATCGAGACACATAGTTGTGACAATCAGACATGTCTCCAGGGTTGAGAACCACAGACCGTAAAGAACAGCCACTGCTCAGAGCAGCTTCAGCAAAGAGGGAAGGGAAAAGTGTCGGAGCACAGGGGGCTGAGTCCCCTGAGAGAAGACGTCAAAGACTGGAGCCACCAAACCTCCCTCAAGTCAGCCTGGATGGTCAGTGTGGGGTTGGGGGAGCCGGAGCAGTCAGGCGGGGCGGGTGACTGCCCAGCCATTGGGATAGCCAGGCCCAGGGGCTCCTCCCTGGGAGTGATGTGAAGTTGGGCCCTGCAATCCTCAAGGTGGCCCCAACACCTTGCCTGGAAGTGGTCCCTCTGCTGGGCTCAAGGGTCCATGTGGCTGCATGCCCTGGGCTTTGGGCTGCTTTCACATCCCGAGGCCTGTCCAGGACACAAAGCCACCTGTGCCCAACCCCAGGACCAGCAGGCAGCCCTCTCTGCTCCATCCACTTTTCTGCTCCTCCACCCACCTCTTTCCTCTAGGACCAAACAGGCCTCCTGCTGGCTATGAGCAGAGGGAGCAAGAGAACCAGCATGGGGACAGCCTGTGACAACATTCAGCTGGGCTGGAGCCCGTTATGGGAATGACTCAGGGGTCCCAGCTGCAGCTGAGAGCCCAGAAGATTCGAATCAGTGGTGACCACCTGCGGGAAGGGACTGAACCCTGAGCACGTGATGGGAGTCAGCCCAAATCACCGTCCTCCTCCTCACTGTCACGGTAGCTGATGTTCACAGAACTTCACTCACCGCATCTGCCGGCTCGACACTGAGCACTCTACCTGTGTGAGCTCGCCTCACCCAGAAAATAACCCTCCAGAGATTTAGAGAGGTCTGAGAGCTTCCCCAGGGTCATGCCATGGTCACGGCAGAGCTGAGAACCGGAGCCCCACTGCCCCACACTGGCTCCCAGCAGAGCAGCGTCCATACTGGGGCGCCTGGTCTTGGTCTGCAGAGGTCCAGCCCAGCCTGCAGCAATCTGCAGTCAAGAGGCAGGACACAGCACTGAGCTGAGCGAGGGCTCTGGGAGGAGCTGGGACAAAGACAGGAACCCCCCTCTGGCTCTGTCAGATGCCCCACAAGGAGGCAGGAGAATGGGGCTGAAACTAGCCAGTGTGCTGCCCATTTCCCTCCAACTTGTGTATTTCTTGCCCACGCCGCTAACTCAGGATTATAAACTCAAAGGCACGGATGAATTTTTGTACCCTGTCCTGGTATAGACAAACAGTGTTCTTAGGGTATGTCTGACCCCGACCCTGCACACGTACACATGTACACACCCTTCTCTCTAGAACTCCCAAATAAATGTGTGCTTTAAGAAAATGCCACACTATAATTTCACTTATTACACAGAAAATCAGGAAGTCATCACAAGAGAAATCTGGCATTACAAAAAGATTCTTACCGGGGGTTCTTTTCAACAGTCTTTTCCCAGAACACACTTTAAAATATGATCTGACATACTGAGAAGGTGTTTACTGAGTGGGCTGTGGTCTGTTTACTTCACGAGAACGTGCCGTGCACCTGAGGCTTGAGGTGTAATTATCGATGGTAATGACTGTGAGACACCACCATAAAGCTAAGCAAAGTGGCAAAGTGGCTGGTACAAACTCTGGCATTATTTGGAGGTGAGCCCCTCGCTGTCTGGCCCTGATGTTTAGGTTCCTGATCCAAAAGCCTGTGTTCTCTGCTCTGCCTGAGTGTGGACAATCCACCTTAGAAGAAGAACTCAGATCATGCCGATTAAGTGCAGAATCCGGTGGGAGAAAGTCTTTGCCCAACAATCTGTTGGAAAAAGTTTCTGCAGAGACCTGGAATTTAAATGCACTTGGCTCTTTGGACAGCCAAGGAGATCAGTGTCTGCCCTGTCTGAACATTTGCAGTCTCAGGGACTTCTAGAGGAGAATTTAACCTTAGATGGTATCTTTCATTAAATTCCGGCCATTGTATATTCCGTGGCATTTACAAAAAACACAGCACCCAAGGGAGCCGAGGCTAAGCCCCAGCTCTACTGCCATAGGTTCAGTTACTTTGGGCAAGCGTCTTAACCTCTCTGGGCCTCAGTTTCTTCCTCCCAGTCATAAGATTGTTGAGTTAGTAATTCTCAACTGGGGGCGATTTTGCCCACCCAGGCGACGTCAAGCAGTGTCTGGAGACATTGGCAGCTGTCACAGGTGTTGGATCCTACTGGCATCTAGTGGGCAGATGCCAGAGAAGCTGCTAAACATCCTACAGTGCACTGCACAGCCCCCCACAGCAGAGAATGACCCTGCCCAGCATGTCAGCAGCACCATGGCTGGGTAACCCCGGCCCGTTCCAAGTTCATGCCGTGATGGTCAGGAAGGCATAACAGCACCAAGACTGTACCTAGCCCTCGAGGGGCAGGACTTGAAGCAGGGAAGTGGAGAAGACTCATTGCCAAGTTCACCACTGTCCCTGGGCCTTCCAGGGAAATTCAGTGACATTCTGCTATGGTTTGAATGTATCCCCCAAACTTCATGTGTTGGAAACTTAATCCCCAAATTCTTATGTTGATGGCATTAGGAGGAAGAGGTAATCAGGGTTAGATGAGGTCATCAGGGTGGGGCCACCATGATGGGATTCGTGGCCTTATAAGGAAAGGAAGAGAGACCTGAGCTGGCACGCTCACCCTCCGCTAAGTGAGGACGCAGCAAGAAGGCCCTCGCCAGATGCCAGCGCTACACATGCACCCAGACCTGTGAGCCAAGTAAACTTTATAAGTGACCCAGGCGATGGTACCCTATTATAGCAACAGGAAACAGACTGAGGCACATTCCTACGGGACCCCCTCAGACACTTGCTCCTGCTCCATGACGCTGAAGAACGAGCAAAGAGATGATGGCTGAGCCTTGAGCACGTGACAGCAAACACTGGGAATTCAGTGGGTCACGACGTTACATTAGGGGTGCCAAGTGTCAGTGTGACTGAGTCACAGACCTGCCCTCTTTCCTCCATCCAGCCTTCGTTGCTTATGTCCTTGGTAGCCTCAGCCAGCCAGGCTACTTGGGGTCAGGTAGGTGTCCCCAGCCAGCTAACACTATGATGCCCTCTTAAACGGAGGGATGTATTTCGAGACAAATCAATATATATATATATATATATATATATATATATATTTTTTTTTTTTTTTAAGATGACTGGTTAAGGGATCTTAACCCTTGACTTGGTGTTGTTAACACCACGCTCTCCCAAGTGAGCTAACCGGCCATCCCTGTATAGGGATCCAAACCCGTGGCCTTGGTGTTATCAACACCGCACTCTCCCAAGTGAGCCACAGGCCAGCCCTCCAGTCAATATTCTTTATTTTCTTGTAATAAAAACCTGTGCGCCTCTGGAATCTGTAGTGGGGATCAGATCCTGCACTGGAAATATCCACCAATTCCAGAGGCCCAGAAACAGCCTTGGCCAAGAACCCGTGCCCAGCAGAGCCAAGCCAGTGTTCCGGAGTAAAGTACTGGCAAAGCCTTCACTTTTCTCTAGTTTGCATTTTCTCTTCAGCTTTCTCTTGTGATTTTCCAAACCACAGAGCTTCTTGGGAGGCACGCTGAAGTGTTTAAAAATGAGGCAATAAAAATAAATCACTTGTTCTCAGAAGATGGCCCATGGGTTATTTGGCTGACTAAATGCTGACACAGCCATGCTGATGAGGCCTGCGTGGGCACTCAGCAGCCGTGGCCTGCAGACCCGGTGCCTGGAAAAAGACCCTCGTCATAGCCACACGAGGGCGCTCTACTGCAGCAGGCCGCAAACCACTCCAAACTAGGGTCATGTAAGGTGTTGAAGAGAACACCCGAGTTCCTTGGCACTAGCACTGAGGTTCATTCCTGTGATATTTCAGCACTCTTCAGAATTGTCTAATTGCCCATAGGCAGCTGCCCCACTAGCCTGGCCCTCCCTGGGGACCCACTGGTGTCCACCTCCCTCTCCATGTCCCTCCTACCCCAGACCCAGCATCGGTCCCTAAAGGATTTCCCAAGAGGGTTTCAGAGAGCTGGAAATGAGCTTTGCCATGCAGAGAAACGTTTAGAATTAATCAAAAGTCATTACACTGGGCTGGCTCGTGGCTCACTTGGGAGAGTGTGGTGCTGATAACACCAAGGCCACGGGTTCGAATCCCTATATAGGAATGGCCGGTTCACTCACTTGGGAGAGTGTGGTGCTGACAACACCAAGTCAAGGGTGAAGATCCCCTTACCGGTCATCTATTTTTAAAAAAAAGTCACTACCTCACTCCTTACACAAAACTCGGTATCAGATGCAGGAGAGATTTAAATGTAAAAAAATAAAACCATAAAAGAGAAGAAAATGTGGGAGAATTTAACATGAGGAAGTTGTTTCTAAGCAAAATACAAAACCCAGAAGCCATTACGGAGAAGATAATAAATTTGACCTCATAAAGATTAAAAATGTCTGTGGGGGGTGGTGAGTCAAAGCCAAATGACAATAAAAGGCGCTGCTTCCCACCTCATTCAAAGTTCAAGCCAAAAGGCCAGTGTCCGTTACCAAGACCCACCAGGCCTCATAGGGCCTGGCTGCCTGTCTTTGACTCCAGAGCTCCTTTCCGCAGTGCTGAAAAATGAACCCTGACGTCTCCGCGGCGTCCTGCAGTACAGATTTTCTTCTCTCTCATGCTAAGTGCAGAGCAGGTCGGGCAGTTCCAGGCAGTGGCTACTCCATGCAGTGACTCGCCTGTGCAGGACGCCCCGTCTGTGCCTCGACCAACTCGAGACAGGGGAAGGCGAGGCCGGGCATCCCACACGGCTCTCAAATGCCTCTGCCCACAAGTGGCACATGTTCCTGCTACTCACAGCCTGTTGTTGGCCTGGGCAGACCACGTGGTGCCGCCTGTGACTGTCGCAGGGCTGGGAGGTACAGGGCGGATGTGAACATTTGGTGGACTGGAGATCTTTCTGCCACATCCCTGCCTCTCTCTCGCTCACTCACACAGCTGTATCTCGAACACACTAACTCTTGTCCCATGGCCTTTGCATGAGCTCTTCTCTCTTTCTGGAATGTTCTTCTCTGGGAAATCTACTAGGCTGGCTCCCTCACCTCCGTCAGTATCAGCCTCTTCATGAGGCCTTTCCTGGTCATTCGATTGCAGAGTAAAATATCCCACGCCCACCCCGCCCCTCCCTGAGCTCCTCCCCTAGCACATGTCACCATCTGATGGAATGTATCGGTCACATAGAATGTATGTATTCAGTCTGGAAAACTGAAATAACCTTAGGGATTTCAAACAATGGGATTTAATAGAGGAAATTGGCTGTCCAATTTAGAAGGCTGAAGAAGAAAAGGGATTGACATCTGCAGGAATCAGCACAGCCCTAGTGCTGGGAGAGCTTGCAGAGACAGGTGGGACTGTGAGACGGGGTTGCAAGAAGCCAGGCCAGGGGGTGGGACTTGCCAGTGGCCCAGGGCTGGGTGGGGGCATTCCAAGCAGCTCTGGAGGGTCCTCAGGTCTTGAGGGGAGCACAGCCTGGCAGGTACTCAGCAGTCTTGAGTGTGGCCTGGTGGTGAGCCAACTGCCAGGGGGCACGGCCTGGACGTCCCCTGGGAGACCCCTAAGGCTGTGTGACGAAGCTGGTGCCAAAGAAGCCTTGGCTGGCTGCTCTTGCTGGAGAGATGCCACAAAGGCAGGGAGTAGGAAGTCCCTTTTCTCCCCTCTCCTCCTCAGTCTCCTGCCAGGGCCTCCCTTGGGCAGGGCAAGGGAGTCTGGGAAGCGGGGTGGTCAGTCCCAGGCCAGCACCCGGAGCCGAGGGCAGGGGAGGGCTTAGGGCTGGGAGATGGCTGGGCGATGCTTCGTCACCTGTCCTCCAGAGCTGGAATGCAAACTCCCTGAGGGCAAAGCCTCCCCCACTCCCCATCTGCAGCGTCCGCCCTCGTGGACATGCCAGGGTGCAAGTGAACACTCAGTAACCACGGACACGAACGACGCATCAGCAGGAAACCGGGAAACACACACGCAGCCCAGGATGACCGAGGGACACATTCCGGAGAAGCAGAGCGAGCATCAGGTTGAAAAGAAAACGACCAATAGTCAGAGGGAGAACTGGACAAAGGAGGTGGCGGGCAGCTAAGGAGCCTGCGGTCTGTCCGAGCTGATGTGGCTGTCGTGGGGGATGAAGCGAGGGCAGGCCGGGTGCCGAGGACAAGCACAGAAGCGCACATGCAGCTGCGCTGCCCCGTGACCTGACACTACCATTGGGAGTGGTCGCGGGGCGGGCACTGGTGGGGAGTCAGGAGGTGGAGGAGGGGGCTGGGGGAGCAGATGTTTACTTCCACTTTATCCCCATCTGTTCTGTTTGAAATCTTCACCATGAGGAAGGGTTTTCTTATCATAAAAACCAATTGAAGGAAGGAAGGAAGGAAGGAAGGGAAGACAGGGAAAGAGAGAGAGACAGAGAGAGAGAGAGAGAGAGAGAGAGAGAGAGAGAGAGAGAGAAGAAAGAAAGAAAGAAAGAAAGAAAGAAAGAAAGAAAGAAAGAAAGAAAGAAAGAAAGAAAGAAAGAAAGAAAGAAAGAAAGAAAGAAAGAAAGAAAGAAAGAAAGAGAAAGGAAGGTAACTCAAGTTACCTTCGCTCAAACCTAGAATTTGTCTTCACACATAAGGTCGACAGGCACAACCTGTAATTTGCTGTGAAGCTAACAGCAGAGAGGCCTTATCAAAATTTAAAAGGCCTTTGAAACAATACTATCATCATCTGAGAACATCCACTGCAGTTTTTTTAAAAAAGGAAATGATGTGAACATATTTACTTGTTTATGGTCTTTCAGTTGTGATTCACAGGGGTGTATCTTTTCTATATTAAAACCAGATACGTTGCAAACCACATATCTGATAAAGGACTAGTATCTAGAATATACAAGCGGTCTTCAAAAAGTTCATGGAAAGATTTGCATTATCTTTTAATTCCATTTTCCACAAACTTTTGAAGTACCCTCATATTTAAAACTCTCAATTCAACAGTAAAGCAATGAAGAATCTAATTAGAAAATGGGCAAAAGATATGAATTTTAAAAAGCATATATAGCTGGCAAATAAGCACACGAAAAGATGTTCAACATCACAAGTCATTAGAGAAATACAAACACGACAGCGAGATATCACTACACACCTATCAGAAGGGCTAAAATTTAAAATAGTGGCAACACCAAATGCTGGCGAGGATGCAGAGAAACGGGGCCACTCATATGTTGCCAGTGGGAACGTAAAATGGTATAGTCCTTCTGGATAACAGTTTGGCAGTTCCAGAAACTAAACATGCAACTAATTAACCATATGACCCAGCAATTGCACGCTAGGGCATTTATCCCAGAGAAACGGAAGTCTGTGTTGTTACAAAAGCCTGTATACAGGTGTTCATAGCAGCTTTGCTTGTAATAAACAAAAACTGGAAACAACCTGGATGTCCTCCAATGCATGAACCAACTGTAGCATATCCACACCATGACATGTACTCAGTGATCGTAAGGAACGAACTACTGATTCACACAACCACCTGGATAAATCTCCAGGGAATTATGCTGAAGGAGAAAAGCCAGTTCCAAAAGGTGACATGCTACATCAGTCAGAGTTCTCCAGAGAAACAGAACCAAGAAGATAGACAGAGATATAGGAAGATATTTATTATAAGGAATTAGCTCACATGATGATGGAGGCTGAGAAGTACCATGATCTGCCGTCTGCAGGCTGGAGGTGAAGGAAAGCCGGACCACGGCCAAAGGCCTGAGAACCAGAAGTGCCAATTGATGTCTGAGGACAGGAGATGGATGTCGCAGCTCAAGCAGAGAAAGTGAATTCACCGTCCCTCTACCTTTGTGTTCCATCCAGGCCCTCAGTGGCTTGGGTGACGCCCGCCCACATTGGGGAGGGTGGTCTTCTTTACTCAGTCTATGGATTCAAGTGCTAATCTCTTCTAGACCCACCCTCACGGACACACCCGGAAATAACGTTTTACCAGCTATCTGGGCATCCCTTAGTCCAGTCAAGTTGACACATGAAAACCATCACACTACTGTGTGATTCCATATATATCACATTTTGAAATGACAAAATTTTAGAAATGGAGAACAGTGTTTGCCAGGGGTTAGGGAAGATGGGAGGAGAAGGCAGGGAGGTGGGTGTAGCTATAAAAGGACAACAATGAGGGGACCATGGTGGTGACAGGAATGTTCTATATCTTGACTGTGGTGGCAGATACATGAACCTGCACAGGTGATACAATTGTATAGAACTAAATGCACACCCACACAAATGAGTGAACTGGGGAAATCAGGATAAGACTAGTGGATTGTATCAATGTCCATAGACTGGTTGTGACAGTGAACTAAGACTTTACAAGATGTTACCATTGGGGGAAACTGACTAAAGGGCACAAGCGGTTTCTGAGTGTGACTTCTTATAACTGCATGTGGATCTCTATTATCTCAATAAAAGTTTCAATTAAAAAATAGATACAAGCCTTCCCCTTCATTATTGTGAAATCTGATTCAATTGCTTCATTTGGTTTTGCTGTTTAAAAATGCACAAGGGTGACATCGTTAGCAAGCGGGCAAACTTATGCTACATAGAATCCACTTTGGCTGGCACACAATCACGGCGGTAAACACTGTGCAATGCACTGAATTCAACAAATCACACGAGATTTTAAACACTTTGTTTAGCTCATGCATGAAATATCTTAGTTATCTTGAATATTATCTTTATTTTAATTGGAATTCTTATTTAATTGCAATAAAACACCGATGTTATTATTTATTACTGTGAAAGACCAATATGTAGATATATTATTACCCTTAATAATTAATGTAATTAAATAGTATTAACTCATTATAATTTTCCTTTTTTATGTGTAACTTTTGTTTTATGATTTTTTTTACTGGCATGATCTACATATACAAATTTAATAAAGTAAAATTTCACTTAAAAAAAAAAAAAAGGATTCACTTTGGCTGGAAAACCTGGCTTCTGTGCAAAGACTCTGGAATCCCATTTCGATTGACGCTGGGCCTTTGAGGCAAGGGAAGGTGCGTGACACCATGACCATCTGAGCACGTCGCTGGGCAGCTCATCTCCCCAGCTACCCCCTAGTTACTAAGTCCGATGGTCACAAAAGCAAACTACAGTAATGAAGGAAGCATCAGCAGGTGCCTGGCTGTCCTCCCTTGTATCATTCACTCATTCTGTATTTTGCTTCCCCAAGCAAAGCGCCTGCCATCATTTCTTTCTCTGCGTGGGTCAGCAAGGGCAGTGGCTCTTAAACCAGGTACACAGCAAAGTCTTCTGAGTGACCTCCACCCTGGAAGTTTGCTGGAAAAGGTCCAAGCAAGAAGCCCACTGCTCCTCTTCCTGCTGCCTCAGCAAGTGTCTGAAAAGCCCCAGAGGCTAGAATTAGACAACAGGGGCCAAGCACCACCATAGCCTGTAGCGGGAATCTGAGCCACCCCTGCAGGAATGAATCTCCGAGGATCAAGAAGTGGGTTCCCCCGCAGGCACCATCACCTTCCGCAGCCTGCAGGCACAGCTCTTGCAGCAATTCAGTCAGTGATGTTCCCGAAGGCACGTCCTCCACCTTCCCAGGTCACCTGTCTCACCAGGCCCCCGAAGCCCAGTGTCAGGCTCCCCCTGCTGTCAGCCCCAAGGATCTCCGTCAGTGGCCTCCACTGCTGCAGTCTCCTGGGCTCCAGTGCTCGCCTTCACGAAGCTCTCTGCCTTCTTGCCACCTGCCTCGCAGTCCAGGGCCATTTCTTCTCTTGGAGTCCTGGGAGTGTCTTGCTTACACCTGCCCTCCCCTCCCCCCTCCCCTCCCCTCTGAGGCCCCCCCAGTTAGGGTCCCTGGCCCTGCTCTCCTAGGTCTCCTCTCCCATCCACAGCCAGGTGAGGGAGGGATGTGACCCCCAGCAGCCCCACCTGTACCCAGTGGCCTGGCCCACACAGGCTGCTCCTCCACCCTGAGCACAGGGGAGGCGGGCACCATCACCCACAGGCTGGCTCAGGCAGAATCTGCCAGTTCACGCTCTGGCCAGTGGAGGAGGATTTAACACCCAGTCCCAGGAAGGGGAGAAAGGCCCAGACTAAGTTTAGACACCGACAGCCTGAGAGTGGGTGGGGTGGGGGGGTTGGAAACAGGAATGAGGCCGTCGTCAAACCCTCCACTCCCACAGGCACTGCTCAGCCCTTCCCTGCTGTTTCTACTCTGCAGTTGTTACTGTCAGATGTGTATTGTTCTTAGCCATTGCTGTGGGTCAAATGTGTCCCTCAAAGGTTCATGGACTGGAGACGACCCCCACTGTGACAGTGTTAAGAGGATGGGAAATCCTACTATGGTAATTGAAAGTTGGGCCCTTTAAGAGGTGCCCTAGCAAGTGGGTTGGTCCATTCATGGAGTAATGAGTGGAAGGTTTAAGGGTGGTCATGGGGGGTTCTGAGGGCTTTATCAGGACAGCAAGGGAAAGGTCAGCTCTCTCTTGCTTGTCCCACTCTTGCCTTGTGATACCCTGAGTCACAGTAGAGTCACCCCCAAGAGGAAGGCCCTCACCAGCCTGGGCTTCCCGTTTTGGGAGCAGGGCCCCTTCCCCAGGGCCCATGATTCTTCTAGGGGTCCACAAAAATGCTTTCATTCTAATTTCTTTTAAAATCAGAAGAGAGTCCACTAGCGCTGGCCATACAATGAATGCGGACCGGATTCCTCTGATCTCTACACAGCACAGCCGTGCAACACACTGAACAGTTTTTAACGAGGGAAGGGCCCAGTAGGGCAAAGGTGCTCAGGGCCCAAGAAGCCAGAACCTGCGAGAATTCAGTCCACGTGGACTCCACAGGGATTTCCGGGTGCCCACCCCATGCCAGGCACTGTCCGAGGCCCTGGACAGGGACAGACGGAGCCAGGATGATCACAAACACCACGGCCTCTCACCGGGGCGATGTGTGCAGCTCCCGGAGGCCGCCTCGGGAAGAGGAGCGAAGGCACCGGAGCCGGGGCCCAGCTCTCCCGGCCCGTCTCCCCGTGCAGCTCCTGGCTCCAAATCTTGGGCATTCACCCCAACAAGCAGTCTGCCTCTCATCGCCACAGGCTCCTGAGCTGAGGGCCAGTCTCGTGACATTTTAATTTCATTCCCTACGGTCATCTCATGTCGTCTTCTGAAGGGAAACAAAATGTATCATGAAGCTTTTAATCTTGTTTTTAACCTCAGCTCTCTCTGATTGCTCCCTCAGCAGCTTGTCTTCCATCCACATCACAGTCCCTGAGCCCCAGATGCTCCGCGGGTGTCCCTTCCCCAGGGAACCCTCCCCATAGGCAATGGCCACGGCAGGGAGGCACAGGGCTCTCCGGGTCCTGGGCAGGTCCAGCGTTGTGCTGATCCCCTCCTGTCTGCAGAGCTTTGGCGAGTGTGCAAGTGACCTAACAACTGCGTGCCACGGTGTCCTGACAACCTCACGAGACGGCCTCTGGCTGGAAGAGCTTGAACTAGTTGATTCCAAGCCTTTCTTCCAACTTTAGCAGTCAATAGTTTTATTCTATAATCAGAAGGATAAGCCTGTGGGTGGGGGAAAAAACCCAAACCAAAACATATACACACCACAGGAACCAAGGAGAGATGATTCCAGATTAACTCATTTTATGTAAAACTCAAAGACTCTGCAATTCCAGGATTTTGGAGCACATCTCCTGTATTAGTCAGGGCTCTCCAGAGAAACAGAGCCAATAGTAGGGTGTGTGTGTGTGTGTGTGTGTGTGTGTGTGTGTGTAAAGACAGAGAGAATTTTTAGTGTGTGTGTGTGTGTGTGTGTGTGTGTGTGTGTGTGTGTGTGTGTGTGTAAAGACAGAGAGAATTTTTATTTGGCTCACATGATTATCGAGGCTGACAAGTCAGCAGGAGACCAGAGAGCCGATGGTGTAGGTCCAGTCTGAGTTTTTGGTTTTTTTTAAAAGATGACGGGTAAGGGGATCTTAACCCTTGACTTGGTGTTGTCAGCACCACGCTCACCCAGTGAGCTAACCGGCCATCCCCATATGGGATCCGAACCCGTGGCCTTGGTGTTATCGGCACCACACTCTCTCGAGTGAGCCACGGCTGGCCCAGTCTGAGTTTGCATCCAAAGGTGACAGGCTCAAGACCCAGGAAGAGCTAATGTTCAAGTCCACAGATAGGAAAAAATCAGCACCTCAGTTTGAAGACTGTTAGGCAGAATCCTCTTACTTGGGGAGGGTCGGCCTTTTTTGTTCTTTGCAGGCCTTCAACTTATTGGATGAGGCCCACCCACATTAGGGTGGGCCATCTGCTTTACTCAGTCTACCAACTTACATGTTAAACTCCTCCAAAACATCCTCACTGAAACATCCAGAATGTTTGACCAAATATTTGGGAACCCCATGGTCCAGTAGACATATAAAGTTAATCATCATACCCCTCTAAGATTTCAGTAGGCATGAGAGCTGGAGAATTCCCCCCTTGGCTCTGACTCCAAGGGCAGAGCTGAAGGGAACAAAGACTTTGCCATCACCCCATCTCTGAGAGCTTCAGCCTGGTGGTGACAGGAGTCGCAAGGTGGTGCCAGCAGAGGAACACTCTTAGCAGAGCCTGGACCACCTCTAGCAGGCTCCACGTCAGGGGGCTGTTGCTTGGGTTCATCCTCTGGCTACAGCAGCAGACCAGCAGATCATGGGTGCAGACCGGTCCCACAAAGGGGAAGGGGCAGGGCCAGGCAGCCAGACCAGGGTTTAACTTTCAACTCTGGATTGAATGTGCTCTCAGTGGAAATAGGATCGCTCTGTGGATGGAGCTAGGAGGATCTCTCTCCTCTCTGCAGCTACAGAGGGCAGATTTTTCTGTTCATGACTCTAACTTAGACATAAAGTGATTCAGACTAGTGCACAGGAACTCAGGAAGGGCTCATGAATGCTTCTCTGCCACTGTCAAAACTGGGGCCTGGTGCCCAGTTCTCATGCACAAAGTCAAGGTAAGAGTAGGAGGCAGTCCGGTTGCTCCTGTCTGCAGGCAGGACGTGTCCCAGGCAGCACACTGCAAGGGGCAGGGCTTTCACTGGAACAGCGTGGAACCTCTGCCATCCCTTCCCACCAGCTGGGCTGATCTGCTTTGCTGCCTGCGGCCCAGCCACAGCACACACCGATCAAACACTCGCCCCTGCAGGGCACATCCCTGAGCCCCGCGCCGGTGCCACAGGTCACAGCAGTCTCCTGCTCTGATTTGGATAGAAGATGAACCTGAGTTCCCAATTAAAGAACCAGTGTTACTCTCTTTCAGGGCAAACTAACTCTTCTAAAGCCCTTAACTAAGAACAGAAAACAACAAAATGACAACAAATCTTTGTATCGTCAAATAAAACACAGATGTAGAAACACAGAAGTCGAACAGACAACTCCATGAGCTAGAACCGCCACGTTCTGCACCCACACCACGGGCTTCTCCCCAGAAGGAGCCACTGTCCTGGCTACAACAGTGTCACTTCCTTGCTTTTTAAAACTGTTTTATCACCCAAATGTGCATCTTGAAACATCTTAATTATTCTATTTTCTTCTGGCATAAAGCTCAGTCCTCAGCCTGATCTCCCTCCCTAAATGCCCCAAGGATTTTTTTTAAATCCAGCACTTTCACTAAAACATTTCTTGCTGGGGATCATTCTCAGGTATGTCTTCTTTCAATAGCATCCCGTTTGCTTTTCTCAGCTTATCTTCAACACTGTCACTTTCTACGGCTTTCCATCTTCGTCTTTTTGACTTACAAAACTATCCTTTTTTTCACTTGGCTTTACCTGTTGTACTTCTCACACTGTATTCCTTCTATTAAAGTCTCAATTCCTGAAATGACTTTTTTCACTCATTTCTTTCATGAGTTGTCACCTCATTTCTGAGTGTTTCTAATTCTAATTTATGCTTTTCATGTTTCACATCATCTTCATGTCTTTCAGTTCATTTTTTAAAATTGTTTTATTTTTTTTTTTAAATTTTTTATTTTTTTAATTTTATTTTGTCGATATACATTGTGGCTGATTATTGCTCCCCATCACCAAAACCTCCCTCCCTTCTCCCTCCCCCCTCCCCCCCAACAGTGTCCTTTCTGTTTGCTTGTCGTATCAACTTCAAGTAATTGTGGTTGTTATATCTTCTTCCCCCCCACCCCGGTTTCTTTGTGTGTGTGTGTGTGTGTGTGTGTGTGTGTGTGTGTGTGTGTGTGTGTGTGTGTGTGTGAATTTATATATTAATTTTTAGCTCCCACCAATAAGTGAGAACATGTGGTATTTCTCTTTCTGTGCCTGACTTGTTTCACTTAATATAATTCCCTCAAGGTCCGTCCATGTTGTTGCAAATGGCAGTATTTCATTCGTTTTTATACCTGAGTAGTATTCCATTGTGTAGATGTACCACATTTTCCGTATCCACTCATCTGATGATGGGCATTTGGGCTGGTTCCAACTCTTGGCTATTGTAAAGAGTGCTGCGATGAACATTGGGGAACAGGTATACCTTCAACTTGATGATTTCCATTCCTCTGGGTATATTCCCAACAGTGGGATAGCTGGGTCATATGGCAGATCTATCTGCAATTGTTTGAGGAACCTCCATACCATTTTCCATAGAGGCTGCACCATTTTGCAGTCCCACCAACAATGTATGAGAGTTCCTTTTTCTCCGCAACCTCGCCAGCATTTATCGTTCAGAGTCTTTTGGATTTTAGCCATCCTAACTGGGGTTAGATGGTATCTCAATGTGGTTTTGATTTGCATTTCCCGGATGCTGAGTGATGTTGAGCATTTTTTCATATGTCTGTTGGCCATTTGTATATCTTCCTTAGAGAAATGCCTACTTAGCTCTTTTGCCCATTTTTTAATTGGGTTGCTTGTTTTCTTCTCGTAAAGTTGTTTGAGTTCCTTATATATTCTGGATATTAATCCTTTATCAGATGTATATTTTGCAAATATTTTCTCCCACTCTGTTGGTTGTCTTTTAACTCTGTTAATTGTTTCTTTTGCTGTGCAGAAGCTTTTTAGTTTGATATAATCCCATTTGTTTATTTTTCCTTTGGTTGCCCGTGCTTTTGGGGTCGTATTCATGAAGTCTGTGTCCAGTCCTATTTCCTGAAGTGTTTCTCCTATGTTTTCTTTAAGAAGTTTTATTTTTTCAGGGTGTATATTTAAATCCTTAATCCATTTTGAGTTGATTTTAGTATACAGTGAGAGGTATGGATCTAGTTTCATTCTCCTGCATATGGATATCCAGTTATCCCAGCACCATTTGCTGAAGAGGCAGTCCCTTCCCCAGTGAATAGGCTTGGTGCCTTTGTCAAAGGTCAGATGGCAGTAAGTGTGTGGGTTGATTTCTGGATTCTCTATTCTGTTCCATTGGTCAGTGTGTCTGTTTTTATGCCAGTACCATCCTGTTTTGGTTATTATAGCTTTGTAGTATAGCTTAAAGCCAGGTAGTGTTATGCCTCCAGCTTTATTTTTTTTGCTCAGCATTGCTTTGGCTATGTGTGGTCTTTTATTGTTCCATATAAATGACTGGATAGTTTTTTCCATTTCTGAGAAAAATGTCATTGGAATTTTGATGGGGATTGCATTGAATTTGTATATCACTTTGGGTAGTATGGACATTTTCACTATGTTGATTCTTCCAATCCAAGAGCATGGGATATCTTTCCATCTTCTTGTATCCTCTCTAATTTCTCTCAGCAGTGGTTTGTAGTTCTCATTATAGAGATTTTTCACCTCCTTGGTTAACTCAATTCCTAAGTATTTTATTTTTTTGGTGGCTATTGTAAATGGGCAGGCTTTCTTGATTTCTCGTTCTGCATGTTCACTATTGGAGAAAAGAAATGCTACTGATTTTTGTGTGTTGATTTTGTATCCTGCTACTGTGCTGAAATCATTTATCAATTCCAACAGTTTTTTTGTAGAGGTTTTAGGCTGTTCGATATATAGGATCATGTCATCTGCAAACAGGGACAGTTTGACTTCATCTTTTCCAATCTGGATGCCCTTTATTTCCTTCTCTTCTGTGATTGCTCTGGCTAGTACTTCCAACACTATGTTGAATAGGAGTGGTGAGAGTGGGCATCCTTGTCTAGTTCCTGTTCTTAAAGGAAAAGCTTTCAGCTTTTCCCCATTCAGGAAGATATTGGCAGTGGGTTTGGCATATATGGCTTTAATTATGTTGAGATACTTTCCCTCTATACCTAACTTATAGAGGGTCTTTGTCATGAATGAGTGCTGAACTTTATCAAATGCTTTTTCAGCATCTATAGAGATGATCATATGGTCCTTGTGTTTGAGTTTATTAATATGGTGTATCACATTTATTGATTTGCGTATGTTGAACCAACCTTGCATCCCTGGGATGAATCCCACTTGATCGTGATGAATAATTTTACGTATGTGTTGCTGTATTCTGTTTGCTAGTATTTTAGTGAGGACTTTTGCATCTATATTCATCAAGGATATCGGCCTGTAGTTTTCTTTTTTGGTTATATCTTTACCTGGTTTTGGTATCAGGATGATGTTTGCTTCATAGAACGAGTTTGGGAGATTTGCGTCCGTTTCAATCTTTTGGAATAGTTTGTAAAGAATCGGTGTCAATTCCTCTCTGAATGTTTGGTAAAATTCTGCTGTGAATCCATCTGGTCCTGGGCTTTTCTTTGTTGGGAGCCTTCTGATAACCACCTCAATCTCTTTTGTTGCTATTGGTCTGTTCAGATTTTCTAGGTCTTCATGGCTCAGTTTTGGGAGCTTGTGTGTGTCCAGAAATTTATCCATTTCCTCCAGATTTTCAAATTTGTTGGCGTATAGTTGTATATAGTAGTCTCGAATGATTCCTTGTATTTCAGATGAATCTGTTGTAATATTGCCTTTTTCATTTCTAATTTTTGTTATTTGAGTCTTCTCTCTTCTTTTTTTTGTTAGCCATGCTAATGGTTTGTCAATTTTATTTATCTTTTCAAAAAACCAACTTTTTGATTCGTTGATCTTTTGAATTGTTTTTTGGTTTTCAATTTCATTCAGTTCTGCTCTGATCTTAATGATTTCTTTCCGTCTGCTAACTTTAGGTTTGGATTGTTCTTGTTTTTCTAGTTCTTTAAGGTGAAGGTTGTTCACTTGCCATCTTTCTATTCTTCTGAAGTGAGCGTTTAATGCAATAAATTTTCCCCTCAATACTGCTTTTGCAGTATCCCACAGGTTTTGGTATGATGTATCATTGTTTTCATTAGTTTTAAGAAATTTTTTGATTTCCTGCTTGATTTCTTCTTGGACCCATGTGTCATTAAGTAGAATGCTGTTCAATTTCCATGTGTTTGTATAGTTTCCAGAGTTTCGTTTGTTATTAATTTCTAGTTTTAATCCATTGTGGTCTGAGAAGATACATGGGATAATTCCAATTTTTTTGAATTTATTGAGACTTGATTTCTGACCTAATATGTGATCTATCCTGGAGAATGATCCATGTGCTGATGAGAAGAATGAATATTCTGAGGTTGTTGGGTGGAATGTTCTGTAGATATCTGCCAATTCCAATTGGTCTAGAGTCTTGTTTAGATCTTGTGTTTCTCTGCTGATTCTGTGCCTAGATGATCTGTCCAGTATTGACAGTGGGGTGTTCAGGTCCCCTGCTATTATGGTATTAGTGTCTATTTCCTTCTTTAGGTCTAATAGAGTTTTTTTTATAAATCTGGCTGCTCCAACATTGGGTGCGTACATATTTATGATTGTTATGTCTTCTTGATGGATCAGTCCTTTTATCATTAAGTAGTGTCCCTCATTGTCTCTTTTTATGGTTTTTAGTTTAAAGTCTATTTTGTCAGATATAAGAATAGCTACTCCAGCTCGTTTTTCTTTTCTGTTTGCATGGTAAATCTTTTTCCATCCTTTCACTCTTAGTCTGTGTGAATCTTTATGGGTGAGGTGGGTCTCTTGTAGGCAGCATATAGTTGGGTCCTGCTTTTTGATCCAGTCAGCCAGTCTGTGTCTTTTAATTGGGGAATTTAAGCCTTTTACATTAAGAGTTGTTATTGAAAGGTGTTGATTTATTCCTTGCATTTTATTGGTTGTTTGGTTTTCTTAGGTATCTTTTGTTCCTTGCTTTCTGATTTACTGTTTGGTTTCTGTGTTTGTTGGTTCCTTAGGTTGTAGATAGTGTTTTTGTTTGCTTGTTTTCTCTTCATGAATGCCATTTTTATTATACTAGCGGGTTTAGATTTTTCTTGGGTTTTTATGGCAGTGGTAGTTATTTTTCAGGAACCAAACCCAGTACTCCCTTGAGGATTTCTTGTAAGGGTGGTCGTGTGGTAGTGAACTCCCACAGTTTTTGTTTGTCTGAGAAATATACTATTTGCCCTTCATTTTGGAAGGATAGCCTTGCAGGGTAGAGTATTCTTGGCTGGCAATCTTTGTCTTTTAGTATTTTGAAAATATCATCCCATTCCTTTCTAGCTTTTAGGGTTTGTGATGAAAAGTCTGATGTTAACCTGATTGGGGCTCCCTTATAGGTGATTTGACGCTTCTCTCTTGCAGCTTTTAAGATTCTCTCTTTGTCTCTGAGTTTTGCCAGTTTAACTATGACATGTCTTGGAGAAGGTCTTTTTGGGTTGAATACATTTGGAGATCGTTGAGCTTCCTGGATCTGAAGATCTGTGATTTTTCCTATACCTGGGAAGTTTTCTGCCACTATTTTGTTGAATATGTTTTCTATGGAATCTCCATTTTCCTCCCCTTCTGGAATACCCATGACTCAGATATTTGATCACTTAAGGTTGTCTGATATCTCTCTCAGATTTTCTTCAATGTCCTTGATTCTTTTTTCTTTCTTTTTGTCTGCTTGTGTTATTTCAAATAGCCCATCTTCAAGTTCAGAGGTTCTCTCTTCAACTTCGACAAGCCTGCTGGTTAAACTCTCCGTTGTGTTTTTTATTTCGCTGAATAACTTCTTCAGTTCAGCAAGTTCTGCTACATTTTTTTTCAGGACATTGATTTCCTTGTACATTTCCTCTTTCAGATCCTGTATGCTTTTCCTCATTTCATCATGATGTCTAGCTGAGTTTTCTTGTATCTCATTCAGTTTCCTTAGAATTATCACTCGAAATTCCTTGTCAGTTATTTCAAGGGCTTCTTGTTCTATAGGATCTAGAGTTTGAGATTTATTAACTTTTGGTGGTGTACTTTCTTAATTTTTTGTATTTCTGGTATCTTTTTTTTGGTGTTTATTCATTGTGGCAGGGGGTTTCACAGTCCACCGGTTTGAGACTAATGACTAACTAGGATGTTGCTGGGGTTGCCAATTTCGTATGGGTATGGCTCCCTCCGTGACTGCTCAGTTGGCCTCTAGTGCCTTGTGTGTGTGGTTGCCTCGGGTCTTGGGCTTCTCCGGGGAGCCACCTTTCTGGTCAGCTTGGACTCTGCTGGGCTGGTGGATCACGTACCACAGGGTGTGTGATCTCTGTTGAGCTTTCACTTCCCGTGCAGGACTTCTCCCTGTTCCGTGTGCTCTGGCCCAGGCTGTTAGATTGTGCAGTGGCGACCCCACCGGGTGTGTGGTTTCTGTCGAGTCTCTGCCTCCGTGGCCGCACGTCTCCCCACTCTGTGCGCACTGTGCTGGGCTGGGGCGTGTCTTCTGCACCCCTCGTCTATCAGCTGGGCCTTCAAGACCCTGCTCGGCACCTCCTCGCCCAGGAAGTCTACCAGGTTTCTGCTAGGCACAGACGACCGGTCGCTCTGGGTGCCTTTGTAGCACTGTGTAGATCTTTCTCGGGTCTTGTTCACCTTTGTATCCCCCCGGCATAGACCGAATCTAGCACTCGCCTGCAGCCAGCTCTCTGGCAGGTTCAAGCGGACCTGGGAACTCTCCTACCACACTATTCCCAACCAGAAATTCGTTAGGCTTTTTTCCAAACTGGTGTCCGCAGAGATGGTAACTGCCTCCCAGTAACAGGAAGTTTACCGGGGGCCGGAGTCCAGGGTGTGGTGGAGTGACAGTCGGCCTGCCCATACTTCCTTGCCCTCCCGACACTGGCCGGGGACGCCCCACACCACCAACCCACCAGAGAACCATGGAGGGAGTGGGAGAGGAGGCCGGTCCGCAGGCTCTGGAAAGCCCCGCACCGGGCCAAGCTAGTGGGAAGGCTCAGTGACGGCCAAGCCGGGCGGAGCTGCCCGCACCTGGAAAAATGGCGGCAGCCTCGGGGCGGTGAGTGGCCTGGTGGTGCAGGCGGGAGCCGGGTGGGCGTCAGCCGCCCACAGGACTGGTCCAGGGGTCACTCACAGGGTTGTGCCAGGTCGGGTGCTCACTCTCTGTCTCTGGTTTGTCGCCTTCCCTGTTCTCGGCCGCTGCCGCCTCGGGCTGTTCAGTTGCGGTGCAGCTCAGGCGCTCCCAGGAATCTTCTTTAATGCCGGCCTGAAACCTCGAATCCTGAATAGGGCAGCTGGTCGCCTTCAGCACGGCCCCGGCCTCCGGGATCCTGGCTGCATCCACAGCAGCCCTGGTGCCGTGTTCCCTGTTTCGAGACTCGCTTTTGCAGCTAAGAAACAGTTCTTTTCCTGCTCCACACTTCAAAGCTGTTGCCTGTAAGTGAGGCAGCCTCTCCTGCCGGGGGCAAAGTGGCAGTCACCCCCCACGACCGGCCACCAGCAGCGGTCCTCCCTTAAGAGATGGCAAGAGGAAGGTCCACAAGTTTCCCGGCTGCCTGAGGCCCAGTGGCCGCCTTTTCCACCTCAGCTACTCCGCGCCAACCGCCGCAGCCACCGCCATCTTGAAAAACCCTCTTATTTATTTATTTTTAATTCTGACTTTAAAGTGTGGTTTTCTCGTTTTACAGGCATGCCTTTCTGGCTTGCTTTCATTGTTGGTAGGGATGTTATTCTGCTCCTTCTACTCAGCTTGGGATGGATTTGACTTTGATACTTTTCTGGTGCTCATTTTTATGCAAAAGTGTTTTGTAAACTTTCGGAAATAAGTGAGCATCAAGAAAGCTTCTCCAGGGCTGGCCAGTTGGCTCACCTGAGAGTGTGGTGCTGGCAACGCTAAGGTCACTGGTTCAGATCCCCATATTCGCCAGCAAACCCCCCCCTTCCCTCATCAAAAAAGAGCAAGTTTCTCTGGTTTTACAGAGCTCCCTCTGCTGCCGTTTTCGTAAAGTGTTTAAAACAACGTGTCCATTAGCTTTCAGAGCTGTCCTAGCCAGTACCCGCTGCCGTGTAGGCCTGAACTTTGTCCCTATCCTCCTCGACTTTTATTCCACTCCAAGCAGTCTCTCCTCCGTGTGGGGTCCCTTCCTAGAAGGGAGCCCTGGCAGGTCAGTTTGGGGAGCTCAGCGGGGCTGGCTGCTCCTGCCGCTCGCTCTCCACAGTGGGCTGTGCATGCACTGCTGGGAGCAAGTCCAGACCCACCTGTGTCACCAGCTGGGCTCACACAAGGATGCAGCGGGCCTCAGGAGGCTCTCCCGCTCTTCAGCCCATCAGATACCCCAGCGTTTAACATCTGCTTTCTGCCCCCCACACACTGATAACCTGTGGATCTTACGACTACTGGTGGTTTGTCCCCAACGCACCTCTACTTTGGTGTTCATGAGGATACATTGCCACCTGGTTTTAGTGGTAATGATGTCCATAGGGTTTTTTTTTATTATTATGGTGAAACAAATGTAACACTTTGCCATTTTAACCATTTTGAAGTGTAAAATTAAGTTGTTCACAAGTTTCAGGTTTTGCAATCTAATTTTTTTTTTTTTTAAATACCGGTAAGGGGATGTTAACCTTAGTTGTTTTTATGTGGTGACACCACTCCTATCCTCCCAGAATCCCCTGCTTTCAAAGCCCTAACTTTTCAAGCAAAACAGACTCCAACTGGTTTGTTTCATGACAACGTTAATGAGCACACATCCATCAACCCTCAAAAACTGGAAGGCATCCTATGGTTTAGGCTCTATCAAAGTTCTATCGAGATCTGGTATTAAAGAAAACACATTTAGGGATAACACATACAATTATTAACGGTTTGGTAGTCCAATATAAAAGCAGGATAACTGTTGCTTAGGACATTCCATTTTAGGGTGGCACCTTCTGAAGACAGTCAAGAGATGGACTGCAGGTAAAGGATGCTCACAACCCTCGCTGATTTCCATGTTGCCACTGGCTTCTGCTGGGAGAATCTGACCACTAAACCAAAGGTTTGGTAAAAGCAGGCCTAGGTTAGAGTACAGCGTTGTAACACCAAGGTCAAGGGCTCGGATCCCCACACTGGCCAGCCACCAAAAAAAAAAAAAAAAAAAAGTAGGTCTGACTTGACAACAGACACCAACATTAAAGCATAAAAGGAATTTATGTAAAAATCTTAGCCAACCTGCTGTGGAAGGCAGGAAAAGTCATCATAAGTGATTTAGGTGCAACTGAGAAGTTACCTATCTTGACTGCCTGTGGACAAACTCATAAACCAGGCTGAGTCACAGACACGCATACACATTCAGGTGTCCCCTGCTTCCTTGCCATGTCCCAGGAAGAACAGACGCTGACTAGGAAAGCGAACAAGCTCACAGTTCCTGATGAGGGAGGCGCTGGCTTCTGCACCTGGCAAGCTGGCGATGGGCTGCTCTCTGCCTTCACTGAGACAGCAGCTGCCCTGCCCTCTGGTTATGCTGCTACTGCAGACCTGCCAATGGTCAGGGAAGCCAGGGATAAGGTAAGCCAGGCTCTGAAGGCCCACACCTGCCCACTTTTCTCTCAAGTACCTGATGAAGGTGATCCATTTTATTACTAAAGAAACATCACCTCAGGGATCATACCATGATAGTCCTGTTTGAGCTGGCTGAGTTTAAGAAAAAATATGGCATGTCTTCTTACAGCAGCAAGGGATTATGTGCACTGGCTTTCTCTTCTGTACCAGCAAACTCACACTTGCAATATGTCTGCAGGACGGTCCACTCTCCTGTAAAACACAGCCCTGCACAAGCTAAGCATTTTTCTTGAACTTCTAGAATACCAGTACTCTGGCTTCGGAAGCTCCCTTCTTTCTTCAATCTCTAAAGTCTCCTAAGAATTTCAAACCCTTCAAGGTAGACTGCCGTTTCCCAAAAAAAACCCCAACACATTCTTTTCTTTAAACAGTTCACATTTATTATTGATAACAATAAAAAAATCTTTTAAAGACTATCAGTATTGTATTACCAAGAATGAGGTAATATGTTTATAAAACATGTACAGAATTTGATATGCAAATAATGAATTTAGGAAGGAAAATGAATTAAGACAGTAGTAATAAGAGGGAAAAACCAATAGAATCATTAGTACTGGAAAAAGGGAAATGACAGCAGCATTTTAAAAAGAGTGAAGGGCACTAAGAGGAGCGACATACCATGATCTGCCTAATCAAACCACACATGCCCCTCATTCTCCTACGAGGAGAATCAGGTGTTGTGTCACTCCTGAGAAAACCCTGTGAGCATCTGTGCAGTCATGTGCTTTGAACTCTTAAAGATGCGTTAAACTCTTTGGGGAGAAAACAGTGCCATTTCTGAATCAACTTAAAAAGAACTGATCTTCGGCCTGGGGCGGGGTGGGGACATGGCTGCAAGTCAGACAGTCCTATAATCATCTCTGGGCACATGTGGACTGTTGAGTGAAGCGCTTTCTTGGTAGCTGTCAGCAAAATCGCCATCTGAGACACAGAAAAAGAGAGAAAGAAAGAGAAAGAAGGGACCATCTTCAGGTCCTTATAATTTGGAAACAGAAGCACTGACTGGAAGCAGCACAGATGTACTAGCTAACCCTACTGCACTTTCTGGAAACAAGGCTCTAGGTGCCAGTGAGGACTTCGTCCTTTAAAAGGAAACACTAACGTGGTCCAGGAAGGCAGACACTCACAGGAGAGGCCCAGGAATGTCTTCAGGGCAGCCATAAGGGTTTACCTGACCAAGGGGGAGGGCTGCTCGGTTTCTCTCCAAGCCCTCCCGCCACCTCCCCCGACGGGGCACACACACGGCCTCCACCTAATGCTTTCAGAGTAAAGACAGCATGATCTAGGATTTATGTAGCTATCACACACAGAGATAATGGTTGTGCTGCGCCTTTTGGCACATATCTTTAAAAGTATAGCCTCTGCCACACACAAAAACACACATTGCATGTCTATCACAGAGACTAACTCTATGCAACTTCTGGCAAGATTCGCAAATAATCTGCTTTTCCCATAATGAGCTGAAAAAACGAGGGCCTGTCCAAGATACAGCAGGCTTTGTAACTGGGAATCAAAAAGAAGATGTAAAAGTAAACTATTCTCATATTCTGACTTGCTTCTATGAAGAGTCCTTTCTTACTCCAATTAAGTTTCTATTAGCCCCATCCCCACCAGCACCCCACTGTCACACGCACGCACACGCATGCACACATGCACATGCACACACACACACACGTGAGTCCACAATCTCCATTTACAAAGGAGCCAGACTCCTGCAAGCCACATGCCATCCTGAAGTGGCAACACAGGGAGTATGCTGGCTAGCTAAAGCAAACACTGTGCATGGTGTCAAAATGGCAAATGTTGACTTACTCAGTTTCCAAAATACCCTCTAGTGCCTAGAAGGACTATCTGGGCTCTGAGGATAGAAAGCTCCTAGAGAGCACAAAGGAGATAAATCTACAGTGAGTTTAGAACTAACATTTTGCAGGTAGAAAGAATGACACAGCACAAGAAAAAAGAGAAAGAATCCCCTCCACCCGAGTTCACATACAGAAAAATCCTGGTCTGAAAATTATCAAAAGGATTTTAAGAGAAGGTAACATTTAATGATGGCAGCGTTTTCCTGGAGTCGTGGGGAGTCCACAAGGGTCCCTCCTGAGCCACCAGCACCCCCTTTAGAGTCTCAGGTGGCTCTGGCCATGGGAGCAGGTGCTCCCACAGGCTGCCTCCGCACCCTCAGAGGAAAAGGAACCTGGAGGGTGAATCCACGGACCATCTCGACCAACAGCAGGGGATGTGAGGGCTGCGATGCGGTTCAGGGAAACAAGTTAGCAGGTTCTGTTCCATGTGAGAAGGTGGGACTTGTTTCTGAAGGGCGGTGTAGGAATTCATTCGCTAATGGACCATGTGGAGTTTGTTGAAAAATTTTTTGCATCAACATTTGAGAAAAAGTCTGTCTCTCAACTGTATATAAACTACTTTTCTTTCAAGAGAGCCCTTGTGCCCTGGTTGGATTTTGTGCACGCTGTATACAAAGTCTATGGCTATTGAGTTACAGTTAGGGTTAGAGTTAAAACCACCTGTCAAGATAGTTTTGGGATCAAACGACTAAATTTACCATCTGGAGAGCTACTTGCTATCTAGAGAGTGAGAGGAGTCTGCACAATGTCGCCACTCGGCAGGAGGACAGGCGGAGCACAGCTGGCTGTCCGAGGAGGGGCGGCTGTCCCCTCCGCATAGTAGGCATGGGTGTCGTGGCACTACCTGGAAATCATGGAGCTGGAGTGAGACTGGTTGGAAGAGGTGGTGGCAGCGCTCAGCTGGGAGAACCCGCTGTGGCTGGACTCCAGGCTGGTCATAGAACCTCTGCAAATGGCACAGGGAGGGGACAAGGTGTGAGGACCCCCCCATGAGCCGCCCACCTGCCCTGCTGGACTTCCCAGTCAGTCCTGCTCTCTGCTCCCCTCTACTCTGCCTCTGTCAGCACTTCCAAAGTGGGGATGGGTTATGAGGGTCCCACTGGGGGGATGTGGCTTCCCAGGCCTGTGCACAGATTATATCGTGAACTAAGCAAAGGCAAAGTCTGCTCAGAGTCGCAGAGCTGATGACTGATTCCAAAGCGACTCCCTGAGTATCCCCTAGACCCGCCCCCACTGTTGATCCTACACATGGCACGGAACTCCAGCCTCCCCTGACCACACCCGGCTTTCGAGGCAGCATCCGCTGTGGGGAGGGGAGCCCATACCTGAAATCTTCAGACCCGATCACTTCAGTGTAGTACATCACTTTGCACTTGTGAGAGGAGACCTGCAGGGAGGCCAGCACGTCATCCACACGGGGCAGGTTGGTTGCAGCACATGCTGGCATGCTGTGGAATTTCCACTGCAGGATGTAGAAGCCCGGCCACCTTGTCACATGGGAGCCCTAGAACAAGTAAGGCAGTGGCAGCTGAGTATGACATTCTTCCAGGTCCCTTTCCTAAAATGAATCTGACAAATGCCAGAGGGAGTTGTGTCCAAGTCTGACTGTATTTAACAGTAATTATGTGACCATCTCAACGCAACTGAAGACATGCTATTTGGGTTCACTATCAGAAACTGGTCTTATAATGTCCTTCCACCTACTGAGTGTCAACCCTGTGTCAAGGCCACTGCCAGGTGCTGGGAAGGCCACAGGGACAGACTCCGTGTCTGCTGCCCTCAGCAGCAGGCACCTCTCAGGCTGAGGCAGCTGAGCAAAGATTTTCTGGCCCAGGCAGTACTTTCTCTGACAGGCCTCCAATCATCTTACCAGCATATTCCAGGTTAAAAGGATATCAATCTGAAGTAAAATGTCAATATGTGAAAATTATTTTCTCCATTAACTCTGGAATTAAAGACTGTGATGCAGCTTAAAATGTTCATTGTTTTAAAAATGGGATAAAACATTCTCTTTTACTCTGCACCTAAGACCACTGCAACACTGACAGCCGTATGCCTGAAAACTGTAAAGACAGCAAAATTATGCAACTATTAGGAAGGCTAGAAGCACCCAAAAAACTACAATTATGAGCACAAGCACTCAAAATAACTGGCCAAAATGTTAAAAATGAACTGACAGAGCATTTTCAAATAAATTAGAATGTTCAGTAATGAGAGTTAATAGTCCCTAAGTACTTATTTCCTCTCACTTCTATTTAGGGTGATTTTCCTTTGAAGATGACAAATGCAACAGGGTCAAATTATATCTCAGTGGAAGTCTTTTGAAGCCCAGCTGTATATGTGTACATAACGCCTTTTCCATCCTGTCACATGTCACTTTTGTAAAAATACTTCTAGAGAAGATTCATGCACTTGAGATACAAGTGAAGGATTCTGTCCAAAACCACGGTTTAGGCTGGAGTTCTTTTTCTTCTAAGACTCACGTGCCTTCCTGAGTCACTCTAATTGTCAAGAAGCATATGTGCACTGGACACAACTAACTGCCCTCCTATGGACAGTGCTGCAAGGCTAGGAATGAAACAAAAGATTCTTAACTTCTCAAGGCAGAATCGTCCCGCTGCAGGTCACAGATGCCTGGTTTTACCTGCACGCTTTCTCCTTCTTTGCAAATCAGAGGCGACTCGACCATGCTGTAGTCACGGCCCAGCTGCCACACTTTGTCTATGAGCTGCACGTTGTTCCCGCCTGGAGAAGTGATGCTGTGGGCCCCCAGGGACTCCTTTTTAGGTGGCTGTGGCGACCTCTTGGAGTGATAGATGTTAAAGACAATGTCCCCTTTGCACACATCAAAATCCCAAGTGATCACTGAAGAGGCATCCACAATCTGAATGAGAATCTGGAAAAAGAAACTGCATCAGCCCACCAAGATCCAGGAACATGAGGCCCCACGGTGGGGCCATGACAGCATCTTCCCCTCCAGGGGCTTTTTGGCCCAGATGTGTGTGTTGGGGGAGGAGAAGGGATGGGTCCGGATCAGCCGATCTCTTTACCCAGTCACTCAACCCATCCGGGCCTCCCACTGACTCTTTTCCTTCTTTCAACCAATGTTCCTGCCACGTGTCACATCTTAAGCTCTGTGCTCTTTGTGAAATCATGGAGCTGGAGCGAGACTGGTTGGAAGAGGTGGTGGCAGCGCTCAGCTGGGAGAACCCTACAGTCCAAAGATTTCCCAGAACATGATCTTCAGACAGCATCCTAAGAGACTGGGTCTTAATAACACAAAACAAATCCTGTGAGATAGTTCATAAGTGGCTCAGTGGATTGCTTTGGGCTGGAGAGTACAGGAAGGCCCAGGAGAAGGTGGATGCTAAATAAACAAAGAGCAGGCGGAGGAGCAGGACGGCAGTGTCTGAGCAAAGGGGGAGGCGGGAGCACAGGACCGGGCCTGCCTGCCCGGGGTTCACCTGAGGGGGTGGAGGCAGTTGAGGCTGTGGGAGGACGTGAGCTGCGTGGCATGGCAGGGGCGGGGGTGGTAAATACCCCAGGTGCTGAGGGCCAATCTAAAACCTGAACTATAAACTGTGCCAATATAAAGTCTCCCAGCAGGGAATGATCAAAGTTACAGTTTCAAAAGATTCGTGTGGGAGAAATGTGAGAATTAAAAGCAGCTGTACTGAGTCCCGTATTCAGTAAAAACTTCCTGCTAAAGGCAGCGGCAGAAGTCAGGCAGGCACCCCCTTCCCTGGAACCTGCTTGCTCAGCCCTCTGCACAGCACCTGCCATGCTCTTCAGTGCTCTGTTGCTCTGCCACCCAGGCTCCTTCCTCAATCCACCACTGCCACTTCTCACCACTAAAATGCCACTTCAGAATTTCCCTAAATATCAGGTTCAATGAAGCACAATAGTCCGGTCTAAGAACAGCAGGTGGCACTAAATGGCACAGTTCCCTCTCTTCAGCAAAGTGGCTCCCCACGGACCACTACCACCAGACCTAGCCCCCTACACTTAAAAGCACCCTCTTGTCCGCAGTCACAATGGGCATATCTAATTCAACCTTCATCTTAGGTGTATTATTGTCTATGACGTGTGCTTTACTTAATCCCCCAAGCAGAACTGAAGCTTTTGCTGTTTTGACGTTTACAGATGCCCTGTGACTCTCATGAAACATAGTGCACTCCTAAGTTCTTGTGACGTGGACAAAGATGGACAGATACCTAAGAAACAACCAGGGCTCTGCCTCCTCCAGCCTGCTCTCTAAAGAAGAAATTAATACAAATAATCCTTAAGACAGTCCAGAACATTTGAGGTCCCCCCGCAGAATCTGTGAATACAGCACACTGAATTTGTCTCTGCTGCTTCAAAGCACAGCACAAGCAGTCCCTCATCTACGTGCCCGAGTGCCAGTTCGGCATACGGGAAACATGCCAGCAGGTGGCTGCCCAGGTGCCACCTGGTAGAAAGCAGTAAGTGGTCTGCTCCTGGTTGAGCCAGCGCTATGCTCTCACTGGACACCTGCTCTGTGGAGAGTGCCATGGTCCTCCCAACAACTCCAAGCCACAAGCCTTGCCCTAGAGCAAAGGAAAGGGCGCTGATACTGTGCGTCCCTCATGCCTCACATCACTAATGATGCCACAAGACACATGGTTATGTAAAACCACAGGATGCTCTTACTTCTGCACCAGAATGTCAGAGCAAGAAGAGAAAATAGAGATGTGCTCGTTTCTCCTACTCCATTAGACTTACAAAAATTGGCAAATTCCTTAAAAAATATAAATAACCCAAGCCCAGTCAAGAAAAAAATAGCAAATAAAACTTGTTCTATATAACCATTAAACAAAATAAGCTCAAGAGTTAAAAAAAAATCTCACAAGGAAAGACGTGCTATCCATATCTCTGTGTTAAGCGTCTCCAGTAAAATGGAAGTCAAGAAAGCACACTTCCTGTCAAGGTGCTCGGCTCAAGCACGGCTATTTTCTAACCTGAGAGAGACCTGTTCCTCAGTGTTGACATTTACCAAAGCTAAATATCAAGTGTCAACAAGAACCTAAAGACAAAGACCAGAAGAACAAGTTGACTGCTCTTAATTAAACCCGTCTGGGCGGCTGCTGGTCATGCTCCCTCCCGGGGGCCCGGGGGCTCCGCGCCGGGGGGGGGGGGGGGGGGGGAGTACCTCGTGCGGGGCTCCTTTGAAAACACTCGCAGACTGGTAGATGGTCTCAGTCCAGAGCTTGAGGTCTTCGTTTTCCAGCTCTTCCGCAGTCCTGTACAGGGATTTGGGAACCAGCCCACCCTCTGGCACTTCACACTGGAAAGGTAAACACAGCAATGAAAGCTGCGCAAATGCAGGTGGATGCTCTGAAAGCCACGCGAGCTGAGGCCCGCATCCTGATGCGCTCGACGCTTAGAAAATGGAAAACACTGGCAATGCTGTAAAGCACTCTGTACTCCTTAGCAAAACTTTTTTTTAAACCACTTAGATCCATGTGTTTTACTATGAATAAATGAGAACAAGTGAAAGCTGATTTACCATGATTCACACTAACGTGCATGAGGTGCGGGACTCAATTACTAAAGATGGTTTACATAAGAATTACAAGTATTTAGACGGCACTGTAAAGGAAGAACGTTACGTTAAGAAAAGAGTTTATTCTCAACAGCTACAGGCATTATTTTTATGATATTAAATTATAGTTAAAATATATAATCAATGAATAAGCTTCATGTATAACCCAAGTCAAACCACTAGTCTATAACACCAGCCAAAACCAGGCTAAGTTGAATTAGAATTCATACATATCAAAAATTTTCTAATTAACCTTAACACAATGACTTCATACTCAAGTTCACAAAATCCAAGTACTCCTTAAATTATCATCCCCGGGAGGCAACTGCACAGGAAAACAAACAGTACAAGGGTTGCAGGCAGGCTCAGTTTGTCGGAGCGTTGCCTTGTGATGCCAAACTCAAGAGTTCAGACCCCCGTACTGGCCGGCTGCCAAATAAAAAAAAAAAAAAAGGAAACAACTACTACAGTGTCGTGCTACTGCTAGTGTTGGCATCCTGCTCACAGTGCCAACTGTAGTGCTCTTAATCCTGTTCGTGACGCCAATCGTCTAGCTACACGACCATGCTAGTTGTCAGGCTCTTTTACCTGCCAGTAATCCTGTACCGACTGGGCCGACTGTTGAACTAGGGCTGGGTCTGCAGCTCCCAGAGCCCTCAAGCCCATTCACAGATAGGGTCACAAACCCTTCATACACCAGGGTGGGTCACCAGACCCCTCACACGCCAGGCTGGGTCACCAGACCCTTTACACACAGGTCTATGAGCTAGGTAACCGCCAAAAGTTCCTTGGAGCCATAGGTTGGAAAGCATGGCTGCGCTGAGCAGACGCCCGAGGCAGATGCCCGCCCGCCTGCTTCACTAAAACTCCTCTCTCTCTCTCTGTCTCTCTCTCCCTAAAAGACACAAGAATAGCAACAAAACTAAAAAGATACATTGGTGCACATGCATACTAACTACACACACACACACACACACACACACACACACACACAATCAGCTTACAAAGGATGTGCTAAAACCACACCCAACTGGAACCGAGGCAAAGGCCCTGACCATACAGCCTTTAGCTTCAGCTTGCAGTATAGCATGAATGGAAAAGTGTCAGAGCAATGATATGTTAGAAAAATACCAGACCAACTAGTAGTTAAAAACCCTCTAGTCTATGGCCATACCACCCTGAACGCACCTGGTCTCGTCTGATCTGGGAAACTAAGCAGGGTCGGGCCTGGTTAGTACTTGGATCGTAAAACCCTCTAGCCAGAGGAAAGCAGAAGGGAGTGTCCTCTTTAGTAGCCACCCTGCACACAGCACAGGAGAGTGGAGAAGAAGTCTCATAAAGCCAAAGTTGAACAGCTCAACTAATTAGGAAGACTCCTGACATGACAAACACCTCACAGTGGTCAGGGTAGGACAAACGCAGAGCGATCTGCCGTGAGTCAAGCCTCTAGCTCAGCTTGATTTTTCTAGTCATAATTAGAGGGCACAACAACATGGGACCGTTAGCTCATACAACAACATTTTACGGGCTTCCACAGACCTGACCCCATGGTTTAATCTCACAGGCATGGTAAGTTATGGCCCTATAATATACTCGCTCTCGGCTTTGTACTGTGATTATGCCTGCAATTTCCTTAAAACAGAACTGATGAACTAAGAGCCAAACTCATATATTTTCTAAATTCCTCTAACCACTCAGAAAGATTCCCCTGAAAACCCAACTCATTAGCTGAATCCATGAGTGAAATCCAATGTGTACACATCTCTAAAGGATAATTTTAGTATGAAAGATGACTACGGATCCTTTCTCTGATAACCATGGTTCTGGCTTCAGCTGCCACCGTGTGCCATGGAGCAGTCACTTGGATGTCTGCAGGCTTCGGTTTCCCTAAGGCTTGCGTCAGGCAATTGTGCACCATGGTAAGGGTCTCAAAGTTCCGAGCTTCTCTCATTCCTTCATCATAGCACAGGGTACAGATGTGGGGGCCTTTGCCTAATTATCCAGCAACTCAATGTATTAAAAATCCCAAACTCACAAAAAAGAGAACCAGTTCCCTTAATTTGTTCACTTTAAATGTTATCCTGATTTATTTACTGTCAAGGGGATAATCTTCTTGAGGACTGATTCAATTTTTTAACAGTATTTTAAAAAAATGCACAACTCCTCTAAAATAATTAAAAGATCTGTTAGTACAAAGGTGTGTGAATAAAGCAAGCTGCAATTATATTAGATTCCAAAACAACGGAGAAATGTATGTTATCAATAATTACCTAAATAGGTCTCTTTACTTTAACCCTGGATCAAAGAGATGACAGCCAAAAAACAAAACAAAAATAATCCAAACTAAAAGTTCTGAAAACCATATGTGCAAACCGGCATCCACCTCTCCTACCCTCATAAGTAGCCAGATGTGCAGTTCCTTGCCTGATACACACCATGCACTCCCCACTCAAGAAATCTGGAATGATCTCCTTGTCGATGTAATCCAGCAGGCCTCCAGGACCCTGGTAGTCGTTTCCTGCATAAATGAGGAATTTCCTTCTGGTGTTGTCATCAATGAACGGACTAACCTGTAAGTAATTAGAAAAGACCATGTAGTCACATTTGCTTTGCTGTCTGGTTTTCAAAGACTAAAATTACAATGTGATGTTATGAGTGGGGGTGGAACTTAAGTTTGATACACTTTTTCTGTAAAGTCCATTTGTATCGCATGGGGACATCGAAAAATTTTGCCTTTTTACCCCACTAAACAATTTGAGAAATCTTATATCTTTGCATGTTTATTTTGTTTTCTCCTAACTAGTTAAGACTTAGGATCATAGACATGTATAAATGGATGAATGCGTATCTGCTCTCCCAATGGCTAACAGTTACTGTAAAACAGCATCTAAACCCACCAGTGTCCAGAGGACAGGAAATACCCTGGGCGCCCGAAGGATGAGAAGGCGGCCCAGCGTCTCAGGGTAGTTGGCCTCCACCACTTCGATGATCCGCAACAGGGCTTTGACACCAGGTCTCCACAAGTGGCGCATGTTCAGCCCCTCCAGGTCCACCAGGCAGGTCCATGAACTGCAGGTTGTGTGCAGACATGTTTGATTCGATAGACGGCATACTTAGCAAACTGTGTCCTGTATTTAATTTTTTTCTTTTTGGTATTACAGAACAGCAACTTAAAGCCATTTCAAAACACATACCAGTTTCTTAAAATTACAGTGCTATGAACTATATTTATATGTACTTATATAAAGCACATAGGGTCGGTGTGGTAGAACCAACCCCTGAAATACCAGAGCCATCAATAGGTAATTGACAATGCATTAGAACCTCTCTCTGACGTGCTCAGGCAGCACTGTGGCTCAGCAAGCAGGGCCACAATGTGCTATCTTTGCCATGATAAGCCCATGCTGACCCGCTGTCAACGGGGCACACATAGGTCACTTTAATACTCACTGGGTTTGACCTGCAATGAGCTCTCTCTTCTTCAACAAATATTTTATTGAGCCAAGCACCATCTCAGGAGCCAAGAATATAGCAGCGAACAAAAAACCCCTCAAAGCCTCTGCCTTCATGGAACTTATATTCTCTTCAACCACTATACCCTTCTAATGTTGACTTCCGAATCACTGCATATTTTCAGAACAGTTTTCTGTAACTAGAAGTATAGTTTAGGAACAAAGAATAATTGGGGGGGGGGGGGGGGGCGGGCCAAAACAAGCAAGCAAACCACCTGCAACCCTGGGCGCCCAAGGAGCACAGATGAGCCAGACGGGCCAACCCACTCAGACCGACGTGATGGCCGTGCCCAGGGGCAGCAAATACTAACGTCCACGAATGTACCTCACAACTGACCGTATTACAAGTTTACCTATTTCCTACCTTTTAGAACACCTTGGAAAACAGTAAACTACCAGGTTTGGATTCTAAAAATCAACTAGAAATATTCAATTCATATTCTCAAATAAGAGGAAAGGAAAAACGAAAATCCCACATCTACCTGATAGGCCGACCAAAGACTTTTGTATTTTCTTCACATCGCCTTAGCCCTTCTTCATTGATGGAGAGCACCTATGCATAAAAGGACGGTAAGAGTTCAGTATGATTAGTCTGAGAGGGTAAACCTCCTGCATCAAGCTATGAAAGAGAGTGACATTAGTACAGCACGTTACAGGTAAGCGTGAAAAACAAAAAAGCCACCTACTAGATTTTCTGATTCATCCACAGACACTAAACATATCACCAACAAAAAATATTTTACTCTCAAGAGAATAAATGGCAAAGGTAATAGCTATTCTAAGCGGAGCAACACTTCAGAGGAGTCACCAGAACAGCGGGGCGGACACAATCTGGGGATGTGTCTTCAGAGCAGGCGCATCTGGAACACATTTGGATGAGTGTCTGTGAAGTGTGGGAACATTCTGACACTGTACGTACCGGCCAAGAGAAAGGATGGCCTTACAGTATAGCTCAAGAGCAGGCTTCAACTGGGATTACCAGATCCTTCCCCTACAGAAGAAGTCCATCCACATTTTCACGTGTGTGTGTATGAACATGTGGATATGTGTGCATGCACCTATAAACACGCATAGCTGGGGGCGGTACTAACAGAATATACAATGAAATACCAACAGCGGATACTGTGCCATAATGAGATTACATATGTGCCTTTTAAAATTTTTGTTTGTTTTTAAATTTAAGAACAACATTCTTCTCTGGAAAGGAGAAACATAGCTGCCAACACCAGAGGCTTCAGTGGAAGGGATGGGCCTGGTGACAGGGAGATGACACGTTAGCAGTCATTTGTACCAGTCCAGATGAAAGATGCTAAGAGCCTGCATTAAGGAAGCGCCAGTGAAAAGAACACTATTAAGAGGTCTGATGTGGGGGGAGGTCGGGACCAATTCAATGTGGAGTGAAGGTAAAACAGATGCTCAGAATCAGCTCCTAAGGAGGCATCTCGAGTGGATCTATTGATTATTTTACTGACTGTGAAAAACATTTTTATAACTTTTATGTCCTCTTTTGAAATTTTTTAAGTATAGTAAGAGATTTTTCTAACTGCAAAAGTAATACATGCTTGTTATAAAAGGTCAGTTGAAATATTCCAATCCTGCTGGCAGACAAAGAAAGTACAAAGCCCAAATAGAGCCCAGCGGCCCCACAGATGAGCACTTACGTATCTCAGCAGGGCCTCCTCTCCAAGGGCCCTCACCAAGCCTTTGGTGTCCATCTGCCCCAGCCTGAGCACATAGAGAGGCCGCCCATCTACAGGAGAGGGAAGGAAAGGTATTATCAGCACCACCCTTGACGTGAAGGTGAGGATACAACGCCAAGAACCTGAACAAGGAAATGTGTTCTCCTATATTCTAGATGAGCTCCAAGTCCTTTCCTATTCTTAGAAGCAGCAACAATTTCTATGTGTAGTGGTGGGGTGTCCTATATTTTCCCCAAAAATTGTAAAAGAAAAAATAAAAGCTAAGTGTGGAGCATCTTTAGCAGGGTCCCGGAGACAGTTCTGCCAGGATGGAGGAGCCACGCTGGAGCTCAGCCTGTACTCAGCTCTAACTGCCTGTAGCGACCATGGGCATTGCTGGGCTCAGACTCCTCACTTAAGATTTTCAACAGCAGGGGAACATCAGAATAGCCACAGACACTTATTCTATGAATATACTTTTAAAATTTCCTTTCTTAGAAAAAAAATTTTTTTATTTCATAGGTTACTAAAAAGTTAATGTCAAGATTTTTTAAAAGCCAGTCTCCCTCAATTCCTACTCTAAGGACCAAGATAAATAAGAACATTCTGGAAATCCTTAAATCCATACCAAACCAGCACATGTTGACTCTCTTTATAGCCTGGAGGTCTAATGGATGGAGCCTGAGAGGAACCTCACTCATTACCTAACTCCTTGTCATCATGGGCCAGCTACAGAGGGGAAAAAGATCTCGGCCAGAGTATCCCTAGAATCAGCACTCTCTAGACTCTTGCCATACAGTGACAAAGGGGAGTGGTAGAAAGAATGCGGATAGACCATGCTCCTGAAAAGCAAAGACTTTGTCTTCTGTTGTTAGTGGAGAATCAGCAATATTATCTTGACAAGGGGGGCCCAACATTTATTTTGTATTTACCACCTAGTAAATTGTATTTACCCAAACTTTACCTCCTAGGAGAATCTGGCTCTAGACCTGTTCTATGCAAGGCAAAACATTTTATTGTGCTCCCAAATCTTATTGAAAGGCAAATTTACAAAAAGTTTCTTGCAACATTTAATAAGACACATTTGTCAATGTCTTACTACCGAACTTGTTAACTTTTTAATGGTTGATCCCTAAGTGGGATAATTATATATATTACACACTTCTTATAAAAGTTAATAAAGCTACAATTAATCCAAAGAAATACAAAAGATTACGTCAGAAAAATAGACAAACTGGAGCTACCCAGTTTTGAAAGGACTTATTCAGAGGCAGAAGAGGGAGCCAATTCTACAGTAATCCCTGTGGCTTCTCTACAACGTTTGTGATTCCATTCTGTCCAGCTATACAGGAAAAAGAGAGCACATCTTTGACAATACAGGTCTTTCAGCAAGGCACAATACGTAAAGCAATGCAGATGAACCATGTTTTAAATTTCTCACTTACATCATTATTCATTTTAGGTGTACTGCAATCCTTCACCTGTGCTGTGCTTACTCTCCAAAGCAGATTTGAAGTTCTTCACTGTTTTGATGTAGAAAATCTGGCTAAACATTTTTCCAGCTATATTACAGGGGTTTAAGTCACGTAGAGTTCCTTTAATAGCACCGTGTTACTGAAAAAACTGCCTCCAAACATTTCAGTTTTTTAATAGGTCATATTAAACTCCACTGAACTAAAAAAGGGAGTGTGGTCACTGGCCCAAGGGCAATGTGAGTCTATGAGGAAGAAGCAGAGTCACAGGCCCCTCCTTGGCTGCCAGAGTGGGAAGGGAGCTGCCCCTCATGAAACTTAGCATCAGTTTGCTCAAGCTGGGGAAAGCTTCCAAATTCTCAGAATGCGGAGGGACAATGCACTCCCCAGAGCCCCACTTAACTCTATGGAAGGAGATCTCTAAGGATATCTGTAATGACACATCAAGACAGAGAGACAGAAACACAGACTGTTTCAAGTCCATACATCACCTTTGTCATGATGATGCCAGCCTCCTGCATAGTAATCCTGAAGGACCTGGGGAGGGTTCCAGGTATCAAGAATGTAGTCTACCTGGTGTTGCTTCCGCCATGTTAAAGACTGACACATAATCTCTCTGGCTTTGTCAATATTAAAATCCCGAGCACGTAGGAACCGAAGAATATGCTCATCTTTTGGGATCTATTAAGAAAAAAAGATGTTTCTAAGCTATGTTAAAAGTCATTCAGGAAAAACACCAAGTTGCTAAGAGAATAAGACTATAAAACTTCCACTTCTTATCAACAGTAAAATCTTCCTTAAGCTTTAGAAAATCGGTCTTATTAGTTTGAATAATCATTACTGTATTTCACTTTAGTTTCAGCAAAGAAAATCAAAGGCAAAATGACTTCTTAAACAAATGCTTCAATTCTACATGCTGACCTATGAATAATTATGATCTATGTACTTTTCTGTTATATATATTACACTTAAATAAAAAAAGTTAGAATACAAACATATGCTGGTTTTGGTAACGTGCTGGTGTTGCTAACATCAGGACTTCTCTCTAGATCCCAATGCTGTCAACTGATAGGCCAGCCCCTGAATGAAGAACAAGGCCGTGTTCCAAGTCTCAATTGGACCAGGCGCCTTCCTCCATGGCCACAATCACTAACTGAGGCGGCTGGACCATCAGGACACCAAGAAGTGAGCAGGAGCATGGGAAATCACTTAGGGCACATGGCCTACTGATCTGTTCATTATCTCCACTCAGAAAGGACTGCAGTTATACATAAAGAAGGGATTAAGAATGTAAGTTCTGGAACTGAATGACCTGGGTTCAAATCTTGTCCTCACCACTTACTAGCTGTAAGATCTTGGGTAAGTTACTTAAATCCTCTGTGCCTCAGTTTCCTCACAGGTAAAACACATGTGATAAAAATAACACCACCTCATAGGGCTGCTGGGAAGATTTAATAAAGAGCTTAAAATACTGTCTAATACAGTCGTGCACCACATAATGACATTTCAGTTAATGACGGACCACATGCACAGCGTTGGTCAGAGCAACAGGCTATACCACATAGCCTAGGTGTGTAGTAGGCTATAACACCTAGGATTGCATAAGGACACGCTCTGATGTTTTCGTAATGACAAAATCGCCTAACAGCGCATTTCTCAGAGTGTATCCCCATTGTTAAGCAACATGTAACTGTACATGGTAAGTAATAAATGACAGCTGTGATTACTGTGGTTGCTTTCTCAATAATCCCTATTAAACAGTACTGTCATCCCTTGGTATCGACAGGGTTTGGTTCCAGAACCCTCTGCAGATACCAAAATCTGAGGATGCTCAAGTCTCTTATATAAGATGGTGTACTGTTTGCATACAACCTATGCACATCCTCCTGTATCTTTCAATCATCTCTAGACTACTTATAATATCTAATACAATATAAATGGTATGTAAGAAGTTATGCTGTATTTTTTTTGTATTATTTTTTGTTGTTGTATTGTTATTTTTACTTATTTATTTATTTTTCCCAGATATTTTCCATCTGTGGTTGGTTAAATCCATGGACGTGGAATCTGTGGATATGGAGGGCCGACTGTACACAAATATTTGGTCTCTAGTAACCAGGACTGACAGAATTAGAGATTAGGCCAATTACATATGCAATGCCTAGCTTCCCATTACTAAATGTCAGTAACTAGGCTGGCTGGTTTGCTCACTTGGTTAGAGAGTGGTGCTGATAACACCAAGGTCAAGGGTTGGGATCCCCTTAGAGGCCAGCCACCTAAAAATAAAAATAAAATAAACCAGCCTCTGCTTGCTACATAAAGATTATAAAAATCTAATTCCTTATGAAGCTAAAATTTCACTAAAAACCCCAAAATTAATGCTCAAACATTTCTAATCTCTGATAAATATCTGAACTCCTTCCAAACCTTCTGAAAATTAAAATGTATGAATACTTGGAACACAATGTTGCTTTATCACCTGACATTTGTTTTAAAGCTAGATTATTCTCCGTAAAGCCTAGAAAAATACAGCTAATTATACATGGAAGGGCACCATAACTTGCCATAAAGGACTTAGATGCCACACCCAGAGATTCAAGTTCAATGACTTTTAGTTGGGACAGAATATTCCCAGCTACGGCATTTGGGACTCTTTGCCCTTAGTAACTGTGGACAGGACCAGAGAGTCCACAATTTCACAGAAACCACTCCTATACACTGGGTGACGATACTCACTTTGCCCTTGTGGGTTTCCTGGAGCCACTGGCGAAGTCTAATGAGGCAGCTCTCCTGCAGTGGAGTCAAATCACCCAGGTATCTCTTGATGTAGTCTGCATCTAGTTTGTCTGGAATATAAGTTCCATGACATTATTTACAACAAGGAAGCCTGGAACTTGAGGCTTCCAAGGCCCTTCTGCTCAGTGAGGTTGATGTGTGGTCCTAGACTCTCAGAGGAAAATGAGACTGCGGTGATGGCAGATTTGAGCCAACCACCCTAGAGAACTTCAACTCTGGTCTTTAAGATGAGGTCACTGACTAAACCTCAAGCGAACTTGCTAATTTAATTATCTTTCCCTGATTACCACCGAGTTACATCTACCTGCAAGATCTCAATACTATTCAGGATAGAACAATGGCTACAACAGATATTTATTGACTATTTTAGTTCCAAGTCAATCAATTTTGATAATGATATAAAACAATGGAAAAAAACAAACGAGTGTATCCAAATCTATTTTGAATAGAGCTACAGTGCTCCAGAATACAGGAACTCTTTTTGATACAGTAACATAAACTGAAAGAATGAGATAGTAAAATAAACACAACAAAGAAAAATTCACAAAGTGAGAAATAAAATGTATCCCCAAACAATTTGCCCACCCCCACCACCTGCTGAAAGCTAACACATGGCATAGTATAGCTGCAGAGAAAACTGTACAGAAAGATAAATACCAGTATCTTAACAAAATTTCTTAGTGGTAGTATTTTCATGTGTTTTCTTATTTTTCTGTGTTTTCTGAACTTTTTACACTGGGCATTACTTTATAATTAAAAATTAAAAAGTTGTGTGCATGTATGTGTGTTAACACACTGGAAAGGCAGCACAGAGGCTAAGAGCCAACTCTGGAGCCAGCCTGCCAGGGCTCACTCCCAGCCCTGCCACTCACTAGCTGTGTGGCTCTCGGCAAGTTACTCAATTTCTCTGTGCCTCTGTTAACCCATATATAAAATGAGAATGATAAGCATTTCCACCTAAAAGGGACCATTATTAAATGAATTAATATTCATAAAGTGCTTAGAAAAGTACCTGGCACACTGCAAGCATAAAAATGGTTTGACAATGATACAATTCTGTGTTGAAAGGATTCTTACCTTACATTCAGTAAAGTTACCTTTAAATAACATAAATGAAAAACATTTTCTGGTCTCAATAAAAGAATAACTTGATATAACCCTTTCTGTATATTAGAAAAGTCTAAGTGAAAATAAAACGAATGTGTTCTATCAGCTAGAGGACAAGGGCCAGAAACAAAAGCCTGGTTTTTAATTCACGTAACATCTAATGTCCTGAGGAAACAAGAACAGATTAATTCTGCTCTGAGAATGCGGCACATTAGGACCTACCATCTGGAGTTCCCACCACAGACTCGGGTGCCCCTGCGGGGTTACTGAGGGCCTCACCGCCCAGCCCTTCCTTGAGGGTAGCATCTGGGATGATGACAGCCATTGAAGCAGCTTGTTTCTTGCATGACAATGATGTCTCTGAAGAGGGAGTGATGGAAGGTGGAGTCCAACGGGGTACAAAGGTTATGCCTTCTTCTTCTAACTGCCGAAGGTAGTATTCAATGATCTCTTTTCCCTTTAAAACAAAACCGATTTTAAGGTGAGTATATATTCAACGTTCAAATTATTCATCTCTCATAAATTTAAAAAACACTTATAAAAACTGAATTGCTACAGAATAAATAGAGAGGAAAAAAGCCAAATGCCTCTGTGTTTTTAATTATTTTACTTCCTCTTCTCCAAAGGTTTAGGAAACACAATCTAAAGAGATGCAATAATTTTTTTTGCCTTCAAACAGTTTTGTTTGTTTTCATTGATAAATAATAATTTACATAATTATGGGGTACAGTGTGATGTTTCCATACATGTATACATTGTATAAAATCAAATCAGGGTATTTAGCATATCCATCACCTGATACATTTATCATTTCTTTGTGGTGAGAACATTCAGAATCCTGTCTTCTAGCTATTTTGAAATATACAATATTGTTAACCACGGTCACCTTACTGTGCAATAGAACACCAGCCACCACGGAAAACATTTTGGAGGTTCCTCAAAATATTAAAAATAGAACTACCATATGATCCAGCAATCCTACTACTGGGTATATATCCAAAGGAAATGAAATCAATATGTCAAAGTGTCAAATCTGCACTCCCAGGTTCATTGTAGCATTACTCACAATACCTAAGACAGGAAATCAACCTAAGTGTTCATCAACAGATGAATAAATTTAAAAAAGTGAGGTTGATATACACAATGGAATATTACTCAGCATAAAAAGGAACGAAATCCTGTCATTTACAGCGACATGAATGAACCTGGAGGACATTATGTTAAGTGAGACAAGCCAGGCACAGAAGACGAACACTGCATGTTCTGACTGACATGTGGAAGCTAAAGAAGTTGATCTCACAGAAGTAGAGAGTAAACGGTGGTTACCAGAGGCTGGGGAGGGGAGGGACAGGTGGGGACAGAAAGAGACTGGTCAAGGTACGAAGTTACAGTTAGGAGGAATAAGTTCTGGTGTTCTATTACCAGGGTAAGTCTGGTATTTTATTACAGTAGAGATGAAACACTAATTTCAAGCACTGAATTACCATACTTGTACACAATATATGCTTTATGTTTCAATCCATGTTTCTCTGAATGGGAAAATTCTTTCCTACACAGTGCCCTGAAAATAAAACACACCTCCAAAAAGCACTCCGTAATCCCATACTGATACATCTCAAAACCACAATTCCATAAAAATTGATGAGCAGCAGCACAAAAATGAGAGAGTAAGATCTTCCATGGAATATGAACCTAACAACCCAAGGGCCAGGGACACCTGCGAGCCCACCTGGTAAGAAGATCAGTACAATAGTACCTCCCACCAGCAGACCCTAAGGTAGAACCTGGGGACGCCGAGAGCTGGTTGCTGCTGCCTCACCTCAATTCCCACCTTTACCAGCAATTCCAGGCACAGAATGTCACAGCCAGTAACTACATACGCCTCGTAGCCACGCCTGGTCAGTAGTGCTGTCAGAAGCCCTTCTTTCCAAAGACAAGACCCGGGGCACTGGATTAAAACAGTTCTTCTTCAAGTGGCTGGGACTTCCTGACCCATTTCCAGCCTTCCAGAAAGACTGCCAGCTCAGATCATCTTAGAGAGACTCCTGCCCACCCTTTTCCTTCGAATCCCAAAAAAGACTCACTTTTTTGATGTTGCTGGTATATTGTTTCATTGCTATTTTTTCCACTGTACTTTCAAAACCAAAGAAAGATTTAATATCTAAACTTGCAGACTGTTCAAAACAGGTCCAATCTTCATTTTCAGGGTGAACCTGCAGATAAAGAAAAAATATTCCCACTAACTACACTGACAACTGAGAATATCATGTGTTCCTCAGTTAACTGGTAACCAGAGAAACACTTATTTTATTAATAGTGTTACTATCACGAAAAGAGCAGCTGGAAAAATTACAGAGAGGTTCAAGATCATGAAAAGGTCCAAATAATATTTCTAAAACATTCTAAAAATGCCTATAAAAGGAGAACTTCATTTTCATTCTTGGTTCATTCACTCACTAAACATACTCATTGGGCAGTGTCCTCCCTTACTAACAAAACAAAGATCCTTGTCTTATGTTGCTTACAGTCTAATAGGAGAGACAATTAGCCATAAACACAATAGGTAAGAAAATTACATAGCTGTTGGAAGATAATTGCTATGAGGAAAAAAAAAAAAAAAGCCGAGATAAAAGAATTGGGGTTTGGGGATAGCAGACTGCAGAATTAAATAAGGTGGTCAGGACTGGATTCATTGAGAATGGGACAGCTGAACAAAGTTAGAGGGCAGTAAGACAGTGAGTCAAGCAGAGATCTGGGGAAAAGCAGTCCCGGAAGAGCAGAAGTCCTTCGGGGAAGCAGGCCTCACATCCAGTCAACAACAAAGGCTCGTGCACAATGCAGGAGGGCGAACAGAGATGTGGCTGGGAGAGAACACGGAGCCTTAGAAGCCACTGTAAGGACTCTGGACTTTTCCTCCAAGTGGAATGTGGAGACACTAAAGGGTTTTGACCCCAGAGAAGGGACGTGCACTGAGGTACTTTAAATGGATCACTTTGGAGTCACTGTTGAGGATATACTGTAGGAGGAGAAGGGCAGAAGAAGAGAGACCTAGTAGGAGGTTATTCTAATAATCTGCTAGAAGAAAGGTGGTAAGCCTTGGAAATGGCAAGACAGATAAATGCTTTCGGCTCTAACCTTAAAGGTACATAATATCTTGGTCCTTCAATATATATTTCTAATGTATTATAGTGGGACCAGAAAAAATGTGGCATGTTAAAGTAACATTTAAAAACAAATCGAGGCATCCCTTCACTGCCTTAACTTCTACAACAAAGTAATCCATTCTGCAGTAAACCACTCCTGCTGACCTACTGATCCCACTAATCAGAAATGAGTGTCAATATCTGCTGAAGATCTGCCCTCTAAGACGAAGAGATGCACAGTTAAAAACGATGACCAAACAATCCTCAGAAGCTGAATGTCAGCACACTCTTGTAATCTTTTGCCAAATGACAGATACTCACGGTGTAGCAGCAGTGTTCGTTAATGATGACCCGATTAGAAAACGTTTCATTATGGGCCTCAATGTGCAAAGTACGTTCCCGAGAATTCAGTGAGTTTTTTTGTATAAAATAAACATAATCAACTCCTGCAATCTTTAAAAAAGAAATAAAGAGAAAAGAGTTTATTAATAACACCCAACTACAACAGAAGCTATAAGCATAAATTCATTTTGTCTTCTGGGTAACTGCCTTCAAGAAGTTCCTTTCAGTCACCTTCTTCAACAGTCTGGGTGCATCCACATCCAGTTTGCAGCGCCTTTCAATAACATGAATAGCCCCATCTTCACTCTTAAATTCATTCACAGTGTCACTGTCCACGAACATTGGAATCAAAGGACATGTAGGGAACCTCCTTTCATAGGCCTATGAATTACAAAAACAAGAACAAAAACAAGAGGAAGTGAACAAAGATGCAACCTGACAGTCTCTCAGCTGACATTCTCCCTGGAACAAAAGCATCTCATAATACATGTCAACAGGCTGCATCATAACTATCTGTCTTTACCTCTGAAGTTTTCCTGAAAAAAGAAAAAGACATTTGATGTCCATGCATTGGAAGACTCAACCTACTAAAGATGTCATTTCTCTCCATATGGTTACACAGGTTTAACATAATTGCTACCAATATTCCAGTAAGATTTTTTTTGTAGCTATAGACAAGGTTATTTTAAAATTTATATGGATGATTCCCCGTACTGGCCAGCCACCAAAAAATAAATAAAGAAAAATAATAAAAAATAAAATTTACATGGAAAGGCAAAGGAACTAGAATAGCTAAAACAATTTTGACAAAAAAAAAAAAAAGAATAAATTGGGACAAATCACTCAACCAGTATTAAGGCTTACTTTATGTAACTACAGTAATCAAAACTGTGTGGTACTGGTAAAGGGACAGACCCATAGATCCACAGATCAACAGGACAGATTAAAAACCCCAGAAATAAACTCAAATAATATGCTCAACTGATTTTTGACAAAAGTGCAAAAGCAATTCAATGGAGGAAGGATAACCTTTTCAACAAATGTCACTGGAGCAACTGCATATCCACAGGCAGAAAAAGAAAAACCCTGACCTAAACCTCACACCTTACATAAAAATTAACTCAAAATGGATCATGGGTGTAAATGCAAAACATAAAACTATAAAACTTTTAGAAAAAAATAGAAAAATGTTGGGACCTAGGGTTAGGCAAAGAGTTCTTAGACTTGACACCAAAGTCACAAAACATAAAAGGAAAAATAGATAAAATGGACTTCATTAAAATTTAAAACTTTTGCTCGCTAATGACCCTGTTAAGAGGATGGAAAAAATAAGCTTCAAACTGGGAGACAATATTCACAAACCACCTATCTGACAAAGGACTATATCTAGAATACCTTAAAAAAACCTCTCAAAACTCAGGAGCTAATTGCATAATAATGTAAATATAGTTAACAATCATTAAATAAAATTGATAGGAGGCTGCCGTTGGTTTGGACTGAGCTCTTGCACTGGGACCAACAGACCAAACCAAAATGGAGTTATTTGTGAAGTTCCAAGTCACCAAGACAAAACTAAGTGGTTTATCCAAACTTCAAAGCAATTGAAAGCCAAATCCCCTAGCAGGCAAGTTTTAGCTGGCATGATAAGGGAGTTCCCACTGTTTTCACCTTTACAAGAAAAGTAACTTTGAAACGAGCAATCTGCTTTTTGTTCTGTTTCTGCTTTCCTCAGCCCTCTCTCTTCCATCTATAAAGCCAAACTCCTCTGCTCAGCTCATGGGAACACTCATTCTATTTTACACAATGATTGCCAGCTGCCAAAAAAAAAAGTTTACACAATGAGGTGTTGCCCGATTCTAGAATCACAAATAAAAGCCAATTAGGGCTGGCCAGTTAGCTCGGTTCAGATCCCCACACTGGCCAGCCGCCAAAAAAATAAAAGAAAAACGATTGAGATGTTTAAACTAAACTGGCTGTAATTTTGTCTTTAAACACACTACCGAACTTAAAAATGATGAATATGGTAAACTTTATGTTATGTATTTTTACCACAATTTAAAAAAAAGAACCTTCAACAGTTAAAAATAATACAATGAGAATATGGGCAAAAGACAGGAACAGACATTCCACCAAAGAGGATATACAGACAACAAATAAGCACAAAATGCCCATTAGAGAAACAGATTATTAGGTACCTGCATTAGACCGTTTTAAAAATACCCACAACATCCTCTGAATTCCTGAAATACAGTGGTCAGCATGAGGCATTACCCACACAGCCCAGGCTTGAATTTAAAACACACTGAAAACTTTCCACTCTGTATAAAATTATCTATCCATGTGGACTCATATGTGCATAGACATTCACTTTTACCTTGGTATGCCCAACCAGATGGCATTTATGGTCTCCCAGCTGAGAAGCAGCTAAGGAGCAGCTAATGCAGGGCTTCGGTCCCTCCCTCTACAAAGCTCTGCAGGTGTGAACAGTGGAGTAAGCACCTCCCTTACTCCACGTTCTCTTTCAAGTCCTATCACTCTGCTACTAAACGCATCATTCAGCCACAGGGCAGAGACCAGGTCCTACTTCTTTTTATCATCAGGAGAATAAGGACTTCAGTGCCTAAAAGAGTTATTTTTCAATAAATATTTTTTGCATTGTGGAGTAAAAACTTACTAAACAAACAAATGGAGCAGCCTTTTGTTTCTGTGCTCAATTACCTTGACCAGTCTTTCAGAGATACGTAAAGTCAATGAACTCTGTCTTCTGGCAGCATATGAAAGGTTATGAAAAAGGAAGGTTTTTCTGGAGGGTTATGAAAAAGGAAGACTGCAAAAAGTCGATATATACTTTAGTTATATCGACTTGAATTGCTTATAGATACCAATACTCTAGTTTTTCAGCATGAACTACAACCTAAAAAGTTTCTGCAAAATGTTTTTTAAGCAGCCCCTGAAAAATAGAAGCATTCTAATTTTATTAAAAACATTAATATGTCCTAGCTCTATCCATTGAAAGGCCCTAGAAGCAATGATACCTCAGTAGCAATGAGCAAACTTGGCATCTAGATCTTGGTTTTTGTTTGTTTTTTTACATATATAAATAAGTTACACAGATCTTGGTTTCTAAATACCATTCCCCACTTGGAGAAATGGCTGATTACAAGACGGGAGCAAGGAAATGTCAAAGTGAATCAGAAACATTTCTTACCAGAAAGTGAGGGAGTAATCAAAGGCTGATGGGGACATGTCCAAAGGACATGGTTACTACCCTGAAGGGGCTCCACTCACCAATTCTGGGATAAACTGAGAACCAGAAAGAAAAAAGATGGCAAAGCATTATAAACCATATAGTGTTACTCAAGAAAAAGGGGCAGGGAAGGAAATTTTACAGAAAAAATGTCATCTAATAAATGCAGAAGGAATGACAGATTTAGAAAATCACCATTTTGCAACCACCAATATACAATAACTGATTCAGGCAAGGATCATCAATGGTCAGAAGAGACAGAGTCTCAAATTATCATCCTGCAGATTACTAGTTGACAAAGGGACAAAGGTGCCTTTATAAAGGAAAGATCTCGTAGGCACCACCTTAACCAAAGGATTGAATTTGGGACCAATAATGGGACAGTCTGACAATCTGATGTGATACAATGGAAATATACATGACTTATATTGTCCTCTGTAGTCGTCGTAACAAAAATGGTTAAGCTGAAGCCAATCATGAGGAAGTCACCAGACAAATCCAAATTACAGAACTTTCTACAAAACAACCAGCCTGGACTCTTAAAGAAAAAACTGTTCGGTGTCTTGAAAGATAAACAACAAAAGCAGGGAACTGTCTAGAATAATGGCATCTAGAGAAACAAGACTACCAAATGCAATGCTGCATTAGCTTGTGGATTAGAATAAAAATAGCTAAAGAGAACATGTGGGGAACAATGAGGAAGTATGACCTTGCATTACATATTAAGTAATTTTATTACTCTATCGGTGTTAAATTCCTTGGTTGTGATAATGATCACAGTTATGCAGAAGAATATCTAATCTCAGGCAATACATTCTTTAGTATTTAGATCAAGTGTTATGACATACACTACTTACCTTCAAATGTTTCTACAAAATAAATGTGAGTGCATGTGTATGAAAGAGAGAGAGATAAAGCAACGTGTTGATTTTTCTAGGCGAAATGTATACAGGTATTCACTGTGCTTTTCTATCAACTTTTTTAAAATGGAAATTTCTCAAAATAAAAAGTTGGAGAACACATCAATAAGAAAAAGGCAGCTTGGGGGAAACAAGTCCACGTGTAAAATAAAAAGTGTTTTTATACATGAAAATGTATACATATTTTAGGTTCGCCCAAAGCTCCAGCTCAAGGTGGAAGCAGGCCAGGTATGCAGGACAACACGGACCAGGCGACTTCTCACGAGGGCTTCCCTACCCAGTCCAGCTCACGGGGGCTCTGAGGAGAGAGGCAGGCCCGGAGCACTTGAGTTTTTCAAAAGAAGCCAGCAATCCAGATTTTTAAGTGACGCTTCCTAATTTTTAAAACCCTGTTTGGGCCAAACAGCCCACATCAGTAGGCCATTAATTTTTATCTCTGCACTAACAGAACCTGGGAAGAACCCCATTTCCAACTCTCACTGGGTTCCTGTCACTGTGCCAGAATAGCAGCAGTAAATTCTAAACGTGCTATTTTTTCGCAAACTACCTGCCGTATCAACTAGCCAATTCCTAATCACACTCAACATTTATCAAACACAAAACTCAGGAAAGGCTGAACAAAATGAACTCTTCCAGAAGTCATTTCTTCATAGAGGGGGAAATGTTCTTTAATGTCTTCTTTTTAAAGGAAAAATTACTTTTGTAAGAGAAATTAAATTAACTATTGCAAACATGTGCTCACTGTCTTTGTTTAACATAGCAACTGTTTCAGTAATAAAAACAAAACTAGGGCGTACCAACTCGCCCTGAAAGGAAGCTGCCTCTGCGCAACCCTGCCTCCTCCTCCCTTCCCACACCCACTCAGCCTCTCTCAAAGACCATTTCTGAGCCTGCAATTTGGAAGCTTGGCAACAGTACTTCCAGTTTTTAACCAACCTTTGAATGCAATTTTGACATATTAAAAGCTAGTACTGTGCTAAAGAAAATCATATTTTAGTGAAGGCATTTCAACTTGAGAATTAATGAGCTGAATGCTGCGCTCTACCAGGAAAACCCATTTCAAAGAAATTCCATTTAAAGAAGCCTACCTTTCAACTGAATTGTGATCATATCCAATTTAGCCAACAAACCATGCCAGCTGTTTTCTGTGTAACTGGGATATTCGACGGTACTAGAGATAACCATCAAACTCACTTATAAAAAGATCAGGTTTTATCCTGGAAAGAATAAGTAAATGAAAAAACTAACTATGTCTTAAGTCTCTCAGAAGCTGCCAGTGCTCATAGAAACAAATATTCAACATATCAAGAAAATGTGGCAAATTGACCAAAGTCCCTCAGATTCTGACTCTATAGTTCACTAACTATAAAAATAACATATATACAGAGGGCCAACCATATACAGGCCCTAGACTAAGGATTCCAGAAACATGAACATGGAAGACACAGGAACATGGCTTCTTTAGAGGCGTAGGGTATGAAAACGTCTAACTATAGACAACAACAGAAAAGACTGAGGGAGAAGGCGCTTACCAACTAATGAACTCTATTAACAATAAATTGCCTAAGATATGCAGGGAAATCACCGCAAACTGGGATGGTTAAAGAAGCTTTACTAAGGAAGGACATCTGCAGCGGGCAGACCTGGAGAAGTAACCCAGAGAACATTCCTTGTGGGAGCAGCATCAGCAAAACCAAAAGAGAGCAAAGCATGGACGACCCCAGAGAAGTCTTCCAGACACATTTACAAAATGTCCATTTGTCCTCAGAAGCTGACTCAAACACAAGCAGCTGTACGATGAACAGCTTCAAGAGCCATGATCTGTTGCTGAAACTCAAAAGCATATGAACATCCAAGCTAATTCTAGACAGTGACAGTGGCAACTACCCTGGGAAGACTGCATTTTATCACAATTCAGTCCTGTGTGGGCTCTTTATCCCACCTCTGGTGTCCTCTTAGAAGACTAAGAGAAACTACATCTATTTAGTCCACCAGTAAACCCGGGTTTCAAATTACATGCTATTTGTGAATACATTGTGTTCATGCTTATAAGGTATTTGTAAAAATTAAAATTCATAAAAATGGAGCCCTTTTAAAGAAAAGTTATAATCCAATTAGTTACAGCATACATTCATTCATCCTAATACTTACTGACAGACCAGACACAGTAGCTATTTTCAAGCTAGTAAAAGACCACTATCGGCAAACTAACACCTATAAAATGGCATGTACAATTATATTATCTAAGTTCTATATCTAAAACAAAGTCATCTTCCTCAATCACCAGTCTTCTCAGCAAAACAAACTTATCAAGTCATAACAAACAGACTGGAATACCCTACCCACTGGTAAGATCAAACAAGAAAATATAACAACTACACTAAAACTAAAAAGTATGTAAAAATTTGATATACCCCAAGCCATTTCTCCTAAGGTCAAACATATCTGCAGTTTAAATAATGAACTTCATTTTAAAAAACCTCAAATTCCATGGCCCTAATAACACATTTTTTCCAGAGGTAATATTTAGTCTGGAAAAGTCATTAAATTCAAGCTATGGTGCTATAAGGTCAAAGGAAAGAGCCTCCAAGGGCATCACGAGAGATGCCAAAGTAACCCAATAAAAGAGGTTAGGTTTCTCTTCCAGGACTTTCTCAATAAAGCATGGCTATGATGAATATTGTGGAAGGTATTAATTAGAGCTGAAAGAACAAATGGTAAGTGTGTTGCTCATATACCATGCACAAAAATGTCTGCAATTCCAAGTATTCCAGACATTTTTGACCCAGAACGCATTCTTTTTACCAGCCCTCTCTCCCAATGCCCACTGTTTACCACAGTGGTATAAACCATCTACCTTTTCTTTTGATAAAGGAGTCATTTTGATATATATTACACTACACAACAGAAAGAGAACGGGCAAACAGCCATAAAAAATGTGAGAAATTTTCATTCATATACCCAGTCCTTTGCTCCAAGAGTTCCAAACGTGATATATTTTTGTTAGAGGATAAAAGAAACTTCAAAATTCCTTCTAAAATCCACATCTTTGGGCCGGCCCGTGGCTCACTCGGGAGAGTGCGGTGCTGATAACACCAAGGCCATGGGTTCGGATCCTATATAGGGATGGCCGGTTCGCTCACTGGCTGAGCGTGGTGCTGACAACAACAAGCCAAGGGTTGTGATCCCCTACCGGTCATCTTTTAAAAAAAAAAATAAATAAATAATATAAAATAAAAAATAAAATAAAATAAATAAATAAATTAAATTAAATTAAAAAATAAATAAATAAAATAAAATAAAATCCACATCTTCTCTTAAGAAACAACACATCAACTCAAGGTACTCGTGCCGACTGGGGTACTGGGCCTGCATGAAGGCAAGGTCGTTATATCCCATGAATGTCCATGTCTCCTACACTTAATCAGCACTGAATTCTGCCTCTGCCACCTTCCCTCTACCAGACCTTTATGACACGCATGACTTTATTATAGCAGGCAACAGTGACACAATTCTAAAGGACCTGGGAAAAGTGCCCACAAAATTAAAAGACTTCACATGTAAAAAGTTTTAATTCCACAGAGGTCACAAATATGACTTATCCATGTTATAATATTTTTAAATAGTGCCCTAAAAACCCCACAAAACCCAACACAGTAGTAGGTTTTTCTTCTGACCTCTTAAAATAATCAGGTTAGTGATACCCAAACTGTGCCTGACTCTATTCTGAAAGGCAGTGTTCTTGCAGATCTGATTGGCAAGTGGGATGGGAGTGCTCTGAACCAAAATTATCGTCTCTTCCTAAAGAGCAAGAGAAATTGGTACTAAATACAGTTCTATCCATTTTAAGATTTTTCTGCTATAAATTTTCCTAATCCTTTGGGTCCTAGAAACAAGGGCTAGTACATAACCCCCTCTCCCCACCAAAAAAAAAAAAAAAAAAAAATTCAGCAAAGAAACAAAGGAGGGTGTACAAAGGAGCAGCAGGCCAATGCTAGCAAAGAACTGGGACATCACCTAAAAAGCATGATTGGACAGCTCTGTGCCACCCCACCTCCCCAACACACACAGTGAACTTGTGGTTGTGATTCTCTACTGCACATATGACTGTTGTGTGTCCTATCAAAATTGTTCCTGGTTCATAAGAGAGAACTAAGTATACATGAACATTTCACAGCATTCAGGAAAGGGGTACCATGGTTTCTAAGTATTTGAACCATTGCTATAAGCACAAAACAAGCATGAAAACAAAGAATTAGGATAAAAAGAAAAATTATCATCTAAATCTACTTAAAAATTAGCATATTTACATTTGGCTAAAGGAAGCCTACATTCAGATCTTGCTTTAGATATAATGTATAACAGGAATACAGTTTCAGATATGCCATAACTAACTGGTTAAAGACAATCATATGAGTACTATTCCTTCTCTTCTTGCTGAACCAAACACGTATGCAACTAACTGTACAGCTAAAATCTTGGTTTAACAAGTTCTTCTAGAATACTTTATCTTAAAGTACGTGTATTAGAGTGAACAGGACTGAAGTCATGTTGGAACCTAAAACTGCATGGGCTCTAAAAGATTTTATTATTTATTTATTATTATTATTTTTTTAAAGATGACCGGTAAGGGGATCTTAACCCTTGACTTGGTGTTGTCAGCACCACGCTCTCCCAAGTGAGCTAACCAGCCATCCATATATAGGGATCCAAACCCTTGGCCTTGGTTTTATTAGCACCACACTCTCCCAAGTAAGCCATGGGCTGGCCCTTCTAAAAGATTTTAAAAGAACAGTTTTTTTCTTGGTATGCATTTCTCTGACTTCCCTCTTTTCCCATGGTTATTTGATATTTTGAATTTTGGGTTATGGAGTAAGATAACATTCTTTACATGAATGTAAAGTTGTTTTCCAAGCAGCCTAGAGTTGCAAACTTGCTAGCAGGCATATAGTATCCAGACCTGGGGAAATCAAGGGAGACATCAGTAAAGCTGTGCTGACCCCACTCCTCCAGCAGGACCCTGAGATAACAGCAGGGACAGGAACAGAAACCAGACAGAGCCTTGGTGAGACCTTGCTCCTGGCTCCTTGCATGAAGCCCCAGTGGCTCATGTCTCCCTCCCTTCTGCTTTCATTTCCCACATTCCAGTCCCTCAACCCCTCTTTAAAAGATCCTCGGTAGGACTGGAGGGTTAGTTCAGTTGGTTAGAGCACAGCTTTGTAACACCAAGGTCACTGGTTCGGTCCCTGTAGATATACACACACACAAAACAAAAACAAAAAATAAAAAACAAAACCCCTCAGTAAACCTGAGTCTTGGAGATGGCTTCAGTCTGGCCATCCTCATCCAAGTTTACTGGAGAGATGTGTTAGCCCAACACCTCTCCTCAGGTCACTGGTATTCCTGAATAAAAGCTGACTTCCATTTTCACCAACATTTGACTTTTAAGTGATTTCTTTTTAAAAGGGGCAGGCAGCCAAACTTGGGCTTGGTAACAAATTTTGGCAAGCTGAGTCAGGAGCTGAGCAGCCCTGGTATCACTTGTATTCCTCTTCAAGAATTTCCAGGCAAGACCACCTGGAAACTTTTGTTAACATTATTTAATAGACTGACACAGAGTTAATGAACTTTCAAGTAAAATTATAAATATAATCTAGTGTGCTTGATTAAATACACTTCTCCATTTTAATTTAAATTAGAAAAATAACGCCCATACTTGTTCAACTTTCTGTTATACTTCTGAAAGATCTCAAGATTGATATCTCAGCCTATAGCTTGGGGACTCCATGCTTTAAATCTGCTTACTGTCCTGGAGATAATCATTTAAGACATTTCTGACTGGCTTATCTAGGTACATTTGTCCTTATGCATTGTCACGTGGTGCTCTGTGTCAGATGGTTCACAGCACCCTTGGTGTCAGTAACCTGCATAGTATCTCAAGACCAAAAGAAATACCATTTATTAGGTTGACAGGTCTAAACAACTTAAAAAGCATTTGTGTCCTAATAACTTAGTAACCATTTGAAAAAACAATACACTTAAGTTGAAGGAAAAAATGTTTTTGTTTCATTCTTAACCAGAATTACTTATAAGGATGTGTAATGGTAGATATATAACATTATGCATTTGTCAAAACCCACAGACATGTACAACACAAAGAATGAATCCAGATATAAACTAACATTATCAATATTGGTTCATCAACTATAACAATCATACCATATGAGATGTTAATAATAGGGGAAACTGAAATAGGGAAGTAGGGAGTATACGGAAACTGTATTATCTGCTGAATTTTCTGTAAACCTAAAATTGCTCTAAAAACCAAAATCTATTAAGTTTATAAAAAAAAGGTATCAAGTAATATCTTGGACAAAGGCAAAGACCTATTAACTGTGCTAGAAGAAAACAAGAAGAAAAAGACAAACTTCTTTTAAGAAGAACCTAGAGAAATTCACAACATCATTTATTCGACATACATTCCCTTCCCCACGATAGGCACAGTGCTGAGGATGCATGAACATATGACAAGGACCCTACCCATGAAGAGCTTCCACCCAGGGGAGAAACAAGTCAGAATAGATTACCAAACCAAGAAGTATTCACTGAGAGTCTACTGTATGTGCTATAATCAGTTACACAAAGATTAATGCATTTAATAGGTCCGAATGAGTGTTTCTCCCCACATTAAAATGAGAAAATGGAGACAGAGAGAAGTGAGGTAATTCCAAGGATTAGAACCCAATCTGTCCCACTGCAGATAGTCAGCATTATATTTCAGAGCACAGGCTTTAGGAGAGGAAGACCTGATTTCAAATCCCAGTTCCACCATTAGAAGCAGTCCCTGGGAGGTTTACTTAATTTCACTGAGCTTCAGTTTCTTGATCTTAAACTCACGGCATCACTGAAACACTGAATAAGAAAATGTGAAGTGTTTATCAGGCCCTGCAGAGAACAAATACAATACTCACTAAATGTGGCTATCGTTCCATGATGCACATGAACTTCTCAAGAGGAAAGTTATTGAACACAAAGACACATCAGTCCTAAAGTCCATCTGGGCTATGCACAAAATGAGGGAAAACTTTCTAAAGCAAACAGCTTAAAAAAACCTAAAAATTTTCATTTGACATTTATCTTTTCTACTATACTCTGAAAATGAACAAAATAATATCTGTGTGTTCACCAAACTAAAATGGTAATGATCTCCCCCATAACCCTAAAAACACAAGATGTAAATCTCATGAGGCTTTGTTGGAAACCAGTTATTTTAAGTTTATAATCAGCCAACCAAAAAAAAAAGATCAAGGTATAAATAATAGCATATAGGTCTCCTTCCTTCTATAAGGAAAAGAAAAGGTCAACAGAAGATAGAAAAATGAGGGCCGGCCCGTGGCTCACTCAGGAGAGTGCGGTGCTGATAACACCAAGGCCCCGGGTTCGGATCCCATATAGGGATGGCCGGTTCGCTCACTGGCTGAGCGTGGTGCTGACAACACCAAGTCAAGGGTTAAGATCCCCTTACTGGTCATCTTTAAAAAAAAAAAAAAAAGAAGATAGAAAAATGAACTTATTTCAGTTTAGGCATGGAGAGTAAAATATTCCCCTTATAATACGAATATCAGAAATATATTAATTTAATTAGTTATCTAATTCATTAATTAGCTAAGTATATGATATTCAGTTGCCAGAAGCAGAAAACATGGCTCTGAAGATAAATATGACTCAAGTTGGGAAGAGAGCTTCCATAGAATAAATAGGGAAGGGGCACTAAACAACAGGATGTTCCCTGACAAAGCTTCCAGTTACAGGGAGCCCTGCATCACACTTAATGCTAATGGGATGAACATTTTCACAGAATGAAGAAACACAATTTACTCAGAAGAGAAAGAACTCAAGTCTGGAAATAAATCACTCAGCTCCATTGTGGCCTGAATAAATGTAAACATTAGACTGTTGCTCCCACAGTCCTGGGAGAGTCATCTACTGTTCTCAGGACAAAAGCCTGCTCTGAACAATCTTGCACAATTATCTACCAAAGATCTGATACCACACCAGCACTTATGTCCTCAGGCCGACTACTTTAAACTCAGGCATCCCTAGCAACTTTCTATTCACTCCCCTATAACCACCCCCACCCAACCAATTATCAGGTATGTGACTCAACTGTCCAAGTGTCCTTTCCCTCCGCTCCTCCAGCACTGTCATTTTGGGACTAACATAAACCAGGAGGCATATGGTAGTAAATTAGAGCTTAGGCTCTTATGCCAACAGTCCTTGATTTGAATCCCAGCTGTACCATCTAGAAGCAACAAACTCCTGTTCAATGGCATTCTTCACAGAAATAGAAAAAACTACCTTAAAATTTGTATGAAATCACAAAAGACCCTGTATAGCAAAAGCAATCTTGAATAAAAAGAACAAAGCTGGAGGCATCACACTTCCAGACTTCAAAATATAGTATAAAGCTATAGTAACCAAAACAGCATGGTACTGGCATAAAAACAGACAAACTGACCTATGGAACAGGATAGAGAGCCCAGAAATAAACCCACACATTTACAGCCAAGTAATTTTCAGCAAAGGTGCCAAAAATATACAACGGGGAAAGGATAGCCCCTTCAATAAATGGTGCTGGGAAAACTGGATATCCACATGCAGAAGATTGAAACTAGACCCCTATCTCACCATACACAAAAATCAACTCAAAATGCATCAAAGACCTAAATTTAAGATCCCAAACAATAAAACTACTAGAAGAAACAGGGGAAATGCTACATGAAATGGGAGCAGGCAATACTTTTTTGAGTGAGACTACAAAGGCACAGGCGACTTAAGCGAAAGTACATAAATGGGACTATATCAAACTAAAAAGCTTCTGCACAGCCAGGGCCACTGTCAACAAAGTGAAGAGACAACCTACAGAATGGGAGAAAATGTCTACAAACACACATCAGACAAGGGACTAATATCCAGAATATATAAGGAACTCAACAGCAAAAAACCAAATAACCCAATTTCAAAAAATGGGCAAAGGACTTGAATAGACATTTCTTAAAAGAAGATACACAAATGGCCAACAGGCACATGAAAACATGCTCAACATCACTAAATCATCAGGGAAATGCAAATTAAAACCACAATGAGATATATCTCATGCCAGTTAGAATGGCTATTATCAACAAGACAAAAAATAACAAATGCTGGCTATTATGCAAAGAAATACGAACAGTCCTATGTTGCTGGAGGGAGTGTAAACTGGTACAGCCGTTGTAGAAAACAGTATGGAGGTTCCTTGGAGAACTAAAATTAGACCTACCCACCACCCAGCTATCTGACTACTGTAGTGGACTGAGTTATATCCCCCCAAAACTCACTGAAGCGTGAATTGTGCCCCCCAAGTTTCATATGTTAGAAACTTAGCCCTCATGGTGACTGTTAAGAGGGTGGGAATCCTATTATGGTAATTGAAAGGTGGAGCCTTGAGGAGGTGATTAGATTGTAGGACCGTGCAGTAGTGAATGGATTAAACATAGTGGTCAGGGGCGTGGTTCTGAACATTTTAAAAGAAGAGAGAGGAGAGTCTGCCTCTCTCTCTGCTTCTACCATCTTGCAATGTGAGACCCCTGGGTCACTGACACCACCACCAGATGGACTTTGAACTTCCCAGCCTCAGAAACTATAAGCAATAAATTTTGTTTTCTTTATAAATCTCCTAGTTCCAGGTATTTTGTTATAAGCAACAGAAACAGACTAACACACACCCAAAAGAAGTGAAATCTAAATATCAAAAAGACACCTGTACTCCCACATTCATCATAATAGCACTATTCACAATAGCCAAGAGATAGAATCAACCTAAATGTTCGTCAACGGATGAATAGATTAAAAAACTATGGTACATATAAACAATGGAATACTACTCAGCTATTAAAAAAAACGATTTCCTATTATTTGCAGCAAAATGGATGAAAGTGGAAACCATCATGTTAAGTGAAGTAACTCAGGCACAAAAAGACAAATAACACATTACATCACTCATATGTGGAATCTAAAAAAAAAAAAAGTGGTTCTCATAGAACTAGAGAGTAGAATAATGGTTACATTGGGGCTGGGGAGAAGGAAGAAAGGTGGTTGAGTAACAGGTACAAAACTATGCTATCTATCCTAAGTGAATCATTGTGGAGTATGTGCATGTATTGAGACAACACACTATACCACCCCACGAATATGTACAAATAAATGTTAAAATATAAAAAGAAAGAAAGCCTGACAGACACCAACATTTCAGCAATGGGGAAAAAGTTTTACTGCCCAGCAGGGAACCGAATCAGAGCAGACAGATCAGGGGGAAAGGAGGTTGGGGGAAGGGAAATGGGGAGGACTTAAAAAGCAAAGACTGCAAGCTGGCCCATCAGAAATTAGGGAAGCCACTGGCTGCCTGTCTGAGCACCACTGGCTGCCTGTCTCGAGGCACCACATCAACAGGCTAGGCAACCAGGTCAGGGATGGTCATTTGGCAAGCAGTTTCAACCTGTTTCCTCATTTGTAAAGTGGGATAAAAGGGACTACCCACAAAGTAAGTAGGAGCAATAAATGAGATATTGGCACAGAAGCACCCCCTTAATGCTAGCTATTGCTCTTAGACATTTTATATAGACATTTTATATGTTCTTTAAGTGTTTTGCAAATGGTGGTTCAATGGTAGGATACCTGCCTGCCACACGGGAGCCCAGGCTCGAATCCGGGCCAATGCTGTCTTCTAATTGAACTGTCCGCTTGTTGAGAGCAGAGCCCATGGGGATGGTTCTGCTTCCTGCTGTGTGCTCAAGACCTAGCACACCTGAATGAGCTACGTAGTCCCCTCCAGAAAATAACAAGACCCTAGAGAGCAGAGCCTGTTTTAGAGTCATTTCCCATCCCTCATCACACACAGCCCTGCTCTGCTTCCCTGGTACGTGACTTGTATTCTCAAACTAAATTGCTCTTAAAGTTTTAGACTTCTGAAGTTAAGAACATGATATAGTTGCGTTTGAAGATTTTTAACATCATTCACAAAGCACTCTAAAATGTCCTTCCTGAAAACAGAAAACATGACTATGAGAATCCACAAACACAAAGACTTTTTTTAACCTTTCCACTATGCAGTGAAAAAGCAGTCGAAATGCATACGTTGTGTTGCACTGCACGGCACTGAATTTCCACAGACTAAGTTACACCCAGAAGTTGAAGACATTCCTATACCCATTTTCCTTTCTCAACCTCACCAGTTAATATTACCCTCAATTGAAATGACTGTCAAAGGACTATCACTACTGATTCACTGCATAGAAGGGCTGCCCATGAGTATTTAAAGATACTTGAGCCAACAAGCCACTCATACTAAACACAGATATAAGCAAGAACGTTTATTCCCCTCTCCCTCTTAACCTCTTGTTTTCAACCACTGGTTGGGTTTCAAACAAAACCCAGTTTAAGAACCTGGCTGATTTGGATTCACGCAAGTGTAGCAAAATCTCTATGACTCAGAGAAATCACTTACCAAACTTAAGTAATGTACAAACTGCTTTTAAAAGAGAAACGTTTCTAGGTCCCATCTTCCAAAAAAGAAAAGGAAAAAAAAAAAAAAAAAAAGAAAAGTTTCCCTGAACCTTTAGTGTTGACCAATAATTTTTATTATGCTACTTAAAAAGGTACAAACTAGGTTAAACAAACAAACAAAAAACCTCATAAAATTATAAAAATCCAAACTATAATATGCATTTTTTTTTGGCTGGCCCCCACACCCTTGACCTTGGTATCATCAACACTGTGCTCTAACCAATGGAGCTAACCAGTCAGCCCCTTTAAACTAACAAAATACATTTAAAGAGGAAGATGACAATTCGGTGGACACAAATTGCCCCTCAACGCGAACATGGCACTGAATGGCAGGCACAGCTGCTTTGGAGCTGGACAGGCCCACCCTAGAGAAGCTGCCCATGACTCACTGCTCCCACCACTTCTCTCTATTTAAATCTTTATCTCTACAGCTTCCTGTCTGCAAAGTAACTTGGCCTATACTTGGCGCAAAACACCTCATTTACATATTAATTCCACTTCTCTTTCTGTATCTGCTCTCAACCATGAAAACAGTATTATTTGGTGCCCACAAAATAAACATAAAAGCAAACCACACTGTCTGATAATACTGACTTATAAATTATAAATATGACAGGCATCCAGAACATCTCAATGTGTTTATGTAGTTTTTCGATAATCAATATGAAAGTACAACACTACTTTTAAAATAAAAGTCCAATTCTTGTTAGAAAACTAAAGAACACTAGATTAAAAAATAGAGGTGTACACATCTTTAAATAGCTCTTTATACTAAGATACCTTGTATCCTTCAATAAATCTTGAACGTCAACTGCTTCACATGGCATAAATATTTGAGCCCTAGGCAAACAATGTCTGCAGTGCTATGATTTTATTTTATTTTGGCAGCTGGCCAGTATGGAGATTACAAACCCTTGACCTTAGTGTTATCAGCACCACGCTCTAACCAAGTGAGCTATCTGGCCAGCCCTGTCTGCAGTGTTATGAAAGGTCTTATTTCTCTTAGATTTTCATGTGTTTAATTTTGGATTTAAAGCAATCACAGGATGTTGAAAGGATCTAACAGAATCCAAGACATGCCATTATTTTCAAAAACCATTCCTCACCCATAAAATTTTTGATCTAAGAAAGAGCAAACTGAGTATAAATATATCTCTGACAACAAAATAGCAATTTTGCATATTCCTCCTGAAATTGAGATGGACTTGGCAGCGTACTGTATTACTTCCCATAGCGTAAAAGATAAATTCATGGACTTCAGAAAAGCATTTGGTGTTCTAGGGAATTGCAGCTGTCAGCTTTTAAAGATGCCATGTGTTTGCCCACATAAAAGAATGCAATGAGCTATGAAAATATTATCTAATTTCATGAACCAGAATAAAAACTCCGTGGAGTCAGGAGGCTGATCGTAGGAGTTGGTTTAACCCATCAGGAAAGTATCTATCATGTACTATTTATTAAATGCCTATGACAGAGGTTGTGCATCACAGACCTTGAAGCATTTACAATTTAAATCATACTAAAGAGAACAAAGAAAAGAAAATCCAGGAGTAACACCTTGACTCCAACATTACATTTAACGGTGGCGTAGGGTCATCTGTAGAATTGTCTATTTTTTTCTACTGTCCCATTCCCTTACCACAGGAGCCCACCTTTTCACTTGAGGGATCAGCACTCAGCTCATCATTCTACACCTGCTTCTAGATGCTGTTCTTTCTTTGTTAAGGAACTGACAGCAATGGCAATCACTACATGTAAATTAAAGCTATGTTTTAAATAGATGGAATAAAATACAGTGGTTGACTTCCTCAAGGAACTTGTCTTTTGCTGGAATCTATCAAATATAAAAGAAAAAAAAACACAAACATACAGAGACATGCAATTATTTTTGTTTGACATTATAGCCAAAAACTAGCCTTTAAAAACGTACAACACAGACAACAGCCAAAAGGTGGAAGCAACCCAAGTGTCCACTGACAAATAAATAGATAAATGAAATGTGATATATATACACAATGGAATATTGTTCACCCTTGAAAAGAAAGGAAATTCTGACACATACTGCAACACGGATGAATCTTAAAGACATTATTCTAAGTAAAAAAGCCAATCACAAAAGATAAAATACAGTGTGATTCCACTTATATGAGGTACCTACAGTAGTAAAATTCATAGAGACAGAAAGTAGAATGGTGGTCACCAGAAGGCAGAGGTGGAGGGGAAAAGGATGAGGAGTTGGTGTTTAATGAGTTCAGAGTTTCAGTGTGGGAAGATGAAAAAGTTCTGGAGACAGATGGTGGTGATGGTTGTACAACCATGTGAATATACTTAATGCCACTGAACTGTACACTTAAAAATGGCTAAAATGGTAAATTTTATGTTATGTATATTTTACCATAACAAAAAATTTTCATGTACAGTAAAAAATCTACTCTACCTGTGATGGAGTTTGGGTGTGTTGTCCCCTCCAAAACTCATGTGGAAATTTAATCCCCAATGTGGCAGTGTTGGAAACTGATTGAGTCATGGGGGCACCCTTATGAATGGATTAATGCTCTCTCCCTGGGGGAGGGGGAGTAATGAGTGAGTTCTTGCTCTATTAGTTCCCGCGAGAGCTTGTTGTTTATAGGACCTTGGCACCTTCTCTCTCTCTGCTCTCTCTGCTTCCACCATCTTGCAATGTGAGACCCCTGGGTCACTGTCACCACCACCAGCCGGACTTTGGACTTCCCAGCTTCAGAAACTGTAAGCAATAAATTTCATTCTCTTTATAAATTACCCCGTTCCAAGTATTTTGTTATAAGCAACATAAATGGACTAATACAACCTGATAATTAACAAATGAAGCTATACAAATGATTAAGACAAGTTCAAGGAAGCACATGCTTGTTAGTATAACTTTGGTATCACTAAATAAACTCAAGAACAGTGGTCTAGAGAAGCACATAAAGCAAACAGTCTCCTTCTAGTATACATTAAATCCTTCACAAGAAGCAAAATGTAATAAGTCTACTACCCAGCCTGTTAAAGAAACTATTCCTTTGAAAAATTTTTAAATGAAAAAAAGTTACAACTGAAACCAACCTCCTTGCTTCCTATTCCATTTACTGCAAATTCAAATTAAGGAGAGTTAAAGCAGTGGTTCTCAGACCTGAGCAAGCATCAGAATTATCTGAAGGGCTTATGAAACCAGACTGCTGAGCCCACCCCCAGAAATTCTGATTCAGTGAAGAATCTGAACTTAGAATTGTTAGAATTTGCATTCTAAACCAACTTTGTGTTAAGAAAATTAAAATGAAGATAATAGGCATCTGGGAAAGAGCTTTCTAAATATGAATAGCATAAAACCTATATACCATAAGTACACTAATGGTACTTAAATCAATTTACTTCTTAAAATATGTACCTTGTAGCTTTTAGTTCTGGACTTGGTGGTTTTTGTTTTTGTTTTTTGGACTTGGTTTTTAATGCATATACAAGCATTAAACTAGGGAAAAGAAAAAAATATATTTTATGATTAGGAATACCTAACGTTATGAAACAACTTATTCATTAAGGAAAAACGAATCACATAAAACCAACCTCTCAGGTTTAAACTTGGAGAAATCTTAAAAAGAAAAATTAGATGAACATTCTATCAGAGTCAAGAATTTTACTTAAAATGAGTTTTATGTTCTGTAGGAGAACCATAGAAATGGAATTTTTTATATACTTTGTATTCATTACTATGGGAGAAAAGTCACTCAAAACACCAAAAGTGATACATAAACCAGGACACGTTTTTCAGGTAACTATAGTAATAATAAGCTTCAGTTCACCAAACATAAACTCTATTTTACTCACAAAACATGATCTGCAACAGATTCTTTTGAAACACGATCTAAGTATGAGTAGTAAATACATCTAACCAAAAGAGTATGGTCCAATGTGACCTTTTGCCAAAATTTTCATTACCAGAAGTAGAACAGAAGCAGCACAGCATACATTCCAAAGCTCATTTATTCTTTAGACAAACCTATTCTTGAGGGCCAGATGGTTTGATTCCCAACTTCAAGATGCTTGCAGTGGAGGGGAAGTCCTCAAAGCCAGGCAGAGAGAGGGACCAGTGAGTTAACAGAGCCCTACAATGGCTATCAGCACACAGAGAGGACTCCAACTAGGAGCAACTGAATCCAACCAGTTACAGTTAGCCAGGTAAAAAAGAGGGTGAAAGGTATTCTGAGCAGGTATGTGTGTGTAAAGGCACCAAGGCCATGAAAAAAATGATACACTCAGGAAACTGCAAGTAATTCAAGATAACTAGATTGCGGAGTATGGGGGGGGGGGGGGCTCAGCTGTGGAGATGACACTACAAAGAAAGGTAGGAGGCAGATGAAGTACTCTGGGTACCAAGCTGTAGAATTTGAACTTCGTCATAAAGGTCAGGTGCAGCACTTCAAGTGGCAGGGTCAGACTAACAGTTTAGAGATGTCTCCTGAAGTAGCCCAGAGGAAGACTGGACAAGGTGAGACGGGGCTGGCTTCGGAGTCCAGAGGCTGCTATGGTGAGGAGGGGCCTGGGGCTGAGCCACCAAGGCTAGAGAGGGACAGAGTCAGAACCCACTTAGGAGACATCTCTGCCAGGCTCCAATCTGGTCACCAGTGAGACTGAGGGGTGAGGGGGGGAAGGCTGCCAGGGAAGCCAGTGTTTCTGGCCTGAGGGTAAGACGTGGTGGTGCCACTTGCTCACCAAAAGCAGCATCTCAGAGGAAAACGGAGAACTTTTGAGTGGATTTTAGTAGGTTGGTTTCTACTGGTGTGTGCCTATGCGTGTGTTGTGCAGGCAGGAGGAGGGGGTGAATTCTGTTTCAGATGTACTAAATCTGCCTTGAAATAATGAAATGGAGATGTCTAGCAGGCAGCAGGCTAGGACTCTGGAAGCTCCTGAGAGGCTTCCATGCTGAAGGTAAAGCTGTGGGATCCTCAGCTTATAAAACGACAGTGGAAGCCATAGGTTTAAATGAGGCTGCCCAAGAAGAGATGTGAGGTGAGAGAGAGCTGGATGGCTATTTCTAAAATAGCATTAACTACTAATTAGAACACCTATTATACCCAAAAAACACAAAATGCACAACCAAGGGGTCCCCAAATAGCAAAAGAAGAGAAAAAGGAAGAGTCCTCCTGTATCCAAGAAGGCAAGGAAGTAGGGCAGAAAAAGAAAAGCAATGTATTGGTCCATTTCTGTTGCTTATAACAAAATACCTGAAACTGGGTAATTTGTATGAAAATGAAATTTACTGCTTACAGTTTCAGGGGCTGGGAAGTCCAAAGCGCAGGGAACACATCTGGTGAAGGTCTTGATGGTGGCCACAGTGACCCAGTGGTCTCACATGACAGAAAATGGCAGAGCAGAGAGACAAACAGTTCCTCACACACTCTCCTTTTAAAGCCCTCAGAACCACAGCCATGACCACCATTACTAATCCATTCACTAAGGCACTGTCCTATAATCTAATCACCTCTTCAAGGCCCTACCTTTCAATTACCATAATAGGATGTCCCATCCTCAACATTTACAGTGGGGATTTAGTTTGGGGGAACATTCGACCCAAAACAAGCAAAAAAAATCAGAAGAGGGCCAGAGACTGGAGAGGAAGAGAGCTAAGCATGCAGCTCCCTAACCAAATATACAATACACTTACAAACTGGACGCCATCAATAACTCAAATACTGTAGCGTGGAAACACAGCAATACAGGTCTATGAAATACAGAGCAGATTTCTGAATGAAAAATGGATCCACTATATATAAAATATGTTATATAGTGATACACAATTATACTCCTATATAAAGACTTTTCTTAAAACAAACAAACAAAAAGGCTAGTACTCCTAACATCAAATTGTAGCTTCCAAAAGAACTACAATGCAATTTATGCTTTCTATTACAATGTGAAAACAATCCCACTAGAAATGTACAAAACTGTTTCACTCTTGAACAGGTCAAAAATCAAGAAAGATGGCTCAAGTATAACACTTCCCAACCAAAATCTTCCTTCCAGTGACTCTTTCTGTGGGACCTTCCCCAACCAGCCCAACATCTCTGTCCAGGGCACCAATAAAAGAAGTAAAGAAAAGGGCAAAGACTGACTGACCAGCACAACTGGACACCTCAGACCACTACCACCACCCACCTCCTCAGCCACAGCCACGGGGCCAGAAATCTGCACGCACTACAGAAACCCCGTGGATAAATTTATTCCTCTCAACTTCTTTCAATACAAAATACAAGCACCAATTCAGCAGGTTAAAAAATAACTATAAATAGAATGGCCCAGTTTAATTTGGGAAAAAATATTCTGCATCTTATTTGCAATTCAAAATCACCTACAGTAATCATGGGAACAAAAGGGAGCAGCTGGTTTCAACCATTAGCTTCAATCTCTATCAGCAAATGTTAAAACAGAACCACTAAAAAGGGGCTGAACTGACTGAATTTAGGTCTGTGCCTTCTCCTTGGGCCTTTCTACTGTAATGAACAATTAAATTGGCAAAAGGTTAAGGTAATTGAACAGGACAAATGACCCAGTTTCTCTAACAAATGAATGGAATGAAAGGAAACAAAAGGGAAGGGAGGATGTTAAAGAATAAAGGAGACTTAAGAAACATAATAACCAAAAGCAAATTGTTTTATTTGAAGCAGGATCCAAACAACTTATAAAGACTTTTTTTAGACTACTGAGAAAATCTGAACATGGACTTGGCATTAGATATCAAGGAATTATTAGTACTTTTGTTAGACGTGATAACATGGTGGCTATATGTAAAAGTGAAAAAAGTCCGTAACAGAGATGCATGCTGAAGTATTTATTGATGAATTAACAAGATATCTGAAATCTTTAAATACACCAACAAAAAAACAAGTGGGGAGAATAGGTGAAAAAATATTGGCAAGGAGCCAGCCTGTGGCTCACTCGGAAGAGTGTGGTGCTGATAACACCAAGGCCACAGGTTCGGATCCCATATAGGGATGGCCGGTTGCTCACTGGCTGAGCGTGGTGCTGACAACACCAAGCCAAGGGTTAAGATCCCCTTACCAGTCATCTTTGTAAAAAAAAAAAGAAAAAATATTGGCAAGATGTTGATAATATTGGAACTGGGTGGTGTGTACGTGGCATTTATCATATGATTCTCCCTACTTGTGAATGCTTGAAATTTTCCGTAATAGAAGGTTTTGGGTTTTCGCGGGTTTTTGGTTTTGATTTTTTTTTTTTTTAAACAAAAACAGGTAAATCAGAGAGGCAATGAGCGAAATCTGATCCTGTTTTATTTCCAGCTTAAATATTTTCCTGCTGTACAACTGCCTTCACCCTAGCACATTAAAAACAATTCAGAATGCATAATGTGCTGGTAGCACGGGAGTAAAAGAAGGGAAAAGGCCAGGCTCTGTACAAAGCAGCATGTAATGAACGCAGACCATATTTGTTCAATTTCAAAGCCAAGTAAATCTGACTACACCCTGGTGTTTATTAAATGTAATAGGACTCGCACTATGGTATTCAAAAACTTTATAAATGAGAAGAGCACAATCCCCCACTAAATACTGACCAGGACCCTTAACATATCATCAGAGAGTCTGTAACATTTTCCTCCACTTGAACAAAGTTGGGTTTTAAGACTGCCACCCTGAAAAGTAGACTGCTTATTCATTTGAGTAAAAATGAACTCTATTGCACACTAGGCTGCTTGAAGATCTAACAATACCCTGATTAATGAAAATATCACAACTAAGCCTCAGAAACTTAGAAACCAGAAGCAGAAATACATACAAGTCCCAAGGATGAAATCTAGGATGACAGAAAAAGGATGTGCTTCAAGAAGATAAAAGATGGAATGAAAATATTTCATAAGAACTAAACAATACTGAAAACCTGACATGCATGGAACTTGAGTCCGAGAAAGAAAACAAAATCACTGAAAAGGGGAGAGATGGCTCAGAATATTTTCAGGCAAGGAAGGATGGGTGAATGGATGGAGCTTCAGAGGGCAGCAAGCTGGCAGGTTCCAGCAAGACCTGTGCTCTTCTGCCCCGACCAACCGGAGGAACAATCTCAAAAGAGCTCACGTGGGGAGGCTTTTGTTCCAGAGACACCTGCTCACAAAGCGCTCTACCCCTCTGGCTTTCTGCATACCACACCCTCACTCCACAAAGACCAGACCTTTAAGGAAGAGGATTTCCTGGGGTCCCTGCCATGTCTCCCTAGCTGCTTCACATATGAAATTGGAATGGAGGAAATAAAGTGTAAATACAGATGCCTATTTGATCTAAAAGAGATACACACATTCCTAGGAGAACCATTTACGTACACATAAACTGACTCGTTTCCCTCATATTTAGAGGTGGGAAAAGGGCCGGATCTGAGAAAGGGGGAGGGGGGAGGTGTGGCTGCCACCAGCCCTCTTCTCTACTTTTATACCTGCAGTCTGTTCCACTCCAGCACCTCCTCCTAATACTAGTCACCAGCCTACTTACAAGGTTACAGAGCTAGTCTGTGGCAGGTAGAATTCACACTTAGTCTCAGCAAATCTCTTTCTCTTCCTTTCATCCTCTAGTCTTAATGGGAAGACATGAGGCACCTGAGGGAAAAGGAGAAAGAGCCTAAAAAGCTACAGAACAAACAAAACAAACCACATAAAACAAGAGGATGAAACAAAAACACAATTTGTTGTACTTGGCTGTTCAATCAACAACTGTACACTGGCAAATAGGTTTTTTGGTTATTTAACCAGGAAAAGCATACCACTTAAACAGCCATGACAGCGTTTACCACCAGGGCTTGCATAATTTATAAAGATATTAAAAAAAAAAATTTAGCCAACCTCATCACAAAAGGGCTTTAGGCTCCTAGCAGAGGCATTGGTTAATTAGAGGATCAGAGCATGTTACTTCTTTTCCATGGAGAAAATATAAATCCCTGTCTGAAAACAGGATCAGAGGTACATTTTAGATCTGAGTTTCCACAAACCCATTTACAAAGTCTTCATACTCAAAGTTCATGGGAACAAATAGAAATCAGCTGATCACACACATCTGCGTGCCTACTATGTGCTTAGTACCAACAACTGAGGGAACCAGAGAAATACCAGACAAAGTTACCACCTTGGAGCAACACAGAAAACGGATAGCAACACTGGCAAATGTTTGAGAATAAAAGAAACTCCAGTTATAAGCAAAAGGACCTAACACTGACTACAACATTAACAACGTGTCGGCGGAAAGGGAGAGACACATGAATGGGCATCTTCAGAGGCAGCAGGGAAGCAGCACAGGAAGAATGAGGTCTGAAGAGACAGGTGGGACAGACAGACATCTGAGGCAGAGAAGTGTACAAAGAAGCGGGTGGGGGCAGGAAAAGACACTGAGCAAACAGGGACAGTACAGAAACAGATTTTAAAGTTCTTTTTGGGAAGTTTGCATAATTTATGAAATAAGGTTAAACAGGTAGGGTAGGCCACAGTCATAAAGGGCCCTGACATAAAAGCAAAGGAATTTAGAAGAGAGATGAAAGATAACAGGAAATCACTTAAACAGAGGACTGATGAAAAGGAAAGTGTGGCAGTGGAATGCAGGATGACCAAAAGGGACAAAAGACGTCAGTACGAGAATGAGCAAGTAACCTCTGGTCTCTCCCTCCAAAGAAACAAGGACAGACAGGAACAACAGCAATGGCTGGGAGAGGAAGGGACAATCTAAAGGAGGTGTCTGCTGGGGGACAGAGATGATGAGGGGCTCTGGGAGAAGGACAGCACTATTGAAAGAACAGGGAAACTGGGATGTGTGGCGGGTGAAGAGAGCAGAGAATGAGGTGACCAAATGTGTTACAATAATGGAAAGTCCAGGAAGAAATGGGACTGGACAAGGTTACAGTTTCTGGGATGTATAGAAACTAGTGGAGCCTCTTCTATCAAGTGTTCTCATCAGTCCAAACAGCAGCTGTCCTCAGCAGAAAAAAGAGACCAAGCCTTTGCCTCACCTGTGGCTGGACTGTCATCTTGTTCCTTCTCACACCACCCTCACAAAGGGCACCCTACCCGTCACCCTCCCACGCCGCCCTCCTATACCACCCACCCTCCCACCTCCCTCATTTTTCCTTTGTATCCTTTATTAAGGAGCTATCAACATGGGGGTGGGAGGGAGCTGCATTTGAACACACTGAAGTTTTAAAATATGTGTTTTATCTTAGAAATTTCAAAATGAAACACTCCAACCCAAGCATCTTAGAATTACACCTCCCATTCTAAATTCCTAATCTGTGGGATCATATCATTATGCCCATGTGAGACATAAATCCTTTAAGGCACAATCAATTGGAGTGTCCTTCACTGATTCATTTCTCCTCCCCAAAAGCCAGGCAAATTAGCCCCAGGAAAAGTTTCTGGCTGAGACTAGAAGATTTAAAGATATCTTCATGAAAGAAAGAAAGAAAAGAAAAGAAAAGAAAAGAAAAGAAAAGAAAAGAAAGAAAGAAAGAAAGAAAGAAAGAAAGAAAGAAAGAAAGAAAGAAAGAAAGAAAGAAAGAAAGAAAGAAAGAAAGAAAGAAAGAATTTAAAAAAAAATAAATAAAGATATCTTCATGGACAAGAAACTTCATAAAATGTTTCAGGATATGGTTATTGAGAGGGGAGGAGAAACATGGTATGATTAAAAAAAAAAAAAAAGGAATACTAAACTCAAGAATGAGATCTCTGCCACTAACTGTGTGGGCTTAAATGTCTCTGAGTCTCAGATTCCTCACCCTTAAAGGGGGGCTGAACTAGGTGATTTCTCCAACTAACTGAAACTCTGTAACATTCTGTTTCTAGGCTAATATCTAAAAAAAAGACCACTACCAAAATGCTGCAAATACCTACTGAAAAACCTTCACTTCAATTTTGCTTGGTTAAATACCATTTTTTAATTCAAATGAGTTAATGGGAACTTTAACATGATTTTTTAATGCTATCAACCCCAAAAGAAATGGTAAATTTTCATTAAATCATTTAAAATGCAATTAACATACTTGATTCTCACTGCGCACCTAGGTACAGTGGGTAACTTCTACCTAAACTATTCTCTGGCAATACCAAATTACGCTTAAACTACTGATTAAAGCAAACAGGGGCATTAAGGTGAGTGAGTAGCATTTTCTCCCAGTCTTTCTCCTCCCAGGACCCACATAAGTCAGGACTCAGATCCACCCATCCATCACCGCACACCCTCCACCTGCCAATCTCTTTTGACGCATCAAGTACTATATACTTTTTGAGGTTCTCACAAATACTTCAGTTGAAGCTATAGTTCTGTCCTCACCTTAACTGTATACCTCTTTCCTCACTCTGAATGATGAACTGACAAGATCATTTTCAGAGTAACTCTACTATTGTTTTTCCTCAATGACAAAAAAAAAAAAAAACTACTAAGGATTGTATACCATACAATTACAGTTAGAAAAAGGGACAAATGTCATCATACAAAATCACTAATAACTTAAACATTCTAGTTTCAGAAGGAAAAAGATAACATTTCATTTTCAGATTTAAAAATATTTTCTGACAATTCAAGAGAAAATTAACCACTGCCTGAAAACAAAAGAAGTTTAAAAATGACTTAATTTTAAAAGATTGGGAGCAGCTCAGTGAATTTTGAGTTCTTCTGTAAATCCATACAATTGCCAAGGCAAACTTCACAATTTTGAAAATAATAAAGCAAGAGAAATGACGAAGTTTGAACATTAGACAATCAAAATACCTCTTTATTAAATCTAATGTCTGGAGATCAGTCTTTCCCTCAGACTATCAGAGTTGCATCCAGCCTTTTTTGGGTTTTTTTTTTTTTTTTGGCAGGGGGGATGTGGTGGCTGGCCTGTACAGGGAACTGAACTCTTGACCTTGGTGTCACAAGGCTGCACTCTAACCAACTGATCTATCCAGCCAGTCCCATCCAGCTTTTTAAACAATACTTAATGTTTTGGAAAACATAACTCCCCATCATGGTGCATGTCCCACCTCACCCTCTGCCTGCAGTCCCCCAGGCAGTGGGGCAGACACTCTGCTTTCCACCACATGAACCCCCACACCTCTTCCCCCAACTCCAACAGCCCAGCTAGGTGAAAAAGGGTCAGGCAACCCACCCAGGACAGACAATCCACAAGCTGGCCAGTAACCTGTATCCTAGGTCCAGGCGGGGGAAATGAACCAGATCAAGTTTCTCTCAAGAATGTGACCTACGAAATGTGACAAGAATTGGTCAGTTAGAAACTAAAAGAATGAGACAAGAAATGCCACAAAATTGAATTGGGGCTAGAAGGGTTCTGGCCAGCCGAGAAAGCATGTGACCTGAGGCCACAGGCGAGGGAAAACCAGGAGAGTGCAAGGGTGGCGGAAGGAAAGAAAGGCTCTAGCATACAGAGGGATGCAGGGTCCCATGGGGGCAAGTTCTAGGGACAACCGCTGCCGAGGCCCTCAGAGCTGCCAGGAACCACTATCCAACGCTAGGCTCTCGGAGCTCACCCTCCAGTTCAAATTCCTGGAATTCTGTGCAATTCCTATCATACCACATGTTCTCCCACTATCAAAACTCCTTCTCTAGCTGGCTGGAGTGGGTCTTTGCTCCGTACAACCAAAAGCCAAATCAGAACCACAACATGCAAATAGGAAACAGCCTTTCTGATAAGTCAATAACATAAAACACAGAACTTTTTAAGAAGACGTCCACACTCACACCTGCAAACAAAAGTCTCACACCTGACAGAGAAGGGGGCACAAGGGAACCCTCTGAGGTAATGGGTGAACATGTTCTGTGTCTTCACAGAGGTGTGACTGACTCGTGTTAAAACTGATCAAACCATACACCCAATGTGACATTTCACTGGATGCAAATTATACCTCAATCAAAAAAACCCAAGGAACAAAAGCACCTCCCCTAATCTAAATTGTTCCCTGAAGAGGACTTGCATTTTTGTTTTTCAAAACTGTATTGATCTAAGGGCCGGTCCGTGGCTCACTCAGGAGAGTGTGGTGCTGATAACACCAAGGCCATGGGTTCGGATCCTATATAGGGATGGCCGATTAGCTCACTGGCTGAGCGTGGTGCTGACAACACCAAGCCAAGGGTTGAGATCCCCTTACTGGTCATCTTTAAAAAAAAAAAAAACTGTATTGATCTAGATAAATCTCACAAACAAAATGCTGAGCAGAGGCAGCCAGATGCAAAAACACTTGAGTTTTTATTTATACAAAGAACAGAAACAGGTAACAGTCACCTACGGGGACTGGCCAGTTACTCAGTTGGTTAATGCATGGTGCTGATACACTAAGGTCCAGGGTTCCATCCCTGTACTGGCCAGCTGCCAAAAAAAAAAGAAAGAAAGAAAAAAGAAAAGTCACCTATGATGTTAGAAGCCAAGATGGTGGCTAACTTTGAGAGGGTTGGGGAGTAGGGACCAAAAGGAGCTGAGCAAGATTTCTTACTGGGCCACTTATGTTCTGGTTCTTGAGCTTGGTGCCAGTAACACAGGTGTGCTCAGTTTGACATATGTTCATTAGGGTGTATGTTCATGATAGATGCATTTTCTTTCACGTACAGAATTTTCCTGTATGTATACCTTAATAATAACATAAAAAAGAGAGAAAGACAAGGAATATTCTATAGTAATTTAACAGTGAATGGAAGGGCCAGCCCATGGCCCACTTGGGAGAGTGTGGTGCTGATAACACCAAGGCCACGGGTTTGGATCCCTATACAGGGATGGCTGGTTAGCTCGATTGGGAGAGCCTGGTGCTGACAACACCAAGTCAAGGGTTAAGATCCCCTTACTGGTCATCTTTTAAAAAAAAAAAAAAAAGTGAATGGAAAAGATTTGTTTTGTTTCACATGTAGTAAAATGCTTATTTTCCTTGAAGCCAAACTCTTCAGGTAAATAACAAAAAAATTAAGACTTTATTTACCCCCTTTGTGGAATTCTAATTTGACTCTTGGATTTGATACTAGGGAGAAAAACTCATTCAATGGAGTAATTTGAATAAATAGCATAAGTAAAACTCCATCCTATAGTGCTTAGTTCTAGGACTACCTAAAGTGAATTCACCCATAACCAGAGCACTCTTCCAAAGCAATAGCAGAAGGAAGAAACCACACTCCACATCCCTTTCCTACTTAAAGAAAAAAAGAGGAAAATCCACAGGAAGAAGTATTTAGTCAGAATCCCACTTCTGTTTTCAAAGGGAGAATTAACTCAAATTCACACATTACCCTGATGTGCAGTTTTTATTTATTTATTTATTTATTTTTTAAAGATGACCGGTAAGGGGATCTTAACCCTTGACTTGGTGTTGTCAGCACCACGCTCAGCCAGTGAGCGAACCGGCCATCCATATATGGGATCCGAACCCGGGGCCTTGGTGTTATCAGCACCGCACTCTCCCGAGTGAGCCATGGGCCGGCCCCCTGATGTGCAGTTTTTAAAAACATGTAGATTTTGATTTTCAGAGGCTTGTATTTTAAAATCATTTTACAGACTCTAGATACAGTTCATAAGAATAAAAAGAGAATATGTAAAAGTGAGGCAATGTAGACAAACAATAAACACTAAGTTTACAGATCATCAAATTCTAATACTTAAAAATAAGAAGCCAAATAGTAAATTGAAATGTGAAGTACTTACAGCCATAACTAATTCAAAGGGGTGTTTATACACCCTCACTGGTGACTGGTATTTTTGCACCATGATTGTAGTATAACAGCAATCCTCTCACTCCTGCAAAACATAAACATATGTGATAAATAACCATGATACAGAAAAAAATTAAATCTGCACTGACACATCATATTCCATTCTAAAGGTAGAAAGGGACCACAACAGATCATGACTCTATGCACGCAAAAATCAAAAGTTGATACTTAAATACACAAGGTAGAGGGAGGTAATAAGAAAAGGCAAAGAAAGCCCCAGTGGGCCGAGCCCGTGGCGCACTCAGGAGAGTGCGGCGCTGGGAGCACAGTGACGCTCCCACCACGGGTTCGGATCCTGTATAGGAATGACCGGTGCACTCACTGGCTGAGTGCCGGTCACGAAAAAGACAAAAAAAAAAAAAAAAAAAAAAAAAGGAAGCCCCAGTGGAATGAGGTAAACAGCACTGGTCTGTGGATGGAGGACTCCATTCCCCTTATCAGCATCACTGGGCCCCCGCATTGGGTTAGATGATCTGAGTCATTTCCAACAACGAAAAGTTACGTTTCAATTCTAATAACCGATAGAATGAGTGCTTGAATCATTTTCTCTGGAACAACTTCTAGCAGCAGCCAAATGAAATGGTAACATGTTAAGATATTAGCTCTGGGGAAACACGAAAATAAAAGTGGAAAAAAATACTATTTTATCTCAAATTATGGAATACTCCTCGAAAGCCAGCTTCAGAGGAAACTTTTGTCAATTCCTTTCTCCTAACTGTGTCCACTACAATTTCAGGGACCTGTCTTCAAAATGGCAGAGATGCCAAGTACTCTGGCTAAAGAAGCTCCACTGAAATCTCCAGCCTCAAATAGCTGTGATATCTGCAAGTAATCGATGCTCAAGCTTAATACACATGTCAAAGAACCCTCCTGCCAGGTACATACTCTCGTCACATTCCAGGTCGCACTCCAGTGTCAGCCTACGTGGATTTTCCTGAAAACACACTTGTATTCAGAAGCCTCTGTGACTCTTTACTTCCCTACTAAAAAGGAAGAAAAATAAATGCAATATGCCTACCTATCCTGCTGAGGATAATCATCAAGAGTGTTATTTTATGCTGAATATGGTGAGAGTATATTCAAAAGTACAAAACTGAGTATCCACAAGGAGCCTATCTGACAAAACTGCTAAGAAATAACCCTGCGTGACCTCAAGCAAGGCACCCAACTCCCCTGGGACTCAGTTATACCTCTATAAAACGAGGTTTTGAGGGAGGTGATCTTGAAAGACGTCCAGCTCTAACATCATGAGAATCAGAGCCAAACTCCCAAGTTCTCCAAACTCAACCTGAGCCTTCATTAATCTTGATTTTCTGGGACTGACAAGTCCTGGTGCGCTGGGACCTCGTTCTATTTAGTTTTGTAGACCTTACAATGCCAGTGCACAGCGAGAATCTAATAACCTGTTTAAAATTTATTTTAAGGTATTTTAAAACTAATCCTAGATAAGGGGAGGATGATTACCGGGCACAGGTAGGGGTGGGGAGGAGATGTAAAAAAGCCTAACGCCCATTTAAGCAACTGTACCGTCCACTCAGGATTCCGCCGCCTGGCAGAACCCGAAGCGACTACACTAAAGGACCCGCCTATTTCACGAGCCTCTGAACCGCTGCCAGCTCCCAGCTTCCGATGCTCTCTCTGGTCCAGATAAACGCCCTGCGCGGGCATCCGGAGTGACAGCGGCCAAGTGGCATCCAGGACCGGGGCCGCCTCTAGTGCATGACAATTGGTGTTTCAAAACTAGTCAGTGGCCAGACCCAATGAACACACCCCGAGCGGGCTCGAGGGGCGCCGGGCACTCGGGACCCCTCAGGAGAGGTCCAGTGCGGCTGCTCCCGGCGGGGACCCGGGGAGGTGGGCCGGGGGCTGGCTCCGGACCCCGAACTCCGCTCCCCGCCAAGAGGGGCCCCGGGAGCGGGAAGTCCGGGGGGGCGGCGGGAGGAGGGCCCGCTCCGGGCTCAGGCCGGGGCAGGCCGGGCGCAGCGGGCGGGCGGGCGGGAGTCGGAGGCCCGCCCGGAGGCGCCGGGCCCGGCGGGGCGGGGGCGGGGGCGCGCTCAGAGCCCTCCGTGGCGACGCGTGCCTACCTCTTGTCAGAAAGGCCGGGCCCGGGACGCGTGGCGGCGCGGGGCGCTCATGCCGGCGGCTCCGCGCTGCGGTGGCCGCTCCACTGCTCGGCGGCCGCTGCTAGTCCGCCGGTTCCGGGGAGGGGGCCGGGGGGGGGCGGGAGCTAGGAGGGGCGCGGCGACTGCACGAGTGGTTGTTACGGTGACGGGAAGGGCGGGGCCGGGCACCGACAGGAGCGCGCGTGCGCGAACGCGGCCGAGGGGGCGGAGGCGGGAGCGGGCGACCGTTGCTAAGGAGGGGGAGGGGGTGACAGCTGGGACTGAGACTGAGGTGCGCAGGCGCGAGCTCAACACCGCCGGGCGTGGGAGGAGCTTGGAGAAGGCCTCGCCCCGGCGCAAAGCGGGTCTTGCCGGGCGGCCTGTGGCTCCTCCCAATTTTGCGTCACGGGGCGTGGCTCCTCGAGGGGCGGGGCTCCACGTGCAGACGGCGGAGGTGGAGCGAGACCCAGATCGCCTGCGGGCGGGCGCCGGGAGGGGTTCCGCTGGGCTGGGACGGGAAGTCGCGAGGTGTCCAAATATCCCGGCCAGGGTGGCGGCTGGGAGCCTGCCCTGATGCTCGCCTCTGGCCGGCGTGGAGGTTCCCCCTGTGCTTCCTCATTTTTTGTTGACTGCTCAGAAGAACAAAAAAAAGTTGACTGCAGCGCCCTGACCGCATTCTTGCCGAGTAATGGAGATGAGACAAACACAGGGCTCAGTGGAACCCAGCAGCAGCCCTGTCACAGTAGTCACACAGCCACGGCAGTGTCAGCCTGTGGGTTCCAACTCAGACACGAGTCCAGGTCTGCCCTTCAGCAAGACAACAGCATTTCCAGCTCCAATTTTAAAACCTAAGTGTGATACACATTGAAACATGCAGGAGTCCCTAAAAAAGGGACACTTCGCATATCCACCTACACCACAAAGCTGGCTTTACAGCAAACCTACAATTTCTCCATCAATGTCACTGTTGTTCCGTGCACACTAGTCATCTTGGGTGGCTGTACATTTGACGTTGCCATTGCACAGAACGTTTTTGGAACTGTTCTGGAATTTCCTTCAGGGCTGGTTTACCAGCCACACAAGCAAACCATTCATTACTTGATCACACCTTGTTATTCAACCCAAACCATCATTTTCCAGCTTAATCACTAACGTCATCCACTAGACTCAGTCTGACTGGCTTTTGCCTGTTGGTAGAAATCACATCCACTCTCAAGAGAAGCTTTGAAAAAGAGCCAACCCAGGTATGATCAGCCTCTTGATAGGCATAAACAGCAGCACCTACTGAAATGGTCTTGCCAAAAAATCGACCTGATCTGATAAGCCTCTAAACGCAACCACCAATTTACAGGAAATAGAGAACAGAGGAACATGCTAAATGACACCATGGGAAACAATGGGCGAATTACAGACAGTGGGAAACACTACAAGACAAATATTCTTTTTCAAATAAATTCCAAAGGAAAAAAGAAGAGAAGGGCCAATCTATAGATTAAAGGAGACTGGGAAATTTACTGAGCCATATACTTAGGATTTGTAGACATTTTCCCATTTCCTAATTTTTTAATTAAAATTTTGGAAGAAAAAAGACTTGAGTCATCAACCAAGTCCAACATACGAATTTTATTTCCATCTTGATTTGAACAAATAGTAAAAATTTTTATAAAACAGGTTTAAACACTATTTGAACATATAATGCTATTAAGAAATTATTATTAATTTTGGAGGTGGGATAATGATATTATGGCTAATATTTTTATTTATTTATTGGCAGCTGGCCAGTTTGGAGATCTGCACCCTTGACCTTGGTGTTATAACACTGTGCTCTAACCAACTGAGCTCACCGGCCAGCCCATGGTAATATTTTTTAAAGAAGCCTTATGCCTAGGACTTAAAGATGTTGAAAAAAAAGAATCCTTATCTTATAGTGATACACACTGAAATAAATATTTTTGGGTGAAACGATATGACATCTGGGATTAGCTTCAAAATAATCCAGATGGAGAAAGAAGGTGCAAGGGCATAGATGAAATAAGGTTGGTCCTTACTTGGTAATTGTTCATTCTACTATTCTGTCTACATTTGTGCATGCTTGAAATTACCCATAATAAAATATTTTTAACAAAAAAGACAATTTGTCCCCATCGAGGATGGCAAATCAAGATGTAATTAATTACAAAAGAGGTATTCGAAAATGTCTCAAGCAATAGCAATGTTATCAAGATACACGAACAAACTCACGAGGTGGATAATTTGAAGAAAACAACACTTATTTAGATGTATAAATTATGGTACATTTGACTGTTTTTAAATTTGGCAGGTGTCCAAAATCTACAAGAAATTCTATGGAGCAACATGCTGCAGAGTTAAATGAAAAGATCTAGTCAGTCCTCATTCTTTTCACTCATGTGCATGGAGCTCTTTTTATGTGACACTGTGTGGGGCATAAAGATGACTATGGTATGGAGTGGGGAGTAGGGAAGTGTACTGTGATCAGGTTTGGCTGCCAGTGACCAAAATCCCAAAGTAAAAGTGTCATGATGAGATAAAAGTTTAGGCCCCTCTCTGTGAATGAAGTCTCTGTGGTATAGCACTTCCACAATCACCGCTGACTCCCCAAAAGACCACCAGAATAACCTGCCAATGAGCCAAAAACAAAAGTGATTAAACCAACTGCAGCAGAAAAGAGCACCTAACACTCTTGGTGCATCAGAAGGGGAAGGTCCAGATGGAAGTTTCAGGGTCTGGAGTCTTGGCTCAAGTGCTCAAGGCAGGTCTCTAAATACTGAGATCAAAGTAGGCTTGGGCCAGGTTTGTGATGTAATGGTTTAGGCCTGGTGGGCACAACTTGAAGATTCGAGTCTTGATGAGTACACAGTTTGACAAGTGAGTTTGCCCAGGTGAGCAATCTATCATCCTGAGAAGGTTATTTGCCAAGATGAGCAAACTTTTGTTAGAGTAAATTATTTTCCATAAATTTCCTGAAGCAAACAGTGAGTTATTGGTTTACAGGCTAATCTTCCTGAGCAAAAAATTTCTTGGATCAAATAGTAACTCATGTTGACATGGGAAGTCTTAGATGTCAGTCCTGATAATGAAGCTCTGTGGATGCAGGTGGTCTTGTTTCTCGTCATCAGGGACAAGGGTTCCTTCTGTCTTGCTGCTTTGCCATTATCCCAATGTATCTTCCACTTCCAAGGGTGAAGAACATCAAAGCTTCTCCCTTGAAGCACATTTCCTTGACGTAGTGTGCAGGGGCACTGACATACACACACACTTCCCCTTACATCCCATCGGCCAGAACTTAGTCACTGGGGCACACCTAACTGCAAGGAAGGCTGGGAAGTGTAGCCTGTATTCCAAGTGGCCACGTAACCAGCTAAAAGTTATGAGTTCTATTATTAAGAAAGCAGAGGATGGATACTGGTGGGAACTAACAGTCTCGCTCATCAAGGTTGTAATCTATTAAAATGCAGTGTGAATGTGTATTTGAAAATTTTCAAAATAAAAGGAGGAGGAAATATGCAGAATGATAAATGCTATAAATGAGAAATGGAGAAGTTGCTATGGGAGCCAGTGCCCAGGGAGTTGAGGAAGGCCTCACAGAGGGGAAACAGTTGAATGGGGATATATCTGTAGTGGATTGACTGTCCTCTCCAAACTCACTGAAGCTTGAGTTGTGTCTCCCAAGTTTTATGTATTAGAAACTTGACCCCCACTGTGACTGTTGGGAGGGTGGGAAATCCTATTATGGTAATTGAAAGGTGGGGCCTGGAAGAGGTGATTAGATTGTAGGACCATGCCACAGTGAATGGATTAATAATGGTGGTCAGGGGTGTGGTTCTGAGGGCTTTGAAAGAGCACATGAGAGGTTAGTCTCTCTCTCTCTGCTCTGCCATTTTCTGCCATGTGAAACTCCTGCATTGCTATAAAGCCACCACCAAAGAAGACTCACCAGATGTGGTTCCTGGACTTTGGACTTCTAGCCTCTGAAACTATAAGCAATAAATTTCATTTTCTTATACAGTACCAAGTTCCAGGTATTTTGTTGTAATCAACAGTTACTAATACAATACCCAAGGATGAAATGAAGTTACTGGTGGGAGTACTGTGTCGCTCAGGTGTGTGCATGTGTGTGTGTTTGTGCGCAGGTATACACAGATACAGAGAGAAGACCAAGGGCAGAATTCTGAAAAACTCCAAATATTGAGAGTCAGTATATGGGCAAGAACCAGGGAAGGATGCTGATAAACAGCTAGAGAGGTGAAAGGGGAATCAGGAGAGAGTCCTGGTCACCAAGAGAGAGTTTAAAATTGTGTGGGGTCAACAGAGCCAAAGGCCAAAGACGTTAAACAGAATGAGAAATAAGAGAGGTCCCAGGCATTAGAGGGTCACTGGTGTCCTTACTGGACATGAATTCAACAGGATTCAGGGATAGAAGACAGACTGCAGAGGATTGAGAGAATGAAAACTAGGAAGGCAAATGTAAATACTCAAGTCAATGTGATGGAACCCAATCTTTTTACAAACAAACAAACAAAAACTTTAGAATTATTCCTGCATCGCAAGTTTTGCTCAAGTGGCACTGTTCCTTTCTCTATTCTCCAGGCTAACAGTGTGATTGTAGGCTGAAATGGGCGAAGTTAATGCAAGTCCCTTCACCAAACTTGTCAATTACATTGGGTAACAAACAGTGAAGGGCAGACTGGGGGGCTGGAGCACGTCAGTAGCCATAACAGCGCTGCTGCCCTTGTCTGTAAACAGCACACCTCTCCTCATCCTCAGGCAGGCTCTCTCTGAAGTCGTATTAGGAGAGTGTTCTGAAACACCTTGAGTGTGCCCCCAGCTTGATAAGCATTTTTATTAGTAAGCTCCTCACCTGTCTGTTGTCACCTCTCACTTGGTAGATGGAAGCTTCGATGGGTGCTATGTAAAGGCCACACTTATCAGATGCCCTTGGGATGGAGGCCGAGGAGTCCCACATCCTGGCATCCACAGCAAGGCCCTCCGGCTCCTGTGGGTTGCTCAGCTGAGTCCTCCTTAGGAACCTAAGCCTGAAGCTGTCATTCTATTTGGTTGCCTCTGGCTGACATGAATGTGCAGTATCAACAGCCCGCTCACACCTGTGAGGGCACCAGCATGGGTGGACAGGAAGTACTGTGGCAGACTACGTCTTCCCCAAAAGGACTAACCCGAGGTGGGGACACTGTTACTGGTTCCTTGGGCCAAATCTTCTCCGTTGCTCTTAGGGCAATATTAGGAGTCATCTCAAGGAAAGCATGGGGAGTTGGTGACACAAGAGGATTAGGTGTGTAGATTAGGGGAGGGTCACTGCAGGAAACACAGTGGGAGGCCAAGTGATGGTCTTAACTAAAATTTCACCCTCCAGAGCTCAACCTCTTCACCACTGCAGCAAAAGAAGCCGGAGATAAGTCTGAACAATTCCTTTGAACGATGCTAAGAGTCAAGGTCAACAAACTACCAAGGCTGTGCCAAAATACCCAAGGCACTTAGGTCCTATTCTCTGGTGGCCTTAGCTGCTCTGGCATTTGTGCTTCCACTTCAGTCAGTTACAAGGACATGTCAGGGCCCACTTCTGGAATAGACCACTTTAGCATTTGGTGGTAAAAGAGTTAACAACAGCCTTGCGAGGCATGACAGATCCTTCTGACATGGCCATCTGGCAGTTTCCAGCTAGGAAAAGTACGGAAAATGTAGGCTACCCTACAGGCACAGTTTCCTAATTGAGCTCTGGCAGTAATCCAGTGACCTTAAGCTGATACACTGCATCATTCCCAACCTGGGAAAACTTTGGGCCAAGAAGCCAGATCTGCAAAAGTTATCACTCTGCCTTATATGTTTCTAAAATATTTCATTTCAATCTGAAGAGGCAAAACTCCGTATAACCTCGTTGGTTTCCCCGCCTAAATGTTTTCTCTGTCAGGGCACACAGCACACCGCTGGCAGAATTCTCCCTCAAAAACACAAACTCACTCCCTTGCTCAAAACTACATTGACTACAGAATGAAATGCAAGCTTCAAAGTCTGCCATTCAGGGTCCTCTATAAATCTTGTCCCCAGCTTTCCTTGGTCCAGAATGATTTTATTTCATCTCCACTCTGTTCATTTATTCACTCTTTTGTTAATTCAACAAACATTTATTTAGCACCTTAATTAATTCAGATACCACATTGAGCGGTGGAGTATTGGGCTGGCCAGTCAGCTCAGTCAGTTAGACTGCGGTGTTTTAACACCAAGGTCAAGGGTTTGAATCCCCAGCCAATTGCAAAAAAAAAAAAAAAAAAAAAAAAAGCACTGGAGTGTAGGAAGATTCACTACATAAAAGCAGATTTTCCTTCAAGGTGCACAGCCCACTGCATAGGACAGACACTTAAACAGTGAAGACCCAGCCTGTGAAGCTGCAGAAGTCCCCGCTGCTCCTCCCACAGGCTTCTGCTGATGCCTCTCTCTACAGGCCCACGCACCTTCCACCTCCATTACAAAGCTGTTGCCTTAACCTAGACTGTGAAAGTCCTGGGTCTGTCTCTTGCATCGAATTGCAAGTTGCTTGGGTACTGGGACCATAGCCTCTCATTTTCCTCACTTCACACAGCACCTGACACTTTCCAGAACCCCACTAAATGTCAGTTGGGTTGAACTAGATGAGCCTTCAATTAGGCCCTTATTCTGAGTGCATTAAACACATCTCGCCATCACATGGACTGCGCTGAAGCATCCTTGGGGTGGTGCCTTCACCCCCACCCCCAACTTTAGACAGCACTCCCCTACTCTGTGTCACCAAGCAAGGACATGAAGCCCAGGGAAACAGCTAGGCGAAGGCAGAGAGTTTCTAGCGTGCATCTGATAAGATTTAGACTGACAAAGGATGACCTGAGGCCTTTTAGATAAATAAAAATAGCCAGCCTAATAATACTTCTTTTGGGTTTGTTTGTTTTACAAAATACAGTCCTCACTTCACCTCCTCTGATGCAGCTGTGTGGCCCTTTCTTCCCTATGCTAGGTCATGACCTAGGTTAGCAAGCCCAGCAATAGCCTGGGCTGTTGCCAGCCACAGAGCTGGAGGTGGGACTGGACTAGGCCGAGAGGAAGGAAGGGAGGCTAAGGAAGGACAGAGAAAGGCTTCATAATAACAAGAGAGTCAGATCCCCTCTTCCCCCGGCCACCAAGAAAGTAAAAACACAAGGGGGGACCGGATAAGGAATAAAAAGCAGAGGACATTAAGTCCAATTACTTAAAGCAATCTTCCCAAGGCTAACTATGGAAAAGAAAATCCTCTTCTACCTTCAGGGTTATTTATTTTATTTTTTTTAATTTTTATTTTTTGATCTTTTCTCCCCTTCAGTTTTATGGGCAGAGACTGAACCACACGGGACAGACACGCACATCATCAGAGGCCAGAGCTCTCCTAGTTTCTCCTTGACATGGTTGCAAGAGGGGACCACTCAGACCCCAAGATCTCCTGTTTCACCATGAGAGGGTTTCCTTATCTGGGGTGCATCCCACTACCAGGCATCCTACAGCCCTGCCCTGGAAAGTTCTGTACACTCAGTGTGACCTCCTGCTGAGAATCACACATCTGCTCATCTCACGCCTCGCTGGAAATTCCATCTCACATCCCACCCACCTAGACAGGGCCTGTGTGCCTGACTGAGCCATTTCAGAAACGCAAAGCAGCATTTAGGGTTTATCTCCTCCAAAGGAAAAAAAAAAATTTTTTTTAAATTGGATGTTGATGGAATTTGGTGTCAGAGAACATATCTCACTGGGTTATTAAGTTCAGATAAAAAAATGTTCATGAAAACACCGTGTAAGTGGTTAGGCTCTATGTGAATGCTTCCCACAGCCAAGCATCCTACAGCTCTGCCTCCGGAATGTTCTGTAGTCATAGGTTATTATTATCATCCTGCCTACCCCTCTAGCTGGTTACCGGCATCATCCTCTATATTTAGATAAATCCTTCTCCACCTTAAATTTCCCCCAAACAAAACAATATGAAAATTGTTCAAAAAATCAATGCTCATTTGCACAGTTCTTCACACAGACATACTGAAAAAAAATACAGGGGTCTTTCCTGGTAAACCACCTTCCATAATCACGAGCTACATGGGCTGCATGAACTCCGCAGGGTCGGGGGCTCTTGCAGATATAGTCTTCCTGCTTAGCTGGGCACAGCAGCCTGATACCTCTCCAAGTTCAGAAAGCTCACTCAACTTTAAAATGCTGAAGTGCGAATGTATAACTGGGCCTGAAAGGGACTGTGGCTGCCAGCTCTGCCTCTCACGGTGGCCTCTGGTCAGGTGCTGTGCTCGTGCCCAGGCTTGACCCCCAGGTGCCTGCAGGACATTGGTGGGGGGTTCTACTGTGCCCCAGAAATGTATAACCACACTGACACAAAAACCAAGAGCCTGGAGCCTGCGTGACCTTCCTGCATACCCCCAGGGATGTAAGACACAGCTCTGAATGTCACACATCAGAGAACAGGAGACTTTTTACCACACAGGCTCAGGAAGCACCACGGTCGGTGTATTGGTTTCCTACAGCTGCCATAACAAATTATAACAAACTGGGTGGCTTAAAACAACAGAATGTATTCTCTGCCAGTTCTGGAGGCCAGAAATTCTGGAGGTGACAACAAGGTGTCAGCTCAGCGGAGTCTCACTACCCATAAAGGCTCTAGTAGAGGACCCTTCCTTGCCTCTCCCAGCTTCTGGTTCCTTGACCTGTGGCCACATCACTCCAGTCTCTGTGTCTGCCGTTTGCCATGTGTCTGTGTCAAATATCTTTTTTTTTTCTTGTAGGGCTACCAGTCATTGGATTTGGGCCTCACCCTAAATCCACAATAATTTCATATTAAGATCTTTAACTTAATTACATCTGCAAAGACACTATTTTCCAAATAAGGTCATATGCACAAGTACCAGGGGTTAGGACTTGGACGCATCTTTTTGGAGTCCACATTCAACCTCTATAGTCAGTAGAAAACAAGCTCCTGCTGGAGGGAAGGGACACACACCTGCCACTCTCCTTCCACTGGCATCAAACTTTTCAAGCACGATGTAGGGAAGAAGGGGCCTGCACCCTACAGGGTTGGCCTCCACGACGTATCCACTCTTACCTGATCTACCCACCACTTCTGCCCTCAAAGCAATGAGAGACCAAAGGAAGGGCAAGGCTGGCCTGGTCACTTTGCAGACCTCCCCGCTCTGAGAGAGCCAGAGAACAAGGATGTTGTTGTCCTTGGTGGCACAGACCAGCCTCTGTTGTTCAAAGGTTCATGTGCACCTGGAGAAGAGCTGGACTCAATTCACGTGACATGCTCGGCACACAAATGCTCCAGGGAGCATTCAAGGAACCCCTAAGATGCTGGCAACCTGAGCTCATTCCATAACCAGGGAAACCAAGGCACAAGGAGGTCTGTTTAATCTCTGCAGATAACTCGGAAATTTGGAGCCAGGTGATGGTTCCTCTCTCCCCACATGACATCTAAATACTGTACCCTATTTATTGTTACACATTAATAACTGCTCCCTCCCTGCACACCAACTGTATCAGGCCTGGTGCTAGGCACTTACATGCATCATCGCTGGCCCTCATAACACCCATTTCACAGATGGCAACACTAAGGTACAAACAGGTGACTTCCAGGCAGAGAATCCGCACCTGACACTGACTCCAGCAGGCATGGTGGTGTTCCTACTGTATCCACTTCTTTATGTTGAACTCAGTTTTTCTGCTTCTTGTTCTTTCTTCCAGTTCTCCAGTTTCAAGACTTGCATGTCCAGGGGTCCTGGTGAAAAACCCATCACCCATAAGCACATAGACATGTGGAACAGCCAGGTGGCCTCTAGCTCCAGAAGGCCCTGAGTGAATGCCTGACAGGTGAGCAGGAAAACCAAGAGCACATTTAGTCTTAAAATATTTCCATATGGTCCCTGAGTGGCAGGTGAATTGGTTTGACTCATAAATTCTTTAAATAGCAAGTGGCAGTAACCTGTATGACTCTTTAATGTTCAATTTATTCTACCATCCGTTCATTGTTCTGAGATTTATAATTTAGCTCCTGAGTACCTCGCACATGACATAATAGAGGAAAGGAGAAAAATAAAAAATCTGCAACTTTGGAATCTAGTGATTAAGTTCAAGTTTTAGAACACTGACAAAAATTAAAGGTACTCTTAACTTGGTGATAATAATAGGAAGGACTTTTTTCTTTTTCTTTTTCTTTTCTTTATTTTTTTCTTTAAATCCACTTACTCATATGTCCTAGCAGCAAAGGCAGCTGGGTCAATTAGGATCTCAATACAAAGCAAAGTTTTTTCTCTGATGGAAGACATCGAATCCACCATCTTAGTTTCTGTGCCCCTTGCTTTAAACAGTTAAGCATCTGTACAATAAGCTGAAAGAAATAAATGATTTCTCCTGCAGCCGGTTCCAACTTGCTCAAAGGAACACAGAAAGTTTATGAACTCAGTAAAACCTGAGCTGCTTCCAGGTGGCTTTACTGATTCTAACCCTGACTTGCAATGCCGGAATCTGAATTGCCTTTAAGACCATTTCATTTATCATGGTCAAGCCCTTAAATGTTTAAGAAGTCTGCATCAAATAAAGTCTGATAAAAGCTTAGCATTTTTCATGGCAAAGGACAAAACTTATTTTTGAGCCACCACAGCTTAAGAAAGGGACATAATTAGCCAAGACAGAGAGCCCCAGTTCAGCAGCCTGTGTCCTGTGAACCATGTGATACACACCTAAGGAAATTTGAGGCCCATGACTGCCAAGTGGGACCTGTTTGGTTCCTGATATTCCCAGAGACAGAACAACATCCTGAAGCAGAAACAGGACAGGGTTTTGTCTAGGCTATGATTATTTCCATGAGGAGCAGAAGGTTTCATAGAGGAACTCATCGACACAGCTCTCACCAAAGTCCTCAACAGTAGTTCTAACCACAATAAAGGAAATATTTTATTTTTTACGTCTTTTTTTCTTTTTCTTTATTTTTTCTATTGTCTCTTTTTACAAAGGTAAAAAAAATTTTTTTTTCAAAGATGACCAGTAAGGGGATCTTAACCCTTGACTTGGTGTTGTCAGCACCATGCTCACCCAAGTGAGCCATGGGCTGGCCCACTGGGGTAATTTTTTAAATGTTTTTAAATCGATGAAATTTTTTAAATTAAAAAAGAACACATTCCATAGCAGACACACAGACTGTGTACGTGGCATTGATTTCCCCACATCTTCCTTCCCAAGGCCCCGACTTTGTCCAGGCATCCACGTTCCTTCACATGCTGGGGTCTCGGAGGAAACTCACCCCTGCCCCAGCTCCAGCAGGCAGGTCAGAGTCTAAGTCGTCCCTCCTGCCAGGGACTCAGTGGGAATGTGACCCAGTTAAGGGGTTTCTGAAAGGGTTCCACACTCTTTAAAAAGAGACACCAAAAAAGAACACCCCATTTCTTCCTGTGGATGCTGTTGTGTACACTCTGATTGCTGGGCTGCTGCAGCCATGCTGTGTCCATGAGGGGAAGTGGCCATTGGTGGCAAGGACACTGAAGTTGCAGAGAGGAGAGGGGGAAGAAGCAAAGAGGATCTTTGGTGACACTGCTGCTCCTGCCATGCCTGAGGCCCTACTTCCTCAGCTGGACTCCTAGTCATGTGAACTCGTCAGTGTCTCACGGTGCGATCCAGTTTGAGTAACGGTTTTCTAAAAGCAACAAGAGGACATGCTCACTTTAGAAACATGTTTAATGCAGAAATGTATAAAGAAAATAAAAATCACCTATAATCTCACCACTCAGTAATAACCACAGTTTATGTTTTCTTGCCTTCCCATCCCTCTTAAACAACTGATTTGGTGGCACTAATTGCAACAGATGATTAAAAAAGCAATACACCTTTTGATAAAAAATTCAAATAGCACAACTGTTGAATGCAGGAAGTAAACAGCTCCTGTAATCCCGTCCCCTTCGTGGTGGACTCTGTTTGCAGTTGGTCATCTATTCTGGGAGTTTTCCTCAGTATACCAATGTTTTCTAATGTATGGGCTGTTCCTGACTAATGAATGCCTACATAACAGTCTAAGCCCATACTAGTAATCTGTAGTGTTACTCATACTAGCTGACTGGCTGGCCTCAGAGTGGGAAGCTGAGAGGAGCAAAAGCAGTGGGGAAGGAGTTTCCACTCCTTTCTGTAGGCAGGGCTGGCCTGGGCAGAGTAACAAAGTGGGGAGAGCCTAGGCTCTGTGCACAAAGGATCTGGGTTAGATTTCCAAATTCATCGTTAAAGGCTGTGTGGCCTTGGGCAGGCCCCCTAACCATTCTGAGCCCATTTCCTCATCTATAAAATGGGAATAATAATGCTTAACAGAGTTGTTGGCATTAGATATACTAGGGTTAGAGATACTGTGCATGGTACGGCCTCAATAAATGATGACCATTATTCAAAATATTTGCGAACATCCCATATCTTTCTGTGCACTTCTACCTCTTCCTGATGTCTCTTTTCCCTGCCCTCTGCTTTCTTTGCTCCATCTGTAGTAGCCAGGGGATTCTTGGGTACAGATAACAGGATCCATTCCAGCTGATTCAGCCCAAAAAGGGCTTATGAAGGGATATAGATAACTCATAGAAGTGCTGGGATGGCCAGAGATGCAGGCACTAGGCAGGCTTCCAGGGAAAACCAGCTTCCCGAATCACACTAAGACCTGGCTCACCAAGGGAGCTGCCACCTCCCCAGGACTAGGCAGCCGCCACATCAGGACACTGCTGTCTTGGCTCCTGTCTCCAGAACCACACTCCCTCTGCCGCAATCCATGCCAACACAGTGATGGCCTGTGTCCTGCCTCGTTCTCCACACAAGGCAGTTCTGAGTCAAAGTCTCCTGCAGGAACATGCAATTACTTGAATCTAAATCATGCGTCTGAACTTCAGCAGGTTGTATATTTCTATGTTGGAAAAGTGATGCTCAATCGGAATGTGGAGAGAAGGTTCGAAAACGTTGAGGCAACCTCCGATTATGGGTGCATTCCCTACTTGGGGAGTAGGACAAGCAGGGAGACCATGAAGCTACGTAGCTCTGTCCTCGTCTGCCAAAGATGGCATCATGTTATGTCCCAGGTAAACACCTAGTGAACTCAGATATGTGCAGCAAAGCGAGGTGACTAAAACAGTCCATTCCTAATGGGCTAAGGAGCCTTGTGTGTTTCAGTATTTTTTTTTCTAAAAGATGACCGGTAAGGGGATCTCAACCCTTGCTTGGTGTTGTCAGCACCACGCCCTCCCAAGTGAGCTAACCGGACATCCCTATATAGGGAAACAAACCCATGGCCTTGGTGTTATTAGCACCACATTCTCCCAAGTGAGCCATGGGCCGGCCCTCACATTTCACATTTTTAAGAACATGCTATCAACTCTAATCGTCAATTGATGACATCTCAGGCAGTATAACAAATAAGATGAAATTGTTTTCAGTTCAATAAACGAAAATGTTTTTAGTCAGGGCAAATCCAGACTGAGTTTCCACCCAGCCTGGGAAAAGTCCCCAAGGTCAGATTCCTGGAGTTGTTCCTGATGTTCTAAGATGCTGCCTTTTCTGGCTTTAGATCAGAATGTATCTGTAATGGCTCTGATTTTTCTAATAGTCACTGCCTTTGCAAGGACGGGTGGAGCTGGTAGGTGTGAGCACAGATGGGTTTATGTAATCCAGGGACTACACACATAATAGATGAATGAACTGCTAGAGCGTCAGGGCCCCTCAAGACAAGCCAGGTTGTGGCCCCCGTCTTATGGATGATGTTATTAATTACCTGCAATTATCAATGATATTTGCACTCAGCATAAATTATGGCATCAAATACATTCTCTCTTATCCTGTGGGTGGATAAAAGAAACATTGCTTCTTGTCCTTCCAGAGAGCTTGCATCCTTGACAACAGCCCAGTAGGTTCTCCTGCAGGGATACCAGCTCCATTATGATTTTCCTCTAGCTAAGGCTCTTATTTAATTTAACACAGATGAGGACCATGTGTGATTTAAGACTCATCCTTCCAACTCCTGAAAGAAGCAGGTATTCTTTCCAGGGTAAGCCTGGAGTTCACCCATAACCCCTAAGGACAGGTGGCCCCGTGATCTTCTAGACTATTGTCCTTCCCCCATTGCTGCATGCAGAGACAGTTTTTCCTAGATGTTAAGCTAGTCCTTGGGATCCTGCTTAGGAAGACGGCAAAGCCAGGGCTGCCTTCATCTCGTTGGAAATGGTGGATGGTTACTGGAAGGTACTAGTTATTTCTTTCCCATTTTAAGCCCCCTGGGATTTACCTTGACAGTCAAAGCCTGTGCTCCCTGCATGAGAAGATAGGAGTGCTGTACAGAAGCAATGCTAACTGCAGCTAAATATAGATGCAGTTTCTAGGTGCACTGCCTGCACCCATATTAGAACAGTTAAGTGAAGGAGGCTTCCGAGAGGCATAATTATAACCTTGGCTTAGGAATGCATGACCTTCTCTGGCTGGGGCCAAGGTTCTCCTGATGTTAAATGGCATTCCTGGATCAGCAGCTGGAAATGCTCTGTATTTTTGTTACTTTTGGACTTAGTGGTGCCCGGGATTGTATTACATAACAGAAAAGTGTTCATTGTTGTTGGAATGTGCGAGGCTCAGAGGACAGTCCTACACTGGGTGGAGATTAAGAAGCCTCATTAATGAGTCACATTCCTTCCCTTCTCCATTCCTTATAAACCAGGTGATGTACATCCCGGTTGGTGCTAGACAGCCTTGGTTTATGCCTATTGACTGAAAGTAATCATTAATAATGCCCCCTTTCACTCTCAGAAGGGACCTGGTTGGGTGATAAGTTTTAAGATCACTGATTTATAATCCTCAAGGAGGAGGAAGACAAAGCCCAGGTAGCTAAGGACCCCTTTGAGAGACTGCCTAGGTAAGAGGGCTTTAGGATGAAGAACAGAAAAAAGCAGCTTCTCCAAACCCTTCTAAAGAGCTCTCTGCTGTGCTCACCCTTGCTGGCTCTAAACTGCCAGGGTACTGGGTTGACCCACGTAAGCCAGGTGGACCTATTGGCCTATTCAGTATGCCCAGATTGGAAAAGTCTGATTATTCCTGCCATCCAGTTGACCCTGAAGCTGAACCAGATGAAAGGCAGCCTTGTTGCTAGCTTCCAAGTCTTAGACTTCTGATCCTCAGTTCAAGAGAACTTCAGTGCCAGCCTTGTGCGGGGGATGCCGGCCATTTGTCAGGGTGGTTTTAGGGTCTCCTTACCATGCTGGATCCTACTGAGGCCCATTGGAAGAGGCCAAATCATTCTGCCATTCTGCATAGCTTCTTCCCTAACATGGTGAGCATGAAGAGGGCAGGACTGGGCAGTAGTCTTAAGGGAGTCTCAAAGATCTACAAGCCCCTAAACGAAACCCTTTTCCCCAACTCCAGCACAGTAAGACTCTCTTATCCCTCAGCCCTACCGAATGTTCCATCCTGCAGGAGGATGGCCAGGGTCAATAGGCAGCTGGGTTTCCTTGAGCATTTCACTGGTGACAGGCCAATTCCACGGGGAAAATTCTCATCTGTGTCTTGATCTGTGAAGTTACTTTATAATGCATCAGCTCTGTCTAAAAGTTATAGTGCATATCGATTTCCTTTAGGCTGTCAAAACATTCATTTAGCCTATGAGGGTAGCTTATTAGGGCTTTTAAAAATACCAATCTCTTGCAAAGATGTTGATTAGGTTTCTGCATGCACCCAAAAAGTGCCTCTGCATCCAGATTACTTCAACAGCATTAGCTGCAGGGAACAGAGAATGACTGAAAACTTTGGGTAGATGGCACTCAACTGACACCAGAGACAACCAATCATGGCAAATGAAAAGAATGCTTAAGACTTAATTTTGTAAAGATGGGGAGTTTACCTGGAATCATGGTCCAAAAATCCTCCCGCCCGCAGCACCAGCCCCCACGACAGCCATCCATGAGGCAAGGTGAATTCTACAGTCTCAGGTACTGCGTAGTATTCTGTGAGTCAATTCCTTGGAGAGATGGGAGGAGGTTGCAGAAGTCTGTGAAATTCTAAGATTGTTCAAATATCCTGTTACTGACAAAAACGTCCCTTCAAATTCCAAATCAAAAACTCTGACTTTTTAGCAAATTTATGTCTGTGCTAGTTGTCAGATTTGTAAGGCATGATATGAAAACAATGATAAATATATGAGATTGTAGTTTTCCTCTGCCGTAAACTAGGTGTATCACGCTGCTGCCTGTTCAGAGAGAAGCACACACCTCTGTCCCTGTATCCTTCTCCTGTATCCCTTTTCTCCCAGTTTCTGCCCTCCAAAATCCCATACCACACTTCATGGTTCAGTTCCTGCACGTAAACACCCAGATTGAAGGGTCAGAATTAATTCCTTCTCCCTCTGGGTCTGGGTCCAGGTTTTGCTCATGCCATTATTATAGCTCTCCTAATATTGTGTCTTATTTAGGGATCTCTCAGGCACTCCAATTTCTTCCAACAGCAAAAAGCCCCAACAATACTTAAATTGATGTGAATTTTTGTAGTTTAAAAAAATGAAAGTCAAAACTCTTTCATTTCTTTCTCTTAATTTTCTCTACCACACAATGAACTGACTTCAAAACAGGCCTTGAAGAGGGTTTTAAATATGTGTTCTTGCTTTGTTCTGCCAAGTGCTCTGAGATACTTGGAAAACATCTCCCATGACCTCTCTCAGTGTTGATTTTGTTCCTTTTCATTCAGGAAATAGCGATTTGTTTCCTGTGTTTTGAAAGCAAGAGAACACGCTGCTTTGGTTGCAACAACTCACAAGGTAAATCAGTGCTGAAAATGTCCCTTTTCTTGGAGGTAGGCAGCACTGTTGAAGGAGGGTATCTACCCAGAATGAAGGCCTGAGACCCCCACCTCCCAAACTCCCACACACAGCCAAGAACAAGGGTCTGAACCCCAAAAGGGCCTGAAACAAGTGGAGTAACTGATGAAAACACTCTTCCCCAAACTTAGCTGCCAAAGGTAAACAAACCTAAAGGGCCTGGAGCTTTGAGCAAAATATACAGCTGCAGATACACACTGTCTGAGGCTAAGTAAAAAGCCCACATTTGCATTTTCAAGTTTATCTATAACTGGTGGACAGTCAGACACAGGAAGGAGTGGGAAGGGGGCAGTTTTCTGGTATTAGTGATGACAGTAAATGACTAAAGGTAAAACAAGAAAACAGCTCTGTTATCAGGAACTGAGAGGAGACCTGTGTTCCTGTGGTTTATGGCTGTGAGCCTCCAGAAAATGCCATTGGGACTTGATATTTTGTTAAAGCCTGTGCCAGGCTTCTGAATCATAAACTGTATTGGTGGAAAGGCGTGGTTCCTATGATCACTTATTACAGATATGCAGGTGACCACACAAATAGTGCTCTAAAAAATATCTTGCTTCAGGCAGAGATTGCAGGCTGACACCGGGCACCTCTTTTCCACCGAAGATTTTATGCGCACCTGCATTTAGCAGTCAGAATCTCTCTCCTGGGATCAGAAGGCTCTGCCTGGAGAGTATTTTAGGCCTGTGAGTTGGATAAGCAATGGTGTTATAGCAAAGTAGGAGCTACTCTCTGCATAAGGTGGACATAATAAGAACTAATGTACCACATTAAACTCTCTGTCGCACTCCATGGGAAGCAGAAGCCTGAAGGCGGTATTCACTTCTGATCTGAATTGTTTGTACCAAAGACAGTGATAAACTCAGCCCCAGCAGTTTCAGGGGTGGATTAGCAGGGAGATGGGCTTGCCTTGGTGGGTGTTTCTTCTTAACTATTTATCAAGTCTGTTACTGTGAATGCATTGTTGGGTACATTCAGCCTGTGTTCCAGAAAAGTACCCAATAAGGGAGGGCTGGCTGGGAAGGCAAAGAGGGGAGTCTGCGGTTCTGTGGGCCGAGGGAGCACTGACCTCTCAAAGACATGGGGAAGATGACCTTCCTTGCTGGTGCAAAGGAACTTAAGATATTACTGGCAAGTTGCCAATACTCCATTCCCAAAATAGAATTCATTTATTTCACATATTTTAAAAATTCCATTGTAAAGCATCCTTTTAGCTCAAAATTTAAACTTTAAAGTTTTATAATTTTAGGCAAGAAAGCTGTTTTTTCTGGATAAGAAGATCCACTCTGCATTCCTGGAAAGAGCAGATTCCCAATGGCATAACAGATGATGGTCTGTGCTCAAGGCTTGAGTGCTTTTTAAAAGTTAAACATTGATAGGCTGGCCCCTGCTCAGCTGGTTAGAGCATGGTGCTAACACAACCAAGGTCCAGGGTTCGATCCCTGTGCCAGCCAGCCACAAAAAAGAAAAAGTTAAACATTGAAGTACAGGACTGGCCCGTGGTTCACTTGGGAGAGCATGGTGCTGACAACACCAAGTCAAGGGTTAAGATCCCCTTACTGGTCATCTTTAAAAAAAAAAAAAAAGTTGAGGTACATTATTAGCTGTTCAGGGCTGTCCTGGAGGTAGATTAATACAATAAGGTATGATTAAACGTATGATCAATATAAATAACTGAGGTTTAACCTTCTCATCTTGAAGCAGTATATGTATTCCCAGGAAAACTTCTGAAAATACAGATAAGAAAAAAGGAGTTGGGGGAAATCCTACCACTTAGAAATGATCATTCTTAACTTTTTATTGCGTATCTGTGGTTGGCAGAAAAATGGCCCCAACGATGTCTACATCCTAAATCTTGGAACCTGTGGGTATGTTAGGTCACATGGCAAAGGGGAATTAAAGTTGCAGATGGATTATGGTTGCTAATCGGCTGACTTTAAAAGAGGGAAATTAGCCTAGATTATCCAAGTGGGCCCACTGTAATCACAAGCGTCCTGCCTATATCTTGATTTTAGCTTAGTGAGACCCAGGTCAGGCTTCTGATGTCCAAAAATGTAAGATAATACATTTGTGTTGTTTTTAGCCACTAAGTTTGTGATAATTTGTTAAAGTGGCCACAGGAAACTCATACAGTGCCCTTCTAGCTCTTTTTCTTTGCATATATATTTTCAACATAAAAGCCCAGGACCATAACATTTTTGGATAAACTTTTACTGAAGCATAGCATACAAACAGAAAAGCACAAATCCACAGTGTACTGCTGGATTATCACACAGAGAACAAACCTGTGTTACCACAACCCTGATTAAGAACTCTAATGTGACCATGACTGGCCCTTCAGAAGCCTCTTGTTCTATTCTGTCATCCCCTCCCCAAATGAACCTTACCTCAACTTCTAACATAGCCTAGTTTTCCTGTTCTCAAACTTTATTAATGAAATCATGCAATATGTATATGTTTTCTTTTTTATATAATTTACATATAATGAAGTGAGGTTGGTTAGCTCATATGGTTAGAGCATACTGTTGTAACACCAAGGTCCAGGGTTCGAGTCTTGTACTGGCCAGCCATCAAAAAAACATGAAAAAACATATAGTGAAGTGCACAAATTTTTGTTGTGTTTCTACACCTGCACACATCTATTTTTGGTTTTTTTGGTGGCTGGCTGGTGCAAGGATTGAACCCTGGGCCTCAGTGTTATCAGCCCCATGCTGTGACCCACTGAGCTAATCAGCTAGCCCTACATCTGCACACATCTGATTAACTGCCCTGGGGATCACTATACAAAGCATGTTCCCAAAACTCCCCAGGACCCTTCCCAGCTTATATCCCCCTTTCTCAAATAACCATTTTTCTGACCTCTCTCACCTTAGATTACTTTTGCCTGATTTTAGATTTCATATAAATAGAACCACACAGTACGCTGAAGCCTATTGTTTTCCCTCACTCATCAAAATGTCATAAGCATCTTTCCACTGTACCATAATTTCCTTAACTAATTTCCCCTATCTGTCTTTGGTTGCTTCCAGTTTTGGCTAATTTTGAGAATTAAATGCCCAAATGCATCAGCCTTCTTTTATTCATAGAAGTACGTCTGCCAGTGGTAAAAGTCCGTGACACAGCCCGTTGGCTGGCTCCGCATCCATACTCATCACTGGGGCAAGTGGCTATTCCCAGAGCCACTTCCATAACTGATCACGGCAATCGAGGCTCCCTAAAGGGAGACTGAGTACTATCACCCGCAGAAACAATCATTTTTCTTCAGTTCCACAATACAGACTACTTCCCCTCCCTGCAACCTGGCAACCAAGAATGTTTCCTCTCCAGAGCTTGGTCAACCAGTCTAATTACTTCAGTGGAAAAGTCACTGTTCAGAGCTTTGTGTTCTAAGACAGGAACTCTTCTTATGTATTCCTTGGAAGACAAAGAATGTTCCTCAGTGAAAACCAAACAAACAAGTCCATGCCTCTGTTCTGGGTAACATCATGAACATGAAAAGCAAAGCAGTTGGCCTGCACTCAGTTCCAACTGTTGTGTCATTTGCACAGAAAATGCAGAATTAAGCAGCACAGGGGAGCCTGGTGTATTCCAAGGAAAACATGTGCAAGCCTACAAACTGTGATGAATTATGACACCACTTTCACAAAATGGGCATATTGGGATATTAGCATTGTACGCACTTTAATGCAACAGCTGTCTGCTGAACTGCAATAAGGCTGGGGACTCTTGACAGCTGGAAATTAGTAGATGCTAAGTACTTGTGGACTCTTCTATTCGTTTAGAATATGTGGAACAGTACATACATCCAAGACCAGGCATACAAAATAAAAGCTACAGAAAGTAAAGAGAAAATATACCTTTGAACAGTTAATTTCAATTAATTCTTTTTCAGAAGGAGGCAGTTAAAAAATCAGATTAATCTTCCTTTACTACTGAGCTGTCAGAATTTTTTTCTTGGGATGATCAGTTTTAACAGGACTGATATCTTGTTTGGAATATAAAATGAATTGTATATACAATAATCTTATAAAACTGGGGTCCCCATCCCTCTGGCTCTTTGTTTCATTTCATTTACCTGTGGGCAGCATGGGGTCAAGCCACCTGCCACTTGTCCAGAGAAGACATGCTGGACTCTGCTCTGTAACAGGGCTTCCCTCCTGCCAGACCCAGGTTGTGATGACCATGTGTAACACAGAAACTCAGGACACTAGAGGAGGACAATGGAAAAGCACAGACAGTGCCGAGCTGCTTTATCACCAAAAGACGGTACTGAACATATCTATTTGATCCCCACTACACACTTACCCAAAGGGCTGGAAGAAAACCGCTTAAATGGGGGAGATGTGAGTCCGTGTGTGTGTGTGTGCGTGTGTACGGGTGTGTGTGTGATGGAGAGGACTGAAAACAATGACATAAACATCACTCCAAATTGTCACACTCAGGGACTATAGAGTAAAACCAGTAGACAAAATCTTTTCTCGAAGTGACTTTCAGATAAACTCCAAGTAAAGCTTTGAAACCATCTCAACCACTAGCACATGTAAAACCTTTAGAATCCCATATTTACAAATATGCCTGTGTTGTTGTTAGCAAGAAAGTCGGAGGAAGACACCTTTAAATCACTGGGATCAGCCAAGACCCTCAGTGTGTGAGAATGTCATGATTTAGTCTCATTTCCATTGTGTGTGTGGGGGCGGTGAAGATCTTTTCTGGTCTACAGGTTTCTCTGTTTCTCTTTCCTGCGCTTCTTGGACTTTCTCAATTTGTTTCTGTCTCTCCCCTTCTCTTATTCTATGTCTTCATTAACTGGGCATAACATAGAATGGAAACACCTAATAGAGATTTTGTACTTAAAATACTTTTAGGTAGTCTGGTTAGTTCAGTTGGTTAGAAAGTGCAGTGTTGTTAGCACCAAGGTCCAGGGTTCGAATCCCTGTACTTGCCAGCTGCCAAAAGAAAAAAAATTACTTATACTAGTTTTATATTTTGTTGTTAGCTTGAAACCACATGCATGAGACTCTTTCTTTTCGTTTTATGTCGTGAGAGGCGGGTACCGTCCAGCACGCACTAGCTGTGTGACTTGGGCAAGTCACTACCCCTGTGCCTCCATCCTCCTCTATAAAGTGGAGATAAGAACAATACCGGCCTCAGAAATCTGTTCTGAGGATTAAACGAGATGACGGTAAAGCGCGGAGACTGGAGCCCAGCATGGGGTAAGGGGCCCTAAAGTGGAAGCTTTTTTTGTTTGTAGCTCTTTGTTCTTTCTCCGGTGGGTCTACAGTGGTTGGCTGAATAAATAAGATTCTTCATCCCTGCCCCAGAATCTGAAGTCATTAATACTCTTTACTGATCAGGTGTTTTTCTCTAGCACATATGCAATTCCTTAATGGTAAACTGCATGCACTGAGGGATATGGGAACTGTTGCTGGTGATGCTCGAATTGCTGCTCTTGCACCAAATGCAGCTCTGGAGGCTGGGTGCAAATATTCACAGGGAAAACCCAGCAGGAGGGAGGGGTCAGGGCGAAGCAGACAGGAAAAGCTCAGGACTGGAGTCTAGAGCCTGTTTCCCTCCTAACACTGAAGTGGATTCAAGCAAAATTAGATAAGAAAAAGATAGGTGAAGAGATCCAGAATAAGAGGTGTTTTAAAAATAAAAAGCAGAGCTTCCCAAAAGAATTCCACTATCAAAAATTCTCTCCAGGGGGAATTCGGGAATTTCCAAGCAGAGGAAACTGACTTTCCTATCACCTATCACTGGACTTACCAGGATAAGAAACAACCTAAATAGACACTGTCGCAAAACCATCATGTCTCCCATCGGTTCTCTCTCTCTTTTTTTTTTTTAAAGATGACCGGTAAGGGGATCTTAACCCTTGACTTGGAGTTGTCAGCACCACGCTCTACCAAGTGAGCTAACCGGCCATCCCTATATAGGGATCCAAACCCGTGGCCTTGGTGTTATCAGCACCACACTCTCCCAAGTGAGCCACAGGCCGGCCCCCATCGGTTTTCTTAAGGGCCTGTTTATCTTTCCTAAAAGTCATTTGTTTTCCCATAAGTGTCCTCCCCCTCCCTTTCCCCTACTAAGGTGCTATATGAGCTCTATTCACTAGATTCTAACCACTTCCTTCAGTCACGTTTTTCTGTGAACTTGAAGAAGAGAATCTGTCTCTTCTCTGGCTAATCTGTCTTTTATGCCTTTAATTCACAGGCCCCAATATTGAATGTAAAGAGGGTAGAGGAAGTTTTTCCTCCCCAACACGAGCTCACATCCCTTTACCTTAACCTCATTCAATCGTTTGCAGGTTAATCTGAGTGTTCTCTCAAATATGGCAGAATGGGAAGAAACACTGTATTACAGAAAGAGGATGGTAACGTTATCACAGGCTTTTGTAAGAGTTACCTGCTTGAACTCTATCTTACGTGGGGGAGTGGGCAGCAGCCGCCCAAGGCCACAGGCCAGTGTTCACTTCCTCATTCACACTGACTGCACACTTGGACCTGTGCTGGGCACTGGGGACACAGGGTGAAGAAGACAGCCACCGTGTCCCTGGAGCAAACTGTCTAGTTGTAGGGAAACAGACAAAAGTAAAGCATACAGAAAAGATGCCCCGATAGATGTGATGGCTAATTCTAGGTGTCAACTTGATTAAGGAATACCTAAAAACCTGGTAAGGCTATCTTTTTTAGGTGTGTCCATGAGGGTGTTTCCAGAAGAGATTAGCATGTGGGCCTGAGTGGACTGGGTGGGAAAGATCGCCCTCAATATGGGTGGGCACCATCCAATCCCCTGGGGGCCTGGAGAGAACAAAAGCAGAGGAAAAGGCGAATCTCTCTCTATCCCCTGCAGCCAGGACACACTCTGCTCTCCTCTCCGTGGACATCAGAATCTGACTCTTCAGCTTTTGGTTTCCGGGACTTACACCAATGGCACCATCAGATTCCCTGGATCTGAGGCTTCCAGACTTGGACTGAGCCATGCTACCGGCATCCAGTTTGCAGACACCCTATGGTGGGAATCCTCAGCCTTCACAATCACATAAGCCAGTTCCTCTAACAGATCCCTTCTCATGTATTGATGTACATATCCTATTGGAGTTTTTTTTTGTTGTTGTTTTGCATGGCCAGCTGGTATGCGGATCCGAACCCTTGACCTTTACATACTATTGGCTCTCTTTGGAGAACCCTGACTAATACAGATATGATGACCACGGGACAAAGTGATGATGATTTTCCCATCGTTCAATAAAATCGGTAGGCCACTGAAGTTCCAAGTCACTATGCCAAAACTAAGTTCTTTATCTGACCTTGCAAGAAATCAGGAGACAGATAATAGCCAAATTTCCAAACAGGCCAGTTTTACCCAGCATGACCAGGAAGTGCCTTTGGCTTTAACCTTTACAAGGAAAGTAACTTTGAAATGATCAATCTACTTTTCATTGTGTCTGCTTCCCTCAGCCCTTCTCCTATTTATAAATACCCACTGCCTGCGCTGCAGAGCAGCGTTCTTGGGACCTCTTCTTGTTCTGAGTGTTGCTCAATTCCTGAGTCATTCTTTGCTCAACTGAACTCTGTTAAATTTATTTTGCCTAAAGTTTTCCGGTTATCACCTCTTTAGGTTGGGAGGAGGGGGAAGGCCTCACTGGTGGTATTTGAGCTGAGAGCTGAATCACAAGAGGGAGTGGGAAGGGCATTCCAGGTGGCAGGACAGCAAGTACAAAGGCCACACAGCAGGACATAACCACTGGTGGCACTGGGACCCAAACCCGGTGCTGCCTGACTCCCAAGTATGTCATCTTTTCACTGTGTGCTGAGCTGCTGTGTGCCTGTAACCCAGCAGAGCCGGGCCTTTTCACTGCCCAGTGTCAGATAAGAAACACAGGTCGACTTAGGAGTAGAGACTTTAGTGGAAGGGGACTCCTGCAAGGACAGGGAGGTACTACTCAATGGGGACAACACTGTGACTGAGAGGTCTGCGTGTGCCTCAGGGGTTAGACAAAAAGGAAAATTTCTTTTATGGGTGGGAGTGAAAAAGCTTAGGAAGAACAGGGTGAGAAGCAGAGGGATGGGTGGCTGGACGGGCAGATGTGCAGGTCTTAGCCTGAGATGACCCTATTCCCCTCTAGGAAGGGCTGTGGGCTGGTGCCCCCTGAGGTGGGGCCAAGGTTCAGGGGCTGGGGGAAGGAAAATATTAACGGAAGTTTCACTAGCAAGCACTTCCTTCCTACTGATCAGTGGTGACAAGCAGTTCCAAATGGGAATTTGGAGGGTCTGGGATACTCCTCGTCATAGGTGAAGGGGGGCAACTGTGAGTCTCGTCTAAATCTGAGGTCATCAACACTGTTTCCAGAAACACAGAAAGGGTGGAGGGGTGCTTCTTAACCAACGCCCCTTTTCAGGAGCACAGGGCTCAGGTACTGTTCAACGCAGCCAGTTCTCTCTTTTGTTCAAGAGGAAAGTCCCTCAGCGACCGTCTAAGCCCGTTTCAGCCCAGTGAGGAAGCCAAGGGCAGAACTCTCCATGGAAACCTTGAAAAATCATTTAGATTTCACTGAATTCGGGTTGCCAGGTAAAACACAGCATAACCAGTTATATTTTGAATTTCAGGTAATTTTTTCTTTTAGTATAGGCACGTCCCATGCGATATTTAGGACTTGTAAGAATTATTCGTTGTTTCTCTGAAATTCAAATTTAACTGTGTCTTGTCCTTTTATTTGCTAAATCTGACAACCCCACACTGAATGGATGTCTCAATGTTATCCTAAAAAACCCACTTTTTAGCCTTCTCTCTCCTACAGTCCCTCTCATCACAGTAGCTGCGCCCCACCCCACCTCTCTTCAAAACCTACAGTCCCCAGCCCCCTCCCCGCTCTCTGAACTCCTGGGACCCTCCTTCCCAGCTGTTTCCTACATAAAATCAGGCAGAGGAGGAGCTTCCTTTCCAGGGGAAAATTTAGAAGACAGTAATCCAGTGCTTCAGTGAACGCCCCGTGCCCTTTGATAAGCATTACACATGCTCTGTCTTACTTAGTTGTCACAGTGACCGCAGGAGGTAGATGGGGAGCCCGTTTCACAAGAAAATGGAAACTCAGATGCAGTAACTTAAAGTTTCCCACTCCATCCTGTGGCAAAACCAATATATGAACTTCGAATGGAGTATTTCTGAGTCTATCATAATTGGTTAGAATTACGACATACAAAGATTGGTCTTGTCCACAAAACTCCTCCTAAGGGTGATCACATAGTGACACAAAGTCTTTGCAAAGTCCCTCCACTGTTTCTGGCAAAGTAGCTCCTTGCATAGGCTCAGTAACAATTGTCCTCTTTCCTGCCAGGATATAATTAGATACATCTAATCTATAATCTTGTTTACGCCGGAAGTGTCACACCGGGGATAACACCAAGGAGTCCCAGCCTTACAGGTAGTTACGTCACTTCCTGCAGGCCAGACAAGGTTTGGGAATCCCAAGAAGGGCAGCCCAAACAGCCAGGAACCGTAGGAAAAACCTGGTGGGACGAGTTAAATGGTGTTTGGCTCATGGTCTCAGAGAACACGGGTGATGAAAGGCAGTTAGAAAAAGAGAAAAAGGGGGGCTGGCCAGTCAGAGCACGGTGGTTATCACACCAAGGTCAAGGGTGCGGATTCCTGTACCAGCCAGCCACCAAAAAAAAAAAAAAGAGAGAGAGAGAAAGATTCTAGGATAATACTGTTTTTCTGGAGTCTTTTTAAAAACTCTCCAGACAGAAGTTAACTGGTTTTTTTTTTGGCAGGAGGCTGGTATGGGGCAAACCCTTGACTTACGGTGTTGGAACACCACACTCTAAGCAGCTGAGCTAACAGGCCAGCCCTGGAAGTTAACTCTTTGGCTTTAGAAATCATCTCATGTATCCAAGGGCAAATACAAATTCTTCCTGTTGAAAACAAAAGAAGAGACCCTCCACCCCATTCCCTTTTCTTTCAAAATTTCTCTCTGCCATTTCCAAAGGTGTGTGAATCTTTTAAGTGGCTAAATAAGTCTCTTGCCAGTCTCACAACTTAAGAACGTTTCTTCAGGGACCTGAGAGCCATCTCTTTGAACTGTACTCATCAAGGAAGATGACTGCTGTTTCCTGGGAGGAGATGGGTCCCACTGCACCTGTCATGACTCCAAATGGCAAAACCCACTGAAGGTACTGGACAGGCTGTACCCACTTAGCTTTAGAAAGAGGGAGCCTGCCTTCCACCTCTGCCGTTCCTTTAGTGGGCTGCCTGTGATGCTCACAACCTTCTGGTTTAATGTTTATTCAATAAAAAGATTGTTTTCTTTTCTACCTTTGTAGAGGGGTTTTATGGGTGGGAAGGTTTTGTTTTCAATTTTATTTACCCAATATGTGACTCCATATGAAGCAAACAGCAAGGAGATGTCAGGACGTTAACCATTGCCTCTTGCCGCAGCTATGTAAATAAGACGCCTCAGAGAATCCACCCATTCTATAAAATAGAATTCTATTCTTCTATAAAATAGAAGCCCAGGTGAATAGACTATAAGAAATCATGACAATGAAGGGACTGTGCTGGCAAATTCTTCCTAATACAGGAAACGGGTGTAAAGGAGTAACACCAATGTGTATATAAATACCACTAGAAGTCAGGATTGTGCATGTAAGCAAGCCCACACCTCAGTAAGTCCCACCATCTGAGAGAAATGATAAAGCCCTCCCTCACTCAAGGTGTGGTCCCCAGACCAGCAGAATCAGCATGGCCTGGGACCTTGAGAGAAATGCAGAATCTCAGGCCCCACCCCATACCTGCTGAACCAGAAGCTGCACTCTGACAAGATTTCCAGGGGATCCCTTTGCACATTGATTGGGAAGCACTGAACTAGGTAAGAAATTCATTTATGCTCTTAGACCAAAAATGCAACAAGTTGGGCCAGCACTGAATAAGAGATTTTAACCAAGACAGTTATTATGACTGATTAAATAGAGGGACTATAAAATAAAAGATTGGTCTAAACCAGGCTTGAGACAGAGCCCTTTTTACCTGCTATAATTCATAACTCCCTTCTAGGAAGTGACTGGCAAGATCTGTAAGCTTTCTGGGAAACCAGTTACACACCCACCCAGCTGACTGTCAGGACCTTTAGCCAGCGACTCTTTTCGTATCTAGCCTAGCAATAATAATCTGGCCTTTATATTTTCCTATAAAATAGCCCTACCTAAAAATGAAGAATTTCTGAATTGGCCTTCTAGGGTCCTGCCCCTTGCACACAAGATTGTAACAAAATTTTAACACACAACTAGTCTGAAAAGTCTTCTTTCACTCATCTATGAAAAAATTGAAATGAACAGATTACTGAGTGTGACTGACATTGTGTAAAGAGGTGAGGCCACTGGGAAACGTGGGAAAGATTAATAAGAGGTTCAAAGAAAGCCCAGCCAAGAAAAGCAAGGAAGAGAAAATAATGAGGGAAGCAAAAGGAAATGCAAACAGAGTGCATACCCAGTGCCAGGTGGTGGTAACTTCTGCACATGCGTGATGACACAGACCAAGTGAAGTCCAGAGCACGGCTGTACTGGGAGATGGGGAGGGAAGCAGTGGGGTAGTCAGGGAGAGCTCGGTCCAAACCCGCCAGAGAGGAAGTCAACAGGCCAGGTCCAAGATGAGTCAAAAAGAGCAGTGCATGCATTTATGAATTCACATAAACACAGAGACAGTGAACTTGGAAGAAAGCGTTAAAGGAATGGAAAATGATCACCTCTGGGAGGTCTGGAGCAGTTAGAAGCAGTTTAGTCCAATGAACTTTTAAACTAGTGCATGTATTACTTTAGGAAAAAAAAGAAACGCCAAGTCAGAGAAAGTGAAGCCTTTATTTCATTTTGACATCTAAGTATCTCCGTTTTATATTCCCCGTTAACCTTCAAAGGGGTGAAGTACTTTGGAACAAAGACGGTACATCAGTGAAGGAGACTGAGATGTGCCTTGGATTTATGAGCGGCTTCACCCATAACTCACCCGGATATAAGACAACAACCAACAAAAGTTTTCAAATAGACTCATGCCAGAAGTTTGACTTTAGGAAATCTCAATGGGGACAGCCCTGCACAGAAGGTGGGATATGGCTTACAGAGCTGCTGGGGGACACCAACACTAGAAACCCAAGTCTTGGTTTCGATAACAAGGGATTTGTTGTTGAAAGAAAGTAGTCTCATTTTAATTCAATAATCTAAACGTCCTGCTGATTGTGGCTGCAGTTCTAGCAGTTCTAATGTGGCACTGCATGACCATCATATAATTCTCACAGCTGACAGTCTGGGGACATGTGACCTTCCAGTGACTTACATGGATCTACTTTCATTACATTTGCAATAAAAGAACTAGTTTGCTGCTACAGCTGTATAACTGAGCTGAAAAAAAATCAGAACAGATCATTGTTTTAAATGCATTACGTGTAAACATGTAAAACCCAAATGGGCTTCTTACTTGTAAAGATTATAGGACAATACATTTTTAGTAGTCTTCTTGATAACAATTTAAAAAACACTCTTTGTTGAAAAATCAAATAAGTGCAGGCTTCCCTCCCTCAAGGAGGCAGTGCAGTGGTGGACACAGACAAGAAAACAGTTATAAGACAGCAGGATGGATTCCCCGATGGAGATGTGCACCCTGAGACAGGCAGTCTCTGGCCTCAGCAACACAGCGAAGGGCACGAGGTCTTTAAGTGAAAGTCTGCTGTTCTGGGAACTTTATCTGTCATGTCCAAATGTCTTTTTCCACATCACTCCCTCAGGACATGTGGTTCAACACAAGCCAAGAGTGAGCCTCCTACGGCTGCCGAAGAGAAAGATAATGGTCCCTATGCAAAGATCTGGGATCCTCTCAGTGGGCAAATTTGTTAGCACAAGAACAGGAAACACTTCTAAAGTAAACTACTTCATTAGGGGAAAAAGAAGTCCCTAAAAGATGTGTAGAGGAAAGTGTGAGCTATTGACACAGCTCAGAGGAAAAGCTGAAGTCCCACACTCTCCTACAGGAAAGGCTCTACCGGTGCCTGCACCACCCCTGCTTGGGACGCCCTCCCCAGCAGTCCAGTGACTTACTCCTTTACCTTGGGATTTTGCTGAAGGTCACCTCCCTCACCACCATATCTAAAACTGCAAACCACTCCTCCTTAACCCAGTTGCTTTCTTTTTCTCCATAGCACTTATCTGTCATCCCACATATTCTAATGACTTATTACTTCCTGTCGTCTCTGTACTTGAATGCAAGTTCCCTGAAGGCAGGGAGCTTGATTCACTCCCACTGTAGCCTAATGTAGTCAGCAGTGAGTGCTCAGTTAAACATTTAGTCTACCAAAGAGCTGTTAACCAGGTTTATAAACCAAAGAACACACAGTACTCTACTTAAAATTCCTTACCGAAGAAAATCTTCCTGATGAAGTGCCCACTGGTTGGCACTGGGAGTCAACTGGAAAGAGAGAAGCATTAGAAGAGCTCTTATCCCAAGCGGGAGTACCCAGGCTTGGTTCAGTTGGTCCATGACGTAATAAACACTTCCCAGGAAGTGTACACAACCAGGACACACTGGCAGATTCTACGCGAAAGCCCCACTCTGCAGGTGAATCTTCTGCATAACTTTCTGGTAAAAGAAGGTCTTGGCTAAATTACAAAAAAACAAAACCCAAACCTGGCACCAAGTTCCAAAAGAGAACACAATTTGGTATAGGATAACATCCTCTAGTGGACAAAGGGAGAAGTTCAAAACTGTGAACTGCTATGATTGTTCCTTAGTTCAGTTTCTACTTTTTCATAGACCTTTAGTGTCCTGCAGGGATTTGTTTTTGTTTCGTTTTTTAATCATTACACAACATGTGACCCTTTACCAATTTCTCCCTAACCCACAGGGATTTTTAACATTGAAAAATGACGTCTTAGGGCCGGCCCATGGCTCACTTGGGAGAGTGTGGTGCTGATAACACCAAGGCCACGGGTTCGGATCCCTTTATAGCGGTGGCCGGGTTAGCTCACTTGGGAGAGCATGGTGCTGACAACACCAAGTCAAGGGTTAAGATCCCCTTACTGGTCATCTTAAAAAAAGAAAAAGAAAAGATAAAAGAAAAATGACTTCTTAAAGACCACAGATTGCATTATCCAGAGCTACTCCTGAAAGTACCACCTCTGAAAGACAGGACTCCTGCCCACTTCAGTCCTCTCTTACATAATCCAGAGGAACGAAGTCAGAAATGCTAAGGCCCATGCGTGACACATTGCAGCCTATTTTACAGGTGTGCCTGCTCTTTGGGGAAAACAAGTCTGCCGTCACCACATCCAGGCCGACAGGGGCCGACTCTCTGAAGGAGCTGGAACTGAATGATAGAGCAGAGGCAACTGGGGAAGATTCCAGGTGGCTGCACAAACGTTCTCAAGTCTCCTCCTGTGGATTTTAGGCTTCCTGGCTTCGCTCCCATCACCCACAAAAGTACCCAGTGCACTGCAGCCCAATACTGTCTTCATCAATGAAGACTGCTCTCCTGGGCTGCAGTCACATGAAAAAAAGGGGAGGAGGTTCAATCGTAAGAAGCCACCTTAGGACAGTATTTCAGCAGACCCGAGCAGGACACTTAAATGTCTAATCTACCACAGAGCTGGTTAACCAGGTTCATAAACCAAAGAAAATCTTCCTGATGAAATGCCCACCGGTTGGCACTGAGAACAAAAGACTAGCAGGCATCTTGAGGGGTGGGGCGCTTCCGGTGAGGGTGCAATATCTCAGCTCATGGCACTCTGCCTTGGGATCATCACTCTCATCTTGTCCTTATTCTCTTGTCCTGTTCTTGGCAGATTTTTCCACTCTAAGAAACCCAAGACCAACCAAAGTGGATTGACAGGGACACTCAAGCACCCTCCTTGAGTGGCTTAAGAGGAAAGCACTCGTAAGTCATGAATGACTCTACTGGTAATGAACTGTATTCATGTTAGCATTTTCCATGCTATAAGTAAGATGTTACCGCTCCCAGGGGCCTAGGATCTAATGCTTCCAATTAAACTACCAAACTAAGACTGAACCAACTCAAGGACCTGGGCACAGATGAAGCCACAGATGCTTGATCAGACTTCCATTCTGAGGACGGACGGCACTGCCTTACACTGTGAGGAAGCCAACACTCTGCATGCAGGAGAAGCTCTACACTTAAGAGTGAGTCAGAAACTGGACATCCACATGGCTTATTCCAGAAATATCAATACACATTGTTTGGTTCAGTATATATCACATCTTAACACACTACTTTAATTTAGGCAACTAATACATGTCCTCTTCCCTCTAAAAAACACAGGTAATTGTTTACTATGAGGTGTAGGCTATTCTTTTTTTTTTTTTTTTTGTCTTTTTCGTGACCAGCACTCAGCCAGTGAGTGCACCGGCCATTCCTATATAGGATCCGAACCCGCGGCGGGAGCGTCGCCGCACTCCCAGCACCGCACTCTCCCAAGTGCGCCACGGGCTCGGCCCGAGGTGTAGGCTATTCTGAGTGGCCTAAATGTGAAAAACGAACATAGTTAAAAAATCAAGAGCCTACAATAAACTCTCACCTCAGCTCTCCAGCCTTGGTATCATACAGGCATCTTCCTGTTACAAACTGCATGTGTTAAGACCACAGAGAATCTCACAGCTGGAAATACTGAAAACGCTCTGAAAATTGAAGGAAAAAAGTTCATAGAAAAATAGAATTAAGGGCCGGCCCGTGGCTCACTTGGGAGAGTGTGGTGCTGATAACACCAAGGCCCCGGGTTCGGATCCCATATACAGATGGCCGGTTCGCTCACTGGCTGAGCGTGGTGCTGACGACACCAAGTCAAGGGTTAAGATCCCCTTACCGGTCATCTTTTAAAAAAAAAAAAGAAAGAAAAATAGAATTAAAAGATGATAGGAATCAGAGGCTGGCCAGTTAGCTCACTTGCAGAGAGCATAATGCTGATAACACCAAGATCAAGAGTTCAGATCCCTGTACCAGCAAAAGAAAAAAAATAAATAAATAAAAAAGATGATACAAATCTCTTCATGAACTTTTTGAAGCACTCGTGTAAATGACGGTACTGATTACAAGGCTAACACGTCTGAAGTGCTTCTGAACCCCAGGCTTCTCCTTCACTTTATACGGTTTCCTCATTTAACCCTCTCACAGGCACCAATCTGGTAGAGTCATCGGCGCTGTCCTCACTTTATTGAGAAGAAATCAAAGTGCAAACAGAGCAGTGACCTGCCCAAAGTAACACACCAGGCTGGTGGTGGAGCTGGGATTCAAAACCCAATGTGGAAAACATGGATGCTTCTGCCTCCCAGTGCTGAAGAGGTACCTTCTGGTCCATGTGAACCAAAGTGCTGCTATGCTCCGGAAACTTCCCACAGTGGCCAGGCCTCCCCTCTGCAGCTGTAGTTCCTTCAGATCATGGGTCAATTATATATCCAACAAAGGCTTACCCCACCATACTGAAATTACATTCTTGGCTTTGAGCAGACACTTAGCTGGGCCAGATCCTCTGGGACTTGGGATGGACAAGATGAGGGCTGGGCTAGAGACCACCAAGTCAGGAGGTCCTACGAGCATGTCCTAAAACAAATACAAGCAAGGAGGACAGGCAGGCACTTTGGGTCTGGCATGGATAGGTCAGAAGTCCAAGATGGCCTTTCCACACCACATAAAAAGCGTGCATCTCTAATGCCCCAACCATAACATGACAACAGCATGAGACGGTCAGCTGTTTGCACTACATGGACAGCCACAAACATGACAGGTAAAAACACAGGCGGTGGAGGCACATATGCTTTGTGCATGTAAATAGACAGCAAAACATTCCAAAGACAAGAGGCACTGGAGAGAATCCTGTTGTGATGGATGGCCCCACCCGCCTGGTGCCAGCAGTGTCCTCAGTCTCTGTTAACAATGCTCCCCTGGGATGTGGGTGCAACTGGGGAGTGCTGATGGTGGTTCTGCTCCCATTGAGAATCCCTGGGTGAGAAGTGGAAAGGAATTAAGTTATGGGTACAGAGTTAGAAATGCACATGAGGAGGCAAAAGTAGCCACCAGTATCCATGATGCAACTCAACGTGACCAGTTCCGAGGTTGGTGGTCATTTCCTGGCAAATTCTATGCAAAGTGAAGAGCTCCTTATTCTGAACGTGGGTACCACTACCCTGAACCACACCAGCCATGCCCCTTCCTGTCAGGACACAAACACAGTGGTCATCTCCCTGTGCGTATCATTTTTCAACAGTCCATGTTCCTTAAGGAGGAGCAGTGCCCCCAGTGCTCATACTTCCTACAGAGAACTGCATGAGTGGCTCTGTAAGTCGGTCACTCTTTTCAGGACAGCGCTGCCAACTGTGTATGTCAGAAGTAGAGGCTGCACACTCAGGCACATGGTCACCGGGCACAGAAACCACAAAGTGTATGAAAGGTTACCGTTTATTTATATCAATACAGAGTTTTAAGCAGGTCGACATCCAAAAAGTATGTGGTTAAGAATTAAACCAAACCTGGAGGGTCCTAAGCCAAAACAATTACATTCCAGGCACACAGAAGCAACAGAAACAAAATCAGATTTTCATCCAGCAAACACATACGTCTTCCAGTAAACTGACCTGCCAAGAAAATACACGTCATCAGTTTTTATCCTACTTCACCAAGCCTGAATATTTAAAACTGCTGACACCATGAAATACTCTCCAAAATCTAAAAGTCTTCCTTCCACCCAGAACATGATGCGGAAGGTGCTCTGGGGATTATGCGTCATGAGGACCTTGTTTCTCTCCACCCCTTATCCTTCCAAGTCTACAAGCACCGCTAGAGGCAAGGGCTGGTCACCTCCCACACAAAGCCGTCACTGGGACTTCCTCACCATGTCACTCCAGGCTGCCCGCTGTATGCCACTACCTGTGGCCTTCCTCAGAAACCCGCCAGTAACAAAGCCATAATAATCCTGAACTCTGACATTCAAAGCCCCCTGCAAACCAACACCAATCTGCATATTCCTACTTGATTTTCCTTACCTTCCCTCTACCATGTATTTCCCCAGCGTGGCCCCATTCGTGAGCTCCCCATGTCCCCAAGCAATTTCATGCTTCCTGCCTTTGGTGACATGTTTCATTAGCTGGAAGCAGCCCTTACTTCCCCACGGGGTCAAATCCGCTGAGGGGCCCCACTGAAAATGCTCCTTCCTGTTGTTCCATGGCATTTACTGACATCTACCTCACTAGGTTCTAAGCCTCTCAACACCAGGGACCATGCTTTTCTTTACATAGTGCAGTGGATTGAATGTCCCCACCCCCCAAAGTCATTGAATGTAACTGCTTAGGGTAGGAAATCCTATTATGGTAATTAAAAGGTGGGGCCTTGAGGAGGTGATTAGATTCTGAGGACCATGCCCTAGTAAACGGATTAATTATGGTGGTCAGTGGTGTGGTTCTGAGAGCTTTAAAATGAGAGCATGTGAGAGTCTCTCTCTCTGCTCCACCATTCTGCCATGTTAGAACTCTGTGTCACTGTCACCACCAACAGGGCTTTCACCAGATACGTTCCCTGAACTTTGGGCTTCCCAGCCTTCAAAACTGTAAGCAATAAATATTGTTTCTTTACAGATTACCCAGTTTGGGGTATTTTGTTAAGCAAGAGAAACAGACTAATACACATATCCTCTGAGTCATATGATATAATGCTCTCACCATTGCAGGTATTTAAATGTGCTGAAGATGTCACTTCTCAATGTGTGTTGGCAACAAAACAAGCAAAAACAAGAGAAGGAAGAATGCTGCTTCATGAAGGAGCAGGCTAAATTACAGCCAAGAAAATAAACATTAAAAGCTCCAGTTACTATGTTTAAATCAACATAAAGATTCTCCCCCGAGTGGAACCTGTCTCAGCCTTTATCCAAGAAGGGAAGATGTGCAGATGTAAAAGGCATCTGCATGCCATGATTCCCATAAAGGCATCATTGCTCCCTCCAATGCCTTCCAGACCTGCACTGTGCAACGCGGCAGCCAGTGGCTACACATGGCTATTTACATTAAAGTTAAAATTAAAAATTCAGTCCCTCAGTTGCGCTGGTCACGCTGCAGGTGTTCAGCAGCCACATGTAGCTTGTGGTTGCTCTGAACAGCACAGATATAGACCATTTCTGCCATTGCAGAAAGCTCTGTTGGACAGCACTGCTCTGTACATAGTGATCTTTTGAAATTAAAAGATTTTTGCACATGATCCTCTTGTTTAAAACTCATGCCGGTATCCCACTATTCTTGGGACAAAGATCAAAATCCTCACATGAACCACAAAGCCCTGTGTGGCGTGGCCTTTCCCCACCTTTTCAGCTGCATTCCATACCATTTTCCACCTTGCTTTCTGGGCTACAATGGCTTTCTTTCAGTTCTTTCAACAGCCACATTTGCCAGGCCACTGGGCCTTTGTACATGCTGTCCCATGTACAAACTCCTGCAAAGTTTGCTGCTCCCAGCAAAGTCCTGCTCATCCTTCAGAGTCCAGCTTAAGGGTCCTGTTTCAGGAAAGCCTTCCAGTCTCCACCAGGCTCCTTGTGATATATATTCTTATAGGACTGTGCTTTCCTGCAGAGCATTCACCTTGGCCTGAATTATACCCTCTTAAGTGTGATCATTAAACCTTGTCTTCCCAACTGGGCTGTAGCTCGCTGGTAACGAGGGCCATGTCTGTTTTGTTCATCTCTGTGTCCCTAACACTTAGCATGGTGCCTGGCCAAAGTATCAACAAATATTTACTTAATGAAACAAAGGACATCAACATTGTCCATGGAATTTTCAAAACTACCGGCTCTGTTATGCTAACTACAGTTAATTTTTTCTTGCAGCGTTAAGTCTTGTTTGCAGTATCTTACATGATCATCAAACTGCTTCTAGAATGCTCACACCTGTTACTGCAAGTTCACAACCCAGGAAAGACGTCTCCTGGGAGTTTACTTTAGGTCAGGGTCGGGCTGCCTGGTACAAGGCTGCACCCACACCAGGCAGGTTCAACAACACAAGAGCCTTTCCCCAGACCCTCTGCCTGAGAACACTCCATGCTTTACATACCTGGGTCCCCCAAACTGAGATCACTCGGAAAGCTCTCATCGACGAGGAACACGAGGAAATCATCACTGCATCCCTTCGCCCAGTCATCGGGGGCTGGTTCTTTCTCATTTCCTGTGGAAACCCTGGGGAAAAAAATAGTACAACGTGCTCTAAAAGGACAAAAGTCACTGATGCTTAGCACAATCCCCGGAAGCCGAGCTAACCCAGAGGGGACGCCCAGGCTCTTCGGCGGCCACAGCGCCTCCCACAACCCCTCCCTCCGATTTCGATGGCCGCATTCCCTTTCTCTCCTCCCGTCCAAGCCCCGCTGCTACAAGGAGCGCAATCCCTGCAGTCCCGGCCCCGCAGAGGGCTCCGGTCACCCGGACCACGGCCGGTCAGGGCCTCCCGGCCCCCTACGGAGCTTCGTAACCGCCCCGGAGCGGGGCCCGACGCCGTGGGCTGGGCCGGTGGCAGCGGAGGCCGCGGCCAGGGCTGGCCCGCGTCGCCCTCGCAGGCCGGAAGTCGGCGACAAAGAGGAGGGGAGAGTGGGTTCCCCTCGGACGGGACACAACACGGGTCTCGACTCGCTTCCCACCATCTTGGGCGGAAGCAGCCCGGAAACGCACTGCCGACCGGAAGTGTTGGCTTACCATCGAGAGAGCAGCTAGAGGGCCGTCCTCGACTTTGAATCTGGGTCCTCCAAGGCTGTCTTAAAGGGACCGCAGCCAGAGAGTGGGATTAATGGAGAAGAGAGCCTTAGGCGGAGGGGAGGATCCTAGAGCGAGGGCAGCAGAAGGGACATCCTGTTTCTTGAAAGTCTTCTAGGTGCCTGGAGTCCTGAGTGCGCTGTCCCATTACTCCTCATGCAGCTCTGGTGCTCCAGAGAGGCTGAGTTACTTCCCGAGCGCAGCCAGGACGTGGCAGAGCCGGGTTCAAACCCCAGTCCTTCTGCTCCAAACCCAGTGCTCTTTTCACCAACATCCCAGGTGGAAGGGAGAGAAAGCTCGGAGGGGCTACTTGACGATGAAGGCTGACTTTGCCTATTGGGACATTGGCTGAAACTCCTCTCCTCCCCCCTGATTCGGGGATGTGAACCGTTGACCTTGGTTTTACAACACCGCACTCTAACCACTGACCTAACCGGCCAGCTGCACTAGTCACATTATTCCTCCAAGAGATGAGCACTTGGCACATTCCCAAGAGTTCAATGCCACGACCAAGGAAGGATTTGCCGGGGCTGTGGGTATTACAGAACCTTGGAGGATATCAGAGATCACCACCTTCTTTGGCTTAAACCATTCACCAGCACTCTGCTTTCTGTAGCAGAGTCACAAACCAGCAGCGTGGCCCAGCTTGCCAGATGGCTTGCTTGATTCACAAGGGCTTGTGTGGAGTATGCATAAAGCAAATGTACTTCACAGGGCCTGGTTTTCCAAAGCCTTGCAGTTTCAAATATTGACCTTACAAAAAACAGGAAATTTTCCCCAGGCTATACATTCTCTGACATAAGATCAGAATCGTAACACAGTAAGGCTGCCGGCTCAAAGACAGACAGGTTACTAATTGATAGTAAAGTCAAAGACAGACGGTTACTAATTGACAGTAAAGTCAAAGACAGACAGGTTACTAATTGATAGTAAAGTCACTGAAAAGCTGCTGGAGGGAGAAGGAATGTTTGCTAAGATCAAGCTTTTGTTAGTGGATCGACTTAATTGCATGTTACCAGCTTCTATTGTTAAAACTTATTAAACCGTGCTTAGCAAAACCCCACCAATGTCTCTTCCTGTAACTTGCTGGTCTGGAGAATAAATGCAGGAAGAGAACCCCAATTCATGGTTAATTTCCCAAATGGAAGCAATGCCTCGCTGTTGAGGGCGATGGGAGATTAACCCCTTTTTGAGGCTTCTCACTGCTCAGAAGAAATGGGCTTTGAGTAATCTTTGGCGGCTCCGTCACCAAGGGGGAAAAGGGTGACAAATCCGTGGGAGGCAAAGCAACAGGTTTGGGTTTGTTTTATGCCGTTAGGCAGGGCAGTACTCTCTGGTTAGCCACAGGCCCTCTCCAGGTTTCCGGACAGGAGTCTGGGTTTCCAGCCACTCCTTGAGGTTTCAGGTCCCTCCTTTATGCCCTCCCCTAGAGGAAATTTACTGTTGCCAGTTAGACCTGTTTTCAGCACCAACATGGGAGAAATGAGACCACAAAGGGCTGGCTCCTGCAAATCCAGTGGCTGGGCATGCTCAGTGGAGAGGGGTTATGCAACCCTGGTAGCTGAATGCCCTTCCACTACAGGAGCTAGAGAGCACAGAATATTCTCAGATATGTCTGGTGCCTGTGGTAGGATTTGACCCATGAACATGCTCCAGGAAGAGACCAACTGAGCATGTGGAAGACTATGTCACACAACTGGGAACCTTTTTTATTGAATATTCATTAGACAGTGAAACTATAAAAGCCAGATGACAGCAGAGGGCAGGGCTGGTGCTCACTGTCCCGGAGGGAGCCTGCACTCTGCCTGTGGAGTGCGTATTTCTGTCTCTTTGAATCAAACTTCCCTTCAGGGAGCAGCTGCTCCGTCTCTTGAGCCAGCCTGCACTCAGTACTGAACTTTACCTTGTGTATTGCTTGCTTTTGTGTTAAACTTGGTGTGAGCCCTGCTCAGTCTCTGGAGCTATGCCACTCTCTCTCTCTCTCTCTCTCTCTCTCTCTCTCTCGCCCTCTCTGTCAGATCTGTAACTCTTCTTTGTTACATTTAAGCTGTTCTCACTTTGTCCTGTGACTCCACTCGAATTCTTTCCTCTGGCAGAGACAAGAACCCGCCACAGGAAAGGCGGGAGGATGGGGTGGGTTGAGACTGACTACAGGGACCCCACAGACATCAGTCGGTGCTTCTCAAGTTGTGTGATCTCTCACGCCAGTACCACCCGTGAATGACCAACCAGTACCTCCCTGTTTTCTCCGTCCCCTGCGTGGGCCAAGTGTGATCATCTGTCCCTACTAAAAATTCAGCAAACAAACACCCTGCCCTAGAAGTCTCCCTCTATGAAATTCAATGTCATCTAATTATTGTTTCCACGACTCTGTTATGCCTTTAAAAACAGGAGTTTTATAGTTTATGTGGCTTTTTCCTACTCATCTGTTGAGCATCGGGCTGTTGCAACATCGATATCCTCCTGAGAAGCTAAACTCATTGCACATTTGTTTTTTAACAGCTTTTACTGAGATAAAATGTACATGCCATACAATTCACCCATTTAAACTGTGTGATTTGATGGATTTTAGTACACTCAGAGTTTTGCGATCATCAAGCAATTGCAGAACACTTTCATTACTCCAAAACTAAATCCCTCAGTCATCATCCCCAATTATTCCATTCCCTCCAACCCCAGGCTACCATTAATCTACTTTATTTTCCTACAAATATCCTCATTTGGGACATTTAATAAAAACGGTATCATACATTATGGGGCACTTTGTGACTGGCCTCTTTCACTCAGCATAATGTTTTCAAGGTTCATGCAAAGTTGTATCATGTATCAGTTCTCCAGTGCTTTTTATGACTGAATGTTTATTTACATGGATATCCCACATTTTGTTTGTTCATTGATCAGTTCATGGACACTTGGCTAGTTCTACCTTTGGACTGTTGTGAATAATGCTGCAATGACCATTTGTATTCAAGGTTTTGTGTGGATGCGTGGTTTTATTTCTCTTGGCATATACCTAGAAGTGGAATTGCTGGATCATATGATAACTCCTCACTGAATCATTCGAGGAACTTTCAGCCTGTTTGCAAAGTGGCTGCACCATTTTACAGTTTTCCCAGTCGTGTGTGAGGGTTTTAATTTCTGCATATCCTCACAACACTGTTTTTATGCATCTTTGTGATTATAGCCATGGTAGTGGGTGTGAAGTTATATCTCATTGCGGATTCGATTTGCATTTCTCTGATGACTACTGACGTCAACCATCTTTTGATGTGCTTATTGGCCATTTATATGTTTTCTTTAGAAAACTATTCAGATTTTTTGCCAATTTTAAAAACTGGGATATTTATCTTTTACTATCAAGTTGTAATTGTTTTTTATATATTCTGGATACAAGCTCCTTCTAAGATATAAGATTCGTAAAACTTTTCTTCAATTCTGTGGTTTTCTTTTCACTTTCTTTCATTTTTCTTTTCACTTTCTTAGTGGCATTGTTTGAACCACAAAAGTTTTAAATTTTGATAATGTTCAGTTTATCCATTTTTTCTTTCGTTGCTTGTGCTTTTGATATCATGCCTAGAAAACCGTTGCCTAATCTAAGATCATGAAGATTTGCACCTACGTTTTCTTCTGAGACTTTTATAGTTTTCGTCCCCCCAGCTGGGTTTTGAGACATCCGAGGAAAAAGCCTGCTGGGACCCAGAGCTCATGCTGGGAGGAAGGGGGTGCTGTGGGGTGAGAGGAGGAGCATCTGGTGAGCAGGAGTGACCTGGATGGGACCCAGCTGGGAGGGGGCAGCTATGCTCCCGGGATCAGTGAAGGGACCTCGAGGAAGGGGGTGAGTGGAGAAGCGTCTGGAGGACTGGGTGGGTGTCTTTGGAGGTGGTTTCTGAGATGAGAAAGTCTGGGGCAGAGCTGTGAGGAGCCTGGAAGGGGACCGTGAAGTGTTACACTCTCCCCTGCTGTCCGTTGCTCACCCACCTCCTGAGCCCTGGGGTCCTATGCCCCCAGGTCAGGGGTTGAACTGGCACAGGAGGGTCCATGGCAGAGGCTGGAGAGCAGCCTCTCTGCTCTGCTGGGTGCCACGAATTCTGTGACAACCACTATGAAGGGTCACACAGGAGCTCTGTGGGCACCAAACGAGAGCCCCCCACCCATTTCCCCAAGGGGTGCCCCTCCCTGGGTTGGGCGGGGCCAGCGATCACAGCTTTCATTGTGACTCCTCCCTTCCCTGTGTTTGGCCACACCCCCATTAGCTTCATCTTTCTCATCCACCAATGGGCTGTGAGCATTGAGGCCACGCCCACTTCACTGTTGCCTCATGCCTGAGCCCCCACCAGCTCTGGCTCAGTTGCACATCTGCGCTGTCAGCTGAAGGAAGTGGATGGTGGTGATGCAGCCCCCCTTTCTGTTCCCCTGCCCTGAGATGTCAGAGGAAACTCGACAGAGGAAAAAGGTATGGCATGTTGGGTCGAAGGCCCCAGACCCAGCCTGAAGCCCCTCTGCTGGCAGGACAGGGGCAGGACTCTGTGTACTTCTGCGGTACATGGGGCTTGCCCCTCTGTGCCTCTTGACTCCCCTCACCAAACTCTTCTCAGCCACCCCTGTCCCCTTAGCAACCCAGCTCGTGCCCTCGCCAAGCACCCCCTGTCATTACTGCCTGGAGCCCGGCCTTTGACCTGATGAGCCAGTCCCCCAAGTGTTTTCACCCTCTTTCCAGCTTCTCTGGTCGTGGCACAAATTTCCTTTTGGAAGGGTACTCAGGACTAGGGGACCCGGGACCAAGAGAGGTTTCTGGCTCCCTCACTCCCTTCACTTAGACATTGACAAACTGAAAAGCCTACACCTCACCAGTGGGCTTAAAACGTAGACAATATCTCAGGGTGGCAATTGGAGAATGGGTTTGGTTTGGTTTTCTCCCAGGTTTCTACTCCTAGAGACACTTTACAATTTATTTCTGAGTCTGTACCTCACATTAGAATTCCCTAGGGTTCTGGGACCAGAGCGCCTTTCAGTCAGTGCTCTCTGGAGGGAAATGTGTTTATTTTCTGTGGAACAAATCCTGGACAACTGAACTTCACAGCTGGAATCTTGCCCAGATCATTTGAATCTGGGGTGCCACAGTATTCATAGGGGGCATCTTTCTGAAGCATCAGATTTGCTTGATTCTTTTGAGAGAGAAAAAACCTACTAATGTACTTAGGGGTGACTTTCGCCTAGATTTGTAAGATCATAATAGACTTCTCTCTGAAATGATGCTTGGGTTGTCCTCTTTTTGTTAGGTCCCCAGATCCCTAGGGGTGTGCGCTCACTGACTTCTGCCATTAGGATACATTGATGTAAATGTCTGAGAAGTGCTGGTGTGCAGCTCTGTCAGCTCTGTAGGAGAGGACCCCAATGTCTGATTTGAATTTTGCCACCTGGAGGCTGCTGATTCATGATAAAGCCCCAGAAGACTGAAGTTAAATACCATTATTGCCTTTTTTAAGTCATATTATCAATCCATTTCTTCAGCCGTTTAATTATCATTACTATACCTTATAGGGTTGCTGGTGGCATTAAATCAGATGGTATAAGTAAGAATATTTTGTAAAAACTGTAAAATAGGATGCCAAGAACAGGGGCTTAGAGTTCTGAATATGACTGCTTTTCCTTTTCACAGTTAAGAGATTACCAAAAGAGAAACAGCCCCTGTGATCCTCCAGGAGCAAAGAGCAAAGTGAAAAGTGGCAGTAGCCCTGATTCAACCACTTCTGGGGGTTGCCAGTTGCCTCAGGAGGTGAGTTTTGGCTGGCCAGGCTCCTGGGAACAGAGGGTTCAAGGGGCAGTCGGGGGCAATGGTAGGAAGTGTCAGGGACTGGTTAAGAAGTCTGGGTGTGAATCCTGCCTCTCCCTCTGCTAGGGATATGATTTAGGACTCTTCTCTGAGCTTCTTCCTTGAAGCTGTGCACACAAAGATGGACAACGAGCTTGGCTGTCTCATTGGACCGTGCTGCAGGAAGCACAGGAGGTACAGGATGAGAGCTGCTTGGGAGGGGAGGGACCTTGAGAAGTGGACAGAAAGGGGCTACAGGAGGAGGGCCTGGTCCAGGTCAGGCAGGAAAGAGACTTTTGCCATTTGATGGGGAAGAAAGGACGTCAGGGGGCTTAGCCATTGAGGAGGACAGCGTGTGTCCATGTGCGCTCTCATCTCTTGTAGCCCACATCATACGTCACTGGGGAGGCCTTTGTGACATCAGTGGGGAGGCCTTGTGACATCAGTTTGTGTGAAGGAGCACCTGTTTGGCTTTTCTCCCAAAGGCTCAGATTTGGACCACTGATGTCTTAATGTCCGAAAAGGCACAGTTACAGAGAGCCCTGGCCAATGGTCACCATGCAGCCTGGCAGAAACAGGTGCAAATCTGGGCACCCTTCCCCCCTCAACCTAGTGCCTGGCAGGCCTTTGGAGGAGCCATTTGGGCTCTGTCTTGACCTCTGTCATTCCAGGGGAGTGTGAACATCTGACAAGCTGCCTGTGCTCATGCGAGCAACAGAAAAAAGAGCTGCGGTGGAATCCGACTGCTCTCTCCGTGTGGCAGAAGGAGGACAAGACGGTGAGCCCAGCCCCCTACAGTCATGCTTGTGCCTCCACCCCAGGGGAAAAAATGGCCTTAGAGAATTAGATAGACCTGGATGTTCACATCCCAGCTGTAAGTGATCTTAGCACTTTGCATTTCATCTACAAAATGGAGATAATACTAGTAACTCCCTCCTATGGTGGTTGTGAGGATTCAATGGATTGTTAGAATGGTGCCTGGTGACGCACTCAATACAGAGTCAAATGCTGGTGATGACAGTCATAACAATGGCAACATGACCCAATATCCCTGGGCCTCTGTCAGCCAGCTGTAAATCAGATCTCTTTCCCTGCCTCTTCCATGCTTATTGAGTTCTTAGCAAAACCAGCTGATGTTGCTGTGCATTGCTTTGCCCCCCACGCATTTGTCACCCCACTTCCCCTGGGTGACGGAGATGCAAAGGATGACTCAAAGCCCATCTCTACTGAGCAGTGAGATTAACCCGGAAGTGGTTAATCTCCCTTTGGGATGCTCAAGCAAGAGCCATCCCTTCCTTGGGAAATTAACCCTGAATTGGAGTTCTCTCCCTGCATTTATTTTCCAGACCAGGAAGTTACAGGAAGAGAACAAAGGTGGGGTTATAGTTTAATGATATAGGCTGGTAACTTTCAGTGAAACAAGCCAGATGACATTCCAGCGAGGCAATCAAGTGGTCCTGTCAACGCAAGCTTGATCTTAGCAAACATTCCTTCTTACATCAATTTCTCAGTATCTTTACATAACAGTCAGTAACTAGTCTGTCTTTGAGCCAGCAACCTGCTGTGCCACATTCATTGTCTTACACCAGAGACTTACAGCCTGAGGAGAATTTCCTGTCCTTGCAAGGTCAATATCTGAAACTGCAAGGCTTTGGAAAACCAGGCCCTGTGAAGTACATATGCTTTTTAGTATATTCCACAAACTGAGATCATGGGCTTGGAAACGCCTTGAAAAGATGTCAAGTGTGATTCAGGGGGAGGAAATGTTACTGCCGAATGGTTACTATAGGTGTCAGTGTTAGTGCGCCTCGACTACATCTTCTCCCTGCTGAATCCTGACTTCACCTTTCTGTATTTGCAGTCCTACCACGACTTGATAAAAGAGTGAGATGCTCTCCGCCTGCACATGGAGTATAATAGGTAGGAGGGGGAAGGTGGATGGCAGGTCTGGGGGGCCTCAGCATGGGAGATGGGGTGGGAGGGTTACAGGTGAGCACAATGAGGTGGATGCACAGGTTTTGACATGTGCAGAGCCAAGCTCTGGTCCCAGCTGTGCCAGTGACTCACGTGTGGCCTCAGACAATTCATGTCCACTCTCTGGACTGGTACTTGTGACTCTTGGTTCCTGGGGTCCCCTTCCCATGCCATGGTCCTCTGGTTGTGTGTCACAGTCACTGCATTGGTCACCAAAGTGGTCCTTTCTGTTCCTTATTCTTTCCAGTCTCCACCACCTCTGGCCACAGGAACAATGATGTGGACCGCAAGTGTCGCCAGTCCCAACTGAAGGGGAAGCTTCAGGTCCTTGTGATGGAGAATGTGGCCTTGCAGCTCCATATGAAAAAACTCGAGACATCTAAGCTCCTGCCCCAAGAAGTGAGTGTCTGCAGCACAGGGTTTTGGTTTTATGGGGGTGGGAGTAGAGAGGAAGGTGGCAGCCTGTCCGTTCTGCAGCCACTCCCTCCAGGGCTCACGCCCCTGTCTCTGGGCAGGTGCACACTTTGACAGAGGGGCATGGCCTGAGTCACATCCAGGAGCCAGAGACATGCTTGGCTAATGTACGCAGGTGGACAGGTAAGCTGGGGCTGGGGTGGCCTAGGAGCAGGTGAGGGAAGAGAACGAGGTGTGTGCCAGCAGATGGCAAGTCTTCTCGCCTGAGCCTCAGTGTCCCCCATCTGCAAAGAGGGGTGGGGTGCCCATTGTCAGCGACCCACAGTTGTCTTCTGCACAAGAATGTGAAGAACTCTGTTTGAAAGTGGTTTGTATGATTGACCATCATCTGGCCATAAGGAATGATTAGCCAGGAAGCCATGGTCTGGGGTGAGGAGCCTGAATTAGCAGCTATGGGTCGAGAAGAGGGTTTTGTGAAACTCCAGAGTTCAGAGGCTGTTCTCATCCAATTCCTTTCTCAGCAGAGCCTCCATCCCTGAAGCCTCCAGCAGGGCCCAGCGAGGAAGAACGGTGGCTGCAGATGGAGGCTGAGCAGCTGGAGAGCCTGGTGGGTCAGTTCCAGGCTCAGGTAAAGGACAACGAGGGTCTGAACCACCTGAACCAGGAGCAGGAGAAGCAGCTTCTGGAGCTGGGCTGGGCTGCTGGGCTCTGAGGCAAGCAGCCCAGGCAAGTGCTGGAGGGCATGCAGTGCCACCACACCACCACCAGCTGCCTGCTATCCCAGGCCCGTGAACTCCAGGAGCATGTGGCTAAGCTGTAGACTGGCCTCATCAGGCTGGTGTCCCACCCGCCCTGCCAGCCTGCCCTCCACCCTCAACCCCTGGGCCTTTGTTTCCCCACCTGTAAAATGGGGTGGTGGAGGCCTCACATGAAATGGTACCTAGGAAGACACCTTATGAGCCAGTGTCCTGTGCCCCCTTCCCTGTGCCATGGGTCTCCATCTGCATCAGGTGGCCACCGATTGCTTCTCTCCACCCAGACCAATTAGAACGAGGAAGTCACCAGTGCACTGCAGTCGGGGCAGTATGTGAAGATGTAGCTGGCTGAGAAGTTGGACCAGAAAAGAAAAAGACTGAAGTAAGAAAAAAAAGAGGAAAACACCAAGATGAAGGAGAAAACACCCAAAAGAAGAACAAAATACCCAAAAAAGTACAAAATATACCCATAAAAGGAAGAAAACACCCAAAAGAAGAAGAAGAAAAACAACCCAGAAAGGAAGAAAACCCCAAGCAGAAGAAAACAGACAAAACAGAAACATCCCAAAGAAGAAGAAATTACCAAAGAGGAAGAAAACACCCCCAAATGAAGAAAAAAACTACAAAGAAGTAGAAAACACCTAGAACAAGAAGAAAACACCCCAAACAGGAACACCCCAGCAAAAAGAAGAAAACCACAACATAAAGAAGAAACTCCCCCAAAAGAAAAAGACAACCTGAACAAAAGAACCCAAGAGAAGGAAGAAAAATCTCCCCCAAATAAGAAAACCCCAGTGAAAGAAGAAACCTCTCCAAAAGAAAACCCTAAAAAAAGAATAGCCCCATAAAAGAAGAAAAAAACAAAACCCAAATAGAACAAAATCCCAATGAAAATAAAACTCCAACAGAAAGAACACCCCAAAAGAAAAAGATCCCCCCATGAAAACAAGAAAAACATCAAAAAAGCCCCAAAAGAAGAAAAAAAACAGAAAACCCCAAGAAAAAGAAAATCCCAACAAAAAGAAAACCCCAACAAGAAAACACCCCAAAAGAAGAAAACCCCAGCAAAAAAAAAAAAAAATCCACAACATAAAGAAGAAACTCCCCCAAAAGAGAAAACCCCAAAAGAAGACAACCTGAGCAAAAAGAACCCAAGAGAAAGAAGAAAAATCTCCCCCAAATAAGAAAACCCCAGCAAAAGAAGAACCCCCCCAAAAGAAAACCCTAAAAAAAGAAAACTCCCATAAAAGAAGAAAAACAAAAACCCAAATAGAACAAAATCCCAATGAAAATAAAACTCTAACAGAAAGAAGACCCCCCAAAAAGAAAAAGATCCTCCCATGAAAACAAGAAAAACACCAAAAAATCCCAAAAGAAGAAAAAACCCAGAAAAGAAAGCCCCAAGAAAAAGAAAATCCCAACCAAAAGAAAACCCCAACAAAAAGAAAACACCCCAAAAGAAGAAAACCCCAGCAAAAAGAAGAAACCCAAAATAAAGAAAACCAAAAACTCCACAAGAATAAAACTCCCACAATAACAAGAAAACCCTAAGAACGCCCCAAAAGAACCACCCCCTAAAAATAGAAGCCACCCCAAAAAGAAAGACCTATTGAAGAGAAGAAAACCCAAAAAAGAAGTGAACCAAAACAAAAAAGAAGACAAAAAAAAAAAAGGTCAAAAAAATACACACACACAAAAAAACCCCAGAAATACAACAAAGAAGAAAAATAGTAAAAAACCAGAGAGAAAAAACAAACAAGAAAAAGAAAAAACATGAAACATAAAAGAAAAACCAAAAATAAAAAAATAGGAAAAAAAAGAAAAAACAACAACAAAAAAAGAAAGCAGCAGGGTTCCCTTCCCAGTAGTCCAGCCTCCCCTCTGGGGCCTGTAGGGCAAGACCAGTACAATTGGTCCCTTGAGTATGCAAGGCCAGCGGGCGCTATGGTCAGGCCAGGGGGTCTTTAGTGCCAGGGCAGGCCAAGGAAGCACCTAGAGCAGGCCTAAGAGGCCAGGGGTGGCGTTAGTGGGAGGCCAGACCAGGCCAGGGTGGCCCTTAGCACCAAGAAAGGCCAAGGGATTCCTGGACAGGCCAGTCAAGGGGGCACTTAGGGCACTTAGGAGTGCCTTTAGTGGCAGGGTGGCCCTTATGGCACTGCCCCAGTAGGGGCAGACCAGTAAAGAGGGGCCGCATGGCAGGCCAGGCCAGTGGGCTCCTTGGGCAGGACAGGACAGGCCAGCTGTTCGTGGTAGGAGGGACTTGGCAGCATGCCTGGCCAGGGCAGTCCTTAGTGGCAGGCGAGGGCACAGGGGCCCTAGGGGCAGCCCAGGCCATGGGGGCACTTAGCGGAAAGCAAGCCAAGGCAGGACTTGCCAGGGTGGTCCTTGGCTCTGGGCCAGTCTGGGCCAGGTGGGCCCATAGTACAAGGCCTGGCAGGCTAGGGGTGCCCTAGGGCAGGGACAGAGGAGTCTTAGAAGCAGGCAAGGCCAGTCTAGAGGGTCCCTAGAGGCAGGCTGGCCCAGTGGGTCCCTAAGGGCAGACCAGCCAGCTGGACCCCTTGGTGTGAGGCCAGGCCAAGGAAGCACATAGGGCAGGCCTGCCAGGCCAACGGGTCCCCAGCGGGGCCAGTCTGGGCCAAGGAAACACTTGGGGTAGGTCTGGCAGGTCCTTAGCAGAAGGGGGACCTCAGCGGCAGGGAGGCCTTGAACAGTAGGCCTGGACATGGAGGCCCTTAGCACCAAGTGTGCTTGGCCAGGTGGGCCCTTAGTGCCAGCCCAGGACAGGGAAGCTCTGAGGCAGTGGGGGTCTCGTACAGGCCTGGCCAGGACCACCCTTAGTGGCAGTGGGGCCATTAAAAGGGGGCCTGTCCAGGGTAGCCCTTAGTGGCAGGCCAGGAAAAGCCAGAGGTGCCCTTAGTGGCAGGGCAGGTGGGGGGCCAGGGACTCTCTTAGAGGCAGAGCAGACCAGGCCAAGGGGGCCCTAGGGGGGCTCTTTCTCTCTTTCTTTCTCTTTCCCTTCCTTCCCTTCCCTTCTTTCCTTCCCTTCCCTTCCCTTCCTTAGACAAAAGGGCCGGTGGTGTATTTGATGTTGAATCCTGATACAAGTTCTGATTTGCCGTCTGTTAGGTGGAATGGGGCTCAGCTGGTTTCTGCTAGTGTTGAAAGGAATCATATCATGGCTGGAGGCCATGACGGGAGGATCAATCGTGTAAATTCTTCAGTGGTGATGAAGGAGGGTTGGTAGGGTGTAGGATCTATTTACAAGTAGGAGTGATACGAGGATGATGGCTAGGGTGACTTCGTATGAAATTGTTTGGGCTACTGCTCAGAGGGGCCGATTAGGGCGTATTTGGAGTTTGAAGCTCATTCTTATCAGAGGATTGAGTAGACGGCTAAGCTTGAGGTGGCAGGATGAACAGCTCTCCCATGTTTAGGTTGGCTAGGGGGTGGGGTATTGGTCGTGGCACCCACGTGGTGAGTGCTAGAGTGAGGGCTCGTGTGGGTGCAATGATGTCAAGAGAGGTGGCTGATGTTAGGGGTCCGAGCGGTTCTTTGGTGGAAAGTTTAATTGCATCGGCGAAAGGTTGGAGGAGACCGTAGGGGCCAGTGATGTTGGGTCCTTTGTGAAGCTGTATAAGGCCGAGCATTCTCTGTCCTACGAGAGTGAGGAATGCCATGGTGAGTATGACGGGGTGATGGGTAGGAGCATGTAATGGCGTGCATGGTGTTAGGAAGGGGAGTTGAACCTCTGACTGGAAAGTCTTAAGCTTTATGCAATTGCCGGGCTCTGCCATCCTAACGAGCCCTGCTCTTGGGCGGGGCGTGTGGGGACAGGCTGAGTTGAGATTATATCACTCATCGCGGTTGGAGGCACTTTTTGAAGTGGGCCTTATATCTCTTGTCTTTTCATACTGCGAGAAGTGCAGGGATAGATAGAAACCGACCTGGATGGCTCCGGTCTGAACTCAGATGATGTAGGACTTTAGTCCTTGAACAAATGAACGTTTAATAGCAGCTGCAGCCTTAGGGATGTCCTGATCCAACATCGAGGTCGTAAACTCCATTGACGAAAGGAACCCTGAAACAGAATTGCGCTGTCATCCCCAGGGTAACTTGTTCCGTTGATCAAATTGTTTGGGGTCAATGGGTGATTGTGTCGCTTTGACTGGTTGGTCTAGGTCACAGTCATTCAGAGGTTTTATTTTGGTCCGAAGTCACCCCAACCGAACCTTCTAGCTCAGAGAGTTTTGTGGTGTTGCCTGGGTTAGGTTTGTATTGTTTTGCTTGAGCCAGTTAATTCAAGCTCCATGGGGTCTTCTTGTCTTATTTTTATGTCCCCGCCTCTCACGGGGAGGTCAGTTTCACTGGCTGGAAGCGGGCGACAGTGAAACCCTCGTGTGGCCTTTCATACAAGTCCCTAATTAAGAGACAGTGAAACACTCGTGTGGCCTTTCATACAAGTCCCTAATTAAGAAACAAATGATGATGCGACCTTTGTACGGTCAGGATGCCACGGCCATTGAACTGTGTCCCTGGGCAGGCAGCACCTCGAATACTCGGAATGCTGGAGGTGAGGCTTCTGGTAAACAGGTGGGGTTTGTCGTCGCCGAGTTCCTTCTGCTGCTTTGCATCTTGTCTTCGCGCAGCCTGTGTCGGGTTAACGACCGAAGGTACAGGTGGCTTTGGTTGGACAATTCTGACTGGGTTGTTATCAGTGGGCGTCCGATCTGATACAGGCTCCTGCGGGGAGAACAGGGCTCCTGTTACTCACGTGAACAGCATCTCTTCTGTGTAGACACAGATGGATCCAGGTGGGTGTTAAGAGTTTGGCGTGAATGATGTGGAGTAAGTTTTGTCATCGTTGAACTTGAACGCTTTCTTAGTTGGTGGCTGCTTTTAGGACAACAGTGGATGGCTGGTGGCCGCTCTCTATAGGGGGCTGTGCCCTGTGTCTACAGAGCTGCGCCCCTTTAGACTGACACTGGAATTTACACTTAGAGTAGGATGTGCTTTAGGTAAATCTAAAGTTGAACTGAAATTCTGCACTGGACAAGCAGCTGTCACCAGGCTCGGCTGGCTTTTCACCTCTGCTTGTAGGTCTCGTCTCTACTTTGTCACACAGATGGGTTTGTCCTTATGACCTCCCTAGGTAGCTCATCTGGTTTTGGGGTTTTTGGCTAAAGTTCTCTTTGTCATAGTTATTCTAGTTAATCCATTACTAACTTCCTTCCCTTCCTTCCCTCCTTCCTTACCTCCCTTCCTTTTTTCCTTCCTTCTCTTTCCTTCCTTTACTTTCTTTCTTTCTTTCCTCCCTTCCCTGCTCTCCCTTCCTTCCTACCTCGCCTTTCTTCCTTCCCTCACAGCCTTTTATTTTCTTTCCTTCTTTGTTTCTTTCTTTCCTTCTTTTTTTCTTTCTATCCTTCCTTCCTTCCATTTTTCTTTCCTTCTTTCTTTCTTGGGGTCCCTATGGTCTCCAGGCCAGGGGAGCCTTTACTGGAAGTCCAGGCGAGGCCAGAACAGGGGGTTACTTAGAGGCAGGTCAGTCCGGGCCAGGGGGGCCATAGGTGGGCTCTTTTCTTCCTACCTTCCCTACCTTCCTGCCTTCCCTCCCTCCCTGCCTTCCCTGCCTTCCGTGCTTACCTGCCTTCCCTGACTTCCTCCCTTCCCTGCCTTCCCTGCCTTCCCTGCCTTCATGCCTTCCCTGCCTTCCCTGCCTTGTGCCTTCCTGCCTTCCCTGCTTTCCTGCCTTCCCTGCCTTCCCTGCTTTCCTGCCTTCCCTGCCTTCCCTGCCTTCCCTGCCTTCCCTGCCTTGTGCCTTCCTGCCTTCCCTGCTTTCCTGCCTTCCTGCCTTCCTCCCTTCCTGCCTTCCTGCCTTCCCTGCCTTCCTGCCTTCCATGCCTTCCTGCCTTCCCTGCCTTCCCTGCCTTGTGCCTTCCTGCCTTCCCTGCTTTCCTGCCTTTCCTGCCTTCCCTGCCGTCCTGCCTTCCATGCCTTCCTGCCTTCCCTGCCTTCCTGCCTTCCATGCCTTCCTGCCCACCATGCCTTTCCTGCCTTCCCTGCCTTCCCTGCCTTCCTGCCATCCCTGCCTTCCCTCTCTTCCTGCCTTCCCTCTCTTCCTGCCTTCCCTCCATCCTGCCTTCCTGCCTTCCCTCCCTTCTCTCTGTTCCTGTCTTTTCTTCCTTCCTTCCTTCCTTCTCTCCTTCTTTCTTTCTGGGGGTTCTCTCTCTTTTCTTCTTTCCTTCTTTCTTCTAGCCCACCTATGTCCCTCCTGGCCTGCCCTGCCATTAACAGGCAGGAGGCCCTGGTCTGGACTCCCCTTGGGCCCCCAAGAAAGAAAGAAAGACCCCCCACCAGGGCACCCCAGCCTGGCCTGCTTCTAAGAGACGCCCTGGCCTGCCTGTCCTGCCCTACCACTAACGGTGCCCCTGGACTTTCCTGGCCTGCCACTAACGGTCCCTGGCAGGCCCCTTGCTAAAGGCCCCATCCACTATGGGTGGGCCTGACCAGGTCTACAGAAGAGACCCACTGGCTGGGCTCACCTCAGGGCTGCCCTGGCCTGACCTGGCCCGCTTCTAAGAGACCCCCAGGGCAGGCCAGGCCAGCCCAGGGGTTCTCTCACAGGCAGGCCAGGCCAGGGGGACCATAGCACTAAGCAGGCCAAGGGAGCTGTGGGCCAGGCCATTCAAAGAAGGCCCTTAGTGTCAGGGCAAGCCAGGCCATGTGATCTCTTAGAGGAAGGCCAGAAGGCTCTAATCACCAAGAGAGGCCAAGGGAGCCCAGGAACAGGCCACTCAAGGGCAGGCACTTAGTGGCACGGTGGCCCTATTAGAGTGGTCCACTAGGGGCAGACTAGTAATGGGAGGCCCTATGGCAGGACAATTAGTGGGTTCTCGGGCAGGAAAAGCCAAGCTGGCCCTTAGTGGTAGGAGGCCCTTGGCAGCATGTCTGCCTAGGGCAGCCCTTAATGGCAGGTGAGGGCACAGGGGCAGGCCAGGCCGTGGATGCCCTTAGTGGAAGGGAAGCCCAGGCAGGTGAGCCCATAGTGGCAGATGAGGCCAGGACAGAGGTGGCCCATAGTGCCATACCAGGACAGGCCAGCAGGGCCCTTGGGACAGCTCAGGACAGGTCAGGCGGTCCTTGGCTTTGAGCCAGGCTGGGCAGGACCAGCAGGGTCCTAGGTCCAGGCCAGGTTAGGGGGGAGTTGGGATATGACTACCTGGCCAGGGGTGCCCTAGTGGCAGGCCAGTCTAGGCCAGGGGTGACCTAGGAGCAATCCAGGCCACTCTAGGGGGTCCATAGGGGCAGGCAAGGCCAATGGGGCTGTTAGTACCAGGCCAGACCAGGAAGGCCCCAGATGCAGGCCAGCCAGGTGACCCCTTAGTGCCAGTCCAGGCCAAGGAAGCACTTGAAGCAGGCCTGGCAGGCGCTTAGCAGAGGGGGGCCATTAGTGGCAATGGGGCCCTGAATAGTATGTCTGGCCATGGAGGCCCTTAGCACCAAGTGTGCTTGGCCAGGTGGGCCCTTAGTGCCATCCCAGGACAGAGCAGCTCTGAGGCAGTGGGGGTCTCATGGAGGCCTGGCCAGAACCACCCTCAGTGGCAGTGGGGCCATTAAAGGGGGGCCTGTCCAGGGCAGCCCTTAGTGGCAGGCCAGGAAACGCCAGAGGTGCTCTTAGTGGCGGGGCAGGTGGGGGGCCAGGGACTCTCTTAGAGGCAGAGCAGACCAGGCCAAGGGGGCCCTAGGGGGGCTCTTTCTCTCTCTCTTTCTCTTTCCCTTCCTTCCCTTCCCTTCTTTCCTTCCCTTCCCTTCCCTTCCTTAGACAAAAAGGCCTGTGGTGTATTTGATGTTGAGTCCTGATACAAGTTCTGATTTGCCGTCTGTTAGGTGGAATGGGGCTCGGGTGGTTTCTGCTAGTGTTGAAAGGAATCATATCATGGCTGGAGGCCATGACGGGAGGATCAATCATGTAAATTCTTCAGTGGTGATGAAGGAGGGTTGATAGGGTGTAGGATCTATTTACAAGTAGGAGTGATACGAGGATGATGGCTAGGGTGACTTCGTATGAAATTGTTTGGGCTACTGCTTGTTACTTATCAGTGGGCGTCTGATCTGATACAGGCTCCTGCGGGGAGAACAGGGCTCTTGTTACTCACGTGAACAGCATCTCTTCTGTGTAGACACAGATGGATCCAGGTGGGTGTTAGGAGTTTGGCGTGAACGGTGTGGAGTAAGTTTTGTCATCGTTGAACTTGAACGCTTTCTTAGTTGGTGGCTGCTTTTAGGACAACAGTGGATGGCTGGTGGCCGCTCTCTATAGGGGGCTGTGCCCTGTGTCTACAGAGCTGCGCCCCTTTAGACTGACACTGGAATTTACACTTAGAGTAGGATGTGCTTTAGGTAAATCTAAAGTTGAACCGGAATTCTGTGCTGGACAAGCAGCTGTCACCAGGCTCGGCTGGCTTTTCACCTCTGCTTGTAGGTCTCGTCTCTACTTTGTCACACAGATGGGTTTGTCCTTATGACCTCCCTGAGTAGCTCATCTGGTTTTGGGGTTTTTGGCTTAAGTTCTCTTTGTCAAAGTTATTCTAGTTAATCCATTACTAACTTCCTTCCCTTCTTCCCTCCCTTCCTTTTTTCCTTCCTTCTCTTTCCTTCCTTTCTTTACTTTCTTTCTTTCCTCCCTTCCCTGCTCTCCCTTCCTTCTTGCCTTGTCTTTCTTCCTTCCCTCACAGCCTTTTATTTTCTTTCCTTCTTTCTTCCTTTGTTTCTTTCTTTGTTTCATTCTTTCTTTCTTTTTTCTTTCTATCCTTCCTTCCTTCCATTTTTCTTTCCTTCTTTCTTTCTTTCTTGGGGTCTCTATGGTCTCCAGGCCAGGGGAGCTTTTACTGGAAGTCCAGGTGAGACCAGAACAGGGGGTTACTTAGAGGCAGGTCAGTCCGGGCCAGGGGGGCCATGGGTGGGCTCTTTTCTTCCTGCCTTCTCTCCCTTCCTGCCTTCCTTTCCTCCTTTCCCTCCCTTCCCTGCCTTCCCTCCCTCCCTCCCTGCCTTTCCTGCCTTCCTGCCTTCCTGCCTTCCTGCCTTCCTGCCTTCCTGCCTTCCCGGCCTTCCTGCCTTCCCTGCCTTCCCTGCCTTCCTGCCTTCCCTGCCTTGTGCCTTCCTGCCTTCCCTGCTTTCCTGCCTTCCTGCCTTCCTGCCTTCTCTGCCTTGTGCCTTCCTGCCTTCCTGCCTTCCCTGCCTTCCCTGCCTTCCCTCCCTTCCTGCCTTCCTGCCTTCCCTGCCTTCCTCCCTTCCTGCCTTCCCTGCCTTCCCTGCCTTCCTGCCTTCCTACCTTCCCTGCCTTCCCTCCCTTCCCTGCCTTCCTGCCTTCCCTGCCTTCCTGCCTTCCCTGCCTTCCCTCTCTTCCTGTCTTCCCTCTCTTCCTGCCTTCCCTCCATCCTGCCTTCCTGCCTTCCCTCCCTTCTCTCTGTTCCTGTCTTTTCTTTCTTCCTTCCTTCCTTCCTTCTCTCCTTCTTTCTTTCTGGGGGCTCTCTCTCTCTCTCTTTTCTTCTTTCCTTCTTTCTTCTAGCCCACCTATGTCCCTCCTAGCCTGCCCTGCCATTAACAGGCAGGAGGCCCTGGTCTGGACTCCCCTTGGGCCCCCAAGAAAGAAAGAAAGACCCCCCCACCAGGGCACCCCAACCTGGCCTGCTTCTAAGAGACGCCCTGGCCTGCCTGTCCTGCCCTACCACTAACGGTGCCCCTGGACTTTCCTGGCCTGCCACTAACGGTCCCTGGCAGGCCCCTTGCTAAAGGCCCCATCCACTATGGGTGGGCCTGACCAGGTCTACAGAAGAGACCCACTGGCTGGGCTCACCTCAGGGCTGCCCTGGCCTGACCTGGCCCGCTTCTAAGAGACCCCCAGGGCAGGCCAGGCCAGCCCAGGGGTTCTCTCACAGGCAGGCCAGGCCAGGGGGACCATAGCACTAAGCAGGCCAAGGGAGCTGTGGGCCAGGCCATTCAAAGAAGGCCCTTAGTGTCAGGGCAAGCCAGGCCATGTGATCTCTTAGAGGAAGGTCAGGATGCTCTTACCACCAAGAGAGGCCAAGGGAGCCCAGGAACAGGCCTCTCAAGGGCAGGCACTTAGTGGCCTGCGAGCCCTTAGCAGCATGTTGGCCCTATGACAGTGGTCCACTAGGGGCAGGCTAGTAACAGGAGGCCCTGTGGCAGGACAATTAGTGGGTTCTCGGGCAGGAAAAGCCAAGCTGGCCCTTAGTGGTAGGAGGCCCTTGGCAGCATGTCTGCCTAGGGCAGCCCTTAATGGCAGGTGAGGGCACAGGGGCAGGCCTTGCCATGGATGCCCTTAGTGGAAGGGAAGCCCAGGCAGGTGAGCCCATAGTGGCAGATGAGGCCAGGACAGAGGTGGCCCATAGTGCCATACCAGGACAGGCCAGCAGGGCCCTTGGGACAGCTCAGGACAGGTCAGGCGGTCCTTGGCTTTGAGCCAGGCTGGGTAGGACCAGGAGGGTCCTAGGTCCAGGCCAGGCTAGGTGGGAGTTGGGATATGACTACCTGGCCAGGGGTGCCCTAGTGGCAGGCCAGTCTAGGCCAGGGGTGACCTAGGAGCAATCCAGGCCACTCTAGGGGGTCCATAGGGGAAGGCATGGCCAATGGGGCTGTTAGTACCAGGCCAGACCAGGAAGACCCCAGGTGCAGGCCAGCCAGGTGTGACCCTCTAGTGCCAGTCCAGGCCAAGGAAGCACTTGAAGCAGGCCTGGCAGGTGCTTAGCAGAAGGGGGGCCATTAGTGGCAATGGGGCCCTGAATAATAGACTTGGCCATGGAGGCCCTGTTGTCAAGTATTCTGTTGTAGCCACACAAAATGGACTAAAACAGAAAATCGTACCAGGAGCAGGGTACTGCTTATAACAGACACTTGAAAATGTGGAAATGGCTTTGGAGCTGAGTGTTGCAGAGCGTTTGGTAGAGTTTGGAGGACTCAGAAGAAGAACAAATGATGAGGGAAAGTTTGGCATGTCTTAGAGACCTATTAAATGTTGTGAGCAGAGTGCTCATGGACATACGGATTGTAAAGACCATTCAAAGGAGGTCTCAGATTGAAATAAGGAGTTTATTGGAAACTGGGGCAAAGATCACCCTTGCTGTGATCTGGCAAAGAACGTTGGCTGCATTGTGTCCATGCCCTAGGACTTTGTGGAAGCTGGAACTTAAGAGTTGTGAACCAGCGTATTTAGTGGAAGAAATGACTAAGCAGCAAAGCATTAAGGAAGCTGCATGGCTACTTGTAACAGCCTACTCTGAGTTGAGCAAAGGCATGACAGAAAGCCAGAATTGAAAAGGGAAGCAGAGTGTAAAGATTTGGAAATTTTGAAGCCTGGTCATGTTGTAGAGAAGAAAGAATTTTCAGAAGGAAAATTCAGTGGTACTAAGAAGATTAACACAAAGGAACGGGATTATCAAGAGAAGGACAAAAAGGCCCTGAAGGCATTGCAGAAGCCTCTGGGGCCAACTATTCAATTTCAGGCCCAAAGATCTAGGGAGACAAAACGGTTTTGGGGAACTGGCTTGAGGAACCCTCCGTGGGCTCACTGTTCAGGGCCACCTTGGGAAACTGCTTCTAGCACCAGCACCCCAGCTGCTTTGGCTGCTCCAGCTGTGGCTAAATTGGTCCCAGGTGTGGCTGGACCTGCAGCTTTGAAAAATACAAGCCAGAAGCCTTGGTGGTGTCCACGTGGTGTTAGGCCTTCAGTCTCACAGAATGCCAGAGCTCGGAAGGCTTGGGAGCCTCCACCCAGATTTCAAAGGATGTATGGAAAAGGCTGGGGGCTCAGGAAGAGATCTGTCACAGGGGCAGAGTCACTGCAGACAGACTTCACTAGAGCAATGCCAAGTGGAAACGTGGGGTTGGAGTTGCAGCAGAGACCCCATCAGCACCATGTCTAGTGGAGCCATGAGAGCAGGACCGCCATGGAGACCCCAGACCTGTGGAGCTACAGAGTGGAACAACAACCTGGGATTCCTAAAGTGTGGCCTGCAAGCAGGAAAGTCATAGGAGCAGAGCTGCCCAAGGACTTGGGGACCCAACCCCACACTAGCACGCAGAGGACATGGAACACGGACTCAAGGTGCATGATTCACCATCTTTGAGATTTAATGCTTGCCCTTGGGATTTTGGACTTGCTTAGGACCTGCTACCCCTGTCTTTTGGCCTATTTCTCCCTTTTGGAATGGGAATATGTACCTTATGTTTGTCCCACCACTGTATCTTGGAAGTAGTAACTTGTATTGAATTCACAGATGGGACTTTAAACTTTGGACTCTTGAGTAGAAACAAGTTAAGACTGTGGGGGTGAAATGAATGTATTTGCATGTGAAAAGGACACAAGTTATGGGGGACCAGGGGGCAGACCATGCCATAGTGAATGAATTGAAAATGGTGGTCAGGGGTGTGGTTCTGAGAGCTTTGAAAGAAGAGCACATGTGAGTCTCTCTCTCTCTGCTCTCTGTGTTTCCATCATCTTGCAATGTGAGACCCCCGGGTCACTGTTGCCACCACCAGATGGACTTTGTACTTCGTAGCCTCAGAAACTATAAGCAACAAATTTCAATTTTCTTTATAAATTACCCAGTTCTAAGTATTGTTATAGCCAAACAAAATAGACTAAAACAGGGGCCCTGCAGCAGGCAGGGTGAGTAGGTCTCTTGTATGCCTGGCCAGGCCTGCCTTTAGTGGCAGTGGGGGGCCTTAGCAGCACGCCTTCCCAGGGCAGCCCTTAGTGGCAGGTCAGGAAAGGCCAGGGGTGCTATTAGTGGGAGGGCAGGCCAAGGGGCCCCTTGTGGTAGGCCAGGCTGGGAAGGGGGGTCCTTAGCAATGTTTTATTATTTATACTTTGCCAGAAAATTTTCTTTTTCATTAAAGTATCATACATTTATGATATGTGAATTTTAATAATTATCCTGATTTTTGTGGCTTCTTCAAAATTTACATTTATGTTTTCTTCCACTCCCACATTTGTGTATTTTTATTTGAGTCAAATTTATTTCATTAAATACTGAAAGTGAATACACTGTTTTTGTTGGGTTTTTATTATTCAAATAAACAGCTTTCAGATTTATTAGTCTGTCAATTCTGTCATTATCCCCTCTCCTGATAATTTGATTTCATTTTTTGTGTTTAGTACATCCATTCTCCTGTGACTCTTAGGTTAGTCGTTATCTTCTTACCTTCTTATGATGAATAAGTACTTTCAGAATATTTTGATATTTATTGTTTAATACTGACATACAAGGGTGTGAGTTTGCTTTAGAAAAGAAATTTGACTTTATCTGCTTCGTTTTAGCATTTAACTATGATGGACTTTAGTATGATTTTCTCCTCTTTTCTTTTTTATTCCCAGTCAGGGTTTGCCAATTTATTGGGGTTCTTTAATCTGTGGATTGATGTGTTATACCCATTTTGGAAAATCTTTGGCCATTACACCTTCAGTGATGGCTTCTGCCCCCTTCTCTCCCCCGTGTCTGTCCCTCTCTGAGTCCAATTACCCATATGCAGTTGTAATGAGGTTCATCCATCTCTGCTTCTTCTCTCTTCCTCAGGGAAGGCCCTTCAGGGATTTGGATGGAAATCCTAGTAGGTCACTGGTCAACCATGAAAGACTGTGACAAATCCACTTGTGACCTTTGGAGGTCTCAGCCTGCTGCTTTAGCACCCATGCCCTGCAGCTTGCAAATGTGGCAAAAATCTTGAGGAACCAATCAGCAGGCCCTGTCGTTCTGGAGAAACATTATCTCCCAAGCACTTTGAGATTCAGGCAGATTTTACTCTGAGTTTTAGGAACCCCTGGCCTGGCTTTTCAATCCTCCACGGTCATCCTCAAAACACAGAGAATGTCCTGTGGAAAACACCGACCATGTTGGTGCTTCTCAAGTCATGTGATCACTTTTGCCAGCGCCAGCCCTGAGTGAGAAACCAATACTTCCCCGGTTTCTCTGTCCCCCACATGGGCTGAATGTGATCATCGGTCCCTGCTGAGAATTAGCAAAAACCCTGCCCTAGAAGTCACCCTCTCTGAAATTCCAATTCATGCAATTATTGTTTCCACAACTGTATTATGCCCTCTGGTTTACACAGCGATACATGCTTTGCTTTTTTGTTCAATTAGACATCAGCCCTGAAGCCCTTTTCATTACCAATACGTGACTTCCTTGATTTTTATAAAAGTTAATAATGTATGTTTATGAACCACTTATCTCTAAACAGACATTGGCTGGTTCTCAATCTTTTGCTACCAAACCTGCGCAAATGAATATAGAGATAAATTTAAATGGACCCGGTACAAAAGGCTTGAGAACTCCTTCCACACTAAGACTGATAGCAAAGCTGGGGAGGTAGTCATATCATATGCTAAAACAAATATTTTTAAATTGTACATCTTTTCACTTGTAAATAGTTCTTTAAAATTGTTTAGTGAGGTGTATCATGCTTAGAAAAAATCACATAGAATGTTCTAAGTTTAAACATTAATGTCACATAAACTCTGCAGACTGGACACACACTAATGAATAGACTGTGCAGATGTCAGGCTCGCAGTGTGTCCATCCTGACCTCAATTCCCTCCTCTCCCCAGATGTGACCACTACTCCGAAATTTTATAGTTATTCTTTTTGTCCTCACCATCTCTTATGTATCATTAAGAAGTGTTCTGTTTAACTTTGCCTCTTCGAACCTTTCCATGAAAGGATATTAATAGAATTACCCTGAACATGGTCATGGCTGGTTTTACTGCCCAAGTTTGTTTCACACACCACGCTCTAACCAACTGAGCAAACTGGCTGGTCCTCACCGTAAGTTTTTGTTTTAGGGTAGGGGCAACAATTCTGTTCTGTTTTACTCTATTTTACCAGTTTACATAATACCTAATTAAATTATGTAATTGTATAACAAATTCAACAGGCATAAAAAGGTTTGAAAATAACGTAAGTGGCTGTGGGCAGGCATTGGGCTCACCTGGTTGGAGCAGAAGTTGAAGATCCTCCCCGAGAGGAGCCTCCAGGCTTGGATGTCCCTTTGGCCACGGTCACCAATCAGTGAATTTCATGAAGGGGATGGGGTCTTCCTGAGCTGGAGAGCCCAGGAGATGGACGTCTGCTACACTGGCTGCTGTTCGGTTTTGTGCCGTTCCCATCAGAACCAGTTGGGGTGGGAGAGGGACAGTACCCAAAGGAAGCAGAGGTGATGCTGCCTAAAGAAGCTGCCCAAAAAAGAGAAAAAGAAAAGAAGCTGGAAAAGTGTCCTGGCAGGTGAAAACCAAAGGTGTCTGCCTGTGCCCCCTGGTGGTGGTGGCTCTCGGTGGCACAGCTGGCCACAGGTGGCGTCAGAATAAAACCAGACCCGCACCTGGCAGGTCTTCTCCTGAGGTTAAAGCCCAGTTGTTTTCCCTCCTCCTCCTGTTTCTACTTCATTAGAGAAAAACAAAACCCAACAAACCACACGTTCACCTGACAAGTTAAACCATGGAGAGGCATGTGAAGAAAGAGTCCACGGTCCCAGTTCCCAGGCCAGCCCAGGCCAGATAACCAACAGCCGTGTGTGGGTTCTCTGCACCTCTTCAGGCTCAGGAAAACACATGCAATGTGCCTGTTGTCCCATGCACATTACTTGAAAGTTGACTTGGCACTCGAGGCCCTGTGGGCCCAGCTCCACCTGCCCCGTCAATCTGACCTTCAGTTTTATTACCTTTGTCCCCACACAGACCCCTGCTCTGGCCATCCTGGTCAGCTCAGCCTCCAGACAGTCCCTGCACTCTCCCTTCAGCAGAGCCACCTGTCCTTTGAGGCCAACTCTGGTCCCAGGCGAAGGTTTCCTCTTGGATGCTCTTTAGTGCCAATTCTCTGTCATACTTACCTGACACATCCTGTGACACCTGGGGCTATTTGTTATGCATCTTCTGATGAGCACATCTGGTCTCCTATTGAGTGGGACTGTTCTCTCTAGAGGCAAGACGTCAGCATCCTCAGCCTTATGGGGAAGATGTGGTTTGCAGCAAGAACCCTTACCCCTTCCCCACCTCAGGGCTAGAGACAGGGTGGTACCCCAGGAGGAATCCCAGAGGGGGAAGTGTTGCAGGTAGTAGAGCCCTATATCTCATCCAGGTGGGTATGGTGTCCTTAGAAGATGGGAGACAGGAGGGTCAGAGATAGACTGGAGATGTGAGGATGGACGCAGAGAGAGAGAAACGTGAAGATACTGAGCTGCCGGATTTGAAGGTGGAAGAAGGGGCCAGGAGCCAAGGAGAGCGGGCAGCCTCTGGAAGCTGGAAAAAGCAGGGAAACAGATTCTCACCTGGAGCCTCCAGAAGGAACCAGCCCTGCCTACAGCTTGGTTTGTCACACCTAGCTACAAGGGAGTTTGGAAAGGTAGCCTTTTAACTGGGTGTTCTGTCCAGCCAAACTGGCTAGAGTCACTCCCAAAATGGTGGCAGGGAAGTTCCCAAAAGCCCCAAATCTTCTCAAGATGGGGCCAGTTGGGATTCCAAAGAAAGAATCAGCAAACACCAGGGTGATCAGCTCAAAGCATTTATGAGGGGAACTTACATCCAGAGGGCTTCGGCGGCATCCTGATGGACTCTGAGAAAAGAGATGTTCTAACCACAATGCCCATAATGAAGGGGTGGGGGTACGTAGTTCATATGAGGGTTTAAGAAATTGGGCTCAGGAGAAATTGCTCTCACTGGTGGGAGCAGAGTGCCGCGGCTGGAAGCCAGGGAGGCAGAGCCACGATGTCCCAAATCAAGGGCCTTGCGCCCAAGCTAGACTGGAGGAGACGAAATGGAAAATGCACAAGGACATGACCCCCTCCCCCAGAGTTTCCTTACCTGCGTGGCCTGCTGCGAGCCACTCCTTTTATCTTGGAGAAATTGGACAGCACACGAAGGTGGGCAGTGCGTGTCAATACTTAATATGAAGAACCCGGTCACAGTTTCTGCTCCCACCTGCAAATGATAGGCCCAGAAAGGCATGAGAGGCTCTGGTTGAGTGGGCATAAAAATCCCACTTGTAAGAACAAGTGTGCTCTGGTAACTGACCTTTGTAGCTAAAATACAAAACTATTTGAGAAGTATGAAAAGAAAAAGAAAATTTGGTTCAGGGCTGGGCTAGTTTCTATGTGTTCAGCAACATGGTTGATCTCTCAGGGTTTTGAGCAACAACCTAGATAATGTCATCAGTGCCTGGGTTCAAGGTCCTGCCTGGGTTCAAGCCTGCTGGGGAACACACGCAGCTGGTTGGGCACAGAGGGGTCACGGCACTCTTGTTTCTTGGTCAGGACACAGAAAGAAAGCAGGGGGCCCAGGGGACTCTACACAGGGTGTTCTTGCTGCCAAGAAGGGGAGAGTGGCTACTGGTGGGTGACTCGTGTCTCTGCTACAAATGCTTGCAGGGGTTGGTGGCTCGCGGGTGAAAGGGCCAGGCACTGGCGGGGACTTGGGAGGCGATGTCTGCTGAAGGGGCGGATGCGCTTCCCTCTTTCTCTGGACACCGAGCACGCTTACACCTGCAACAGGGACTCTGCAGGTCGGGAGTGATCAACCTGTTTACGAGACCCTTTACTCGGATTGAACAAACAGCCTCATCATGCAGTGACGCATCTTGCAAAAGTCATGATGAAGAGGAGAAAACAGTCCCCGGAATGCTCAGGGTGCAGCCTGACAGGCCGCTGAGTAACTTCCGCTGCTCCGAATGACAACTCTTTATCCTCTTCTAGTCGAGTGGCTCAGAGAGGCCCAAGGGGACTCTGGCAAAGACCTGTCACTCCTCTGAGAGGCTCTGGGTCTCCTTGCCCAGGGGCTGAGGGACTGGAAAGCAGGTCTGCCTCTGCATCTGCCCAGCAGGGCACTCCCTGTTGTGGTCCAGGGCTTCCTGGGCTTTGAATGCCACAGTATCACAGGACACATGACCTTTGCACTGACGCCCCCACACATGCCCATTTTGGGAGGAGGCATGGGGGACATCCTGGGAGCCAGACCCAGTCCACTGCCACCCCCTCATGATCCCCAGCATCACTTCTAACCACTTCTGATTTCAGCCTGACAACAATCACACCCAGCAGGGACTGTGATTGCCATCTCCATTTTGCAGATGAGAAAACTGAGGCCTAGAGGTTAGGGATATAGAGCTGGCAGAGCCAGATTTTAAACCCAGAGTGGATGCTCTTAACAGGACATCACACCAGTAACCCAAGCCCTCTCCAGAGAAGACTGCAAGGGAGGGGTGTAGGTTTAGCAAAACAAAACAGGTCACCCCATTATGTATAAATTTCACATAAACAATGAATATATTTTTTCAGTATAAGTGTGTCCCAAATATTGCATTCTATACTTTATCTGGCAGCCCTAACGGCAAGGCAAAAGCCACAGTACCCCTCTGCACAGTACCCCTCTGCACAGGCCTGAGAGAGGAAGCAGCCATGGGACAGGAAAGGTAACGACATGATGTGGGTGTGCAGGATGAGTGCAAGGCTGTCCTCAGAGTCTCCGTGGCTGAGGAACCCATTTCAGAAAACAGGCATAACCACCCCCAGGCTCAGACACAAGCTCTCCTTAGTAGCTTGTGGCTGGCTTGCAGAAGGTGGCAGCAGTGGCTGCCTGGCATCTGGGATGCTTAGGGCAGGGGAGGCAGAGGAATGCAGGTGTGCTGGGAGTTGTGGGGGTTGTGGGCCCTGCAGCACAGCAGCCGGCAGGACCCACCCAGGACCCAGAGCCAGGAAGCGAGCCCCACTTTGGCCCTGATAGCTCTCGGGCAATGCTGGGCCCAGAACGCAGCTGCGTCTCTCTCCTGCTGTTCAGGTGGGAACCAGACACTCAGGATCACCTGGTGCAGGAGCCACCTGTGGGGGGGGGCCCAAAGCCCGCATAGCACCCCACCCTGTGGTAATGAGTGCTCCCTCGTATTATGTGGTTCTACTGCTGGGGCTCTAATCATTTGACCTCACTGAATCCTCATACACCCCAGGAGGTGGCCACCATTCACAGTTCCACTTTACAGATGGGGACACGGAGGCTCAGAGACATGAAGATCACGAAGCCAGTGAGTGACAGAGCTGGAGACTGAGGCCCCATCTGAGCTCTTGCTTTTAACCACAGCACAACAGACCACTCACAAGTGTCCTCCCATGTCAGGATACACTGAGGTGTGTCATCGGCTCAACCCAGTCTCAGCTTCCATTTTAGATCAACAGATGAAAGGTAACAGTGGCCCCTTCAGCCCCCTGAAGGCTCTTCCTGGGAACTCTGGGCCTCACCTGCAGAGAGCTCAGAGGGGCTGTCGCCAAGCCTGCAGGAAGAGTGGCAAAACTGTGCCTGGGAACACGCACTGTGAGGGAAGTGTCCCTCTGCCCAGGTGCGCGCTGAACTGGTCTCAAATGCCCAGGACCAAGTCCCAGCTCTGCAGCTTCCTTTCTCTGTGTGTCTCCGTATCTGTCTCATCTCTCTCTCTCCATCCCTCCCTCTTTTAACTGAGGCAAGTTCATTAACCTCTTGCCTCCGTCACCTTTTCTTTAAAATGGGAATAGTCATTTAGAACCTCACAGAACTTCTGAGGACTCAGTGAGGGTTCATTTGTAAAAGCACATAGAGGACAGGCAAGAAGCGCCAGCTGTCCCAGGGAGGTAGACAGCACCCTGCAGGGTGACCGGATACTCTAGTTATTGCTGTCCACAGCTGAGAAAAGCCTTCAACGTCGTGAGCTCATGCGACCCCATCGGGACCCTGCACTGTGGCTTTCGGGATGGATCTGACGGATCTGAAGCTGCCCATCCGAGAGAAATAAAACGCTGGCACGTAAGTTATTTTAGGCTTTTTAGGAGCCACATGAAAAAGGTATACAGACTTGGATTTGCAGCCTCCAGAACTGTGAAGAATAAATTCCTGTTACTTAATCCCAAAACCAAATAAATGAAATAAAAAGAAACACATGAAGTTAATTTTAATAATATGTATAATAATTTGTATTTAATAATATGACTAATACTTGAAATTTTATTTAACTCAATAAATGAAAAATAAGATCATGTCAACATGTAATTCTGTAAAAATTACTAATGAGAGATTTTACGTTTTTTTTTTTTTGTATTAAGTCTTGGAAATCAGTGTGTTTTTTATATTTACAGCACCTCTTAATTCATTAGCCACATTCCAGGTGCTCAGTAGCCACAGGGGGCTTGTGGCTGCCACAGTGGACAGTGTAGATCTAGGACCTGGTGGCTACCCAAGCCCAATCCCCTCATTGTTCAGATATAAAGGGAGGGAGGGAGGGAAATTGACATTGTCACCTGGCTGGCTATGTGCCAGGCTTTGTGCTAGTTGCTTTCATGTACAGGACATCGTTTACCCTTCAAAGCAACCCTAGGAACTAGGTTATGATTGTGCTTATTTTTTAAAGACTCAGAAAAGTTAAGTGACTTGCTTGAGGTCACCCAGCAAACAAGAAACAGGGTCAAAATTTTAAGCTTCCAACTCTCCGACTGCCCCCATGGTCTGTTGACACCAATGACGTCCTTAAGGTCATCCCAGTGGTCAAACTCCAAATCAGCCATTGCTTCCTATCCCCCCATGGCCTCACACTCATCTTCCCCCCACCTCTGACCCCAGCCTTCTGGTTCATCGACCTGCTCAGGGTTTTGGCTGCCAGAAAAGCTGGACAATCCCAGTAATAGCCAGTCCTGTCCTCCCAGACCATTTCCCCGAGGCTGCTCTTCAGGGTAGGGCTGGGAGGCCTGGGGAGTTGTGTGACTGCAGAACTCTCCAGGCTGGAAATGCACCTGGCAGCTGAAAGTAGACGTCTTCCCTTACACTTTCTGTAAGAGGACCCCGCTCGGAGCCTAAGCCTCTCCTTACGGCGCCTGGATTTAGCTCTTGGGGGATGGGGGGTGGCATCCAAGCAGCCCAGAGCCCACCCACGTCATGCTTAGAAGCCTCTGGGGTGGCAGCTGGTTTCATTGCTATTAAACCTATTTATTTAGCTGGGCACTTTAAGAGGCCTCTGTGATTACTGTCACTCTGCGGGACAGCCAGGAACCAGTTTTCTGAGGATGACAGATTTCCTCTCATTTATTGCTCTCAAGCTGTGGGTTCCTTCCGTGTCCTGGAGCAAAACCCTTTAAAAAGATGCCATCTCCTGGGACTCCCCCCCTCTCTGGGGTGCAGGGGGCTTAGAAAGGGGAGTTGTCCTGGGCTGCCCCCACTCAGCAACTTCTGCAAAATGGTGGGGACATTTCAGGAGCCTGAGGAAGCTGCAGTTCTACCCACTAAGGCACAGAGGAAGCCAAGCCAGGAGGAGCAAGAGGCGGGAAGGGTGGAGAGTGGAGGGTGGGCAGCCAGCTTAGAGCTGCCGCCTGGATGTCCTCAGAGACGTGGTTCTCAGCTTGGGTTGCACATCAGCACCACCTAGGAGCTTTCAAAGACTACGGAGCCAGGCACAGAAATTCTGGTTTTATAGGTCTGGATGTGGCCTGGGAATCAGGATGTTTAGGAGCCATCTAGGTGATTTTGTTATACTGGAGGTGCCCTAGATGGGCCTGCAGGTGTGAGCAGACCGAGATGGTCCCCTAATAGATCTGCAACATAACCAGCGCCATTTAAACAAGCCCAAGTACAAAATGGCACCGTCCACCTCCTCCCCTGCCCTCCCCCATTCTCTTTTACAAGAAGCCTCATGGTTTCAGAGAAAATGAAACTCTTGGCATTTCCGCACGTGCAGAAGTCTCCATTCCCATGACCTAATTCAATCCCCACCCTGGAATTACATCACCCCGCTCTTGGCGCCAACATACCTATATAAGCTCTGCCACCCCCATGCCTGGTGCTGTCCCCTTTTCGGGGCAGCCCTGGGCAGCCTGCCACTCTGAGCACAGCCTGGCAGATTTCTTTCCTTAATAAAGCTTGAACAGTACTCGGCATCTCAGCTCACTTTCTTTCACCCCTATCAAGAGAAATTGTCCAAGAATTGGAAATAGGCAAAAGAGACACCAGCATGCTTTCAGTGCAGGGCCAGGTTTCAGGGATTGCCTGTTATACAGTAATCTGTACCTTTGACTGTCTTTCTACTGACTAGTGTTGAAGCAAAACACTTCAGTCCGTCAGGAGATTTGTGAGGCTTTTATTTAGGTTTGCATATGGAGGAAGACCACCATTTAGCCTGAGATGCAAGTGAGGAGACTTTATAGTTGCAAGTGCAGGAAATTCTAAGCTGTAAACAAATTCCAAACACTGGGTGAAGATGGGATGGATAACTAAGGGTGACACATGGAACAAATGCTTTCTCAGGCCTCTTATGGTATTCACGGCCACTCTAACCCAGGTTCCTCAATGCCTAGGTGACCTCCACATGCTTAACAGGCTGACACACCCTGTCTCCCAGGACTTCTCTGAGCAATGTCACCTGTGCTTTCTTGTCCACGCAATGGGTTTCTTGATGATAACAAATGTAAGAGTCTCTTTGTCAAGCAGTAAATTCTAACAAAGGCACAGCTTCTTGGGCTAGAAGAAAATAAAACAATTAAGTTTTAAAAAATGTGGTTCCTTTGTTCTCTGCTCCTGGCCTCTTTTCTTCCTCATCAGGAGGCTATTTGACAACTCTGATAGGGGAGAAGTTGAATAGCAGAAAACTAAGATAATTCTCATCCATAACAATGCAAATGGGCTCCGTCCTGCAGAGACACAATTAGTTTCTGTCCTCTAGAGGAGATGACCTTAAACATTACATTTTATTGCCCTATAGGACACCGACCAGATCTGCATCTAGCAGCAAATTCATCCTAGTGTCCCGATTGCCTATAGACCGATTTGGATTTTCAAATTCTCCTTTATGGTGATTTTAACCTATTTGTTCCCCACTAATTAATGAGTGGAATAAAATTATCTACACATGTTCATTCCATATTTGAGAGTCGTGTTTTCAATATTTTGAAAATTATCATTTAGCCACCCCGTCCCTTTGGGAGAGCAGGATGCATCTCCCTGTCCCCTCAGCACCCGGCACAGCACCCCGTGGTGGCTCGATCCCACTGTGCTGTCTCCCTGCTGCTGCCTCCTCAGCTATTCTCAGGGGCACGAGGGCCTGCATGTCACCCTGCTGCTTGTGTCTTAGGATGTTTGTGTTCCCTGCACCTGGTACAGGGTTGGGCAAGGAGGAGGAACTCAATAAATGTTTCTGGAGAGCCCCATCCAGAGGTCATCAGCACAGATGACCCAGCTTCATGCCGTCGGTGCCCAACTCACTGTTAAATGATGAACTTCAGGCTGTTATGGAATGGACTGGACAGAGAAACAATCAAAACTTGGAGGGTTGGAGAGTCAGGTACTTTATTATGCTGACAGGCCCAGATGAGCTAGTGCTCCAAGCTCTGAGCCCCGAGCTTAGGTTTCACAGGGTTTATATAGGCAGACTCTTCTGGGTTTTTAAGTTTCGTTTTCTCAGCATTCATGTGGCTAATACAGCAGTAAGTTCTGGCTTCTCAGCATGTGGCCAGGGCGGCAGCTAAAGCGAAAAGCAGACATGGTTACAGAAGCAAGAATGTGAGCAATTGATTAACAGTGGGGCTGATGCAATAAGCAAGTACTATTTCAAAGGCAAAATAGGCCACCGAGAGAGTTAATTTTAATTTCTCCTAACAAGGCTGGCTGGTTAGCTCAGTTGGTTATAGCGCAGCCTTGTAACACAAGGTCAAGGGTTCAGATCTCCATTCCAGGCAGCTCCTCCCCACAAAAAACTCAAACAGAAAAGATGAACTTCAGCACATTAAAATGTAAAGAGTTTATTTGAGCAAACAGTGATTCATGAATTGGGTACCACAATATAGGGGCTCGGGGCTCCACTGACAAGGCACAAGGGGGAATCCTTTATAAGGCATGGGTGGAAGCAAGACAAAAAAAATATTTGGTTGGTTAAAGTGAAGCCGGTGCCTCTTTAGAGGTTAGTTGGTGGCTTCTGGCTGGTTAAGCTTAAGTTTTTACTGTTTATACTGAGTTGGGTTTCAATTTGCTTTCGTAGGGATCCAAGTGCTGGAGCTATCTCTGCCTAACGGCCTCCCAGTTAATTTTTTTTCAACATCACTGAGATATCTCCTGGCCCAAACCGCCATGATTGTGACCCTTACCTCATCCTCGGTTAGTGTCCCAGAGGTAAATCCCAAAGGCGTTGTCTCTGCCCTAACACTCCCACTCCCTCCGTTTCTGCTTTGCTCTTTCTCTTCCTTCCATGCTGCTTTTCTCTTTCCTTTGAAAACTTTTAATTGCAATTTCTGGAACTCTCTTTCTGTAGTGAAGAGACCCCGACCCCTCCCATTTTCTCAGTCTCTTCCTAGAACTCTTTCTTTCCTTTAGGAATTATTTGGTGGTAGCAACAGCAAACAACTCAAGGGGTACATGTACTGTAAGGATGGAAGGAAGACCGAAGGGATGACCCCGTCTGTCCAGTCTGCATTGGCCTTGAAGCCAGGCTGACCCTCCTGCCCCCCAACCACCGAAGCCTGGGTGGGCGCATCCCACAAAAACGAGGAGCCAACGCCCAACTGCTACTCTGGGTGGTTGCTCAGGAACATCTCAGCTTTCCACATCTAGAAATGTCTTTATCATTTTTGGTCCTTTGCTTTTTCTTGTGAGTTTCATAATCGTGTTGTCTAGTTTTATGAAAAACTCTGTTGGATTTTTGATTAGAATTGCATTGAATTTTTATATTCATTTAAGGAGAATTGACATCTATATAGCGTTGTCTTCCCACGCGTGAATATGAATATCTCTCTATTCATTTATGTCCTTCAGAAAGTTGTCTTATGTTCTCCAGATGGCATGGCATACTCTGCTGTCTCCTTATTTTTAGTGGAAACTTATTTTTTAAATTAAAATTTTCAGTTGTTCCAGTGGCTATGGTTTGTATATAGTATTTCGTAAATTATATTTGTTCCATTGATTATTACTACTAATATAGAAGTACTGCAATTTTTTTATTTGGATCTTAAACCTAGCAATCTTAGTGAGATCTGTTATTAATTCTCATAGTTTGTAGATTTTCCTGAAACTTCTCCGTAGGCAGTCACGTCATCTGCAAATGCCTGTCTTTCCAGATTCTTAAACCTCACTTCCTTACTGCCTTGGCTACTATGTTCAACAATGAGACCATCGCTGTCCTAGTTAGGATTTTAATGCCGCAGTTTCTGAAATTTCACCATTAAGGATATTCATTGTAGGTTTTTAATGAATTCTGTTTATCAGATAAGAAAGTTCCTTTCTAATTCTAGTTTGTTAGAGTATTTTAAAATCAAGAATGACTGAATTTCATTGAATTTTATTCATGTGACTGTTGAGATGGCCATGTCATTCTTCTTTAATGTGAACCACACTGAGAGATGATATGATGTGTTGTTTTTGTATGTCTGGAATAAGGCATGATAAATTTCGGTTTATATCTGCTGAGTTAAATTTGCTGTTATTTAATTTAGTTGGGTTTTTTTTTGCATCTACCTTCACCAGTGAGCTGGTCTTTCTCACCCCTGCTTCTGTCTGGTTCTGGATTTAGATGAGATTGGGTCGTCCCGCTCCCTCTTTAAAGAAAAAATGAAAAAAAAAAAGAAAATTATCCATTTTATTTAAATTTTCAGATGTATTGACATAAAGTTGTTTGTAGTATTTATATACAATAAAAAAAACTCTACTATATATCTTAAGTCCCCATTTTCATTCCTGATACTGTTTGTCTTTTTATACTTTTTCTGCTTCAGTTAGTCACAGCTTTTCTTTTTCTTTTTATTAGGATATTCATCATTTAGAAGTGTAACCATCCTTTGTGTTCATTAACCAATTTCTCGCAAGCACCCTCCCCTCCCCCTCCCCTCCCACTCCCCTCCCCTCCCACTCCCCTCCCCCTCCTTCCACTCCCCTCCCCCTCCCCTCCCCCTCCCCCACCTCCCGTAAGCACAGTCCTGTTCTCTCCCTCTGAAAGTTCAACACACTTTGTGATTGTCCTTCCTCCTTCCTTCTTCTCTTTCTTAGCTCCCACTTATGACTGAAGACGTGTGGTGTTTCTCTTTCTGTGCCTGCTTTATTTCACTTAACATAATTTTCTCCAAGCTCATCCATGTTCAGTTTTTCTTTTTATAATGGGCTTTTCAAAAAAAAACAAAAAACAAAAAAACTTGTTTTATCTATCTCCCTATTTTCTTCTATTTCATGAATTTTTGCTTTTATCTTTATTATTTCTTTTACTCTACTTTCTTTAACTTTACTCTGCTTTCTTTTCCATCTTCTAGTTTTTTTTGTTTGTTTGTTTGTTTTTTGCAGCTGGCCAGTACAGGGATCCGAACCTGGGACCTTGGTGTTATCCGGCTGCTCTCTAACCAACTGAGCTAAGTGGCCAGCCCCTTGTTTCCAGCTTCTTTAATTGCATGCTGGCTCATACATTTTCCATCTTTCTTATTTTTAATACACATATTTTGGCCCTTCAGTGACCTTTGAGTACCATGTTGGCTGCATCTCACGTGTTTCGACGTTGTGTTGGGCACCTCCTGTGAACTTCTTGATCCTAATTCTGACTCTGGCTGCTGCCAGCACTTCTGCCAGCACCCGCGGGAGCATCCCAAGGAGAGAAGGTGAAGCTGCAGATTTCTTAAGTCCCAGGCCTTGGAAATCACAGCATCACTTCAGCGGCATTCTGTTGTCAAAACAAGCCACAAGCCCAGCCCAGATTCAAGAGAAGGGCGAACAGACTCTACCTCTTGTCAAAGATTTTGTAGCCACCTTTCACCCACCCCCACAAAGAAAATACTGTACCTCTGTTGTATTTGTATAAAATTCAGAAGCAGGCTAATCTACAGGAATGCAAATCTGAATAGTGGTTGCCTCTGTGGGGAGAGAGAGAGACTGAAAAAGGACACGACGGGATTTTCTAGGGTGCTGGCAATACTCTATATATTGATGGGGTGTTAGCCACATGGGTGTATATACATTTATCAAAATTCACCATTCTGTCTACTTGAGAGCTGTGCATTTTACCATATAATTGTGCCTCAATAAACAGCCAACAACAAATACTACTTAGCTGTCTTAGCCTGAGTCCTACTCCCTTCCTCAACACACACACACACACACACATGCACACGCACACGCACACACACATGCACGCACACACGCACACTCACACACATGCACATGCACATGCAATAAGCAGAGCCAGAGGCAAAAGCTTGTGGATGTGGGAAGTGATTCCAGGGAGTAGAGTAGAGTGAGGGAATTGGGTGGAGAGGAGCAGGGGAGGGTGGAAAGCCCGTACAAGGATGCACCATCAGTTTTGCCACTGCCATAGGTAACTGGTGCTTAATTTTACTAGGACTTTCCTGGGAACCTTTTGAAGTACATCTCAGAACTATCTGCCTGGAAGGGCAGAAGGGAAGCATTTATCTATTGGTTCCTGTCCCCCATGGGTCCAAGTTGACTTCTTAGGCATTAACTGCCTGGTACTTCTGGGTGGCTCATGTGTGTGATGACCAGCTCCACAATGGCCCCCAGTGATTCTTGCTTCCTAGTATTTACAACCCTGTGCAGTCTCCTCCCACGTTAAATAGGGCTGACGTGTGTAACCGAGGGCACACTGCAGAAGTGGTAGAGTGTGCGTCTGAGGCTGGGTCACAAAAGACATTGCAGCTTCTGCTTTGCACCTTGGTTCACTTGCTCTGGGAAAAACCAACATCCACAGCATGGGGATCCTCACGTGGCCCTATGGGGAGATCCAGGTGGCAAGAAATGAAATTCTGCCAACAGAAGCACCAGCTTGACCACTACATGAGTCAACCATCTTGGAAGGGGATCGTCCAGGCCCAGTCGAGCTTTCAGATGATTGTGGTGTGGAGTGACATCTTTACAGCAATCTCACGAGAAGCCATGCAGCAGAGTCATCCAGCATAGCCTCCTCATAATTCCTGACCCACAGGCTGTGCAGGGTAATAAGTGCTTACTGTTGCTTTAAGTTTTGGAGCAATTTGTTATGCAACAATGAATAGCTAATAAGACATGTGAGTGCTGACCCCAGCGTAAAAGTGTCCCACGATGGTGCTGGAGAAGTTGCAGATGAAAAAGTAAGACGTATGTTGTGTGAGCTTGGGGCAATGTATGGTTAGAAAACTGGTCAGAGCCTGGAAAGTGGCTGGAGCTGAGGATGTGCAGTGACTCAGAAGAAGTGTCTGATGCAGGTGGCCCTTTGCATCACTCACAGCCAAGCATGTCTTCCTCCTTGATGTCCAGGTTATCACAGCACTGCCTGCAAGGTGGCCAGCCACAGTCTCTGAGAAGACAGTACTACTGGGTCAGTGGAACAACCTGCAGTCCCTGCTGCTGCAGCTGGTTCCAAGGCCAAAGCTGGTGTCCATCCACTCTCTCCTCCACGGCCCTTTCTAGGTTTCTCTTGCCCTCCTCTCATGACAGCTGGTTTAGTCTTATTTCCTAGTGTGGTGACCCAGACTTTCACCTACAGAGAATGTGAGCTCTTGCTTGCTTTACCCTTCTTGGGCTGTGGCTGTTGAAATTGCCAATTTTGCGGTTATTACAGGAACAGAAGCACCTAGACATACTCAAGTGAATATTCAGGTTTGCAGATATACTCCTCTGTCCCTGCCACCAGTGTGCAGTGACAACCATAGCCTCATAGCAATCGTGGTCAATTATCCCTGCATATGGTAAATTCTTCCTTTGCCCACTGGCCCACTGGCATGTGGAGGCCAAAATGACCAGGTAGTAGTTGTAGTTTCAAGTTCAGTAGAACCCTTACTGTGTCCCCTAGTGGAGGCGAGTCCAGCGTCCCCCTACTGACTCAGAAACCGGGACCTTAAATCTAGCAGAGCCTAAGTTTGCAGAGCTGGTAAAAGGGCAGTGCTTCCTGGACTGATGTATTCTAGCCCTTGTGGACACTGTCCCATGTATTGACCATCGATTTAGTGTATCTACCTCATTCCAGAGGACACACACCTAAGGTGCAAGAAGTTACCCCTTCTCCAATGCCTTAGATGAGCCTTTAATAGGCCATCCAAGCATTTTTTTTAGTCTGGCTGTTTCCAGATGGTGGAGTGTATGGTAGGACCAATGGATCTCATGGTCATGTGCACATCAGCACACCTCCTTTGCCCCTGGAAGTTGGAGGAGGGAATTGGTTGGGACATGAGGGAACTTTCTGGGGTGATGGTAACATTCTATATAGGGACAGAGGTTTGGGATGCACGATGTGTGCACTTGTCAAAACTCTGCAAAGGTACACTTAGGATCTGGGCACGTCATTCCGTGCAAATTTTACCTCAAAGAAAAAAATGTAAATAAATATAGAGCTCTAGCTAATGACAAGCATGCTGACTTATGTACGGGAAGTGAACTGATGATAGTAATCCTCATTGAAAGTAAGGTGCATTGATAGATGGACAGATGGACAGACACATGATAAAGCAACAGTAGGAAAGTGTTAATGGTAGAACCTAGGTGATGGATATACGGTTGTTCGAGTAGAATTTTCTCAACATTGCCATATATTTGAGAGTGTTCATAATAAATTGTTGGGAAAAAAAGAATGGGAGATGGCAAGGGGAGAGTCCAGGGGGAACCGGCCCCGCAAGAGTCCAGCCAGCCTCGTCATCGTAATGAAGGGAGCAGTACAAATTGGTTTGGGCTGATGCTGATTTCCTCGAGGGTTTGATGTGTAGGTAAGTCAGGGCTGCATAGCATCAGCGCAGAGAACTCATACTAGGGAGGACTTTTAATCTTGCAAAAAAAAAAAAAAAAACTTTGCAGCAACATAAACTGGCTAAATTATATTCACTTAGAGATAAAGTATTTTAACCTACTCTTTTGGGAGGCTGTATAATGAATGAAAAACACTGATGTGGATGCAGGCAAATCCAACTTTCAACCTTGGCTCTATTACTTGTGAGCTGGGCTGGGCTACCTTAGACAAGCTACTAAACCTTTCTGTCTCTGTCTCAGTTTCATGAGCAGCACAGGCACAGTTACGCCTACTTCATAGGAAGGGTTAAATGAAATCAGGTCTGTGAAACATCTTGTGCCTGGCACAAACAAGGTCTCAACAAATGGTAGTTTTTACACCTTCACAGATGTGAGCAAAAACATTTCCCCTGATTTTATCTGGAGCATCATTTAGAAAGAAACACACGTAGGGAGGTGCATCCAGAAGACATCTCATCGAGTACATTTCTGACATGTGTGTTCAACGGCTCCCTACATCCACAGTGTCTCAGCGTCCTGGAGTTTTAGAAAAGAAAATCGACTCCATCCCACCCCGTTCTACAACACATTGGGGCCACTGTATTATTTGCGACGTTTCTTTTCTTCGGGCATCTTTCTTTAAATGCAGCAGCTGCAGAGTGAGTAGCGTGCACGGTTTCCTAACTCCCTCCACCCTCCTGTCGATTTCCTGGCAAGTGTCCGATTCCATCACGACAGGGAGAATCAACTTCGAGCTGTGGGAGGCTCATCGAGATGCTGTCACGCTTGGGCATGTATCCATCATCCTCTCCCAGGCCGCCTTAGCCTTGGCGGTCAGCACAACAAACTTGGTTGTTCTCGACTTCCGGGAGGCTTCGTATCTCACAGCTGATGGCTGCAGTCAGCAGTGGGTCTGCTCCTCCCTGCGTTAGTGAAAAACTGGCAGAGGAGTAACTGCAAAGTGTTATTCTCCCAGCTTCTTCTGCTCACTTGTAAAGGCTTCCAGACACACATAACTTGCTTCTATCTGACTCGGAAAGGAGCTTGCTGCAGGAATACCTGCTGGGAAATTGAAGCGATGGTCTTCGGAATTTTTCAGCTTCCTGTCACTAAGCGTTGTTATTGACAACGGCGTTCCTGGAGAATGCACTGCTCTTGCAAGCACTTGCGGAGGACTTCCAGGGTTTTCAGAAGGCATTTTGATTTTGCTTACAATTGTTGGCTTTTTTGGTTACTTGGAGAAGGTGGTATATTGGGATGGTGCCTGGTGGTGCGCAGGAACAGCCCTTGTGGGTGGAGAACGATGGGAGAATATTTCTGCATTCTTTTTTCCAGTCTTTCTTTCATGCACACCTAATAGTTTGCCTAGGACAGAAGTCAGTGCAGCAGAGGGACCAGCACACAGACTGTCGAGTCAGAGAGCCCTGAATTCAAGTCCTAGATTTCCAACTGGGGTCAGTGAAATCCCTGCTTCTAATTCTTTACTCCCTCCTGGGATCAGAATGATACATTCTCGCCCTCTGGCATGTGACTTTGCAGTTCCCCCGCTAGAATGCACAGAGCATGTGGGATGTGGGAGGAAGTGACCGTGAGCCTGGCTTTCAGTGGTGTCGTGTGTTTCTGCTCACCTCTCTGGCACTTCCTCCATCTGCCACAAGAAGAATATGCCCCGGGTAGCTGCTGGTCTCAGAACGATGAAGATGGAGCCCACCTGAACCCAACCTGCACCCTCGAGATAATCCCAGTCAACCCAGGGAACTCTGAGTGAGAAAAATAAATGTTGGCAGGGGTTGGCAAACTTCTGTATAGGGCCAGATGGTCTTCAGCAGTTCCTCAACTCTGCTGTTGTGGTGCAAAAGCAGCCATAGACAGTACATACACAGATGAACCTGGCTGTGTCCAATAAAACTTTACCTGTGGACACTGAAATCTGAATTTCATGTAACTCTTTCATGTTATGAAATATTCCTCTTTTAATTTTTTTTTTTACTATTTGAAAATGTACAAACCACTCTTAGCTCATGGGCTGTAGAAAAACAGTAGTTTGCCCACACTTGCCGTAAGCCATTGAGATTTGTGCAGTTTCTTTGTTATGAAGCAAAACTGATTAATGGACCCTTCTGATTGTGCAATCGTGGACAAATTACCTGTCCCCCCTAAATTTCCCTAACTTTTTTTGTAGTAAGATAAAGCTAATAATAGAATATTCCATGGCAGCATTAATGAAAAATGCATAGGAATTGTTCTGATTGCATTTAACATATTATGATTTTATTCTACAGTACTGTCATTCTAGGATAGAGAGAGGAGAGGAGCTCTTCCCCCAAACCCAAGTCAGCTGAGGCAGTGTCTCCCTCCCTACCGAGCCAAACAAGTGGGGCTCCAGGCAGATACTTCTTAGAGACTGGGGGTGCCTGCAAGTGGAGGCCGTGGGAAGCTCACTCGTAGCCAGCGCTTGTGGAGCTGCAGAGTTTGCGGTCTTCTCCATTCCTGCTCTCAGGACAGATGGGGCATGGAGCAGGTGTACCCAGGACAGTTCTCGGGAGTATAAGGTGCACGTACACATAGAAACTGGTGTCTGCTACCCACCTGGGGCATGCTGAGGGCAAGAATCTGGCTGGAGCAGCTGGTCGTGGCTGGGCAAGTAGCTACTGTGGTGCAATTGTCCAGGAAGAAAGACCAGGGTATCGCCCCCATATCTTTATAGCATGTAGAAGGCATCGTAGACGTCCTCATAATTTCCTGTGGCTCCATGTGTATAACCATGGCACTGAGGAGAGGCAGGAGACGTGGACTGCCCAGGCTGCCCTCAAGTGGGGGACACTACCATGGTTTGAATGTCTGTCCCCTCCAAAACTCATGTTAACATTTAATTGCCATTGTAACAGCATTATGAGGTGGGACCTGTAAGAGGCGACCAGGCCGTGAGGGCTCTGCCCTCAGGAATGGATTCATGCTGTTACCATGAGACTGGGTTTGTTATGATCAAAGGGGGAGTTTGGCCCCCTTTTCTTTCTCTCTCTCTCGTCCTTCTGCCTCCTGCCACGGGACGATCCAACAAGAAGGCCCTTGCCAGATGCCAGTCCCTTGATCTTGGACTTTCCAGCCCCCAGACCCATGAGCCAAAAAATTTCTGTTCATTAGAAATTACCCAGCCTCAGGTATTCATTATAGCAGCAAAAACACACTGAGACGGACACCTGACCCAGAGAAAGTGTTAAGGGCTTGGGCCACCACTGGCGAGGCTTGAAGGGAGACGTGTGCATCCCTTTGTGAAGGCGTCCTCGGTAATAGAGATGTCCAGAGTGAGTCTGAAATCACCCTAAGAAACACGGGGGGAGGGAGAGATGGGAACACGACCTCCACGGAGGCCAGCTTGAGAGCAGACACTACCTGGGGCAGATGGAAACAGACCAAGTCAGAGAGAGACGGGCAGCCCTTCCCATGCCTGTCTCACAGCTGCAGCTGGACTGGTGCAGGGAAGGGGACCCGAGAGCTGGGAATCAGACATGAAGTTGCAGTTTAAAACTGGAACGATCTTAACAACTGCAAATGATCAGAAAAAAACTGTGGGACCTGCTGAGACGTCAGTTGGAGACGGAAAGCAGAACTTGACAGAGCAGGGCTGAGGGCGCTGATGAGAGGAAATACAAAACCATTTTATGTCCACACTCCTGAGTCTGAGGCAGCACAACAAAGCAATGAGACTCTGATTGCAGTCCCCGCTCTCTCCCTCCACCCATCGCTCAGCTCCCCTGCCACAGGGGAGGGGTTGCAAGCTGGGTTCACCCTTCCCAGGTAGGGAGGGAGGCAGGGAAGGAAGGAAGGAGGGAAGGAAGGAGGGAGGGAAAGAAGGACAGAGAAGGGAGAGAGAGCAGAGCGCACCGCAACGGCCACCTGCGAGGACCCCAGGCCCGGTGCGCCCCGATTGTTTCTGGAACCCCGTTGGGTCAGGTGACAGCACCGCCATGGGGCGACTTCCCTTCAGGTCGGTGGAGTTTGGTTGGGTCGCCCCGGGCTACAGAACCATAAACACGCCTAGAAAGAGCTCAAAGGCACCAGCACTTCCTGCCTCCTCCGGGGCCTTCCCTACTCGTCACCGCCTCTTGCTTCTGCCATTTCACCGTGTGACACCTTGAGTCTCTGGAGTCCCCACCAAGCATAAGGCCGTCCCCAGCGCAGCCTTGACCCTGTAGGTGAGGAGGGCAGGGGAGGGGAGGTCAGATCTCCGTGCTCCAGAGACACCGGGCACCATGCAGACCCCGACCCCGGGGCAGCCACTGTCCCCTCCCGTAGAACTGACACTGACACCAGGGGGGGGTCAGGGTCTCAGCTGATCAGGGCCCCGGAAGCCCCACCTGCCGGGATGGCGTCTGCAGGTGGGACACAGAGTGACCAGGGAGAAGAGGATGTGAAGCCAGACACGTGTCCCCTAGACACCGTCCCACCCGGAGCAGGGGCTCTCTGATGAGAACCCAGCAAGGGAGGTGATTTCAACCTGGGCTGCTGAAAGTCCTCCTGGAAACTGTCATAGGTCAACCGCTGTCACACTGATATTGCAGCTCTAACAGTGAGTTCCCAGAGTAATGACGGCCTGGCTGGTCGCGTGACACGGTGGAGTGAGATGCAACTGCTGTACATGAGGGAAGAGATGAAGGGTCACATGACACCAGCCCCAGAGACAGTCTCTGTTTCCTTGGCTTGGGCAGTGGCCTGGCAGGACACACGTCTAATCTATGGGTGACACCTTGCTTGATGGGACATCAAGTGCAATCCGTGTAAACTTTTTGTTTACTGTCTGTCCATCCCCGGACAGTTTGGGTTCCACGAAGGCAGGGAAGAGTTTTTTGAAAACATATTATATCCCTGGTCATTAGGGCAGGGCCAGGCAGAGAGTGACACCGAAGGATTTTTTTTTTTGAATGAATGAAGAAAGGTACGAGTCATGGTGACCGTGACTGCGTCTACAAGCATCACAAAGCATTGCTATCCCGACGCGTTTGCTACGTGCTGCTGCACAGATGCCACAGCTTGGGACCCCCTCTCCATGGACCACGGCACTGCCTGGGACCTTTGTCCTAACCCACCCACACAGCAGAGGCAGCCTCTGAGGTCCCGGGAGCTCCGCCCATCCCTGAGGCTGACTGTCGCCCTCCCCCACCAAATTCTTCTTAAAATCTCCTTAGCTCAGTTTTGGGGGCAGATATGAGTGGACAGGGAAAGTTTATCCCCCAGGCCCTCCCATTATGCGTTTAAAAGTTTCAAAGGAAAAGGAACTTCTTAAGCCGGAGCTCTGAGGCTGGCTTCACAGATGCCAGTGATCAGGGGCGAGCGACAACACAAACACAGCCCTGGCGCTGAAGGAGCCAGCGGTGCCTGGGAAGGGAGTGAGGGCTGCGTGCAGCCGCCGGTGCATGAAGTGCACTTGGGCCCGTGGCGACTTCCCGCCCTTCAGCTCCTCTGCTTTCGGGAGGCGGCAGGGGTGGGGACAGAGGGTGGCAGACAGGCCTTTCTGCACAGGCCTCTGCACCTCCCACCTGCTTCCTGCCACGCCCTGTTGGTGTCCCCCAACACCAGGTGTGCATAATGGCCACGACAACTTGTACTGGAGCCACAGGACGGGCCGGAAAGGCGTTTATCAGCCCCAAGCATTCCAGTCACTGGCATGTTCTATGGGATTCCCAAACCATGGCGAGCGAGGGAATGTTCTCCTAAGCTTTCCTCAGGACAGAGAGAAAAAGAGGAACGGGAGAGATGAAAAGGCCTTTTCTTCCAAAAATTGGAACCACACTTCAGACGAAAATAACATGTCTTGAAGGTTGTGACAAGACAGAAGAGAAAACTGCCATAGAAATGTCGAAGACTTTGTCTTCCACTTATCTCTTTGTGCCCCTGTCAATTGGAGACAACGCAGAGTATAAAACAAAAGCTGTCTTAAAAAGCGCATTTTTAAAGTGTTTAATTCCACAGCTTCCACATGTGCGGGTGTCTCACGATTCCGCGAGTCAGCTGCGGGGAGGAAACCGAACGTCGCTGCCGCTCAAGCTGTGTCTTGCTCGCCTGTCCAACTGCTCCATCTATTGTTCAGCCATAAATGCATTTTTCCAGGCCACTTGGCTTCTCGGATGCTGTGTATGAAATTTGCCTGGAACGTTCTCGCAGATCAGCATTTCATGAGAACCTCGTGTGACAGCACAGGGAGGGGACACGGCCCTTCTGCCTGTCTGACGGCGTGGCACTCAGCTCAGTGGGCAGCTCTGCACCTTCCTGGCTGGCTTCCATCAGAGAAAAGGGGTCCCTTGCTGTTAGGGGTTGAATTCAGTCACCACCACAACACGTGAAAATTATGTTGAAGTCCTAACCCCCAATATGTCAGAATGTGACCTTATTGGTAATAGGGTCTTAGCAGAGATAATCAAGTGAAGATGAGGTCGTTAGGGTGGGCCCTAATCCAGTGGCTACTATCCTTATGCAAAGGGTAATCTGGACACAGAGACATGCATAGGGGGAAGACAGCCGTTTGCAAAGCCAGGAGGGAGGCCTGGGGCAGATCTCACAGCCTCAGAAGAAACCAGCCCTGCCACCACCTTGATCTTAGACTTCTGGCCTCCAGGACAATGAGAGAACAGACTTTTAAGCCACCCCCTGGTGCTGTTTGTTATCACAGCCCCAGGAGACAAATACAAGGGCCTCCTGTACACAAGGCCTTCTCATCCATTTCCAGCAGGTCCTGGGGACAGCCAGAAGGTGGACAGTGGCTCCATTTTCCATATGAGGAAACACATCCCAAGGGTCAGGGTCTGAGCCCTGGTTACCTGACTCTTCAGAGGGTCAGCCCAGGGCTTGGGTCATTGGTCAGTCACCTGCCAGGTACCTCTGCCCTTCTCTCACCAGAACATAGACACCTCTAATGTCTCTTCCTCTGTGACACCTTTATCCTCCTGGGCAGGGTCAGCCCTGTCCGTCTGCATGCCCCCCTTCGCTCTGACCACACACTGTCCACTACACAGTCTGGCCTCTAGTGGCAAAGAGTGGAGCCCAGATGCCAGCAGGAAGGACGTGCCAACCACTCAAGGCTGAAAACCTTCCTCCACAGGTGGATGGCAAGTGCCTGTAGGTCTAGGTCCCTGGCAGGATGTCCAGCCATGGCCACATACTGCCCTGTACAGGCCACTCCAGGGCAACACTGAGCTCCAGTACTTTCCTGCGGTCTGGCCCCTGGGTGTGCCCAGTGGAGGGCTTGAGGCTGGTCCAGGCTTTGACGGTGGGAACGGAAAAATCAAAGGAAAGTTTGGGGGAGTTAGTTAAGTACAAGCCCATCAGGTCCAGCCTCACAATGGAATTCTAAGCTGCCTTCAAAATGATGCTGGAGCATTTAGTTATATATTCATTGACATAGAAAAATATTCATAATACAGAGCTTGGTGACAGTAGCAGGATATACAGTTATGTACAGTCTCCCTTACATCTGGTGACGCTGTGTGGTTAGTACTCAGCAATGGAACTTCACAGAAATGATTCCCCCAGGTGAGCCTCCTCCACACCCTCTGTCCCCTTCTTGGGTGGGATGGCTTTGCCAGTAGCAATGGCAGCCTGCAAGGCAGATGGAGCCTGAGCCCCAGAATCACGTCGTGGAAGCGAGCTGCCCTCCAACCAGAGCTGGCTTGGGCTGTCACACGAGTGATGAATTCATGCTTATTATGTTTGAGCAATTACACCTTTCGGGCCTAGTTGTTAATGCAAACTAGCCTTAAGCACTCACCTTTACCTCCACCACCCCACCCTGCTGTAGAGCCTCCTCACGCTGCATTGACCATTCGTGGACACATCTGTCTTCCCCACTAAGCTAACAATCTGCCAAAGGGCAGGGGCCATGTTTTATTTATTTTCATGGCCCTGGCATCCAGCCCAATGCTTGGCAAAGAGGGTTTAATATATTTTGAGTGAGTGAATGTATGAATGGTTCGGTAAACTCTCCAGCTTCCAAATACATCTCTTTTGCATGGAGATGGGACTGAGACCATATTCTTCCTGGGATGAGTTCAATTTTAAAAAATCGAGACTATTGCACTGTGGTCATGAAAATGGAACGAATAACATGAGGTTGCACAGGGAGAGCGTGTCCTTCCTTTAACTCCCTGTGCAGGGGTCCCGCAGCCTGGGCCACGACAGAGTGGGAGAGCTCGTGCTGGAAACTCCCACGAAGCTCTTACTGGGAGCCCGAACCCTAGTTCCCTTCTCTCCCCAGAGGCTCCCACATACCCCTTGGCAAGGCCTTTCTCTAGAGAATTCCCTGAGTCTTCTCCAAAAAATACATCCTCCCTTCACAGTTACCTTCTTCCTAAGGCTCTGGACGATTATTCCACTTCAAGGTAAGAAGAAGGTGAGCATCTTTCAGAGAACAGGTGAGACATCGAGAGTTGGCCCTCAACGCTAATGAGGTTGTCCAGCAAGCTTGAAACCCTCCCTGCTGTTCTGGAACACTCCTCCCTGTAGGGAGTCTTGGAGCCACTAGATGGCAGTAAAGACCGAGACTGGCTCAAATCTAAACCTCAGAGGGGGTGGCCACAGTAGAGGGCGGGAGAAAGGCCCAGGAGACACATGGGGGGCAGGGGCAGTGTGGTCCTTTGGGAGGGGAGAAGGGAGGATGCCACAGACAGCGAGGCTCGTGAGAGACCCAGGTGGGGGACCAGAGGGTCAGCACGCGGTGAAGATGGGCTGGGAGCCTCCTCTGAGGTTTGAAAGCTCAGGAGCATCTTAGCTGGTTCTGACCGTGAGGAAGACGGTCCCCTTGGGGACTCCATCTGTAGGCTCTCCATTCTGAAGCAGGTGGCTTTCCAGAGCCCCAGGCGTTCCTCATGGGCCTTACCAGGCCAGAGGCTGCTCAGTCAGATAGTGCTCACCTGCACGTCAGACCAGCAGGACCTGGGGAGATGGGTGGGGAGCCACAGCAGCAGGTCAGAGTGGGTTCTCTGAGCGGGGGACATGCTTGTGGGTTAGGTCAGGGGCCTGTGTGTTCCTTCCATGGGCAGCTTTCTACATAGCATCCACTCTGTATAAATGCAGAGAGAGAGAGAAAGAACCAGTAAGTGAGGCCTCCTGGTCGCTTTGAGCGTAGTGTCCTTTATTTAGACAGAATCCTTCTGGGTTAGTTCATCCAGATTTTTGGAAATTTTGGGAGAATCACCATTTGTCATTTGCCTGCGAACCTGGCAGCGTTCAGCTTCCCTGAGCCAAAATCACAACCATCCTGTAAGATGCTTCATGGGCTTTTGGTGCCTGGTGTTGACAGTGACAAAAAGGCAAAGGGGAAGGTTAGTGGAGACTTTGTAGTTCTTAAGAAAAATTACTATAATAATAGCTACCATTCATCAGGAGTATGTGACAGGCCAAGCATTACCTAATTTACTTCTCACAACAACCCTCTGAGATAGGAAATGAAGAAACCGAGGTTCAGAGAGGCTCAGATACCTATCCAGTGTCACAAATCAGAAAGTCCCAGAGTCAGGGCTCAAAGCAGGCCTGGGCTCTGTTGGGCCAGTGCTGTGCAAGAGAGGTGCTTGCCAAGTATGTGAAAGCTCAGTGTTAGGACAGGAGGAGGACATAGAATCGTCATGGGGAAGAGCTTGGAGGAAAGACTGAACTACTGGGTGCCACAGACTGCACAGGCCCCAGCTCTACCTTCCCCAGAATGTCTTTTGTGGAACCTTAAGAAAGATTGCACGAAAAGAGGGCTCCGTGGCTGCAACAGTCTGGGAAATGCTGGGTTAAGTAAAGTGCGACAGGGTTCTTTGTGGAAGGGCTTCCTCGGGCCTCCGTTCAAGGCCTCATGAGTCTCTGAGAGAGGGGGCTGCCGAGAGATGTTTCACCACAGTACACTCCTCGCCATCACACATCTGATGAGACTTGGGTTCCAAAGGACACACTTTGGGAAACCTGCTCCACTAGAACCTGGAAGACCCACACTGTGGTTGGCAAAATAATGTCCCCCTACAAAGATGTGAAGATGTCGACTCCCTAATTCCCAGAACCTGTGAGTGTGTTAGTTACACAGCGTGCAGTAAGGGATTAACTTTGCTCAAAGAAAGGTTTGGCCTTTGCTCGCAGCTCCTGGGAGTCACCTCTAAGCCTTTGGAATGTCCTGCCTGGTAAGACGGTCTTCGTTTACCTGGGGACCTTTGGCTTCCCCAGATAGTGTATGCTTCAGTGTGATTTGTGGTGGGGACCATGGGCCACACAGTATCAGCGTGACCTCTGGAGGGGCCAGGGACTAAGGTCAGCCACACGGGTGGTCAGTCATGTCTATGTGATCAACCCGCAATAAAAATCTCTGGATTTCAAGGCTCGGGGGGCTTCCCTGGTTGGCAGCACTCCATGCGTGTTGTCCCATGTCATTGTGGAGAGAGTCAGTGCTGTCCACACAGCTCCATGGGAGGGGGTGTGGAAGCTCCCGCGGGTCTCCCCAGACCCTGCCCCATGTGTCTCTGCCCTTGGGTGATTTTAAACTGCTCCCTTTCTCTATAATAAAGCATAACCATGAGTGCATCAGTTTTTCTTCTGAGTTCAGTGAGTCTTTTTGGCAAATTATCAAACTTGAAGGTGGTCTTGGGAATTCCCGAACTTTGCTTATAGTAAAAGGGACTTTGCAGATATAACGAAGGTTAGAGACCTTAAAATATGGAGATTATTTTGAATTATTGGTGGGGAACCTAATCACATGAGGCACCCTTAAAAACAGAGAACTTTTTTCCAGGGAAGTCAGAGAGATTTGCAGTGTGACAGGGACTCGCCCTGTCACTGCTAGAGGGGGGTCCCCGGCTTACAGCTAGCACGGGAGGGGGAATCTCAGTCCTACGACTTCAAGGAACTGAATTTGGTGATAACCCGATGACGTTGGTATCTCCCAATAAGAGCCCTAGAACCTCCCAATGAGACCCCAGCCTGGCTGACACTTTGATTTTGCCCTTGTGAAATCTGGATCAGAGAAACTGGCTGAGCCAACCCGGACTTCTGACCTGTGAGCTAATCATGTGTGCTGTTTTCAGCTGCTAACATTGTGGCAATCTGTTACAGCAGCAAGAGGAAATTAATAAAATTTCATCCACCGCAGACTCCATTCCTGTTTCCTAAACAACACTGCATGACCTCCAGCCTCTGGTTGCAGTGATCCATCCTGGGTGTCTCCAGGGACCGTCATTTTCTGCTCCAGTAACAAGGGTGAGGCCTGAGGGTCAAAGTTCAGAGGTCCTTTTGAACTTCTCTGTACAACAGGGTCTTTGAAACCTGAAGGGAGAGGAAGGAAGGCAGGAAAGACTTGCTCCACCAAACAAAAACTATTTTGAATTCCAATATCATGATTCCAAACTAGAAGCCTTCTGCAGCACACACACTGCATGGGAAATTAAAATTGCTGAAAAATAATTATTGGCCTTTATGCCAAGTTAAAGAAGCCAGACACAAAGGGGTATATTCGGTGTGATTCCGTTTCTGTGAAGCTCTAGAATAGACAGAACTAATCTGTGATGACAAAAATTGGAATAGCGGTTGCCTCTGGGGAGGGGCAGGATGGATTTTCTGGAGCGGGGGGAAATGTCCTATATTTGATAGGGGTATGGGATATACAGCATATAAATTTGTCAAAGCTCATTGAATTATATACTTAAGGAGAGGGGGGTGAGGGAGAACATGGTAAAGGAACACAAAAAATGTTTACATTGTGTAAAGATAAAAGATTTTTTTTAAGTTACAGGAAAAAAAGATTAAATGTTTTCTTCACTGTCAAAAAAATTATATACTTAAGATAGGTACATTTCAATGTATGTAAATAATACTTCAATAGGAAAAAATTAAAATAATTGTCTAGAAAAAAATAATTTGCTATTGTGAACAATCTTCTGTCGTTTAGAGGAACGATGCGCCAGCTTTACAGATAAAGAAAACAAATTTCTCTCCAGCATTCGAATAACACACACTTCAACAGGCAGGCTAGACCCTGGGCTTCAACGGCGATGGACCCTACTTCTGCCGTTCTCTGTCCACAGTGGGTCCTGATTGTATAGGAAGTCTGTCAAGGTGTCACCAGCTGAGGAAGGTTGGGTCACGTTCGTACTTGATGTGGGTCTGCCCAAAGCAGAGGTTTTGAGGTGCCCGTCAGGTGGGTTTGTGGCACTCACCACGGGTCTGCCATTTGTGTGCAGGAGAGGCTGCGGCCAGTAATCCAGAGCAGTAAGTGCTCAGAGGGTTAACCGAGTGTTAGGAAAACACTTCCTGGACCACTGAGGCTTTTCCTGGAGTGCTGCAGTCTGAGATGCTCTCTGCTGGGATTAACGATTGGGTCAGAGTTGGCTCTGTTAGCTTGCCAGGGGGAGGGCGTCCCTCCAAGGGCAGGGGGAGAGCTGTGGTGGCCTGGCCGCAGTTCCTTCATGTGCTAGTTGTACCTGCATGCAGGGGGAGGGATAGAGCTGGCAATCCTTGCCAGACACGCAGAAAGCTGAGCTCTGGCCAGGCCTGGGGGCTGAAGCAGGGTCTCGATAAAGGTGTATGGATTCCGGGGAGGTCTGGCTCAAGGCTGCACGATGTGGTGTCCAGCAGAACCCAAGATCCCAGGGCAGACTGGGGCAGCAGGTACATGTAGTCATCAGTTCTCAGGGCTCAAGGTTGGGGACTCAAAGTGGAGGGCTGTACTGAAAATGAGCAGGAGGGAGTAGGGGACTTGGTGGCTGGGACTGAAAGGGTTCCTGCACCCATGGAGCCATTTGAAGGAGCTGCTGAGATGCCACGGGTGGACGGGGCCTGCAAAGGGCACTTGAACCTGGTCAAATGTGAGTTTCCTACTGAGAAGAACCCATTTCAGGGTGGACTCTGTGTTCCTAAGGAACACAGGGCTGGCATTTGACATTATTTTTTTATTCATTAGACCTAAGGGTGCATTGGTAAATTTTAAGAACTGGCTTTCTGGTGAGAAAAAAGCCATTATTTATAGTATTTACCAATTTTCCTCATCTAAATACTCCCACAGTGGCTAATTTCAAGCTACCAAGATGACATCACTGAGTGCAGCCATACCATTATCTAGTATTTCCACCGCATAAAAGCAATAGATGTAAATAAACTAACGAGCACAGACAGCAGTAACACATAGTAAAATAATTAGGAAGTAATGAGTATTGAATATTTATTATCTTTTAATATAACGTATGTAACTGTACGTTTACATAGCTTAGTTTTTAATAATGGCCCTGTGTAACAATTGATTTGCCAAAATCCTGAAAATGTAACAATCTTGTGAGCTGGTATGAGCCGACTCCTGAACCTCACTGTTTAGACCAAATCTGAGAAAGCGACAAGCCAGGGCAGCTCCTGGCGAGGGGCTGGGGCAGGAGCCAAGCCATCGAGAGGTTCCTTTTGCAAGAATGAGGTTCTTCTCAGGAATGCCCCCCACTGTCATGAACAGAATAGGCCCTTAGCGAGTGGTGGTCCGGGGAGCAGGCACGACCCTTCCTCAGCTGCATCCCCACTTTTGTGCATGATTTTAATACCTTGTGTCTTTCTGCCCTGATGTGCAGTTTTGGCTGATCTGCTTGCCCTTTTTGGTGGTTTCTATTGGTTTCCGTGTCCTCTCAATGGATATCAGCGTCTAAATGTTACTCTGAGATTTTAAACTCCTGGACGCTCAGTTCTATTTGCGGGTGGTTCCCAACCTTGGCCAAACATTGAGATCACCCGGGAGGTTTTTAGAAAGGCTGAGGCCTGGGTACCACTCCTACCTCCAGATTCAGAATTCATTGCCTTTAGGCGCAGTCAGCCCTGAGCAGTGTGAAAACTCCTCAGGTGATTCTAATGTGCAGCCGAGCTCCGGACGTGATTCACATCAGCTAATTAATTCAGACAATCATCCATTCATCTGATACTGACAGGGCTTCATTCATTCCTTCAACACTGACCAGGTTCCTCCTGTGTGCCAAGTCCGTCACAGGACCCAGGCACTGGGGAAACACTGGGGAAGTCGCTGTCCAAGCTCTGGAGGAGCTCACAGTGGAAATCTGGTGAGGAAGACAACAGGCCACCAATTCGAACAGTCTTGGTGCTTGATTCCCCCATGTCACTGCAAAAAGTGGTGCCAAGTCCCCCCATCCCTACGTGTGACCCTTTGTAACATGACTCTGCAAATCCTTCCATCAGGAGTTGGATTCTCCTCTGCCCCCCCAGACTGGGTCTGGGCTGTGACTTTGGCCAGTAGAAGGTGATGGAAGTGACATGTCATGGAGTTTAGGCAGTTGGCTGAAGAGCTTCTAGGAAAGGTGTTCATGACTCTTTTCTTCCTTTGGATACTGCCAGGTCTGAATTCAATGCCTGGAACTGCCTCAGCCATCTAGCAGCCTTGAGAGGAGCCAGCCTGGGGACAGCTGAGCTGGGAGACACTGCGGATCAGCTGATACCAGCCGGCTCCCTGCCGTCCCTCCACAGCTCCTGCCTTGTGAGCTAGCAAAGCCCCTTGTGGATACAGCCAAACTGACTCAGGGTCTGGGTTACTGTGGCCCAGAGCACCTAGACGGCTCCACCAACAAGCAATCGCCGAAACAGTGTGACAGGTGCTCGGGTGGAGCTGTGGAAGCTTTCACAGATGGAGCCGGGGGTGACGTTGGGATGCAGAGACTGGGCGTGAGGGTGGGAGAGAACGCCGGCCTTCCTTGTGTCCGAGTTTCAAGGTCAGAATGATGGGGCACAAGAAGCCAAGGGACAGCCAACATTAGACATAACCAAAGCCTGTGCCGTGGCGCCCCTGAAGGTACAGCAGTCGGACTGTGCAGAGGTTTAAGTCCTGCTCAGTAACGGATGCCCCTGAGTTATTAGGGGACTGCAGTGGTGGCATGGGTGGACAGAGGGACTCTCCAAGCTCTGACAAGCTCCCATGGAGTGGCGTGGAGGAAGGGGGCTGCTTCCCGACTGACCTCATGTCGGGGGACTGCTTGATGGTCTCCAAGGAGAATTAAAAGGGATTTTCATTCCTCGCTGTGGCTTAAGGAGACAAACCCTCGGTCACTGGATCAGCCCCGCAGAGGCAGGACTGAACCTGCTCCTTCCGGCGCTGTGTGAGCAGAACAGCAGGATCGCCAAGGAGCTCGGCCACTGTCCAAACCCTGCCGTGGGGCTGTTTGAGCTTTTTGTTTCTTTTGGACATGGTCTAAAAATAAAAATAAAATCCGAAGTCCTCCTCAAAGGCCATTCAGATCCCACATCGTGACTGAAGCTCTTTCTCTGACAAATACAGGTCCGGGAACAAAGCAAGGGAAGGAGCGCAGGACAATGACAGCGCATGCACACAGCGACCTCGGTCTACACTGCACAAAGCCGGAGTCCTGGAGGCCGCGCTCTGAGAAATGGGCCCTGAAACAGGAAGAAATAATTGATCGTAAAGGGATCGTTTGTGTGAAGCCTGGCTTGAGAAGAGCCATTAGTGTGGCTTCTTTTTTTAATTGAGGTGAAACTCACATAACATCACGACTCTTCTTGAAGTGAGCAGTTTAGTGCTATTTTGTACCTTCACAGTGTTGCACAATCATCTCTTCTATCTGGCTCCAAAACATCTTCATCACCCCGGAAGGAAACCCCAAACCCATTAAGCAGGCAGTCCCTGTTCCTCCCTTCCCCCAGGAACCGCTAATCTTCTGCCCCTATGGACTTCCCTATGCTGGAATGTCATATACATGGAATCATACATGTGGCCTTTTGTGTCTGGCTTCTTTCACTCAGCATCATGTTTTCATTCATCTGCGCTGTAACATGTATCAGTAGTTCACTCCTTTTTACAGATGAATAATATTCCGTTGCGGACATAGCACCCGGTGCTTATCTGTTGATCCCTCGATGGACATTTGGGCTGTTTCCACCTTTTGGCTACTGTGAATACTGCTGCTATGAGCATTCATGTATGTGTTTCCACTGTTTTCAATTTTTTGGACAGATTCCTAGGAAGTAGGAGTTCTTAGAGGGCAAGTCTAAGCATGGGGGCACACACGTGTAAACACACACACCTGAGATACCCAAACATGGGGTTTGGGGTAGGTGTTGCTGCTCTTACACCACATCAACATACAAGCAGGCTAAAGGGCTGGTGTGAAATGAGCCCCCCCCCCCAGTTCCCATCCCACATCCACATTTAGTAAAAGCGGGATTTTCCCCCTCAGAATGGACAGACAGATGACAGCACCCTCAGAAAACGGAATACAATGAAGCCATTAAGAGTGTTTTCAAAGACTAATGACCTCAGATCTTGAGATTTTACTGAGCAGAAAAGGCAGAAAGCAGAAGTGTGACATGCAGTGTGATCACTGTATTGTCAAAACTCCTCAGGCACAGATGAAGAACTGGAAGGAAATTCATGACAAGACTATGGGCTTTCTTTTCCTTCCTTGTATTTTTGTATTTTACAAAATGTCCCCCACTGAAAATGTTAGGAGGATCAAGTGAGCTAATGCATCTAAAAGACTTAGAACAGGGCTTCTGGCACAGTAGGTACATAGAGGTATTTGTTCTCATTATAATGATTTCTGCTTCTAATCAGAAAATTTTTAAAGAAAAAAAATACTTCTTTCTTTCTGCCTTTCCACAAGATTGGAGCGTGCTGCCTCTGAGAGAGCAGAGAGGGTCCACCAGGGCCTGGGAGGACAGGGGCTGGCTGCAGCGACTTGTGGATAACACTTCTTGTCCCTGGCAACTGCCCTGGATGGGGTGATAAGACCCCCGCCACCCCACAAGATCTCCATCCAATCTAAACTTCTGCAAAGATGGCTTCGAGGCATCCCTGGAAGATAGTTGCTAGAAAGGCACAGCCCAAGCCTGAAGATGGGGCGAATTTTGTTTCCAGGTATCTAAGGGGCTCTGCCTGGTGAAAAGCATCCAAATACAGGTTTCTCTCCTCCGTGCCCAGGACTCTGGGAGGAGATGGAGGGTCAGCAGGGGACAGCAGGGGTGAACTTTTGCCCCCAGCTCCCATCCCCCTTTCAGGTGTTGGGAAGGCACCTGGACCCCAGGTGTCCCAGACGCTGTGCCTGCGCGGCTTTGCCACAAGGGGGCGCTCCGGGCACCGCTAGGCCCTTCAATGTGCAGCGTGGAAAAGAAAAAGGAGGAAAATCATTTTCTTCTTCTAGTGAGGGCGGCGATCATTTCTATCACCGGGTGGTGCGGGCAGGGCTGAGGAGGGGTGAGGGGAGGGTTTGGAATCATTTCTGTCTGCTTGCACCCGAGGGGTGGTGGGGCGGACATCTGATCTCCCTGGCGGAGGAGCCAGCCTGCAGGGTGACCGGTGCTGGGAGGCAGGAAGCAGAGACGGGGGGCACCTCGGGTTGGCCCCCCAGCCCGGATGCCTGGGGGCTCCCTGAGGACAGCCAGTGAGGAGGGGCTGGCAGAGCAGCTCCTTCTGGGGCTCACAGGAAGGCTTGGTGCCTGTGGGCTGGGGTTCTGCAGGCCTCCGGCCTCACAGCAGCGGAACACCCGAATGTGTGTGTGTGTGTGTGTGTGTGCGTGTGTGTGTGTGTGTGTGTGTGTGCGCGTGCGCATATGCAAACGTGCACTCAGGCCCGTGTGTGACTCTGTGCATGGCCGCGTGTGCATGCCCTGTGTTCTGACCATCCACAGAAGGCCTAGAGGGGGGACACGGGAATGTTCCTGCCCTGGGCTTTCTGGGGTGAAATGGGATCTCATCCCTGCTGTCAGACACGAGGGCTTATGCCCAGAGCTTGGGAACACACACGTACACACACACACAGATTCATGTGCACATGCACAGACACATAAGAAGATGCACAGACACACACAGGCACACACACAGAGGCACATGCACACACTCATACACAGGCGTGCACACACACATGAACAGACACAGAGATGAACAGACACAGGCACACACACAGAGGCATGTGCGCACATGCATACACAGACATGCATAGACACACACACAGCTGTACACACAGATGGGTGCACACAGACATATGCACATGCACATGCATATGGATGTGCACACACCCATATACACAGATGCACACATGAACACAAACACACACAGGCACACATAGACATGCACAGACACACATGTACACACACAGGTGCACATAGACACACACTCTCAGACACAGGTAGACGTGAGCACACAGACATATGCACCCATTTGTGCAAACACACACACAAACAGCCCCCTCTACCAGTCAGAGATAACGTAACAAGGCACTCCAGGATTAACAAAAAAGTTTAGATGGTGGCACAAGCCAAACCTCCAGGCTCCTGGTTACCTGTTATCACCTTTACCAAGTTGTGACTGAAGCAGGAAACCGGCAATTTGCCCGTTGATGGGAAGTGCCCCTCGTGCCAACTGCTGCCTATGGGTCTGGCTGTGCTTTTCTGGAAGCTCACAAAGGCAGGGCAGGGATCCCTGGAGGAAGGATGTGCTGGGGAGTCAGGCACAGCCGAGAGCAATCCGGCAGCCAACCAGGGAGGTGGCAGAGAGAGAGGCTGATGTCACCCAGGAGACCTGCAGAGCTGTGGCCTCAGCCTGGCTCTGCTCTGTGACCTTTTGACCGTGGAAAGATTGCTGCGGGGTTGTTTCCGTCCTGGCTGTTGTGAGGCCACCACCCCGGCCTGGGGAAGCGGCTGCGCTCACCAGCTTCCTTGTTTTGGAGACGGTCTCCTCTGCTTCCAGCCGGAGCTGTCACCAGCCTGTGAGTTTTCCAACTTTGTCCCCCTCTTCTCTCCCCTCAGATTCTGCTCTCCAGCCCCTGAATCTACCTAGTCCTGCCCCACCCCGGGCTTTGTGCTCACAAGTGTGCACATGCACACGTGCACACACACACCCATCCCAGTGTCCGCCCCATCCTCTGCCCCTCGGAATGCCACCTCTGAACACGGCTAGCTATCCCAGTGGCTTGCACACTTTTTTTGGTCTCAGCTTTAGGATGTAAAACTTCTTTCACCTGTAGGAGCCAAGGGGAGCCGATATCACATCCCAGCTGGTCCTCCTGGGAGGGACCTTCTGGTATGAAGGAGGAAGGGGAGACTTCCTCTGCACGTTCTGTAGCTAAGTCCAGCTGGGAGAGGATGAATGTCTGCAGGTGACAGAGTTGGATTTCTCCTGAACAACCAGCGGGAGTGAAGCCTCCTGCAGGATCTAACTCCAGGATGGAGCTGGGCTCCCAGGACAGGGAGGAGAGTGGAGGCAGGAGGAACGGGGTGGGGTGGGGGTGTCAGGGGAGACAGGGAAGGAGGCCAGAGGGGAGGGCCTCCCGGTGGATGTGGACTCGAGGTGGATGGCACATGGCCGACGGGGACATGAGGGAGTACTGGCGCTATCCTCTGGACTCTGTGCTGGGCTGGCCAACAGTAGGACTTCCTCTCCCCAGAGTCTCTTCACACCACACTGTCCTGGATGCCACAGTAATGGCCAGGGGTTCGAATGCAGATGAAGAGCTGAGTGCTTGACCTGGACCGGGGGTCTGAATCTCTGCTCAGCTGGCCTCCTGAGGAGCCAAAGGATCCCCTGGGGCTCCCCTCATCCCAGATCACTGTCAGGGGTCCCCTAGGTTTTTCCTGTATCCCAGGGCAGGAGGAGAGGGTGTGCACGGCAGCACCACGCTGATTTCAGGGACCTGAGAGGGCAGAAAGGGAAGCCCAGTGGGTGGAGCCGCGCCTGGGATGGCAGGACAGCGCAGCCTCCAGAACTGCCACTCCAGGCACCAGCTAGCGGTTGGGAAGGTTCCCAGCCGCCCAGTGAGAGGCCTGCACGGCCGCCCGAGCCCTCCTCACTGAGTTCCCTGATGGCACTCAGGGACTGTCCCCATGGTAAGGCTGGTCTCTCAGCAGACCTTCTGTGCGTTTCTGTGGTCAAGTCCACATGACCAGTAAGAGCAGGGTCAGGACTTGAACGCGGGCCTCTGTGACTCCAAAGCCCAGTCCTGGCCCATGTCACTGTGACATGATAGTGACTATTGATGATGGGGGCATGGGGTCACAGGGTGCTTAGCGTGCTGGCTCTGTTGAGTGTGTCCTCTATTTCGCTGCTCTGGGCCTCACCAGACTGGCGAGCCAGGAGCTATATTGCATCACTGTTTCATGGATGAGGAAACTGAGTCAGATGTTCCAATGGAGGATTGGAAAGAGTGTTTCAGGTGGAGGGAGGGGCGATGAGACACCGTGAAGGCGTTCCCTCGGCAGACACTCACCCAGGGCCGGACTGCTGAGAACTGCGCCGGGAGAGCCCAAGGAACCCCTGGCACAGAAGGGCCGGTGTGGCACGTGCCTGGCAAGGGGGGGGGCTGACAGAGGGGGAGGACTCTGGGGTCACACTGAGGAATCTGGACATTTGCCATGAGCCCTGGGGAGCCATCCAAGCAGGGGACGGACAGCGCCAGATGGACACTTTCTCCCCAGGCCCTCCCACCTCAGCACCTTGGAGACAGCTTGGAGACAGCATGCTCCTTCTGTAGTGGGAAAAACAAAATTGATCCTTAAACCAAACATTAAAAAGAACCCTGAGTGCACCTGCTGTATCTCTGGAAGGAGGCATAATCCATCTCTGGGCCAGGGAGGGGCTGTAAACCCTGAAATTAAGGCCCAATATTACATGCTGCCTTGATGTCTGGGGCACCTCTTCTAGTAGCTTCCATAGGAGTGAGTAGGAGGTGATGTCCTGGTGAATCTGAAATCCTGCTATGTAGAGTGCCTGCTCTGCTCAGTCCTCTGGAGACAAAGTCATCCAGAACCAAATGCCAGGCCACAGCAGGCAGGAGCTCTGAAGCTGTGGAGCTCCAGGTTGTCACCAGAGGAGAACACGCCATGGTCACCAGCCTCCAGAGGAGCCCTGCCTCCTGCCCCTGTCTGGGGTCCACCCCAAGGCAAACCCCTGCCCCAACCTTATGTGTGTAATCCCTGCAGGAAATTCTGCAAGAGGCTCCTGCCTTGGGTACTGGCCCAGGTGTCCAGCCCTAAGGGAGCTTTACCCTCACAGTGGCCACAAATTTTTCCCTATCCTTGATGTTCTTTTTCTGCCAAAAAGAACACCACCTCCTGCTCCATGCAGCCTACATTCCTTCCTGGACCTGACTCTGGTGTGTATCATAAGGCAGTTAAGGTGGGAAGGCCCTGAGCTTGGAGCCAGAGGCCTGGATTCGAATCCTGATTTCCCCAAAACCCAGCAACCACAGCAACCACTTGGCTCCATTTTACAGATGAGGAAATTGAAGCTCAGAGATCAATAAATACTTTCCCCTGGCACTAGTGGTGTTCAAGTGAAAACGTATATGAAGGGGGTTATGTGATGTTTAAACACCACACAGAGTTTGGGATCATTATTACACATGAAGGAAATAAAGTCATTCCCAGGGGTCCAGTCTATGGGTTAATCTGCCAACTTGCTGAGGTTTTCAGGGTCAGTTTTACCTGTATACAGATGCTACATGGAATTGAGTGACTTTCTCAAAGCCAGAGGGACCCGAGTCCCCAGGAGCTCGTTTTACAGCAAAAGAATAAAAGCACGAGATCAGCAGCTCAGCCCTGGCTTACAGCAAACTCACCGGGGCCTTTCCCAGATCCTGCTGCCCAGTCTGCACCCGGCCATGAAACCAGGATCTGTGGAGTGGGGTCCTGCCATCAGTGTTGCCTAAAAACAGAGAATTCCGACGTGCACCAGGGTTGAGAAACCCCTGCATCGGGGCTCCCCTATGGAGATGAGTCTCGGCTCTGGCTGGACATGCAAATTCCCCGGGGGTGGGGGACATGTTAAAAAGCAGTGACACCAGAACCTCCCCACAGAGAGTTGATTTACTTGCTCTGGGGCAAAAGCAGCCCAGGTGAGTCACAGGTGCAGGCAGATAGAGGACCTTTGCTCTAAGGCCTTCATATCCTTCCCTGAAGTTCCTGGCACCTTGTGATCCATGGAGCTTTAGGATGTAAAACTTCTTTCACCTGTTGGAGCCAAGGGGAGCCGATGTCACGTCCCAGCTGGTCCTCCTGCCTCTGCGGCTGCTGCTGGTGTTTCTTTCCAAACCATTTCCTCTGCTATCATCCCTGCCGATGTACCAGACCTTGCAAACAGGGGGGTGACAGCAGACAGCCTTCCAGCTCAGCAGGAAACCTCTTCGTTGGCAAAGTGGGAGGGGCTGGGGAGGAAGGGTGGGTTTCCTGGATGGGTGCCTGCAAAAGAAACTGCCCACCATGGCCAAGAGGTCAGCCGGGAATCCGGGGACAGGTGATGATGGAGCATGGATTGTCTCATGACTTATGAATACATCATGATGGGGGTGGAGGGGTCATTCAGAGTGGAAGACAGGTCTTCCCCCGAGAGAGATTAAGCAAGCCGGATTTGCCCTCCTGGAGGCAGCTTGCTCCTGTCTCCAGGTGTATGGAGCACTCTCATGAAAGGGATGCAAATCCGGTCACCTCCAGGTTCGCAGAGGACTGAGGCTTGCAGCAAAGCAGCAGGGTTTGGGTTTCACTCTCTGACCATCAAGATGACAGTACCCCAGGGTGGTCCTCTTCTCAAGTGGTTGGATTTGGTCTTGCTGAATTAATGGTGGTGCCAGGCACTGCTGAGCTGCCTTGATTCCTGTTTGAAGGCTAGTCCTGCCCTTAGCACCTCCCAGCAGTGCCACGCGGCTGGAGCCTGGACCAGAGGCTCAGAGTGGAGGTGGATGGATTCTGCATTGTCTTTGTCACTCACTCACTGTTGACTGCAGACTTTAGATGGTGGTTTTCTAACCTGTCAAATGGGATAATAACTGTTCTACTTAACAGGATTTTGTGAGGCTTAAACACGATAATGTGAGTGAGCTGGCTTTGGAAAGCACTTCCGAGGCATATAAACACAAAGCTTTATATAGAGGACAGGGTGCCCCTGGCTCGGTGGTGCTATGAAGCTGTGTGCACAGCCCAGGATCCCCGGTGGAATTGAGAACTGTGGAATTAATTGCCTTTGGAAGTTCAATTTGCTGTGTGTGCACACAGTGGAGAGGAACAGGGGAGCCTGGCCTTTGCCTTTTATGGCAGTCTTGGAACTTGAAACACTCAAACCCATCATTCTCAAAAAGCTTTTTATAGTCCTTCAGAAGCTTATGTCTCCGCAGATCCACATATCACAGGTACACGGCTAGACGGGGCTCATTAAATCATGAGCTAATGCAGGGCTAATTAAACGCTTCTGACACTTGCTACCATCTGCTGAGGCTGGAGTGAAGTTTGAAAGTTCTGTGTGTTTTCTTAAAGGCTTGAGTCACCACCACCTCGTGGGGCTGAGGGCTCGTGGTTTGAGCCCCAGAACTAGAGAAACACTGTCGGAAGATGGATTCGATCCTTAACTGATTTCCATTTTAAGACACAAGCTGTGGGGATTATTACAAAATTACTTCAGTTAATTAAAAAAGAAAAGCTTTGAAGTCATTTCCTAGTGTTTATGCATTTTGTCCCAGAGTGGTCTCTGAGGATATGCTAAATTCCGGGACTCTGCAGCTTTCCCATCTCATTGACTACAACTAGGAGACACTGTGAAATTAATTATTGACATTGATTTTTTCTGTCACCAGATGAATCCCTCAGCAACTCTGAAGAATCTTGATTAGTCAGGCTTGGAAAATTGATCTACTGGTTCCCACAAAGTGTCCCTTCTCTTCCTCCAGTAAACATGGGACTTGGTCATTTGCATGGTGGAGGTGAGTGGTGATGTGTTGTCACGTCTCTCCACGTTCCCTCTCCTCCCAAATGCAGTCTAAGCCTTCTCTGTTCATTGATTTTCATGTCCAGAATCAGTTCTAAGAGAAAAGGATTAGAAACTTTTTATGCAAAAAAAGTGGTTTATCGCCCCTAGTGGGGTGTTTACCTTTTCCTTAATGACTTGTAAAGGTTCTTGACATATCCTGGATACAATTCCTTTGTGAAATACATGTATTGCACATGTCTCCTTTGACTCTATGGGTTGCCAGCCCCTAATAAAAAAACAAACAGCTGCTCACCTTACAAAAAAGAGACAGCCAGGCATTGCAGACCACTGACAAAGATGACTGAGAAAGTCTCCAGCGCATCGAACCTGAGTCAGACAGGCTGCTCAAATCCAACTTCCAATCCACAGGAAACGGGATAGAGGAAGGGGACAAACCTGCCCACAGGGCATAAGATTCGGGCTGTGGGGTTCCCTACAGGACAAATGGTCTGCCTTTTCAACAAATACGCTGCAAGGAAAACTAGCAGATTGAAAGAAACTCAAGAAACGTACCAACCAAGTACAGTGTTTGAAACTCGTTTGGATCCTGATTAAAATAAAACTGTAAAGCACTAAGACATGCAGGGAAATTTGAACATTGAGTGGATTTTTGATATGATGAAGAAACTAAAATGAGTTTCTTGAAAGTTTGATAATGGTGTGTTTCTCATTTGCTTTTTAAGATTTCTTCTCTTTCAGAGAAACATACTGAAATTCCCATGAATGACATTGAGGATTTGCTTAAATATAATCAGATGGGGGTGGTGTGGGTAGGGAATAGAACGAAACTGAATTCACCAGCAGCTGGTAATTATTAAAGCTAGGTGATGAGTACATGGGTATTTAGTATAGTATCTCTCTGTGCAAATATTTGAAAATTTCTATAATAAAAGAGATTTTTAAGCAAGTGGTTTGCTTCAAGCCAGGGTTTTGGAGGAAATATCACTTAGGTCTTGAAAGCAGCAGGTCCCTTTGCCCTGTGGATCCCTGGCATCACATGCCGCTGTTCCTCAAGAACGGTCTCCACAGTGCTGTCCCCTTCATGGGGATTCTCATTGGATGAGGATGGTGTGAAAGTTTCCGGTTGCCTAGCAATGGCTGGCAGCAAATTGATCCCCCACTCTGCAGCACAGTAGTCGAATATTGACCATCTGGGTGATTTGAGGATTCAACTCTCTAAATGAACAAAAATTTTTTCCTGGATAATTGATCAGGACCACAACAGGGGTTAAGTTGAGGCAAGAGACACTGAAGAGAAGGGTTGGGATCAGGTGAGGAGACAGGCAGAGAAAGAGGGGGATCAGGGCAGGGGTGGGGAGCAGCTGACTGAAGTTGGGAAAGCCAGGGATGTCCCTGAGTACTCAGCCCTGAGCTCTGCTCTCCAAGACCTTTCAGAAGAACCCGCTCTCGATTCAGCACCTCTGCAGCTGGACAGCACCTCTGAAGGCCAGGTTTCCAAGGGTGGACTGTGACGCTGCATTCCCTGAGTGTGCTGGGATGGTCTCTGCTACCAGCTGGTTAGCACATGGTGTTAAGGAGGCCAAGGCCTCGGCCTTGAGCCTGGCCTGGACCAATTAGCTTGAGCAGCTGAACTGGCTTTGCTTGACTTATAACCGTATTGGTAAGTAATAAGGGGTGGCTGTTGCTAGGTAGCCTGGACAAGATAATGGGTATGGGTTCATGGAATGCGACCCCCATTCCTGGTAAAGCTACTCAAGTTCATGCTCGTCTTTGGGGAGGATCATAATGCCAATTGCTGCCAATTTCATATTCAAAAGAACAGCTAGGGAGAATGTGAAAGAAAAGGAAGCCCACCCCCTTGAATTAGTCAACTGCTATTGTTTAACAAACAATTCCAGAACTCAGTAGCAGACAAGAGTGAGCACTTATTTCTCATCCAGTTGTCTGTGGGTCAGTGGGGGTTTGGCTGATCTTCTCTGAGCCCAGCTGGAGGAGGCTCCGAGGTGCACGTGGGGTCCAGGACTGCTCAACATGCTTTTGTCCTCATCGGGCCTGGGGTTACCCATGGCACATCCTACTCATAGCAGAAGGCAGGCGGGCACGAGGGCAAGAGCATTCACACAAGCACTCTTTAAACCACTGCTCATATCATGCCTGCTAACCTCTCACTCGCCAAACAAGTCCCAAGACCAAGCTCATTATCAGTGGGGCAGGGAAGTACACTCTGTCCACAATGTGTGCAGTGAACATTTGCTGAACAATAGTCTGTCACACCTCCACACCTGAAAGGTGGTCTGTATTCTAGCTTGAATAGTCCTGCGAGAAGCATTGATGGGAAGGAAGAAAACCAACAGTGCACACAGTCCAGGTAGCAATTGCACAGGCAGGCTCTGGCTCTGGCCCTCCGCCTTCCATGGGACCCTGAAGGTGGTAGGAAGTGAGTAACTGATGTAGGAACCCACTAGCTGCTGGCCACCATGATGGAGGCCAAGGGAACTGCTGGAGGCTGGGAAAATGTGCTGTTTTAAGCTGAGCAGTTTTGCAGCATTGAAAGTTCTCGCAAGTGTGTGTTGTGTGCACGTGTGTGTACATCTCTCCCTCTATTTATAGGCTCCTGAAAGGGGGCAGGGATAAGTAAGGCCTCCATCACCACCAGGCAAGGAAGACAAAGGGATTGTTGAGTCTGTCAAAGATGCATCAAAGATGCAGTCGTGTTTGCACAGAAATCTCTGGCGTGTAATAAAGGCTGGGAAGAGCAAAGAGATTGGAATTAAAACACAGGCTGGCTAGGTACTAACTATGCTTCCTGGGAGGTGTTAGCAGCTGTTTAAATTTCAGAGCATGGAATAGTGTGTAATTCTGTCTTATGTAGCAACCACGCAGGGCTCTGGCTGAGAACTGACAAAGCATAACTGGGATGGCAAATGCATCCCACAGATTCCTAGGTTGGTGCAATTAGCAGGTGGGCCGAGAGAGCCGCTTGTTCCCATGGCTGAACCCCAGAGAATGGGAGATGTTCTCTCTCCTATCCTGGAAAGATGTGAGGATAAATGCCCTCAGCCCTGGCAGACAGAGGATCCATGGGCCCCTTCTCTGCCTCGCAGCTGCCCTGATACTTTATCTACAAATGCAGATAGAGACAGGATGATGGCATTTCTGGAAATGGTGGAGGAGACCCCTGCAGAATGTAACAATGAACGGAGTTTTGAAACATATTTAGGCCAAGGGGTGTGTGTAAGAGCATTCTGGGCTAAGGAAAAAGCAAGAGAAAGCAAGAAATAAAAAACCAAAAGCAACATTATAGTATCTGTATCCAGCAACTATTGCCACAATAATGCTGCGCAATAAACATCCTAAAACACAACGGCTTAATACAACACTCCCTTATTCTTGCTCATGTCTGTGAGGGCTTGGGGGGCATCTGGGGACCCAGACACAGCAACTCCTCACAGCAGGCCCTTCTCCTGGCCGTGGCAGAAATGCAAGAGGCAAACTCAGATGCATGGTACACTTATGCCTCTGCTTGAGTCGCACCTACTGGTGCATGTCCCATGGGCCAAGAGTGAGTCACATGGCCAAGACTAAAGTCAAGGGACAAGGAAGTACACCTTGCCTCTAGAAGGAAGAACTGTAAGTTCCCATCATACGAGGCGTGGACACAGGGAGGGTGATGAATTGGGGTGGATACTTCCATTTACCACAGGACCCAAGGGGCATCTGCAAGCAATTGAGACATCTACTGGAATATTGCATGTGAGACACAGGGTGAGCAGAAGACATTGGTGAGACAAGACACTGCAACCACTGGAGACTTCAGGTGCTGTGCCAAGGAACCTGGGCTTTTCCTACGGGCAATAGGGAGCCTGTGAGGGACTTTGAGCTGTGGTGGGACATGAACAGATTTGTGTTTTGAAAAGTCACCCAAGTGACTATGCAGGAGGGGTTCGAGGTGGTAAGACTGGTTGTGATCCAGGGAGGAGACAGCAGAGTTCTCATGCATGTGTGCGTGTGTATGTGTGCGCGCGTGTGCAAATGCATCTCTCTCTCTATGTGAACAGGTTTGAACCAGCCTGTTCCGGCAGTAAATGCCGGACATGGCAACCGGTGGGGGTGGCATATCAGACCACGAGAGCAGCCAGGGCAGACCACCTGGGCTTCTGGCTTAGGGACTGCCGGTGCCAAATTCCTTCTGAGGCTTCTGGAGGAGATGCCAATCTGAAGAGGAAGAACAAGGAGGCATCTCAGTGGGAACATGTCCAGGCATCGCAGACGTCCCTCTAGTGAGCCAAGCTGTCAGAAGAGGCACCACAGGGCAGGACCTGCTTTGGTTTATTCACCACCGGACCCTCAGTGCCTCATACTGCGCCTGGAACCCCATGAGCACTAGGGAAGTGAGTGCTGATTGCAGTCTTCCTGGGCACTTGAGTCTGGAATTCAGGGACAACCTTGGTTTGGAATCACAATTTCGGGTCATCCAGATTCAGTGGTCCTGCAACGTCTGGGGGCCAACTTCTCTGCAATAGTCCTTCATAGACTATCACATGTGGTTGCTGTTTCTTCTACGTCTCTTCTCCACACTGAAGAATTCCCATTCCTCCGGCGTGGCACTGCTGGTCCCCTGTCCCCTCCCACCTTCCCAGCCCTTCACTACCACCCCTCCCTGCACCCAACACCCCTGCCTCACCGCACATTCTGTGTCCCTCTCTCAAACCTGCACTTTTTCATGCCTCTGTGCCTCACTCTGCAGTTTGAAGGCCTTGCTCTCATTTTCCATGTCCTCAAATGCCACCTGCTTTGGGACACCTGGAGCTCCCTCCCCATCGTTCCCACCTCACCACATCTCCTGCCGTGTAAGGCCCCAAATCAAGATGCGGTATTATTTCTGCCTTGACACCTTGGAGCCTCAGAAGGCCCCAAAGGCCAAATTATGAGCCTCCTGCTCTCACCCAATATGCCCCCACCCGGTGGGACAGGCTCCCCGCCGGCTAGATGCCCTGGCGGCCAGACCAGCTGCAGCCCACCCATCCTGAACGTAACAGGTTCCTCTCCCTGCCAGCCAGCAGAATTATTCAAACAAGCTGATCACAGCCTCTTGTCCCACCCTCTTGTCACTACACAGGCTGACTCCCACTCTCCCTGCTCGTTCACGCTGCTCCCAAGTGCGCCCTGCATGTGGCACCGTGGGGTGTGTGGTATCCTCCTCCCCCAGGAGATCTATTAATCTCCTGCTGTCAATCTCATCTGTCCAGGATGGGGTGTCACAGTTTGGCCATCTCCTACTACTTAGTGTGGGGGATCCCTCCCTCACTAGTGGGGTGAGCAGGTAGTGACCAGAACCCCTCCCTTCCTGCTAGTGTCAGGCCTTGGCTTTTGTTGGGTGCATCTGTGTCCCCGCCCCTCTTTCCCTCTAGATCAGGGACTGTGTAGCCCCATCTTGGTGGCCCTGCACCTTGCTTGGCCCATGAAGGGGCTCAGGAAATGTGTGTGGACCAGATGGTTCCTTCACATTCTTCTGCTCCCACCAACCCACACCCCCAGATGACCCTCCTCCAAGTTCTCCACATCCCTCTAAGGTTCATGGCACCCCATAAATGCTTGCAACCAGAGGCCACATCTTGCTTTCTAAGTCTTCTTTGCCCACACTTAACTGAGTTGGGGAATTTTGGACAGACATCTGTAGACCACCATGAGTCCCCTACCCCGAGGCCATTTAAATATTGTCTGAAACCAAGCCAGTCCTCAGCTCGTCTCCCTTGCTCAGCTCCAAATGATGTTTAATTTTTCTATAAATTAACTTGCACAATGTCATATACCACATTACTGCACCTTGAAGCATTCCTATTCTGATCTGTGAGCAGACGACATGCTGAGCCATGCCGAACATTTTCTCCAGGGACATTTTCCAGTAATGTAACTGATTAAAATGTAGCTGACTGCAGGAGAAGCCATGGCGCTGCAGCCGGCCTCAGGTGAGCCAGCGACACCTAAATATAGTGAATAATGGTTTGTGGTAAAACCGATAATGCACCCGCTATTCTATCGACTGGGGCTGTGGCTTCAGTTAATCGTGCTAAATTGCCAGGCTGGAGCTGCGTTCCACTGGGCTTGGCCACTGCCTTCCTCTTTGGAAAATTTCCATTGGTTTGAAGTTGGGTTCTTGTTTCTTCCTCCTGTAACTCCATTCTAATGAGATGGCTATTTCTGCTGGTGACTGCCTGTGGGAGAGTTTGGAATACATTAGAGCCACAGACTCCATCTGTGAGCGTGTGTGCACACCTTCCCATGTTAGCATGAGCCCTGTGCCCACACCGCGCTGGGTGCTGCGTGCTGGGAGTATGGTCAGGCAGCTGTGTGCCCTCCAGAAGCTTGTTGTCCAGGGGAGAGACGGACCCTGTTCCCAGAATTTCAGTGCCACCTGTTAAGGGTTCTGTGTCAGCTGGAGTCAGAAGAGGAGTCGGTTCAAATCCTACCCGCTCCACGTTCTAGCCACATGACCTTGAGATTCAGCTCCTAGTCTATAAAGAGGTGATCCCCATGTGCCTACATCAGAGTGTTGTCACATTAAATGGGTCACCTAAGCAGACTGCTGATCACTTTGCTTGGCACACAGTCAGTGCCCAATAAAATGGTCCTTTGTCCTCATGATCGAGGCCTGTGCAAAGGGCCACAGGACACAGAGGAAGGAGTGACCATCTATCTAGAAGGTCAGGGCAGCTTCACAGAGGAGGTGACACAGGAGTTAAGTTCTGTAGGGCAGAGAAGAGGCACACAGAAGAGCCTGGGTGAAGGTATGGGGCCTGGCACGTCTAAAGAGGGCAGAGGGAGGCTGGGCTGGAGCGGAGGATGGAGCCAGTCCCCAGGAGAGGTAGCAGATGCTCGGCTGGCCTTCGATTTCAGCCAAAGTTATAGGAGCGATGGGGGGTCGTCCTTGTCCACTGCCAGGCGCTGCCTCCCCCATCAGCCCATGCTCAGGGCAGCCCCAAAATGCAGAGGTGCCAATGTCCCCAGAGAAAAGCCTGGAGTCGCAGCCTCTGGTCCTCTTGGGGGGGGGGATGCGGTGATTCTAGGGCACATCCCATGCGGTTTCTAGGGGTCCCCAGTAGGTTTGAGCCTGGGCCCCTGACATGTTCTTCATTGGCTTGTCCTTTATTCCTGCTTCCTGGGGTCACCTGCAAATAAACTATCCCCATCCACATGCCTCCCTCAGGATCTGCTTTCAGGGGAGCCCAACTAAGGGAGAAAGGCACACACTTCACCATCCTAAGCCCACCAAGCCCACCCTGCCCCAGCCAAATCTTGAGAATGGGGAACACAAGACCCAAGGCCCCCTCTGTGATGCCCACAATAGGTGGTCTGGGGCGTGAGAAGCTGTGTCTAAGAGGGTCACTGGGCAAGCAATTACGGAGCAATTTCTGCACACCCTCCCACTCCCACCCCTAAGAGAAGCGTGGCTGGGGGCTCCGAGCTGCCTGGAGAGTAACTGAGGTCTCTCTGCAACCCACCCTCTACCTCACCACTGACCTCAGCACCAGAGGGTTGGTGAGAAGGCTGGTCACCAGCCCACTAGAAAGTGCCCATGTACAAGAGCCGGTCACTCTCAGCCAAACCAGGTAACTCCCCGAGACAGACGCCGGTTCCAGTCAGTCCAAGTGTATCAGTTATCGATCACCACAGCAATGTGGCATTGCAACCCGACCCCCAGCGGCATTCAGCACAACTGCTTCTTTTTGCTCACAGGGAGTCTGTGGGTAGACAGGACGGTTCTGCTGCTCTGGGCTAAGTACAGCGAAACTCTGCTGGGCTCTAGTGTGCATCTGCCATTAGCTGGCAGTTGGCTGGGGACTGGCTGGTCTAGGACAACCACATCTGGGTTCCACATCTCTGCCGTCCTCCCCCAGGCCCACCTGGGCTTGCTGTCATGGTGGGGTCAGGGTCCCGGGAGGAAGGAAGTATGGGCTGGAGCTGGCATGCCGTCCCTTGGACAAAGCAAGTTACAAGGCCAGCCCAGGTTCAAGGGGTGGGGAATGGACGCCAGATGGGACACGTTGCATTGTCACATTGCAGAGGGTGTGGGTGAAGAGAAGGGCAGAGGATTGGGGCCATGTTTGCAATCAGCCAACCCCACCAAAGTGTGGAGCAGCATCTCGAGGGGGAAGAACCGGCTCCCACACTCGCTGCGCTCCTCCTTGCTGTGTGGCCTTGTGCTGGGTGCTGAACTCCTCGGAGCCTCACTTTCATCATCTGTGAAAGGACATTATCCCCATTGTGAGGGCTCCTGCATGGACTAGGGCAATCCATTCATTTAAGCAGTATATGCTGAGTGTGTTCTGTGTGCTAAGCATGCTCCAGGCGCTGGGCTGTACTGGTGAACGGAAAGACGAAGACCCCTGCCTCCTGTAGCTAACACTGCTGCAGCAGGAGCCAGACAACGAGCGAGAGGTGCAGCAAGTGGATTAAACAGAATGCTCGACGGTATAAGTGCTGCAGCAAAGTAAGGCGGAGAGGAGCGTGGGAAGTGCGGGATGCTGGGGGCGGGGGGATGCAGTAGGCTGAGAAGGTGGCATTGATCCCAGTCATAAAGCTGACAATGAAGTTAGCCATGTGGATATCTGGAGACAGAGCATTCCAGGTGGACAGAACAGCCAGTGCAAAGGCCCCGAGGCAGGGGTGTGGCTGGGGCAGAGAGCATGAGGGGAGCAAGGGCAAGCGCGTGGAGGAGACGGGCCAGACCTGGATAGTGCAGAGCCTGGAGGCCACTGAAAGGAGCCTCTGGAGAGCCCTGAGCATATGACCACCATGTCTTGCTTCCTGTGCAGAACGCACTATGGGGGTGGGGAGCAGTGGGAGTGGGGGGAGGTGTAGGGATGGAGGATCCCACTCTGTGCAAATTCATAGAGAGAGGAAGTAGCACAAGGCTTCAGTATAGGGCCACGAGGTGACTACCAGCATAGGTGCTGAGTCACGTGGGCCTGGGTTTGAGTCCCACCTCCGTCGCTGACAAGCTGTGTGGCCTTGGTCAAGTCAATGCCTTCCCTGTGACTCTTTGCAAAATGAAGGATTCATAACGGCATCCACCTTATGCGCATGCCCTGAGTTCAAAATGAACTAAAGTCTGCAGCTCCAGGAAGAGGGCCAGGTGCCTGGTAAATGTTCAAACACGTGAGCCGGGACTGATGGTGGACGTGATGCTGTGGCCATGGTGGTGGGTGCCGACTGACTCCCCCGGCCTCTGCTGCCTCGTCTCCACACAGCACATGGTGGCAGGAGGCACCGAGCAGGTGCCTGGACAGGGCCTCCTCCGTGGGGACACCCCTTTGAGTTCTGCGGGGGGCTCCCCATCAGTCTTCTCCCAGATCTGCCGTGTGGGGTAATGGCTTGGAGTGAAGAACCAGCTGCCGGGTGCTGACGATTTCCCCCGAGTCTTTGCAATCATTTATCACCTTCACAGCCCAGAGTGATTCACTATCTCCAGCCAACTGTGCAGGCAGGGTTGCAAATGGCAGTCCTGAGCTTCCTGACCCCAGGTCTGAGCCTGGATGGAGCTGGTGCCCTGGGGATCACTCCTCTGGAGATCCTACCCTGGGCTCCCCTTTTGGGACCTCCACCCCACCCTCTTCTCCCTGCCCTACACTCCCCACCCTGGCAGCCTAGCATCCCACAGTGGTTGGGGCTTAATTCTGCTCCTTAAAGGACATTCATTCAATGGACAATCAAATGCGAATTGGCGTGCACACTTTTTGTAAGGCTTTTTATAAGTAAATGGCTAAATCAGGAAAACATCTCTAGGCACACCATCTGTCTCAATTTGAGCTTTGAGACATATGGTCACCTAGCAATGTTCCCATGTCAGTCTCTAAAAAACGAGAAACTGGGTAGGCAAGTGAACATCACTCACACTCTGAAAGCAGGTTGTGAGTCACAGGAGCCTTCCTTCTGGCCACAGCTGGCTGCGGCCGGGGCTGCGGGAGGGGCTGGGGCCATTTGTGGGGTGTCTGGGAGTGAGCAGCAGCCCATCTGCCTCTGGGACCTATGTCTGTCCACAGCTGGCCACGCTCATACACGCTTGAGGTTTTATCAGTGCATCTCTGTGAGTCTCACTTTAGCCAGACAAGACTAGCCTTTGGGGCACATGGTGGGTCACAGCAAAGCCACCTCTAAGCGGCACTGCACCTCTGCAACCCACCTGGCCCTGCTGATGCAGAAAGCCAGTGCAGCAGCTCCAGAGTGGATGGGGGCAGTGCAGGTGTGTGTGGATTCTATATATGGGTGCACATATATAGAGGATATCTCTAGAAATGTATGCAAGGAAGACGTTCTCTTGGGGTGAAGGTAGAGACCTCCAAGGTGGCCCACCTCTTGGTGTCCGTGACCTTGTGTGCTCCCCACCCCTCGTAGCAGTAGGGTTAGCCTGTGAACCCAGAAAATGCAGCAGGTGTGTATCTCTTCTGAGGCTCTGTTATGGGCTGAAGTGGACCCCCCCCTACAAATTCATATGTTGAGGTCCTACCACCCAGTACCTCGGATTGTGTATGTGGAGACAGGGCCTTCAAAGTGGTAATTAAGGTAATATGAGGTCAGATAGGTAGACTCTAACCCATTCTCACTAGTGTCCCTATAAGAAGAGGAATTTAGGACACAGACAGGTACAGAGGAAAGACCATGTGAAAACACGGAAAGAAGACGGCCACCTGCAAGTCAAGAAGAGAGGCCTCAGAAGAAACCAATCTTATTGACACCTTGACCTCAGACTTCTGGCCTCCAGAATTGTGAAAAACAATATTTCTGTTGGGTAAGCCACCCAGTCTGTGGTACTATGTTATGGCCTGCACCTTGCTTTCTTCACTTAGCCCGAAACAAAAGACAGCAAGAGTCTTCTGTTATTTTTAGCATTCCACTGTATAAATTGCTGCCATTTATTTAAGCAACCCCCTGGATGTCTACATTGTTTCCAATATTTTGCCATTGCACATAATGCTGCAACATGCACCCCCCTGCGTGCAGCACCCCTCGTGTGTGCTGGCATATTTGCAGGATAAACACCCGCTGTGGAACTGCTGGGGCAGAGGCTATGAGCCTGCGACAGACGCCAGCGGACGCTGAGCTGCTCTCCTGGACGCTCTTCCCGTTCACGCTCCCGTGACCTGTGTACACGAAGGCCTGTCCCACGGCCTCGCTGACACAGCCTGCACTCACCCCTTTCACTCTTGTCAATCTGATGGGGGGAAGGTGGCATCTCGGTGCAGTTTTAAAAAAATGCTTTTTTCTTTTTATTGAGGTGAGATTTCCATCACATAAAATTAACTACTTTAAAGTGAACAAATCAGGCATTAAGTACATTCACGGTGCTGTGTGACCACCACCTCTATCTAGTTCCAGAACATTTTCACCATCCCAAAGTAAAAGCCCGTGTTCATCCAGCATCACTCTCCACTCCCCGCATCCCATCCCCTGGTAACCACCAACCTGCACCTGCGTCTGTGGATTTGGCTACTCTGGGCATTTCGTATAAATGCCATCACACCGTGTGTCCCTTTGTAGATGGCTTCTTTCACTGAGCACAACGTTTCTGCAATGCGTCTGTGTTGTGGCATGTGCAGTCCTTCCTTTACTTTTATGGCTGAATAATAGTCCCCTGCATGGTCAGACCACACAGAACCGTACTGTGTCTCTCCAGTCGTCTGCTGATGGACGTTTGAGTTGATTCCTCCTCGGTGTGGTTTTAACTCGCATTTCCCTAACTATGGGTGAGGTTGAATTTCTTTTCACATATTAGATGCTCTTTAGGGTCTCTTCCAAACCAGGGGCAGGATGAGCTGGGGACAGGATGAATTGGTGTGGCACTGAAATGTCCCGTCCCCAGGCTGGTGCTTCCTTTGGGCTCCAGGGCCTTTCCGGTGTCAGAGCTTCCCTCACGGGTGGCCACCCCTGGGCGTATGGGCCTGGGGGTGGAGGGAGCCGCCACTGACTGAGCACTTTCTGTGTGCCTGACACTCTTGTGGGCACTGAATGTATTTCTGTCACCTCCTTGAGCCTTGCAGCAGCTCTAGGCTGAGGTTTTACTCCCCTTTATAGATGAGGAGACGGACCCTAGAGGTGTCTTGTGACACGCCCTTGCACAGCAGACGCACAGCACAGGCAGGACCCTCGGCAGGGCTGCTGGATGTGTGCACCAAGGGGGCCCCAGAGGATCGCTCTGGGGTAACTCATCCTGCCCTCCCCTTCCCTAGCACCTCACCCAGCAGCCCTCCTAAAGAGGAACAAGATTTCTCCTTTTCACACTTCTTGTATCAGAGTTGACTGCTACTTAACAAAATACTCCAAAATTTAGCAGCTTAAAACAGCAAACATTTGTTATCTCAGTTTCTGAGGGCCAGGAATCTGGGGGTGGCTTCCCTAGGGCTGCTTCTGACTCAGGTTGTCTCTCGAGGTCGTAACAAGCTGTATGCTGAGGCTGCAGTCAGTGGAAGGTTCCACTGGGGCTGGAGGATGTTTCCGAGCAGGGCTGCCTCACATGTCTGTCAAATGGAGGCCTCAGTCCTCTCTGGCTGTTAGCAGGACGCCTTAGTCCCTCACCATGTGGATGTCTTTACAGGGTTAGCTGAGTGTCCTCACAACATGGCGGCTGATGTCCCCAGAGTGAGCCATCTGAGGGAAGAGCAAGGGAGAAGTCACAGGCAGACGTGTTACACTCATTGTACCCCGTTTGTTAGAAGTCTCAAAGTCCAGCCCACACTCAGAGGGAGAGAATTAAGCTCTGCTTCTTGAAGGTTTGTTCCTTTGTCTTGCACCAGGTCTTGGGTCTCTTTGGTCAGGTGTGCAGCATCTGGTTATGTGCAGAAGTGGTGGACATGGCCCAGGGACAGTGGGTGGCAGTCTCAGACCCCGTGATGGGGTAACATAGGCAACCATTACCTCACTTATCTGGAAGTGGGAGTGGGTGGCAGATCTCCCTTGATCTCAACGCATTCCCTTCTCTTATTTTGCTTTCAATTAAAGGAGGCAAAATTCTGTGACAGAGAGAGGGAGGCCCCTCATCCTGCTCCCAGCCCCTCCTCTGAAGACAGTCTGGGGAGAGTCATGGGATGGGGGAGGGGAGGGTTAATGGTGGAGAGCTGGGGTTTTGAACGTGGCCTGCAAGGACCCAAAGGGATTTTTGGATAGAATTTAGGGAGTCCATAAACTTGAATGGGGAAAAAAATCATTTGTTTATTTTCACAAACGTCTACCTGAAATTTAATATTTCCTTCGATTACAGATATAGTCAACAAAACTGCAGTAGTATTAAACATACATTTGACTTTGTCACCAAAAAACAATTACAGATATTTTCATATCCCATCACAGCTGTTGCAGAAATCTTGAAACATCATTTACACTTACAACTGGTACAAAATTACAGTGGTCACGAGGCCATCCACTGCTATTTAATGTGTTAATAAAGAAGGACATAGCTTTCTACATCATAAATTTGGGTTTTTAGTATTTTGATATATTTCAATATATTTCAATATAGCTGGCTTTCTTGTGATTCCATGGACTTATTCTGTATATTTAAAAGTGTTACTCTGAGAAGGGACCAAAAAGGCTTCACTAGACTGCAGAGATCTACGGTACACAAAGATCTCCAGCTGCTGCAGTAGAGGGAGGGTTTGGGGGAAGACTGGAACCAATCGAAATCATGGGATTTGACCATTAAGAGCTGCTGGTGACTTTGATAGAGCCAGCGTGGCAGAGGGAACGGAGCGATGGACTTGGGACTGCTGCCCAGTAAGGGAAGGCGAGGCTTCTCCCCATGGAAGGTTGCCTGTCGCATGGGGTGCTGGAAGTAAACCGATCATTCCTACTGTCCCTCAGTGGAAGCCCAGGCATCTAGCCACCTGCCACCCTCTCCCTCTGTGGGCATGGTGCCAGGGAACTCAGCTCACTACCCCACCTTGCTCCCCCACTCCATTCTCCAAACTTGATGCACCTGTTTGCTGTTGTTTCTTGTTCCAGAAACAATCTTTTCCCCTTCCCTACCAGGAGACTCCTACTCAGCCCTCAAAACCTGCTCACACAGGACTGACGATGCCCCCAGACAGTGCTGGTCACTCCCATGATCTGTTGTCCATGTGCACATTGTGATGGTTATTTCACAGCCACACCATTTCCCTCAAGAGGCTGGGGGCTCCCCAGGTGCCTTGGTTTACTCATTTTTGAAATTCCAATCCTTGATACACCGTCTGACACCTACAGAGCAAACACTGCTGGAGGCGTTTGAGTAGTAGATTAACACGATACCCATCTACATCAAAAAAGCCCGCGGAGGGCAATGTCTGCTCTTCCCTTCCCCAGACAAATGCACCCTGTTTAATGCATATGCCACTCATTTGGAGCCTAAGAAAATTAGAGAGGGCTAGTTGGGTAATTCCTTTGGAACTGTCTACACTAAATGACTTAAATTCTCTAATTCTTAGAGTCTCCATCTGTAAAATCAGAGCACGAGTAATAAGCATCTGCAGAGAGTTGGTGTAAGGATTAAAAGGGAGGATGTGTGCAAAGTACTTGGTCGGTAGGAAGAGCGCAGTAAAGAGAGTTGTTATTCTTAATCCCACAAGGCAGCAAGAAATCCTGGGCAGAAGCTGCCGTCAGTGGAGTTCTGTGAGAACTCAGAGGAGGGAAATCTGACAGAGGGGCAGGTGACACGTGGGAATGACCTTGGGTCTGGGTCAGGAGGCATGGCGGGGTGTGCCTGGTGGAGACAGGAAGGCCCTTTCCAGGGAAAATCAGGGCACATTCTGGGGTCTCGGCACCAGGGGTAAGAAGCATCAACTGTCTGATCAGCCTCAAGCATTTCATTCATACACGATGGATATGCTGATTGCAAATTGTCTCTTTCCATTCATTCCAACAGCCAGCAAGAAATTTGACTAGGCAAATTCTATTTTATTAGCTATGTTGAAGGGTGTATTTTAAAGTTCTTTGAAAAACTGGCCAACAACTTATATTCTTGGTCTTTTGCCTTAGTAAGACAGAGCTAGACCCCAGTTAATCTAAATTAGGACAGATTTTGGAAGTTCGAAGCTGACAGCCCCCTATGGGGACCACTGTTGTCCCTGCCTCCTCTTCAGAGATGACCTGGGGAGCACATGGGACAATGCCAACCTCTCTCCAGGTGTAGGTGCTAGGACTCCGTGGAAAGCTCTGGTCTCTCCAGACAAAGGCTCTGCGTAAGGCTCAATTATTCATCTTCATTCCTTTTATGAATTTTCTATGAGCTGAACACAATTCCAGGTAGCAGGGTTACAAAGGTGTTCACAGTTGGGACCTTGCCTCCAGAGCTGGTGGTCTGTGACTGGCTCTAGACCCCAGACTGATGGTCCCCTCCCCCCCAGCCCACCCTCTGCACCGTGGTGCTGGAAGCTTGGGCAATGTTAATGCCCACTGGGCAGTGGGATGTGGTGGTGTAGAGCAGAGGGCCAGCAGCCTGGTTCTAGTCCTGGCCTCTACCCCCTATTGGCTGTGGGAACTTGAACAAGTCTCTTAGCCTCTGTGCCTCAGTTTCCCCATCTGTAAAATGATTGTAATAATGGCACCAGCTCCACAAGGTAGTTATGAGCATTTGTTGAATTAATAATTGTATATTTCTGAGAACAGTGCCTGGCCCAGGGGAAGCTCTGTCCAAATGTTTGTTAAATTATACTCATTTATTGTTCATTTATCAATTATTTTTTAATATTATCCCATTTTTTTCACTCATGACTTTTTCACTTATTATTTTTCAATTATTACTATCCATTTATTCCATTGGCACTGAGCACCTGGGACACCCAGGCCCTGACTTCAATCATGGGGACACCACGGTGAACTAGGCAGCCTTGGCTCCTGCCAGCAGCTTTATCAGGGGACAGTCACACACATTCAATCTGCATCATCTTGCAGGAAATGTCACTGCCACCTGGGGCTTTGTCTTGGTTAAGTGACTGGTCCAGACCTCGTGGCTGGAGGGTGGCAGAGCTACGGTGAGTCTGGAGGCATCCCACCTTGTTAGCCCCCAGGCCTCCTGGGTGCATCGGACATTTCCCATCAAGTGGCAGCCTGAGGGAGCGATCCTCAGGCAGATGGTGCTCAGCCCACCTGCTGGGCCCTGAGATGTTCACATCCCATCTGGAAAACACAGAAGGGGCAAGTGTTGCAGGAAAGCTGGAGTAGCCCACAGAGCTGTTCCTGGAGTCTGTCCCCAAGCTCTGGATTCCAGAGAGGCAGCTGGGAAGCCACCCACTCTGCACTTCTGGAGCAGCCTGTTGGGCATTAATGGTGAAAACACTCGACAGCGTGTGGGAAGATTCACTGCCATCCTTTTAGTCTTCAACACTGATTGCTTTGCAGAATTTTCCCTCTGTGGAGAGCAGGGGAGCCAACACCCATCAGAATAATGCTATAGATAATTTACATATTCTCCAAAATTCACACCTTGAAACCTAATCCCCAAGGTGATGGTATTACAAGGTGGGGGCTGGAGGAGGTGATTAGGTCACTAGGCACAGCCCCTGTGTATGGGATTAGTGCCCTTATGACAGAGGCCCCAGAGAGCTCCATCTTCCCTTCTGCCATGTGATGACACAGCAACAGGTGCCATCTATGAACTAGGAGGCAGGCCCTTGCCAGACACCGAATCTGCCAGAGCCTTGATCTTGGATTTTCCAACCTCCAGAGCTCTGAAAAATAAATTCCTGTGGTTTATAAGACACCCAGTTTGCGGTATTTTGTTATAGCAGCCCAGATGGACTAAGACACCCCCAAATCCAGGAGGCCATTCCCAACGAGTGGGCTGTTCTCATGGGGGGACTCCTAGTCCCCAAATTACTCCCCAACCAAGCTGGCTGGAGCCCCAGGTTTCCTGGCAACTCTTGTCCTGGGTGGATGCCAATACCCCGGGAGGCAGCGCTGCTCAGATTCTGGGTCCTCAGAGCGAGCAGCATGTCCAGCTCCACCGCCCCACCCCCAGGATTCCGGGTTGAGACTGAGGAGGGGAATGTGGAGGGCCCCAGAGCTGTGCCCAGAAAAGTCAAGACTGAAGATGCTGGAGACAGTGGATCTGATTCCTAGTCCTGCGGGCCTCGGTTTGTCCTTAGTGTGGGGGGCTCTGAGGTATGGGTGAGCCTCAGGGACCTGGGGAGCTCCAGCCCCCATCACGTGGAATGTCGGGGTTGGAGCAGTATTTTCTTTGCTCTTCCTGCTGACCCTATGAGGCAGATGACGTCTGATCCCATTTAGTAGACAGAGAAACTGAGGCTTAGAAAGGAAAGTAATCATGCCAAGATGACACAGTTGGCAAGTGGCAAGGGCAAGGTTCAAACCTGTGTTCTGGTCTCTACCCCTGATTTTTTTTGTAAATTTATTATTTATTTATTTATTTATTTATTTATTTATTTATTTATTCTTAATCAAAACGTAATTGATTGTACATACCTGTGGGGTGGAGTGCTGAATATCAATACCCATGTGCAACACGTGATCCTCAAATCATGATAACGACCATATTTATCATTACACAACGTAATCATTTTTTGTGGCCCTTTACCAATTTCTTGCTAACCCCTCTCCCTCTTTCCCACCTGGGGCCCTGATGACTCAGAAGAAAGAAGACATGCTTCCTGCTCCCAAGAAACCTCCCCTAGTATGTTAATGTCAGGGCAAGCATTACACTTAAAGGGACTAAGGTAAGATAATGTTTAAAAAAAAATGAGGTGGAGGAAGAGGGGTGGCTTCCTGGAAGAGGTGGCACTAGAGTTGGTCTTGAAGGACAGGCAGGATTCAGGAAGACGGAACTGGAAGCACATGGTGTGTTGATGGGGCCACTTTGGAGAGTAAAGGGTTCAGACTGAAGGGTGGGGAGGAGGCTTCTGGGGGAGGGGAGGCAGAAAACAGTGACCCTCTGGGCGCTGGTAGAAATGGCTGGTTCCCTCTGGCTATGGACAGAGCCTGTGTGCTCTGGATATCACTGGGCCTGAGCTCAGGGTATCAGTCCCGGAGATCACTGGAGGCGAGGCTGTTGATTCTGGAGGAGAGGTCAGGGCTAGAGTTGTGGATTTGGGAGCTACCCACATAGAGGTAAAATATAGGATTCTGTGGCCTGATGACAGACCCCAGCCTTGTCCCCCTGCAGGGCCCACGTCCTGGGTAAAGGAGTTCTCTTTTAAGATCCAGTGAAGATGAGAGAGATCTCCTATCTGTTTCAGCCAGTGTCCCTCCTGCTCCTGGGTACATCTTTCCATAAATTTGCTATTTATTTTCATTAAGCCTTGAACAATAGTAAGAACCTAATTAACATTGATTTCTACATGATTTAAAACATTCTAGTTTTTTGCAATTTTGATGGCTGTGCATATGTACACTTTTAAAATAAGTGAGATTAGTAGAAGTATATTCCTGGCACATGGATCAAGGCAGATTATACAGGATTTTATCTAAATATTCCTATATATGCACATGGAGTGTGTGTTTGGATTTTTTATCTCTGTGCCGAGTTCCAGCAGGCTAAATTACCATAATTTGCTTAGGTGTTGCCCAAGTTTGGGCTAATGCTGTTTTCAAAGATCTTTCTGCATTGCCCGGAACATGAATTCCAGAGGAATATGCACAAATGACAGTGGGACACACAACACCCCAGGCAGAAACTGGCGTGGGACCGTGTTAACTGGTTAGTGATCAGAAAGCAGCTCCAACAAGAAATGGCAAACCCATTTCCAGGACAAACACTGGCATACAATAGCTCCATGATCACCCGGCCCTCTGTGAACTAATTAGCTTCTGCTTTCCATAATCACTTCTGCACAGGAGATCTGGCATTTCAGCGGGTTTTGACTTAGCCTGCCCTAGCCCCTCACCTGGTATCTGGGCTCTTGAAGACCATGGTCAGGGGTGAGCGGTAAGTAGTTAACAGCGGACTGAGCAGCTGGCCTCAGAGCGCCAGGGGACACATCTCTCCCCATCCAGGGGTAAAGGCCACAAGCTGGGACAACCCACAGACCCAGGGAAAGCACCCAAATGCCACTGTTGGTGGGGTAGGTGAGAGTGGCCCCTGGAAGGGAGCCTGAGGCAGGGGGTGGGGGTGGAACTACGTGAAATTTATGCCAAAGGTGAGAAAAGGTCTTTGGGGCTTCTCTGCGCAACCTGAAAATTCAACTGCTGGACAGGATTTAGGGCTGGAGAATCCGATGACGTGAACCTGTCAACCTAAACTGAGGTAGCGTTTATCTGGGCCAAATCTTAGGACTGCAGCCTGGGAAAACACAAATTCAAGTTGCCTTGAAAAGGTGCTCCACCCGGCAGCAGTTGTGAACAGATTTTTAAAGGGAGGAGACAAGGGGTGGTTCCAAAGTCGTTGGCCAAGAATTTGCATTGGTTTACTAAAATAACGTGAGCTACTGACTGTCTGTGCATTGCTCTTTGCATCATAAATTCCAGGAACGTTGCAACAAAAAAGAGTGTACAATTAGTGATAACATTTGCATAATCTATACCTGCAGGTGGTGGCAGCTAGTCTGGAAACTACTACTGGAATGTGCTTTGTAGCAATTATCCCAGAGAAGAGCGAGGGGGGCATGACTGAGGCCCCATGCTTATATCTCTTTGGGCCTGTTAAATTTAGCAGACCTCACATTTCTTTTTATTATGTGTTTATTTTATTTTTTGACATTTATTTGTACATATTTGTGGGGTGCAGTGTGTTGTTTCAGTACATGCATAATCTGTACATTGATTCACTTTGGGCAGATACCATAGTTTTGCTGGAGTTAATCCGCAACTTCCCTCCCCTCCCCCATCCTCACCTCCTTTCCCAGCCTCCGGCAACCATTATTCCACTCTCTACTTCTATGAAAAGTACTTTTTTTTTCCGATTCCACATATGAGTGAGATCATCCGGTACTTATCTCTCTGTGCCTGGCTTACTTCACCGAGCATAATGGTCTCCAGTTCCATCCACGTTGCTGCAAATGACAGGATTTCACTTTTCTCACAGCCAAATAGTACTTCGTTGAGTACATATACTACATTTTTTTTTTATCCATTCATATGTTGATGAGCATTTACATTGTTTCCATCTCTTAGCTATTTTGAATAGTGTTGCAATGAACATGGGAGGGCAGGTGTCTCTTCGATACATTGATTTCATTTCCTTTGGGTATACTCAGTAGTGTGATTGCTGGGTCATAATATAGTTCAATTTTTAGTTTTCTGAGGAAACTCCATACTGTTTTCCACAATAGCTGTACCAATTTATATTCCCACCAACAATGCAGGAGAGTTCCTTTTCTCTGCACCCCTGCCAGCATTTGCTATTTTTTCTTTTTGATAGTAGCATTTCTAACTGGAGTGAGAGGGTATCTCCTTGTGTTTTAATTTGCATTTCCCTGAAGAGTAGTGATGTTGAGCATTTTTTCATGTGCCTATTGGCCATTTGTTTGTCTTTTTTTTTTTTTGGAAATGTCTGTTCAGATCCTTTGCCCTTTTTTTAATTGGGTTATTTGGTTTTTTGCTGTTGACTTGTTTGAGTTCCTTATATGTTCTGGATATTAGTCCCTTGTCTCATGTGTGGTTGGCAAATACTTTCTCCCATTCTGTAGGTTGTCTCTTCACTTTGTTGATAGTTGCTACGCAGGCACTTTTGAGTTTGATGTAGTCCCATTTGTCTATTTTTGTCTTAGTTGCTTGTGCCTTTACAGTTTTATTCAAGAAAGCACTGTCCCCTCCAATTTTATGTAGCATTTCCCCTATGTTTTCTTCTAGTAGTTTCATAGTTTGGGGTCTTAAATTTAGATCTTTAAGGTCTTTAAGCCCTTTTGAGTTGATTTCTGTATATGGTGAGTGATGGAGTTTGGATGTGTTGTCACCTCCAAAACTCGTGGAAATTTGATCTCCAATGTGGCGGTGTTGGAAACTGATTGAGTCATGGGGGCGGATCCCTCATGAATGGATTAATGCTCTCCCTGGGTGAGGCAGGATTAATGAATGAGTTCTCGCCCTATTAGTTCCCATGAGAGCTGGTTGTTAAAAGACCCTGGCACCTCCTCTTTGTCTTGCTTCCTCTCTCACCATGTGATCTGCTTGTACCCATAGGCTGCCTGCTGCTTTCTGCTATGAGTAGAAGCAGCCTGAGGCCCATGCCAGATGCAGCTGTCCCAGAGTCATAAGACAAATAAACCTCTTTTCTTTATAAATTGCCCAGTTTCATATATTCTGTTATAGCAACACAAAACCAACTAATACAGTGAGAGATAGATGTCTAGTTTCAATCTTCTGCATGTGGATATCCAGTTTTACCAGTACTATTTATTGAAGAAGCACTATTTATTTATTTATTGTCTTTTACTCAGTGTATATTTTTGTCAAAAATCAGTTGGCTGTAAATACATGGGTCTATTTCTGGGTTCTCAATTCTGTTCCATTGGTCAATTTGTTTTTATGCCAGTACCATGCTGTTTTGGTTAGTATAGCTTTATAGTATATTTTGAAGTCATGTAGTGTAATGCCTCCAACTTTGTTCTTTTTGTTTAAGAGTGCTTTGGCTCTATGGGGTATTTTGTGGCTCCATACACATTTTAAGATTGTTTTTTCTATTTCTGTGAAGAATGTCTTGGTATTTTGATAGGGATTGTGTTGAATCTGTAGATTGCTTTGGGTAATATAGACATTTTGATGATATAAATTCTTCCAATCCATAAATGGGGGATATCTTTCCATTTTGTTGTGTCTTCTTTGATTTCTTTCACCCATGTTTCATAGCTTTTGTTGTAGAGATCTTATATCTCCTTGATAAAATTTACTCCTAGGTATTTCATTTTTTTGGTAGCTATTGTGAATAGAATTACTTTCTTGATTTCTTCTTTGGATATTTTGTTATTGGCATATAGGAATGCTATTAATTTTTGTGTGTTGATTTTGTGTCCTGACACTTTACTGAATTCATTTATTAGTTATAGTAATTTTTTGGTGCATTCTTTAGGGTTTTTTATGTATGTGGTCTTGTCATCTGCAAATAGGGATAGTTTGCCTTCCTCCTCTCCAATTTGGATGCTCTTCACTTCCTTCTCTTGCCTTATTGCACTGGCTAAAACTTCCAGTACTGTGTTGAATAAAAGTGGAGAAAGTGGGCATCCTCATCTTCTTCCTGATCTTAAAGGAAATGCCTTCAATTTTTGCCCATTCAGTATGATACTAGCTGTGGGTTCACTGTGTATGGCCTTTATTGTGTTGAGGTACATTCCTTCTATACCTAATTTATTGAGTATTTTTATCATGAAGGGATGTTGGATTTTATCAAAGGCTCTTTCTATATCTATTGAAATGATCATATTTTTTTCCTTCATTCTGCTGGTGTGATGTGCTTCATTATTGATCTGCATGTGTTGAACCATCCTCGCATCCCTGGGATGAATCCTACTTGAATATGGTGAATAATTTTTTTAATGTGGTGTTGGATTTTGTTCGCTAGTATTTTATTGAGGATTTTCATATCTATATTCATTAGGGATATTGGTCTGTAGTTTTCTTTTTTTGTTGTTGTTGTATCTTTTTCCAATTCTGGTATGAGGGTAATGCTGGCCTTGTAGAATGAGTTTGGAAATATTTCCTCCCGTTCAATTTTTCAGAAGCATTTGAGGAGAATTGGTATTACTTTTTCTTTAAATGCTTGGTAGAATTCAGCAGTGAAGCCACTTGGTCCTAGGGTTTTCTTTGCTTTTTATTACCACTTCAATCTCATTACTCATTAATGGTCTGTCTAGGCTTCCTAATTCTTCATGATTCAACATTGTTAAGTTGTATGTGTTCAGAAATTTGTCCATTTCTTTTAGGTTTTCCAGTTCATTAGCATATAGTTGGTCATAATGGTCTCTTATGATCCTGTATTAATCCATTTCTGTTGCTATAACAAAATACCCCAAACTGGGTAATTTGTAAGAAAGTGAAATTTATTGCTTACAGTTCTGGAGACTGGGAAGTCCAAAGTCCAGGGAACACATCTACTGAGGTGACTCTATAGCGATACAGTGTGTCACATGGCAAGAATGGGGGAGCAGAGAGAGAGCTAACTCCTCATTCTTTCTTTTACAGCCCTCAGAACCACACCCATGACCACCATTAAACCAACAACTTATTTCTCCATTTACTAGGGCATGGTCCTTACAATCTAATCACCTCTTCAAGGCGCAACCTTTTAATTACCATAATAGGATTTCCCGCCCTCAACAGTTACAGTAGAGTTTAAGCTTCAATGAATTTGTTCAAGTTACTTAAATTCTGTGTCCCTTATTTTTCTTATTTGTAAAATGAGGTTAATAATAGTATCTATCATGAATGATTGAAGGTATAATAAAATTATATCCATAAAGCATCTAAAATAGCAATCATTCTTTTAACATTGTTCTGAGCTACTTTCTTTCCCAAACCCTTTGAAATAAACCTTCACTGTGACTGCCGTGGGTCAACAGGGTGTGTTCAGAATCCCCACCTTCTGCCACCGAAGAGCTGAAACACCAGCAGGCTCCCTGACTTCTGGATGGCTCAGCCTCCCTGTGGCCAGAGCTTCCCCTCAGTCTAACCAGCCAACAGCACCCCAACCTGTGGGCCTCCCCAGTAGTCATAGCAGCTGTCACCTAGTGGGCTCGTCCAAGCCTGGACATACCTGACCCAGAAATGACTTGGCAAGCAAGTGGCAACCACAGCTCACCTTTGCATATGAGCCACGGCAGACCCAGCCTGTACCCCCCAGATTCATATGTGGAAGCCCTGACCCCCAATGTGATGGTATTTGGAGATGGGACTTTTGAGAGGTAATTAGGGTTAGATGAGGTTGTAGGGGTAGGGCCTTCATGATGGGATTAGTGCCCTTATAAGAAAAGACACCAAAGAGCTCAATCTCCCTCTCTCTGCAATGTGAAGACACAGTGATGTGGCCGTCTGCAAGCCAGGAGGAGAGTCTTCTCTGGAAGCTACGTGCTGACTTCCTGATCTTGGACTTCCAGCCTCCAGGATCATCAGAATAAAAGTCTGCTGTTTAAGCTTCCCAGTCGGTGGTATCTTGTAATGGCACCTGAGCTAATATACCCTTCATCAGCGGTAGGCAGGTATGGTGGGCTGCATGTGTCCCCCCAAATTCATATATTGTATTCCTAGCCCTCAGTACCTCAGAATGTGACTGTATTTGGAGGTTGGGTCTTTACAGAGGTTTAAGGTAAAATGAGGTCATTAGGGTGGGCCCTAATCCGATATGACTGGTGTCCTTATAAGAAGAGGTAATTACAACAGAGACACACACAGAGGGATGACCAGGTGAAGACACAGGAGGAGACGACCATTTACAAGCCGAGAGAGAGATCTCAGAAGATGCCAACCCTGCCAACGCCTTGATCTCGGACTTCAAACCTCCAGAACTGTGAGAAAATAACTTTCTCTTGTTGAATCCCCACTGTCTGTGGTACTTTGTCACAGCAGCCCCAGGAAACACGCAGCAGGGCAGTCTCCAGCGTGGCCTCCTGTGGCCCCTGCCTCACGTTCTCGTGCCTGTCTCAGTCGGGGAGCTCCAGAGAACAGAGGCAATAGCATGTGCATGTACGAGCGCACAAGCGTACTTCAAGCAGTTCATGGAAAAATTATCTTTCAATTCTATTTTTCCATGAACTTTTTGAATTACCCTCATACAGGTGAACAGATTTATTTTAAGGAACTGGCTTGTGTGATCGTGGAGCTGGCAAGTGTGAAATGTGTAGGGCACATTGGGAGGTGCCTGATGGACCACATGGCAGGGCACTGATGGAGGCCTCTGGTCACCAGCCAGGGAGGATCTGAATCCTGCCAACCACCACACGAGTGAGCTTGACAGCAGATCCCCCCTCAGGTAAGCCTTGAGATGACGATAGCCCCACCAACACCTTGACTGCAGCCTGTGAGGCACCTTGGGGCAGAGGAACCCAGCTAAGCTATGCCTGGATTTCCAATGCACAGACATTGTGAGATAAAAATACGTGTTGTTTTAAGCTGCTACATGGTGGGGTAACTTTTGATGCAGCAGTAGATAACTGGTCCACTATCCCAGGCCCCCTGTGCATTCTGCTGTAGCTATGCCGAGCCACTTGAAGATCCCCAGGAGGCCAGAATCCCTGACTTCTCTGTGCCTTTAGTGGCTGCTATTCACCTGTTTACTCAAGTAGCCCATCCCTGGTCCAGCCTTTTCCCACCAGCAACTTCCTTTCACTTTTCAAGACTCTGATATTATCTCTGGGGTAACAGATTTTTAAAAATGCTCCCTCCTCCCCCACTGAAGCCCCACCCTCTCCTCCCTTCTCCCCTGCCTGGTTCGATGCAGCTTCGACGTGCTCCCTGGCCTCCTTCACCTCCTTCCCAGAGCCAACTGCCAGGGAGGGCCTTGTGCTTTGTTTAATGCTCCGTTGTCACTGACTTGAAATTCTTAGTAATTTTTGAACTGGGCTCTGCAGTTCATTTTGCACTGGGGGCTGCAAATTATATAGGTGGCCCTGCTCCATCACGTTGGATGGTCTGCTTTCTGTCTCCTTCTGGACTACAAGCTACTGAGGATGGAGACTGTTTTATTTATACCCAGGTTCCCAGAAAGTGCCTGCTATATAACAAGGAGCCATAAATGTGGTCAAATGAATGATGTTTCCAAGCAGCAGAGGCTGGATCTGACGCCTGGTTGGGTGGATTCCAAGTCAGTGTTCTGTCTGATTCAAGGCCTGAGAAGAACCCATCTGCTGGCTCCAGGTCAGCGCCTTGCACAATGGCTGCTGGAGGTGGCCCGGCTCATTTGCTGGTCTGGGGCACTGCATGTCGTGGGCCGCTACAGTAAGAATCGGGTTCAGAACTCCTCTCGGAGGGAGAACTTAACAACTGGTTTGGCATTTGAATATCCTAAAATTGCTACTATAAGATTAGTCTAGGGTAGATTTTCACACGTGCAGATGAAACATTTCTTTGCTCATGCAGATGAAACATTACTTTGCTCATGCAGAGAGCATGAAACATTACTTTGCTTGGCAGAAAAAACTTTGGGCAACAAGCCCGGTCAGATGTCTGTGGAGTGTGCCCAAGAGATGGGGCTGATTACAGTAGAGGGGCCTGTCTCAGAGGGGCAGCTGTGTGTCCCCTCCTTTCCGTCAGACAAAGCAGGTAAAGGTAAGGAGCCTGTGCTTGGGAATGCTCTGCTAGACCCTGTGTACCAGGTGTCAGAAATGAGGTGTGAACAAAAATAAATTCTTGGACTTGTCACTTTATTTCATCCTTTTCTCCTGAGGCTCCAGACTGAGCAGCTGTTTACCCAGAAAAGGTAATAAAAAAGATTGGGAGAGGGGGGTAGTTACCAGCATGTAACTGGAATAATCATGTTTCTAGTTTCTGTGAACTTGACGCTAACATCTGCCCTGCATGCATAGAGGCTGAACACACCTTGTTCTGGACAACCCCATGACATGCCTGAGTCCCCTTGCCTTGGTCTCCTGCCTCCCCCCACCATGCCTACTCAGGGGACTGCTTTTTAAATACAAACCAACCAATCCAGAGCCCACACCTGCAACCACTGCCTCTATTGCTCACACTCTGGGCCACTATCCACCTGCCCTAATCACCAGGGCCAGGTACCAGACAACTAGCAGCAGCCCCTTGCCCCAGGGCACACTGACATTAGCCAGACTAGCCAGTTTAAGCCTGCTCGCCCTGCCTGCCCATTCCTGTGGGTGGAAACCACAATAAAAGTGTTTGCGCACAGTTCCCTCCTCTCCCTCTGTCTTGAGAATGGCCTTGGTGCTTCCCTGTGTGGGCCCCTGCTGTGGGCTGAATGTCCCCCCAAACTCACTGGAGCTTAATCCCCATTGTAACTGTTAAGGGTGGGAAATCCTATTATGATAATTGAAAGGTGAGTCCTTGAAGAGGTGATTAGGTTGTGAGGACCGTGCCATGGTGAATGTATTAACCCATTTGATGGTGGTCATGGGTATGGTTCTGATGGCTTTAAAAGAGTGCATGAGAAGCTCTCTCTCTCTCTCTCTCTATCTCTCTCTCTCTGCCCCATAATCTGCCATGTAACACCGTGCTCTGCTGTGAAGAGTCATTATCCACCAACAAGGCTCTCACCAGTTGTGTTCCCTGTACTTTGGACTTCCCAGCTTCCAAAACTGTAAGCAATAAATATTGTTTCTTTATAAATTACCCAGTTTCAGGTATTTCTGTTACAAGCAACAGAAATTGACTAATACACAGAATTTCTGTTACAAGCAACAGAAATTGACTCATACACCCCCAATAGCATAATATACACTTCCTCTCTTGGGAACTGTGAGTAATAAACTATCTTCAGTGGAAGTTGTTTCCAAATTTTATATTAATACACTATATTTTAAAACAGTAACAATACTCAGGATTCCTCCCCATCACAAGATAGGCAGAAGAATTAAACCAGTGCCTCTCTTTTCACCCATCCATTCCATCCATCCAATACTTATTGACCAATGTGGTAGTTTTAAAACGTCTCCCAGAGTCCAGCTTGTCCTTTTACTTTGTTACATTGTCTTTTTAGTTTAGGAGTTTTAAATTTTACAAAAGTAAAATATATCTATCTTATTCTGTATAATTTACATGCTCTTTGGTTCTTAAGAAATCCTTCTGTCTTAACATAGAAAACATTCTCCCACATTTTCTCCTCAAAAGTTTGTAAATGTTTTTTAAAGTTTAGCTTTTTCACATTGAGGCTTTGATTTACCTGGAACTTATTTTCGTGTATAGTATAAGGTCAATACTAATTTTGTGTTTTCCCATATGAATAGCAAAGCATCCTAACACTGCGTATTGTATGGTTTATTCTTTCGCTCTCTGTCATTTACCAAGTTTCCACAGACTCACCATCTGCTTCTGGTGACCCTATTCTATCACACTGTCTGTTTGTCTTAGATACAAATCACACTATTTTACTACTACAGATAGCTTTATGGCATGTATTTACATCTGGAAGGGCAAGCATCCTCCATAGTTTTCACAATCGTCTTGGCATTTTTTGGCCTGCTACATTTCCATATGCATTTAAGGGATTTTGAATGGAATTGCATTGAATTCATAGATGAGTTTGAGGAGAATTGCTATCTTTAGGATATTGAGTCTTCTGAGGTATAAACATTGATGGAGTTTGCATGTATTGTCCTCCCAGGACTCATGTGGAAATCTGATCCTCAATGTGGCAGGGCTTGAAGCTGTTTGAGTCATGGGGGTGGATTCCTTATGAATGGATTAATGCTCGGGGGGGTGGGTAGTGAGTTCTCGCTCTATTAGGTCACACGAGAGCTGGTTGTTTAAAAGACCCTGGCACCTCCTCTCTCTCTCTCTTGCTTCCTCTTGCCATGTGATCTGCTTGTACCCACCAGCTGCCATGATGTTTTCTACCATGAGTAGAAGCAGCCTGAGGCCCACGCCAGATGCAGCTGTCCCAGAATCATAAGCCAAATAAATCTCTGTTCTTTATACATTACCCAGTCTCAGGTATTCTGTTATAGCAACACAAAATAGACTAATACAAACATGTTATATTCCTCCATTTATTTAGAAATTTTTAAGAAATATAAATAGCATCATTATAGTTCTTTAACTATATTGATTCCCAGGTGTCTTATAATGTCACGGCCATTACGAGTGGTGTGAAAGTCAGCAGAATCAAAGTGGAGTCACGTGTGTTAAACTCTAACAAAAAGTAAATAAAGCTTGGAGGCTGAGAAGGGAGCCCTCACACACACACACCTGTGGTAGGAACTATTGCGAAGACTGTCTCACACATGTATGCTTTCAACAAAAACTTTTCAAACCATAGCGTGCTACATGAGCCACAAGGACAGCTAGCCAGATGTACAAGAACGCTTGTCTGACACTGACTCCACTAATGAATTAGCATCAACTCCTGAGATGAGCCCTTGTAACCAATGCCCTCTTTGTTTCAAAACAAATTACAAGTTCTTTTCTCTTTTGCCTTTGTCCTCCTTTACCTCCCTGAATATGCACATAGTTTAGTAAGGCACGAGTTTTCCCATTGCCCAATTCAACTCATGATTCTCTTAGAGAGCCTCTTTCTGTTTGCTATATAGGTTAACAGTGGAATTTTCTTTTCTCCTTAATTTTACTTTCTAATTGGTGTTGCTGGTATTGAGGAACACTCCTGATCTTTGTATACTATTTTTGTCTCCAGCAATCTTGCTGATCTCTTATTTGATTTAATAGTTTGTAAATCCTTTTTGGCTTTAAATAGTGACATTTTTTCCTTCATTTTTAGTCCTTTGTAGCTCACATGGCAGAGAGTCTTAGTTCTCCCCTATTATCTACTCTCTCCTCCTTCAACAGTAATATTTGGTGTTGTTTTCTGACACCAAATATGTTATCTTTTCCCTGACACCAAATGAGTGGTGCCTTTTCCAACAATAAATATGTTGTTCCAACATCAACAAATTCTCTGATTCTCCAACACCAGCCGGGTGTCTGTCTTATAGCTGCTTGGGCTGCTGTAATAAAATAACATAGACTGAGCGGTTTATAAACAACAGGAATTTATTTCTCACAGTTCTGGAGACTGGGAAGTTCAAAGATCAAGGTACCAGCAGATTTGGCATCTGGTGAGGGCCCACTTTCTCCTTTCATAGATGGCACCTTCTTGGTGTGTCGTCACACGGTGGAAGAGTTATGGTGCTCTCTCGGGCCTCTTCCAAAAGGCACTAATCCCATTCATGAAGGTTTTGCCCTCATGACTAATCACCTCCCCTAAGGCCCCACCTCTTAGTAGCATCACCTCAGAGGTGAGGATTCCAACATGTGGTTTTGGAGGAACACAAACATTGAGTTCATTGCAACGTCCAACAATTCAATTCAATTCTGATGCTAACTACCTGGAGTTAGTACAGATCCCACAAGAGAGGGGCCCAGTCCTGCAAGACTGCCCCCACCGGACACCAGCTACAAATGGAGTCCCTTGACTGACTGCACTTTTGCTCACTGACTACAAATTTGCAGATTCCCGTGATCCCCACCCAGGCTCCATAATTCTCTAGAACAACTCAGAATTCAGGAAAGTGCTTTCTGATTACAGCTTTATTATAAAGGACAACTCAGGAAAAGCCAAGTGGAAAAGACAGAGGAAAAGTCATGGAGGAGGAGGTGTGAGTTTCTGTGTTCTTTCTGGGTTTGCCACCCGCCCAGTCCCTCGATGTATTCACCAACCTGGAAGTTCCACGAGGCCTGTTATTCAGGACTTTTATCTAAGTATCATTATGTAAGCATGATTGGCTAAATCATTGGCCTTTGGTGATCACACTGAGTTTCCAGCTTCTTCTCCCTGCCCCAAAGTTAGGGTGTGGGGCTGAAAAGCTCAAACCTGTCATCATGTGCCAGGTCTTTCTGGTGACCAGCCCCCATCCTGAAGCCATCTCGAGGTTCCACAAGGCATCACCTCATTAGCATAAACTCAGGGGTGGTCAACTGGGGGCTCACATGTATAACAAAAGATAATCCTATAATTCAGGAAATTATAAGGGTTTTAGGAGCTCTGTGCCTGGAACCAGGCACAAAGACCAAATATATATTTATTATTTTGACAGAAATAAAAATCTCCACGTTTAGCTGGACACATGACTGCATGGGGTAAGGACTGTATTTTCCCACTTCCCTGTGGCTAAGTTGGCCACAGAAACAAGCATGGTCAACAGGGTGTGGAGAAGTGTTGTGTGCAGCTTTCAACGTGTCCTTAAAGAGAGGGGCAGATTCTTCCTCACTTCCCCCGCCCCACTGCCAGGGATGCAGTGTGGTGGCAGACGCTGGTGGACCACGGGTGGGGACAGCACTCTGGAGATGGTAAAACAACCCAGACTCCTGGATCTAGGTCTCTGGACAACCTCCTGAAGCACAAGTGCCAACCCTGGGCCACCTCCAGATACTCGTGTGAGAAAGAAATACCCATTTTGTTTAAGTCACAATCAATTTGCATCGATATCAATTAAATGCAGCCAAATAGTAATCCTAAATAATTTTTCTTGTTTTTGTTGTTATGCTTGCTGAAAATTCCAGTAAAATTTTGAATCAAAATGATGGAGCAGGTACACTTATTTTTCTGACTCTAAAGAAAGTAATTACAATGTTTTACCATTAAGTATGGTGCTTTGGGGGGTAGGGGATTGGTAGATGTTTCTTACTGGTTAAAAAAAAAATTCTATCTATTCTTGTTTAGTGAGTTTTTATTTTTTTAATGATAAGTGGGTATTATGTTTTATTGAAACACCCTCCCTGCATCTATGATAGTCATATGGACTTTCTCTTTTAAAGTTTTAATGTGGTGAATGACGTTAGCAGACCTTTGAGTGTTAAACTGTCTTTATATTCCTGAGTTAAAGTCTTTGTGTTTAGGGTGAGGTATTTATATATAGATTGCTGGACTTGGTTTGCTAATTTTGATTTAGGATTTGTGCATCTGGGTTCATATTTTCCTTGTAGGTACTGTTCTTGCCTTCTTTTGGCATCAAAGTTATGCTACCCTCATAAAAAAAAGTCAGGGAGCACCCCGGTTGCCCCCACCCCAGAAACTTCTATGGAACGATTTCTATTTGATAGGGATTATGTGCTCCTTGAAGGTTAGGTAAGACTTTGTAATACTGACTTGGAGCTTTTCTTGCAAGTAGATTTGTTTCTACTGATTTCACGTCCTTCACATTTACAGGTTTTCTATTTCTTTTTGAGATGGTTTTGATCATTTCAATTATTCTATGCATTTGTCTGTTTCATAGGTTTTAAAATGTTTAGACATAAAGTTGTTCATTGTGCTCTCTTTTAATGTTTCTAAAGAATTTTATTGTGTATTTATGTCTTCTTTTGCATTTCTGGTAATATTCATTTGTGATTTCCCTTTTTCCCATGATCTTTATTTCCAAAAGTTTACCTACTTTGTCTTCTTGAAGAATCAACTTTACATTTGCTAATTCTTTCTTTGTATATTTTTTTCTGCTTCATTCGTTTTTGTTTTTTTTTTCAAAGATGACCGGTAAGGGGATCTTAACCCTTGACTTGGTGTTGTGAGCACCACGCTCAGCCAGTGAGCGAACCGGCCATCCCTATATGGGATCCGAACCCGGGGCCTTGGTGTTATCAGCACCGCACTCTCCCGAGTGAGCCACAGGCCGGCCCTGCTTCATTAGTTTTTTTGTGTTTATCTTTATTATTTCCTTTGTTGATTCTTTTTGGATTTCTCTGATTTTTTTTTCTCATTTCTTGTGTTGAATGCTTACTTTATTAATTTTCACTATTTCTTCCTAATGAATGTTTTTAATTACTCTTATTGCTGCTTTAGCTACGTCCCATGTTTGGGTATATAGTTTTTTCACTGTCATTTAGTTATAAATATTTGATACTTTTTATTATGATTTATCTTTTAAATTATTTAGAATTATGCTTTTTAGTTTCCCCAGATTTGAGATTCACCATTTTATTATCTGGTGTCAGAGGATGTAGTCTGCATTAAATCAGTTCTATGGTATTTATTGAAACTTCCTTTGCAGGCTAATCCCCGGTTAAGTTTAGTTAAGTGTCAAATGTGTATTTGAAAAGAATATTGAGTTCCTCTGTATGCCTAGATCAAGATTGTCCGTTGTATGGTTCGAATCTTCTATATTCTTGCTAATGTAAACTATAATTTTCTGACAGAGATATGTTAAAATTTTTCCCTATGATTGTGAGTTGCTGGTTTCTCCTTTAGTTTTGCTTTCTTTAGTTGAGACTAAGTAAATGCACAGAGGCTCAGAATTAGTCTAGTTTCTTGAAGATTTGTTTCTTTTACTATTGAGACTTGCTTTTTGTCTTCATGACTCCATCTTGTATTAATATTGCTCTACCAGCTTTCTTTTATAAACATATTTTTTTCACCTTTATTTATTTTCAACCTTGTGTTGTTTGGGTTTAGTTATGTCTTCTAACTTTTGCAAAGATGGATTTGCAAAGATGGATATACTTAACTATTATCGTAATAGTATATTTATTATCATTCTGTTTATTAATAAATATTAATTACTTTATTGTTTTATTGTATTATTTATTATCGTAACAGTTATTTGACTTCATTAATACATTCGGATTTACATCTATTATCTTACATATCAGTCTTTTCACTAATTCCTCCCCGCCATCTTGCATGTTATTCTTGGCTAGGATTTTAATTTCACTTTATTTTTTACCTCCCTGATTCATCGTCATCATTATTATTAACATTACTATCATTTAGAGCAGTGCTTTTTAGGTTGCATCTCATAAATTCTTCTGGATTTACTTCCACTCCGACTGAAGCAAAGCTCTCAAGGGTTCTTTCATTGAGGATCCAGGAATACTAAACTCTCGGTCTCTGCCTGAGAATGTCCCCATCAGCACTTTCACCTTTGGGTGCTAGTGTAGCTGGGCATCCACGTCTAGATTCGCACACTCATCCCACCAGTACTTTTAAGTCATTATCCTCTGGCTCCCACTGTGATGCTGAGAATTCTGTCAATCAAATTGTCATTTCTTTTTAGGTCATCAGTCTTATCTCTGTGGTTGCTTTTAAGATGTCTAGGCCTTCGATGTTCTCTAGTTTCTCCACAGTGTATCTAGATGTGTATTTATGCTTCCTTTATTCTGCTTGGATAATGTGACATTTCACTCTGGTGGCTTGTTCCCTCAATTATGCAAAAAGCTTCTCATTTTGCATTTTGAATTCACCCCTCCCCGTTGTCTTTCTTCTCTCCTTCTAGACCTATAAAATGTGTATTCAACCTACTGGTTCTATAGTCTACATTTCTTTGTTGTGCTTTCGTATTTTTATAGTTTTGACCTCTGTATCTCTGTGCTGTATTTTAGGTGATTTCCTTCTGTTTATTCTCCATTTCTCTGATTCTCTCTTTGGTGTTCTTAACTCTGCTATTTATCTCATAAATTTAAGTTATAATGTCAATAAAGATATTTTTTACTTCTAAATCTATTTAATTATTTTTCAGGTCTGCTTACCCTCTTTTCATAATGGCCTACTCTTTATGACTTTTTATTTCCCATATCATTTTCAACACACTTTACGGTCATGTTCAGGTGGTCTATTAATTTCAGCTATTGGGGAGTGAAGTCTCCTTTTGTTGTTTCTGATGTTTTTCTTTCACGGTAGTTTATGTATATGTTTTGTAACTTTTTTTTTGCTGGGGGCTTATATTGAGTGTTTGCCCCTGCACCTGTGAGAGCCCAGTATGCTTTGGTTTGTGAAATTTCCTCTGCAGAGCAATTTCATACTTGCTTCTGCCAAAGTTCAGGTGTACAAATGGTTCTGAACCAGTTTTTATGTTACTCTCACGATGCAGGCTTCCTGAACCTCTCAAGCAGTATAAACCACACCCTGCCTCCATCTTTGGCACAGACTTGGGATTTTGATTGCTGACAGTTGGCTTTTTTTCCCCATCTAAGTCCCTAAGTTCCTGGTTCAATAAGTGGAATTTTTCTAGTCCCATTTGCACCACCCTCAGGACAGCAGACCACAGCTCCAGGCTTTAAGCTGGGGCTCCATCCCAGCCATATCACCTCAAGAGAGACCCAATGTCATCTCCTGTGCCCTCGTTAGAACTTTAGCCCTCACCCCAGAGCCTGTGGGGTGGCAGGTGTCAGCCCCTGCTGTCCCTCAATGGCCTTTCACTCTTTATTCCCTGCCCTGAGGATTTCCCATTCCTTCAAGTGTGAATATTCATCTAAGAAGCCATTTGGTGGTGGCGGCATATTTTGTCCTGCTCATCTTTGTGCTTGAAGAGAGGAGAGGAAAGCCCAGGGACACTTGGTCTGCCATGTTACTGGAAGCCCTTTTCTCCTTCCATTCACCTGTTCTCACCTGAGTTTAACAGAGACCCAGACACCTGTCAGAGGGCCCTTAAAGAGAGGAGGTGGGAGGGAGGGGCAAGACCAGCAGGGAAGAGGGAGGCTGAATAACGATGGAGGGACGTGGTGGAGGGCCTCAGGGGCAGTGTCTATAGGGATAGATTTGGGGAGACCTGCTTCAGGGTCAGAGAAAGACCCCAAATTAAATTGGCAGCTGGGGGAGGGGATGTGGTCCACTCCAAAGACTAGACATCCTGTGCCCAACTCTATAGATCTCTTTTCAGCTGTAGCATGACCTCACGAGAATCAGAACTGTGGTTGCTGTAGGTCAGCACCATGGTCTCCAGCAGGGGTCCAGCCTGCAGACCACCTGGGATGCCTGCAGGAGAGTGCACTGAGACCCACAGCTCTAGAAGTCAGGATGAAGGAGGACTTGGGAAGGGAGATCTTCACTGAGAGCCAAATAAGCACGGAGAAAGCATCAATCTCTTACGAAATGGAAGCCTGCCTGCTTCCGATCTCCAGTCAACCAGAGGAGACAGAAGAGGCAACTGTTGCCAAGCTGATGCAGTTCCAAAATCACTGCTGAGTGATTGCTCAGGACTTCAAGTCCGGGACTGGGGGCTCTTCAAGCAATATTTCATGTGGGAGATAGTAAGCCCTCGTGGAGAAAGAGAAATACGGCTGTTAAACAGGCAGCATGGTGCACCATTTACCTGATGACAAGTCGTCAGGCTCATTAAGCTGGCAGCCCAGCCTCTGGAGAGGAATGCAAAATTAGTGGAGGGGGACATAAGAAGGAAATTAAAGGGAGTTGGGGTGGAGGAGGCTAATCTCACAAGTCAGTGGTTCTGAAATATTGAAGGGAAGAAACTGGAAGTTTGTTTTCTCCCCTGCTTCTTATGAGGAATATTTTGACTCTGCAGCACAGACTTCTGAAAGGAATTCCTAGCAAGTGCATCTGAGTACCCCCCAGATCAGCACCTTCCATTGTTAAATTCCCACCTCAGCTACCCCCCAAAACCCAGAAAGCTACTCTGCAAAATCCTGCACAATCACCCCAACCTCTGGATATTCAGAAAATCAAGAACAGCCTCACCCTCCTCAGGAAAAAGTTGGGACTCTCCCCACCCTGGGAAATCTACACGTAAACTCAGCCAGATGTGCAGTCTTCCCTAGTGCAGCATTTTTGATCTCCAGCCAGGTCCCAAGCTAACCCAAGACAGGCCTGGCAGCAGACTGCAGTTCAGAGCTGGGAACTGCAGGGATAAAGGGTTTCTCTTTGGGTAGAACCAAGAGACGGGGCTCCAGGCTGCTCCCCAGTGTCACAAAAAGTCAAACAGTCTGCTTTGTCCTCGAGGGCCCAAACCTTCAGCTCATATTTCAATTCTTAACACTGTAATTGACACACTTGAAAAAATAAATAAATAAAAGGAAAACACTGGTGGGGAAAGTCAAATCCTTTCAGAATACTATTGACCCTCGGGGGCCCCGACCCCCTGTGCCATCGAAAATCCATGTATGACTTTTGACTCCTTTAAATCTTGACTACTTCTGTTGACTGGAAAAGCCTTGCCGATAGCATGAACAGTCGATTAGCCTATTTTGTATGTTGTGTGAATTATATACTGTGTTCTTACAATGCACTAAGCTGGAGAGGAATGGGTTGTCTGTCTGTCAGTATCTGCATCAATCAGTGTTTCTGGGCTAGGCAGTTTATCGGCAAGGTTTTGTTTTGTTTTTTTGAGTTGTCTCAAATCTCCAAAAGGTTTTCTGACTTGTTTGTTGAAAAGGATTGGCGTGTAAGTGGACCCATGCAGTTTGAACCCATGTTATTCAAGGGTGTTACAAAGCAAACCTCTCTGTAGCCACAGGCCTCAGCTCTGTGTTTCGACCTCCTGTCACTGTCGACCTGGTCACTGTCCATGCCTGCCTTTCACACCACGAGGCAGCAGCCTGCCTCTCTTGGGTGTAGCTTCAGATTTAGCATCACTCAGGACAGGCTGTGATGTGCCATGGTGCAGATGACCCCAGAGTCCCCTGGCTGTCAATGAACAAGATTTATTTTTAGCTCATGCTGAATGTCCATAATGGGTCAGCTGAGGCCCTGCCCCAGGCAGTGACAAAGGCAGAAATGAGAGGGACACAGCTCAAGCGAAGGAACACCAAGAAGCGACCACCGGAAGCTGGAAAAAGTGAGGGAGACCCTCCACTCGAGCCTCCAGAGGGAGCACGGCCCGCTGACGCCTCGATTTCAGACTTCCAGAACTTGGAGAACGCATTTGCGTTGCTCTAAGCCACCCACTGTGGTGCTCCGTTATGGCAGTCCTAGGAAACTAATACAGGTTTCGTCTTCACTCCAGAACCCAGGCTAATGGAGCAGCCTCTCCCGAGACCACTCAGCTTCTTCCCAGAAGGAAGAGAAAGTAGGCACAAAGAACGAGCTGGCCCTTAAAGCTTCCACACGACGGTGACCCACTTCACTCTGCTCACCTTTCACTGGCTGAAGCAGGTCACCTGGACAGCCCTGAGTTCAAAAATCAGGGAAATCTGAACCTCTGCTGCAGAGGTTGGCACACTTCCGAAAAGGGCTAGATAGTATTTTAGATTTTGTGGGCTACGTGTTTCCTGTCTCAACTCTGCTGTTTCAATGAGAAAGCTACCATAGATAATATGTAAATGAACATGTGTGCCAATAAAACTTTATTTACAAAACCAGGCAGTGGGCCGATTTGGCCCAAGACCACATTCTGCTGGTCTTTGCTCTATTAGAAGGGGCAGTGGATATTCGTGGGTAGTGGGCACTCCAGCAAACCTTCCTTTGTGCTCCTTACCTCCTCTTCTAGTTATCTATTGCTGCATATCCAAAACTTAGCAGTTTAAAACAACAACCATATTTAACATTGTCTGTCACAGTCCTGGGCTCATCTGGGCTCATCTGGGTGGCTCTAACTGGGGTCTTTCATACAGTTGCCATCAGACAGTGGCTGGGGCTAGAAGCATCTTAAGGCACACTAGCATGCCTGGAGCTCGGGTGACTACACCCAAACAGGGTGGGGGCTGGAAACCAAGGCTCTTCGGGCTTCCCTATCTTTATGTGGTCTCTTTGCGTGATTTCTGCAGCATGCACCTCTCACTTGCAGGCTCATGGCTCCACAGGTGAATGCAGAGAGAGAGAGAAAGTCAGCAGGTGCCATATGTGGCTATTTCAATTTCAATGAAAATTAATTACAATTCAATTAAATTAAAAATTCAGCTGTTCAGTCACACTAGCCACATTTCACGTGCTCAGTGGCCGTATGCTACTAGTGGCCACCATACCGGACATCATGAGGGCCTAGAGATCACCTCCCAGGAGCCGAGGGCAGAGGCCAGACCTCTCATCAGGTCTGGTTAATTCTTCTCTACAAAGTGTCTAATTCCTGGGGTTGCAAGGATTCAGTGAGATAATCCCTAGAGAGCACTTATCATAGGTGCCTGCCACAGTGTGCACTCAATAAAAGTGAGTTACCGCCTTGCCCCAATTTTATATCTAGAAAGGAAGTTGTAGGAGGCTGTTAGGGCAGGTCTTGCTGTCAGAGTTTTGGCTGGAGACATGATGCCACAGAGATCATGGCCCCTGCCCCCGCCATATGCAGGATTTACAGTGGGATGAAGGTGAACCTGCCCCTTGTCTGTTGAATCCCTTCACTCCCTCCCAGAATATTAGAAGAGAGAGTGAGCAAGAGCCCGAGGTGAGGGGAGTGGGTGGTGAGATGGCTTCAGAGCCAGCTGTTGTCCTGCTGTGAGCCCCACCCACCCCCTGTGCTGGAAGAGTAGGGGTAGGTCTTTCCAACCCAAGCATCGTTAGAATTCACGAGCCTTGAAGCTTGTCCCCTGCACTTGAGAGATTCAAAGGGCGGAGGCCTGGCTCTTCCTGAAAAAGCTCAACTGAACGGGATGGGGTCTGCCTCCCCCAGAGATATCTCCATGGCAGGGAGGTGACTGTGGCTGTTTGGGTGGGGGAGTCAGGAAAGGGCTTCTGGGGTAGGGGGACAGCCCACAGGCCCAGGTTTGTCTGTCAGAGCAAGGAGGTGGGACTGTTCCTTGTAGACCAGAGAGAGAAACCACAAGACACCTGTCCAGGGGGGCAGTGCCCAGATGGATGCTGGAGGGGCTTCTGCTGGATGTTCGGCCTGAGGAAGGGGTCACATGGGACCACCAGGGATTTGAAGAACATCCCCCAGGATCATGGGAACCCAGAGTCAAGTGAGGAACCTTCAAGGAGCCCATGAAAGCCAGGAGAGGAAGCCATCCAGACGAGTAAGGACCATCTACCAGGTACCTACCTCCTTCCACGCCCCCTCTCAGCCTCTCAGAGAGACTCTCTCTGGTAGAAAGGGGGGCAGGACACCTTTGGTCTTTGCAAATCTATGTCCTGCTTTTAGGCAACTAGAGGGAGGACAGAGAGCTTTGCCACATCTGCTGCTTAACTGCCTTCAGCTCAACATCTTTATCAAAAGATGCAATTGTGGGGTGGTGTACTCTGTCTCTCACAGGCTGAATATTCTGAGGTCCAAATTAAGGCTGTGTTTGTGACCTCAAGTGGCCATGGAGCTAAGTGGCCATGAGCCTAAGAGAAGGAACCAAGAAGCCATGGCATTTGCCAGCATTTCATCCAGGGGTGAGATGAGATGAACCTCCTCCCTGTGCTGGATTAAAGGGCAGAGGGAGACAAGATAAAGCAGGGCTTCAATGACATCACGTGTCCATGAGGCACTGACATGTAGAAACAGGACTAGGGAGATGTACATCCAAACACTAATGATTATTTGGGGGGCGGGGGCTGTGATTGCAATTGGCTTTCCTTTATTCCTTGTGTTTTCTCTATTTTCTAATTTTTCTATGGTGGGTCTGCATTACTTATATAATCCGAAAAAAACCCCTCTTTTTAAAACAAAGAGGGATGCATGTGGAATAGGGAGATTTCCCTTGCAGCCAGGTCCTGGAGTCCTGCTATAAAACAGGCACGTCTTGTTTACCGTCTTGCCTGCTGGGGTCGAGGGTGGCTTCTCCAGGAACCCCGCAAGGAGGCCTGTGGTCTGGAGACTCCTCGATTTCCTGCTTTTCGGATGGATTTGTTTCTCTGCACGTGGCATCCTTCGCAGAGCTGGGATCCAGGTAAAGGCAATTTGAAATGGGAAGCCCAACATAGTGGAAGTGTAAGAGGAAAAATAAAACCTCATCGTCTTTGAAATTTCCGGAAGGTTCTGGGCTCACTGCTGGGCAGGAGCTGTGTGTGGGATCTACAAAGCCCGCTCCTCCACTGCGGCCAGGGCAACTTCCGGAATACTCCTTAATTAATAGCCGACCTTTTCTGCAGTGGGTCTCTCATCAGGCTTATTGAACTGTTCTTCTGGAAACAAAGACCCTTTCAGAGGTGCTGGGGCTTCTGGTAATTTCCTTCCTCGATCTGTTTGTCTGGAGCAGAGTTCACTGCAGAGCACTTCTGATGAATTCCATCACAAAAGCCCTGGGGGTGGTTGCCATAGCGACAGGGGATGGGACCCTCTACTAATCTGCGGAGGAGCAATGACAGATGGGTCGACCCTCCGCAGGAAGCCTGAGGCTGTGATGGCCAAGGTCTCTCTAATCCTCTTCCCATCATCTCCGAGGGAGAGAGAATGAACCTGTGCGGTCAGTACGAGCGCAGAATAAGAAAGTGCCCGAGGCCTCTGGGGACCCCTCTCTGGCGATGCGTCTGCTCCAGCTTCTTTCCAAATATGTTTGCATGATGCATCTGTTTCCCACCTCTCCTGGGAGATGGTGCACATGTGTAGGCTGTGCGTTTAAACAAATAAATCCCCACCAGCCCCAAAGAACAAATCGGGAGTCGCCTGATAAAGGAAATAGCTCCCCAAGGCAAGGGCCGGGGCGGGGGGGCCGTAGAGGGGCCTCCAAGGGACTCCCTCACATCCAGTGCCTGCCTCAGTCATGCCGACCCTAGTGGTGGTTTTCCTTTTCTCCAAGAGTGAGGCAAAACAAAAAGCCAGGGAGGAAAGGCAGGAAGGAGTGGGGTTAGGGCTCAGGAAAGGCGTCTTGCCTGGGACCGCTGAGAGGAGCTAAAAGGAGGAGCAGAGGACCGCTGGGAAGCCCCTTTCCCCCGAGATGCTGAAGGAGAGAGGGGGCGAGCTGGAGGTCTCTGCTCTTCTGTAAAGCCTCCCGTAGCAGCCCCCATTCGTGGCTCCATTCACAGTCAACAGCTGTCCCCCCACCTGCAAAGCGGAGGCCAGCAGAGGCCAAGGGGGCACCATGTGCCTTGGACCAGAGACGGGAAGGGGCAGCAGCAGGCCACCTCCTCGCCCCAAGTCCATCTGTCCTCACACTTTCTCTGTCGCCACTTTCCCGAGCAGACCAGGCCATGACTCTATTAACTCTCAACACCTCAACTGATCTTCAGCTAGAAAAACACAAATAAAAACAGCCACCAGTACGTGAGTGGGCCTGCAGCCCAGGACAGCACCAGGCACCGCACACACTCTCTCTTGCTCTTCACTACAGTCCTGTGGGCTTGGTGCTGTTATACCCATTTCACAGCTGGGGGAACTGAGGCTCAGAGAGGCAAATCATCTGCCCAAGTTACACAGCCCAGAAGTGGCCGAGCAAGGATTCAGACCCTCGTCTTTGATTTCAAAGCTTGTGTTTTCCACTGGGTAACATTGCCTGACGCTCCACTCTACTGAGTCCCTTGTGTCTGGACGTCTTCCTTTAAACATGGAATCAAATCTTTTGGGGTGTTGTATTCAGCAGAACTTTGCTTGAGGCAATGCCATAAAATAGAAAGACCTGCTGGAAATACCAATGACCACTGGCCAGTGTGACGTGGACATAGGCCTTCACCTCTCTGAGTTCCTTCATTTCTAGGATGGAGGTTATCAGGGTGGCTGTTGGCTCACATGGTACCTCTGGGCAAATGTGACAAAGGCGCCCCCTCTCGGGCAGTTGCAGGGCTGTGTGTGGGCTCCCCCTGCGGGTGAACAGATCCCGGGCTGGGTTTTGGCATCATTCATCATTTTGGACTTTTGCTCTTGTGCAGTGAAAACCTGCCCAACTGTACACGGTGGCCTTGGGAGCTGCCCAGGGTCTTGGCCACAGTAATAAACATAAGCATTGAAATCAAGGACGAGGGTCTGAATCCTGGCTCGGTCATATGTGCAAATGCCATGTGCATAAGAGATTCTCTGTACATGGTGGCGAGCACAAGAAACTCTGGTTTCAGCAGAAGCAGCTTTGGTGGCCAGAGCTTGGGCTCGAGCTCCTGGGGCCACCTTGGTCTCCACATTTCCAGTCCACATAGGGCGTGTCTCTGGTCAGGATGCAGAGGGTCAAGAGAAGACCTGGAAGAAGGTGGGGAGCTTCCCATGACGGTGTCCCTTCCCAGCCACCCCAGAGCAGAGCCAGACAGTCAGATTGACCTGTTCTTACATCCAGCCCTGCCCGCCTGCTGTCCCCACCTCCCGCTGATCCTGAGGCAGGGCTGTGGTCACAGGATGTAGCCCTCCCCCATGCTGGGTCCTGGGGCTCGGGGCTCAGCCTGCCAGCATGACGGGGATGCATGGCCATGCCCTCCCCAGAGCCCACAGCACGTGAACCAAATTCACTCCAGATTCAGGAAAGTCCCAAGCACCAGTCACAGGGTGTGGCCAGCAAAATAACAGCCCCCAAACATGCCCCCGTCCTAATCCCTGTGGATATATTCCCTTACATGGCAAAAGGGACTTTGCAGATGTGATCACGTTAAGGACCTTGAGACGTGGAGAGTATGCTGGATTATCCAGGTGGGCCCAGTCTAGTCCCACGGCTCCTAAAACGGGGAAGAAGGGGTAGAGAAATCGGCAAAGCTCTGTGTGTTGTTGCACCTCGATGTGCTGGGAGGGTAACGTGGGCCTGAAGATGAAGGGAGCTCTGCATGTGGGACCCTCCCAGACCTGACCCTCTGCGTCTCTCCCTGTGGCTGGTTCTGGTTTGTAATCTTTGCTCCAGTAAAAGTGAGTTCTGCGAGCGTTCTAGTGAATTATTGAACCTCAGAGGGTAGTGGGAACCTCCCAATTTGTAGCCAGATGATCAGAAGTGACGGAGGCCTGGGGACCCCCAAACTTGCAGCTGGTGTCTGAAGTGAGGGCAGTCTTGTGCCCTTAATCTGTGACTTTTGCCCCAACTCCGGGTAGACTCCCTGCTCTGGGAGAGGATATCTCCAGAGGAGGCTCAGAGAGCAGGGCCTTCTAAAGCGTGGGGCCAGGGCAGGCGTTGCTCTTGGCTGGGTCTGAGGGTGGTCGTGGGCTTTGAGTGACGGCTGGCTGTATTTTGGGGTAGAACACTCTGGGACAGTGTAGGGGAGGAATTGGTAGGAGCAAGGTGGCAGGTAAGGGGCTGTGCAAAGACAGTAGGGACAGAGAAGCTAGGGGGAGAACCATGGGTCTGCTGAACCTTCACACACAGGGTCACCTGGGGTCATCTGGCAAAGGCCACTTCCACAAAGTAGCCAGCTGGTTCCCTTGACCTGAGGGCTTAGGGGATCTCAAAGCCCTTGCCACCTTTCTCCTGCAGAAGTACAAATAGGACCAAGTCCTCTCAAAGTCCCCTCGGGCACTGCCTGTAGCCCCAAAGGGTTCAGCTGGACCATTACCGACCAAGACCAGGAAGCTTGCTGGAGCCTCCAGCAGAGATTTCCCTATGCTGGATTACAGACACTGCCAGCCCTCAGTGCAGAGAAAAGTGGAAAAGTCACATTTGCCAAAAAAGGGTAGAGAGGAGAGGGCCGATTTGCATTATAATAATTTTTTTGCCACACCTAAAATTTCTCCTTTAAATAGCAAATGCCCTGGGGGCACTGGAAATTCAGTGACAAAATCATGGCTCACCCCCAGCTTTTACGGACCCCTCTACCGCACTGGGCGAAGCCCACCTGGACTCTGAAGATAATTTTTTGGAGAGTGGAAGAGAAAGATGTTTGCATCTTACCCATCAGCCAGCGATCCTGAGGCAGAGTCCCCAAGATGACAGCCATCAACATTCTTCCCTGGTTTTCCAAAAACCCTTGTGATTTCAACTATTATATTAACAGATACATATTTTTGGCAGGATTTTCTATTTCTGCTCGTGAGATTTTATTCTTTTCAATAAAGGAGAGTTGTTCAATGCATAATATAAGGTGATTTAATATTTATAGCCATTTCGCGATGCTCCGGAGATGCACTGTGGTTACCTGGAGTCACTGGGGGAGGGATGTGGGGTGGGGCGTAGTTTTCAGAAGGAACCAGGAATGGCTGAACCCCTGGGCTGGAAGAACCTGGTAAGAGGAGGGTCACGTGGCACAGACCTGGCTCTTGTCATCTTTTTTACCTAAATGCATTCTCAAGTTGGAAGAGGGAATCCAGAGCCATAATTTTTGGTTCAGAAAATATGAATACAGAGATTTTTTTGTTCAGTACCACCCCCTACCACCCCACGTCCGCTCCCTGCAGTCTTCCTCAGGATGGACTTGCCTTGACTTCTCTTTACAGCTGCCCCCACAGGAACCAAATTGTTCCTCTACAACCAGGGATCCTAGTTGCTATTGTCCCTCAGTCCACCTCTCAGGGCTGGGACACTGTCCCCTGCTGCCTGGCCACTGCAGGGCCCCACCATCCCTGCACAGCAAGGTGGACTGTGGGCCTCTTCTCTGCCTCCATAGGAAAGTCCTGGCTGTTTGCAAAAGCCTGCTCAGGGCTTCTTTAACAGGCATCGTTAAAGAAAAACCCTTTTCTGACTGCTTAGCTGTGAGCACAGGTGCAGAATGACAATCACTGTCTGAAGAGGGGTTGGGTCTGCCCAGACGTGGCTGAGTGCAGAGTAGGGATGTCTCTCCTAGTTTGGGCTGGGATCTCCGAGTGGATGTGGGTGGGGGTTTGTCTCTGAGCCTTTTGAGACTTAGTCACCACAGGGCTGGATGTGAGTGTGAACAAGTTGTGGGGACACAGAACTGAAGGGCAGTGGCGAGCCCAGGTGACACCTGTGGTCGGCCAGCCTGTATGCAGGAACGCCACGTGCCCACATACTCCCCCGGCTCATGGGCACCATGCCAAGGAACACACCTGTGCACATAGCGTGACAAGTGTTCTGGGGACAGCAGGACATGTCCTCCCGATGGGCATCAGGTGGAGCTGAGCAAAGTCTCAGGATCCAGGTGAGGGTCACTCCTGCTGAGCGGTGGGTGGGCGTGCTCTGTGGGTGGTGATTCGATTCTGTGGGGCTTCCAGGCACCTGTGAGGGTGGGTGGGTTCCAGCTGGTGTGGCTGACTCCCCACGGATCTCTTCCAGCTTCCAAGTATGTATGTGCATGCATGTGTGTGTGTGCGCACTACAGACCGTGTCCCCCCAAAATTCATATGTTGGAACCCTAACCCCCAATGTGATGGTATTTGGAGATGGGCCTTTGGGAGGTGATTAGTTCATAAGAGTGTGACCCTTCTGATGGGATTAGAGCATTTATAGGAGTCAGGAGAAAGTGCTCTTCTCTCTCTCTCCCTGCCGTGTAAGGACACAGTAAGAAGGTGACCATCTGCCAACCAGAAAGAGGCCCTCACCAGAACCCAACGTGCCAGCTCCCTGATCTCGTACTTCCCAGCCTCCAGGACCAGGAAGAATAAATGTCTGTTGTTTAAGCCGCCCAGTCCGTGGTACTTTGTTGAGGCAGCTGCACTGACTGTGTGCATGGATATGTGTGACATGTGATATAAGAAGAAATATATATCTGGTCTTCATCCCTGGTGCCCAGCACAGAGCTTCTAAAACCCCTTGGAATTTCCTAAGTTATGGGAGTGCTAGGAGCATCTTTTGCTCTAATATTTGGTCTTTGACCGCAGTTCCTGACACAGAGCTCCTAAATCCCTTGGAATTTCGTAGGCGATATGAGGATCTTCTGCTGTAATGAGGCAGCTCTTGGTGGCTGCTGGATGGGGGCTGGTCACCAGAGAGGCCAAGCCATGAATAGAAGCCTGGAACTTTCAGCCCCACCCCATCCTCCAGAGAGGGGAGAGGAGCTGGATGAGGAGTTAATGATCCATCACGCCTACATGATGAAGCCTGCATGAAAGACCCTGAAGAAAAGGGTTCGGAGAGCTTCCTAGCTGGTGAATGCACTCACGTGCAGGGAGGATGGTGCACCCCAACTCCATGGGGACACAAGCTCCTGCACTCGGGACCCTTCCGGACCTCGCCCCATGCATCTCCATCTGGCTGTTCATCTGTAGCCTTTATTCACATCCTTTATTATAAACCAGCACACACGTTTCCCTGAGTTCTGAGAGCCACTCTAGCAAGTTCTGGAATCTGAGGAGGGAGTCATGGGAGCCCCAATTTGTAGCCAATTTAAACAAGAGGTGTGGGTAACCTGGGGACCCACAACTTGTGGTTGGCATCTGAAGTGGGGGGCAGTCTTGTGGGACTGTGCCCTTGAACTACAGGGTCTGCACTAACTCCAGGTAGTCAGTGTCAGAACTGAATTGCAGGACACCCAGTTGGCATCTGGACAGTCGGAGAACTGGTGGTGGGGGGAAAACCCCCAGATATGTGGTGTCAGAAGTATTGAGTGTAGTAGAGAAAACAGTTGGCTTTTCCTAGACATTTGGTGTCAGGAGTGTTCTGTGTGTGAGTGTGTAGAAAATCAGCTTGTCTTCCTTTTTTAGAATGTGCGCGTGTGTGTGTGTGTGTGTGTGTGTGTGTGCGTGTGTGTGTGCGTGCGTGCGTGCGTGCGTGTGTGTGTGTGTGTGTGTGTGTGTGTGTACGGTGGGCGGAATGGCTCTTCATCTGATCACACTCATCTGTTATTCATGGCACAAACCTTCCATCTCAAGTCCTTCATGGTTGACTTAAAAATATATATTTATTGAGCTGTAATTGAATACAGTAAGCTGCACATATTTAAAGTGTACAGTTTGATGAGTTTCGTGTAAATACACATGAAACCAACACAATTAAGATAATGAACATATTCATTGCTTCCAAAAATCTTCTCATGCCTCTTTGTAATTTCTCCCTTGCTGTCTGTCCTCCAATCCATGGCAACCTTGATGTGCTTTCTGTCGAGATAGACCACTTTTGGTTTTCTAGAATTTTGTATCAACAGAGTCATAATTTTGTGATCACATCTGTCTGGCTTCTTTCACTCAGCATAATTATTTTGAGATTCATCCATATTGCAGCGTGGACAAGTTCCTTCCTTTAAGCTACTGAGTCCATTGTATGGACATGCCACTGTTTATCTGCTCACCTGCTGATGGACATTTGGGTTGTCACCAGCGTTGGGATATGACAGATAAAGCTACTGTGGATACTGGTGTCCAGTTCTTGGTACAGGCATATGCTTTCTTTTCTCTTGAGTATTTAGGATGGGTCACACGGTAGGAGTGTGTTTAACTTTTTAAGGAACTAACAAGCTGTTTTGCAAAGGATTATACCATTTCACGTTCCCACTAACGGTGTGCGAACGTTCCAGTCCTTCCCTGTCCTCTCCAACGCCATTCTACTAGGTGTGTGGGGATGTCTCCCTGTGGTTTTCATTTATTTTCATTTCCCTAATGACTAATGACATTGAGCATGTTCTCATGTGCTTATTGGCCATCTGTGTATCTTCTTTGGTGAAATATGTGGTCAAATCTTTTGTCCATCTGAAAAAAATTTGTTCCTCTTTGTATCAAGTCGCAAGAGCACTTTACAGAGTTTGTTGTGGGTGACACGTGGCTGCTCCTCACCTCTTCACACCCGTCTCTCACTCAGGGTGTAAACTTGGTGCACTGAGTCTTTCCAAGCTAACTTTTGAAATTCAAAATCCTAGGTTCTTGCTGATCAAAGGCTTTGATTTTGAAACTCCACAGCTCTTTGTTCTTCTACTGTGTCCTATTTGCCTGTGCCCGGTCCAGCTGCCAAGATGGGGAAGAGTTACTGGGGGATGGGCAGTAGGATAACCACACAGTGCGGTCACTGCTCTACCAAAATACAACCTCGCTGCAATCGTGGCTACCTGTCGGAGAGCCATGGGCCAGGCCCTATGCTCAGGTCTCTGCCTTCACTCCCTGTGCTGGCAGATCCCCCAGCTAGTCCCTGAAGGAGGTGCCGTATGTGTGTTTCACAGATTAAAGGAACACCGAGTTTCAGACAAGTGTGTTAAGTTGCCCTCCCTGCTGCTAAATGACAGAGCTGGGGCTCGGTTCATCTTTCAACCTTAGCGATTGTACTGGATGGCAGTATTTTCCACCGCCAATTAGGACTCATGATTGAGCACTGAATCAATTCACAGGGCTGCACACTTTTTATTGTTGATATGGGATATTGAGGAACAGAGTAGTAAATATCACAGTGTGTCGTGTGTAGTAAGGTTAAATATTTTTGTGTACATCTTTGTTTCCATTATGTGTATGCAAATGTGCCTCCTGGTTGCAATATGAAATACATCACAGTCACAAGTTTGAAAAACACCAATGTCTATGGTGTTTTATGGGCTGGGGCCTCAAAACAGGTTTGGTCACAATTCTATCCACCACCAGGTGTACTTCCCTTCCTGCTCAAATGGACGATAGACGTGGTATTTATGTGCCACTGTTAGGTCAACAATTCACTCATTCACTCATTCATTCATTCAACAAATATGTGTTTTGCATCTACTGTGCAGCAGGCACTCTGCCAGGTTTGGCTTGACTCAGAGAAAACATTTTTGGGATCCCCTTTCATCCCACTCACCCTCTTTGGGAGTGGGTCCTGTGGCTGCTGCCCACCAGGCACTCTGAGGAGGGAACAGTCCGCATCTTCAAGATTGCTGGTTCCCAATGACTTCTAGGCTAGAGCAGGCTCCTGAGTTCTGGCCCAGCTCTGTTTGTTTGGTAAATCTAAGTGGGGCTCTGTGACAGATTTAGCAACTAAAAATACAGGATGGCCAGTTAAATTTGAATTTCAGATCAACAACCAAGGCATGGAATATTTGGGACATACTCATACCAAAAAAAAGTATTTCTTGTTTATCTGAAATTGAAACTCACTGAATGTCCTGTATTTCATCTGGTAACCCTACACCTGGGCATCGGGTGTCCTAGCAGCTCCAGAGTCCCCCCACAACTGGGGACAGACAGGGCAGGCTGCCCCTGGGGCTTTAGGTGGCTGACCGGGGCTGAGGCAGGGACTTCTGGCTGGAGGCACAGGTAACCTGCCTGCCTGAGGATCTGGTAAAGGAACCAGCACCCACTCCCTGGCACAGGCTCAGGAGCAGATTGATGGGCACAGCTTCCCAGGGAAGCCCCACCCGCTTCACCCCCTTCCTTTGTCCTAGAGAGCTTTGGGACAGAAGGGCCGTGGGCCACCAGGCCTCCCCAGAAAGCTTTCAGGGGGCTGCCAGCCTACTCCAGGCTGTGGGGAGTCTCGAATGGAACTGACCTTGGCTCTAGTATCGTTTCAGGCTGGCTGCAGAGGTGACCGGGGTCAGGGGAGTAGTGATAAACCTCTGCAGGTGGAAGAGTGCCTGGGAGCCCACCCTGTCACTGCTGCACCAGCAGCCTGGCTGTGGCGGTCCCTGGGATTTGCAGCAGGCCTTGAGGCTGGGATTCTCAGAGCTGCTTCAGCTGCCAACAGCCCCTCCTCGCCTGCTCTAGGGGCTTGGGCCAAGGAAGCAGGCAGGGGAGGGCTTTGGCTGCTGGGAGAGGAGCAGGATGAAGGCCCAGTCTGGTGACCAGGGCAGACAGATGTCCACTAGCAGCAGAGCACTGAGACCCAGCAGCGGGGCCTGGCTGGGGCCCCGCACTTGTCAAGACCCTTGTCCAGCCTGCTTCCGCCTAGGCCTCCTCTCAAGGGGGAGAAGTCTGGGGGCCACAAAAGCCCTCCAGCTTCCCGTACACTCAGACACAACTGTTTTCTAGGAACCTTATTTTTAATGTTTTAAATTGTGGCAAAATGCACATAAAATAAAATTCACCATCTTAACCGTTTTTAAGCGTACAGCTCAGTAGTGTTAAACACATTCACGTTGTTGTGCAACCAATCTCCAGAACTCTTTTTGTCTTGCAAAACTGAGACTTTGTCCCCATTAAACAATGACTCCCCGCTCTCTCTTCTTCCTCCCCCTCCTCCCAGCCCCTGGCAACCCCTATTCTGCCTCTGTCTCTATGACCGTGACCACTCTAAGTAGCTCATGTAAGTGGAATCACACAGTATTTGTCCTTTTGTGACTGGCTTATTTCACTAAGCATAATGTCCTCAAGGGGCATCCACGATGTGGCACGTGTCAGAATTTCCTTCCATTTTAAGGCTGCCTAATATTCCACTGTATGGACAGACCACATCTTGCTTTCCCATTCATCCATTAATGGACACTTGGGTTCCTTCCACCTTTTGGTCACTTCAAATAATGCTGCTACGAAGGCTGTGGGAGCTTTCATTTTGGAGTATTTTCAAACTCATAAAAAAGTTGCAAGAACAGTTCAAAGAATGCCCATGTATCTTTTACCCAGATTTGCCATTTTTAAAAAATAAAATTTTATTTTGGAATCATTTTCAATTTGCTGAAAATGCAGAGAAAGTGCAATTCCCACGTGGCTTTTCTTGGCTTTCCCTGACGTTGACATCTTACCAAACCGTGCTACAAACATTTGTCAGAGACACTGACGTTGGCAACACATTGTTAACTAACTACAGACTTTATTCGAATCTCACACGTTTCTCCACTGATGTCCTGTCTGGGCTGTGGGACCCACGTCGCAGTCAGTCAGACACCACCTGGAACGGTAAGAGACGACGTAAACCAGCAGAGACTGAGATGCCATTAAACAGCAAGTTGAAGGTGAAATCTCTCCAGCACGCCAGGAGATGGATGTGGGTTCTAAGGAGAACCAGAGATTAGAAAGGAAGGTGCTGTCTTTGCCTGTCTGCAGGAAAACATGTGAGCACCTCGACCAGCTAAGGAGAAGACCTGGCCCAGGCAGATCGAGGGGCACCAGTGGACCCCCCAGCTAGCGGAGGGAAGGGTGCATGGTCGAGGGTTCCGGTGGGGAGCTGTGCTCAGCAGCCTCCTGCAGGCTGGAGGAGAAGAGGACAGGCACGTGGATGTAGGCCTGGGATGGGCAGGAAGCTCAAGCTCGGGTGCCTCTGACATGCTGTAAGGTCCCAGACGGCGAAGCGAGGGAATGCCCCAGGCTGCTCATCCAGGTCACAGGGCTGCCCGGAAAGCCCAGTCCCCAGCCTCGGGGGCAGCAGGAGCCAGCACCCCTCCAGCCTGTCCAGCCTCTTGGCTCCCAGGCAGCTCATGGGGCATCAGCAGCAGGGAAGGCGGGTCCCCAGCCTGGCGCTCGGAGGCTTATGTGATTCCGTTATTCTTCCTCGCCTCGCCTCTTCGTGTCGTCTTGTTTCCTTTCCAGCTTCCAGAGGGCACCTCCATCCTGTGATCTCAGAGCTTCTGCCTGCAGGTAACTCGGGGCTGCTTCTCCTGCCGCCTTGCTCGGAAGGACCCACCCTGGGTTTAATGCTCTGCGGTTGCCAGCTTGAAATTCTTAATAATTTTTGCACAGGGGCCCTGCATTTTCATTTGCAGTGGGCTCTGCAAACATGTAGCTGGTCCAGCTCCCACAGGGCCTTCAGGGGACCCTCCTGTCTCCTTTCTCCAGGACCTTTCAGCCTCTCTTCCTGCTTCTCTCTGTGTCTATCAATTCCATTTCCCAAGAGGGAGAATCTGGCCTGGCTCCTCCGGGCTTGGGCAGAACTTTTCCCTCTTCTAAGGATATTGGCCAGCCCAGGGATGATGGACTGCGATGCGTCAGAACCTCAGCCCTGATCCGGCTGCAGCGGAGGTGAGAAGGCGGGTCATGAGGGATCAAACCTGACTATGCGGAGCCGCCCCGCCAGCAGGGCTGTGTGTGTGGCAGGGGGCAGGCTAGGAAGCCTGGAGGTGGGTTCCCTGAGAAAGGTGCCAGGTGTGTCAGCCACAGGGAAGACTGACTTAGTACAGTAGTCCCCTCTTATCCACGGGATGTGTTCCAAGACCCCCAGTGGACGCCTGAAACCACAGATAGTTCTGAACCCTATATACCGTATACTATGTTTTTCCTGTACATGCATACCTATGATAAAGTTTAATTTATACATTAGGCACAGTAAGAGATTAATAACCATAACAACAATAAAATAGAACAATTAAGACAATATTCTGTAATGAAAGTTATGGGAATGTAGTGTCTCTCTCTCTCTCTCTCTTTCAAAATACTGTAGTATTTTCAGACCGTGGATGACAGTGCGTCACTGAAGCCGTGGAAAGCGAAACCACGGATAAGGGGGGCCACTGTACAGCGACCGGGCTGGAGTGAAGTCAGGACTTTTACCTCCTTGCTCTGGGTTGATACAGCCTACTGGAGGCCTTCCTACTCAAACTTCTTTCTGATGGGCCCCCCTACAGCTTCTACCCGCCTTCAAATTCCACCCCATGGGGGAGGGTGGGCAGGCAGTGAGAAACTGGTAAAGGGCCACCACGAATGATTACATTGTGCAATGCTGAATATAGTAATTATCCTGATTTGAACATCACGTATCGCTCACAGGTACTGATGTTCACTGCTGTACCCCACAGATACGTACAATCATTTACATTTCAATTGAAAAATAAAAAATAAATAAATTCATTCATTCACCCCGTGGAACATTCAAGGACATTCTAAAACAAGCCTTCCTCTGACATGACAGGTCTTCAGGTAGAAGAATGCTACCGCATCTGCTGTTAATCCTATTTTCTCCAGAGTAATGGCCCTGATTTCTCTAAACTTTTCCTCAAATGCCTTGACGGCTGCACCTGTCTCTGCCCTGACTTCTCGCCAGTTTGACCATGAACCATGGAAAATGGGTTCCCAGCCATGTGGGTGGGGTGCACGGGAACAGGTCGTCTCACACGCTGCCGGTGGGAGCATAATTGGTACAACCTCTGGGGCTCCATGGCCATATCTATGAAAATGCACATACCCTTGGACCTTGTTAATCTACTGGGAATTTATCCCACAGCTGTCCTACGTTAGGGAAAATCATCCAAAAGTGGGAAACAGGCAAAATGATGGCTGCTTGTCCTCTTAGTGTCCTGCTGGGGCATTGTCTGCCAGACCCACCAAGGATCATCTAATTCTCTATTACTATTGATTAGGGTATATTACGATTCTGAAGGGCAGATGTCAGTTTATGGAAAACTATTAGTCATGCAAATGATTCTCCTCTAATAACAATTCAAAGAAGTTTTGCCTAGGAGAGATGCAACAGATTTCTGTCCTGTAGAAAAGCTAAGCCCAGAGGTTACAGTTTTATTGCTCCAGAGGACCTTAGCCAATTTCGTACCTAACACACAGCTGTCTTATTCCAGATTTTTTTCAGCGCCTACATGTACTCACTCTCTCATATTCTCTTTGAGCCAGCTTTACATTCCTGCTGGTTCCTTCATTAATAAATTCAATAAGTCTTCAACACAGAATCACTTTATGTTGGTGTTAAGAATTATGCTTTTTGCTCTTTGAAAATTAAACGTTGACACATAGCACATGTACATACAAGTACATTTGTGGCACTGTTACTTGTAAGAGAAAATTACTGGAAAATAACATTGATCAGTAAGGAACTGCTTAATTAATTTGGTGCATAGACACCATGCATGGTGTGCAGCTTTTACAAAGCGTGAGGGGACCATGCCTGTGTTTATATGGAACAACCTACGAGATTTACTGTTAAATTAAAAAAAAAAACAAGGCTCAGGTCAAATATATTATGTCACCATTTGGGTAAAAAAAGTGAACACTCTCTCTGTCTTTCAGTATGTATACACTGTCTTAGTCTGTTCATGCTGCTATAATAAAAAATGCCATTGACTGGGTGGCTTATAAACAATAGAAATTTATTTCTCACAGTTCTGGAGGCTGGGGAGTCCAAGATCGAGGTGTAGGCAGATTTGGTGTCTGGTGAGGGCTTGCTTACAGGTTCATAGATGACTGTCATTTTGCTGTGTCATCACATGGCAGAGGGTCTATGGAAGTCTCTGGGGCCTCTTTTTTAAGGATATTAAACCCATTCATAAGGGCTCCACCCTCCTGACCTAATCATCTACCAAAGGCCCCATCTCCTAATACCATCACATTAGGGGGTTAGGATTTAAACATATGAATTTAGGGGGGCACAAACATTCAAACTATAACACACACACACACACACACACGTATGCACACTCACCCATGCACACAAACATGCACACACACATATGCACACACACATACATTCTCCTAAGTGCATCTCTGGGAGTCTACATAAGACACCGGTAACTGTATCTGCCTCTGGAGAGGAGAACGGGTAACCAGGAAAAGGGGTGGTAGGGAGATGCCCTTTTCACTGCATAACCTTTGTACTCTTTAAATTTTGTGTCATTTGCATGAATTACCTATTCCAACAAATTAATAAAATTTAAATAGACAATTAGGGACAGAACAGAACACAGTATTCTGGATGTAACAGAACAGTGCTTGAGACCACAGCCCCTGGGATCTGAACTTTTCTAAATGTGGACAATGTCTATAATGGCTCTTTTTTTTCTGACAGGTTTATTGAAATATAATTAAACACAGTAAAATTCACACTTTTTACACGTACTGTTCTATGAGTTCTGAAAAGCATATGGAGCCACGTAACCACTACCACAACCAAGATACACAGTGCTCCGTCACTACAGAATGTTTCCTGGCACACTTTGTACTAAATCCCTGCCCCACCCACATCCTCAAGCCCTGGCAACCTCTAAACTAATTTCTGTCCCTATAGATTTGCATTTTTCACAATGCGATGTACATGTGATCAGAGAGTGTAGAGCTGTCTGTTTCTGGCTTCTCTCACGTAGCATAACGCTTTTGCAATTCATCTGTGTCGTTGCATGTAACAGTTGTTCATTCTTTTTTATTACTGAGTAGTATTCCATTGTACCAATGTACCACAGTCTGCGAATCCATTCACTAATTGATAGGCATTTGAGTTGTTCCCAGTTTTTGGTGATATGAACAAAAGCTGCTACAAACATTCTCATACAGGTCTCTGTGTGAACACAGGTTTTCATTTCTCCTGGATAAACACGTAGGGCTGGGATTGCTGGGTTCCAGCTAGACTGTTTCCCATTGCAGCTGTACCATTTTGCATTCTCATCAGCAGTGCAGGAAAGTTGCTCTTGCTCTGCATCCTCCCCCAAACTTGGTATTGTCAGTTTTTAAATATTTAGCCATTCTACTAAGTGTGTCATGATATCTCTTTGTGGTTTTAACTTGAATTTCTGTGATAACTTATGAGGTTGGGCACGTGTTCATGTGCTTATCGGCCACCTGTCTTAGTCCATCTGATGCTGCTATAACAGAATACCTGAGACTGGGTAATTTTTTAAAAATAGAGATTTATTTCTTACAGTTCTGGAGACTGGGAAGTCCAAAGTCAAGGGGCCTACATCTGGTGAGGGCCTTCCTGCTGAGTCATCCAATGGTGGAAGACGGAAGGACAAGAGAGGACATGAGGTGGGGGGATCAGGCCAAAGTCATCCTTTTATCAGGAACCCACCCCTGCAATAATGCCATTAATCCCTTCATGAGGGCACAGCCTTCATGACCTAATCACCTCTTAACAGTCCCACCTCTCAACACTGTTGCATTGGGGATTAAGTTTCCAACACCTGAACTTTAGAGGACACATTCAAATCATAACACCATCTGCATCTGTCCTTAGGTGAAGTGTCTGTTCAGATCTTTTACCCATTTTTTATTGCCCAATTTTTTTTCTTATTATTGACTTATGAGAATTCTTTATATTTTCTGGATACAAGTTCTTTATCAGATACATAATATACTTCAGAAATATTTTATCCCAATCTGTATCATGACTTTTCATTCTCTTAACATAAGTTTTCTAAACAATTTTTTTTTATTTTGATGAAATCCAATTGTTTTCTTTTATTGTTCATGCTTTTTATATCTTATCTAAGAAATATTTGCCTAACCTAAGGCCACATAGGTGGCCTAGATTTTCTCCTAGAAATTTTATAGTTTTAGGTTTTCCATGTAGGTCTATGATGTATCTTGAGTTAATTTTTATATATGGCATAAGATATGGGTCTGGGCTCAATTTTTTTTGCATATTGATGTTCAATTATACAAACTTTTTTCTTTTCTTTTTTTTTTTGGTGGCTGGCCAGTAAGGGGATTTGAACCCTTATCAGCCTGTTACCAGCCTGTTATCAGCACCACACTCTAACCAAGTGAGCTAACTGGCCGGTCTTCATTTGTTGATATAATGACTTTTATTTCTTTTTCTCTTGCTACTACATTACTTATCGGGTCTTGCCTGTGGTCAGGAAGATCATTAAGTCATTAACTCATTCAACACCTGTGTATTGATACGTATTAGCAGACTCAGTGCTGGTGATCTGAAGATGAATACGACCAGGCTCCTGCCTCCGAGGATGTAATGTTCTAAAGGAGATGACCATAGCAGGGGGAGGCTCAGCCCAGGGAATCTGCACTGGCCATGCCCGCAGCTCTGCACGCTCATGTGTGCCACCCCAGGGAGCAAGATGCAGATGCAACCAGAGGCCACCTGGGCCCACCTGGGCCAGCTCTTCCTTTGCTCTGAAGGTTTGTTACGCATGTTCCCATCTTCTGTTGAGTGAAGGAGATGGAAGCTAGCATGCAAGCAGCTTATAGGGAATGCTCTAGAATCAACAGCCAGGGAAGAAAAAGGAAGGAAGCAGAATTGGGCAGAAAGAGAAGCCGAGCTGCAGTGTAGTCTCCACAGAGGCTGCAGCCAACCCTGCAGGAGTTCTGAAAATCAGATGACCTTCCAGCGGTGCCCAAGTTGGGGGGAGAGGGCCAGGCTTCTGTGCCCTATGTTGACCGGTCAGCCCAGTCCGAGCAGAGCCAACAGCAGCAGCAAAGGGCTAATAATGTCCAAGAGTTTGAGGGAGAAGCTCAGAAGAACCACCAGCCTCTTCACAAGAGGATTCTCCTATTTGAGTTCAAGATCAGTCTGTGGACTCCAAGCAACTGGCAGGAAGCACTTGCCTCCTAGCAAAGCTGAAACCATGAATGTTTTCTCATTTCTGTGCTTTATTTCTCTGCTCTTCCTCCAGGTGATGTGGCTGGCAAGACCTGTGCAGGGACACTGTGTATCTTAGGCTAAATTTTGTGGATGGATAATATCTGTTTCATGCTCATACATTATCTTGAAAACCTTCCCTCTCAAAAACACCTAAAACTGCTGATAAAATACTTTAAACACTCTTTGACATACATAGATGAACTCACAAGAAGGTAGAAGTCTGTGGAAGCCCTACATGAAGCAGAAGCACAAGTCCAGGACAGGAGCAAATGCCAAAGCTGGAAGCTGCCCCTACAAGTGGTATTTATGATCCCTTGACCTGGCATCTGGGCTTCAATGGCCACATGGGAGCTAACAGATAAGGCCTTAAGTCCAAGTGAGATAGGAGGTGCTCAGTTTCCAAGGGGTTGGGTTTCAGGACACTCCTCCGAGTTTCAGGCCACTCCCTCCAGGTCTCAAACATTCCCCTAGGACTCAAGCTTCCCCTCTGAGTCTTAAGCTATGGTGGCCTGTAGCACCTATTTTCAGTACAAGCACATGGAGATTGACACCACGGGGGGCGGGGGGGCACAGACTCATATAATCTCAGTGGCCGAGCATGCTCAGTAAAAAGGAGTTTATCCCTTGAATGACCTTCCACGGGAGGTGCTAAAGAGCACCAAATCTATTTGGATATATTTGGTGCATGTGGTGGAATTTAACCAATGAGCATGCTCTAAAAGAAACCAACTGAGCGTGTACAAGACTAGGTTACATAACTGGGAACCACCCTCTTTGTTGAATATTCATTAGATTGCATGAATACATATAGATAGCAAAACTATAAAAGCTGAGTCCTGGTAGAAGGTGGGGCTATTGCTCACTCTACTAGAGCCAGCCCACACTTCACCTGAGGTGTATTTCTCTTTTTGTATCAACCTTACCTTTAGCAGGCTGCTGTTCACTCTAGAGCCAGCCTGCACTATCTGTGAATGTGTATTTTTCACTTTTATATTAAACTAGGTGTGGGCCTTGCTCAGTCTCTGGAGCTAGGCCACACTCTCTCTGTGGAATCCGTATCTCTTATGCATTACATTAAACCTGTTCTCACTTTCTGCTGCGACTCTGCTCTTCAATTCTTTCCTGTGGTGAAGTCATGAACCTGGTAAGAGGATGGGGTGGGTTGAAGCCAGCTATTGGGCCTCCCCAGACCCTCTCCTCCAGTATCACAAGTAAGTTGGAGAGTTGTAATGGAGACCCCTAAACAGAGTGGGCACCCCAAAGGGCTATACTCTGTAGAACTGTGGATGTGTGGATAGATAGACGATAGAAAAGTCGATCAATAGATCCACCCTGAAAAGAGAGAACTCAAAGATATTCAGAATTTGTAATCCCAGGCAGTTCCTCCCATATGTTTGGGGCTCAAATTAATACTCCCTGCATGATCCAGGGAATCATCAGCTGAGAAATGTATTTAATAAGGTCCTGTGTTAAATAATACACAAGGATGCAATCAGAAAAAAAATCAGACTGTGGGTAAATCTACAGGAAAAATAAAACAAAACAAACAAAACCCCCCAAACCAAAACCTGTTTCTTCAACACATTAATTGCAAATATAAAAAGGAGAGTGAATACACAGACTATAAGAGACTTAAAATAGTATCGCCTAATCACGATGTGTAAGTCTTATTTGGATCCTGATTTTTTAAAAATACTATAAAACACATACATTTATAACAGTTGTACATAAGTACATTTACGACATGTTTAAGGCCATTGGGAATCTGAACACTCACTCGGTGTCTGGTAATTGTGGTTGATGTGGAAATGTGCTGTCTAGGTGCCCTTCAAGGAAGGACTTGTTGCTTAGCAGCTAGGGGTGCCTCCAGCTGTCTGTCCTTTCAGGGTCAGGCTCAGCCACAGAGAGCCACTTTGGCTGAGGTCACGACCTTTCTAAAATAGCCAGCATCCAGTGACTGAGCAAGGCAGGTGTGTGAAGGGCCTCAAGCAGGACACTCTAGTGGGCTGTCCTCACACCAGAGCTCCCCTTGAGGTTGACAGAGGCTTTGTCACACCTGAATCAGAGCTGAACTCTTTCCTCTGCCCACTCCTGCCTCCGTTCCCTTCCTTTCACAGGCTTTGATCCCTAATAGGCATCTTGCTCCCTAAGCTCCAGTTTAATGTCTACTTTAAGAGCACCCACCTGCAACAGTGTGAAAAAATTATTGTCACCCTTTTAGGTGTGATTCTGATATTGCAGATTAAAAAGGAGTCTTTCTCTTTTACTAATGCATACTAAAATATTTATAAATAAAATGAAAATGTAAAAGTCATATAGTTGGCAACACCCACAGGTACCTGGCAAAAGTAAACTAAATTTTAAAACCCACGAAATACACAAGGAAACATGACACTATAATGTGTCACACACACACACACAAAAGGAGAATTAGGTCCCAAAAGACTTCATGTATCGGAATTACCACAAAGTAAATATGAATATTTTAAATAAATAATTGGGGAGAGAATAAAAATGTGGTAAGGAACAAAAGACTAACAAAAACAATGAGGGAGATTTGAAAAACAACCATCCAGAACTTCTAAAAATAAACAATCTAATATAATATATAATATTAAAATAAATAATATGATATATAACTATGAAATTACAAACTCTGTGATTATTTTTAATAAAATTATTTTTTAAATAAATGGAGAAAATATACAAGGGAAAAAAAATCAATGAATGGGTTAGAATAAGAGAAAATTAGAAAAATAGATCTGAGGAAACTACCCATAGTATAGCACAGAGTCAAAGATACAGAAAATATGAAACAGAAGTCCAGATACATGGAGGATAAAGTAAGGAGGCCAAACATATGACTAACTGGTATTCCTGAATAATTGACAAAGCAGATTCAATAAAGACCATGGGGAGAGGCAATATTCTAAGAAATAATGGCAAAGAATTCTCCAAAATTGTTGAAAACTATAAATTGTCAGCTGACAGAATCATAAATTTCAAGCTGGGTAAATAAGAAGAAATCCACACCTACATACACTGTAGTGGAACTACAGAACCCAAAAGACAATGTCGAGATGTCTAAAGATGGTAGAGAGAGGTGCCACTTACGCTGGTCGCTGTCTTCTCAACAGCGACAACAGAAGCCAAAAGACAGTGCAATAATATTTTCAAAATGCCAAGAGAAAAGAACTCCAATTATATACCCAGCAAAATGGTTAAAAATGAGGGTAACATAAAGCTATTTTCAGGTAAAAACTAAGAGAGCTTACCTACTACCACAAATCCTCATTAACATTCCAAAGCTTGTACTCCAGCAAGGAAAAAAAGGATCCCAGAAGGAAGCTCACAATGTCAGAAGAAATGGTAAGCTAAGAAATGGGTAGATACGTGGATACAGCTAAACAAACAGCCATTTATAAAACATAATGATGTCTATTTTGCAGGATTAACAAAAAGTGGAAATAAGATTTAACAGTGTGGGATTGGTACAGGGGATGTCCTGTTGACTCTAGAAATTTGGGGAAGTTGTACATGTGAGATATTTGCAATTGGTTTTTCATGGAAACCAATTCTGGTCCTGGTGAAAGGCAGCAGCCCAGACTGTACTGGCTGAAGAAGTGATGGAGTTTGGGTGTGTTGTCCCCTCCAAAACTTGTGGAAATTTGATCCCCAATGTGGCAGTGTTGGAAATTGATTGAGTCATGGGGGCGGATCCCTCATGAATGGATTAGTGCTCTCCCTGGGGGAGGGGGGATTCATGAGTGAGTTCTCGCTCTATTAGTTCCCATGAGAGCTGGTTGTTTAATAGACCCTGGCACCTTCTCTCTCTCTCTTGCTTCCTCTCACCATGTGATCTGCTTGTACCTGCCAGCTGCCTGCCACTTTCCACCATGATTAGAAGCAGCCTGAGGCCAGATGCAGCTGTCCCAGAGTCACAAGCCACGTAAACCTCTTTTCCTTATAAATTACCCAGTCTCGGGTATTTCTGTTATAGCAACACAAAATGGACTAAAACATGAAAGAACACAGATATTTGGAACCTATTGCTTTGGAAATCTACTTTCCATTAGGAGAGGACAATTTTGTTTGGCCTGTAATCCTTGGTGGAAACTTGGCAAGGGAAAGGCATTCATATCCACAGTTTGGACATTGGTTTACCTGGGCTCTCTGGTCACATGCCGTACACTGTAAATCCCTCTCTAGGGATCTACACTGCTGTCCACTGTAGCTGGACATAATTTGAGATGGAAATAACATCAGGGAGTTATTTCATGTTTTGTCCTGTCACTGATTGCAGAAGTTTCTGGGGGCAATATCAGAAGGATTTCAAAGGGTCTTCTCATGGGTCTCAATGAGACACACAGGTATAATGACCATCATCGGGGAAATGGTCAGACAGAAGTAGAAGGAGAACTTTCTTAATACCTGGTTATCCTCCACCCTGGAGGAAATGGCTATAGCTTGGGGCAACCATATGTTTGGCTGTTAAGCCCAATGGAATGAAAACAATGTACGGTGGAGAGAGATCTCCATATCCCACCCTTGACCTCTTGGTCAGTGTTCAGGACTGCTGTGAACTGAATTGTGTTCCTCCAAAATCCAAATGTTGAAGTCCTAACACCCACCCCCTTGTGACTGTATCTGGAGATACAGTCTTTAAGAGGTAATTAAGGTTAAATGAGGGCATAAGGGTAGGGCCCTCATAGGACTGTGGCTTTACAAGAAGAGGACGTTCTCTCTCTCCCTTTCTCTGCCCCCCACCCTCTCTGCTGCCATTTGAGGACACAGCAAGAAGGCGGCGATCTTCAAGCCAGGAAGAGATCCCTCACCTGAACCCAACCATGCTGGAACCCTGATCTCTGACTCTCAGCCTCCAGAATAGGGAGAAGATCAATTTCTTTGGTTGAAGCCACCGGTCTATAGTATTTTGTTACGGCAGCCTGAGCGGACTAATACAAAGACAGTGGCGGACCACATTTACTATTTGGCAGAGAGATGGGATTAAGATCATGCACTCTGCAAGGCTCTGTTCCCTTCCCGGTGGCCCTCATGCAGCAGGCTGGGCAAGCTGAAATTGGGCTCTCGCAGGGCAGCCACCTTGCTCTTTCCCTTCCTTAAAAGCATGCCTAAATGCAGCCCTTATCACAGCGGGACGCTCTGCCAGGGAGCTAGACAGAGGGTGGCAGCACCCCAAGGTCTGTGTTTGTTTGTTTTGATTTCGTTTGCTTTTATTTCAGATTTTTTTTATTTTATGAAGATATATGCCCATGGTAACAATCAAAAGGTACAGAGATCTTGTAATGAAAATCAGCAGTCTCCTGTCTTGTCCTTCCCTCCTCCTCAGGTTGGCCCCTGGAGGTGTCCTCTTTTAACCACTTCTTATTTATTTTTCCTCATAGTTATCTCCATAACTCTAGATAATGTACAGATATTTATTATTTTTTGATATTTCAAATTTGGTCAAAAGCCACTGGTTTCCCTCTGTGTGTCACCTCTTTCTTCCTCCTCTGGCTCTCTAGGTTTGAAAGGTGGTGGTGGTTGTTATTTTGGTTTGACTTAAGACAAAATTATAACAAATTTAGTTTAAAGATCTTAATTGGTTTTATTTGAGATTATAGAATCAGGCAACCTCTCATTCTATAAAATAGAATAAAACAAAATAGAACGAGTGTTCCCATAAGCTGGGCAGAGGAGGTTGGTTTTAGATACAGAGAAGGACAGAAGAAAGCAGAAACAAAGAGCAAAAAGTGAATTGATTGTTTCAAAGTTACTTTCCTTGTAAATATTAAAGCAGAGGGAACTCTCTTATCATGCCAGCTAAAATGGGCCTGTGTGGGGGGATTTGGCTATTATCTCTCATTCTTCTGATTTCTTGGGAGGTCAGATAAACAACTTAATTTATGCTTGGTGACATAGACTTTAGCATGAGTGATTCCATTTTGGTTTGATCTGTTGGGCCCAGGGCAGGAGCTCAGTTCAAGGCCATGGTCTCCTATCACTTTTATTTAACAGGATGTTTTGGGTACCTGTTAACTCTAATACACAGACCTCTATTTCATGTTGCATCAACATTTGACAGTATTTCTTTGTAACACAGATATATGCACACCCTTCTCCCAGCAATCTTTTCCACTTCTCTTGACAAACATATTTTCATTGTCACAGTTCTTAGCATTTATAGTCTGTCCCTGAACTTCAACCAAGTCTTCTCTGCTTTATCCAAAGATTGATTCTAAAATGAGTATGGTGGGGGTTGGTGCCTCGGGTGCACCCTCCAAAATTCCCAAGGGTCACATCCCAGTGTCCTTGGGAAGGCCCAGGGTAGGGTCCTCTTGAGCCCTGAGCTCAGGCTTTGGGGCTTGGCTGCCCCTGAGATCATGCCAGCTGCGGTGGGGGTGGGAGTCCTGTATTTATATTTTTGTGCCCATGCAAATATTTTTTGCTGTTGGACCAAGTAATACTCTAAAAATTTACACTTTGGGTCCAATGTCTAACAACCCTGGATCAATCATAGGAGACTATTTTTGACATCAAAGACAAATAGTTTCTGTTTCCTTACATTGAATTAATAGCTTAAAATCATGCCACGTTTAATCTCTTTTGAGTCTGGGTTATAATTTTCCTATATAATTGTTTATTTTTCCTGGAGTTTCTAATTGCCTTTTGTTTGTTTGTTTGTTTTTTGCACCACATACTTTCATTATGTCTCCATACTATAGATTCTACAGAATACCTATTCCCCCAGGAAACCTCCTTCTCACAATCTGTACTCCTGTTGCTCCAATTTTGACTGATTGGTCTCTAGGCCTAGAGTGAACAATCATCCCAGTTTTCCCAGGACCAAGGGACTTCCCAGTAGACGAGTCTTTCAGTACTGAAAATGAAAGGTCCCAGGCCAACCGAGTTGAGTTGGTCACCCTACCGAGGCCTAAGATAAAACTTAGAACTTGAACCCTTGGAACTTCACTTGACTCCTCTTCTAGGTTGGATTCAGTTTCCTGGATATTCCTCTTTTTTCTCTTATTCCCTGATTTCTCTGGAGAACAACATCAAGCAACATTTTAGGAAAGGCTGTGTTTGTATACATACATCAAATCATGTTGTACACCTTAAATATATACAATTTTAATTGATCGGTTGTATCTCAATTAAGCTGGGAAATCTTGAAAGGTGTGTTAAAGATGAACTGTCCTTACGAGTTTGAAATGTCTCCATTTCTGCCCTGAGGTCTATGAATTGATGTATAGTTTAGCAACATATAGAAGTCCAGGCTGAAAATAATTTGCCCTTGTAACGTGAAGGCGTGTTCCATTTCCCTCTAGCACCCAGTCGTCCTGATAGGCAGTGTGGTCCCCATCTGTTCTCCTTTCTCTACGGAGCTTGCTTCTCTTTCCTCCTATATTTCCCACCTTTGTTTCCTTTACCTCTGCATTTTGAGATCATTTATTTTCACATCCTACTATTGAACTTTTAATTTCAACAAGCATCTTTGTTAATCTCAATTTGTTGTTCTCTGATTGTTTTCCCCCAACAAAACTGAGTTCTTGTTTTACAGATGTATCTTCTCCAATCTCTGCATATATTCACTAGAGGGTTTAAATACTACCTTCTGTTCCACCCATCATTTCTGCTTCCTCTGGGCCGGGATTTTTGTTGTTTTCCTGACTTTTCTCCTTCTTGCTGGAGGTCCCACTCAAATGCCTGGGGATCCTTTATGGCTCATTCATGTATACAGAGAAGGATGGCGTGGCAGGTTGGCATTTCTTCTGCTATTGTGTAAATCAGCCACAGGGTGCTAGAGCCTTCAGGAATCAGCAAATTCCATGACAAGCAGCAGGGGAGATGTTCCCACAGGCCCAGGCCCCAGCTTCCTGAATCCCCATCCACGCTTGTGTTACAGGAAAATTGCTAACAGCAGGCTTCCTCCAAGAGCCTCACTTCCCCATAGGGGGTGGCCCTGGGAGCCATCTGACCAATCCTGGGCAGCTGTGGGGCTGCATCCTGCTCCATCCTCTCTTCCATGTTATTAATGGGCTGGAATTAGAACCTCCCAGGGGCCACCTCCCGCTCTGACAGCTGTAGCAGGAAAATGAGACCTCCTTCACAGGTGAGTACCTGGTGGGACCCTGGTACCTGAGCCTAAGGCAGAGCTGTTCGCCATCATTCCCTCACCTGGGCCGCAGGTAACATCACATGATGAGTATTTGGAGTAACAGCTACTGCGTATTGAAGGTCTACCCTGTGCTCTGATTCTCCAGCAACCCTTTCGGGTAGGGACTATCATTCCCATTCTTCTGATGAGGACACTGAGGCTCAGAGGTTAAGGAACTTGCCCAAGACCACCCAGCTGGTAAGTGGCAGAGCCAGACTTTAGCCTGGCTCTGAGAGGTGCTCATGCCAGGGTGCCCTATAAACAGTGACAGGACTCCCACCCCCACCACAGCTGGCATGATCTAAGGGGCAGCCAAGCCCCAAAGCCTGAGCTCAGGGCTCAAGAGGACCCTACCCTGGGCCTTCCCAAGGACACTGGGTTGTGGCCCTTGGGAATTTTGGAGGGTGAACCTTGGGCATCCCCCACCATACTCATTGTCTGGGAGAAACAACCTCAGTTGTTGGTCAAGATTCTGGATTAATCCTCCCTCACCTGCCTGGCCCAGCTGGCTGCCCGACCAGTGCTGCTGACCCCCCAGCCAGGGACACAGCCTCTGCCTCCGGGATCGCTCCTTGCAGTGAGCAGGGCTTCATTCAGCATCTAATCACACTTGCAGCTGACACGCAGAGCAGGCCGTCTGGCAAACGCAGCTGCAGAGAAGACAGGAAAAAACCAGAGGTCCAAGGAAGAGGGAAGGTGGTGTCGATGGAAAGGAAGGAAAGGGAGTAGGATGTGGAGTCTAACTTTTAAGAGGAGTTGTCATAAAAGTTGGAGGTCAGACAGAAAACTTTGGCAAAAGCATCTCGCTCCGTGTCTCCGTCCCCTTTCCCAGTGGAAGTCTGTGCCAGAGACCAAGGGGGTGGGAGGTTTTGGTTTAGAGCTGGCACAAGGAGGGGCTGGAGCGGCCAGTAGGCTTCTGGCCAGGGAGCGGTTGCACAGAGCCATGGGCATGTGGCTGGAACCTAGAGGACCTCCTGCTACAGCCAGGCCCCTGCCAGGCTCCCACGCGCTGAGCTCAGTCACACCCCACACCCCGGGACAAGGTCTCAGAGTCTCTGCTTTATGGGCAAGTCTCCACTTTACAGGTGTTGCTTTGCGTTGCTTCTCCCCCCACGGATTTGTCACCCCACTTCCCCTGGGTGACGGAGATGCAAAGGATTACTCAAAGCCCATCTCTTTGGAGCAGTGAGAGGCCCCGAAGTGGTTAATCTCCTGGAACCCTCAAGAGAGAGGCATTCCTTCCTTGGGAAATTAACGCCAAATTGGGGTTCTCTCCCTGCATTTATTTTCCAGACCAGGAAGTTACAGGAAGAGAACAAAGGTGGGGTTATAGTTTAACGATATAGGCTGGTAATATTCAGTGAAACAAGCCAGATGACATTCCAGTTAGGTGATTAAGTGGTCCTATCAACAACAGTTTGATCTTAGCAAACATTCCTTCTTAACAGCAGTCTCTCAGTATCTTTACATAAAAATCAGTAACTAGTCTGTCTTTGAGCCAGCAACCTTGCTGTGCCACAATCCTTATCTTGCAACAGAGACTTATAGCCTGAGGGAAATTTCCTGTCCTTGCAAGGTCAATATTTGAAACTGCAAGGCTTTGGAAAACCAGGCCCTGTGAAGTACATATGCTTTATAGTATATTCCACATACAGGAGCCTTGCTTCAAGAATTTCCATTCTCACCACCAAAAGGTGGCCTCAGGCCTTAGCGATGCATCCTGCCCACTGGGGACACTCACCGGGAACCCTGTCCTCCGTCCCCACCTGGGAGGAGAGGAAGGAAGGCTCAGGGCGGGTGAGGGGGGGCCCCCAGGTGCAGCTCTTCATGCATTAAACAGGAGGGACCTTTTCCTCCACAGCTAATCACAACCTCAGGCGTAAGATGGCAACGGAAGGGCCCCGTCAGGTCATTTCCCTTGCAAATGAAGCCGCCACCGCTGCTCTTTCCTTTAATACCTCATCAACACAGCAGGCAACCCGAGCCCCGGCTCTGTGCACCCGCCCCGGGCAGCTCTTTGGCATATTTCAATTAGCTCAGAGTCCCTGGTAAACAGCTGAGGCCGGCTGCAGGCACCTCCAGTCCCTGACCCCCCCCCCCACCCCACTCCCAACAGGAATTAGTAGATTTTCAAGGCTGGTCCCCACAACTCAGCTCAGCTGGAGAGATCAGCCCTGCAAATTGGGCTGTGCCCACCACCACCAGCCTCTCAGAAGCCAAGGGGCTGAGCCTTCAGAGTGTAAGTGGGGTTGGGAAGGCCTGGCGGGAGGCAAGAAGGAAGGGCAGTGTTTGGGGAGTCCAGGGGCACACAGCACATCTTAGGGAAGACCCCAGTAGAGCCTTGGTGGAACCCTGTCAGCTTGCAGAGATCTGCCCTCAATAAACGAAGAGATGAAGAAAAACTCAATTTACTGATCCTCTGGGTACCTCAAAGTCTCCCTAAATGTAAAATAGAATAAAACTCTCTACCTGGTAGGGCTGTTGTAAGGAGTAAATGAGATGATCTGGGTATAGCTTTTGCCATGACATCTGGCACTTGGAAAGTGCTCAGAAATGTTAGCGATGATTTACATTAGCATTCTGTCAGCGCTTTCACCCAGAACCAGCATCAGGCCACGGCCACTGTGCACAGCTGTCCTCGTGCAGAATCAGCTGCGTGAACAGTGTGAATTGTACAAGTTACTTAGCCTTTCTGTGCCTCCTTGTTCTTATCTGTAAATAATGCACCTATTTTGTGGGGTTAGAGTGGGGCTGTCTGAGATAATAGAGCTCAAGCACTCTCAGAGGCAGCACAGCATGGTAAACACGCAGACTCTGATGCCAGATTTCTGCATCCAAATCCTGGCCCCACCGCACCTATCTATGTGACCTCGAGCAAACTACTTAACCTCTCTGTGCCTCGTGTTCTTCCTCTGTAGCATGAGGGATTATAATAGTTGCCATCACAACTATTGTGAGACATTGCTAAAGGATAACTTTAAAGGTAAAATCACGGCTCAATCAAATATAAAAGGAGCATGTGTCAAAGATTTTATTGAACTCATTAATTCATGAGAGAACCAGCAAGGTGTTACAACCTGTTCAAAGGAGAATTCAAAGAACATACATAGGTGAGCAGTCAGAAATGCTGAAATGAATTTACAAATGCAGTTATGTGCTGCATAATGATATTTTGGTCAAGGCTGGTGGTTCCACAAGATAATAATGGAGCTGAAAATTTCCTGTCACCACGATGATTGCAGCCAAAGCAGAAATTCTGTTTGCTATCTTAAAAGAAAATGCTGGATGCTGCCATGATGTTGGACTTACTGCTAGCTCTAGGTGCGTTAAGTGATTCCAGAATCGTTATTCATTATGTAACGTGAGAGGGAGCGTGAGTCTGCGAGGGCAGATGTGAGGGCAGCTGAAGAATTTTTGGAAACTCTAGATAAGCTGATTGTGGAGGAAAATTACTTGCTGAAGCAAATCTTTGATATGGATGAAAACTCCTTATCCTGGAAACAGGTGCCTGAAAGGATTTTCATCCATAAGGAGGCCAAGTCAATGCCAGGTTTCAAGGCTTTTAACAGTCTTGCTCAGGGGCATAGTTGCAGGATACAAATTGAAACCCTTTGTGACCCGGCACAGGTGAGAATCCCAGGGTCTTCAAGCATATCAACAAGCACACACTGCCAGCGCCCCACAGGAGCAATAAGAAATCATGCGTGACCCAGCTCCTCTTCCACGATGCCCTCCTGAATTGCCACGCCAGCAAAATGGAGAAGCACTGTTTGCAGAATAACACACCTTTCCAGATCTTGCTTATCGCTGGCAGTGCTCCACACGTCCTCCTTTGACTGGTGATCTTCATCCCATTATCGAAGTGGTGTTTCTCCTTTCAAACACCACCTCTTTGATCCAACCAATAGATCAAGGAGTTATAGAAGCTTTTCTGTCCTATTACCTGAGGATCGCCTTTGCCCAGGCTGTTGCTGCAACTGAGAAGGCAGAGAACACACTGATGCAGTTCTGGAAGGATCGCAACATCCATGACTGCAGCAAGAACCTTGCTTGGGCTTGGGGTGATGTCACCAAGGGGTGTATGAATGGCATCTGGAAAAAGACTCAAGACAAGACGTTCGTCCATGACTTCAAAGGATTTGCCAAGGATGAGGAGGCTGCAAAAATCAACGGGGCTGTGGTTGAGATGGCAAGCAATTTTGACTCGGGTGTGGACCAGGGTGACATTGAGGGGCTCCTGGAGGTGGTCCCTGAGGAATTCACTAATGAGGAGTTGTTGGAACTGGAACAGGAATGCATGGCTGGAGAAGAGGCAAGAGAAAAGGAAACTGCAGGAAAAGGAAAGGAAGAATCCCAAGAGGATTCACAGGGGAGGGTTTAGCAGAAGCTTTTGCAGACCTCAACAAGTTCCTTAAGAAGTTTGAAAACACAAACGCCAACACTGAGGTTTTCATTAACATTTATTTATTTGTGGTTTTTGGCGGCTGGCTGGTATGGGGATCCAAACCCTTGACTTTGGTGTTATCAGCATCATGCTCTACCTAGTGAGCTAACTGACCAGCCAAAATGTATAATGAAAAAAAACTAAGCAAACCATCTTGGACATATTTCTGAAAAAACTGACACCTCCTCATGAAGAGCCTCAGGCAGCTGCTTCAGGAGGTGTTCCAGAAGAAGGCGTTGTGACCATAGGAGATGACAGCTCCACGGGGGGTTATTGTCCTGAGGACCTTCCAGTGGGACAAGCCTTGGAGGTGGAAGACAGTGACACTGATGATCCTGACCCTCTGTAGGCCTAGGCTACTGTGTGTGTTTGTGTCTCCGTTCTTAACGAAAAATGCTTAAATAGTAAATAAAATAAAATAAAATAATTTTAAAGTAGAAAAAAGCTCATAGAATTAAGATATAAAGAAAACATTTTTGCATAGCTGTACAATGTGTTTGTGTTTTGAGCTGTGTTACTGTGAAAGAGTTCAAAAAGTAAAAAGAAATTTAAAAGTTTATAAAGTAAAAAAGGTACGAGTGGAGATTAATTTATTATTGAAGAAAAAGGTATTTTTTGTGACCTGACTGTCGCCTGAGTGTATGGTGTTTATAAGCCTGCAGTGTGCACAGCAATGTCCTCGACCTTCACCTGCACTCACTGACTCGCCCAGAGCCACTGCCGGTCCTGCAGCCTCCATTCATGGTGAGCGTCCTATATGCGTGGACCATTCTTTAACTTTTATACTGTGTTTTTACTGTATCTTTTCCATGTTTGGATGTGCAAATTCTTACCATTGTGTTACGGTTGCCTTTGGTATCCAGGGCAGTAACACTCTGCCCAGGTTGTAGCCGAGGAGCAAGAGGCTATTTTGTGCAGCCCAGGTGTGCAGCGGGCATCTAGGTTTGTGTGAGTACACTCTGTGATGTTTGCACAACAACGAAATCACCTCACACATTTCTCAGAATATGTCCCCGTTGTTAAACGACACAAGACTGGTGTTAATGCAAAACTGGCCACCAGGTGATACGCAATTGCGTTCCATCTAAAGCTCCATCCCTGGTGCTAAGTTTGGGTGTGAGGACTGCATTGCTGGAGCTCTTGGGATCATCGTGGCATCCATGTGTCATCCCTTTGAGGTCCTGTCACCTTGCAGGGAGCCTCAGAGGACTGGGACACAGGTGTCCCCACCCTCAGCATCATCTGCCCTCAAGGCTCTGGTCCTCTTCTTTCCAGGGGAAGCCACCTCCATTGTAGCTGGTCTCTCCATTCTGTAAGCCCCAGAGCTGCCCACCCCTCACAATTGCATCTTCTGGATGCAAAGCCACCCACCCCCGAGACCTTTGGGGTAGACGAAAAAAAGAGCTCTGTGAATTCTGATTCCTTCACAGTGAGGACAAACCATATATTGCTACACCAGTAAATTATCCTGCCACAAATGGTCTCCAGGACCTAAGAATGTTGCCTCTGTTCAGAGGGCTTTTTTGGAATTCACCAAGAGAGAGAAACGCTCAGAAGCAGGAGTCATCTCCCGGAGGAAGCCTTTCCTTTCCCCACCTCCAGCCCCATCCCCAGCAGGCTGAGCCCCCTGCTCTGTGGCTGTAGCTCTGGTCCTGCAGGGGTGTTCTGTCTCCCCCATGGACTGGGAGCTCCCTGAGGAAAGTGCTGGGTCTTATTCATGTCCCGAACATCTGGCATAGCTCCTGGCACAGATGGAGCTCAACGCTTTCCCCAACCCTGGCTCTCCAAATGATCAGTAAACCCCAAGTCTTGGTTGGTGCAGGAGGGTCCCCACCCTCCGAGAGCTCACAGACTAGCGAGGGTGGGGAAAGGTCCCGGGGTCCTTGGCCTCTGGGCTCGCCTCATTTTCCGTGACTCACTTTATGCCACTCTCCTCTTCCTACCCCCACCCTCCTGGTTAGAGAGGCTCCTTGGAGATTCCTCTTGCATTTTCACTAATTTCTATTGAATAATTAAAACCAGGAAATTAATATTTTCATGCTAAACCCGAATTGCAGTGTGTGTGTTTTTCATAATTATAATTCCACTGAAGCATTAAACATTTGAGTGAGCCCCCCCTCTCCAGGAGCAGGTGGGAGAGAGAACTATGTCTTGGGGGCTTAAACATAGTGCTTGGCTCAGGATGTACACTTGGTAATTGCTTTTTAATAGATGGATGGATGAATGAATGAGTGAATGAATGAATGAATGAGTGAATGAATGAATGAATGAGTGAATGAATGAATGAATGAATGGGTAGGTGGATGGGTGGATGGATGGGTGAGTGAATGAATGAGTAGGTAGATGGGTAGGTAGATAGGTGGGTGGGTGGATGGATGGGCGGGTGAGTGAATCAATGGGTAAGTGGGTGGGTTGGTGGATGGATGGATGGGTAGTTAGATGGGTGGGTGGGTAAATGAGAGATGGGTGGCTGGATCGGTGGAAACAAGGACCCCAAAGGCCATGTCAGCTGTTTGGAAGCTTCCAAAATTAGTGATGACCCTACTACTCTCTGGGCTAGAACCAACTTTGTTTCCTTTATCAAAATAAAATGGAAATTGCAGGATACCGAGAGCCCAAGAACATGACCAAAAAGGTTTTTCTTTTCCTTTATTTCCTGTCTACCACCAGGCTACCTCACCTCCAGATGTCACCTGCCCTGCTTTAAGCTTTATCTGAAGGTAGGATTCTTAAAACATCAAAACTGTCCTGGGCTCTGGGATGACCTCACGGATAAGAGGACATAGAGAGTTTGGGCCTGCAGCCCTCAGCCTGGCCCCCTTTGGGGACAGCCAAGGTGATTGCTCTTACAGGTGTGGATACTCCTCTAATTCCTATTATCACTTCTTTTGCTCCTGGCAGGAACAGGGGGTCCTCTGTGTCACCCCAGTGCAGCTTTTGTTAGCCTTATTTGAGATACACAGGGGTACATGGCTCCCTGATTTTAGAAAAATATGAAGAGCAAATGAGAAGGATTTACCAGCAAGGGACTTGGAGAGGAGCACCTGCAGATGGCCCGTGTTCTCGAGGCCGATCACAGCCGGCCTCTGGGAGGGGCCCTCGCACCTTGATGTGTCCTATTAACTTTATCCTTTCTCCCAGGAGAAGGGAAGGACCTAATCATTATCCAGAGTCAACAGCGACTCACAGCCTCATGTGGGGGAGCTTCCTAAGGGGTCTCACAGGACAAGAATAAGGCTGATGCAGCCGGGGAAGCAAGGAGAGGACCAGGCTGGAGAGAGATGGAAGCCGAGTGGGAGGCAGCGCCCGAGGGGAAGCTGCATCCCAGGCCCACCTTGGGGGCTCCTGAAAGGTGAGAGATGTGGAGGGAAGGGTTCTCTGGGCTCCACCTGCCCTTGTTTAAGCCTGGGATGCCCAGGCTCCTTAGGGCAGTGCCCACCTGGCTGATCAGCAGAAGCCCCTGGCAAGTCAGGGTTCTATTGCTGCACTTCTCACTGCTGTCCGAATGCCTCTCCATTTTTCAGTCCTCCCCCTAAACACTGAGCTCTTCAACCCCTGTACCTCGACAGTTGGGCCCAGGGCCAAGGCTCTGTGGAGAGGATGGAGTCTGATCCCCTCTCCTCTTCCGTGCCTCTGCTCCACCCGCACTAGCCTCTTCCCTCATGCTTGCCGCAGGGCCTTTGCACAGGCTGTTCCCTCTGCCTGGGATGCTCTTCCTGTTGGCCTAGTCCCTCACTTCCTCCAGCTTCCTGCCCAAATGCCATTTCAGCGAGAGATCTCCCTGTAAACCAGGGATCCACTTTCCCACCTTCCACACTCCCTGTCCCCTCGCTGTTTTCTCTGTAGCACATATTCAATCTTTGTTTCTTGTCTGTCTTCTGCCAACTGCACTGTAAGCTCCGTGACAGCAGGCACCTTCTTCTGTGCACAGCTCGATCCCCAGCACAACTTAGCTGGTTCTCAATAAGCACTTGAGGAATGAACGAATGAATCGCCGTCTCTGGCCAGAGAAGGAGCACTGGGCAGTGGGTCTGAGAGGGGAAACCTGCCCCCTTTGGACTCAGCTGGCACACAGGGGTCAATAGTCTAAGTTTGGCATCAGTGGCTTTGTCCTGCTTCTTTGTGGCAGGTGGTCACCTGCTTGTAGACCATCCAGTTCCCTCGCTGCTGGTGGCCAGACATGGAGGCCTACTTTGATTTTGGGGGCCCCATTCCACCAGGTCCTTCCTGTGCTTTCTGGCTGTACCTTTTCCCCCAAGATAAGCCCCCCACCCCGTCCCAGGCCCCACTGCAAAGTCGGGACCAGAGAGAGGGGCCGAGAAGCCCATGCTGGATAGCAGAGCTGGCTTTCCATTCCCAATCAAAGTTTAAAACATGCCACTTTTAATTATGTTAGAGTGCAATGTACCCTGAGGCCTTTTGTGGTAAATGGCTCTCAATAAACACATTATTATTTATTATTAATTATTTTCTTCAGTGGTGGCAAGGGGGAGGTGAGGCACTGCCCAGCTCGCAAGTCCCATGTCAGCTGCCAAGCCTCATATGTGTGGGACTCTGAGGAGCTGCCTGTGTTGGCTCTGACCAGGCTCACCTGGGCTGGGAGGGGACACCGGGGTGGAGCCGGGGTGTCCAGGCTGCAGGTGGAAAAAATGGTGGAGGGGGAGGGAGGACGAAGGCTGTGCTGGGCAAACACACCCCCCACCCCCCTCTATGAGGGTGACACTTCACCTTTGGGAAGCTCCTTCAGCAAAGGGGGGAAGAGAGAAGCACCCTTTACTGAGCATGGCTGCGGCACCATGTGCACGTGGTCGGTGATGTGCTGGTAAACCGCTCTCCAGAAAACCAATAATGTGCTATTTTGTGTTTAATGGTTATATGATATTCCATTCTATGGGCATATGGGTAACTTAACTCATCAATTTCCTACTCCTGGACATCTGAGCTCTTTCCCAGTCATTATCCTAAACAACCGTAATGAGCAGCCTTTTACATAAACATTTACTCACATCCTCGCTCGCTTGCCTAGGTTACTTTGCTTTGCTTTGCTTTTGGCAGCTGGCTGGAACAAGGTTACACTTCTAACAGTAAAATTACCTGCACACTTTTAAGGCTTTGATGCACATTGCTTAACTAATCTCAGGAAAACTAGTTGTAAATTATACCCCAGGGATGGATATTGAGGGAACCATGCTGATCTTTATAGACAGGGTCTAGAACAAAGCAAAACATGAATTAAGAATAAAAAGGTCTGAACTATAGCACTGGCCAATTTCTGTGGTGTAAATACTTCCACCATGGCCACTTTGAAGATACTAACAATTTAACAACCGGCTTGCAAAATTCCTGAAAATCTAACAACCATCTCTGTGAGCCCGGGGGAGCTGGCCCCAGCACCCCAGTGTGTGTGATGGGGTTTAATACTTCCCTGTAGGGAGGTTATGATGGGTAATTTTATGTGTCAACCTGACTGGGCCACGAGATGCCCAGATATTTGATCATTGTTCTGATGTTTTGGATGAGATTAACATGTAAATCGGTAGACTGAGTAAAGCAGATGGCCCTCTCTAATGTGGGGGGTCCTGATCCAGTCAGTTGAAGGCCTGCACAGAACAAAAGCTGACCCTACCACAGTTAGGGGGAATTGCTCCTGCCTGCCTGCCTTGAGCTGGGACATCAGTTTTTCCTGCCTTCAGACTCAAACTGAAACAGTGACTCTTCTTGGGTCTCAAACCTGCCTGCTTTCAGACTGGAACTACACTATTGACTCTTCTGGTTCCCAGGCCTTCAGGCTTGGACTGAAACTGTACCACCGGCTCTCCTGGGTCTCCAGCTTGCCAACTGCAGACCTTGGGACTTCTCAGCCTCCATAATCACATAAGATAATTCCTTATTAAAAAAAAAAAAATCTCTTTATATATATGTGTGTACACATCCTATTGGTTCTGTTTTTTTGACTAACTCAGAGGTATCTGTGTTGCCAGAATGACCTCTCAAAGATATCCATGTCCCAATCCCCATAACTTGTGAATATGTTATATTACACGGTACAATGGTTAATTTTATGTGTCAAGTTGGCTGGGCCACGGTGCTCAGATATGTGGTCAAATATTAGTCCAGATGTTTCTGTAAGGGTGTTTTCAGATGACATTAACATTTAAATAGGTGGACTTTGAGTAAAGCAGCCCTGCCGATATCCTGATTTCAGCCCAGTGAGACCCATTTCAGACTTCTGATCCCAGATTGTGAGGATAATAAATGTGTGGTTTTTTTATGCCACTAGATTCACGGCCATTTTTTACAGCAGCAACAGGAAACTAATACAGTAGTACTGTCCTCATTTAACTAGATGAAGGAACAAACCCTCAGAGGAGTAAACTGTGCAAGGTCACAGCTAGTGATGAGTATCAAAAACAGGATTTGAACCCAGGGCTGTCTGACTCCATGGCCCATGTTCTTGGTTCTATCCCAGGAGAGAAGCCCCTCTTTAGACGTAGCACCCCTGGGAAGGTTAACAACTTAGTCTTATTTCAGGCTAGCTACCTGGAAAGCTTTTCTTTATAAAACACCAGAAAAAACAAACCACCACAAACAACATCCAGCTTAAGGCAGAGCTGAGTTTGCAAGAAAGAGGGGGAAACCCCAGGGGCCCTAATGGAGCAAGAAATTGAAACCCAGATGGGAAGCAGAGTGAGACTGTGCAGGCTGAGGCATTGCCGGGGGGCTTGGATTTTGACCTTGCCCTGGAGACAGGAGGCATGGCCTTGGGGATGGAGGTGCAGAACTGAGAACTGCCCCTCCATAAAGCCAGGCCCCTTCAGGATTCGGCCTCTGTAAAAGCAGGGAGCAGAAAACGCCGCCCTGGCGCAGGCAGGTGGGGAGGCTAAGCTGCCTCTGCGAAGAGGCAAAATACCAGGCAATGTTGGCTGGGCAGTTTCCAGAATCAATGAAAACCAGGCATCAGACTCAGACAAAAAATGACAGTAGTGGCCGTTACCTGTTAAACATAATCCATTGGAAATAGGTGGAACCTGGTTATTCAGACTCTTGTGTTTGAAACACATACTCACTTGTACCCACGTGGTCCAGGCCTTTGGTTTGCAAAGTATGGGGGCCCTGGCTCTGCAGCAGCAGCACCCAGGTGCCTGTGAAAGACTCAAATTCCAGGACTCCACCCCAGACCTACTGAATCAGAAACTCGGGGGGTGGAGCAACCTGTGTTTTGGTCAGCTCAGAATCAGGTGATTTGATGCATGCCACGATTTGAGAGCCACTGGCCACTAGAACGGGGTCTATTAACCTCAGCAGCACCGCATTCTGAGCCAGGTCATTCTGCGCAGTTGGGGCTGTCCTGTGCACTGCGGGATGCTGACCACATCCCTGGCCTCTGCCCACTAGATGCCAGTAGCATGCCACCCATCCCTCCCAAGTCATGACAATCAAAAATGTCTCTGCACAGTGCTAATGGTCCTCTAGGGAGCAACACCACCCCCAGTTGAGAACCAATGCCTAGAAGGAAGCCCCCGAGGGTGGAACATCTCAAATACAGAATCACACAAAACCATGAGCACATACTGCACACTGAGCTCCATACTGGGCTGTCACTCTACGGGGTCATTTGCTCTTCACAGCAACTTTGAAACGATCCCCATTTTATAGCAAATCTCACCTCCCTGCTTACAGGCTGTGTGACCTTGGGCAAGTTACTTAAAGTCTCTGTGCCTCCATTTTCTCAACTGTAAAATAAGGATTAAAAAACACTTCTCTGATAGGACAGCTGGATACATGAAATGACACCTTGTGTGTCGACCTCTCAGCCCAGTGCTCGAAGCTCAGTAAACACTTTAAACACTAGCTCGGGTCTTATCAAAACAGATCTGTGTTCTCTGACCTCGTGTTGCCACAGCCTGCTGGGCTAGCAGAGGCCTCCTGAGATGAATGTAACTGGGAACGACTACACTTGTCAAGCAGGGGGTGCAGTGACTTGGAGCGTCCCTGGAGTCACAATACTGGGGCACCAGGAGGGGACTGTGGGGGCCTGGCAGCAGCAGGGACTTCCTTTGGGCAGCTTGAAGCAGACAGCATCTGGCTTTGCAGACCCAAGCACCCTGTGTGTTCTGAGCAATGTGGAGCAGGGACTGAGGGCCCCAGATATCTGTCCCCCACCCTGGGCAAGCCCTGGGTGTCCCAGGAAGATGAGAAACAGCATAGGGCCTCCTCTGCATCTCACATCCCAATAAAATATTTATTATTTCAAGAAATAAATCTTTAAAAAAAAGAAAGAGAAAAGAGTGTCTCTATTGCTTTCCCCCGCAGGTCAGGTGCTGGGAACCATGGGTTTCTTGCAGCCGAGGCTTCTGCAGCCACAGGGGCCAGCCAGGCCGGAGGGGCTCCCCATGGGAAGTGTCCTGCCTTCAGCCTTCAGCGGGGCCCGGCCTCTCCTCCTCAACTCTCAGGGTCTTGGGGCCACCTCCTGGGAAGGGCATGGGGGCAGGGCTCAGGGGTGGTGTGGGGCTGCCCAGAGAGGGAGAGGGCGTGTAAACCCGGGGCGGGTGGCAGTGTTTCTGAGGCCTGACCTGAATCAAGCAGGGCTCTGGGCACGGGTTGGAGGGAAGGGGCATCCCGGGGCTGGGGCACGCATGCCGCGCAGAGATGGACAGTCGGTTCTGGAGGGGGTCCAAGGCTGGAGGAAGCTGAAGGCAGGGACACAGACATAGCATTGATGGGGTGGGGGCTGCCTGGGGCCAGGAACCGGGCTGAGCGTGATAGGGGGCTGAAGCTCCATCCCAAGCCCTGGCCTGCAAAAGATGCTGGGGTGGGGGCAGTGAGCACCTGCAGAGCTGCCTGGTGCAGGAAGGACACCCCTGGTGGGGTTCCGGAGCCTGCTCTCAGACGCTGTGTGGAAACCTGCCCCCTGCAGGGGGCGGGGACTGAGGCTTTGGAAACAAATCCACAGTCTGAGACGCAGGCCATGCCAGGATGGGTTTGGGGAGAAGCCCAAAGTGACGAGGGTTGGAACAAGCAGGAGAGGGGAGCAGAGCGATTCAACCAGGGTCTTGGGTGGTTCCTGCACCCCCAACTGTGTCCCCATGTGTAGAAGGGGAGAGGGGATTTGGAAAGTTAGGAGGGGTAAGGGAGGGGGAAGGGATGGGGCTAAGAGGAGACCCGGAGAGGGTCCCTCAGCCTAGCCTTCCCCCGGTCCCCTGCCCTTCTGTCCACACCCCAGCGGGACAAGGCGGCCATGGGAGGGCCATTCCCTGGACCCTTCAGTGAGCGTGGGCAGCATGGCCCCTGTGCCCTCTCTTCTGTAAATCAGGAGTCCCCATCCTGGGCCCAAGGATGACCAGGGCCCTTTCTCCATCTGGCCCAGATCTGGCCTTGCACAAAGCAAGGGGCCTCCGACCATGCTTCTGGGGCTCGGACGTGTCACCTCCCCCTAAACCTGTGCACGACCCTCCTCTGCCCTCTTCCTGGCCAAGGAAGGAAGCTCCAGCCCACGGGAGCTGTGGGGAGGGACGTAGCTGGAGCTTGGATGCTGCTGGTGCTTTCTCCTGCGGCAGTGCAGACGAGGCAGCCTCACAGACAGCCCTGGCACAAGGCCACCTGGCCCTTGCGGAAGTCACGGCAGGGGCAGAGCCGGTGGTACTTGGTACTGGAGCCGGCACAGCTGAAGAGCAGGGGCTCCTTCTGCAGGTAGCACTCCTGGCCGGGCTGGGCAAAGGCCGGGTACAGGTGGTTCATCTCCGACTCGGTGCTGTCACAGGGCACCTGCAGCCTGGGCGAGCATCACACAGCAACGTCACTCAGTGTTTGTCACCTGGATCAAAGGGCCCAGGTGGGGTGGGATGGGGTGAGGGCTGCCCCCAGCCTGGCACTGCCGGCTCCCCTCTCTGGCCCACCCCCAGCACAGGCTGGGGAAGGAGATGGGTCACAGCTTCTCATGCACCTGCTGTCCAGGGACCCCTGGAGAAGGGGAGAGCGGCCTGGCCGCTCTGACCCTGGCCTTGGAAGGGCTGGGGTCCCAGGCTGACCCAGCGGGAGAAGCACCTGGGGCAGCTTTCTTGGTCTAGACCTAGAAGATGCCCAAACAGGGGTGGAGGGGGAAGTGGCTGGAGGGGAGCTTCCCCTGGAGGTTTAGGGCTTTGCCAAGAGTGTGTTAGCCATGCCATAGATACAGACCTGGCAGGACCCTTCCACACCCTTCCCAACTCACTGGAAAGCATTAAGGGTTCCGGCAGTAAGGAGCTCGTGGTGAGCAGGGGACTGAGGGCGGGGCCGGGGGCAGGGGTCACACTCACTTGATGAAGGCGTCCTGGCTGTTGAGGAAGGGAAAGAAGGATGGCTCGCAGACCAGCCCGTGGTCCAGGCAGGCGTCGGTGCAGGCCCTCCCGGGGGCGGCCAGCCAGGCCCGCAGGGAGTGCGCCGGGGGCCAGGACCCGGGGGCCACGCTGGAGTTGTGGGCCCACTCGAGGTGGGTGGCATTGGGGGCCAGGACAAAGGGGCTCTGTGGGCCATGGGCCACTGGTGGGGCGGGGCCTGGGGCTGCACAGAAGTCCTGCCAGGAGGAGAGCAGTGTTAGGAGGGGAAATGGGACACAGGGACCCCTGGTGACAGCTGGGGCACAGTCTTTGCAGCAGTTACAGTATCATGTATTCCTCACAGTAGCCCTGCCAGACAGACACTACGTCTCCAGATACTTGCAGGGGGTAGTGGGGAGGGGACAGAAGCTCAGAGGTCAAGGAAGGTGCCCAGGGCCTTGTGCTGGACAGCGCGGGGAGGACGTGTACCCGCCTGTCTGCCTGCCGTGCCCCTGCGCTGCATCGCTGCCAAGGTCAGGCCCAGGGTCTCACGCTGAGGCCCACGAGCCCCGACCACGGTGGGACAGAGCCCCAGGCTGGCCTGAGGCTCTCCCTGCAGGGGTCAGCTCCAGAGGCTGCAGGGCCCAGCACATGCCAGCCTCATGAAGGATGTCCCCACTGGCGCTGGGCTCCAGTCCTGGCCCTGCACCCCTCTATGAGGCCAACAAGCCCTCCCTTCTGGAAGCCTTGGTATCCCCATCTGTAAAGTGACAGGGTAGAACCAGACTCTCTTGGTCCCTAATATTTGTGGGGCCAGGGCCAAGGTACAAAGGGAGGCCACACACTATCTGCCCGAGTCACAGCTGTTAACAACCTGGCCAGCCGCTGCCCAGCGCTCCGCAGCGCCTCCTCTGCATCTACGGCTTCACCCTGGACACCTGGAGCCAGAGCCAGCTCTACCTGGGCCACCTGTGGCCCTGTGGCAGTGCCCCTGGGCCAGGACTGGGTGAAGGCACCCAGCAGGACTCCTAACGAGTAGGGCAGGCAGGTCCCCTGGCCCACCCCTCATTTGCAGACTCCCAGGTCTTCTGAGCACCCCACTCAGAAGGAGCAGGGAGAAGCGAGTGATGCTTCTGGGACACCCGCCTGCCGGGACACCCAAGCCAGGGATGGGGGGTGGCCAAGCTTTCACAACAGCCTGCGGGCCCCTCCGCTGGCTTCCCAACCCCCAGCCCAGTCTTGCCAACTCATCCTTAAGGGGTGGGGGCGGGGTAGGGGGGTCTTCTGTACTTCCCATGTGCCCAATCAGTTACCAAACTTTGAAACAACTTTTTTATAAAACTGAAAAATGAAAGTCTCTGAGTGGCCATGTTTGTGATACGGGGGTGGGGCTCTAAGTGGGACCCAGGGCAGGGGTCCCCACTGACATTCAGACCCACCCATCTCCAGCTGCACCACGGGGAGGGGGAGCTGAATGATTTCAGGGGCACAGCACTGTGGGCAGACAAGGGACCTGGCTCGGCCCCACCCTCTGGTCTGGTAGGGTTTAGGGTGGGAGCCCGAAATCCCTGGGTTGGAGGATCCAAGGGCTCACCTACCTGGTGCTGGATATAGGCATGGATTCGCTCCAGCATCCCCTCACAGGTGTACTCGTAGGGCAGGTAGGGGTCGACCTGTGGGAGAGACGAGCAGACACATGGGGCAGGAGGAGGCCTGGCTATTGGGGGCCCTGCCATGCTCAGCACTGGGGGGAGAGATCCGGTTGGCTCTCACGTCCTGCGCCCTGCCCAGGGATCCAACCAACCAGTCCACCTGGCCCTCCACTCAGAGTCCCTGTTCCCTGGTACCTCCTGCAGTGGCTCTCAGGGACGTGGGCTCAGGATCTGGAGTTCTAGCCCTCTGACCCCGCCTGTTTCTCAGCCTCATCCTTCCCCCGACCCTCCCAAGCCCCCATCCCTGTTCCCTGTCCCAGGTGCACCGAGCTTCTCTCCTTCCCATGAAGCTCAGGGCTCCACCCCTTCCTGGGCTCTGATGCCTCCTGTTCCCACAGCCACCCACCCTCTTAGGCATCACCTACTCCAGGGAGCAGTCCCCGAGCCCTACCCCCACTCCTGCCACGGGACCACTTTCCCTGGTGGCTCCCAGCACCCGGGCGTCCCCGTGTAGAATCGGCATGTGTGTTAACACTCCCCGTGTCTTCATCTCTCGGGAACTAGCAGCCCTTTGAGGGTGGGGGCGGTGGCTTGTCCACCCTTGAATCCCCAGTGCCTGGCACAGCGCCTGGCCTACAGCAGGCACTCAGGAAAGTCACGGGATGGAAGAGCATCCCTAGCTCTGCCTGTCTCCTGCCCAAGAGGGGGAATGTTCACGCAGAGAAACACGGCAGTTTCTCCCAGTGGGATGGAACAAGATGACATTCGTAAAGGGCCCTGCCCAGGCCAGGCACACGGGAGCTACCCAGGGTACAGAAGCCACAGACGGTCTAAATGTCTCATAGTTATACAGCGACCCACACTGGGGGCAGGTGGAGGGAGCCAGAACTAGGAGAAGAGGTGATGATAAGGGAAGGAAGCAGGTCCCCACCCCTCCCACTCTTTTGTAACTGGCCAGCCCCTCCTGTTACATTCACCCTCTCAGGCCCAGCACAGAGCCACCTTGGAGGAAACTGTTGATCTGGATGAGCAGGATCAGCGGTGTCAGGACATGGGGATGACTCCTCCCAGACTCCGAGGAAGCTCGGTCTCAGCCCTTGACCTCCCACTCCCCACCTGGCCCCGCTCCTGGTGATGTCCATTTCCTGCCAGTCGCTCCACACCTGGGCTCTCTTTAGCCCAGTGTGGAAGCCTCATGGTGTTGCCCAGACCTGCACCCACCTCCTTCTGTCCTCATCAGGGTGGGCAGTGTTGGGAAGTCCACTTGGGCCACACGGGATCCGGTTTCCTGTAGACCCCACCTCTTAGGGCTGCAGGCCAATTATGGGTCCTTTGGCCAGGGGGACATCGAGACACTCAAAGGTCAAAGGGAAACAGCAGCCACTGGTCCCCTCAAAGCTGGTCCTGGCCCCCAAACTGACTCTCGGGACAAGAAGCCACCACTCTGACTCGTCCCAGAGCTGATCTCCCAGGGCACTGTGAGTGGGTATTCTTAATCCCAGGGCAGTTCTGGAGGCCCAAAGAGTCCCCAGGTCTTGGATCCAGCCACATGCATATCACGTCCCCACATTCTGTACAGCCGTCTTCCACCCTGCTAGGCTCCCAACCAACATGCTCTCATGTGGGTCGCCCCAGCCTGCTCCCCGGACACTCAGGACAGAGTCCAAGGAGCCTCAGAGCCCCCAGATGTCTCTGAGGGCTTCGTGCAGACAAGGTTTCCAGCTCAGGTTATAAACAGAAGCCCCCAGAGAAGAGATTTTCCCCTCCAAATGTCACTCACCCTGCTCCATGACAGCAAATCCCAGAGTTATTCCCCCTCATGTGTCTGAAGCCCTTGTCACGAGGTAATTCAAAGGCTCTGTGTGACAAGAACACTCCCAGCCAGCCACGTCTGCCTGCCATGAATCTCCTGCCAGAGGAGCCAGCCCGCCTGGAAATTACCCCCATTAGGTCTAATTACAGGTGTGCACAGTAATCAGTCTCGACAGAATGACAGGTGCTGGGCCTGCCGGGAACTGCCACCGGGTAATGACAGCGGGGAGGGGCACGATGCACGTGGCATCAGCATCACCCCAAATGGCCTCACTCTGGACAGAGACGGCCACGTGCAGACCCGCTGAGGCCCAGAGATACCCACTCCCGATTGTCCCTGGCGGTCAGGTGGGGCAGCTGGGCTGAGAGTCCTGGGACTCTCTCCTCGTACCTCCCTCTCCCACTCCTGGCCTTTGCTCTGGCCCCCTCCTTGTAAAATGCTGAATGACTTGCAGAACAAGCCACTCCCCTGATAGTGGCCCTCATTTGCTCTCTCAGCCTCAGCAGCTGTCCCTCAATCTGTTCTCTAAAATAGGATTATCAGAATTACTCAGAGTGCTTGTTTAAAATGCAGATTCCAAGGCCAAACCCGGTCTTATTAAATCAGTAGATGGGAATGGGCCCAGGCATAGGCATTGGTGCGGGGGAGTGTCAGTGAGGAAGGGTGGGGCAGGCAGGGGGCCTGGGGCTGGTTTGGGGTCAAGCAGCAAATCTCAGCTTGTCGGATTTGCAATTGCTTGGTTCCTTGATCCTTTTATTATTGTTATTTTTAATTAACTAATTAACAAAATTAAACAGATGTTCAAAAGGGAAAATAATGAAAAGTAAGTTTCCTCCCACCCCAGACACTTAGCCCCTTCCCCAGGGTGGTCACCGTCATCAATTTCAACCATGTCCAAGCAGAACTGTGCACGGCTGCAGGAAGACATTCACGTGCACGCCTTCCCCACTCCTCAGGCTTCCCCTCTTTCTTGTCTGTGCAGGGAACACACAGGGTGAGGTATCTTGCTCATTTAACTTAATGTATCTTGGAGGTCGGGCCAGACCTGAGCCCTGGGGATGGGGAAACCCTCTCCCCACCCCTGCCCCAGCTCCTCTGCAAGACAGGCCTTGGAGGATTGCTTCTGCAGGGGGAGAGGAGAGGGAGGTGGGCTGAGAAATGGGGAGGAGGGAGAGGAGAGGGGGAGGTGGGAGCCCCTTCCAGGCAGCTCCCACAGCGTCCTTCCCACCCATGTGCCTTACTGGGGGCTTCCCCACACAGCATCCATTGGGGATGCAGAGCTGCCCAGGTCCCTCAGTTTCCAGCCGTGAAATTAACCAGAGTAAACCCCGAGCCTTCTTTTGCACTTAGGTCCCTGCCCGAGGCCTCTTTGGCACTGGTACTTCTAGCCCCATTTAATCCTGTAAACTGATGACAATATAATACCTAGCCCTTTACCGATGGCTTGGCCAAAGGTCCAAGTTCCTATTTACCTTATGTTCTGCAAGACCTTGCCAGAACTTAAGCCACCTGACCAGGACAGGGGACAGCACTTGGCTGACTTTTCGTCCCTCCCCTCTGCGTCCAAGCCCATGGCTAGGCTGAGTATGTTGCTAGGGCCCAGCATTACCAAGTCACAGAATGGCCCCTGCAGCTGATGCTGCTGAGGACCTGCCCTCAGTCACCTCTTACTGTCCCCCTAAGGGCTCTCTCTGGCTGTGCAAGTGGCAAGCGAGAAGTGTGGGAGCCGGCATCCCCAGGTGCAGACCTCAGCCACTGATGGATGTGCTGGAGGTGTCCCAGCTTCTCAGGGAGGACAACTCTGGCATGGGAACTACCCCATCTCTCAGAGGCCACAGTGGTGGTGAGCTCCAGTCACTTTGTCACTTGGTCCCTTCCTTCCTGGGATTACTTCCAAAAAAAACTACTTGTGCTGAAACCCCTGGCTCAGGGTCACCTCCTGAAGGAACCCAATCCGGACAGTCCCTGACCTGGAGGAACTCAGTAAAGGAGGAGGCTTGCTTAAGCAGATGCTTAAGAGGGGTGCAGAGGCGCTTACCCACTGCTGATGGGGACAGGCACTTTGCAGGACACCCGCTACGTCTGCTACAACTACAGGTGGGCGTGTGCTTTGACCCAGCAATTTCCTTTTTGGCACTTTCACTAGAGAAACACGCCCAGACATAAGGAGGGAAGGACGATGTTTCCATCAGCAGAGAAATAGAGGGGTAGGGGGACGCCAGTGTAGTGCGGGACTTTCTGGGGCCATTTGTTGAGGGGGCAGGCCAAGGCTTCGGGTCCTGAGTGGGGTGACTGAGACACAGAATGCAGGGGGTTGTTTTACAAAAATGCAACCATGCCTCAGGGTCAGGACTACCAGACAGGATTCTGGGCACAAAGCTAAGCCCTTCAGACCCCATAGAGGGATCTGTCCCTGCCAGCCTCTGCCCTTGAGCTGGGCAATTTGCCCATCTTCCTGGGGCAGCAGATATGCTGGCCAGCTGTGTGTCCTCCCTGGGCATGGCTCTCCCTTGCAGAAGGAACCTGGCTATCATGTCACCCACTTGTGGTGGCCCCTGCTACAGTCAGGGTTCTGCCACAGACCCCCCACAGGTTCACCCCACGCAGCACAGCCTGCCAGGAAAGGCACAATCCATAGATGTGGTGTTGGCCAGGGAAGGGGACACCGGGTAGAGGTGGTTATTTTTGCTCAGCCTGTTGTCTGAGCTACAGCAGGAAGTGGGCCCAGAAGGAACATGGTGAGAGGAGTGCCAGTCACTGGGTCTCACCCCTCCCAGAGTGAAGGGACCGGCCAAGTACAAGGAGCAATCAGAAGCCACCAAAGTGCCCGCTGAGGAGGCTGGTTTTTGCAGGCATAAGCCCCCTCACTCTCACCCTACCCACACGTGCACCTACACACCACCCACACACTCACTGAAGAAGACCCAGAGTTCCACCCCCTTCTAGTCAAAGTGGGTGAGTACCATCGCATCAGCCCGGACCTCTTTAGAAACGCAGGCGCTTAGCCCCACCCACACTTGCTGAGTCAGAACCTGCATTTTAACAAGATCCCTAGATGATCTGTATGTAGATTATAGTTCGAGATGTGCTGCTGAAAGGCCACAGACCCATACCTACAGCAGAGTTCAAAGAACCTCCACACATTCATCCTGAAAATGCTTACTTAGCACCAACTTGTGCTAGGAGTGCTCACAGGACCTGGCCCTTGAAGGTGCTCAATGAGTGATTCCAGATCCAGGGCTGCCATGTAAGGTTGTGCAGGTTGCTCACTGCACAAGGCATTCTCCCCCCCCATCCCCCCACACCTGAGCTGGTGAGTGGGGGTTCATGTTCCACTCTCTAATCCACATGCCTTGGCTCAGGGTTGTGTCTGACCAGAGAAGAGATGGACACTTTCACCAACCCAGGCTTGCAAGTCTGAATTCGCTCAAAGGGACACCTTTATTTAATTATAGTGAAGACCCACAATATGGGCTCATGTTAGTCCTGAATGGATCTGAGTCTCACCTGGGTTCTCATGATGGCCTTGATGGCTGCTTCAAACTCCTCTGAGTTGTTGTAGTCAACAGTCCACACATGGGGCTTGCCAATGAAGTTCTCTGCATAGGGATGCTGGGAGAACACCTGGCCAGGGCACAGAGATGGGCAACTTCTCCCTGTGCCTGCTGGCTGGGCTGGGCTTGGAAAGTACCTCCACCCATTTGTCCCATCTCTCCCTTTGCCCCATGCCTCAGTTTCCCTCTTACAGGAGCTGCAGGCATCCCCCGTCCTGGAATCTCCTGATCTGGAGCTAGGGTCTCTCCACTCACCTCTCTAGAGGTGGGCTTGCCTCGGAAGAACTCATGGTTGAGGGAGCTGTGGGGTGGGCTGAAGCGGGACTGCAGGAAGACGCAGCCGTTGGCGATGGCCTCCAGGGGCGCAGGGCCCTCGTAGGGGAAGCCAAACCCTATGAAGAGCTGTGGAAGTTGAGGTGGCGCAATGAGCAGGGACATCTGGGCCATGACAGCCCAGGAGCCGCAGCAAGCCGGGGGCAAGGTCAGAGGTTGGGATGTTCACAGGAGGCAGCTGGGGCAGTACAGACAGCCCAGACCACCTCATGCCATGGGCAAGCACTTCCCCTTTCTGGGCCTCAGTTTCCCCATTTGTGAAACAAAGGTATCTGATTAGGTATAATCAATGGCCTTTTCTTGTTCCATCAGGCTTTGATTCTGGACAGGGGAAAGAAGAATAAGAGATTCAAGCCTAGAAGGCCGCAGACCCACACCTACAGCAGACCTCAGAGAACCTTCACTCGCTCATCCTGAAAACATTTATGGGGCACCTAACTTGTGCTAGGAGTGCTCACAGGGCTGGCCCCTGCAAGAAGCTTCAGAAACAATTCTGAATCCAGGGCCGCTGTGTGAGGCTGTCCAGGTTGTTGACTGCACAAGGGTATTCTCCCAACCCCTCTCCAGGGGTACAGCTCAGGGACTTCCAGAAGCATTCGGTCAAGACTATTGGCCCATCACAACTCCAGCCAGGACCCGCTTGCAGCCTGCCCTACCACCCCCTCCGTGGCTCCCAAAGCGAAGCCTGACCCAGGAGACCACTGGGCTGAACTGATACTGAGAGGGGGCAGGTGGGCAGCCCAACTCCTCTTCCCCATCACTGAACTGGGGCTCTGGGCCGGCCCGTGGCTCACTGGGGAGAGTGTGGTGCTGATAACACCAAGGCCACGGGTTTGGATCCCATACAGGGATGGCCGGTTAGCTCACTGGGTGAGTGTGGTGCTGACTGAGCTGGGGCTCTGCTGGCCCCGCTCACGTTCCTTTCACTGTAGGCCCTCCCCTGCCTCGTGGGCACCTCCACCTTTGCTCCTGGGCTCTGGCTGCCCCCAGGAGGACGAGGATGGGGCTCAGGGCAACAGGGCACGCTGGGGGATGTCCACACATGGACAGGGCCATGGGTGGTATGGCAGGCCTGGCAGGCATGCAGGGGAGACCTCCTCAGATGGTGAGGGTGGGGGCTCACTTTGGCCTTGCGCAGCAGCTGCTGGAACTCAGGCTGCGGCAAGAGGCCGTGGTTCTTCACGAAGGCTGGGACCTCGGGGGGCCGCTGGCTCTCGTAGTACACAGTGCCGTGGATCTCCATGTACTTGTTCAGGATGCTCAAAAACTTTTCCTTCCCCTGCAGGAAGAGGAGGAGGAGAATGGAGCCTCGGCCCAGGCGTGGAAGGCAGAGCCAGCGGAAGAGGCACCCCTGGTCTGGAAGTCAGGAGATGTGGCGCAGTCTCAGGCCGGCCACGATCCAGCTGTGTGACCCTGGGCAAGTCCTCTCTTCTCCCTGGACCTTGATTTCTTCGTCTGTGAGTTGCTGAGGTTGGACTAGATCAGAGGCTTCAGGATTATTTTTAGCCATGGAACTGTTTTCTTTCCTAAGGAACCCTATGGGGACCAACATTTAAACGGATCCAAGTGGAGCTGCTTGGCCTCCTCTGAACCTTAATGACCTCCAAGTACCTCTGAGGAGCTGTGGAGCTCTCTGGAGCCCAGACAACCCATCCGTCCCATCCATCCCTCCTTCCCTTTATCCCTGCATCCAACCATTCATCCGTCCTTCCATCCAAGGAGGGAGAAGCCTGATGAAAATGCCATACTTTGGGTTGGAACTCAGAGGAATTACTTCTGGAAGAAAGGGCATCACCGGGGTCAAGGGTTCAGATCCCCATACCTGCCAAATGCAAAAAAAAAAAAAAAAAAAAAAATAGGAAGAAAGGGTAGAACAGGACTAGAACAGCCCTTGTGGGAGCTGAATCCATTTTATTTTATTTATTTGTTTATTTATTTATTTATTTTGGCATCTGGCCAGTATGGGGATCCAAACCCTTGACCTTGGTGTTTGAATCCATTTTAAATTGTCTCAACCACATATCGATTAAGGTGATCCAGTATTGCCAGAGTCCCCAGCTATAAGCCAAGATTAAAAATAAATCCTCTGTGGAAGAAAATAGCATCAATTATTTGATGCTCAAATGATTTCTATAATTTTTCATATTCATTTTCCAGAACTCAAAAGAAAAAAAAAAGGACCTATGAAATTACAAAGGAAAAAAAAAAAAAAAGGACCAATGAAATTACATTCAAAACCCCAGGAGGCTTTTCTGTGGAAACTGACAAGCTGATTTTAAAACTCATTTGGAATTGCAAAGGACCTAGAGTAAACAAAATAACTTTGAAAAAGAAGAATGGGGGTTGGCCCGTGGCTCACTTGGGAGAGTGTGGTGCTGATAAGACCAAGGCCACGGTTTCGGGTCCCTATATAGGGATGGCCAGTTAGCTCACTTAGGGAGAGTGTGGTGCTGACAACACCAAGTCAGCACTGGTAATCCCTTTACCAGTATTTTAAAAAAAAGAAAGAAAGAAAGAAAAAGAAGAACAAAGTTAGCAGACTTATATTACCTGATTTTAAGACTAATTATGATTATATAAAGCTATAAGCAAGACAGTGTGGTGCTGGCATCAAGACAGACAAATAGAACAATGGAACAGCATAGAGAGTGCAGCAATAGACCCACACAGGTATGGTCACTTGATTCTTGACAAAGGTGCAAAACACAAAGGTGGAGGAAGGTAGTTCTTTCAACAAATGACCATGACACATTGGCTATCCATATGGAAGAAAAGATGGAAGGAAGGAAGGAAGGAAGGGAACTTCGGTCTATACTTCACATTAAATATAAAAGTTAATTCCGAATGGATCAGATTTAAATGTAAAACCTAAAACTATAAAACTTATAGAAGAAAACAGCAGAAAATCTTTGTAACCTTGGGTTAAACAAAGATTTCTTGGATACACCAAAAGCACAATCCATAAAAAAACACTGGACTTCATTAATATTAAGAACCTTACTTAGCTCTTTGAAAGATGCCTTTAAAAGACAACCACAGCCTGAGAAAAAATACTTGCAAAGCATACATTTGATAATATATATGTGTATGTGTGTGTATACACATGTGTATATCTCTAACAACCCAATAGTCTTTTATTGTATTGTTTCTATGTTACTCTATTTTATTTAAACAGGTTAGTTGATTTCTCTGAGTTGATTTTGCAATTTATCCACAGGTTGCCACTTGCAGTTTTTTGGAAAGCTCTGTCTTGGCTCACCCAGATGACTCAGGTCTGGCATGTTTCCTCCAGTGGTGAGGATGGGCCTGCCCTGGGCCTGAAGCAGCTGCTTTTGTCTCCTTTCTGCCTCACTGCCCCATCCCTGACTCCTGCTCCCAGGGACAAGGACATGCTCTAATAAGATGGCACCTAAGCCTTAGCCTCAGGCTCTGCTTTCTGGGGAAACCAGAGTAAGACAAGCACAAAACTCACCAAATGCTTCGCCCTGGATCCCTGGCTCCTGCTCCTCATAAAGGTGATACATGACCTCCTATCCTCCCTCTTCCCTTCTCCACTTCTCTGCCACCTGGTCCCCTGAACTCTGAATGGCATTTGTCCCAAGATGCTGCTTTTATGTTTCTCTTCATCCAGCCACCTCTGACTTCTTCGGTTACAAATACCAGAGCAAAGACGTCTTTTTTTTTAAAGCAACTTCTTTGAAGTCTCTTGTTGCTCGGGGCTATCCCAGAAGTTCCTGAGCTAGAGATAAAACCTTTCTCTTCCCAGACTTCCTAACCTCCTGTTCTCTTGGGGAAGTTTAACAGTGTTTTCTGGTAAAAGCAGACACGATGTGTCCTACCACCCTCCAACTCTGCCCCTGCCCCAGCCACCCGTGCACACAGGCTCCTGGGCCTCCCTGGCATCCATCGGGATCAGGATCGGCACACGTGAGCATCACCTCCCAGCCTCCTCCCACACCCTCCAGTGGGCACTGACACCTCAGCAGAGGTCCTTTAGCAGCCCCCTCTGCTAGACAGGGGACAGGGAGCAGGCAGAGGGGCACGCGGCACAGTTTCCATACCTGGAGCTGCCTCGATGCCACGGGGAGTGCAGGGAACAGAGGAGAGAGAGCAGGTTAGTGACCAGTTAGCAGGTGACACCCCATGCAGCAGCTCTTCTCCAGGGGTCCCCGCCCCGCAAATGGGGTTCCAATCCCACCCAAGCCTCTCCTACTTCCCACAGCCTCTCACCCCACAGAATGCCCTGTCTAGCCTGGATGCCCCTGCCGGACTCACACTTGCTGATCTGTTCCTTGGGAGGGTGGAGAATTACTCACAGTCTTCCATATGATAATCACTTGAGCTTATGCAAAGAGTCCGGAGGCAGAGAAGGGGACAAGTTGTCAGCCCCCAGACTGGGCATCTTTAAGTGGCAGTTAGGGACTTTGTTCCTGAACCATCAAGGGGAGCCATCTCCCCTCATCGGTGCTGGGGATGGTTGGTGGGAGCTGCATGCTGGAAGGAGTTCCTGGGGACCCAGTGCCCGACTGGCTGGTGCTCCAGGCGTGGCCGCCCCAGCAGTGGCCGCGCTCACCTTCCAGATGCTCGCCTCCTTGCCATACACCACGGCCATGTTGCTGGCCTTGCCATCTTTGATCAGCTGCTTCTCTGTCTCGCTGAGCTCCTCGGACACGAAGCCCATGAAGGAGTTGTCCGGGGTGTGAGCTGCAGCCCGACCGCGTGGAAGGGAAGGGGGTTACCAAACAGCTCCCTGGACCCACCCCATCCAAGGGGTCCCCATTTGGCGGGAGTGGGGAAGAGGGCAGGAGGGAGGGGTTTGGCCTGGGCGCCTCCCTCCCAAAGACTGTCACAAAGCTGGAGCAGAAGGCAACCTAAGAGGTCACCCAGTCCTCCTGCTTGTTTTCAGATGAGGAAACTGAGGCCGAGGGACCATGTGGCCCAGACAGTGTGGACCTGAACCCCTTCTCCCACCCTTAAATATTAACTGACTAGCTTTTCTGCTTCTGTGATTAGCTTGTGCAAGGTTTTACAGGCCCCTGCGAGTGGGACTTTCTGGTAGGTGCAGATAAAGGACTTTCCAAACCGCCCAGAGTTCACCCAGTTCCGGGAAGGGCCTAACCACACAAGGGGTGGGCTGTTGGGCAATTCCCCAGTTCCTCGTCTGTATACCACCCTACTGAAAGCCACCAATGAATTTAAAAGTCACCTCAGGTGACCAATAAGCTGTATACAACTCATCCTGTTGCCAAAGTCTGCCTACCAGACTGTATAAAAAGTGCTTGTGTTAAGAGCTCGGGGCCACTCCTGTCCTGAAGACGGAGCGACCCCAGCATGCTGGAACAAAAATCTCTTGCTTGATTGCAACAATCTCTGTCTCCTGGTCATTGCAAGATGAGCCTTTCCAACAAGTGAGACTCGCGCTTTCGGGCCAGTCTTACAACAGGACTCTACTCCCCTCACAGTTCCTCAGCTCAAAGCTTTGGCTTTGATTCCTCTCTTTTCCCAAACTCCACATGCACCCATTAGCAGAACCATTAGCCCAGGGGGAGATTTTCTCCACCTTCTCCATAGCTGCCACCCTGGTCCAGGCTACCGTCACTTCTTGCCTGGCCACCACTGTGATAGCTTCTCCCCATTTCTGCAGTTCTCTTGGTATAGTCTTTTCTCCCAGGAGATCCTTTCAAATCTGGGGCCTATCGGGTCCCTCTTCTGCACAAAACATCACAGGCCAAAGGCCCTACAACAATCTCCAGGCTCTGTCCCCTTTCCCCATTCTAATACAGGGTTAGAATTTACTCTCATGCAATGGAACAACCAGATTTTCTAAAAAAAAAAAAACGAAAAAAAACCCTTGATTGCTCTTAATACAAATTGTAAAAGGTTTTCTTCATCCCTTAGATAACTGGTTTAAAAAAACTTATTTCGTGATAAGTTCTTGCGTTCTCTGCCTTTGAAATCCTTTGTCACCTTGGTTTTATTTTTTGTAGTGATTTGTGATCTTATTCAACTAAATGTTTTAAGCCTTTTGTTATTTAACAAAGCTTTCCAACATGAAATTCTGAAAGTTTAAAATAACTTTGAGAAATTCCAAGGGCCCTGGAGTTTCTCAAAGGATATGTAAAAGATGTATCAGAACTAATTAGCTTATTTAATAAATTAAACTATATGGGAAAGCATTGTCAGTACTGAAGGTGTTATGGATATGTGTTCCAAAATCTTGTAAGGTTCTTAAATATCAGCATCTTGATATAAATGCTACCAGTAATAATCTTGGTTTAATTATTCTTTTAAAATGTTATGTCTTCAAATATTTCATGAAAAAACTCTGATAGGTACAGTTTTCTTTCAAACTTTGAGTTCATAGCTTTCCACTGAAGTTCCAAAATTCTAATGAAGAAACTGATGGGTTTGTGAAATTGTTCACAAAGGTCAAAACAACAAAAGCTAATTGGTGAACTAATTAAAAAGAAGTATGGGTTTTTACAATTTCCTTATTTTAAAACACTGCTGTTTCTCCTAATGTTTTTCCAAATGTAAGAAAACTCTCTCTCTCTTCAGCTATCTATAACTAACAACAGTTTGGTAAAATGTCATATTAAAAACAGAGATAAAAGCATTTGTTTTCTCCCTATTTGATCCCCTCCAAATTTAATAACTTTAAGTATCCTTATGATTATTATGGCAATGTGGCTATTTCTATAAGTTCAATGAAAATTAACTCTCTCTCTCTTTATAACAGGATAGAATTTAAAACTTTGGACATAAGATAGCATGTCTCATTTCCAAGTTGCTGATCTCTTTTTATGCTTGCCGTAAATTTGGCCAAAACTGCTTCATCCTGCTGTTCATCTTTCCCCCCATGTGGGACAGATCACTAGAAGAAAGAGAGCTGAGATGCTTCTTTCAATCACCACCTGGGAAAGAGCCTTCCCAACACGAAAAGATTTATGCACAGAAAAATAAGACCTTTTCAATCAAGATATTAATCATCAATGCTTTTATGAGGTATGCCTTGATCATAAAGGGAGAAATAACGTTTTCTCTCCAAAAGCAGTTCTCTAAATTTTCCTGGCCTTAAAGAGGGTGTTTGCAACTTGGATGAGACATCCTATTCTTAAATAAAAGACTTGTAATTGATCAAAAATTTGACAAAAGACTAGAAGCTCTGAAAGCAGTAATGTCCTGGACAGTTTTAACATTAACAAACTCTGGACTCAGAATCAACTATTATGCAGAGCAGAATCCCTTCAACAATTGCTAATTACACGCAATTCACAGCACCTGGATTGATGCTGCTGCAGCCACCCTGAGACAATGACATCACCAGTCCTCACCTGAAGTAAATTAAAAGGACTTGCCATGCTAATTGATACTAACTTCGCTTTAACAAAATGCTTTTCTGTCTTAACTGTGCTAATCTGATCTACAGTTTTGCTTTTCTTTTAAATAAATAAAACGGGGGAGCTGTGGAATATACTATAAAGCAAATGTACTTCACAGGACCTGGTTTTCCAAAGCCTTGCAGTTTCAAATATTGACCTTGCAAGGACAGGACATTTTCCTCAGGCTATAAGTCTCTGTTGCAAGATAAGAATTGTGGCACAGCAGGTTGCTGGCTCAAGGACAGACTAGTTACTGACTGTTATGTAGAGATACTGAGAGATTGCTGTTAAGAAGAAATGTTTGCTAAGATCAAGCTTGTGTTGATAAGACCACTTATTTGTCTACTGGAATGTCATCTGGCTTGTTATACTGAAAGTTAGCAGCCTATATTGTTAAACTATAACCCCACCTTTGTTCTCTTCCTGTAACTTCCTGGTCTGGAAAATAAATGCAGGAAGAGAAACCCAATTCAGCGTTAATTTCCCAAGGAAGGGATGCCTCTCACTGGAAGGTTCTGACAGGAGATTAACCACTTCGGGGCCTCTCACTGCTCCAAAGAGATGGGCTTTGAGTAATCCTTTGCATCTCTGTCACCCAGGGGAAGTGGGGTGACAAATCCGTGGGGGGCGAAGCAACACAAAGCAACATTCCCCCTTCCACACCTGTCTTCCCACCCCAGACACTTGCTGGACCAATTCCTCTCTCAGGTCTGTGCTCAGTGGCCCTGCTGAGAGGTCTCTCCTGGCCCCAGTCACTCACTGTCCTCTTACCCTACACTCACCAACCAGACATTATACCAATGTTATATATTTATTTGTTCACATATTACTGTCAGAATACAAGCACCAGGAGGGCAGCAACTCTGGCTTGTTGACTTGTGTGTTCCCAGCACCTGGGACAGAGCCTGGTCTGGCTGAATGAAGCGTGAACGATGCATCTTCACCTCCACACCTCCTGGCTTTCGCCCCTGCTGTTCCCTCTGCCTGGATCGCCTTGTAAAGGAAATTTTATTACTTTAACATACGCGATTTGCTTCTGTACTACTGCTTGTTTGTGACGGGGAACATGATTAACGCCATTTTAAGTACATCAGCCATTTTAAGTAAGGCAGCTTCTAAGGGGTCATGATAAGCATAGTCAAGGTGGGCCCAGGCACGGTAGATTCCAGGAAGGGAGTAACCACCAAAAGTACACACAGTTCCAGGAAGGACTGACCAGTTCCTTATCTAGGGGCCACCAGGTCTGACCCAGAGGGGAAGACGATTAAGCAATACACTGTTCCTTGTTAGTGTGCCAACCCACCAAAAGCTACCTATGAATTTAAAGGTCGCCTCAGATGACCAATAAGCTATGTACAACTTATCCTGTTGCCAAAGTCTGTCTAAAAACTGTATAAAAAGCACCTGTGTTAAGGGCTCGTGGCCGCTTCTGTCCTGAAGATGGAGCGACCCCAGCATGCTGGAATAAAAAAACCTCTTGCTTGATTGCAGCGATCTCTGTCTCCTGGTCTTTGCGAGATGAGCCTTCCCAACAAGTAAGATTCGCGCTTTCGGGCCAGTCTTACAGCCTTCCTCCCTTTTCTTGGATGGGGAAATCCTATTCAGCCTTCGTGGCCTCACTCAGATGTCACCTCCTCCCAGAAGCCTCTCTGGCCTCCATGTGCCCTCCCTTTGCAGACCGTCCACTGTGGCTAGGCCTCTGTCAAAGCACAGATGGAACTGGGGCTTCCTCACCGTCTGATTTACTCGACCCCAGAACCCAACCCAGCAGGGCAGGGAATGCACTTTATCTTGTGCCCCAACTAGCTCTGTCTGCCACAGCAGAGACGGAGAGCAGGCACGATAGCCAGACATCTGCATGAGAGCCTCCCTTCTGTGCAGGAGGATCTTGAATAAAACGTTTATTGAATCCAATTAGATGGAATCTACCTGCCTACCTGGAAGAGGTCATGGTGAGCAAGACTGGCAGCAGCACACGTTTTACTTTCCAGGACATCTTTGATTCCAGATACACTGTTTCTCCATTTCAGATGCACGTTTTCCACACTTTCACATTTCTCAAATCAGGACATGTGTTTTAATCAAGCATGTAGATTTAATGTAGTTAAATTAATTAATTTAGTTAATTAATCAATATCTGGTGCATCTTAGAAAAGAGAATGGTTTCCTGCGGAAGTGCCCCCAAAAGCTCAAGGATTCTTGGGTCTAAAAATCCGACTACGGTATGAATGGGCCTCTGCTGGCTGCAGAACAAAATCTCTCATTTAGAACTTCAGGAGCGTAAGGAGGGGCCCCAGAGGCCTGGAGTCCTTTCCATGGGAGGACAGTTCTCCTGTCTCAAGAGGCTCTGCCCAAGCCTGAGAGAGGCCCCAGGAAGCAGACGGGACCCTCCCTGACCCTGTTTGCCTGGCCAGCATCCGTCCCCTCTGGCTCCAGCTGGGGCTGCCTCCCAGGCCTCTCTCTGCGTTCTCTGCAGGTGAAGACTCCATCCCTAAACTGCCTTTCATTCCACGGACTCTGCCAGAAGAGACAGATTTAGAACACAATTAGCTAAACCAGTGGGAGTGGGACAGGGAAGTATTGCAACCAATTAAAATAACAGGGACCATTAAGCAAAGAGTTCCTGGGGCCAGGCCAGGGGTAAGGTCAGGGGAGGCAGCCAGCCTCCCAGTGAGCTCACTGGGGAAGTCAACCAGCTCGATGGGGAAACAGGTCTGCTCCTGAATTCTTCCTCGACTCTGTGTATCATTAAAAGTGGCAAGCCTCTCTCTTCCTTTTTTGTTCCCTCTTCGGTTTATTCAACCAATTAATGTTTTCTGAGGACAGAGATAGGCTCCAGGGAGATTAAGATAAATTAGTGGCCCCTTTTTGAGTAGTTCATAATCTATCAGGGGAAATAATGCATAGCCAAATAACTTTATTTTTTTATAAAGTTATTATTTATAACTTTCAATATATGCTTCTATTAAGTTTAAGAATTATAAAAATAGAGGGGAAGAGGAGATACATTCTACCTGGATTAAGAGAAGAGGGGATCAGTGAAAGTGACAGTAAAAAAAGGAGACATTTGGATTGGGGTTTTGGAGGATGAATAGGAGTTTGCTAGGTCTGGAAGTCCACATCCAGTGGGCTCCACCCCAGGACAAGTTGTCATTTTCTCAGTGTAGGTTATTGTAGAAGCCTCGTAACCCATCTCCTGCTTCCCCCTCCTCCACCACCCCTTCGGCCATCTGCAGCCTGCCAGGATAATACACCTCAAAATTTTTTTTCTCCATGACATTCTCTAGCTCAAGAACTTACAGTGTATCTCAAACACAAACCCAGGAACCTTTGCTAAAAGACCCCACTCCTCTGCTCCCTGATCTTCCACTTCTCTCTTAGCAGCCTCATATCTGACTGCTTTCCTTCTAAAGCTCTCAACTCTGTAGCTTTTCCTCTTCCAAGGCCTGGAGCATCACCAGTCCCCCACTCCCACCCCATTTCCACACCCTATTTCCTCCCCCCCCCCCGAAATCTCCTCCCTGTGTCCCATCCTACTCCAATCGCTTTTTTCCTGGGATGACAGTGAGAAACCTCATACAACCTTGAAATGGCCCCTGGAGAGGGAGTCTGGTCCCCACAGAGTGGTGTGACCTCAGACAGGTCATTCTACCTCTCTGGGCCTCAATTTCCTCATCTGGACTGCCCGGGCTACAGGAATCTTCCCACCTTCCCGGCCTTCTGGGATCTAATCAAGCCATGACATTTATTCAGAAATCACATCTGCCCCTAATACAGCCTGAAACCTGGAGAATAAGAAAAAAGGAAACTCTAAGCACCCAAAAGAGATGCCATGAATTTGATAGGCTAAATAAAGATCCTATACTTTACTTACAAGCAAGTCCCTCAGGACTTTGCTCAGAACCTATTTTGTTCTTAATTTAGATTCGATCCTAACAAGGGTGCTTATCTAGCTTTCTGGCCCAGAGCCTTCAAAGGGCTGCAGATTAGACCTGCAAGATGCTGCTGGAGGCAGATGTACTGACGACAATTAAAAGTGACAACTGATAGCCTCCCAACAAAGAGGACAGAGCCACATTAAACAACTGAGAGAAAGAGGGGACACAGCTCCGCACACCTCTGCTGACCGGAAAGGCAGCCACATGCGCCAGAGAGATAGAGACCTGACACTGGGTTGTCAAGAAGAGGCCATATTATTTTCAGTGCACTGCATTTAAGAGGGTAGGTCAGTGTATGCATGTCTGCTAGAGCCTCATTAAAAATAGCTGAAGCTCAGCTCCGATCAAGATCCTTGCCTTAACCCTCCATCCGTGGATTTCCACCAAGGGCCCCACCTGCAGCCCTATTTCCCATCCTCCCCAATGTTGGAGCCTACCCCAGCTCTTGCATTTCCAGAACATTCTGGTTCTTTCCACACATATCTCACTACATCTGTTCCCTCTGCTTAAAGAAGGCTTCCTGCTCCTTTGCTACCCATTGAAGTTGTCCAGTCCACTCTGAAATGCCTCTCTTTCTGGAAGGCCACTAAACCCCTTTCGTTCCAGAACTGTGTGCTTGGCCACTCTCCTGGAGGGCAAAGGCCACATCCCCTGGCGTTGGGTGGGTCACCCCACCTGGGCAGCTCCCTTCAGGCTTCCTGTTCCCCAAATATCACAAGAGGCTCCCTTCCTGGTTCACACACTTGCTGGAAGGGAGGAGGGCGCCTGGCATGCCCACTCCCCCCACAGCCCAGTTAGGAAAGAGAGGGAGGAATGAGGCCCTGCTTCCTCCCGTGCCACCTCTGAAAACCATGAGGAGGCCCCACCTGCCCCGCCCCCACCCACGCCTGGCCCTGGGCACTCACGGAACATGGTCATGAACTGCTTGGGGTTGAGGTTCCAGTAGCCCCAGTTGGTCCGGTAGCCATGCAGCGTGGCATACTCCTCGTGGTTGTATGCAGGTTCCGTTCCAAAGGTGTCGATGACACGGATTCGGCACCTGCCCCCCCAGAGATCAGGAACCAGGGTCAGCAACCTCTCTGCGTGTCCCTGGGCTGGGGTTGCCCCAGCCACAAATGCTGTAATCAGCCGGTGGCTGGGTCAGGGTAGTGCAGTGTGTGGCTAGAGCTTGGGCTCAGACACCACCTGGCTGTGTGACCACAGGCAAGCGCCTTAACCTCTCTGAGTCGGCTTCCCCATCTGTCAAGTAGGAACAACAACAGCCTAATTGTTTCCAGGTTGTACGGAAGCTCCTGGCCCATGGTCCATGGCTAGTCCTCAGGAACTGTAAGCCATCACCACCACCCACTGGGAGCCTAGGAAGGGAGGCGCTATTTGGAGTGGAGTCCCTCCTTGCTGCCGCAGGGGTCACGTACATGATTTGCACCTTCCTGGGCAGAGAGCAGCAGTCCTTGTGTAGGGAATTTTCAGTCCCTGTGCTCAGGAGCCTGAAACCCCTGGGATGTACCCAGCCTATGGGGGCCAAGATGCAGAAAGAGAGGTCCCAGAAGGACCAGCCACCGCCCATGGGGCTATCTTTAGGAGGGCAGTGCCTCAAAGCTGCCTCTGCAAAGTTGGCTACTCCAGCGGTTGACCTTCCACCTGGGCAGAGGCTCTGTCCCACTGCCTGCCTCCAGAAGCTTCAAGTTCAAAGCCCAGAGGGGCCTTGTCCCCTTAGGATCAGCCAACCATGGGCCAGACCCATTCTGAGGCCTGTTTCAATGGGCCACAGTCCCAGAAACTCCCCTTCTATCTCTCCCATCCCAGGAGGTAGGCTCCCAAAGAAAAGCACTAAGACTCAGACACCATCCCAAGGGGCTCCCATATCCCAGCGTCCTTCCCAGTGACCCAGAAGTGTCGGCAGAGTGCTGAGGTCGGCACTATTCCCCCAGAGAAGGGACTGGGGTGGGAGGAGAGAGTGCCAAGTGCATAGAGAACACGCATTAATAATGAAAGCAATAACGCTGCCTGTCACTTTTTTTCCTAATAAAATCATGTGGGATAGTCAATGGGACTGGAGCAAGTGTAATAAATAGCAGAGCTCTCTGTGCTAAATTAAACCCCGTATCCCGCTGGCTGCAGAGAGACAGAAAGCGATGGCATTGGCCTTCTTCCAGGCCGAGAGGGGGTGGGGTAGCAGAAGGGAGGTGGGGAGGGGAGCGCTGGACTGACTGTCCCCACAGCAGAGGTCACTGCCTTGGTCCTCTGTCCCATTCCTTTCAACCCCTCTGCCCCCTTCCATCTAGGTTACCTCTGACCCCCGCCCCCCAGTCTCCATGCAGCAGAGGGGCAATGGGGTGACTCCCAGTGGTTTATTAATTATCATCTGAGTTAGCAGAGAGGCAAAGCTCATCCGGGATGCAAGTGGTGGGGGAGGGGAAAGCAGAAGGCAGGAGAACAGAGGACACGCAGCTTTCCCGCCCTGGCCCTGGGGCCGGCTGGCAGCCAGGACACGGGGGCAGGGCATGAGGAGGGGCCCTGTGCCACGTTGCCACCCTCCCACTGCCCTCTCACCGGTACTTCTTGAAGGAGAGTCCCATGTGCTGCTTCATCTGCTGCAGGCCATGATAGTCGGTGTAGATGAGGTCGAAAGGCAGGGGCATGGTGAGCGGGCAGTTCCCCCGGCCTGGCGGCACCCCTAAGTTACTGGAAGAAGAGCCCTTCAGAGTCTGAGCCCCAAGAAGCTCGCCTTCCTAACCAGCCACCCTGGTTCCTACAGTACAGGATAAAATTGGGGCAAGGGGCACTGTAAAAGGGCAGTGAGATTAGCACAGACTCTTAGAAAAGAAATTAACAGGATGGCCGTGTACAGTTGTGTAGGTTTTTCACTGCACAAGAGAGTCCAACCAGAGGTAAGTGGGACTGAGATCCAGCCTGGGCTACCTTGCCAAGCCGGGCACCTGGCCTAGGCTACCTGTTGAGGGGGAAAGGGCACCTTCTGTAGTTGCCACAAACATGCTCCCTGCAGGGCTGTGTCAGCCCAGAGAAGGAGTCTTTATCTAACTTTCACAAAGCTCCATACATGCTGGCCACAGTCCTCAGCACATCTTCAGCTGTTTGTTTGGAGCCGAAGGGTCCCAAGCCTCCTGCCTCAGAAGAGTATAATCCTGCTCTGCTGACCCAGCTCCTGGCACCAGGAGCTGGCTGGGGCAGTGAGCTCCTGCGGGCCTCTGGGGACCTTCCCCACTCTGGCCACTGTGCAGGCTCAGAGTCCCCTAAGGCCAGAGGGGCCTGCCTGCCCTGTCTGCAGGATGATTTACACGCAGGTCTTCTTCTGGGACGGGGCTGCCTCTGGTGACCCGGCAGGCACAGCTCGGCCAGAATGGCAGTGGTGTCCTTTTGCCATCTGGCATCCCATCTGGCTGAAGCTTTGGAGTCATTTCATTTCACTGGAGCCTGAAGGATATGGCCACAACCTCATGGCTTTTTCTAGAATCACCACATCTGCTCAAAGCCCCCTGTCCCGGCAACAATGACTGCCAATTTAAACTCCTTTGCTACTGAAACTCCCTGCAACCATCCGTAACACCCAGCAGCTCCCACCAGGAGCCTTGCTTAACCGACTCCACAGCCTCAGTTTCTCCCCCTGCAGGGAATGATGAGGCATTCGGTCACTCATTCTCTAAGTCTGTGCTGAGCCCCTGAGCCAGGTGGGGAATGGAGCACCCATCACAGAGACCTGGCCCCCCTTTCCTCTCCGCTGACGACTCCACTACAAGGGGAGGCCCAGGGGCCCCGGAGGTCACCTCCTCCCAAGACAGCCCCCACCCCCCCACCGGGTCTTCACATTAATTCTCTTTAGCAAACGTTTCTTGAGTGCATGGTGGGTGCCATGCCCTGTGCCTCGCATCGGGGACACCAAGCCGCATAGGATGCAGCCCCTGTCCCTGGAGTGCAAGGCTGTGTGAGGAGTGTGCGCCCCCGGGGGTGTGGGCAGCATGGAGAAGGGGCCAGCCCAGCCGAGGGTACGGAGAGAGGCAAGGGACAGTCCCCGGGCAGAGCGATGAGCCCCTCCATCTGCTCTTGGTGGGTGGAAGGTGCCACCTTATGGGGCTGGATGTGCCCATCCTCCACTTCTGACCCCAGTGGGGAAGTGGCCAGGCCACCAGCCCACCTCCCCGGGGTCCACCTCCCATGGATTCGTGGTGCCCATGCCAGTGCTGCAAGAGGTCCCCGAGCCCTCCCAGCAAGCCCCTCCGGGGACCCACACGATGCAAAAACACAGGCTGGGGAGGTGAGGAGCTCTGACAAGGTCACCAGCTTGCGAATGGCAAAGGGTCACCATTGGTCAGTTCCTTGGGTGGTGTCTCTGGCTCCCTGAAACAATTCACGCCCGGTGGAAAAGTACCGGCCTGGAAGTCTCTGCACTCTTTGCACATGCTCGGCACAACCCTCAGGGAGGGGGCCTGGGTACCCTGTCCCCTGAGCACACTGTCCACAGTGGCACCTTTCCATGATGTTTATGGTCACCTGCCGACAGGACTATGATGGAAAGACGTCAGGGGAAGCTGCGTGCGATGCAGGGGGACTGAGGCAGCAGGGGTCAGCCCATGCCCTGCAGAGAAGTGTGGCAAGAGAGAGGGGCTTTCTCTGGTCCCCACTAGCCAGGGCACCCCAGCCTCACTGAGCTGCCCCCACACTGGCTTCCAGTCATGCCAGAACCTTTACTGCTGAGTGTGAAGATGGGAATGCAAAAACCTAATAACCATTCTCTCCTCACTTCTTATCTATAAACAAAAATGGCCAAGGGCTCCTCCCTAACCCCTCCAACCCTCCTATAGTCCCCTCTTTCCAACCAGAGGCCACGCGGTTGGGAAGAGAAGTCTGGAGCATCCCAGGAAGCAGCTGCCACAACCTGGAGACTTCATGAAATATCTGGTGGTGTTAAGTGTCAAGCAAGTTTTGCATTCTACTCTGCATGACATTGCTATGTTTTCTTTGAAGCATGGGCTTTCTCACCCCTAAAACTCCTCCAGTAAAACTGATGCCCAAGAAAGAAGCATCATTTCTGCCCCGGGGCTCTAGAAGTTCTAGTTCTTTCTCAGCTCCCCTCACGACAAACAAAAAGACAAAAAGATGATTCCTCCATATCTCCCTTGCAGAAGCGAGGAAGGGGGTGGCTGTCCCTCCCGCACAGAATCTGGGTCTGGTAAAATTAAGACAATTCTGAAAATATAAACCGTAGGTGGGTCTCAGAGCTGCTACCTGCCCCAGTAATATGACTGCCTTTCCCACATATTTCTGGTTGGTTTCCAGGCAATGTATTGTCCCTCTGTCCCAGGAGCTTCCTTTTTGTTGCCCCATCACCAGCCACATCCCTTACTCCAGCCCCAAACACCAGGGCCACGGAGAGGACAGATGGGTTGGGGCAAGTCACTGTCCTCTCCTGGGAGAACTCCACGCTTATGTTCTAAGGCATGTACCATCATCTCCATATTCACAGCTAACATTTTGAACCCAGGCATCAGTCTACGTGTTTTCAACTTACTAATTCATCGACTCCTATCACCTTGGCAAATACTCTATGAGATCAGATCTATTCTCACCCAGTCCCTATCTCTACAGATTGGGAGACAGAGAGGTTTAGTAATTTACCCAGGGTCACACAGCCAGGAAGGAGTGGAGCTGGGATCGAGTCTTTCTACAATGTAACCTGGTCACATCTCCCCAGGGTCTGATCCTTTCCAAGACTCGTCACTTCCTTCTGGACCAGGACTTCTAAGACCCTTCCTTGCCTACCCACTGCTGGAGCTCCAGCTGAGCTCCAAGTCTGCAGTGGCCTCTCCTGGTGCCACATGATCCCGTGTGCAAGAGAGGACACACCAGGTTCTTGATGGTGTGAGCGGGGCCACAGGATGTGTGTGGAGTGAGCGGAAGACTGTGTTTATCACTGAGTCCCACACCTGTGCAGGGCCCACGTGGGCAGCTGTGCCCCAACCCAATAGGTCACCAACCCTAAACCTTGGCAATCCTAAACCCTAGAGCCCAGAGGGGAGGGGCGCCCTGCTGGGCAATGGGCCTCTACATGCATGGCCCTGCTAGTGTGAAGTCAAAGCCTTGACTCAACCAGAGAAAAACAGAAGACTATTAACAGATGGAAGAGAAGGCAGCCAGGGCAAGATAGCAAATAGGACCAAAGCAGCTGTCACCAGGGTCCAACTAATACAAGTGGGACCGGACACCTCCTGTTCCTGTCCTACAGGAGGCCAGGTGCAGCACAAATTCCAAAATCCTTATCACCAAACCCTCCCCTCTGATCCCACCAAAGTTTCCATGAGACAGACCCTGCCTTGACAGAAACTGTTCCCTGGGTCTAGAGGACTCCTGTCACCTCCGGCTCCTTAACAAAGCATCGGCTCCATCCTCCAGGAAGCCTTGCCTGAGACGCCCTAACCCTACCCCTCCTCTTTCATCCCCCCTCCCTACACGTTCCTTCTGCACCTGGGTCATACCTGGTGACTATCCTGAGTCACCTCCTCCCAACTAGGGGCCCATGAGGACAACGCCATGTCATCTTGGAAATTTCAGGGCCAGGGACAGGATCTGGCCTAATAAACATCTGCTGTGTTCATGAGCAAATCAACAAACCAATGGGTCAGGTGAGCCTCTGAGGAAGAACTGGTTTAAACATTTAACATTTGGTCAAGAAAAACATCTCTGGGGAGAGAGAGCGGGTGAGTGAGAGGAGGCCAAGGACGAGGGGTGTCGTTGTGGGCTGTCAAGCTCTTGGTGCCTCCCAAAGGGGACTGGCCTGCTGGCCTGGAGCTGGATACAAGTGGTCCTACATGTGGCTCCAAAGGACATCGCAGCAGGAAGGAGAAAAGGGTGACAAACTGGCCCAGAGACAGCAGCATCCCCAGGAGTCAGTGAGAAGCCGCATGGTCTCCCAGTCCTGGGGAACAAGGATTTTCAATTTGAGGTGACTTCTCTAAAGACACGTGTCTGCCGCTGCTCACTGACACTGTCACCAGGAATCTGCACTTCGCTCCGCGGAGAGCAAAGAGGCTCAGCTCTCAGGAGAGTGGGCTGTAGTTTTATCACTTGTAATTTAAGTTCACTTTTATGAGCAATTTTATGCTAAGTGGTTGGTCGGAGCAGTGACATGAATTGAGAAACTGTCTCCCAGCAACCTTCAGCCCGAGGCACCCAGGGACATGCGGCTGCACAATTCTGCCTCCCGTGCTGACTCCTCAAAAGCCTCCTGCCCAGACATTTCCGTATAACCAGTGCCAAGTTCTCATTTCTCTTGGATTCTTAGCATAGGGTGGGACGGCTGGAAGACCCCATGAGGGGTGAGTCGGGTGGGAGGCAGGATCTCAGCGGGGGAGGGAACTTTAAATGTATCCACTGAGCACCCCTCCCCCTGCCCACTACCGACGCCCACAGCTTGGGAAGGATGGGGTAGCTTCCGTGGAATTGCCACGTTGGGTGGTTAGAATATATTTCTAAACGTCCCCAGGCCATGTGAATGGGAGACTAAATACCAGGATGGGGCCAGGGGTGATCCAGGGAAATGAGCAATCCTAAAGGTCACCTGGTTATAGTCTGGCCCCTGCGCCCTACCCAAACTAATCTACCCAAAAGGCCACCCTCTCGGGGGAGGGACGGATAGGGAGTTATTGTTTAATAGGTAGAGAGTTCCAGTTTTGCAAGACTTCTGGAGATGAGCGGTGGTGATGGTTACACAACAATGTGATGTACTTGATGCCACGGGACTGTTCGCTTAAAAATGATCAAGATGGGAATTTGTATGTGATGTTCATTTTACTACTTCTTTTTTTTTTTTTTAAAGCCAACCCCTCCACATTCCTGGCTCCAGTGCCTGGCCTCCCAGAGGTGCTGAGGTCCCCATCTTCTCCAGCTCCTCCTCCCACCCCTGCCACCTGCCTGGGACCCCCAACTGGCCACAGACAACCTACAGACTCAGCAGATATCCAGGGAAGGACTGACTCACTCAGTCACTGTCTGCTAAAAGATCAAACAGTAGGATGGGTAGATGGGATAAGGCAGGAGGAAAAAAAAAAAAAGCCTACACCCAATAGAAAAAATCCTCAGCCAACAAACAGTCAAAATACTGCGTTCTGCTGCAATAAAAAAACCTTCCTGGACACGAGCTCCAGCACGAATTTGCAGAGTGGCCTCGCACAGGACACTGAGTCGCTCCAGTGTCCGCCTCCGCTTCTGTAACACAGGGCTAAGACCAATCTCCACGGTCTCTTCTAAGCTAAAAATCCTCGAGTTTTATTTCTCTGTGCCTTTGGTTTGTGGCTAGAAATAATCTCTCCAGGTAGTGCTCAAATTCTGGAACACACTATTCTCTCTCTTTCTCTGTGTGGGAAGGACCTAATTAAAAAGAATTCTTACAAAGTGCTCAAAGAACCTTGGCTGCAGGTACTGAAGTATGCACAGGGATCGTCAGCTTCCCCAGATACGTCTCATTACTGGGAACACATGGCCAGGGCAGCCGCCACGCTCTGTCTCCCCAGGGGCCTGACAGCCCTCTGACCCCACCCGGAGCCTCTTCTGAGCATCGTGGACACTGCCCTTCTCTCTCCCATGGCCCATTACTAGAGCAAACCACTGTCTCATCCCTATAGCACCGGGGAGTGTAAAGAAGCAGCCCAGAGATTTAAGTGGGCATCTAATGAGCTGCTTTAGGAAGCAGAGGTTAGGATCACTAACGAGGAAGGGATTACACTCTCCTATGGCATTTTCTTCTTGCCAGGATGGCTGACCTTCCCGTGCCCAATAGAAAAAGCCATATAATGCCATCGTGATGGGCCCACCCTCAGCTCCCTGCAAAGGCAGATGCCTTTGAACATCCCCAGCATATACCCTGGTGCCCTCGGAGGAACCACAGCTGGGGAGACCTGCCAGGCCCCCTTGGAGTGAGTGGCTTGGAGGAAAGGGGCATCGAAAGGCAGACGGCAGTACATGATAGCTGCTCTGTAGCCAAGGCCTCAATGAAGCACGGGCCAGGGGTTCCGAAAGGGAACACAAGGGAGTAGCATCTCCCTCATCCTGGGTGTCCCAAATGTGGGACTGTCATCCAAAGCTAACACTTTCTTCCCCAGTGTTCCTCCCAGTAAGCAAACTCAGGGCTAAGAATAGGGCCCGCTCCCAGGAGAGCTGGATGAATCAGCAGATGCTCCCCGCCGGCTCCCAGGGCGGCAGGGCTGCTGCAGGAAGAGAAACGGAACGGGAATGTGACCCTCTGGCTGTTCCTGGCCTTGCAGACAGGCCTCGATTTATGTAACAAATGCCCATAAATGCTGAGTATGAATCAAAGCTTTTCTCATCCAAACGATGCTTTCAGTGTAGGCAGACGGTAGTTCTCAGCCCCAGCCAGGGGTTTGAATCACCGAGGGGCTGGTACAGCCCCTGGTGGCGAGGCTGGCCCCAAGGTGCCATCTAATTGCTCTGCACTGACACCTGGGCACTGGGGATTTTCTCAGGTGTTTCTCATGTTCCAGGGGCTCTCACTATTCTGCCCAGTAACACAGACCTTTGTTGAGAACCAGCCTGTGCAGGAGCCTTGGGAAAAGACTGTTTTGGAGATTTAGGCAGAGAGGAAAGACAAAGGCCCCTTGGCATCCTGGATTCAGACAGCCTGAAAGTCTGGCCACGCTCCAGCGCACTGAGAGCAGTCTGGCCCCCAGGAAAGTGCCTCCCTTCTTCCAAGCCCCCTTTGCGATTGGAGGGGCTGGTGGAAGGAGCTCATACCATCCGCTGCTTCTGCTGGCTTCACCAAAGGTAAAAAAGCCCCAGGCCAGCCCTGCCCCTGTGCTGAGGGGCCAGGGCAGCAGTTTGACCTTTTCTATGGGTGGCACTTTCCAGTCTCCCTGAACTGATTGTTCAAGAAGTTTGTCCATCTCCTCCTCTCCAGCTGCCATTGACAAGACCTTGGTCTGTCCCTGGTGGAGGGAGAACACTGCTCCCCACCTCCTTCATGGCCCCTGAGATGTACAGATGTACTGAGGCGTCCCTCAAAAGCACTTAGAAGCTGGCCCTTCTCCTGGTTTTTTATCTGACTCTCCCCAAATTCCCCCCCCCTCCCCACTTGGGCTGTATGCACCTTTCATGAGAGCCATCGATTGATTTCATTTAAATGTCTCCTCCTTCGAAGCTCTCCCACACAGCAAGGAGCAGGTCAGAGCTGGGAAAGGTGACCTAGCATGTTTTGTGTATTGGCCAAGGTTAACACTAGGCCAGGGGCTTTGATTTGCATGAAACAGACTCCCTGTCGCTCCAGCGTGGCATGGAGTGGGGGGGGGGGGGCCTTGATGGATGCGTCTCTCCTGGATCCTGAAGAAGGCTGAAGGGCAGGAGCCAGGGCAGCCCCCAGCTCAGCAGCAGAGGTCACGACCTTCCACGGCATTAGGTTGCCCCAACGTGACCCTGCTCCGCACTCCACAAGCCTGCTCCTGCCCCTTCTCTGGCCCCTTCTCTGCAGTCTAGGTCTTGCTGCCCAACTCCCAATTCCTGGGAAAAGGTTCCAATGGGCCAACCAGAGTGGATCAGAGTGGATCAGGTGTCCAGCTGTCAGGTGTCTCAGCTGGGATGGTGGCGTGTTTGTGTGCTCCTGCTCAGCCAGGGATCGCCAAGTAGGGAGAGTGGGCAGGGCCAGCCCAGGGACACACTCCCCACAGGTGCCTCTAACCAAAGGTCCACACTGGGCAGGAGATTAAAATGTCTCCTCGGAACTGAAGGGTGAAGAGGAAAAAAGGAGAGGGGAGAGGGGCCAGAGGCTTTTTAGTGTAAATTCATCGCTTGCCTCTGTGCCTTCTCTTGGAGCTGGGTGCAGGGAAGAGCCGCTGCTACAAGACTCTGCTGAGCTCCAGGAGCTGCTCCCCTCCTCTCACCTGTGCACTCGTATAAAATATTACAGACAACTGTAGAAAACAATCTAATGACCTAATGACTAGTAGGCTCCCACTTCCCAGCCTCATCAAGACTTAACATTTTGCTGTGTTTGGCTGAAATCCTTTTTTTTAAGGGAAAACGCATTGCCAATCTGGTGAAGCCTGAGGCTGGGCTTCAGTGTGTGTCAGTCGTGCCCACTCTCGTCACACCTCCCACGCCCCCACCTTACTTCCAGCGAATGCTCTGCCTCCCGTGTCGAAGACGCAATAGGAACCCGGCCCCCGGCCCCTGGCCCCCGGCCCCTTCCCCGTCTGTATGGCCGGCACAGCCTGCTCTCTTTCCCTTCCCTCCTGTCCCTCCCCCTAAGGCCACCCCCTTGGGCTGCTCTCAATGATGCTTCCCTCCTGTACCTTCAACCTCGCTCTTTTTCTGGCTCCTTCCCATCAGCATTTACACATGCTGGAAGCGCTCCCATCTTGAAAAGGAAGCAAACTTCCTCTCCACTGCGGCTGAATTGTGTCCCCCCAAAAGATGTAGCAGTCCTAACCCCGGTACTTGTGAATGTGACCTTTGGAAATAGGGTCTTCACAGAGGTGATAATTAAGATGAGGTCATTAGGGTGGGCCCTAATCCAATATGCTGGGTGTCTTTATAAAGAGAGGACATTTGGACCCAGAGACACGCCTGGAGGGTAGAGGATGTGAAGATGCAGGGAGAAGGCCATCTATGAGTCACCGGCCACCTGAGGCCACCAGGAGCTGGAGGGAGCCTGGGGCAGATTCTCCCGCACAGCCTCAGAAGGAACCAGCCCCGCTGACGCCTCGATCTCGGACTTCCAGCCTCTGGAACTGTGGGAATAAATTTTTATTGTTCACCCCACCCAGTCTGTGGTACTTTGATTCTGCAGCTCCAGGAAACTCACACGACTTCCTCTGACCCTGCTGTCCCGCTGCTCCTGTCCTTTCTCCATCCCCCACTCTGCACTCCACAGCTAAACCCTCTGGAGAAAAACCTCCACTCACAGCCACTGTTTCCTGACCAGCCCCCTCATTCTACAGCCCACTAAATCTATGACCTTTGTCCCCACCACAATGACTTCCATGTGGACAGATTCTTTGGACATTTTTCAGTCTCTCTCACTTGACTTTTCAGCGAATATGTGATATTGGCCACGCCGTCCTAGAAGCATATTCTCATTGGCACCCATGACTCCACACCTTCCTCTGCCAACACCCCTTCCCCAGGAGGCCTTTCCATGGTGGCGCGTCTCAGGGCTGTGCTCTCAAGCTTTTCCCCTCGCACTTGGCAGTTTCATTCATGCTCAGGTTCACTCACCTTGATTTCAAGATTCTGTCTCCACTCGCGCCTCCCTGGAGCCCCGGGCCCATCACCCAGCTGCCTCCATGGGGGCACCTCTAACTCAGCATGTGTGAGCCCCAGTACAAGGCCTTCGCCTGTGCCCAAAACCCACAGCTTTTCTCTTCTTCCCCCTTCAAGGAACGGCAGCACCCTCCACCCAGTGGCTGGTTGGAGCTGCCTAGTTCAGCCTAGTTCTGATCACTTCCAACTGGTTTTAAGTAGCTGGGCCCAGTTTGCACTGGTTCAGGCCAGTCTGGGCCAGTCTGAGCCAGTCTGAGCCAGGTCTGAATGGGTTCAAACTCTAAGACCTGCCTCAGCTGGTCAAGCTGGGCTGCCCGAGAGGAACGAGATGTGGTCTCTGCCTTCGTCATTCCTAGGGACCCTCCCTGGTATTTCCCTTGAACAAACGACCCCAGGTTGGAGACCAATTTCCAGCCTGGCTGCATGCTTGACGGCCAAGAGTTTCCCCTCCTTGTCCTCCTTATTTAAACATTCTCCTCTCAAGCTTTCATCATTTGCCAGTTAAGTCAACTAATTTTCGACTAAACCCAATTTCACTCATGGATGGAGGAAGAGCTCGGTAATTTTTCCTCATGCCATGTACTATTAATGATGCTTGAAATTATGCAAATAAAATTGATGAGCACAGCTGATTCTGGGCAGTCAGGAAGGGAAAAGCTTAACTTTAAATGCCCACTGTGGATCCGGGCTTTCATGAGGACGTCTCGGGGTGCAGCGGACGGGCAGGGGCTCTGGCTCCACATCCCCTTCCTGCCATGCATGCTGGGGCGTGGGTGGGGACTGTCCGATGTCCCCTCGCTGCAGTCTTATCACAGAGGGCACTGTTCCCACACTATACCTCCCTCACCCCGGAAACATCTTGCAGCAGCAAAGCCAGATGTGGATTCTGCGCATCGCCCCAAACATCACTCCAGTGAGCTGGTTAATTAAAACACCGAAACAAGAGGAGCAGAGAAGAGCCGCATCCGTCCGGCTTTGTCGCTTAGTCAGTAGCCAAGACATCTGCTGCGAACATCTGTGAATAAACTACAACATGCGTACAGCCGCGTCTCTCTCCTGCCCCTTCCCACACAGGTCACTTTGCCGGCCAAGGGAGACATTTCTGTCGCAGAAGCCAAGCCGAGACTTTGAACATTCCGATTACTTTCCCATGCTGTTGACCTATTTTCAAATTCGCCTGCTGCTGCTCCCACCGACAGCTCCCCCGGCTGAGAGGGGGGCCCGATGCTCCTGCCTCTCCCTGTAGGCTCACGTGTATTCACTGGTACCTCTGCCCAGGACCCCGTTCCAGGCTGAAATGGTGACTATCTTGCTATGGGTTTGCATTGTGTCCCCCCAAAATTCATACGTTGAAGTCCTAACCCTCAGTTCCTCATAATGTGACCTTATTCGGAGACAGGGTCTTCACAGAGGTAATCAAGTTAAGATGAGGTCACTAGGGTGGGACCTAATCCAGTATGACTGGGGTCCTAACAAGAAGGGGAAATATGGACACAGACATGCACACAGGGAGAAGGCCAGGCAAAGACAAAAGCACAATGCTTCTACAAGATAAGGAGCTCCAAAGACTGCCAGCACACCTCCAGAGCCAGGGACAGGCCTGGGGCAGATTCTCCCGCACAGCCTCGAAAAGAACCAACCCCGCCAACACCTTGATCTTGGACTTCTAGTCTCTAGAACTGTGACTGCTGTTTAAGTCGCCCAGTTTGTGGCCCTTTGTTACAGCAACTCTGGGGAACTCACATACATGTCAAACTGTATTTAAATCTCCACCAAGAGGAAAGGCCTGTGTTTATGTAGCATCAGGGCAACCCAGCAGAGAATGTGCTGGGGAGCCCAAAGCTCGGCCTCCACTCTGGCCTCCCATCTGTCCTAACCTCCAGCTACGATGACCAAACCCTCCACTTTATGACGGAAGAAGGAAGAAAAATACATACAAGAAAGTGGCCCAGGTGCACTCCAGGCCAGCAGGTTCCCACCTAATGCCCACAGCAGGATGCAAGAGGCCCCACAATCTGGCCACCTCCCAGGGGTGTCTCTGAGGCCCACCCCCTCCATTTGGCCCCCACTCCTGCAATCAAGTGTCCCTGGGTGCTTTCAGGAGTGCAGACGAGGACTCGAGAGGAACCCTCACATTCTTTCTATAAATCTTCCAGGGCCCATGCCACCACCCCAGGCTCTAATCCTCCCCCTCAGGACCTGCACTGGGGACACTGAGGACAGTTCCTTTGAACAAGTCATGCAGATCAGTTTACATTTTCTGCAAGGTCCCAACCCCACAGCTATCCAGACCACATCTTGGGGAGGGGGTGTTTAAAAAAGCCACAGCCTCAGGCTTTTCCTCTTCTCAGCCCTTGATGCACATTAGAATCACCTGGGGAGCTTTAAAAAATTGATACTTGAGCCCAAGTATTAATCTAACCCCAGGCTGATTAAATCAGAGACGCCATGAGTGGGCCCAGACGTTGGTTTGTTCTGAGGCTCGTCAAGTGGTTCTGCTGCAGCCAGGGTTAAGAATCCCACCCTAAATGTACTCCAACCTCAGCTGATGCTGTTAATTTTGCAGACTTAACTGGGGAATTGTCCTGGTCGTTTTATTTTTATTTTTATTTTTATTTTTATTTTTTAAGATGGCCGGTAAGGGGATCTTAACCCTTGACTTGGTGTTGTCAGCACCACGCTCTCCCAAGTGAGCTACGGGCCAGCCCAGCCCTTGTTTTTTTTTTACTCTTTCAGTTGTTTTTAAATTGTATCTGGTAACAGATTTAGAAAGCACCTTCCTAAGGCTATCCCCTGAGGTGGCTGAACTGTTTACACCATTCTGCCCTGTCTGAGCAAGATGTTCATTCACACATACACCCCGCTGGGGACCAAAAGCCAGAGCATTTGAGCACAGCCCTAGGCCTGCCCATGTAATGAACTGCAAATCAGAGGTGGGCAACTTCTCCCTGCAGCCCCTGCTTCTGGGAATTTCAGATCTGCAGGAGCCTGGCAGGAAGTGAAGCCTTGGTGGAAAGACACCAACTCTCACTGGGGTGTGGGGGGGGTGCATGTATGTCCACAGGGGTGTGCATGTGTGTGTGTGTACAGGTGTATTATGCTTGCATGTGCAGGAGCATACATTTGCACATGGGTATATGTGTGTGCATGTGCATGGGGTGTGTGCACAAATGTGTGCATGTGTGGGTGCAGAGGCTTATGAGTGTACATGTACATGTGTGCATGCATGTGAGTGGGTGTGCACTGTGTGCATATATGCAGGGACATGCATGTGTGTGAGCGAGAAGTGAAGGAGAGGGCAGCAGGGAGTATTTTCCAATCGGGGCACTTTTCAGCAGGGCCTCCCTCTCAGGGCCTCCCAAGTGCAGTGACCCCCACTGTCATGCTTTGGCCCAGAGGAGTGGCCAGAGGAGGAGGCAGTGCTTTGGGCAGGGAAGAATTCAGGGTGAAGTTGAAAGGGAGGAGAAACCCCAGCGTGGGCTTTGAGGCAGAGCCATTGAGTTAAATTCCCACCTCTCGAGGAGACTTGTCAAATGACTGCTCCTCTCGGAAAAGGATGCTTCTCCGTTTTGTGTTGCGCTGTCATGAGTGCATGGGAGAAGCCTTCCCATTCCCGGAGGAAGCAGTAAAGGTAGCAGGTCCTCACCTCTCTGGCCCCAGATCTAGCACGGTTAGAATGGAGGAACCAAGCTGAGTGCTGTTTGACAAATGTGACTTCGCCTAACCATGACGTGGGTGAGATGTCAGTGATACTGACAGAAGGATGTTCTCCACACACGAGGGACTTTGTGTGTGTCAGAGCCTGGGATGAGGGGCTCCAGACAGCCCCCTCCCCAGGATTCTTTCCACTGCCCCTGGGCTCTCTGATGACCCAGGAGTCTCAGGTCCCAGACCCTTTCTCCCTGCTCTGCCTGGGGCAGGTCTGGCTGGCCCGTGGTTAGCTCAGCCTCTGACTACGCCATCCACAAGTCGCCCAAGTCCTCTTCAGCTTCCCCCAGCCCAGGTCCTTTGTCCTCTTCTTCCTCCTCATCCCTTCCCCATCTGAGTTCCTGTAGGAAGCTTCCAGACCAGGGCAAGATTGCTTCTGCTTATTGTTTGCACACATTAGCTGCCTCTGCAGCACTGTGCTCCACAGGCTGTGGCAGTGCACCTCCTACACTCCCGGATCTGAGGGAGCCAGGGCGGGTGCAGCGTGGTGTGCAGCAGTGGTCACACCTCGGCTCTGAAGTGGCCTGTGCAGTGTGGACAGCTGGACCTGACAACAAAATGCCACTGGGGTGACACCCAGAGTGAGGGATGTGCTGGTTCCCTCTCCCAGCACTGGGAGCTTACTGTGGGTTTAGCACCAGGCCCGTGGGGACAGCTCCCAGTCCCAGTCCTTACTACTCAGATGACAGTCAGCCAGAAGGGGAAGACCTGCAATTTCAATGTGGGCACCTCCTCCCCCAGAACCCACTCCTCACCCAGACTGTGCTTCCACAAGTGTGCAGCCCCCTTGTTAGTCCCTGTCACCTTCCTCCCCTTCAAAGTTGACCTGACCCCTGTTCCACATGTGTCTGAAGACACTGTTACATCTTTACTGAGTGGATTGGAGACAAGTGCATTAACCTAAGAATGACCCCAGCAGTGTGAATTTCAGGCCATGGGGATGAAATCCTTCAAATCGCTGGGTTGTTTAGTGGCCTCCTAAACAACACAACCCAGACACAGCCTCCTTCCCCTATTAAATACGACTGGTCCTGGTTCCTCCCTCTGATCAGGATTCCGGAACATTCTACCCTCTGAGTTGCAGGGAAGAACTGCAGAGGCTGAGCAGCTGTCCAAGACTGGCATTCTCTGGTCCCTAGAGACCTAATATTGTCCATGGCTGTCCCCACAGCATCCCTTTCTCTCCAACACTCCTGTGCTCCAGAGCATCAGCATTGGTGGCCAGGACAAAATGCCAATCAGAAACAGAGAGACGTCTAGAACCAACAGACCAGCAAGAGAGTGGGTGGGCTCCAGAGGAGAAGTGGGTGGGCTCTGGAGGGAAATCGCATTTCTGCTTGTACACCACCTGAGAATAAGTTAATGGGCTGATGAAGAAAAGTCAATTCACGCTCAAACAACTCTGGGGCCTTCCTAGTTATGCTCTGGGGGCAAAGTTAGAACAATCTCATCAAAATGCCAGAGAAAAGGAGGAATAGAATTGAGCACAAAATCTCTAACCATAAAGAAAAAGATGGATAACTTTGATTACAGTAGAATTGTTTTAAAAAGAAAGAAAGAAAAGAGAAAGAAATTAAAAAGGCAAGCAACACATTAGCAGATTTTAAAAGACATAGCACTCACACAGGATTTATATCCATGATATATGAGGGTTCTTCAAAAAGTCCGTGGAAAAATAAAATTAAAAGATAATACAATTTTTTCCACAAACTTTTTGAAGACTCCTTATATAAAGAACTCTTACAACTCAATACAACAAAGATAAACAACCCAGCAAAAACATGGACAAACGACATGAATGGACATTTTATGAAGAGGGAACACAAGCAAGTCCACAGATGCCCGACGCTCAGCTCTACTCGCTGTCAGGAAGCGTGAGTTAAGACCATTACAAGATACCATGATGCCACATCACACCATTAGTAGGGTGTCTGATAACCCTAAGTACAGGTGAGACTGTGGCCCAGTGGGAACCCACGCACTGGTTGGCCTGTGAATTGGTGCAATCCTTTGGAAAACCATTTGACATTATCTTGTAAAGCTGATTTTTCACACACTCTAAGACCCAACGATTGTGCAGGTGAGTCTATATCCTGAGAAACTTACACAGGTACACCAGGTGACATGTTACAAGAATAGTGGCACAGCACTATTCAAAATAATTTTGCAAAACAGGAAAAAATGCCGACAGACCAGAAAAATTGATTATGGTACATTCACACGGGAATATTATAAAGCAGTGAAAATGGATGAGATATAGCTACCTGCAACAACATGCATCAATCTTTGAAACATAATGACTAAAAAATCAAGTCTTGGGACTACATATAGTAGATGCTGTTTTAACAACGCTCATAAACAAAGCAATACTAAACTAAACCATATATTATTTATGGATGCACAAGTACGGGAAAAACTAATTTTTTTTTTAAAAAAAGCAAAATAATGATAAACACAAAATTTAAATTACAGGCCTCCTCGGAGGGGAGGAAGAGAGACGGGCAAGGGAAAGCCTGCCCTGGAAGACACGGGGTCCCTCACAATGTTCTAGACCTTTAGTTGGGCAGCGGAAGCGTGGGAGGGTGTTTTATTCTTCTGCTTTGCAACTTAATTTACATGTTTTTGGATATACCAAATATTACATAATAAATATTAATAAATACAGGAGGAAAAATCTAACGTTGTTCTACATCCCACAGATATAGTGGTTAAAATAAACCCAGAATGGGCTGGCCGGTTAGCTCAGTTGTTTAGAGCGTGGTGCTGATAACACCAAGGTCCAGGGTTTGATCCCTGTACCAGCCAGTCGCCAAATAAATAAATAAATAAATAAATAAGCCCAGTCATACACACCACACACACTCCTACCCCCCTCCCTCGACACCCCACACTCTCAGCCTTTAGCCCCATCCCCCACCCCCAGCACCCTGGGGAGCCTCTAATCACCTGTCTTCCATCTCCAATAGTATCGGTGGGACCCTGGAAAGCGCATCATTAGGAACAGGGTAGGCATCACCTCCCCACCCCACCACCCTCCGGGTCTTACTGGTCCCCAGCCCCCAAAATAGATTCAGGAAGGAGTCTAATTCCAAAAGAGAAATGCCAAGTCTACCCTGAGCCCACCAGGAAGGCAGGCAGAGGGGACCCCATCTGCATGATGTGTCTCAGTCCCACAGGACAGTATTTGTCAGACCCCGAGCAAAAAACAGCAGGGCCCCTGTGGGCACAGAGATGGAGACTGGGACCCCATTTGAACAGCACTATGCAGATACACTCCCTTGGCGCACCCTAAACATGAACAGGGTGTTCACAAGGAGGAAGTAGGAGGCAGGCTGAGCAGGCAGAGGAGGAAATCGGGGAATGCTAATATCATACAGAACACCAGGAAGCCTCCCCGGGTGTGTGAGTCGTGGGACCTGCAGGTGGAGCAAAGGCTCCAGAGGGATGGGTTCCCCTTCCTCCCTCCCCACCCTCAGTGCAGCGCTAAGTGCCTCTCCCCAACACTCACCTCTGCAGCTCCTTCAGGGAGACTGTGACCCGCAGACCGTGGCCCAGGACGTAGAGGGCAGCCAGGATATCGGCCCACTGCACCATCTCCCCCAGAGGCCCGCCCTTCAGCACCCGCGGGCTGAACACGTCTCCAGACTCCTCCGTCAGGAAGCCGATGTGGACCAGGATCTGGGTCAACAGGACACAGAGGGTCAATATGGGGCACCCATGACCCTCAGTCCTGTCCCTCTCTCCCCCACCCCCGGCCACCAGCCTGGACAACAGTCAGCAGCAGACACCGTCTCCAGGCTGGGCCTGCTTTCTGGCACCAGAGTGACAGTGCCGGGCGTTGGGGATACAGGTGAATAAGACAGTCACGTGCCTGCCCTTGTGGTGCTCACGTTCCAGATGGAAGAGGTAGACAACAGTAAAAACAGACAAGAGATAATTGCATGAAATGATAAGGAGTCTGAAAGAAATAAACAGGGCGATATGAGAGAGTCATGTAAATATCTATTGTATGGATGATGAATGGATGGATGGATGATGGATGGATGATGGATGGATGATGGATGGATGATGGATGGATGATGGACGGATGGATGGATGGATGATGGATGGATGGATGGATGATGGATGGATGGATGAGCCAACGAGCCTCCCCAGGATAGGCTACATTATTCCCCTGCCTGACAAATATAAGATGCCCACAGAATGCAGGACCCCTTGGGAAGCTTCTTATTCTGCTCCAACCTTGAAAAGGGCCATGGGCCATCTGCCCTGACTCTGTCATCTCTCCTACCCCTCTCCCCTCTGGATCAAATTGAAAGAAATTCAATACAACTTTTTTGAGGGTATACCCCGTGCCTACTTGGAAACCACAGGGCCCAGAGCACATAAGCTAAGCTCTCTGAGCTCCAATCCCTGAACATGCAGAGATTAACATACCTGCTTCTGGTCCCTCCAGATGCCCCCGAGCTTCTGCTCCAGGCGCTGGGCAGCCAGTGCCCACTGGGCCGTGAGCCGCTTGGTCCGCTTCTTCATGAAGATCAGGGACTCCTTCCCACTGCCCATCAGCTCCATGAGGTGGGACAGGTTGCTCCGGAAAACTGCCTGGAGGGGAGTTCAGAACTCAGATCTCTTAGCTGCCAGACCCCCAGCTGTACTACCACCATCCCACACTGCCCTGGGGACAGGGGCTGTCACCCTTCCATGAGCCTAGGGTCTGCTCCAACTTCTCTTGACCTTTCTAAGGGGCCCACCAGCCCCCGAAGTCAAGAATCCTGGCTCTCAAACCCCAACACTCACCCCCCAGCCAAGGTGGTCAAGTGTCTGGCACACAGACAGCCCTCAGTAAATGACAGCTCTTACTATTATTATTCCAGGCCATTAAGGGGGAACCCCCAGGGCCCCTACCTGCCCCTCAAGGCAGCCTAGCTTTTCAGCGTCCCACAGCAGGTGGGAAAGGCATGGTCAGGCCAGCCTCCCATGTGTCCAGCAGGGTGGGTGGGACCTGCTGCCCACCTGGCAGAGCTAGCCTGCCTCATCCACCCAGGGCGGAGGCTTCCTCCCGCTGGCCCGCCCACCAGCCCCTCTCTGGCTCACCTGCCTCCCAGGCCTACCTGCACTCTGGGGAGGGCCTTGGGGGCTATCTGGGCAGCCGTCTGGTTCCTCCAGGGCAGCGGGGGGCAGAACCACTCGACCTCACTGAGGTAGATGAGGAAGGAGCACTCGGTGCCGTCCACCCCAAAGAAGGCGTAGCAGGGGTCAGAGGTCCAGCGGGCACGCATCCACTGCAGAGAGGGCCAGGCCTGGGCAGGGAGCCAGTGCCAGCCCCACGCACCCTTGGCCAGCTCTCCCTGCATGAATATCTACAGCAACCCTGAGGACCCCCAGGACAGGGCCTGTGAGACCCACCCTCAAGATGCATCGAGGGACAGAGCAGAGACTGACCCAGGAAGCAGCTTCCAGAGGGCAAGGGCTGGAGCCAGTGCAGGACCCACCCGCAGTGATCCCCACATGGTCACTAAGGTAAGGGTCTGCAGCACCACCGTGCACCCCTTAGGGGATTCAGAGCAGTGACGAGCTGGCTTTATGCCTGTGGACTGGCTCCCTGCACAGACAGACTTTGTGCAGCCAGAGGTGGGCCCTTGGGTGGGTTGGGAGGGGCTCTCGGTCCAGCTGTTGGCTGGGCTGGGAGGAACAGGTACAGAGCAATTGAGGCCCATTTCTTTTCTGAGTGTTTTGGGAATCAGGCTGCTGGGGAGGGGGGGGCACATGCATCTTTAATAGTTCATTTGCTGACTCACCTTGGAGAATTTGGGTTGGTGGGCTGGGTAGATGGGCCAAGCAGAGAAATATTTCCCTGTGCTGGCCTCTGACCGCTAGTGCCTGGGTCAGGGTCCAGGGGCTGGGCAGAGAGGCCCTCACTAGCGGATATCCCACCAGGAGCAGAATCCTGGAGCTAGTCTGGGCACAGCCCCCGGAGGAGTCACCTCTCCCGGCCACCTTCCATTCCCAGCCCGACCCTCAGCCCCAGGCCTCACCTCCACCTTCCCTGAGCAGTCAGGGAACTTGGGGTCATTGGGCGCCTCACACTGTTCCCGCTGGCCTTCAGACACTGTAGGGAGAAGTCAACTTGCTAGGGACCTGTGTCCAGGGAGGAGCCCAGGGAACGGAAAGAGGCAGGAGGAGCGGACTGGTCTGAGTGGGGGTAAAGCAGCGGCCCACACTCCCTCTGCCTGAGTCTTCTCACCAGAAAGGGGTCCCCAGGCCTGGGCTACCCTCCTCCACACCCCCAGCCTCCTCCAGAGGAGCTGGTGTGAACAGCTGGGGACAGCTCCCTGGACAGGCTGACTTCATGCCCCGACATAGATGTACCCCAGCTTTTTCTGAGAAGGGCAGAGAAAAGTCTTGCAGCCCCCAGCTGGCTGCTCCCCACATCAAGGGGAATGAAGTGACCATCCAGCAATGCTTCCCCAGGTGGCCTCCCTCTCAGAACTGTCTGTCTCAGTGGCTGAGACTCCAGGGACCTCCTCTGTCCTCAGCACCCTCACTCCAGGTCACGGTGGGTGAACCCCAAATCCCCCTGCCAAAAGCCTGAAGTGAGGCCCCAAAGAGCCAGGCGAGCTGCTGTTGGGGCCCCAACCCAGGTGTCCCGCCTTCCCAAGGCTCCACCCAGGACCTGGTGCATTGGCTTCCTGAGGGACTGAGGGCCCTGGGGCTCGAAGCATCCCCACCCACCCGACACCCACCCTTGCTGTGCAGGAGCAGGCTGTGGCGCAGGATCTGGTCCACTTTCACAGCGATGTCGGAGACATTCTGGGCAATAGCCTGGATCCGCTCCATGAGACCAGCCCCAGGGGGTAACCTAGTGGGGAGAAGCCAGAGGTGAGCCACAGCACCTGCCTGGGTGACCCTCCTGGGAGGCCTTGGCCAGTAAGTCCAGGAAGCAAAGGCAGCAGGATCTGCAGTGCTCCAGGCCCCAAACTCCACCCTTGCCCCGAAGTGGACTGAACAGCAGCAAGGGAGAAAACCAGCAGGGAGGTGGGGCTGGCTGCCCGCCCCTGCCCAATGCACACCCGTTATACACAGATGGGAAAGCCCCTGTCTGCACTTGCTGTGTGTCTGCACATGTGTCCGTGTCTGCACGCGTGCCCACATCTGCACGTGCCAGGTGTGTTTGCACGTGTGCTGTGTGGGTGTCCAAGGGCGTTGCCTGGGGTTGAAGCAGGCAGAGCAATTCCATTCAAGAACCTGGGCAGGATCCATCTGGGGACCCCCAGGTAACAGAGGCCTTCTTCCCAGGCATGGCCACGGCCAAGTTAGTCCTCTATTTCCTCCCAAGGGGCTGTGTCATGCCAAAATAAATTCCACCCACGGCAGCCTGGGGACTTGCCAACTATTAAAACTCTAGTAAATTATCATTGGCTTCCCGAGAATGAACCTTCCCAGGATCTGAAGTGAGTTTACTACCACCACCATCACGGCTCCTCACCTCACCATCAATCCTGGTGTTGCTTTTATTTTTGGAGAATTTATTTCCTTCTGTTGATTACCACCCAACTCTCAGGGAAATTTATTAGACATCCTACATGGTATTTATCACATTGCAAAACTTCTATTGAGATAGATCCTACTCTGCTGGCAGATCTCGGTGCAAGCACAGTCCTCAGGGGGCCTTTCTCCAGAAAGTTCTTGCCTTTCTTTAACATATTAATTCCATTTCCTTTGATTCTCACCTCACCCTCTGGCTTTGCAGGCCCAGTTTAAGCTCCTTTTATCCCTATACAAGGTACAAGTCTTTATTGCTGTGCATAATGAGGATTATATGAAGGATTTTTCCAACTCAGGCTCCTTTCGGGTCTGCAAACCCCACTTCCCCTCCTCTTTTGGGCTGGGTGACCCACCCACCAGAGAAGGCACAGTGGTGACCCTTGGTGGCCACCAGCCCTCTGAGGCCACCTTCCCATCCCACTTCCACCTCCTCAGTGGCCCCATCCACAGAGGGTGACTAGAGAGGGAGACAGGCAGGGGCAAGCAGACATACAGGCGGGGGGGATGAGCCCCCACATACACACGTGCACATGCACACACACACGTGCACATGCACACACACGTACACACATGCATAATCCAGTCCCTCCTCTCCCTCTGTAGTTTGGCGCCCTAATGCCAACTTTGGCAAAAACAAACAAAAAACTCAGTGAAAAATGTCATAGCTTTTGCATTTGTTTCCTAGGGCTGCTATAGTAAATGACCACAAACTGCGTGGCTTAACACAACACAAATTTATCCTTTCAAAGTTCTGAAGGCTGCGAGTCAGAAATCGAGGTGCTGGCATGTCTGGTTCCTTCTGGAGGCTCTGAGAGAGAATCCTTCCTTGTACTTCTCTCCTAGCTTCTGGTAGCACCAGGAAAACCTCGATGTTCCCTGGCTTACAGCAGCATCACCCCACTCTCTGCCTCCAACTTCACAGGGCCTTCTCCCCTGTGTGTGTCTGTGTCCAAATCTCTTCTTCTTATGAGGACATCAGCCATTGAACTAGAGCCCACCCTAATCCAATATAACTTCATTTTAATTTGATTATATCTGCAAAGACCCTGTATCCAAATAAGGTCACATTCACAAGTACTAGGGGTTGGGACTTCAGTATATCTTTTTGGAGGACACAATTCAACCTGCCACAGCTTACTATGAGATTACAAATAAGATTGAGAAAAGACTTAAAAGACGAGTGCTTTTTTTGCTCAAAAAGTCCTCAAGAAGGAGGAAGGAGGAATATTTCTCACTGGTCTGCAAGTCGTCAAGGTTCAATTCACAGTGATTTACCAGCAGAAGAGATGAAGCTCAGCTTCTTGTGAGCTGTGTGACCCTGAGAAAGTCACTTAGCCTCTCTGTGCTGAGCTGTGTGACCCTGGGAAAGTCACTTAGCCTCTCTGTGCTAAGATGGAGACAGTAATCGTAGCCACCTCATCATGTTGTTATAAGGACTGAAAAAGCGCAGAACAGCATTAGAAGGACTAAAACACACAGAACAGTGGTGCCAGCATGAAATCGGCACAATTTGTGCTAGCAATCGTCACCGTTACTGATTTGATTATCATTGAAGCTGCCGCAAAAGGGGTTTGGATTAGACCAGGGCGTCTCTTAGGTGTCCCCGCTAAGGAGGTTTTGCAGACATTTTTCCCCGACTCGCCCTCTCCATGAAATGTGAGCACCACACATACGTGGTGTATGTGCTTATGCATGACAGCCCTGTGAGGGGACACAAACCAGTGCAATGTCTAAGGTTGTTTCGCCCCTCAGAAACCAATGCCCACCCTCTCGGGGGTGACACAGGCCCACTGAGAATGCTTGGCTTACATTGAGAGGGAATGTGCTGATTTCACATCCGCACGGCTCTGAAATAAGTTCCCAGTGAAAACTGCGGAACTGCTCTCCACACCAATCTATGGGGGCTGGGTGGACACTCCATGACAGAGATGACTATGGAGATGACCGAAGGCTGGGAAACCTCCACTGCTGCTGGTCAGCGCTAGTGGTCAGCAAGGGCAGCCAGGACAGGGCTCTGGGGCCCCTGTCACGACAGGAGGTGCTCAGGTGGGGAAGGAGCGGGTGCCTGTTGTAAACTAACCAGAGACTCCAGGGTACAAACAACCCACTTCAGGGACCAGCCGGGGGTGGGCAGTGTCTTGCCAGGTCACCGAAGACTTTGGAACAGAACCCACCCCATTTCAACCCTGCCTGAAGGCATCACAGCTTCTCTCCATCCACCCTGCAGGAAGGAGCCAGATCACTTCTCTGAGCCCCCCATGTCAACAGGCATGGTTGTGAGTGGCCAGCCTGAAACCCCAAAGCAGGTCGTGAGTCCTCAAGGACAGACCTTGGCTCTCTCATGCAGAGCTTGCTGGTGCCCAGCATGGAACACATGCCCAGGGGCCCCATCACTATAGGTTGAATCCTGCCCGCCCCCGTTCATGTCCACCCAGAACTTCAGAATGTGATCTTATATGGAAATACAGTGTTTGCTGATGTAATTAGTTAAGATGAGTTCATACTGGATTAGGCTAGCCCTAAATCCAATGATCAGGGTCCTTATAAGAAGGCCATGGAAAGACACACAGGGACAAAGGCCATGTGGAGTGGAGGCAGAGACTGGAGTGATGCGTCTACAAGTCAAAGGGAGCCATGGATTGCCGGCAGCCACCAGGAGCCGGAGAAAACAAGGCAGGGTCCTCCCCTAGGGCCTTTGAAAGGAGCGCAGCGCTGCTGACACCTTGATTTCAGACTTCCTGCCTCCCAACTGCAAGGGAAAAAATTCTTGCAGTTTTAAGCCACCTGGTTTGTGGCCATTTTTTACAGCAACCCTACAAAACTAATATAATCGCCATCTGCAGACTTGAGGGAAAACAATTTTCAATCCATCACAAAGAGAGAGTCCAGGTTCTCCTCGCTACCATAGGAAGTTTTCACCAACCGTGTCCTTGCTGAGGCCAAGATCAATTCTGCTGCTGCTTTCATGGGAGATGAAGAAATCAGGGGATGCCCTTGATTTTCAGTGACTTTCTGAGTGAAGGCCTTGGAGTCAGAGGTCCTGGATTCAAATCCTGACTCCACTTCACAGTTGCGTGACCTTGGACAGGTTACCTAACCTCTCCAAACTTAGGTTTTAGCTCCTATAGTAGGTGAGTGACAGAGTTATTGTGAGCATTAGACATGAGGCTGAATGTAAAGTGCTCAGCATACAGTAGGTGCTCAGTAAATGCTAGATATGCTTTTGCTGCCTCTTTAGAACAGGCATCCCCTTCCCGAGAGGAAGTATCATAAGCCCAACTACAGAGCAAAGCACTTTACATTTTGGGGGATTCAGCAATTTTCCTACTTATCGAAGTGTTTTTGCATGAAACATGTCGCTAGCACGGGCTTTAAATAGTACAGACGGCATCTGTCTGATCTAACAAGTTCAACTTGTTCAGAACAGAATCAGTTGGCATCACTGTTATCACACTGGACTTCGCATTTGCACAGCACTTTCTCTTTCAAATAATATATGATGAGGCTTCTCTCCTTGAGAAGCTTTTCTAAAAATGATCATACACGTAGGTGTCACGAGGCCTCAAACCACAGCAGATCTACGACCTGGCAAATGCCGAGGGGGAAAAGAAAGAAGGGATGGAAAAGAGGGGATGGATGGGGGGATGGTGTACAGCTGCCTCCAGATGACAGGGCCGGCCCAGGGGACTCAGAGCCTCGATGCTGTGACCAGGGGGTCATTGGCACCAGGGCCGGAATGCAGTATCAAGGCTCACAGTGCTTTAAGGGGACATGAAAATGTTTGAATTTATGTTAAAATCAGGAGGTAAAAAACCTTGTAGATCAAAGAAAATGCTTTAATAGGTAATGTTAACATATTCATCTTTATACCAATGTTGTCATAAAATATAACTTTTGCTATAGGTTGAATTGTGTCCCCTGACCCCCAGTACCTCAGAATGTGACTTTTTTTGAAAATAGGGTCATTGTAGATTAATTAGTGAAGTTAATATGAGGTCGTACCAGAGTATGGTGGGTCCCTAATCCAATGTGACTGGTGTTCCCATAAAAAAGGGAAATTTGGACACAGAGACACGCACACAGGGAGGACACCACCTGAAGACTGGAGTGATGCTGCCATAAGCCAAGGAACTACCAGAAGCCAGGAGAGAGGCCTGGAGCAGACCCTCGTCTAGCACCTTCAGAGGGAGCCGGGCCTGTCCACACCTTGATCTCAGACTTCTGCACTCCAGAACCACAAGACAGTCAATTTCTGTCATTTACGCCATTCAGTTTGTGGTACTTTTTTCCAGCAGCCCTAGGAAACTAATATAATTTAAAATCTGTTTTATGGAGGAAAGACCCCTGAAGTCATAATGCTGGCTAGGGAGGCAGGGCTTTTCCTAGACGGTTAGGAGGACTTGAGAAAAACACTCCACTAATGTTAATGATAATGAAATAGCCAACAGGTATTGAGCACACTTGCCAAGCTCTTTATGTACATTATCTCATACAATGCTCATGACAACATCATGTTTCCTTTTAGTGCCCTCATTGTACAGATGAAGAAACCAAGACACAGCAAGGTTGAGTAATTTGCTTAGGGTCACACAGCTATTAAGTGAGAAAATTAGGTTCCAACCAAGCAGTCTGCTTCCAAAGCATGCCCAGCCCAGCCCAGGAAGCTGCTGAAATGGGTCACTTTGGCTGCAGAGAGAGAAGATGCTTCTGGGAGAGGCCAGGGAGCCAGGACTCCCTGAGAGTGCATGGACACACATGTGGTGCATAGAGGCCGTTACACAGGGCCTCCAGTCCTTTGTCCTCAGGAAGGGAAGCAGCGTGCAGCCACGAGTAGGACATTGGATTCAATAAATCAGAAAAGACTGCCCTGAGACACACCTGGGTTGCTTGAAGAAAATCCATTTCCTGTCTCTTACACCCAGGGCAGGTGGTGCCAATAAGCCGGCTTTGAGACAGGCTGGAATGGCACTATCTCACCTAGAAGGGGTCCATGCATGACCCCACTTCCCCAGGGTCTAGGAAGTGACATCCTTGGGGGTGGGACTCTTGGGGCCATTTCTACTGGGATAACAGCTAACACCCCCCTGGCAGGTGGCAAAGGCTGAAAATGCTCGGGCAGGAGTTTCCCTGGCAACAAGCACCCTAACCCTGCAGGGCCCTCCACCAGGATACAAACCTGGAATTCTGTCTGCCCAGGCAGGCGGAGCACAGGGACCATGTCTGGGCCTCACTCCCACCATCAAACGCACCCCCATCTTCCTCCAACTGGTGCAAGTACCAAGAGCCCTTTCATCCTCCTACTTGCAGTATATTTTCATGTCTTCCTTTTATATCTTTGGTACGTACATCTTAAAAGAGGAAGGTTGTTAACCCAGAGGAGCCTGAACTGGTAGGCTTCCAACAGAGCTGCATAAACATGAGCAGTGAAGACCAACCCATGTCGGGGAGAGGCGGGGCGGGCAGTGGACGTTGGTGCTGGAGATCTCAGAAGAGATGTCGCAGGAGGAAGTCCCCCCGCCCACATGCCTTCCACACAGTCACTGTGAGCCCACTCAGTGCCAGGCTCCACTCTGGGCACAGGGGATACACAGGTGGACCAAACCCAGGCCCAGCCTCCAGGATGCCCTGAGAGGGGTATCAGAGAGAAGGGCAGGGCTGATGGCAGCCTGGGGCATGTCCATATGGGGTGATCCTCAGGCACATCACAAGGTATCACTGTGACACATAATGGCAGGAGAGAGCAACACGCAGGTGCCGAAGAACCCAAGCTATATGTACACTAAAGGGTTAGCCCAGCAGCTTGGGGGTGGCCACACTCTGCCCCTTCCAAAAAAGGCCTGTCCCTTGACCTGCTCCTGGGAGTCACCTCTAAGCCCTTGGAATGTCCTGCCTGATAAGAGGGTCTTTGTTTACCTAGAGACTTGGGCTGCCCCAAAGAGTCTATGCTTCTGTGTGATTTGTGGTGGGGACCTTGGGCCATGCAGTATCAGTGTGACGTCTGGAGGGGCCGGGGACTAAGGTCAGCCATGTCTATGTGATCAAGACCCGATTAAAAATCTCTGGACTCCAAGGCTCGGGGGGCTTCCCTGGTTGGCAATACCCATGCATGTTGTCCCATGTCATTGCGGGGAGAGTCAGAGCTGTCCACACAGCCCCACGGGAGGGGACATAGAAGCTCCCACTGGTCTCCCCCGGACACTGCCCTGCGCGTCTCTGCCCTTGGCTCACTCTAGTCTGCACCTTTCACTGTAATAAGTTGTAACCATGAGCATGACAGCTTTGCTGAGTTCCGTGAGTCCTTCTAGTGAATCACTGGACCTCAGGGTGGTCTTGGGGACCCCCAAACACCATGCAGTGCCCAACAACTGAACCCCATCAGCACCAGCCTGAGGTCACCCTCTCCTCTCTATGCAGGAGTCTTCTGTGCTCCCCTCTTGCCCGGCACTTGGCACTTGGGACTACGTGGGGGTGCACAGAGCTTCCTTCTGCCTTGCAAAGGCAGGGTCCAGAGTCCCCGGCAGCTCCTGCACTCCAGTGCCCAGGCAGCCCCAGAGGCTGGTGGTCTGCAGACTCCTGACTTACCGACAGAAGAAAAATGATTGCTGAGGAATGGATATTGGAAGTCTGCTCTTCGGCACACTCTGGTGAGGGAATGGGGGACCATGAGGGCCTGTGGAGAGGGTACCCTGAGCACCTGCCCCCCACAAGGAGGAGACATGGATCCCCCACAGCCCAGCAGGATTCTGCCCACGGCTGCTCCTCTCCAGGTGCACAAAGTCCCCTTGCCCTGCCCCCTGGGCCCTCCACTCCAGTTCTCTAGGGTCTGACAAGTTCAGAACTTGACCTTCTGTGTGGCCATCAGCTGTCTCCAAGTCAGGAATGTGGCTTCACATTCTTCCTGGGTGCCGGACTTCTCTGCAATGTCCCCAAAGGCTTGCCACCTCCAGGTCCCAACACCACACCCACCACACTGTGCTGGCTTCCTTCTTGTCCAGTGGGGTGGGGGGACGCACTCCAAGATGGCCCTGCCCTGCTCAGGGGACGTGAGGACCATGGAAGACGTGGAAGAGGGGAAGCCTGTGTGAGAAGTACCAGGAGCTTTGGACCCCGCTCCGTGTGTTCTGGCCAGTGAGGACCCTCAAAGCTTCACCTCCGTCATTAGTCTAAGGAGGCAACCCTCAGACGACTGCCTTGAGGAATAAATGATAAGTGTACTTAATCTTGCCTGCTGTGATGAACCGACTGTGTGTGTCCCCCCAAAATTTGTATGTTGAAATCCTAAGTCCCAAGATGATGGCATTATGAGGTGGGGCCCTCGGGAGGTGACGAAGTCATGAGGGTGGAGCCCTCATGAATGGGACTAGTGCCCTTATAAAAGAGACCCAGAGAGCTCTCTGGCCCTCCTTCTGCCACATGCAGACATAGCGAGGTGTCTGCAGTCCGCAACCCAGGAGAGGGCCCTCGCCAGAACCTGACCCTGCTGGCACCCTAATCTCCAGTGCCAAGCCTCCAGATGGGTGCGGAATAAATGCCTGTTGTTTACAAGCCACCCAGTCTATAGAACTTTGTTATAGCAGTTCAAACTCACTAAGACACCTGTAATGCCTGTAATGCTCAATACCTGGTTTTAATTATTATTTATATGGTTATTACTATTATTATTATTCTTCCTTGTAGTGGATACTCAAAGTTAGGGGCCACCCCTTTTGGACAGGATGAAGCCCAGTTAGATCTGCCCGCCAATAGAATGGGCCGTATCAGAAAGCAGTGAGTCTCCCAATAATGAAATTGCTTAACCAGAGGTTTAAATGGGTCAGAGAGGCCAAGGACAGGATTGCAGCCTCTTCTGGGGGGCTGACCCAGAAATCCGCCACATGCCATCTCCTTTCAGGTCCAGGACTCTGTAAGGGCCTGGGCTCCTGGCCGACAAGAGTCTGGCCAGGCCTCTGCATGTGATCCTGTACCAACCAGGCCAGGAGGCCACCCACAGTCACCACCAATGAGTGGAGAGTGAGACCCTCTGGCCCAAACCTGCAAGCTGAGGGTACTGGCAGGGGCCGAGTCCTGGAGCCAGGCAGTAGAGCTGGAGACATTCAGAATTATCAGGAGTGTTTAGGGCCAGCCCGAAGGGTCCCACATCCCTCCCAGCCCAGCAGAGGCCCCACTCAGAATCACGGGACTTTTTCACACCCCACCCCCAATCATTGTGGCAGTTACAGTTATGTGGTCGCCCGGCTCTCAGCACCACTGAGTTGTACAGGCAGCACGGGCCTGGCTCAGTCCCCTCTAGCTCTGTGGCTGGGCGGGCCCTCTCCTATCTGAGCCCAGTTCCCCCATCTATACAACGCAGACCTGGAGGCTCTTCCTAACTGGGCTGTTGGTGAAGATCAAAGTTCATAAGTGCCCAGTAGGGGGTGGCTGTTATTATTCTTATTTATTATCATCATTAATTATTATTTTTATTATTGCTACTTCAGCCAGCTCTGCAGCAAGGCTCATCGGAATCCAGAACATGCTCTTTGGGGCCAGGGGCTGCCCTGGGCGGGGCACTGGCTGGAAGAGGTCCCTGACCTGCCAGCTAGATCCCTCTCCCCCAGTGCCCTCCAGTGGGCACTGTGACCTCAACAACCCGTCCTGGTCCCAAGGTCCCAGGACGGCTGAGCCAAGACCTCCAAAACCTACCAGCCCCACCCCTTCCTCTGCAGACAGGAACTGGCACCGAGCAGATGAAGCCGGGGACAGGGTGAGGATTCAGATACTGGTCCCCTGCCCTAGCCCTTCCTTCCACCACATTTGCAAAACAGCCGAACGCAGTTGGAGTACAAAACCTGGGCCATGCATATCTTCCGCACACCCACTAAGCACAAGGAATTCCACTTGAAAAGTAAAGAAAAACCAAGCTAGGCCTCTGGTCTCCTGCCTACCTCACTCCCCAAGCTGACCCTAGTGCAGCCCACCTCTGGGCACTGCTCCAGGGCACCCAAAGAGGCAGCCAACACCACAGGCCACCCGCTGGCCACAGATGCCCTGGGGAAACCCAGCCTAGGACACACTGCTCCCTCTGCCCCTGGGCCAGGGCAATGGGCCAGGGCCAAACAGGAAACTCGCTCCCGCTGGTGGCCAGTGGCTGGTCGCTGCTTCCCCTCAGGACACAGGCTCCAGTCCTCAGCTCCCTTCAGGCTAGCCCCCAGAGGAGGCCCCCTGAGGCCTGCCCCCTCCCCCATCCAGCCCCATGAGGTAATCACTGATTCCAGTGCAGTCCCCTTGCCCTGAGAATTAGCTCTCCAGGATGCCTGGGGAAGAAGGTTTAATTTCACGTTCTCCCATGATTTACGAGGGTTGCATTCAATTAACGTGGGGATTGATTTCCCTGCAGCTGGCTGGCGTGCTGGCCGGGAGTTGTTATTTTATTGTGAAACTGATCGCCTTCCTTTTAAAACACAAGGACTCACGTACACAGGTGCCCACAGACACACGCACAAGAGACACGAATGCACACGGCCAGACACAGGAGACGCGGCAGGTGGGAGGTGTTCTCTCGGTATCTCTCGTGCCTGTCCCTGTGTCTCTCACACATGCCACACGGCACGTGGAAAACTCCCGCCCCAGCGTCCAGCGTCCCTGCATTTCCTCTGCTCTCTTCTCCTCTGCTTCAGCACCTCTTCAGCCCCGTCCACAGCCCTGTTGGTGCTGTGGGGGGCTCTGAACAGGGGACCAAGGATTTGCCAGCCCTGCCCCAAGGGAGAGCAGAAAGGGCTTCTCTCTCCTGAACCAAAAATAAATACATAAATTCACACGCATGCACACACACACTCCCACTGTTAACAGGAGCGGGGCTGTGGCTGGGCTATGGGAGGTGTCACTACCCGGGAAGGGATCCGTGCCCTGCCCGCAGAGTAGAGCTGGAGTGCTGCAGCAGGGCTGGGGAGCAGAGTCTCCAGCACCCTCCCTCCGCCTCTGCCCCTGCACCCAGGGCCCGCGAGGACTGGGTCGACCTTCTGACCAGGTAATTCAAGAAATTCTGAAATTACAACAACACACTGATGACACCTCGGATCTGTATTTCCTGGCGTTTCTCTGCCACCATCCTGTTCATGCCCTTCCGCAGCCCTCTCCATGAGCAGGACTAGAGGAGGCACATTAGTGCCAGGGAGGCCCCGCAGTGCCAAGGCCCAGGAGCCCGGATTCCCGGTAAACTCTTCCTCTGCCACCCACTCGCCCACCACCTTAGCAATAGCCCTGCCCTCCCTGGGTGCTCCTTTCCTAATTTCCAGGCCAGAGCTCTTTGCACAGAGCCTTGAACCCAGTCTCCCCTCACCCTGGGCCTGCCAAGTCCCTGCTCCCCACTGTGATCCCGGTCCAGTGGTCCCCACCATCCTGAGGGCCCATGGCCACTGGCTGGCTCTGCATGTGTCACCACTATCCCCTAATCCCTCCCTATCAGCCTGGCCTCTCTCCAGCCCTGAAGCAAGACATGCTCCCACCTCATTTACCGCGAGGCTTTCCTGCTAGGAAAGGGTAAACCCAGGAGCTGGGCCCAGCACAGGGTCGGAGAGAAATGAGACACATCCTTTAAAATCGAGTCCAAAGCCATCTTAACAGGTAAAGCGTCCCCTGCCTCTGCCTGCAGATTCACACACAGTCCCTGGGGGAGGCTACTCTACCCGCCACACAGCCCTGGCCCACGCTAGGTACCCCCACGTGGCTGCCAACACACAGAGGTGGGCAGGAATGTCTAAAGAAGCATTTTTGAGTTTTTTAAATAAAGCTTTTTTTTTTAATTTGGAAAAAACACTCATCTCATTACCCAAAGACAAGAATTTTTATGTATCTCCTTTCTGCCATCTTTTCTGCTCTGTTATTTTATTTATAATGAATTTTACACACTTGTAATCCAACTCTATTTATAACCATACAACCTGCTTTCTCATATTTCCACTTAACAGTAAAGCCCCAGCAGGTCCCCGTGCCCCAGCAGGTCCCCGTGCGGCACGTGCTTCCTAATGGCTGCAGAAAGCCCGCAGGGGGCCACACACATTTCCCTCACCGTGACCTCACCAGCAGACTCAGCACCATTGCTCACACTTTTTGACCCTATAAATAAGGCTACAATGACCAATACGGTCCTAAAACTGCTTCTGAAGTTAAGATTCTTTTCCTAAGGTGGCTTCTAAGGACAAAGCTCCCAGCTCCAAGGAGATGCTGACGCTCCCACTCTGCAGCCGCTGGCCCACCGGGGGAGCTGCTCTCCTGCTCAGATGCTGCGGGGGAGCCACGCAGCGATAACTGGACACCCAGCCAGCCCATCCAACCTTCCCAGCGTACAGAATGGGAAACTGAGGCCCAGCCTGGGGGGGGGGGGGCGGCCAGAAACACACGTCCCTTCTACCTCCCCTTCTCCATTGACAACCCCCCCAGTCTCACATTTAACAGAGAGCACCCAAGGGGCCCGAGCCACCCGTCTTCCTTTCCTCCCTCCCTTCCTCTCTTCCTTGACAAGGACTTACTGAGCACATGAACATGCAAACTGCCGCTCTTGGGGCTGGGAAGACTTAAGTGAAATGCAAGGAGCATGCCTTCTGCGAAAAAGACAGACAACAAGCAAGTACACGACGAAAACCTGCTGATAAGAGAGGAGGTGATTAGGGAGGAGCGGTGGGAGGGGGTTGGGAGAGTGGGGTGCATTTTAAATAGGTCTTAGAGAAGTTCCCACTGGTGCCATTTGAGCAAACACTGGGAGAAGGGGAGAGAGAAAACCATGCAAGGGAGAAAACAGGCTCTGTCACCCAGCCAGACAGGGGGAGAGAACGTTCGAGGCAGAGGGAACAGCTAGTGCAAAGGCCCTGTGGCCAGAGGAAGACGCTTGTGCTCCAGGAACAGCAAGAAGCCTGGGAACAGGTGGGAAAAGCCAGAGAGACACGGGGCCAGGCATGTTGGGGCCACTGGAAGGACTTCAGCTATTATCTGAGTGAGATGGGGAGCTGGGGAACAGGAGGACAGAGGAGGGACCTGATCTACTTGACGTTATAAAAAGATCCTGCTGGCTGCTGGGGTGGGAAGAGCTGGGAGGGGGATGAGAAGAGGTGGGATTCCAGGCACATTCTGAAGGTGGAGAGAATTTGCTGATGGAGAGAGAAGGGTCAAGGGTGACCGCAACGTTGGGGGTCCCAGCAGTGGACTGAGACGGGAAGGGCTGGGGGACAAGCGGGTCTCGGGTGCATCCAGGAGACGCTGTGTTTGACTCGTTCCCAGGACATCCAGGTGGGTGGGCAGGTGGATATTCCAGACTGGAGTCCTGGGCTGTGGCCCCTGCTTAAGACATAAACTGGGGAGACTAGAGACTGCGGGTGGTTTTTAGAGCCATCAAAGTTAAGGGTTAGCTTCCACCACTGCCGCTCACTCACCAGGTCCTTCAGGCACCGAGCAAGACCAGGCGGCCCCACCTCCCCCCCTCACCTTCCCTCAGCCTCCACCGACGTCAGGGTCTGCAGGAGGGTCTGCTCATTCCACAATGCTGGCTCTGTCTACCTTGTCAAAATGTCCCTCCTTCAAGGCTCATGCCAAATTCCCCTTCTGCTGGGCGGGACTCTGAAATTCAAGGTCTCCCCCAGCTTAGCCAGGATGCCGGCCTTCTCTGCATCCTCACCCATGGCACAGGAAAGAGAGATGAGTGCTGAGCACAGGGCCAGGTGGGTCCCTCCACCAGTGTTACCTCTACTGGCCACATGGGGAAACTGAGGCTCAGAGATGTTAAATGACATGTTTGTGATCACCCTGCCGGGGAGCATCCCGGATTCAGACTCAGACCTATCCCCTCTCCCAGGGGGGCCACGGGTCATGCTGGGCACCGGGTGTGAAGTGGCTTCCAACACAGACCTGTTTGTCATTTTTCTCTAAGCATGCACAGGGATGGGGTGCCATTCCCTCCTCCCAAGTGGATAGTAAACTCATCGAGGGCAGAACTCCAGTTCCATCTCTTCTGTGTCCCCTCCACCCACTCTCAGATCTCCAGCCCAGACTCTGCACACAGTACACATGTGACAAATACAGATTGACTTGAATACAGACAGCCTCAAATGTCGGTGGTATTTTGCTACTGCAGAGGAGCCGTATGGAAAATTCGAAGATCATTACTATTTGGCTTTAGGATACTTAAAATGATGCCATTTGCAGCAAATCTGCCTCCCTAATTGTGTTTTCCTAGGCTAAAAAAGCAAATTTGCATTCCCCAAGGACACACTAGCCACGAGTGGAAGGTGGCAGCTTAGAAGCTTCCAGAAGGGCAGAAGGAGGACAGAGGATATTCTTCTTTTCAAACCACAATTTCAAAGTGGGGAATCCAAGAGCAGGTGACTGAGAGTTTACTGGAAACAGCAGCATGAGCCTCTGCAGGACTCCCACCCATCCATCTAGCTGCAGGTTGATGAAGGGTGGGGAGGGGGCTGGAGTATTTGTTCACAGGGAGTGTAGGCGCGCTGCTTCCTGCCTGCCCTGGACACACCTACCATTTCTCTCCCTGAAACCAGAAGCAACGCTGTCCCTGAAATTTATGGCTCTGCCTGTGGGTTTGATGGGCTCTGCTGGTCATGATGGATTGTCGCTATTTTCTGCGATGGAGCAGGGAGGTCGTACGTGCCCCACCCCCCCAAGCTCCCTCCTTCCTCTGGAGAAGATGAAGGGCAGGGCAGGGAAGGGAGGGACAGGCCAGGACTGAAGAAATCGGAGAGACATTGAAGGCATGGGCAGCAGCACCCCCAGCCAAGAAGGCAGACCCAGAACCCATGTCTGCCAGATCCTCAGCTCTCCTGCCCATGGCAAGGTCTTCAGCAGAGACCCAGCTGCTGTCCTCACCCTGGTGAACAGACCCCAGACAGAGGCTGGGTCAGCAGTACCATGGGGGTAGACAGGAAAGTAGAAAAGATGAGAGAGGGACAAGGGGCTGGGTCAGAGGGGACACAAATGGCACTGGAGAAGGTCGATCACATGCACATGAGGAGGAAAATAGTCCCATGCCCCAGAGGGAATTCCAGAGAAGCCCGACCCCTTTGCCTCCATCTCCCCATCTCTACCACTGGCCTCTGCCACCCGGCTAATCCAGTCTTCACACAGCAGTCAGAGTGATCTTTCAAGGAAATAAGTCAGATCCTATCACTACCTGGCTGAAAACCCTCGGCAGCTTCCCACGGCTCTTAGAATAGTGTCCCATGGCCAACAGGGCTGTACATGATCTGGCCCTGTTGATCCCGTCTCTCACCACGAGCCACCCTGTTGGCCTCACACAGGTTCTCTCCTTCCAACACACAGCATGTTCCTACCCCAGGGCCTTTGCACTTCCTGCTCTTACTACCTCAAATTCTCTACTCCAGCTCCTCAGGTAGCTGACTCCTTCCCAACATTCAGAATCAGGCTCAAATATCCAGATGCAGAAGGGCCTTCCCAGACCACTCTGTCTGAACAGCCCCTTTCCTGGTCCCCACTCCCCAATCCTTTGGAGCACATATCGATATCTGAAATGATCTCATTTATTTCTTTTCCTCGGTTACTGCCCCCACAGAGGTGAGAACAGGGCTTTGTCATGCTCATCACTGTGTCCCCAGGATCTGTAGCCTGGCACTTAGTAAACCCCAATGTATATTTCATGAGCAGATCTCTTTCATTTATTCTGTTAGATGCTAAGTCTCTAGAGGGTGAAATAACATCTATCTGGGGACTCAGCACATGGTTGTGCAGCCATCAAGGAGGCCCTGCTTCCTGGGGGAAAGAGCTCCCACCATGAGCCAAGCACTGGGGTAGACACTTCACATCAGGATCACACCTAACCCCAGCTTCCAGGACTGTCATTGTAGCGCCTACATCTTCTGTACCAAAACAATCAGAACATAAGGTCCAACTGATGATATTTTTTTCTGGTTTGTGAATTAGTTGATATGAAAAGTCTTACAAAGGGATAGACACTAAACCACAGATAGCCACATCTTTAATGAATGGCCAAGAAAACACAATGGTTAGAAACATGGGCTGTGGAGCCAGGCAGCCTGGACCCAAAGCCAGGCCCAGCCCCTTCCAGCTATGCAACTTTGAGCAAGGTTCTGCACTTCTCTGTGCCTCGGTTTCCTCTTCTCTGGAGATTTAAGTACCCAGTAAGGTGATTGTGGGAGTGACGAGGTCATGGAGGGAATACATAAGAATGATGCCAGGCGCTTAGCGTGCTTTCAGTAAATGTCACCTGTTAGGAGGAAGACACTGACCCTGGGCTGGCCAGTGGGGCATCCGGGACATTCTCTGTCAGCAAGGCCAGTTCAAGGTTGGTGTCATGGCCAGAGCCCAGCACAGGCAGACTAAGTTGCAAAGAATCCCACCCCAGTCCAAATGGGTACACAGTGTTTCAGGCCCCACTCAGGAGGGGTCCCTGAGCCCCCTGGGCAGGGCTCCACAATGACCAGGACTCAACACCATCATTTTCTTTGATTTTGCCCAACTTCATACTTCAGAAATGCCCGGAGCCTTGACTTTTACATCACACACACTGGCCGAGGTATAGCTCATCCACAAATTGTCTAAAAGTGTGGGTTTCAAACTTATTTTTTAGCAGTTAGAACACACTTAGTAAATCAGTCTTATAAAGTACTCCAATATGTGAAAGAGGGAAAGTGGAGCTCATGTCCCCAGAGTGTGGGTGCAGTGAAGGCCCAGCCTCCCACACCCAGGTCTGGGGGACCCGACTGCACACACTCCTACTGTCTGAGGAACAGGAGATTCCTTGTACGCCTAAGATACACGATTTGCATTTCACACCGCCTGGGTTCCTGGAGACGCTGCTGAGGCATGTGGGACAAACTCTTGGGGCTCTCGGACACCCTGGCCTAGGTAGGGAAATGTGTGGCATAAATAAACCAGGAAATTCTACTTGCCAGAAATGGCCCCTCAGCATGGACAGAGCTCAAAATCTCCACACTGAGTGAAAAAAAAACAGGCTGCGGAATATACACCGTGCAATGCCACTTACGTAAGGTTTGTTACAACCACACCCTATGCGTTTATAACAAACATACATGTAAAAGTACGTAGAATGGACTGGAAGAACTTACACCAAATTCAGGAAGGCACTTGTCTCTAGGGAGAAGTAGTTAATGGACCTTTCAGTTTTCATCTGTGATACTTTATTTAAAAAGGAAAAAAGGAAGACAGGCCACAAATGTGACAAATGTTAATGGCTGTTAAATCTGGGTGGCGGAAATGCATTTTTGGTAGTTTTCTGCAATCTTAAAGTTTTCTCCAGATTAACAAAAAAGGGATGACTGACAGTGCCCTGGCTGAGCTCCAAGAGGGCATCTTGAGGTCACGTCCCCACCCCCAGTTGCCAAAGGGTACCACCACTCTCCCCTCTGCCATGTCCCCTTCACCTGTCTGCAGCAAAGTGCACGTCGCCGGCAGCCCGGTGCAGATCACTGCTGTTCTCCAGCCTGGCCAGCATGTCCATGCGCTTCACCATCAGCTCTAGCAGGTCGCTCATCTTGCGGAGGACACCACGGGACTCAGGTCCACCCATCACTGTGGGCACAGGGTGGGCACAGTCAGGCACGGCCCGAGCAGCCTGGAGCCACCTGAGGCCACACGGTCTCCGGGCTGGGGCAGCTCAGACCCCAGCCCCACTCCCACATTCCCAGGCAGTCCTTGGCCACCGCGGGGGAGGGGTCAGGAGAGTGAGCCCACCCCACCCATCACCCCCAGAGGGCAGGAGCCCCCTTCCTGCATTGCCTGTGGTGCAGAGAACAGCATTATGGGGAGTGGAGAGCACTGGGCTGACCCTGCTTCCCACCTGCTGTGCAACGCTAGGATAATATTTTATGTAACCTCTCTGGGCCTCAGTTTTGCTGACTGTAAAATGGAGCTTTAGAGGTGATCTCTGAGGTGTGCTGGGCCCCGGCAATCCTTAGGTCTGTGAGATATCAGGAGAGGCCCAGCAGCGGGACAGGAGCTCCAAAGCCCCCCAACACCAAGCTGCAGGCAGAACTTCTAGATCAGGTTTCTGAAAGTGTGATCAGTCATCCACTACAATCTGAATCTCCTGGCCATTGTTAAAATTCAGATTCCTGGGCCTGAGTCACAATTTGCCAATTCAGTCTCCAGGGCCTGGGCCTGGGCATCCGCACTCTGCTTGTTCCCCATGAGGTTCTGAGGCAGGGGCAGGCTGGGATCCCATATCCTGGGGGTCCAGGCTCTGTTGTGCCCCTGCCCCCACTCCCCTGCCCAGCTTCTGGCCCTAACCCCATGCCTTTCCCATCCCACTGTAGAAAACCATAACAAATTTGTCCTGAATCTCAAGCTGGTCTTCAGGTTCCCAAAGATCAAATGACAAGAGCAGGCCCCTCTAGGGCTGAGGTGGCTGCCCTCCCTCCACTCTCAGCCAGGGCAGGGAGGACCTCATGAAGAATACAATGAAATGAAGATGAGGCGCTTGAACCAGGACCCCATGAAGCAGCCCAGGACCCTCCATGATCCCCCTTCTAATCACTCCCAGTCATTAGCGCATAAGAGAACACGTGCCTGTGTAAGAGAGCCGGTCTTTGCCTTCCTTTTTAATTAAATCTTGTGAAGGCTTTAAACAGCCCCTCCAAGCAGTCCAGAAGGTGTTGGGCTTCAGGCACTAAAATCCCCAGCTCGGCTCCCTCCAAACCCCCAGGGTCAGGCTCTAAATCACTCAGAAGCAACCAGAGCAGAGTCACTGGAAACATAAGCCCCCCACACTGCCAGGCTGCTGGGACAGGGGTGTGGCAGGGGATGTTGTGGGCTGGGCCCCCCAGAAGCAGGCCCTGAGACAAGGATTTGAGGGTGGGTAGTTTAGGGGAAACCCCAGAGTTACCCCACCCCGGAGTGAGGGAGCTGGGGCATTTATACTCCTCTCCCTCCATGGGTCCCCAGGTAAGGGCTGCTCCCAGGATGTTCATGCACTGGCACATTCCACCTGCTACAGGGTAGCTAAAGGGAGCTCCCAGGCAAAGTAACAGGGGAGCTGCAGCTGGAAGTCTGGCCCATGTCACGTAAGCACCAACAGCGTCTGCTTCTCAGGAAAGAAAGAGCTGAACACCCAGCAGGCTCAGAGGAACAGACAGGGCCAAGATTGGACACATGGGCTCTTGCCTGCCTCAGCCACCAATCCCCTGTGTGACTGTGTGGGAGTCATTGGACTGCTCTTGGCCTCAGTGTCCCCAACTCAAGGCAAGAATATCAGGCACTATCTGTGGCCCAATGTCACGACACCAGGAAGGTGGCAGGAGAGTACATGGCAGTCCATGAGAACAAGAGGCAGAGGAGGGAGAAGAGAGAGGCAGAGGGGGCTGAGCTCCTCTGCTCCACGTGGGGGACTGAGCTGAGGCAGGGGAGCCCAGAAAGGCCCTCCTTGTCAGAGCCACTCGTGACATTTCTGCTTTGCTTGTCCCCTTCTCCCCTGCCACTGGGCCCAGTCCGGCCACTGCTGCAGCCTTCCCACACTGATGTAAGTCACCTCCTGGCTGGGCTAACCCTGCCTGCTGAGCCTGCCTGGGGTCAGAAGGGAGGTCACCAGGAGCTGGAGGGATCACTCACATGCCCTGGAAATGCCAGTTGGGTATCAGCTCCAGAGCAGGAGGAGCGGCAGGTTCTTTAAAGAGACAGGGTCCCTGTCTCCAAAGAGCAGGCATGAATGGGGACGGGGGGAGGGACCAGGAGACAGGAGCAGGAGGGGAGAGAGGAGGAGCTGCCCAAGAAGCCAAGCAGGGTGGGGTCGGATGTTGGAGAAAATGGTACAGAGAGGAAGGAAAGGAAGAAACGCTATCTCTATTCTCTCCCCACCACAACAGCGCAAACGGCGAGTGGCCTCCAGCTCTTCCCTCTCAGAAAATGCAGAGGGTTTTTTGAAAATCAGCTGGGACTGGGAAATTTCACAGCAGCATTAAGTGAAGCAAACATAGGTCTCTCCTGCTGCTCTGCCCTGTCCCTCTTACTCAACACTCAGTCAGCTGAGCAGTCAATCAAACAAGATTAAGCAGCTCCCTCTCTCTTTCAACTTCACAGAGTTGGGGTAACCGTTTACTCTCAAACCACCCTCATCTCTGAGGCTCCCACCCAAGCCCGTCATCCAAACTCAAGACCTAGCTTTCAACCAGTGTTGGGAGCACAGAGGAAAAGAAGAGACAGGTTCTTATCATTTCCACTAGAAAAATAGGAGGACATCGGATGACCTGACCTGGCCACTGCTGTGCACAACTCCGGGGGCACCACACACACTGTGGCTGCCTGATGGCGTCATGGAGTTGTGCAGTACACAGCCTGCCCGCCCTCACTGCGCAGCCCTGGGGGGCCGTCACTCACAGCTCAGGTTAGGGTGGCCCCTTTCCCAAAGAAGTGGGGTCAAAAAAGAAGCAAGTCCATGGCTGGGACACCCTAGAATCGGGGCCCATTAACACAGTCCCCTCCAGCCACACCCTGGCCAGAGCACTCAGGCCTGACTGACCACAGAACCTGGTCAACAGCTGGCTCCTGTAGTGATGCTGAGCCCCCATCACAGCTTTTGGGTGACACTGTGTTCTCTGGAATGCCTCAGACCTGGCCTTCTGCCTGCCGCTCTGCTGGCCCCTCTCTCCCAGCCCATCCCAAACTTCCTTTGCGCCTCCCAGGACCTCACCCTCACAGCCCCCTCCACCCGTGCTTCCAGCCCCACTTTCCAGGTTGCACAATAGCTGATGGGGTCTGGTCTAAAGCTGCAGGGCCCCAATTGCCCACAAAGATGTGCAGAGGCTGGGAGTCAGAAAGCCATGACTCCAGACCTGTTCTGCCACCGACCAGGTGGGTGGGCAGGCCACTTTCCTTCTCTTGCCCTCAGTTTCCCCTCGTGTAACATGAGGAGGCCAGACTCATGGAGCTCTGAGGTTCTATTGCCCAGACTCCTATTTCTGCATCTTCCCCTAACGGAAAGAATCATTCCTACACGAGCTGGCAGCAGAATCCTCCTGGGGAGAGAGTTCTGTTTTGTTTTGCTAACCCCCTGGGTGGGCCCAAAGCAGACAAGGAGAAAGCCTAATGACTTTGCATATTCAAGTAGGAAGACTGATGTTTCCTGGTACTGTCTGGGAGACAAGGAGAGAGAGGGAGGCACAGGCACACGGTGGCAGGGACAGGGCAGAGGAGATAGCAGAACAGGGGAACCTCCCACTGCAGGGATGACCCACCTAAGGGGCTTTTAAAGGCAGGGATGCAAGAAGGAGTTAGAATCTGTTTGCTATGCTGGGCAGTGGTCTGAAGCCCCCACCCCATGATCCGCACCTCTGTTCAGGTGGCTTCGTCCGTAGTCTGGTGTTAACAGGGTGCGCTTCCCACTAGGTCAGTGTGGGGGAGACAAAGGAGGCAGGAGGGAACATGGGTTATTCAGCAGAAGCAAGAAATCAGAGAGTGAGGGGGCCGGAGAAACATAAGCCCGCCCCCCGAGAATTTCTGGAGATACTTGGGAGCTCTGGATCGCCCTTCGTAAGAGGGATTAAGCCAATTCTTTAAAAATGTCAACAGGAGTGACCCCAAAAGATCGGAAGACTTATGGACGTGTGGATAGCCAATGCCTGTGTTTCACTATTGACATGACTAAGAGGGCCCCCGCCATCAGTCTGGACCAAGACCCCTCTAGCACCTGGGGCTCAGAGCTGCTCCCATTTTCTGCAGATGGCAAGGGACGCAGGAAGCCCCTGTGATTTGGGAGACAGCCCCCACCCTTCCCGAGGAGTTCCTGGGGCACTAGGCACATTTTCTGCCCAGGAGACATCTAAAGACAAGGCAGGGCACCCAGGAGGGACACAGGCCAGTGCTCCCGTAGCGATGCAGCCCCTCGATGCCACCACCAGCCCCGAGACCATCAGTAGAACGAGCTGACATCACTCCTCTGAGTCACTCCACCACTCTTGGCACTGACTAAATTGAACCATATTTAATGGGAGGCCCCAGTGATACGTCTCAGAACTAACACATGTTCCCCCCCTATTTCCATATAAATAAGGAAAGCCGGGACTGAGAGATACAAATGGATCCTCCTCATGTTTACAGACAGGGGTGTTTTCATTACCCACCAAGGCCCCGACCCCTCCTCAGACGCTCTCTCCATTTCTCCCTGTCTCTCCTGTCCTCCCTTGTCCCTGCTTTCTTGTCCCCACCCCCATCCTTTACTGCTGGTTCCTGGAAATTGAATAAGCCCCCACCTCGCCAGATAACAGAGCCCTCCCTGGCACTTGGGAAGGGAGCTGTGACTCGGTGTTTGCACAGCTGGAGAAATGAGCACATTCATCCCTCTGTCCTCGGCCACCACAGAAACCAGCTGAGGACGTTGCAGCTCTGGGCTCTGGGCAGCTGAGGAGACCAGGGCAAGCCCTGGGGGGCAGATGAGGCTCTTCCTCAGCCCATTGGGCCCTGGCCCCCTCCAATCCACCACCAGCCTGTGAGAGAAGAACCCCAGAGTCCCTTAGCATAGAGTTCAGGGTCAGAGCCACCCACAGAGCCAGGAAGCATTCCCCAGGTTCAAATCCCAGCTGGCCAGAATACACGTGAGGGCGTCCAGCCTGCAGGCCTCCCCTTAGAGAAGGCCCCAATCGCTACTTCTTGGAGACAAGACAGGGGACAGGGAACAGCCCACACGCTCCAGTGAAGCACACGGGGAAGGAGGCCTCAGATGCCTCTTCATCAGGAGGGAAGCAAGTCCCTCCTCCCTGCCCAGGCCAGGCCCAGCTGCAGCAGGAGGGAATGAAGTTAGACCTCCTCTGAGTTACGTCGCTGCTCAGCCTCCTGCTCTCTCGAATCTTTAAGAGGAGCGTGCAGAAGATAGAATGAGACGTCTGTCACAGCTTTCGCCCCGCACCTGCAGACTTCATCGGGAAGTATAAGCCAGCACAGAGGACTCAGAGCCTCCACAGGGAGACCACAGTCGACCAGAGGCCATGCTGGGCTCTCTCTCTCACCCCCGCCCCCAGCCACAATCTCCTGGACACTTCCCTCGCTGGTTTGACAAGCAAGAGAGATTGTTTTTTCCATTTGTGCTCAGACTGTTTTGACCAATGCAAGGATTTTTTTTTCCTAAATGGCAGGATCTTCATAGGCTTCCTTCTCCTGTCTGCTCGGGGTCTGCTTAGAACCCACAGAATGCATATTATCCACCAACCCAATTCCAGGACTCCCAGGCCTGATTCAGCCAAGCAACCTGCCAACCACCCCCCCCTTCCAGCCTCAAGCCCTCCCCAGGCACGGTGTGGGGATGAAGTCTGAGGAGGCTTCTCTTGCAGGATCAGGATTTCAAACCCACTGTGCAAACTGCTTTCCAGGCCCAAGTTCCTGCCTTGGGTCTCTCCAAGCAAATTGGCTTGACCTAAGTGCCTGGAAAAATCTTAGGGGACAATGAGAATTGGGATATAGACCGAATCAGGGTCCTCCTGGTTTCTCAGAAGCCTCTCTCCTTGTGTACGTCCTCCTTTTCCCAGACGTTAGTTCCATATTCCAGGCACTCAGCTGCCAGCCCAGGGGCCTAGGAAATGTGAAAAGACTTTGACCTGGATAAACTTGGTCTGAGAACTAATGTTACAACCCATAGGAGACCCAGCAGCTCCACTCCTAAGTAGACTCAACAGAAATGCTGACATGTGATGACCAGAAGACATGCACTAGAATGTCCATAGCAGCGCTATTCCCCAAATCCCCAAACCAGAAACAACCGAATGCCCACCCAGGGTGGGGTGGATAGACATACGGAGGTGGTCACACAAGGGAAGGCCACCCACCAATGAAAACAAACAACTACAGCCCCACACGACAGGATGCGTGAATTTCACAAATGTACTATCAGAAAAAGAGGCTACACCCAAAAGGACACCCACTGCATGATTCCATTCTCATAAAGTCAAAAAATCAGGCAAAACTCTGCCACACTATTAGAAGTCAGGGTCGTGAATATCCTTCAGGGAGGAGTGACTGGGGGTGGCAGGAGGACACTCTGGGGGCTGATCATGTGCCATTTCTTGATCCAGCTTGCTGGCTGCATGGACTGTTCACTTTCTATATATTATACCTCAACAAAAAGTTTAAGCACGTGCACACACACGCCTCTAGTCTAATTGCAGGACCTCGGGCAAGTCCTTGCCCCTCTATGGTTCTGCCCACCTCTAGGTCACAGACCTGAGGCTGGGGCTGGACCCTTACCCCACCCTCCCAGACAAAACTACACAGCGCAGAACTCAGGCTGGGCTCCACAAACCCCTTGTGCTCTGGGTCTCTGGGCCCTGCCCTGCCAGGATGGGGCAGGGGCCATAGGATGGAGAGTTTCCTTGACCCCTCAACCTCTTCAGGGAAATGGGCAGAAGAACTAGAAGACCCCTGACCTTCCCGGAGGTCCAGCTTCCTCAAGCCCTTTGTAGCAGCCCACCCAGACAGGCATTCCCCCTTTCCAGTGGGCGCACCCAGGTAGACTGAGCATCTCTGCACACCGCTTCACCGTATGTGCCAGCAGCCCCATGCCCCTCCCCCAAGCCACCCTCCCCGCACCTTCACAATGGCCCCCACCCCTCTTTCAACCCCCATCCACAAGCATCTCCTTTGTAGAAATTCCAGCACCTCCCTGGGCCTCTTTCCTAAACATCCTTTCCTGCAGTGCCCCCATTTCAGACTCAGCACACTCATTAAACATTTATGGAGCTCTCACATTTGCCAGATGCCGCTCAGGACCTTTCATATGTGTTTATCTTACACCCTCACGACAACCCTGGGAAGAAGGATTATTATCCCCACTTACCAGAGGAGAAATCGGGGGCTCAAAGAGATGGAGGAATCTCTGCCAGCCAGAGATGGGAGAAATTAACTTACACTCAGGCCTGAATGAGCAAGAAGCATGAGATTCCTTCCGGGAGGTTTTGCAGTTTTAAAGAAGTACATGTTAACCCAAAGGAACAAGTCTAATGATGAGACACCAGATGGCATAATAAGTGCCCCTCAGGGCACCCTCCCTAGAGGACAACCTATTCTACTTGGGATGCCCATGACATTCGTCACTGGGAACAGGGGAACCAGAAAGCTGAGCCCTGCAAGTTCAACAAGGTGGACTTCAAAAAGAGACTTCCCCAGGGGGGCAGGTGAAATCTCAGAGCCAGCCCCCAGAACAGTCCCAGAAACCCCATTTGCCTCAGTTTCCCCACTACCCCATGTTCCTCCTTCCCACCATTGATCAAAAGAACCCTGTGACTGGGCAGGACTCCGTGCTGTTCTCCACCCCTCTTTGACTAGGGTAAGAAGTGGGCAGGACCCAGCTTCGGGAGGAGGACTCCGAGTTCATGCCATGTGGCACCGACTGCATTGAATCACATGTGAGGTGATTCAATCCAACCTCTGAAGAAGACCATTACTGTCCTTGTCTGAAGGTGAGTCAAGTGACTTGGCCAACTGCATACAGCTGGTAGGTGATGAGTCAAGATGCCCATCCAGTCCCCAAAGCCCATGTTCTGAATCTCCAAGTCCAATGCCTTGCAAGTACTGCATGGGAAGGAGCAATGAAGGACTGGGAGAGATCTGTGTCCTGAGAGCTCAGAGATAAGACACATGAGCTCACAGCCAGCCCTGTCCCCCATGTGGCCACAGCCTGGGCCAAAGGCACGGGATATGTGTGTCTCAAAGAGACAGGTGTCCTATCCAGCGGCCCTCCTGCCCCCAACACCCCAACCGAAGAAGCAACACAGGCAGGGAGACCCTGACACAAAGGCCTTTCCCTGGCCTAAGAATCCAGGCCAGAGGAAGCCTGATGACCACAGCCAGGACTAGAGCCAAAGCATGCCCCAAACACCCCTTAGGGTGCTAGGCTCAAAGGCACCTTCCGGTCTACACACAAACACCCACACTCGTTTCCAACCCCCCTGGCCCCCCAAGGTACCTTCTGTGCGGATGGTGAAGGGCGAGTCCCCCAGGCGCCGGGCCGAGAACTGGCCTCCCAGAGATGTCATCAGGAAGCAGAGAGTGAAGAAGCCGATGCCCAGGACAAAGAGCCTGTGGAGGGGAACAGGAGGGTCAGGAGGGCAGGCCAGTGCCACAAGACCCCCAGCACCCCACCTAGTAAGAGCTGCATAAATACTTTAAGAAGGAACGAATGAGTGGATGGATGGAAGAATGGGGGGCCGAGCTCCCCCACCATGGATAAAGAGAGCGCACCTACGAAACACTGGCTGTGAGTGACAGGAAAACCACGAGAGAGAATGATGCACATTTAGGGGTAAGACTCAATATAGAGCCTGATTCCTTAAGAGTAATAGTCCTCAAAGTGTGGCCCCCAGACCGGCAACTCTGGCACCACCTGAGAATTGCTAGAAATGCAAATTCTGCGTCTCTAGCCCCAGACCGACTGCATCAGACACTCAGGGGTGTGGCTACTGATCCGTGTTAACTAGCTCTCCAGATGATTCTCAGACGTGCTAAAGTTTGAGAACCACTGATGGGAACAGTAGGACTGGATGCCAGCCAGAGGGCAAGTAAGTGGTCCAGACAAGCCCCAACACAACGCCATAAATCACCTGGGCCACCCTCAGCACTTAGGTACACAGGCCTTGCTGAAGCAATCAGACATGAGCTCACTTGAACACCTCCTCACACGTGTTCCCGGGGGGTGGTGTGTGCCTCCCATCACTACTAGATGGTGAGACCCAAGAGCAGGGCCACATGGCCCCTTTCCGTGCCCCAATGCACATCTTCACCAGGCAACCACATGTGGGTGGTCAGCCTGCACCACTGGATGAGCTGGGCATGCCCACGCCTGTGCAAGGCGTGTCATACAGGTGTGTGTGCTTCATGCTATGTGGGAGGGGAGGCCAGAACAAGACTTCTGTTCATTCCTTCAGCACATAGTTATTGACTACTCACCAGGTACTGGGGTCACCCCAGGGAGACAGCAGGAAACAGGACACAGAACCCACCCTCAAGGTGGGCCCCAGGCTCCTGCTGCTTCAGTTTAGATCCTGGGCCCCAAATAGGAGAATTGAACTTGTCAGCACTGCCTTGGGGGCATCCAGAGGTGGCAGCTATTCTGGGGCCTTGAATTTATCTGAAGACTTCGTGAACCAGCAGAGCTGAACAGGTAGGGCGTCCTCACCCTTGGTCAGGGTGAGGAACCTCATCTGGAACAGAGCCAGGCTCACCAGGGAGAGTCCCAAAAGTCATGCCAGAGACCTCCAGCCCTCCACTCCCCATCCCCAAACCCCATGCTTGTTTGTATCTTTATGCAAGACTTGCTTTATGCATGTTAATCTTCATTATTTGAAACTGGCAGAACAGTATTTAATTAAAATTTGGTCCATTAAAGAAAACACATAATTGCAGAAGAAAATAAAAAGTGCAACAAAATTCCCAGTCCATATTTAAAGGACTGTTGGGAGTCAGCGTCCAGTTAGCTCATCTGGTTAGAGCGTGATGCTGATAAAGAGCTGCTGGGGATTAAGTCAAAGAGGGGCAGAACCCGGAAGCAGAGTAGGCCCTGGGGGTTTCTCCCAGGACATAATTCTCTTGCAGACAACACCCATGACAGGGAGGACAGGAGACGTGATTCAGCAGGCCAGATGACACAGGGACACTTCTGCCTTACCTCAGAGGGACTCTGACTGAATTCTACTAAGCCTGGGGGTGGGGCTCAGACTCTGGAACCACCCCAGATGAAGTCAGGCTGGTCTCAGGACAATAGCCACAGCAACAGCATTGAGGAGGGGCAGTCATACCCGGGGAGATCCCAGGGGAAATCAGCTACTTGTCCTCCCAGCCTGAGGACAAGGACAGACTGCCCAGCTCAAGCCTCTTGTCTCTCATTCCCCCAGCCTCTTCCCCAGCCATGGAGTTGTGTTGAGAGCTGGGGACCTGGGCTGACTGCCAGTGTCCAAAGATGAGCTAACAGAAAGGTATCTACACCTTTAGCCCAAAACCTGAAGCCCCCAACACCTCATCTGCATCTCTCTCTGCCAGGTCCCAATCCTGAGGTCCAGCATCCCCCAAAGCAGCAGAAGGACAATTGTATCAGATTCAAGGTAAAATGGTTTCATGCATCCATATATCCATTCAAGTAACATCCCAGGAGCACCTACAGAATAAAGGCCCTGCCAGAAGCTCTGGGAAAACCAGAAGGAACAGGGTCCCCAGCCTGCCCTTGAGGATTAGCAAGTTGGAGTGATGTGACTGAAGGGCTGCCCCACTCCCCATCTGGAGGGAACATGAAGACTCCACTGATGGCTGTGGGTCTCCAGGCAGCCTAGGGAGACCCTGAAGAGAAGTTACACAACTTTGGTGTGGGGAGGACCTATGCAGCCACCCCAGATCCTGCCTTCAAATAAGTCCCCACAATACCAGGGGGCAGGACCAGGGCGCGGGCGCTGTCCGTGGTGCTGAGGTCTGGTGGCCGCCTCCAATCGCGGCAGGAAATCCAGCCTTAACTGGCCTTTCCTGGGCCGGGGGCGGGGAGCCCACACGGGTTGGGGAGAGAAGGGGCGAGAACCCTCTCAGCGGTCCCGGTCAGGCCAAGGATTCGAGAATTTTCCTGGAGGAGCTAGGCCGCCCTGCTTTCCAAGGGCACCTCAGTTCGGGGGCTCCTGACATCTCCGATCACCCGCCCGAGGCCCTACTCTCAGAGACCCCCAGCACTGCCGTCCTCCTGCATCCTCCGGACAGCGGTGAGTGACCTGACCCCTGGCGTCCCCGAAGGCTGCCTCCTCAGCCTGGCGTGCTGGGGAGCGGGAGACAGGTGAGCTAAGGTCTCCCCCTGCCCCCAATTTGGAGCCAGGAGGGAGACCAGAGGGGACGTCACAGGGGCTGGGGGCTCCAGCTGGAGGCCTGGAGGCGAGAGGCTCAAGCCCGGACCCTTCCGCAGCCCGAGCCTCGGGAGCCTCCTCGGCCAGCTCCTGCCCTCGCGGGCTCCGTCCTGCGCCCGAGCCCCACCTGTGGCCATGTCCCGAGTGCATCTCTGTCCCGGCGCCCTCCACTCCCTCGGCACCTTCCGAGGCCCAGCTACTGAGCAGAGTGACACTCCGGTCGCGCGGGGCACCCATAGCGCAGGGCCCCCTCCCCAGCCTGGGATGCGGGCCCAGCTCTCAGGGCGCCGGGGAGAAGAGGGCACCGCCGGGCTCTGGGGACACCTGGGGTGACCCCGCGTGGCCTGGGCCGGACGTGGTGTGTGGGGGGGTCCTCTTCGCCTCCGTTCGCCCCCCACGCTCCCTCTGCAGACTCGGCCCCGCTGCGCCGCCCCTACGCCCTCCTCTCCCAAGCCCGCGGTCGGAGAGGGTCCTCGCCCCAATCTCGGGGACCCTCCCGTCAGAGACAGGCCGGTGCCCCGCCAGGAGGAGGGGAGTGCCGGCGTCGATGGGACAAGGAGAATAAATAGAAAGGGTAGGCGGGCCGACCCGGGGCGACAGGAGGGACAGGAGCGGGCGCCGCCCGGCCAAGGCGCTCTAACTTTGTCGCCCAGATAGGACTGTCCACCAGGTGGAAAGGACCCCGGGGGTCAGGGAAGAGGCGCGCTGGCGGGGGCGACTTCCCGGGCCCAGGACCCCAGCTGGGTGCTTTCGGCCACCACTTCCACCTCCGCACTCGAGTCCCATCCGACCTAGACCAACTTGGGGCAGGTCCCAGAATTACACGCCCCTCCCGAACAGCACCCCGAACCCCAACTCCATGCGTTTCCCCAGATCCACGGGCCAGCACCCAGGCTTGAAGCGCGAACCACCCGCTGCCGCCGGGACCTGCACCCTGGCAGGGACCGACCTCGCCCACCTGCACCCCGTGCCCCTCGGGGCAAAAGACCTCCGCGCTCCAACCAAGAGAGAACTTTACCGAAAGGGTCTCAAGGTGACCAGGCATCTTCTGACCATTATCTTCCCATCGGGGTTGACTGTGATCATTGTTCAAACTTGTCTGGGCGACGAGCCGCGGGCGAGGCCGGACGTGCCGTCCTGGGCCCGGTCCGGGCCGCGAACCCGCAGCGGCCGAAGCCGGGTGAGAGCCAGGCGGGGCGCGGCGGCCGCCGCCCGAGGCCGGGGAGGGGAGCGGCGCGGCTGCCGGAGCGCGGCGAGGGCGCCCGGCCGGGCCGTCTCTGCGTCTCCGCGCTCCCCGCTTCACATCTTGGGGGCCGGGAGGCGGCGCGCCCCCAGAACTGCGGCCGCGCGTCTGCCTGCTCGGGCTCGCTCGCTGGGCGCAGACGGGCTCCCCGCGTCGGGAGCCCTCATCCCCGGCCCCGTGCCCTCGCTGCCGGCTAGAGGCGGCCCCGGGCCCGCGCCCCGGACCCCCGCGCCTCCGGGCCGCGCCGATCTCCGGCCCCGCGCCGCGCTGCGCCCATGGCTCTGGGCGGGGAAGCCCGCGCCCGCCCGCCCGCTCGGCTGCCCGCGCTCGGGTGTCCGGCGTCCGGCCCGGCGCGGCGCTACAGCCGGAGGCGCCGCATTGTTTCCTCGGAGGCGGCGGCCGAGCTGCGCTGGGGAGGCCCAGGAGCGGCCGGGGCGCTTCCTCGGCGCATCGGCGCCACCTCGTGGCCGCCGCCCAGCTCTGCGCCCTCCCTGGCCGTGCGGGGCGGGGCGCGGGGTCGAGCTTTCCCGGGACCGGCGGGCGGGGGGTCCCTGCGCCTCCCCCCCGGGCCAGGCTACTTCCTAGGGCGCCAGCAGCCCCCACAGCCGAGGGCCGCTTCGGCCCCTGCTGAGCACAGAGGAGGTGGGCGCCGGGAGGAGACCCTCCCCTTCCGCTGGTGCCAGGGCCCTCCCTCGGGCCACTGTTTTTGCTGCCCCCACGGGCTCCCGCACCAGCTGCTTCGGCCGCTCTGTTTCACTTGGCAACATTCACAGTCTTCTGTCCCTCTGGGGTGGGTCAGAAACTCCCGCGGCTCCTTTTTGCTTCTGATCTGAGTATAAACTTGGCCTACACAGAGCAAGAGCCAGAATCAGACCCAGGGCGCCCTGTTTGGCCTGGGTTCAAGCCTCAAATCCTCCAATAACCAGCGGGCGATCATGTGTGCCAGGCAGGGGAGGCTGACTACAAAATGAGGGCGACCAGAGTTCGCTAAGCCTCCTTGCAACTCTTAAGCGTGTAAAGGACCAGAGTCCTTTAGCAGCCACGTGCCCTCCCCACCTCCTCTGGCTTCTTGACTTTGGAGCTGTGTTTGCACTTGCAGAGATGGGTCAGAGGCTGCTGGGAGCCACAACACCAGCCTGAAGAACGCTCTCTAGCTGGAACTTGGCCAGGCACAGACAGGACCACCAAAGGCTGGAAGCACCCAAAGCCTCAGGTCGCATGTAAACCGATGACGTGGATGACTCTGAGGGTCTTTTCCAGCTCAGGCAGCCCAGCTTATTGGAGGAAAAGGCCTTTACTCTCCTCTGTCCCACCCTGGTCCCATTCAACCAACCTCCGGACCCCCAGCCCACCTTCCCACCCCCCTTCTGAGCCATCTCTCACTTGCAGTGACTCATGTTCCATGCTTCTGCTCCTTCATCAAAATCCACCTGTCCCGTGTTCCATTATCTCATTGTCTTGCTCCCTGATAATGTGAAAACAGATGATCAATTGGTGTTGGCGGATTAATGTTACTCCAGCTAGGTAACAAATTTGCATTCAACAAGGACATGATGACCGTGCCTTTGTGCAGAAGAATGACAAAGGGAGGCGGGAACTTTGAGCATCATGGCAGGCTGGCTGAGGAGATGTTTGAGGGCCAGGGTCTCTGCTGGGCCTCTAAATCACACCTCATGCCTGGATGCCTACATCTGCCACAAACTCTGGCAATAATTTAATTCCTGGATGTCAAGGCCAAAGCTGTTACGTACTATAAGGAATAAAATGGCCCTTCTGGTTGTGTGCCTTCCTCACATAAGCTCAGGAGGTTGCATTTACACCTGGTTTGCATGTTAGGCCTCCCCCTGAATGAAGGAGATAGGGTCTCCCCAGAAAGCACGGCCATACCCGGTGTGGCTTATCTGGGGAGGTGGCCCACCCTCAGCCAGAAGCCACATTTTAGAAGGTGGGCCTTGCTCTCCTGCATCAGAACATTGAGGTGGGGGGGGAGAGCCCCCTCTGCCATCTGAGGGCAGGGTTGGGACCAGGCAGGGCAACATAGCCGAGGACGGCTAATGACATTTCGTGAGCCATGCTGTCCAGCTCCCTGTTCCTTTTAGAGTCAATTTCCCCTTTGTCAACCTCTCGTCTGCAGTAAAGTTCAGTAGAAATGATCCTGCTTGTCCTCCGTTGTGCTGTAGACATTAAGAGAAAAATTGTGAATTCCCACGTCATGCACCCTTGGATAGAACCTCTCCGTGCCTCAGTTTCCTCAACTGTAAATTGGGCTATTTATAGCACCTGCCTCATCGGGTTGTTAGGAGAATTGAGCCTGTTAACGAGGGTCGATAGCCCACTGCCTGGCTCCTGTGAGGCCTCAAAGCATGGCGGTTATGATTATCGCTCTCATCTATTGGTAGCAGGTGCTGTGGGTGCCCGCCCGTATTCCCTCTGCATGCACCTCAAAGTGTTAAAAAGCAGGTTACCGGGAACACGTTCAACTCTCTGAATAAGGGCCTTTTTTCTGGCTGTGGAAATAAGCTAGAACATGCAGGGGGACAAGACAGTAGTGCCAGAAAGTTAGTGCCCCCTGAAACCACCCTCGAGCAATGGGTAGGTACCCCGGCTCCCTCTCCCTCAGGTGGGATACTCTGAGGCATGCTCCACACCGGCTCCCAGGGTCCCCAGTTGCCTGTGGTGGTGACCAGCTCCCGAATACATCCCATACTGGCGTCCTTCCCTCCCCCGCCCCCTTCCCCACTCCATTGTCAATGTTCCTGGGGTCACCTCCCAAATAAACTACTTGCACTTGAATCCTTGTCTCAGAATCTACATCTGAAGAGCCCAAAGCAAGACCCTGTCCTACAGACCTGTGGTTCCCAGCCCTGACTCACAGCTCACCTGCAGAACTTAGCAAAACAGAGTCCTTGTTTTGATTTGGTACCTGAGATGGGGCCTGGGCACGTTTGATTTCTTTCTGCCATAGGTTATGCCAACACACCTGTCCAGGATAGAGAACCACTGTTCTAGATAAATGCCCATTCACTTCAGATGCAGAAGGAAAGTCTCTGTAAGCAAGCCAGGGAAGGAGAGGGGAGCAGGAACCGGGCACCCCTGCTGGAGGGCACATCCGAGGACTGACGTTAGGTCAGGTCGCACCGGATTCCCAGCCCCACCCCTCTTCATTGCTTCTCTCTTTTGAGGCTATAAACAGAACCACCGCGCCCTCGGATGGATCCTGCTGGCCTGGTTGGAGGGGTCAGGAGAAGCCCAGAGAAGCCCAGAGCCAGCAGGAGGCCCTGGACGGGCAGTGGAGCTGCTCTGTCCATGAAGGTGGAGGGGGATTCCAGGGAAGGGACTGGGGGGAGAAGACGAGCTGTTCCATTCAGGAGTCTCATACTCAAAATGCCTAGAGGGCAGGCCCGGCATGCTAGGGAAAGGGGCTGTGCTAGCTTCCTAGGCTATCACAGCAAATTACCACAACCTGAGTGGCTTAAGACAACACAGATTTATTCTCAGAAGACCAGAAGTCTGAAATCAAGGTGTCAACAGGTCAGTTCCTTCTGGGGGCTCTGAGAGAGAAACCATCCCATGCTCTCTCCTAGCTTCTGGTGGCCCCAGGCAACCCTTGGTGTCCTTGGGTTGAAGTGGCTGCATCACTCCAGCCTCTGCCTCTGTCTTCACGTGGCCTTCTCCTCCACGTGTCTCTGTGTATCCAAATTTCCCTCTTCTTATAAGGACACTAGTCATTGGATTTGGGTCCCCACCTAAGATCTCATCTTAACTAGTTACATCTATATATAGACCCTATTTCTATTTTTTTTTTTTTTTTTAAGATGGCTGGTAAGGGAATCTTAACCCCTGACTTGGTGTCAGCACCACCCTCTCCCAAGTGAGCCAACTGGCCATCCCTATATAGGGATCCGAACCTGTGGCCTTGGTGTTATCAGCACCACACTCTCCCAAGGGAGCCACGGGCCGGCCCTACATTGACCCTATTTCTAAATAAGGTCACATCCTGAGGTTCTAGGAGGACATGAGTTTTGGAGGGACACTGTTCAACCCACTACAGGGACCTAGTGGAAGGGGCAGGAGTGATAAGAGGGTAGCCCCCAAAAGGGACATGCCACCATTTCATGGTGTGACTGTGCTCAGTTACTTCAAGAGAAGCCAGAAATCTGAGCTTCTCATGTGAAGTCACATCATTTTAAAAGGTAGCCTCAATATTTTTAGAACATTGTGCCAGCCCAATAAAATTCATTCAGAGGCCTGCTGTCTGGCCTCTTTGTCACTGGAGGACAGATCAGGGAACACCTTAGCCCTGCCCACCAGCAAGTCCAGCTTCCCCAAGGCCAACCCCCATCACCCTCGAACCTAAAGTCAATCTGCACAGGGACCTCCCTGCCACTGGGAAGAGAGTCAACACTCCTACATATGCTCTGGGAACAGAAAGAGTGAGCTGCTTTCTGGGGACCTCCTGGCCCCCTCACTGGTCCCCCAGGACCTCCCTGGGCATTGGAGCCTCGACTGCCACTCCCACCTTCTCAAGGCTCCAAGATTGCTTGTGGTGCTCACAGATGGGGCCCAGGGTGGGAAAAAGAAAAAACAGTTTGCCGTGTTTGGATTCCCCATTTAACGTGCTCCAACTGCAGCAGCAGACAGCACATTACAAGGCAATAGGCCATTGTCCTTTGCTGGAGTGCGAAGCATTAATAATGTCATAACAGCATTTACTGACACTGTGCACAAATCACCAACAGCCACTCCAGGCGGGAACAACCAGCCCCACACAGACGCCAGACGCCTGGAGCTGCACAGGAGGCCACAAAGTGGGGAGAGTAGTTTTCCCCGTGCATATTTCATGCTTTCTGTTTCACAACATTTAGGCTAATCCTCCGATTGAATAGCAGCGTCTGGGGTTATTTTTATTTATGCCACAAGGCCATTTTGCCGCACAGCTTGTGGGAGTTGGGAGCAGAGTTATTGTATTTTCCCTGTTCTGCAGAGAAGGTAGTCGCTGTGTCTGTTTGTGCATGCATGTATGTGTGTGTGTGTGTGGCCAGAGGAGTGGGGGACAGATCAGAAAGACAGCCCTCCTGGGTGGACCCCACCCCAGAACTGGAAACACAGGTGAATGCTTCATGTATCATGATCATGAAATTCCATTAATTGAGCACCTACTACACGCCAGGAAATGAACCAGGGACTCTAAATGTGTTACCATGTTCACATTGCTATTTTATTTGAATTTGCTTTAGCGGGGCAATGTTTTTAAAAAATGACCCCCTTTCTTTCTGGACAGTTTTCCCGGTTGCATCACAGGTCACTACAGGAATATGGAAGCAGACATCTGGCGTCAGCAGAATCATGGACCCAAAAGACATCCACTTCCTAATCTGTAGAGGATTCATAAAGCAAATGTACTTCACAGGGCCTGGTTTTCCGAAGCCTTGCAGTTTCAAATATTGACCTTGCAAAGGATAGGAAATTTTCCCCAGGCTATTGAGTCTCTGTTGCAAGATAAGAATTGTAACACAGCAAGGTTGCTGGCTCAAAGACAGGCAAGTTACTAATTGATATGTAAAGATCCTGGGAAATTGCGGTAAGAAGAGAATGTTTGCTAAAATCAAGCCTTTGTTGCAAATTGAATTACAGAAGGTCACCTTGCTTGACTTACTGAATGTTATCAGCTTCTTTTGTTAAACTGTACTTAACAAAACCCCACCTATGCCTCTTCCTGTAACTTCTTGGTATGGACAATAAATGCAAGAAGAGAACCCCAATTCGTGGTTAATTTCCCAAATGGAAGAAACGTCTCGCTGTTGAGGGTGATGGGAGATTAACCCCTTTTTGAGGCTTCTCACTGCTCAGAAGAGATGCGCTTTAAGTAATCTTTGGTGGCTCCATCACCCAGGGGGAAAGGGGTGACAAATCCGTGGGAGGCAAAGCAACACTAATCTGCAGAACCTGTGAGTGTGTTACTTTACATGGCAAATGTGGATTAAGGCTGCAGAAGGGATTTAGGTGCTAAGCAACTGAGTTTAAAATACAGAGATTATCCTGGATTATCTGGGTGGGCCTAATGTAATCACAAGGCTCCTTAAGTATGGAAGAGGGGGCAGGAAAAGAGTGTGCCAGAGTGATGCGGTGCAAGAAAGACTCCCCTGGCCACTACCGGCTTTGAAGATACTGGAAGGGGACACAAGCCAAGGGATACAGGTGGCCTCCAAAAGGTGCAAAAGTCAAGGAAACATTCTCCCCGAGAGCCTCCCAAAGGAACACAGCCCTGTCTACACCTTGATTTGAGCCCCATGAGACCCATTTTGGACTTTAGACCTCCAGAATTGTAAAATGATAAATTTGTGTTGTTTTAAGACACTGTTATTTGTTACAGCAGCCACAGCAAACGGACACACCATCTTTTTAGAGCTACGATTGCCAGAGGCTGTGAAGCTGGGTGCTTCCTATGTATGAGCTCTTATCCCCACTTCACAGATGAGGAAAGTGAGGTTCAGAGAGGTGATGTATCTTGCACAAGGGCTCTACAGATCCAGGCTCCAAACACAGGCCCGGCAGACCTCAGAGCCCACATACTTAACCCTCTGCCAGTCACTGGGCTCAAAACCCTGGTCCAGGGGTCTGAGGGGCAGGCATGAGCAGTCTTGCCCCGGGATGTTTGAGCCCCAGGGAAAGGGCTCCTTGCCTCCCAAGGCTGCTGGTGACACTTGAAGAGGTGTTGACATGGCAGGCCACCAAACACAGGGACACCTCTCCACCCAGCTGCCTTGGTTTCCTCCTTCTCCTCCTTGAGCACCCCTGAATTATCTCAAAAGAGCAGCTGCCTGAAGATACCCTTCTGCTCAGGTTTCCATCCAGGTGAGGGTGACACAGGATTTCAGGCCACTGTGGCTGCCTCCCCAGTCCAGCTGGGAATCTGTCAAGATTAGCAAGATCTCATAGCGTCCAACCCCATGTGGGATCTTCCCAGCCTGAGATAGCCATGACCTTCCCATCCCCAACAGAACGGAAGCAGGCAGAGGGTGGGGTCTTGTCCATGACCCCCTCTGCCCTCCATTGGTCCCCCTCTACCCCAGCTTCCCCAGCTGGGACAACCACGTGACCTAGATATTCTGAGAGGTCCGAGGAGAAGACAGACAACAGAGGATGAGGGTGCATGTGCACCCCCCATGCCCAGAACTAGGAGAGGATGTTTTTCTCTTCTGTCCACTGACGTATCCCAAGGATCCTGAACAGCATCTCACAAGCTACATCCAATAGAGATTTTTGAATGGATGGATGGATGGATGGATGGATGGACGGACAGGTATCAGGACAAGGCAGGGGAAGTCGGTGGTTCTAAGGACCCCAGCCCCTAATCCCAGCCTGACAGGGTGGGCAGCCAGGGCTGTTTCCCACTTTGCCTTCTGCACCTCACTTTGCTTCGCAGGCCCCCTGTTCTGCTGAGATATTTGCCCCTATCCCCCCACCCCACACCATCCACTTCCTGCCCTAAACCACTTCCCTACTCTCTACTGTCCCCCAACCCGGTTCCTTGGTGCAAAACCCACTCCCCCTGGGCACCACCCCTAGAGTCAGCATCCCTCCTGACTCCTGGCTTGTCCCAGACCCCCTTGGTCTGAGTTCCAGCACTGGCTGGATGTTTATCCACACAGCCCCCGGGCCTGGCCTGGCCCCTGCCCTGCCTGCGAGGGGATGGGCAGGACAGGGAGTGGTGACGGTGCTCCCCGTGTATCTGTGGAAGGGGCAGGGTCTTCCAGCCCCCACAGAAGCCTCTTTGTTCACTGTGTGGGTCTAGAGTTAGAAGGGCCTGGGCTCGGGTCCTGCCTCCCCCTCCCAACAGAGATCTTGGTCCAATAACACTCTGAGCCTCAGTTTCCTCAGCTCTAAAGTGAGAATCACGCTTGAGGACTTCTCTAGGGGGCTAATACACAGGAAGTGCTGACTTTTGTTTGTGGCTTTTTTTCCTAAGTGATAAGCTCCCCGAGCACTGGACTCAGGCACAGAGAGACATAAAACCATTTTTGCTGTCAGCTTCTGGTTTTTTGGCACCGGTGGGTAGAAATAGACTTGCGAGATCAGACTCCTGTTTCACAGGCAAACACTGAGTCTCAAAGAACGAAGTATCTTCACTCCTAGTTATGTGCCCATGAGAAATGAAACCACACGGCTACACAAAAGCTTGTATACAAATGTTCATAGCAGCATGATTCACAATAGCCAAAAGGCAGGAACAACCAAGTTGCTCATCGATGGATGAGTGGCTAAACAGTGTGATTTATCTGCATGACGGAATATTATTCAGCTTTGAAAAGGAAGAAATTTCTGACACATGCTAGAACATGAATGAAGCTGGAAGACATTATGCTAAGTGAAATAAGCCAAACAGAAAAATAATAGGTCCCTAGAATAGTCAATCTCACAGAGACAAAAAGAATGGTGGTTGCCAGGGCCTGGGAAGAAGGAAGAATGGAGAGTCGTGTGTTGGGTGCAGAGTTTTGGTTTGCAAGATGAAAAGTGTTCTAGCGATGGATGCATTTGGAGTGGATGTGTTTGGAGCCTGGATCTGCAGAGCCCTTGGGTAAGGTACATCACCTCTCTGAACCTCAGTGAGAATACGCTTAACACTACTGAACCGTACACTTAAAAAATGATTAAGGTGGTGAATTTTGTGATGTGTATTTTGCCACAATTAAAAAATTGTTCAGGGAATGTAATACTGATATGCACTACAATGTGGATGAAACTTGAACATATTATGCTGAGTAAAAGAAGCCAAACACAAAAGGACAAATATTGCATGACTGCATTTATGTAAAGTGTCAAATACAGGCAAAGGTATAGAGCCAGAAAGTAGATTAGTGGTGACCAGAGGCTGGGGGAAGATGAGATGGGGAGCCCCTGTTAATGGGAACTGGGGTTCCTTTGGGGGTGACGGAAATGTTCTGAAACTAGATAGTGGTGATGTTTGCACAATCACAAATATACTAAAAACCACTGAACTGTACACTCTAAAAAAGTAAATTTTATGTGAATTATATACATCATTTTTTTAAGAATAGGGCTGGCCAGTTAGCTCAGTTGGTTAGAACACAGTATTATCATAACACCAAAGTCATGGGTTCCGATCCCTGCACCAACCAACTGCCCCCCCCCCCAAAAAAAAAGCAAAAATGAATTAACTTGCCCATGATTACACAATTAATAAGAAAGAGAGCGTGGATTTGAACCCAGATTTCATCTCCAAGCCCAGGCTCCCTGGCTGCCCTGTGCTGTTATATATTTACAGACACAGCACGGAGCATGTCCTGAGGACCAGGCGCTGAATAAATGTGCCTCTCTGGACATTCAAGGACAAGTCTTGAAGGAGAGAAAACACTTAAGGACTGGACCTGCCCCGGGATTCCCAGTGCGAAGACAGACCTTACCACCTCCCATGACCCAGGGGGCCCTCGTGAGGGCTTCCGGCTTGTTATTTGGGGCACTTCCAGCTTTCCTCCTAGAATATGGGTCACAGGCCCTTCCTCTCCCATCTTCTCTTCAGCTGATGACAAAGAATTTTAATTAAGCACCCCCTGGCTGCTGGCTTAATTTGATAAATATAAAATTGAAGCGTGGAATAAAGCCATCCGTCATCCCATATCTCGGCAGTCTTTTGAACTGAAGGCTCTACTTTTTTTTTTCCAAATCAATTTTTAGGATGATAATGAATTGGGTCTTGTTCAGGAACGTCAGAGAAAGCAGGAGCTCAGTGAGATGGCACCAGGGGAGTTTTGGCAGGGGGGTTGCTACTGGAGAGCCAGGAGAAAGAGACATGTCACCTCTGCACAGCTTTCCTGAACTCTCTTACAGACCCTCAGGGCAACCACACACACACACTCACACCCCCACCTCTGGGGTCCATCCCGCACCTCTGTACTGGCCCCATCTCCTCTGTCTTTCTTTTCTTGCTGCTGGACCCAGGCGTTGACCAGCTGGCCTCTCCATCTCCCTCCCAGCCTGGCTCGTAGGACTGCACCCCATCTCGATCCAACTCCCCTACTTCGTGCAGTAGGAGGTATTTTATGCAACTCGTGAGCATCACATTGAAAGTCCCAGAGAATCCTGGCCCTGCTTCTGGCTGCACACCTGACCCACAGGTATGGCCTGTCCAGCCTTAGCATCACCCTTGGGGGAGCTTAATGGCCTCAGATGGTAGAATTTCCTGACCTTGGCCTTGGCGGTTCTTGACTTGAAGAGTTGAGTTGGCATTGGGAGGGATCACCCAGACACGTAGGGGCTGTTCCCCAAGCTTCCTCTCCTGAGTTGTCCAAACTTCCATCTGCTTTAGAGCTGCAGGCTATCCTTGACTGTTGACAGTCATTCTCTTCCAAAAGGCCCTTCCTTGGTATCTTGACAATTCAGCGTGTGATATGTGAAATACACAGAAATACCACTTGCACATGGTTGAGAGAAGGGTCACTGCCCCTCACACAGTGTGCAGTCAGCTCGGCCTGCTGCAACAGATGACCACAGACCGGGCCACCTACACAGCAGACACTTGCTTCCTGCAGTTCTGGAGGCTGGAAGTCCAATATCAAGGTGCCAGCAGCTCCAAAGTCTGGCGAGGGCCCTCTTCCCGGTGTGCAGGTGGGCTCTCTCGTTGTATCCTCACATATGAAAGAGCAGGAAGAGAGGAAGCAAGCTCTCTCATGTCTTTTTTTTTTTTATATATAAAGCCACTAATTCTACCCATGAGGGCTCCACCCTCATGACCAAATTACCTCCCAAAGATCCCGTCTCCAAATACTGTCACATTGGGGGTTAGATCTCCACCTATGAATTTGGGGGGGTGGGACACATTCAGTCTGTAGCACTGAGCTAACCCTAAAACTCCCCAGGGTAGTATTCGTGTAAAAGCACAGACTTTGGATCGAACAGCCCTGGGTTCAAATCCCAACACTGCCACTTACAGGCTGTGTGGACGAGAGCCATCTCCTGCCTGGTTGCACTTTGTCCTCCTAGACCACTGAAAAGGTGTCATAAGAGGACCTCCCACTGTGACAAAGGGGAGGAGTAGATGAGATCCTGCTGTCGGTGCTCAGCACAGGACTGCACATATGCTCAGGGTGAGCATTCTCATCTCACAAGGGAGGTCTGAGGTTCTGGTGCCTTCTCTCCACCCCAGCAGCTAGAAACAAAGTCCTGACATCAGGAAACATTCTCCCAGCCCCCAAGATCTGTCCTCTGGTGCTAACGCTTCCCTTCTCCTCCTAGTCTGGTTGCTTTATTAAACCAGGTCCAAGATAGTCCTCAGGCCTGCTGGGTGGAGATGAACTTATTCCTTCTTCTTGACTCCTAGAGACAGCAGGTGCTGGGTTAAGGGGCCTGAAGTAGATGGCCTGCTGAAGGCTCCTCGGCGACACTGATGCTCCCCTCTGCATGATCCATCCGTAAGCCACACAGCCTGGAGAGGCTGCAGGCCTGGGGTTAATTGGCGACTTTGTCATTTCCTTGCACATTCTGAAAATAGGGTGATTGTTTGGAGTTTGCCTCTGAGTGCTATTTTGGTTGAAAGCTGGTAAGGTATGTATGTGTCATATCATTACATTTAATTTGCCCAGTGGTGTATACGTTGATGTCGTCCCCTGGTCGCTGCAGCCTGGGACAGCCAGGTGCCAGATGGCACCATGAGTGGAGCACAGGCAGCAGCGTGCCCCTGGCCAGGGTGCCCAGGACCCCTGTCCCTCTAGAACCCACACAGTGCCTATGGACAGAGAGCTTCCTGCTGAGCTTGGTGTTCCTGGCATATGTTCTTTTATTTATTTATTTTTTTCCACAATGAAATTTGCATAACATAAAATTAACCATTTAAACATATGCAGCTCAGTGGCCTTTAGGGCATTCACTGTTGCACAGCTGCCACCTCTATCTATTTCCAAAACCTTCTCATCACCCTGGAAGAAAACCCCGCACCCATCCAGCAGGCTCTCCCATTCTCCCCGCCTCCCAGCCTCTGGAAACCACTAATCTGCTTTCTGTCTCTATGGATTTGCCTCTTCTGGACATTTCATATAAATGGAATTCTACAATATGTGACCTTTTGTGTCTGGCTTCTGTCACATAGCATCATGTTTTCAACGTTCATCCATACCACGTTCCTCTTCATGGCTGCATAATGTTCCGTCGTGTGGATCAACCACATTTTGTTTATCTGTTCACCAGTGATGGACATTTAAGTCGTTGCCACCTTGGCTATTGTGAATAAAGCTGCTCTGGCTCCTATTATTCTCTTTCCTGCCCCAACTCCTCCTTCCCTTCCTTCTCTTCCTCCTCCTACGCTTTTTCTTCTTTGTTTTCAAAATTTTGTTTGAAAAGATAATACTAGCACATAGTACGAAATTAAAAAGGATCTCAAAAGGTGTGTAGTGAACTGTCTTTCTTCCACCCCTGCCCCAGCCACCTAGTTCCACTCTGTGCAGACAACCTATGGTGCCAGCTTCTGTGTCTCCTTGCATTCCTGGCACCGTCTGTGAAATGCAGCAGTGACAGTTAATACACCTGGCACCGTCTGTGACATGCAGCAGTGACAGTCAGTACACCTGGCACCATGTGACATGCAGCATTGACAGTCAGTACACCTGGCACCATGTGACATGCAGCAGTGACAGTCAGTACACCTGGCACCATGTGACATGCAGCAGTGACAGTCAGTACACCTGGCAGCGTCCGTGACGTGCAGCAGTGGCGGCCAGTACGCCTGGCACCGTCCGTGACGTGCAGCAGTGGACAGCTAAAACGGCCACCTGGCTGTTTGTGGAAGGCATCTGGAGGAGGGATTCAGTTAGGAAGAGGTCATTCTCTTGCAGGCTGGAACCCAGCTCGGGAAAGACTTCAAGCCTCCAAAGTTCATACCCCGTTACAGAGCTGTTACTAAACGTCTCCCGTGTGGTAGACATGGTGCGGACACCGCCGCAGTTAAGAGGCAGCAGTGACAATGGGAAGGATGGCTCGTAGGGGGCAGGGCTCCTCAAAAGGGGCACTCAGCTCACCATTCAACAGCTGTTCAACAGCTGTGGCTCCAGCACGGTGGGAGGTCCCCATGGCAAGGAGGAGGGAGCGGGGGTCACAGCTGGTAGGAGACGAAAGTGAGGTGGGAGGAAAGCAACCCTGTGGTTTGATTGCTTATTGCTTTATAGGGAAAGAAGATTAGGACAGGAGAGATTAGCTCTCTGAGAGAGCCTGGCTAGGTCTCGGACTGAGGAAAGACCGCAGGGGACTCAAGCCCTGGGGCTGCTATCACTAAAACAGTTGGCCTGCAAGGTTGGCTCTGAGCTGCCTTCTGGGAACTTGGCACTCGAACCGTCCCTACATTCCCTAGCTGATAGGGTTCACCGTGCCTGGACTGTTTGTGCCAACAGCATGATTTATGATAAACACCTGCTTTTCCTACAGTAGTTTTTTGGTAGTTGCTCAGCAGGGATTGCCTATGTGAAAACCTCGGGTGCTGAGTCTCTAAGGGCGTCCCCAGGCAGACACACTGCACGCATTACCATGTCATGCATCGCCGGGGAGCCAGGGAGCAGCCAGAGCCTGCACACAGACAGCCCCAGACTCCACTGAGCCCCCTGAGTCCTTCTAGCAAATCTCCAGATGCACAGGCTGACTCAGGGACCCCAGAAACCCAGAGGAACAAAGAGGAAGATGGAGACCAAGTGGCAATCCAAAAAAAAACGGTCCCAGGAATCAGTTTGTGCTATATTATGGGTTGCCTTGGCTACAAATAGTCCAAAAAGTTAGAACTGCAAAGGGCCCAGGAGAACAAACGACTAGAAGGTGTGGGTCCAGGTGAGGGTTGCAACGGGAGAATGCACGATGGGACCCGGGAGAGGCGCTGCACAGAACTGTCCCACATCCCAGGTGATGTATCAGGCATGGGTGTACCCAGCAACTCTCCCATGTTGGGATAGGACCTTCCAGGACAGAAATCCTGCCCCAACCTTAGGAGCCTGACCACACCCAGCCTCTCCAGGCCTTCCCCACTCCTGTCCCAACCCCTTCCCAGGGGGTCTTCCCTGTAGATTCCACCCTGCCTTGCAGGAGGTCTTCCTGGTAACTTGTCCCCACATCCACCCCCTTCCACCCTCCCCTCAATGCATTCAGTCTCCTGGGATTCCACCTGAGGGTGACTGCCCTGGGCCATGCACTGTCAACGGGGAGCCCCACCTGCCCCTGTCTTGATCCACAGTGCATTTAGGACATCACAGACTTCAGAAGGTCCCCCACAGTGAGAGTGCCCAGCAGGCATAACCTTGACCACAGGGTGGTGGCACCAGTGTGACTCAGAGTCCCAGAGAGCACCTGGCTCAAGGGGTGCTGGGAGTCATCCCTCAGCTCCGCACAAGCCCTGCTCCTTTCTCTCTCATCACAGAACAGGTGATCTGGGACAGTCACACTCAAGGAAACACAAGCTGAACTCGGCTGCTCCTGCCCTAACCGGACATCAATTGGTTTCCTGACGTCCTTGCAGAAATGGCACCCTGCGTGGAGCAGGGGAGAGTCCAAGCTGCCCCACTGAGCCTCAGAAGTGTCCCCTGTCCCACGCACAAACACACAGACATGGAACGGAAGACACACCCTTGTGCACACCTTGCCCCTGCATAACTGCATCCGCTCCCCCGGGGGCTCCGGACATTCCCACACCTCAGGCCAGGCCAGCAGGGAAGCCCAGCTCCACATGACCAACCCCATGGGCTGCTCCTGGAGCCTGACCTCCCGGGGAGCTTCCTGAGGGGGGGGGTGCTGTCCTGCTCCCCAGCCGAGCTGTGAGAGCTGACACACCAAAGCACCAAGACCACGTGCCTTAACAGAAATTTATCGCTTCACAATTCCGCAGGCTAGAAGGCTGAGATCAAGGCATCAGCAGGGTTAGTTTTTACTGAGTCCTCCCATGTTGGTTGTAAGAATGGTCTTCCTTCTGTCTGTGCCCTAATTTCTTCTTAGAAGAACACCAGTCATGTTGGATTAGGTCCCACATTAATGACCTCATTTTAACTTAATTACCTCTCTAAATACGCTGTCTCCAAATACAGTTACCTTCTGAGGTGCTGAGGGTTAAGGGGTACGATTCAGTCCATAACAGGTGCCCACTTAGAAAACTGTCACCAGAGCAGCGTAAGGGTTAAAGCCAGAAGCCGGGTGGGGGAGTGAATGTCTGCACTAAGCAGATTAAGGGGGAAGGACTGCTCCGAGCCTCAACTATAATTAGAGAAATTAAAGTCAGGGCTGCAAAGAGCAGGAGCTCTCCTGCCTTATAATTAGGGTGGGGTTGTGCTGGGGCTCAGAGGGGAGTTTGGGTTTGCTGCTACTGGGATCTGTAATAAGGGGAGGGCGGCAGAAGTGGAAGAGGGCTGATTCCAGCCAAGGGGCTCAGCCTTTGGCTCAGAAGAGACCTGGGTCTAGATGAGATTTTCCCGAGCCTCTGGGAGCCGGGCCTGCAAGCTCCTGATGATGTGACCAACTTCTCTTGCTTAGGAATTCCAGCCTTCTCCTTCCTTCCATGCTTTACCCAGAAGAGGAGGAAAAGGGGGGTGTCCTGGGGCAATGAGAGCAGAGCTGAGACATGCAGGCAGGGGTGGGGGGTGAGGGGGAGGGGGGACTGCACGCCTGACTCAGGGCCACCATCAAGCATTTCTTACTGGGAACACAATGGTGAGCAAGACAGCGCTCTGGCCTGGAGGGGCTTCTGTTCCATGAGGGGAGTTGCACACACACATTATCTTGGGGACCTCATGCTCTCCATAAAGAAGACTACGGGCTGTGCCAGTGACTGGTGGGACCAGACCTCTCTGAGCAGGCGACACTGAATTCAGACCGGAGTGAGATGGATGGGAGGGTTGCAGCTGCAAGAGCAGCCAGCACGGGAGCCCTGGATGTGGTGGTTGACACTCAGGGCAGAAAGGCCTGAGCAGCTGGAGCCCAGTAGACAGGAAGGGAGGAGGAGATGGAGTGGAGAGGGGGGGCAGGCCGCATCGCAGGAGCTTGCAGGCTGTGGTGGAAGCTGGGATTTATTCCGGTTGCTGCTGGTGTTGCGGGGAGTAGGGAGCTAGAATTCGATCAGTCTGGCTGCCGGGTGTTGGAGGGCGAGGCAGGGGGCCAGCGGGGAGGGCCACCGGTGGTCCAGGGAGTGGCTGAGGAGTGGAGGTGGAAGGATGCGTTGGGTTGGGAATATGTTTGGAGGGAAGAGCCTATGTGGCCTACTCAGGGCAGAAAAAAGAATCAATGTAACTCCTGAATTTGGAGGCTGAGCAATGGGACTGTTGGGGAAGGCCGAGATGAAGGATTTTGGGGGCAGTGGGATTAAAGAGTCTTAGCGTGTTAAATCCAATATGCTCACCGGCACCCAGTGGAGGTACCAGGAAGGCAGCATGAGATGAGTCTCAGTGGAGATGCCAGCGTAGGGGATGGAAGTGTGGAAGACAGCAGATGTCACACGAGGGCTCTCAGGCTGCAATGTCCAGTGCAGAAGCCAGCAGCCACCATGGCTGTTTACATTTCAATTAATTAAAATGAAATGCACAGGAAACGTTAGTTCCTCGGTCATGCTCGATGGCTGCCTGTGGCTGGTGGCAGGAGAGAGGACAGTGGGAGCAGCCAAGGATGGAGCCCAGGCAGGCCAGCAGTGAGCGGTCAGTAACAAAAACTTGGAAAATGAGGTGTTTGGGCAGCCTGAAGCCGAATGGATCCAAGCAGCAGGAAGTATCCGCCGTGTTACACGCGCCGAGAGGTGAGATCGCTCATGGGAGACCTCGTCATGGGCCAGTTCAGTGAAAACTGGAGCCAACTGGAGTGAGTTAAGGGGAGGCTGGAGGTGAGAAAGTGTAGACCACGAAAGGAGAGAAACGGGCATTGGCTCAAGGACGGCCACCAGGAGGTGTCATCAGCAGAGGGAAGGACCTGAGCCTTTAGGCCTCACGCCATTGACCATTCAGGCAGCCACTTGCTGGAGCTGCTGGGCCAAGACTCTTTTCAGGTGTCCTGTGACAGGTGGAGTCCTGAAGACAGAGCCCAGGTTGGGAGTCCGCAAAGGGAGGGAGTACCCCACCTCTGCCCCCAGCCCACTCCCTGGACCCAGCTGTCTTGTTTACCGCAGCCCCGGGTTTTACTGGTCCTGGACCCAGCTGTCTTGTTTACCGCAGCCCCGGGTTTTACTGGTCCTGGTGCATGTCCAAGGCCAGAACCTGAGCTCTTCAGTCAGAATGGAACCTGTCTGGGGGGTATATGGTGGTCCACGCCAGCAGAACCATTTCAACAGGGTCAGAGCCTCCTCAGCTTGGGGCAGACCCGGGGAAGGAGAGGGGCCCTGCTCCAGGGCCCTGTGCCTGGAAGGCTCTGAGTGGCTTCCTCACACCATGTGCTTGGAGCAAAGAGGGACAACCTCCAGGAGGGCCCATCATGAGCAGGCCAAGCAGAGCTCCAGTGCCAGGCCCTTGACAGATATTCTAAGGTCTGGTCTCTGCTGCTTCTGGTGGGATTGGACCCACATCCTGTGGATGTCATTCCTGGGAAACAGCCCTCAACATCCCCAGGCTCTACCCCACTCATACTCCTGTTCTCATGGATGGTGTAAGACACAGTGCAGTGCTTTGCTAGGGCTGCCATAACAAAACACCACAGAGGCTGGCCAGTTAATTCAGTTGGTTAGGGACTGGTGTTGATAACACCAAGGTCCAGAGTTCCATCCCTGGACAGGCCAGCAAGAGAAAAAAAAAACACATCACAGGCTGGGTGGCTGAAATAACAGAAGTTTATTGTCTCACAATCCTGGAGGCTGGAAGTCTAAGATCAAGGTGTTGGCAGGTTGGCTTTCTTCTAAAGCCTCCCTCCTTGGCTCGCAGATGGCTGCCTTATGGCCGTGTCCTCACATGGTCTTTCCTCTGTGCACCTTCCCTGGTTTCTCTTCATGTGACCAAATTTCCTCTTCTTAGAAGGACACCAGTCAGATTGGATTAGGGCCCACCTTAACAGCCTCATTCTAACCTAATGATCTCTTTTAAGTCCCTATCTCCAGTACAGTCACATTCTGAGATATAGAGGGTTAAGGCTTTAACGTGAATTTTTGGTGAGCCAGTGGGGACACAAATCAGGCCATGACACACAATCTACAGGTCCTATTCCTGGACACTCTCAAAACAGGAAGAAATGAAAGCAGAAACCCCTGCTCCATGGGGAGCTGCCTTCCACAGCCTCGGGGAGGCACAGGCTCGGCCTGTCTCTGCGTCCTGGCTCTGGGTTCGGTCTGCCTGGAACAGAACACTGCACAGATAGCACGATCCAGGTTGTGTCAATTAAACATGAGGACAAAGTACTGACTGGCAGGCTTACCGGTGGGTTAAGTTTTTTTTTGTTTTCGATTTCTTCACAGTTAATATGTATTAATTATTGTTTTTAATAAGGAAGTATTTTTTCAAATCCTAATCCAGCCACTTGGTGTAGAACCATGGGCAAATAACTTCTCAGGGGCTTAACTTCTCCATCTGCGAAATGGGGATCAAACTGCCTCCCATAAATGCAGCTGGAGAACTAAATAATATTACTTACATAAGTGGTCCTAGAAACCTCTTACTCTCTTAAAAATTACTGAAGGCTCCAAAGGGTATTTGCTTAAATGCATTTTATTTAACACTATTTATTGTATTAGAAATTAAAACTGAGAAATTTGTCATTCTATTTATTAACTCAAATAGCAATGATGAACTATCACGTTAATATAAACCACATTTTTAATTTTACAAAACCGTTTATTTTCTAAAGCAACACAATGTTAGTGAGAAGAAAAGGACTGTTTCACATTAATGTAAATCTCTTTAATGTCTGACTTACTAAAGCCAGCTGGATTCTTGTGTCTGTTTCTGCATCTGCTCCATTGTGATATGTTGTTTTGGCTGAAGTGTGTAAAGAAAAACTCCTTGAACCCGCGGGGACCGCTCTTTGAGAACCACTGATGTACATGAAGCCCCTGGCACCTTGTCTCCAGCACAAACAGGAGCTCCATAAATGTGTATCCCCTTCCCCTTCCCTGTGACCTCAAGGGATGACCAGACCTGTGCTGGTCCTGAGGTTAACTCAGTGGCACAGGGTCAGTGGCATTTGCACTGGGGCCCAGAGACAATGGCAAGTGACAAGATCAGAGGCAGCAGGTCGGGAGGTGGCCATGAGAGGACAGGATCGACCCAGAAAAGCAAACTTTGATTTGCTAAAAATATCCCTAAGTTAGAGAAGTCTCCCCCAACAGCCCCTCCCAATTCCAATCCATGAAAAGCCAGATGCAAGGCGCCAAGCCAGGATCGGGAATGGGCAATTAGACCATTTGAGACAAGCTTTCAAAGCTCTCAGATGCTCAGACATTTCAACTGCACAAAGAAAATGTGCACTTTGTGGATACAATGACAGCAAATCATTCTCCCTTTTTTGTCCCCTTCCTCCGCCCCCACTCATAGACAAGCGATGGAGGAAAATAATATAATTCTGTGCAGACAAGACAAAAGTAAGTTTAACAGCAAAGGGAACATTTTTTCAGGAGGCTGTAGCATTGGTGCAATCCCGTGGGGGTGGGGAGCAATGTCCCCCAAGGCATAGCCGGCCAGAGTCTGCCTGGCCCCTGAGTCCACAGAGCCTCTGGGATGACAGAGGCTGGGGGTGCTGCGGCATCTGCCCTGATCTGGGGTGCAGAGGAGGACCTGAAGGCAACCAACCGGAATCAGAGAGACCACTCTCTGTTGCTAAAGCTACAAGTATCAGTGACAAGGACAACCGTCTCAGGCTAGGGAGGACCCCTCTTGGTCATGGATGGGTGGCTGTCCTACCCTGCAGGGGCTCTCACGGACTCTGTAGGGATGGAATTTGTAACTGACTACTGGAAGAACATAATCTAATCACTGTCCAAAGACACATATTTAGCCTTACCCTGGCCCACCAAATGTCAGGGCTACCACCCAATCTGTTACTGCCCCCTGCCACCCCCTCCTCTGCTGAACGACAGGCAGCCTCTTCCTATGAAGGTTGCATTCTCTTCCATCCTGCTGTCTGGGTCCTGGCCTCCATCAGAAAGAGACAGAGACATCGTGTAATAAGGCTGGACAGCAGCTGCCACCGGCAGAGCAAAAGGCTCAGCAGGGGCAGCTGAGAGGGTGCCTGTATCAGTCAGCTCCAGCTGCCTTAACAGAATGCCATAGACAGGGCACTTAAAAACAGACGTTTATTTCTCACAGTTCTGGAGGCTGGATGTCCCTACAAGGTGTTGGCAGATTCTGTTCTTGGTGAGGCCTCTCTTCCTGGCTTACAGAAGGCCGCCTCCCTGCTGTATCCTCACATGGTGGAAGAGTTCGAGAGTGAGATCTCTGGTGTCTCCTTTTATGAGGGCACTAATCCCATCATGAGAGCCCCACCCTCACCTCATCTAACCCTAATTACCTCCAAATACCATCACACTGGGAGTTAGGGCTTCAACATACGGAGTGTACTAAGGCTCCTTCTCCACTATCTCCACCCCCACAATGGACCAGGGAAGCTGTTGGGCCATAGGCAGAGGAATGAATCAAGCTGTCACAGGGGCGGGGCTTGGTCAGTGGGGCAGGAGGCCCACCAGTCAGTAGTGCCGCCCTTTGCAGGGAGCCACTCCCAGAATGGAACGTGGAGCAGGGCAGCACGCTGTCCTTTCCATCTCCATGAATCCACCTCCCAGCCCACACAAACACACACCCCCTTTCCCACCCAGAAAGGAACATCCCTCCACAACAGAACCCATGTGAAAAGATGGCTTTCAATACTAAAAGAAAAGTTTTGTTTTGTTTTATTTGGGGGAATGATAAGGAGAAAAGAACTCACACATCATATGACCATAACACCAGGCCCTTTGTATACATTATTTCGCCCTCACACAATCTCACAAAGTAGGTGGCATTATCCCCATTTTACAGAGGAGAAAAGTGAAGTCTCACAGTTGGAAAGTCACAAGGCCAGGATCCTAAAGGATCTGTCCAGCCCCGAAGCCACGTGCTTTCTACCACTTCAGACTCTCAGAAGAACTGGAGACTCCCCCCTGGTTGAGTGGGCTCCCCAAAAGGGCAGTAGATCCTGGAGAAAGGGAAGGGGTGAAGAAGCAGAGGTAATGTCTGGCCAAATGAATAACCAAAAGGTGGTCATTCTTGGGATGTCCCTTTTCAGTTCAATGAAATGGCATGACTTGCCCCAAGCATGCCTTGTAAATTCCCAGGACTCTAAGTAGCTTTAAAATATGTTCTTGTTCAGGAAAGGGAAGAGTATGACCTGATCCCTGCTTGCCCTCCCCCAATACCCTGCCCAGTAGCTAAGGAGCTGGCCCCACCCACTCAGTGGGTTGCTATCAGATGAAGCTTGCCACATGATTTTCACAAGCAGTAGAAAGGAAGGACTCTCTATCTAAGGACCTTGGAGTCTCCAGGACACGCAGTGTGTGTGGACTCAGTGCAGACCTAGTCCAGTTGCCTTGAGGGTAAAGTCTTGTCCACCTTCCAGGCAGAGCCCCCATCTGCAAACCTACAACTATTGGCAACACATCCTTTCACACTGACATTTTATAGCTGGTATTTCCATATATATGCTGCATCCCACTGTTACAGGTAACTGTAATTTGTGGATTTCAGCTGGATGCACTATCACAGGCAGAAGCAAGTTATCTGCAAAATGTACAAATCAAATAAATGAATGGACCATTAAACAGGGCCCTCCCTTCCAGATACCCAGAAAGAGAATGTTCCTAATCTGTAAATCTGCAGATGTTAATAGCTCCTACAAAACCAAAATCACATACCTACCCCCAATACATATACACCCCCATAGACAGAGAAGACTGTGGTAGGCAGCCTCTGAGATGGTCCCCGATGACTCCCATTCCCTGGTATCCATGCCCTTGTGGAATCTCCTGCCTTTGAGTGTGGGCTAGATCTGCTTCTAGCAAACAGAATACACACAAGTGATGAGATGTCAATTCCAAGAGTAGGATACAAAAAACCCAAGGCTTCTGTCTTGCCTGCTCCTCTCTCACTCTCCTACTCACTCTGAGGGAACCTGGCTACCATGCTGTAAGCTGCTCTATGAAGAGGCTCTTGTGGCAGGAAACTGAGGACGGAAAGAACTGAATCCTGCCAACAACCATGTGCACAGGCTTCGAAGTAGATGGTCCCCAAGCTGGCTAGTTAGCTCAGTCAGCTGGAGCGTGGTGTTGTAACACTAAGGTCAAGGGTTTGGATCCCCATACTGGCCAGCTGCCAAAAAAAAGTAGATTGTCCCTGAGACAAGCCATTTGATGAGCCAACACCCTGACTGCAGACCTCATGAGAGTCCCTGAAGCAGAGGCACCCAGCTACACTGTGCTCAGACTCCTGACCCACAGAAACCGTGAGCTAAGAAATGTGTTGTTTTAGGTTTCTGAGTTTTGGAGTAATTTGTTACACAGCAATAGCTAACTAATACAGACACACGCACATGACATGTGGACAATACCCAGTCTCACGTCCATTCTTGCATATATACTCACAAACAAGACATACATCCAAAAAACATATGGGCACAGATTTCTACATCAGACCTTCATGGTTGGTTGTTATATTATTGTCATTTTGTACTCAAATCTCCCAAAGTCTTCCAAAGTGAGAGGAATCCACTTGGCCTGAGGCAGGAGGAAGGGAAGGAGAGAGGCAAATAGTTTTTTCTTTCAGATTCCAGGAAGCTCAGCTTGTCTGACTTACCTGTGACGACTCTCTCTCCCTCTTCTATGTAAGCAGCAGCTCCTCTGGGATAACTTTAAGTGCCAACCAAAGAGTGCCTACCCTGCTTACTGTGGGTCATTATTTCTAATTCAAGCTTTTAAGCATAATTTTAATTTGAGATCTTAAATGCATGAGAAGAGTCTGTCCACAAAACAGACTCCTCGATGTTTCATTAAACTGACTCAAGTCTGCCTCCTCTTGGCTAGGGGGGTGCAGATGCCACCACGGAGAGGGGAGAGTGGGACTTATCTGCTCTGCCCAGACCCAAAGTGATGAACTGTGCCAGCCCCTCTGGCTTTGAGAATTAACTCCGTGCCTCTAGCGTATCCTCTAGTGACTCATTTGTCCTCTCTCTGCAGGATACAAATGAGTACCCCTCATGCTGAAAGTCATTTTTTTAAAAAGGGAGGGGTAACATGACCACAGTCTGTCTTAAAAAGAGTTCTAGCACCCCAGGAAAAGCCCGCTGGGGTACACAGTCAGGCTGTGTAATCGGCTCACATTGGCTGAGCTCGGACCTCAGAGGCAGCTTGGAAACTAGCCCAAGGGTGTGGAAAAGTGAGTGAGAAGAAAGTGGACTTGGTGCAGGTTGGATACGTGACCTTGACAGAGAAACAGGCTGTGTGCAGCACAGTAAAAGGCCTGTGAGCACAAAGCTTTGTCCAAATAAAGGCAGCACAAGAGAAAAAGGCACAAGCGGACTGATGAAGAGCCACCCACATGGGGAGGAGGCTGCCAAACTCATCCCGAGGACCAGTGTAAGGACTGAAGCATCACCCTAAAGATTCAGACCAGTGCCCTTGGCCCTCCCATCACCATGATTGGCTGAAAGGGGACGGGATCATTAGTGAGGTACGTGGTGAGCCCCATCACGGAGGCTCCCTCCTCTACAGCACAGAGATGCACCCACAAACACTCTCACAGGGGACAGACTCAAAATCCACTCTCAATACTCTGCAGTCAGACACACGAACAGCCCAGAAACAGCCCCCAGAACACCCAGGGGTCCCGTGCCCACCCAGACCTGCCACCAGACCCAGGAAGCTGGGTCTCCCAGGCCTCCCTGGAGAAAGGAAGATATGGCTTCTGCTTCTTCGTGGGAGGAACTTTCTAAAGAGTTCTGCTGACCTCCCCTGTGAAGGGCATTTCCAATTCCTTGTGGCTTCCCGAGATGAAGCCATTAAAAGCCATGGAATTGACCGGCTTCCCCTTGTTTTAGTCCATTTTGTGTTGCTATAGCAGAATTACCTGAGACTGGGTAATTTATAAAGAAGAGAGGTTTATTTGGCTTATGATTCTGGGACAGCTGCATCTGGCACTGGCCTCAGGCTGCTTCTACTCATGGCGGAAAGTGGCAGGGAGCCGGCAGGTAAAAGCAGATCACATGGCGAGAGAGGGAGAGAATGAGAGAGGGAGAGAGGGAGGGAGGGAGGGAGAGAGGCTCTCGCGGGAACTAATAGAGCGAGAACTCACTCATTACTCCCCCCTCCCCCAGGGAGAGCATTAATCCATTCATGAGGGATCCGCCCCCATGACTCAATCAGTTTCCAACACTGCCACACTGGAGATCAAATTTCCACATGAGTTTTGTAGGGGACAACACATCCAAACTCCATCACCCCTAACCCCCAGCCCTTGGAGCATGCCATACCCGCCCCCTGCCCACCACGAGAGTCTGCAGCACATCTCTAACAAGACTCCACAATGATTGTTTGTTCTCCTGGAAGCTGGTAAATAATTTGGGAGAAATACTTTCTCCCATTTTAATTAACCCACATAGAATCTCAGTGGCAGAAATGCACAATCGCTCTAGCCAGGAAGCATCAGGCACTTCATTATTCAGCGTTTGGTGGACAGGCCCTAACGCGGTTGCTCATAGAGACTTCACAGGAAGAAACTTCCAAACACGAATATGTTCCAGTCGCATTCCCCACCCACCTCACCTTCAAAGCAGCCTGGGGTAGAGAAGGAAAGTCCTGCTCGCCTTCTCGTTGGAGGACAGCCCTCCCACCCACGTGGAAGAGTCACACACACTCATGGGGACTTGAGTCCTGTGCAGAGAGAAACAGAGGTGGCCACTCCACCTCACCACTCCTCTGTAGCTCACAGGCACCGACTGATGCTCTGTCCCTTTTAGCCCTCCCGCAGCTCTGTGATGACCTCCATGGTGCAGCTGAGCATGCCCGGGAAGGAAAGGCACCCTGCTCACCCAGCCAGTGAGGACAGACCTGAGACACCCCCAGGTCTGTGTCCCACTGCTACCTAAGCCCCAATGGGCACATGTGGGGAGTTGTCATAAGGCAGAAGGGAGGGAAGCCCCACTCCACAAATCAGGGTAAAGAGACGGGATGCCAAGAGCCAAGAAGAGAGGCTCCTTCCAGCAGCCAGGCGGCCTGGATGCCCCTAGGCAGGCAGGCTCCAGGCAGATGGCCCAGGGTGGTGAGACAGGGAACGTGGACTGCTTTTCCAGTCAGTCTGGGACCCAAGAAAAGGGATAAGCAGAGTTCGACGGGTGGTGGTCTTGAGAAAATGCTCTTGAATCTGTTTTGTGTTCAAGACAGGGCGGAGTTTATACGGTGAGCAAAAGGTGCTGGAGGAGGAGACTACAGGTGTGAGAGAGGAAGCCGGGCAGCCCAGCTTTCAGAGAGCCCTGGGGAGGGCAGGAGCCCAGAAACAGCCACAGGTGCCCCCCCAGGGCACACCTGCCCTCCTCTGCAGTGGGTTGAATGGTGGCCCCCCAAAAGCTATGTCCACACTCTGGAACCTGTGAATGAGACCTTATTTGGAAAAAGATTCCTTGCAGATGTAATTAAATTACAAGTCCACAGATAAAATCAGCCTGGGTTATCCAGTTGGGCTTAAATCCAATGACAAGCGTCCTCATGACAGAGAGGTAGAGGGAGATTTGGAAGAGAGAAGAAGGCTGTGTGAAGATGAAGGCTGATACTGGAGTGATGCAGCCAGAAGCCAAGAACACCCGGGGCCACCAGAAGCTGGAAGAGGCAGGAAAGATTCTCCCCTAATCCTTCAGAGGGAGCACGACCCTCTGACACCTTGATTTCAGATGTCTGCCTTCCAGATCTTGGAGAGAATAAATAAATAAATATTTAGGCCACCTGGTTTGTAGTCATTTTTTACAACAGCCACAGGAAGCTAACATGCCTCCAAAGCTCAGCCCAGGGAGAGGCCAGGAATCAACCACCTGATGGATCATGGAATGGCAAGGACAAAGGGCCCCTGCTCAGCCCAGCCTGGGGCAGAGAGAGAGGCGTTGATGAAGGAGATGTAGGATGGCACTGAGCTAGAAGAGTGAGAGGCCAGGTCGACCCCAGAGCCAGGGGCAAGTTTACAGCAGAAACTCAAGGAGGGTGCAAGGAGTTTGGAGGTGACGCTGTGGGGCCATCAAGTGAGGACACAACAGGGGAGGGCAGCGGAACTGGGGAGGGTGAGCAAATTAGCTGTTTCAAGACTTGCCTCGACCATATTGGACGATCCAGGGACAGGAGCAGAGGAGGAGGGAGACATGCAAGGTGGGAGGGGGAGTGCATGTGTGCACAAGCGTGTGGGAGAGTGTGTTCAGAGGAAAAGGGAGTACAGAAGCAAGAATATTAGGGGGAAACAAAAAAAAAGAAAGAAAAAATTTTAAAAAGGATGTTAGGTGAAAGTCACCAAAAAAGTAATTTGGGTGCGTCTTCTCGTCCTTTCCTGCTTGTACCTGCAGGCCTGCCATTTCCACCATGAGTAGAAGCAGCCTGAGGCCCGTGCCACGTGCAGCTGTCCCAGAACATTGGATTAGATCCAGCCCAGCGACAATCCAGCTGCCACCAGAAGCCCCCCAGGCTCCGAGGGCCTCGGCCACACACCCCCCATCTGCAACCAAGCCAGCCCTGCTTCCCCTCCCTCTCCCACCGCTCCACAACATCATCTTAGAATGTAAAAATAAGAAGAAATAAATAAACAAATAATGTGGATGAGAGACAGGTCATTTAAATAGAGAGAATTAATATTATCTTTACCAATTAATCTCTTTAATTGAAGAGCTAGTTCCATTGTTATTTTATGTATGGCATGAGGGACAGTTAACCATAGATGTTTTCGATACAAGATATTTTTTCTTTATTCATTTAATGTCAGAGAACTTTTCTTTAAATTACTAGATTGTTTGACTATATACTTGGCGGTATAACTACATATTGTTATGTAGAAAAAATGATTAAAGGCTTATATTTTTTTAAAAAAGTAATTTGGCCTTTTTTCTTTTTCTTTTTTTTTTTTTTTTTTGCATTTTGCCATATGTACTTTATTTTTCTCATATATATGATAAATATATATGAGAAATATATATATAGTTTTTTTTTTTTTTGGTAGCTGGCCAGTTAGGATTTCCAAACCCTTGACTTTCTCATATATTTTTGCTGTACAATTTCAGAGTATATTGTAAACATCATGATTAGCCCTAAGTATATCAGCATGAATCTTCAAAACATAAGGATCAATTCATATATAATCAAAATACCATAATCACACCTAAGAAAATTAATAATAATTCCATAATATCATCTAATATCTAGTCCTTATCCAAGTGTTTAAATTTTCCCAAGAATGTCTTTTAAACTATTTATTTTTAAACTGGTATCTATTCTAGATTCATGAATTCCATCTGTTTATCATGACTCATGAGTCATGTTTAATCTATAATAATATTCTCCATTTAAAAAATTTTACTGAGATAACATAAAATTAACTACTTTAAAGTGTACAATTGGGCCGGCCTGTGGCTCACTAGGGAGAGTGTGGTGCTGATAACACCAAGGCCACGGGTTCGGATCCTATATAGGGATGGCCGGTTTGCTCACTGGGTGAGCGTGGTGCTGACAACACCAAGCCAAGGGTTAAGATCCCCCTTACCGGTCATCTTTTAAAATAAATAAATAAATAAATAAATAAATAAAGTGTACGATTCAGTGTATACTCACAATGTTGTGCAATCATTTGACTTCTTAGACAAAATTTTGAAAATAGAGAAGTTTTTTTCATTATAAAAGTAATATATGCTAATAGTAAAAATGTAACATATTCAAACGGTACCAAGGACATAGAGCATTTGACCCTGAAATTGAGTCAGGCCAGCAGCCCCTGAACCCCCCTCCCCCAGAGCAGCCCACCCTTGAGTCTGGGCAGCATCGCCTCTGGATCCTTCCTCCTTCCTCTCTCATGAAAACTCACTTTTCTGTGCCCTTAATGCTACTGGGTGAAAATGGCGGCCAGAGATTATCAAACCAACTCAGTTGAAATATAAATGTCCCAGGAAGCCCTTAGGGTATGCCACCGAGGGTGGGGATTTGGGATCCCTGAAGCCTTCCCACCACTCCCCAATACCCACCTCCTCCACCTTTCACCTCGTCCTACTCCCCAGGCTCATAGGGGAGAGCAGCCCCGGAGCCCCACACTTTCCTCCTGCACACTCACCTCCTTCAGAGACCCAAGACCCAGCGGGGCGGCCCATGCAGGTGACCAAACCACAGACAGCCGAGTTTTCAGTTTTCAGCTGCAGGAGGTTGATCTAGACAATTTCGAGCACCCTGTGCAGTTCCGACAGAACGTCGTTCGGTTGTGCATTGGTGAAGAGCCTTTGAGATTCAAGGGCGGTTCAATGTGGCTGTGAAGTGATGCAGAGCGGGAGGCCAGCTGTCCCCAGGACAGAAAATAGGTCCTGTGCCAGAAGAGCCCAGAGCCTCCTGCAACTGGCCCTGCTGGATCCGGAACTTCGGGGCTGCACTGCTGCAGCCAGGGCTGATTCCCTCCACCCCTCCCATCCTGACTGCAGCCCTCCCGATGCCACCTCGGGGTACAGTGGCAAAACCTCCTGTTGAAAAGGAAACGATGAACAGCACTGTGATCTTGGTGGGCACTGGTCAGCATACTCCTTTTCCCAGGGTGGGGGGAGATGAATGTGACGTTCCACATTTACTGAGTTCATCGAGGGCCTCCCCTATGCAAAGTGGACTCCCATCTTACTTAAGCCTCATTGAAGGACAATTTGAGCAACCCCTAAATGATGGGCACAAGAACCCAGTAAGGTAGCCATTTCTGCAGCATTGCAGATGAAATTGAGGCCAAGAAAGGTTAAACCTTCTGTCTGGGATGACATCTAAGAAATGAGGATGTAATTGGAACCCAGGTTTCCCTGTCCCCAAGTCCCCCCTCCCACCACACACACAGCAGCAGAGGGAAAAGATCACCATCTCAGCAGCTCTGAGCCCACACCATGTGGCTTGCTACTCTGCTTCTGGACAAGGGGCCCTTACCTGCTGGCCTTTGTCCAGGACATCTGCTCTCAACAGCAGCATATGCCCCAGGAATGGCAGCCCCCTTGACAAGCACCCTGGAGAGGAAGGGCAGCATGGTTTCTGCCAGGGAGGTAACCCCAGGGCAAGTGCGAGGCAGACCTGAGCATGCTGGCTTCTTAGCCTGTCACCCTCTGTGTGGGTTCCCTTCACACTGTGCCCCTCCCACCCCTGCACATCAAGAACTTGCCCTCTCCCTACCTTAATAAATTCAAACCCCATTCCTGCAAAGTTAGAAATTGGAGAGAGACCCTACCCAAAGGGAGAATTAATAAATTTTCGATGTCGGGTAAGAAGAGCTGGGACTACAAACTCAATTCCCCTTATGTGCCCTCGCCCCCTTTTGCCAACCTAAAGACAGATACCTGATTTTGTTGTGGAAGTGATTCCAGGTAACCACCTCTCAATGCAGTTAAGAGGAAGAAGGAAACTTCCCACACCTTCCAGAGGCTTCTGTGCTCCTTAGCAACACAGCCCCAACCTGCTGAGGCTGGCCGGGGCTTTGTTACTCTTTCTTGCAGGCCTTTCTTTTTCTGCCAGAGGTGGCTGCTCAGAGCAGAAGGGACCCGTGCCCATTCAGAGCTTGGCCCCAGGTTAGTGCAGAAGGGGATCAAAGTCTTTCCTTTCAGAGTGACACTCACCGGTGCCAGAGGATTCCAGGGCCCTCTGGGATAACCTTCCCTGTTTACCATCTCCCACTGGAGAAATGAGCAGTAGCATTGAATTCCTGGACTCTCTATCTAACAGTATGGGGTCAAGCAATTATGGCAAGCAGAGAAGTTATTAAAAGGTAAAATCTATTTTTAGGAAATCAACAGCAAACTGAGGACAAGGCATGAGAAAATAATATTAGCCCTCTAGGACTCCTTTCTGCTTCTGACTCATGCTATCAGACCTCAGCGCACAAGCAACCCATCCCAGTGAGGGCAGAGAAAGGGCAGGCCCTTTCCCCACAGGAGGTATGTCGCAGGAGCAAAGCCTGCTGCAGGTGGAGTGAAGTCTGGGAGGAGAGGAATTTATGCCAGGAAGGCTGCCATGGCCCACGGGTAAGGGACACAAAAGAGATACAGCTAAAAACGGCAGTCTTAGAACATAAATTATTCAAAACCATGAGACTGTTTAACTGAGAGTTTCAAAATGAGAGACAGCCATTGCGCACTCTTCCAAGTTTAAGGACTTGGAGGGAAAGTGTATTAATTTCCTAGGGCTACCATAACAAATTACCATAAACTGGGTGGCTTAAAACAAGAGAAATATATTGTCTCATAGTTCTGGAGGCCTGAAGTTCAAACTCATGGTGTGGGCAGGGTTGGTTCCTTCTGGGGGTTCTAAAGGAAAAGCTGTTCCATGTCTCCTTCTCAGCTTCTGGGGGCTGGTGGCAGTCCATGGTGTCCCTTGGCTCATAGACACATCACTCCAATCTCTGCTCTGTCTTCATGTGGCCTTTCCCTCTGTGTGTCCCTGTGTCCCAAATATCCTTCTCCTTTTGTAAAAGTAGAAACCCCCCCCATGCTCATGTATACACTTTAGAACTTTGTTTTCTCTCTATAGTTCGCCCTTAATGATTAACTAAGATTGTATCAAAAGCTGACATCCTGTGTCACCCAATACATTTACCTGTATAAACCCCGGCTCTCTATAAACCCCATCCTTCCGTCGATCAGGGAGGCAGCTGGGACATACCCTTTGTCTCCCAGTCAATGTCTTCCAAAATAAAAAGCCTTTCCTTTAAGTTCTGTCCAGCAAGTGTGACTGGCGATCCTGCAGCGATGAGCATGCAGGCCCACACGGGTCAGAATGCCCCTGACCAAGCCGGCCTCTCACATGCTGACTGACGCTGAAGAGGAAGCCTACAGGACTCGTTCAACAGCACTTTCTCTTATAAGGATACCAGTCATTGGATTTAGCACCTACTCTACTCCAGGACGATCTCATCTTGGGATCCTCAATTTCGTTACATCTGCAAAGACCCTGTTTCCGAAAAAGGGCATATCACAGGTACCGAGGGTTAGACTTGGACATATCTTTCTAGGGGACACTATTCAGCCCACTACAGAAGGGTAACCAACTCACCCTGAAAAAGAACAGGGAAATTCACCTAAGTTCCAGCAAGGGCAGTTTAAATTGGATGGCATCTTTCTGATGGCAAGTGTTGAAGATGCTTCACACGTGTCAGGGGGAGGGACAAATGACCCCTGGAGACAGCCCAAGGATTCCCGTACTATGTTCATGTAGAAAAGCAAAGGGGATCGCAGAGATCAGCAACGCCTAGGACAAAACATCACTGAAATATTGCTAGAGCTATAACTCTCAACAATAAAGACTTCTGCAAAGACACCGTGACAAAGAATTGAGACCCTTCCTGTGTACCCAGAATTTAACTCTCCAGCCTCCTCTGAGCAACCTGCAACAGTATTAAATGGTTTTGAGGCAAAATAATAATAATAATAATAATAATAATAATAATAATAATAATAATAATAAATGGATCTACGTATATCCCTATTCTACTGTACTTTCTAGAAATCCTAGTGCTGGGGAAAAAAAAAAAGACTCTTGGTTTAAAATGATTTTATATACTGTATTTGTTTCAACTGCTACTTTCCAGGCTTCCTGTGTTGTGTTTTCTTCTTAGGTCAAGGGAAACAAGAGCTAAATGAATCACTCTTACTAGAGTTATTATGTCATTATGTTTTGAGACAAAAACACCTGAAAAGAGTAATATCTGAAAAGATTCGCAATTTTCCTCAAATCAAATTCCCAGTGGCTCTCAAAGAGGAAATGAGAGAGAAAGGCAATCTACGAACTTGGGGCTTTAAATAGGAACATCAGATACCTCCACACCACCCCAGAGGAGCACAGAGAGCGTGGGAGTTAGAATACTGCTGCAGAAGCTTCATTTGGGGGCCTGAGTTGAAGTTTAAATTGCATTTTAATTTACTATGCTGGTTCAATTCCTCTTTCATGGTCTTGGGGGTTAGCCACCCAAAAAGTGGCCAACTTCCTAGCAACTCCCTCCAAACATGGAAAAACCGATTGCAAGACCAGGTCGCCCTCTGCAGGGCACAAAAGGACATGAGGTTTCTTTCATGCAAGACTCTAAAACAGCACGGTAACTCCTACACACTCCATGGCAGGAAAGAGAACTGTTCCACCTAGAATGAATTTGTTTGTTTTGTAAGCAATGCAGGGTTAGAGGGCTAGAGGGCTATGTCTAACATTATTGCCCGAGCATTCAGAATCAATCTGAAGCTACTAGCTAAGGGTCGATGGTGTCTTGTGACCAGGCACATGGAAGCAAACGGTGGTGAGCCTGGTTCTGGCAGGGTCTCCACCTGGATAAGAGTCAGAGTGTTTCTTGACCAATAGAAATCTTGAAGCTATCATGTCCAAACCCTCCCTTTCAGATGAGGAAATCCAGTCCTAGAATCTATGACCCTCCTGCAAATGCCCAGCTGAGACCGGAATCCTGGCTTCTCTATTCTCATCCCTACTCCTCCTCCCACAAGGGCAAGCAGCAATCTCAGGAGGAAGGAAGAAACCTCAAGAGAGAAAACCTGCCCAGGATCTAGTATCCTGGAGCTTTGCCCGGCCTTTTTTGATGCAGGACTTTGCTAGGACCTGCAAACGCAGTTCTATCCTTTTATAAGAAAGTTCTGTTGAATTATCCAGGCAAATCCTGGCTTATTCTGGGTGTGCAGACTTTGTTTGTATCCAACATTCGCTAGAGCTCTCTGTGTGATGCCATGTTAGACTGGATGTTCTGGGGAGGCACAGCTCTGTGGTTTTTGCTCCCAGTTATATTCCTCCCCACTAATGTCCAGTATTTGTAGAATTTATCCCAATAAATGAGCATGCCTTAAACATTTTTTCATGCAGTTGGGATCATTTTACACTGAGCTGGTCACACTCCCTCTCCTGCTCCTACTTATAACAAACAGTATACATTTAATAGATAACTAGCCAAAGTTATAAGTGCTGGGCACAGCTGCATAGAAATCACACTGGATACCTACTGAGTGAGCCAATCCCGACATGCGAAGTATTTCTTATGGTCTATAATCTGCATTAAAACTAAAACTTCAGCTGATAACACCAAGGTCAAGGGTTCAGATCCCCCAAAACTGGCCAGCCACCAAAAACAAAACAAAACAAACTATACATATAAAAGTAAAACTTCAATGAAACCACTCTGTATGACACTATAATGGTTGGTACATGTCATTACACATTTGTCAAAACCCATAGAATGTACAACACCAAGAGTGAACCCTAAGGTAAACGAAGGACTTTGGGTGATTATGGTGTCCATCTAGGTTCATGGATTGAAACAAATGTACCACTCTATGGAGGGGGGTGTTGATAGTAGCGGAGGCTGGGGGTGGGGAAGGAGGAACGAGGGCACATGGGAACTCTGTACTTTCTGCTCAATTTTGTTGTGAACCTAAAACTGCTCTAAAAAATAAAGTCATAAAAGTGAAAACTAATGAATTTATGAACAGTAAGTTTTTGCCCAACCCAGTTCCCATGGTAAATGAGAAAAGGACTTCCAAATGTACACAGCACAAGCCATATGACAGACCCCCACAGTGCCCTGTCTCAAGAAGAAAGGTCCAGGTGGGCTCCAAGAGAGACAGTGGCTAAGGGATATGCATAGCCAGGGAGGCTTGGAGGAGAGAGGAGGAATAGGGACTCCCAGGGTTCAGGTGATTGTATCTGCAGAAGGCGGAGAGGCTACCAGGGGAAGCCAGGCCCATCTCCTCCAGAGAAGAGGAGGAATTGCCCTCATCTCAAAGTTTACAGAAAACACTGCCTATGTCAGGAGAAAGCTACTCTTGCCAATCAGCAGCACAGCACTGGGAGGCGTGATGCGAAAGCACAGGCTGGCCGTGGTCCCACGCTCAGAAGCCTTCAGTCTAGCTGAGGAAAAGCAGAGTGCCACTATGTGGGTTTCCTGTGGCTGCTGTAGCAAATGACCCGAACTTAGTGGCTTGAAACAAATTAAGTTCATTGCCTTACAGCTCTGGAGGTCAGAAGTCCACCATGGATCTCATGGGGCTGACATCAAAGTGTCAGCAGGGCTGGGTTCCTTCTGGAGACTCTGAGGGGAGAGTCTGTCTCCCTGAATTTTCCAGCTTTTAGAGGCAGCCTACAGTTCGAGGTCTGTGGCCCCTTCCTGCATCTTCAAAGCCAGCAGCGTAACATCTTCCAATCTCTCTCTTTCTCTCTCTCTCATCTCTGCTTCTGACATCACATCTCCTTCTCCGACTCTGACCCTCCTGCCTGCCTCTTATAAGGACACTTGTGATTACACTGGGCTCACCCAGATAGCCCAGGATAACCCCCATCTCAAGGTCCTTACCTTAATCACAGCTACAGAATCCCTTTTGCCACGTAAGGAACATATTCACAGGTTCTGTGTATTAAAACACGGACATCTTTGGGCACTTATTATTCTGTCTACTATATCCACCAAGCCATTAAGTGCTAAGTTATATGGTGATAATTTTACTCAAAGAGATAAATTTGAACCATTCTGAACTATTCCAGCCCCTTTTCAATGCCAACATGCCTCAGAAGTATTCAGACTCAGCTAATTTTTGCCACCTCCTAGAACAGTGGTTCTCAATGGGAGGGGGAGACGATTTTGCTCCCCAGGAGACATTTAACAATATCTGGAGACATTTCGGGTTGTCGTAACTGCATGAGGAGGTGCTCCTGGCATTGAGTGGTAGAGGCCAGAGATGCTGTTCAACACTCTGCAATGCACAGGACAACCTTGCCCAGCCCCTCTACCCTACCACAAAGAATGATCCAGCCCTAAATGTCAAAGGTGACAGGCTGAGAAACCTGCTGTAGAATTCTAGAGAGGGATATTGTATTTAGTTTGTTTCTGTTGCTAATAACAGAATATCTGAAATTGGGTAATTTATAAAGAAACGAAATTTATTTCTTACAGTTTTGGAGGCTGGGAAGTTCATGGTCCCGGGGGCACATCTGGTGAGGGCCTTCTTCTGGGCGGTGGCTCTCTACAGATTCCCATGATATCACATGGTGAGAATGACCAGAGCAAGAGCTACCTTCTCACCCACTCTCCCTATAAAGCCATCAGAACCACACCCATTACTCCATGAATGCATCAATCAGGTACAGTCCTCACAATCTAATCACCTCTTAAAGGCCCCACCTTTCAAACACCATAATCAGATTTCCCACCCTCTTAGCACTGTCACGATGGGGGCCATTCCATCCACAGCAAGTATGTCAAAGAGCAAGGTTCTTGGCCACAGAAGAGGGAAACAAGAAGTTCCACTGCTCTTGCAGAATAAAAAAGACTGAAAACTACAGTGTCAGGGATGGCACAGGTGCCCAACGACTCCCAGAGGCAGATACTCTCCCCAGAAGACATACTGACTCTGCGACTCCCACCTCTCCCTTCTTAGGCAGCTATGAATGACCCAGTACTTGTGTCCCCCTGCACAGCCCCTGCTCCATCCTACTGCTTCCCCCTCCCCAGGACCTGTGACTGCTGCTTTATTCGCCTAGCACAGGCACTTGAAGGTACTTTATTGCCTTGAAATATTTTTAATCTCATTTTTCTTGCATGAAATGAGATTCACTCTGCAGCACCCCAAGGTCATTTTTCATCTCTTCACTCCCAGCGACACTGCAAAGAGTGCGCTGAGACCTTTCTTCAGCAGGCTTTGTCATTTTTCCCATTTTCAAGCATAAGTGTTAATACGCGCAGGCTCGACTGGGTGTAAATTGGCTTTACCATGGATACCTTGCAGGTTCCAATAACATAGAGAGACAAGCAGTAAAAAATATGCACAGAAGAGCATAATTTCAGAGACAGAGACAGACAAGACTGAATCAGCAAACACCAGGACCTGCAGGCCTACTTCCCTACATAACATCTCAGCTCCTCGCTTTAATTTCAAGTGCACTGGGAAGTGTAAACAATTTACTCCTTCCTGAGGCCTTCCAAAACCATCCTTACCCACTCTCCACATTTGGTAACATCAACCCTTAACTCTACAAGACCTTCAACAAAGGGGGTATATGGTGATATATGAGGGCACTTCAAAAAGTTTGTGGAAAAATAGAATTAAAAGATAATATACCATACTGGCAAGCTGCCAAAAAAAAAAAAGAGGGAGAGAGAGAATATGAATCTTTCCATGAACTTTTGAAGGACCCTCATACTCCCCACACCCTGATAATGTGATGCTTTGACAAGCTTCTCCAATGTGCTTCAGTCACTAAATCTGCTTAGACAGGATCAAAGAAAAAATATATCATATGCTGAATTCAACGTCTAAAATCTAGTCAATCTGACAATTTAAAGCACCTAGGCAAAGGCTCTGTTGAGAGGCAACCAGACCAAGCACAGTGCAAAGAACCCTGCTCTGGAGCTGGCTGTGCCACCTACCTGCCCCTCTGAGGCAAGTCCCCATCGCTCTGAGCTCCGTCCCTGAGGCTTCACATAAGGATACTAATCCATCTCCTGATTCTTGCGCTGAGTTCTTGGAAGGCTCAAGTAAGAATGTACTTGGAAGGGCTCTAAAAGTCAGGTTATATAAATGTCATGTTTTATTCTACCAAGTAGCGCTGCAGGAGGAGAATTATTTTCATTCAAAAGCACTGGCAACAGAAATGGCCTCAGGGCCTGACCAACACAGAACTCCAGGGAGAAGATACAACCCAAATCTGAACTTGACCAAGCTGGCCTGAGTCCTCACTGCAATTTGGCTGACTCAGTCTTGATATGGGCATATAATTAACCTCTCCAAATCACGTTTTCAAGCAATAACAGGAATAAGACTTGCTCTTTGCATTTGGGGGTAAAATATGTGCTTTAGAAAGGATGAAATACCATGCCAAAGTAAGTGGGTACATTCCTCATAGCTTACCTAGTCAAAACCCAAGCCCTGCTAAGCCTAGCCTGCGCATGTGTGGTGCTCACACTGAAACGTAAGCAACGCCTTCCTATCCTTCATGACCAATATCAGTACAACAACCAGTCGGAGCTGAGGCTCACACTTGCCCCAAGTTACTCGTGGTTTGGATTAGGAATTGATGCATGTTTACAGGCCTGGGTTTAAAATGGCCAAAGAAAGGAAAACAAGCCTAGAGCTATAAGCAGAGGCTGGAGAGACCCAATATCTTGAAAATAAGCCATATTTGTATTCATAGATAAATACTTAATGACCTGGCATGAGTTCCATCAATACAGAAAATGTGTTCACCCACTCCCCACTGTGTTCTGCACAATAGATCGTCTCTTGCTGCCCTGAATTCCATTTCCCATAATCATTCTAACAAAAAGGACAGATAAGTCCTTGTGTGGAACAATCTATCAGAGGCAGTCACGAAAGCATCTAAAGTATCTAACAATATCTGCAAAGAAGTAGCTAAACTATCTCCTTTTGAAAAACTGATATACCATTCACTCATTATATGTGTGTAATTCAGTGATTCCTTAGAAAACTTAGAGTTGTGCAACCATTACCACAATCCATTTTTAGAATATTTTCATCACTCCAAATAGTTTCCTTGTACCCTTTTGAGTTAATCCCTGTTCCCACTCCTAGGTGACTACTAATCTGCTTTCCGTGCTTTCTGTTCTTGTAAGTGTGACTTTTCTGGACAAATTGATGTCGGAGATGCAGGTCCTTGGATTTCCCAAGGGAAGAATCTCATCAGGAACCCACAATAACTTCAAGCTCACGTGGCAGATTCATTTACACTCAAAGTTTATTGCAAAGTGAAAGTACACGCAGAAGGATGGACCTCCTTGCTAGAGAGGAGCGCCCTGTGAACTCTTAGGGAAGAGTTTATATGTTGTTCTGGGATGGGGGTGTTTCTCTATCTTAACTAAGGGCAGGAATATTCAAGAAAAAGGGGGAGAAAAAGGAGGCTTTAGGTGTTCTTCCAAGTGTAAACTCTACTCTAGGAAAAGGGATTTTGGGTGCTTGTGGTTTTGTTTTCTGCTCAGAAAACCACAGGGTTCTGAAGGAGGGTGGGTTGATCAATAGCGTGATTTAGCTGCTGCTAGCAGGTGTTAGCTAGTGCAGCCTCCCTAGAGCAAGTCCCTCTTCTGTCCTGCCTCGATTTCATGCACATGGAATCATAAAACATGTAGTCTTTTGTGTCTGGCTTCCTTTACATTTTGAGGTTCATCCATGTTGTAGCGTGTGATCAGGTTTTTTTTATTGCTGACTAGCAGTATTCCATTGTATGGATAGACCACTTTTGTTTATCCATTCATCTGATGATGGCATGTCAACTGTTCCTAGCTATTATAAATAACGCTGCTGTTGGGGCTCAGAAAATGATACTCCAAAATAAGGCGCTTTGACATGCTGGACTAAATAAGCAGCCTCCAGGTCTCTCTCTGACCTCTGATTGTTTTGTATGGCTCTCGTGCACATTAATAAATTTGTTATGTTTTTCTGTTATTAACCTGTCTTTTGTTACAGGGGTGTCAACTGTGACCCTTTATGATGGAGAGGAAAGTGATCACCCCCTTTCAGCTCCTACACTGCCATGGACATTCAAATTTACAATGTGGGTAAATTCCTAGAAGGGCTGAGTCATATGGTAAGTTTATGATTAACATTTTGAGAAACTGCCAAATTCTCTTGTAAAGTGGATGTACCATTTTACAGTCCCACCAGCAATATTTAAGGGTTCTAGTTTCTCAAATCTTCACCAACACTTCTTATTTTCTACCTTTTTTATTATAGTAATTCTAGTGGGTAGTGGTATCTCATGGTGGTTTTAATTTGAGCATCTTTTCATGTGTCTATTAGCCATTCATGTATCTTCTTTGGTGAAATCAAATTGTTTGCCCATTTTTTAATTGGGTTTTCTTATTATTAATGAGTTGTAAGTGTTCTCTATATATTCTGCATACAAGTGGTTTTTTAATCTGATACATAATTTGCAAATATTTTCTCCTGGTCCGTGGCTTCTCTTTTCATTTTATGGATGTTCTCTTTGTGTGTGTGTGTATGGCTGGCCAGTACGAGGGGTGTGTGTGTGTGGCTGGCCAGTACAGGGTGTGTGTGTGTGTGTGAGTGTGTGTGTGTGTGTGTGTGTGTGTGTGTGTATGGCTGGCCAGTACGGGGAGTGTGTGTGTGTGTATGGCTGGCCAGTACGGGGTGTGTGTGTGTGTGTATGGCTGGCCAGTACGGGGTGTGTGTGTGTGTGTGTGTGTGTGTGTGTGTGTGTGTGTGTGTGTGTGTGTGTGTGTGGCTGGCCAGTACGGGGTGTGTGTGTGTGTGTGTGTGTGTGTGTGTGTGTGTGTGTATGGCTGGCCAGTACGGTGTGTGTGTGTGTGTGTGTGTGTGTGTGTGTGTGTGTGTGGCTGGCCAGTACGGGTATCCAAATCCTTGAGCTAATTATAACATCATACATACTCTTGAATGTTATCTCTTAAAGCACAAAATTTTTAAATTTTGATCAAGTCCAATTTATCAATTTTTTGCATTGTGCTCTTGGTGTCATATCTCAGAACTCTTAGCCAAGCCCATGAAGATTTCTTCCAATGTTTTCACCTAGCAATTTTATGGTTTTAGCTCTTGCCATTAGGTCTATGATCCATTTTGCTTTAATTTTTTTTTTCTTGGCAGCTGGATGGTACAGGATCCGAACCCTTGACTTTGGTGTTATAACACCACACTCTAACCAACTGAGCTAACCTGCCAGCCTGCTTTAATTTTAATGTATGGTGTGAGTCTAAGTTCTTTTCTTTGGCATGTGGATTTCCAATTGTCCTAGCACCATTTGTTGAAAACACTATCCTTTCCCCCTTTGAATTATCTTGGCACCTTTGCCAAAAATTAATTGACCGTAAATGTAAGAATTTCTGGATTCTCAATTCTTTTCCATTGATCTATCCTTGTGTCAACACTGCACTGTGTAAATTATTGTGCTTTCATAGTAAGTTTTAGAATAAAAAATGAGTCCTCCAAACTTGTTCTTTTTCAAAATTGTTTTGCCTATTCCAGGTCCTTTGGATTTTCCTGTAAATTGGAAGGTCAATTTGTCAATTTCTCCAAAAAATATCCTGCTGGGATTGCCTTGAATTTATAGATAAATGTGGTAAGAATTGCCATCTTGACAATATTGAGTCTTCCAACCCATGAACATGAAATGTCTCTTTAGATCTTCTTTATTTAGATCTTCTTTAATTTCTCTCAGCAATGTTTTGTAGTTTTCAAAATACAAGAAATGCCGAACTCATTAGTTCTAGGAGGTTTTTTTGTGTGTGGATTCTTAGGATTATTTACATACAAGATTATGTCACCTGCAATTAACAGTCTTATTTCTTTTGCAATCCAGGTGCTGCCTTTTTGGTCCTAAGAAAAAAGTGGTAAAAGTGTCTATCTTGCCTTGCTTCTGATCTTAGGGAAAAAGTATTCAGTCTTTCACCTTAAGCATGATGTTAACCTAATAGATGCCCCTATTAGGTTGAAGTTCTCTATTCCTACTTTGTTGAGAGGTGTTTATCTTTTATTTCTCATCATGAATGGATGTTGCATTTTGTCAAGTGCTTTTTCTGCATCTTGTGAAATGATCATGTAATTTTTGTCTTTTATTCTATTAATATGGTGTATTAACTGTGGTATAAGAAAACATATATTTAGGGCCAGTCCATGGCTCACTCAGGAGAATGTGGTGCTGATAACAACAAGGCCACGGGTTTGGATCCCATATAGGGACGGCCGATTAGCTCACTGGGTGAGCATGGTGCTGACAACACAAAGTCAAGGGTTAAGATCCCCTTACCAGTCATCTTTAAAACAAAAAAAGAAAGAAAATATATATTTGGTCTTTGTTCTGGCTCGTAAAACCCCAGGAATTTCATGAGTGACGTAAGTCTTTTGTTATTCATAATGAGCCCCTCTCAAGCATACCTGAGTAGTCACGTGTCACACACAATGGTGGTCCCATAAGATTATAATGCCTACATCATCCAGGTTTGCATAAGTACACTCTATGATGTTCTCACAATGACAAAATCTCCTAACAACATGTTTCTCAGAACGTGTCCCCATCATTAAGCAATGCATGACTGTATATGCTAATAAGATGAGCCTTGGTGGGTCTTTAGAAAACTTCAAGATGGCAGCTGGTTGCCAGAGGAACCAACTACATGATTACAGGGCTGGAACTTCAGCCTCAGATCCTTCACCTCAGGGAGGGGAGAGAAACAGGAGACTGAGTTCAATCACCAATGGCCAGTGATTTAATCAATCATTGATTTAATAAAATCTTGATAAAACCCTTGAACAATGAGGCTCAGGAAGCATCTGGATTGGTGAACACATCTATGTACTGGGATGCTGCCCTCCCACCACCTGAGCTAACCGACCAGCCCCTGAGTTATATCCATTATAAGAAATCTGTATTAGTAGTGCCTTCCTGAGTTCTGTGAGTTGTTCTAGCAAACTATCAACTATGCCAGACTTGTGACTGGCATCTGAAGTGGGGGCAGTCTTGTGGGACTGATCCTTCAACTTGGGTCTATGCTAATCTTGGGTAATTAGTGTCAGAATTTAATTGAATTGTAGGACACTCAGTTGGTGTTGGACAATTATTGGTGTTGGAAAATGATGCAATTATATTAATTGATGTTTGGATGTTTAACCCATCTTGCATTCCTGGGATAAATCCAACATGGTCATGGTGTATTAATCCTTTTTATATGTTTGTTTTGTCTTTATTAAGTTTGCTAATATTTTGGCCTCTGTGTTCATGAGGGATATTTGTCTGTAGTTTTCCTTTCTTGTGATATCTTTGGCTTTGTATCAGGGTCACACTGGCCTCATGGGCTGAGTTGGAAAGTGTTTCCCCCCTCCTCCCTTTTCTGAAAAGAATATGTGAAGGATAAGTACTATCCCTTCTCTAAATACTTGATAAAATTCACCAGTGAAGCCATCGGGCCCTAGAGTTTTCTTTGTAGGAATATTTTTAATTACTGTTTAAATGTCTTCACTCGTTATAGATCGAGTCAGAGTTCCTATTTCTTCTTGAGTTAGGTTGTGTCTTTCTAGGAATTTGTCTATTTCACCTAAGGTGTCTAATTAATTCTCCTTCTCCTTTTGAGGTTAACTTGCATTAATGTTGAATGTATTTAATGTTGGAAGTTGCAATATTCACTTATTTATTCTTGCTCACTACTAAATTTAAACCAGCATTGGTCTTTGCAGAGTCATTACAGTGCCTCTCACCTACCATACGTTTGTGATGGGTATGGTATTTATAGAGGGATAAATACAGGAAATTCTAAGTATACCTTCCACAATGAAACACAGAAACACGCCTCAGGTTATTTCACTGCAGTCAATCCGTTCTGTAGCAGTAAGAAAGGTTTACGTACAGCTATACACTGCACTCATGGTTCTGCAGCCAGAATAAATAATGATGGGCCACAAAGGAGTTTTTTCAAACAGGTTATTATGGGCATCATTTTCTTTCTTTAAAAAAAGATTAATAGCAGCAACAGTCCATTGCGAGTTGGCTATTACCCACAGATGAACAGCCCATGTAACACAGAGAGACCACAGCACAAGGTAGAAGGCTGTTTAATCGAAGAGAATTCCTAGGTGACCCTTACCAAGGCAATTCTTCCCTCTCTCTGCCAGAATAAGTGATTTCTTACTGGACACTTAAGCCAGCTTCTGGACTTTTTATCTCCTTTAAGGATACCACTTGATACCACTTTAGTCCTTTAGGTCCGAGAAAATCCTTTTAGCTAGATACTTAGTAAAAAGATAAAACAAGAAAATTTAAGCCTACAGGAGTGGCTGGAACAGCAAGAAGGTAGGAGAAATCATGGGGAGAAGGGGTATGAGATGATGCATCTGATCAGGTAAGAAAACACACTGGAGTTTTGTTCCCCAACAGAAGATCTTGATGACCTTTAAGCTTTGGGCAGGGTTGGGGGTGGAGATACAGCATTTAGGACATAGATGTATGGTTCTGTGCTATAACTGTGAACTATGAAGGCTTTTATATTCCAGAAGAGTATTCTAAGTTTTAAATGTTCAAGGTTCCTTTCATGTCTACGCTTCATGATTCTAGAGCTTCCAATCTGAATCTATTACTTTTCTATATTTTCAAAATCATAATAGAGCCAGAGCTCATCAGTTGCTAACTACTTACTGGGAGTCACCTCAGAGCTATATAGCTCAGACCTTGTTGTGACATAAGTATATATTGTCTTTGTCCCTGGTGGCACAGAGCTCCTAAAACCCTTGGAATTTCCTGAGTGATAGGAGTGTCTTTAGTTATTTATAAAGAGCCCCTTTTGATCACAGCTGAGTTTATGTTCATGAGGTGACTTATCACAGGGCCCCTAGATAGCCTCAGGACAGGCTGGTCACCGGAAAGACCAGGTGATTTATTTGAGGGTTGGAACTTTCAGCCCCACCCACCAACTTCCTGCAAGGAGGTGGGAAGAGAGTAAACACTGAGCTGTGTAAAAACTCTTGAACAAGGAAATTCGATGACCTTCGAGTTTGTGAACACGTGAAGGTGCTGGGAAGGAGGCACGCCGGGGAGGGCACGGAGGCTCCACACCCACCACCCCAGACCTCGCCCTCTGCATCTCTTCCACTTGGCTGTTCCCGCACTGTATCCTCTATAATAAACTGGTAATAGTAAGCAAATTGTTTTCCTGAGTTCTGTGAGCCATTCCAGAAAATTATCAAACATGAGTTGAGGGTTCTGGGAACCCCCCAATTTTATAGCTGGTCAGTCAGAAGTATGGATGATTCAGACTCATGACTGGCATCTGACATGGGGCAGCCCAGTGGGACGGAACCCTTACTTAACCCTTACTTAAACTAACTACCTTCGGGTAGTTAGCGTCAAGCTAAATTGTTGGACACCCAGCTGGTATTGAATTGGCTGGTGTGGGGGGGGGACAACCCACACATTTGGTGTTGGAAGTGTGGAGGTCAAAAAGATCATCAGTGTAGTCAATGTAGAGGATACGTATAAAACAATAGTCTTTCCCCCCCAGGGGTTAATCTAGTTGTGAGAACAAAGAAAATGCATGGGAAAAAGGAAGCAACACAAGACAAGATACAGCCTATAGGAACTTCAGTAAAGTCAGGGACCTGTTGTGGTCAGGAAAGGATTCACAGGGAGGTACGGCTTGTGGCAGGCCCTGAAAGATAAAGAGGATTTGGATAGAAGGAAGGGGAAAGATGGGTCATTCCACAAAGAAACAATATGAGCAAAGTCAGAGATGCTGGAGTAGGTAGAATGTATTTATGAGGCAAAAATAAAATAGACTTGTCTACAGAAAAGGGTATGTTTTGGAGACTAGCTTGGTTTTGCAGCCTTGAGGTTTTGGTGTTGCATGGAGCAGGCATGGTTTAGCAGTGTTAGGGTAAGGTAGGAACAAGTTTTAGAAGCTGTTCAATATCAGGCTAAGAAGTTTGAGCTTGATCTGGTAGGAATTTAGGAACAACCAACATTTTCTGAATGGAGAAATTTAATGAAAATTATAACATCCCTCATCTTCCTTCTATCATCAGCAATCATGAAAGAAGAGTACATTTTCATCAGATAGGATTTCTTAAAAATCCATCTCTCTCTACTATTGCTGCTGTAGCAAATTACAACACAAACTTATCTTTCAGTGTCGGGGGTCAGAGTCCACAATGGGCCTCATGGGCTAAAATTGAGATGTCAGCAAGGTCTTCTGGAGGCTCTAGGAGAGAGTCTGTTTCCCTTTCTCATCCACCTTCTAGAGGCCGTCTGCATTCCTTGCCCCTGGCCCTCCTGCCTTCCTCTTTCACTTGTAAGGACCCTGAGATTCCAATGGGCCCATGCAGATAATACAGGTTAATCTCCTCATCTCAAGGTCAGCCAATGAGCAGTCTTAATTCTATCTGCAACTCTAATTTCCCCCTGCCATGTAACTAATATATGCACAGGTTCTGGTGATTAGAACATGGATACATTTGGCGGGCGGGCGGGGGGGTGGGGGGGGGTCCTTATCCTGCCTGCCACACTCCCCCTAGTAACTGGAAAATAAGTTGGCTTTCTATTGCCTTGGCTGTGACAATCCTGGCATACTGTGATGACAGCCACCTGTGACACACACAGCTGGCATGCAGCTTCAGACCATCTGAAGTTTAATTATCTGCCATCTTAAGTATATTACTTGATCTCTGTGTGCCTAGATTTTCTCATCTATAAAATGGGTATAATAATGGTCCAGGCTGGCCAGTTAGCTTAGTTGGTAGAGCATGGTGCTGACAACATCAAGTCAAGGGTTAAGATCTCCTTACTGGTCATCTTTAAAAAAAATAAATAATAATAATAATAATAATAATAATAATAATAATTACTTGTAAAGTGCTTAGAACAGTGCCTGCTATACAGTTAAGCACTTTTTATAGTCAAGTCTGTAGACAAAGGGCACGATGGCACCGTCTGAATGTACTCCAGTGTATCTAGCACAGGAAGGGTTTAGCATGAATAGACATGAATAATCATGCCCTGCACTGGGCTACTCACCTTTCACGAGTTCCCATGATTATGCTGAAGAATGATTATGCAGAAAGGAATAAAAGGAAAGAGCTGACCTCAGGAAAGAAACCTAACTGCCTACCAAACACAAGGCACTTCATCCTGCAGAACAATGGGATGGGCCAAATTGGTTCCTGAGTCAAAGGGTTTGTGGGTGCCAAGGTGATGTCCTTCAGTCTAAAGCAAGCTCTGGACGCAAAACAAATCATTTCCTGCAGAATCGAGCACACAGTGTAACTTTGGGTCCAGCCACCTGCAGTAGAGCTAGCCCCTACACCCCTGCACAGCCCTCCCCCCACCCCGCCCCTGCCTGGCAGGACTCAGCAGGCTCCTTACTCAACATGCCAGCTGGAAACATGTGCTGTGCTCCTCCCTTGTGTGAATGGTCCTAACCACAAAAAAAGTGGAGAGAAAAACATCTGTTTTTTCTTCAATATGTTCTCTTACAGTGTCTACAATATGAGTCATCAAGATTTTACTTTCAGTTCATGGGACAATTATCCCAAAAGATCCCTTTTAAAATGTAAAATTGAGAGAACTAAACCAATTTCTAAAAAAAAAAAAAAAGTGAAACGGACTTAGAATGTAAACAAGAAAGATTGAAGATTGGGAATATCTGACAACATTTTAAGGAAGGAAAAAAAAGAGCAACTGTGGATCGCAATGCAGTCAAAAAGAAATGCTCAAACGAGCCTCCCCTGGATTAGACTTCTCTAAAGCTGCAATCAGCTTTTTCTTTCAATTATCTGTATCAGTTCACACAGAATTAGGGCAGAACCGCTCATGGTAAGAACATCAAGACTTCCAGATTCAAGAGCAGCTCAGAGAACTCACAATCACAAGCAGGTGCACCAGGGAGGTGTTCATGGCATATGCAGACTGTTTGTATAGAACGTTGCAAAGAGTATCAAGTTTGGGGGGTACTGAAACGTTTTTGTTCCCTGGCCTACCAGATTAACACAAATATACTTCCTAGGGTCTCGGCCACGCACCCTGGACACACGCAGCCAGCCCAGCGGCAACCACCAAACTGCAGCAAGAAGGGCCCTGGGTTCCCGAGGGGCGGGGGTGCAGGGCGAGGGCTTTTGCCACACACACCCCTGACATCTGCACCCAGCACAACAATGACCAAGCCACTGCTGGAAACCGTCCCCCCCCAGGCTCCTCCGCTGGAATGAGGGGGGTGCCACAGGCCTCAATCCTGCCCCTCCTCCACCATATTTCCTTCCCCTTTCCCCTCTCCCCCTCCTTCCCAACTGCTCCGCAAAAACATCCTAGAATGTAAAAAAATATAAACAAAATTACATTTTCTTTAAAAAAAAAAAAAAAAAGCATTTCCCTTCAACGGGAAACTTAGTTTTACAGGATCTAAAACATTTAAAGGTAAAAAAATAAATTATATTTTGTTGCCATTATAAGACAAAACAGAATCTAGCATAAATCAAGGAATCCCATTCACACTTCAGGTCCTTCTCTAAGAATCAGCATTGTTACATGATTTCCATTTAGCAAAATCTGATCTAATTTAGTAATCCTTCTTCCTTCTGGTGTGATTTCACTTTTAAAAGGATAGTGACAAAGTCATCAAATCCTAGAAGCATACCAAAAATTTCCTTACCACTCTTCATCACAATGTGAATTCTTGGTCCTACACATTTGTCCACAAGCTCTACCAGCAGCAGCTGTGAGGGCTGGTAGTAGCGTTACCTGCCATGGCTACGCCGAAAGCGGCCTCAAGTTGTTTCCTTTTTGGCTATTGTGAATAATGCTGCTATGAACATGGGTGTACAAATAAGTCTTCAAGTCTGTTTCCCATTCTTTTGGGTATATACCCAGAAGTGGAATTACTGGATATAATTCTATTTTTTAGTTTTTTGAGGAACTGCCATACTGTTTTCCATAGTAGCTGCACCACTTTACATTCCCACCAACAGTGCACAAGAGTTCCAGTTTCTCTATATCCCTGCCAACATTTTTTTTATAGTAGCCATTCCAGTGGGTGTGAGAATCCAAAAATATTTTAACTATTAATTGGAACTTATTTGTATTTTGAGAATTTAAAAACTCCCAATGGATTTACTGTATGTAAATCAACAAACAACAAATCAACCAACAAAAACTCCCAGAAGAATCGGGCCGGCCTGTGGCTCACTTGGGAGAGTGTGGTGCTGATAACACCAAGGGCACGGGTTCGAATCCCTATATAGGGATGGCCAGTTAGCTCACTTGGGAGAGCATGGTGCTGACAACACCAAGTCAAGGGTTAAGATCCCCTTAATGGTCATCTTAAAAAAAAAAAAAAAAAAAAAAAAAACAACTCTGAGAAGAAACAAACCCTCTGTAGGAAGAACCATAGGGCAGGTTTAAATGTTTTCAAATCTTCGGAAATGGGAAAACTCAGGGGGAGGGGGGACATCTTCATACTCACAGAGAAAAATAAGGCTGCTCAAGGTCTAAGCCAAATTTCAATATATACAGTAAGGAACTTGCAATAAAAGAGCAGCACATTCATATGTAACACACACACCCACGTGACACAAGCTAAGGCTTTTACCTAGCCCAAGGTATGAAGATAAAATCATTCCACACAGTATACAAAGACAAGCATGATCATTAAACTCTTTATTTCACGGTCGCATTTCAGTTTTAACTCAACTAATGCTGAGAATTTAAACAATGACCTTAATGTTATCCAGTCAATTAAACAGCCCGCCAAGATCAACATTTATAGACACAAAAACCAAGTAAAACACTGCCCTCACCCCCACAAAAGAAAAAAATGTGTACAGAACTTAAAATGAATAACGTGGTGCACAGCAACTGGGAGGCAGCCTGGGAGAAGCTGGGTTTCTGACCTCCTCGTGGAGCACCTCACTCTGTTTCATTTGCCTTTTGACAGTATCCACCAGGAATCCTACAAGTGCTGATAAGATGCCATGGCCTCCTTGAATTAAAATTTACTCAGTGCCACTCAGCTGGTTAGATCACAGCCTTGTAACAACAAGGTCAAGGTCAAGGGTTTAGATCCCCACACCAGCCAATCACCAAAAAATAAAATAAAATCAATAAAAGAAAAGAAAGAAAAAAATAAAATACTCAGTGTGTTTAGCAGAGGCTACTTAACCTTTTTCCGCCACCATAGTTTTACAGATCCACTATGAGCAAGTGCAGCACAAGCCTAGGAGAACGAGAGACTTGGGAACGACCAGTTCTCACCTTACATGTAAGCCTTGGTGTGACAGGCAGCCTTGTAAGATGGTCCCCAAGGACCCCCTCCTAGTACTCACACCCTTACGCAATCCCCTCCCCCAAGGGTAGCCTGGAACCAGTCACTTGCATCTAACAAATAGCATGTAGCAGAAGGAACGGGATGTCACTTTCAAGATGAAGTAGAAAAGATGGTGACTTCTGTCTTGTGCTCTTTGGCTTTTCTTGCTTGCTTTCTTTGATGAACACAGCTGCTGTGTTATGAGCTGCCCTGGGGACAGCACCATGTGACAACAAACAGAGGTGGTCTTCAGCCAAGAGCCACAAGAAACTAAGACCCTTAGTCCAACAGCATGTGAGGAACTGACCCCTGCCAACAGCGCATGAAGGAACTGAGAGGTGCGTCCTCCCCCAGTGGAGCCCAGCCTCCAGCCACCTGGACTGCAGCCTTAGGAGACCCTCAGCCAAGGACCCAGCTCAGCCACACCCAGGTTCCTGACTCACAGGAACTGTGACTAATAGAGGTGTGTTGTTTTAAGTGGCTAAGTTTTGAGGTAATTTGTTATACCACATTAGAAAACTAATACACCTGGGTAAATAATGTGCTTGAAGAGGTAATAAATCACTTGTGTTAAGTCTAAAACAGCATTTACAAATTATTTATATAGGATCAACTAGACCAAGTGAGGTTATGTCAACTTCAAGAAAGAAAACCAAAGCCTCGCAACCTGGAGTGGGAGTTTAGTGCTCCACACAAATGAAATTTCTCTTAAGAGTCTAGTTAACTCCAGGGTTCTTGGACTCTCTGCACTTGCCATCAAATATGTGAAAATCACCCTCTATCGTATTTTAGATTTGCAAGCCAACTATCAAATTACTAAGTTTTTAGCAGGATTTAAAAAAAGAGTAAAAAACATTGTTTGTCCTCTGGGCTGAATTTACTTTGCCATAAAACTCTTCAGTTGTAAGTTAAATATCACATCTAAAAGTGAGCTCTCCCATTTATCTGAAATGTCCAGAGTAGGCAAATCCAGAGACAGAAAGTAGGTTAGTGGCCACCGTGCCAGAGCAGAGGGAGTGATTGCTAACAGGCAGGGGGTTTTCTTTTTGGGGAGATAAAAGTGTTCTGGAATTAGATAATGATGGTGGTGGTACCAACTTGTGAATATACAAAAAAGACATTAAATTGTACACTTTAAAATGGTGAATTTTATGGTTTCTGTATTATATCTCAGTTCTAAAATTTTTAAGTGAGCTCTTATGGAGGAAAGTTAGCATTTTCATCTAAACATCTCTCCTAATACACATAGCTGCATTCTGTTCACAAACATAAGATGACTGAACTGCCGTGAGAGGATACATAAATGACCACACTCTGCCACCACAGTTCAGACATCACTGCAGATTTGTTTAGGGTTTCTTTTACATTATGTCTTCCAGGAAAATTACTAGCGAAAGTCCTCCTCCAGTAAATTTTTTTTAATGTGCTTTTGTTCATTTACAGATGTTAGATTCATGTTTTTAAGACTTAAGACTATTTTTACCTTTTATTTGTACTTAATTGGCCATTTCTTGCTATAAACTACTAGGTAAGAAAACTTATTGAACGAAACATTTAAAGAGGAAGAAATCTTTTTGAAGCTGAGATTTCATTTCAGCATCTCACTATTTATTTAAATGTCATTCCCAGATACACATGTGGAGTGGCATATACTTCCTATTATTATGTTATAAAACATATTCCATACCCAGCAAGAATCTTTATATACATACAGCCTAGCATTTTGAATCAAGACAGCATCTTTCAATGAGAACAGAAGAAGAAAACATTTACATTCAATAACATGATTATAAGGAACTTGAGATATATGAATTGGAAAAAATTTTTGAACAATTGTAATTGACATAACAGGTTTCCCTTATTCCATTTGTTTTAATATCTGTAAACATTAATACCGACTCTGGCTGATTTAACAGCCTTACTTTGATTTTCCATACTGAACCTCATCCCATACATTATGAAAGTGAGAGGCAGCATCTTCAACCACGCTCTGCACCCAGCTGTCCTTTCAGAAGATGCACACCTCCCCTCACCAGCACCTGATCAAATGCTTCGGTAGTCAGAGCCCCGGGCTACAATGGCAGCAGCTTCCCATTCCACAGTGAAGAAGGAAATAGTTCCAAAAAACCCAAATATCACCATGACCAGGAGTTGCCAGGGAAGAAGAAGGTAGTTGCTGTAGAAAAATGCCACGGCTGCACAAATAGACTAAGAACAAACAAAACAAATCACGAAATGCACACAGGGGACTGAATAGTTCCCAGTGAGCCCCACTGCTATCTGACCCAAAGGACACCTGGACCAGCAGTGCTTCCCGTCCTTTCTGCACCTAGATATAACGTCATCAATCACTAACTCACAAACGTGCACCATAACTACCATTGACAGTGGTTAACAATCTAGTAATCTACAATCTCTACTATTTAAAATAGCATTTTGTGGACAACTGGAGTAATAAAATAATGTGCATACAGAATGAGAAATACACTTGTCTATTACAAACAAATAGGATTCTGGTATCTAAGGAAGTAAATCTCCAATCTGAGCCGTACAGACCAGAACATAAACTCTCTTACACAAATGAGAGGGGGAAATCATACTGCTCTTTGCTTCCTAACTCTACTCACAAATCCTTTTAAAGGACGTCCCCAACTTTCACTTAAAAAATCACAATACTTGTAACCAAAAAAAAAAAAAAAAAAAAAATGAAGGTAAAGCATGAAGGAAAAGGACCCTATTTAAACAATCTGAAGTGGTTACCTGAACAAATTTAAAGACGGCAAAAGCCGGCGCACTGTCTTCAGAATAGAGAAAGCCTAAGATACTAAGCAGCTGGGTATTGAAGCAGCTGTCTCCAAGACCCAACAGAAAACTGCAGAGAATGGCAACTTCTTTGCTGAAGAAAATAAAAATTAATTTAGTATGAGTACTACCAATATTTGCTACAGCCATTTAAAATGTAAAAGCAACCCACCCACAAAAGCATTTTACCTTCAAGTTGCAAACACTACGAAACAAGAATAAATTAATACCAGAATTTACAAAGTAAGACTTTATGCTCAAATGCACACACCTTCACATTCTAACAAACTCTGGTCTATTAACTATTTGGGAAGCAAATACTGTTTTTTGGGCTGGGCTCCCGTTGGATTTGTGGATCTTGACACAAATGTCTGCATCTATAATGAATTTGAGAGTTAAATGCAATAAAACAGTAGCCTCAAAAAACAACTCTGAAAGGACTGAATGGCCTATCCAGCTGGCAGATTCTCCCTTGCTCCTCTCTGTTTTCCTTTAGGCCCTAATTTCTGGATATTTCACTGCTCAAAAAGCAGAGGTACAAAATTCAAATCAGATACTTATATGCTCCTTCAAAGATCAAGAAAAAGATTTAGTGGGGGGAAAAGGTTAAAACCAACCAATACAAAAATAACTTGAGATTCTTTACAGAGTCCTTTTTCTTTTTTTCAAGCACTGCTAAATTGGTTTCAAACTCTTTCTGACTCCATTAACACTTGACAGATGACCTTATAAAGATAACACATTCTCTGAAGAGGATTAACTGCTCCACTTTAAATACCTAGCCATCCATTACCTCCCACCCATCCTCAAATTACTAGGAAAATGGCAGTCACTGTACCTGGATTTGATGTAAGCACTGTTGTTAGTTCCATCCACAGGAGCAACAGGGGCATCTCCAGGCATGTTGAGAAATATTAAATAAAAAGCTATAAAGTGCACCAGGATGCCCAACAACACCACTGGATTTCTACCAAAACGATTATTCTTGCTCAGCAGGCCAAAGAGGCTCCCACCTATAAGTCAAGATGGCAGAAAAATTACCAACATTACATAGCTAGTCATGAATTATAATCAAGTAGGCAAGAACATTCCCAAATGTTCAAAACTTCAACACCTTAGCACTTGCAGACAATAATGACAACAAAACACCAACTAGTAAACAAAAATAAGGTATCAAAATTACTTGTATTGCTATCCAATAATGTTCTTGTATTTCTTGTCTATGAATTACTATATCCCAAAAACTAATCTCTTTGAACCATAGCTTATAACAGAAATAAAATTAAAAGGACACAACTTAACTACTATCACATTTTTTCTTGTAATCATAGCCAAAAGAGCTAAGGTATCACACTGAAAAATAATTAATTACTGTGAAATTTCAGAATTATGTACAAGCTCCAAAGGGGAGTAAAAAGGGCTTATGAAGGTTCATTAATCCAAACAGCTTAGAATATCTCAACAGCCAAGGAAAAGTGCCTTTAAAATTCTTAAGAAAGTGAGTTTACTTTAGAAATCTATACCAAAAGGGTTTCTGGTCAAGATGATGGAATAGACAGTCCCCAGCACCACTCTCTTCCACACATCAACCAATTTACAACTATAAAAAAGCAACAATAGCCAAGCTGAGGCCACTAAAGCTCAGGGGAAGAGGAGGAGAGACCTACAGAGTGCATGAAGGTGGGAGAAGCCACAATGAAAGAAAGAAAAAACCGCTCCGACCATTTCGTGCCACGGCTGCTTTAAGGCTGAAGCTGATGAGTGCACAGAGCAGGAGCCAGCAAAAGCCACAGCTGTGCCCTTCGGATGGAGTTGCTTGGAGCCAGCAGGGGAGAAGGCCTTGGTGGCCCACAGGCCAGCAAGACCACTAATAGAGTTCCCATGGACCCACACAGGAGCAAGGAGCCACAACATCGCAAGGGATCAGTGCATGGCCCATCCCATGGGAAGTGTTTGGAGCATGGGCCGTGGGGGAGACGGGCCCACTGGGGGAATACTGGGGCACAGCAAGGACAGCTGATCTGTCCCCCAGTCAGCATAGAACCACTCAGAGGAGACTGGTCAGGAATATAGAATTGCATGGGGTGCAGTTTGATGAAAAGATTCAGGCCCAGATCACAGTTTCTACACAACCCAGTTGCACTGGGTCTCTGGAGAGCCGGAAGTACCTATAAGGTCAACCACTAAAACCTGAGCTGCACAAAAAGCCTTCCCTAGGGAAGCAGCAGCAAAGCAGCAATTTAACTAACCCACACAGCTCAAGTACTGGTCCTCACAGGAAGTTCCCCCATTTTAGAAGTAAGCAAAGGACAAAAAATTAGTTCCAGCCCAGGCATACCGCCAGTGACTTGGGGCCCACCCGGAGACCGAGACGTGAGGTATGGAACCGAGGACCGGACCCTCCTCCCACAACCAGGCACACGGCCAGTGCCAAGCAGCATGCCAAAAATATCACCTCCATGTGGGTGGCCCACCACAGCCACAATAACCATAGCTGCCGTGAAAGCAGCAAGATGCCACAACCACCACGCAGATGGTCCACCAAGCCACTGGAGTGCATTGACACAAGGAGAGTCACCAGCAGAGATAAAGAAAAGAAGCGGATGGGCTCTCTCCACAAAGCTCATTCCAGAGTGACAGAAGAAGTATCTGCTCTACAATAATATTGGGGGACCTGAACACACCTCTCAGCATTGGACAGATCATCTAGGCAACAAATCAACAGAGTAATCATTACTCTTTAAGAAGGAGAGAAGAAGTCTAATAGAGGGGGAAGGGCAGAGGGAGAGGGGGATGGGGAGAGATTGCACAAGGGGCATAAAGAATAAGTACAATTTGTAGCAATATATATGCTAGTAATTTGATCAACATGTCAACATTGAACCCCAAAAATATGTATAATCAATTATGATTCAATAAAAATTTTTTTAAAAAAGAAACTTATACCAGCAAACCTATAAATCGAAAGTAAGAGTGAACAGTTAAAAAAAAAATCCCCCTAGAAAATGGGCAGAGATATGCACATACCTTTCACCAAAGAGGATATACAGAGGATAAACACATGAAAAGACATTATCCACTAAAGAAATGAAAATTAAAACTATGATGAAATATCACTACAGGGGCCAGCCTGTGGCTCACTTGGGAGAGTGTGGTGCTGATAACACCAAGGCCACGGGTTCGGATCCCTATATACGGATGGCTGGTTAGCTCACTTGGGAGAGCGTGGTGCTGACAACACCAAGTCAAGCGTTAAGATCCCCTTACCGGTCATCTTTAAAAAAAAAAAGAAAGAAAGAAAGAAATATCACTACACATCTAATCTGAACGACTTAAAATCAAAAATAGTGATATCACCAAATGCTGGTGAGGATTCAGAAAAGCTGTATCCCTCATACACTGCTGGTACAGCCCCTCTGAAAAATAGTCTGGCACTTCCTTTCAAAAGGCTGCAGTATAGGGAGAGGGATCTTGGCAGAGCCCAGAACCCCCCCCCCCCCGCCAAGTTGGAGATGGGACTGTGAGTCTGGGGATTCCAGGGTGGCCAGAGTCACAGACAAGGCTATCAGAAAGGACAGCTGCACAGAGAAACACAAAGATCTGCAGAGGGTCCCAAGTCTTTGCCTGAGTACTGATGCACACATAACATGAGTAAATCAGCAGAGGCCAGGGAAAGAACCAGCCAAGAGGATTAGTGGTATTCGTGCCCTGCCGTGGGCTGGGAAGAGCGTCTGGTCCCACCAGCCAGACTGGAACACTCATTATTCCCAGGTCACTGGGTGGAGTACACAGGAGGGCCTTTCCTCAGGGGTGGGGAATAATTAGCCCCAGATTGAGCACTACTCAGTCCCACCCAGCAAACCGTAAAAGGCCTGAAAGAATCAAACTGTTTTCAGTCAAATGAACTGCATCTAAAAACAAAGCTCAAGTGTATTTATAGGAATAAACGAAACCAGTACCCAACACAGTAACACTCACAATGTCTGGTATCCACAATAAAATATTACCAGACATGTCAAGAAGCAGTAAAATAAGGACCCATAATCTATCAAACACAGAATTATCATATGACCTAGCAATTACACTCCCAGGTACAGATCCAAGAGAAATGAAAATACATGTCCATACAAAAACTTGTACACAACTGTTCACAGCAGCATCATTAATAATGTCAAAAGAGTGAAAACAATCCTAATGTCTATCATATGATGAATGGATAAATAAAATGTAGTATATCCATACAATCAAATATTATTTGGTAATAAAAGGGAATGAAGTCCTGCTACATGCTATAACATGGATAAACCTTGAAAACATTATACCAAGTAAAAGGAGCCAAACACAAGAGACTACATATTATATGATTCCATTTATATGAAATGCCCAGAATAAGCAAATACATAGAGAAAAAAAGTAGATTAGTGGTTGCCTGGGGCTGGGAAAGGAGAAGGAAAAACATCTTAACTGACATTAAGATGTCAGTTCACTCTAAATTAACTGTTAGCAAATGAATGTGACCCTACTTAAAAACTCCAATAAGCACATAAACAAAATGTGATGTATCCATACAGTGAAATATTATTCAGACTTAAAAAGAAATTCTGACTCACGCCATAACATGATGAACCTTGAGGACATTACGCCAAAGAGAAATAAGCTAGTCACAAAAAGACAAACATTATATGATTCCACTTATATGAGGTTCCTAGAGTAGTCAAATTCATGGAGACAGAAAGTAGAATGGGGGTTGCCAGGGGCTAGGGATGGAAGAGTGGGGAGTTGTTGTTTAATAGGTACAAAGTTTCAGTTTGGGAAGATAAAAAGAGTTAAGATTCATTGCACAACAATCTAGATGTACTTAATACTTCTGAACTGTACACTTAATAATGGTTAACATCGTAAATTTTATGTTATGTGTATTTTACCACAACTTAAAAAATAAACACTCAAATATATAAATAAAAATTCCAATGAGTTTTTTTATGGAGCTAGGGAGGTTGGTCCTAAAGTTAACATGGAAAAAGAAACATGTAAGAATAGCTAGGAAAACAATGAAGAGAAAGAGCTCTGAAAGGGAACTAGGTCCACCAGATAATAAAATTTGATCCATTCCTCACACCATATACAAGAACAAATTCCAAATAAATCAGAGATCTAAATATAAAAATTAAATTCTACAAATAGCACAAGAAAACATGGGCAAATCCTCTTTAACCTCAGTGCCATGGATTGAATTCTGACCCCCAAAATCCATGTATTAGAAATTTGGTCCCCACTGTGAGTGTTAAGAGGGTGGAAAATCCTATTATGGTCATTGAAATGTGGGGCCTTGAAGAGGTGATTAGATTGTGAGGACCATGCCTAGTGAATAGATTAATCCATTGATGGTTTAATGGTGGTGATGCGCATGGTTCAGCTTTTAAAGGAGAGTGCCTGAGAAGCTCTCTCTGCTCAAGCCATCTGCCATGTGATACCCTTTGTTGCCATGTGATACCCTTTGTTGCCATGTGATACCCTTTGTCACTGTGTAGAGTCACTACCAACAAGGCTCTCATCAGATGTGTTCCTTGGACTTTGGACTTCCCAGCCTTCGAAACTGTAAGCAATAAATATTATTTCTTTACAAATTACCCAGTTTCAATATTTTATATTTTATAGTCAATATTTTATATTTCTGTTATAAGCAACGGAAATGGACTAATACACTCAGTATAGGAAAGGACATTCTAACTATGACTCAAAATCAAGAGGCAATAAAAATAAAACATTGGTAAGTTTGACTACATAAAAATTAAAATAAACCGTGTGGCAAAAAAGCACCATAAGCAAAGTCAAAAAACATATGACAAACTAGGGGAAAATATTCACAACATATGGCACAGGAAAAAAAGGCTAACATCCCTAATTTTATAAGAAAATTTTAAAACTGAGGAAAAACAAAGACTAAACATCTCCTAGAAAAATGGGCAAAAAGACTCAAATATAATTCATACACACACGTGTTCACATGCACACACACATATGATGCTCAACTGCACTCATAATAAGAAAAATGTAAATTAAAACTACACTGAGATACCATTTCTTACCCACCAGATTGACAAAAATGTAAAAACTTGACAATACATTCTGTTGGCCAGGCTATGGGGAAAAAAGATATCTCTTACACTGCTGATAGGAATGCCTAACTGTGCAATCCTTATGGTGGGGAATTAGACAATAGCTAACAAAACTACATATGCAGTTACCCTTTAACCTAGCAATTCCACTTCTAGGAATTTACCCTGAAGATACACTTCCAATGATATGAAAATTCACGTGCACAAGGTCATTCGGTGAGGGATTATTTGTAAGTGAATAATATTGGAAACTACCTTAATGTAGATACAAGGGTACGTCAAAAAGTTCATGTAAAGATTCCTATTATCTTTCAACTCTATTTTTCCACAAACTTTTTGAAGTACCCCCAAATATATATAAATACGTACGGGCACACACATACATATATACATATATTGGTATACGTGCATACGTATGTTTCCTAGCTCGGTCCACTGAAAGTCCCAAAGAGCAAAGACATCCCAATAGCAGTGGGCACTCCCAGTGCCCAGATCTTAGTCTCTAATACCATTCCTCACTGAAAGGGCCTTGGGCCCCTCAAGGAAGTGGCTGATTCCAGAACTGGGACATGGTAAGCATGAGATGAGCCAGGAAAAACCTGTTCACCAGAGAGTAAAGAAGTGTTCAAAAAATGATGGAGGTATGTCGCAAGCACACAGTGGCCAGCTTGAAAGGGTTCCCACTGGCCAAAGCTAGGACAATATGAGCACCCAAATAATTAAGTACAGCAATGAATAATAAACCATTGGGGAAAAAACAGGAATTCATGGGTCTATACTAATAATAAATAAGTAAATAAATGGTGGGGAGGGAAGGTCTGCATTCAGTACAATGCCAAGGGCTGACTGTGGCTGGAGTGCTGAAGGTGGAAAATCACCATTTTTGCAACTATCCCGGTAAAGACTGGGTTAGGCAAGAATCATCAATCGAGGCCAAATCTAGGTGAGAGTTCTGATGAGGAAGAGGATATTTGAATTGTCTCAAAGTGTCTCCCCCCCCCCCCCAAAAAAAATGGCCGGCCCCATGGCTCACTCGGGAGAGTATGGTGCTGATAGAGCCGAGGCCGTGGGTTCAGATCCTATATAGGGATGGCTGGTGTGCTCACTGGCTGAGCGTCGTGCAGACAATCCCCTTACCGGTCAAAAAAAACAAAAAAAACCCAAAGTGCCTCCCCCAGAGAATGCTTATTGGTTGTAAGGGAAAAAATTAAAACATAGTAATTATACAGTAGAGAAATTTGGCAGCATTTTGACCAGGTGATCAAAATTAACATGACGGAGGGACAGATGGACCTCATGTGTCTCCAGATGGAATGCTCTGAGATGAGCCAAGCATCATCTGGGCAGCATTCCTGATAAGCATGCATAACCTCTGTCTAATCACAAGGAAACATCAAAACCACAAAATGAGGCATTCTTCAAAAACGTCAACATCATGAAAGACAAACTGTAAAAATATTCCAGATTAGCAGAAGAGACATGACAACCAAAGGCAATTTCTGACTCTAGAATAAAACCTAACACTAGAAGAGGAAAAATGATGCTATAAAGGACATTATTAGCCACATCAATGTAAAATGTGGCAGCGAATACCAGCACTGTGCTAGTGTGAGAGAATAGCCCTACAGCACACACTGAAGTATTGGGGGTAAACAGCCATGATGTGTGCAACTCACCCTCACACAGTGCAGAAAATAAAAACATATGAGAAAGAGAACTAGAGACAGAGGGAGAGAACAAATGATAAAATAAATAAGGTAAAGTGTTAACAACAGGTGAACTTGTTAAAGGATATTCAGTATTCTTTGTACTGTTTTTACTTTTGCAATTCCTTGTTAATTTGAAATTATGTAAAAAAAGAAAAAGTTAGCAGGCTGCCTACAGAGAGTTTTCTTCATGGGTAGTCTATAGGCAGAGAATAAATGACCACTTACCAAGGAGACTACCTGCCCGATTTCACTGTGGCTAAGGCTTCACCAACCCTTTTACAAGCCAGTGACTCCCAAAACCAATCTCCAGCCCACATGTCCCTCCTGGGCATCCATCCTGTATTTCCTACTGTACTCATCTCCACCTGGATACATCCCTGGTACTTCAACGTGTTCAAAATCTCACTCAGCAGATCTCCCCAAACCCCATCTCCTATAGCCTTCCTTCTGCCCATGGTACTCTCATCAACCCAGCTGTCATTCTGACTCCTCTCCCCACTGCATCACCCAGCCAGTTATCTAGTTTTGCTGAGTCCATGCTCTAATTGTTCATTCAATTCATTTAACTGTCATTTACTGAACACCTAATCAGGTGTTGGCAATAAAGCAGGGAACAAAAAATCCCCCAAATCTGCTTTCCCTACAGTGCTTATCACTGTCTGACATTCTAAGTTTTCCATGTTTTTTAATTATCTGAGTTCTTCCCCAACAATATAAGCTCCACATGGGCAGGAACTTCTGTATGTTTTGTTGACACAATAGATGCACAATAAATATGTGAGTTGGTAAGTTTCCCATATCTAACACAATATCCAATACACGGCAAGTGTTGAACAAATCTTTGTTGAATAAGAAATAACTTGTGGCGTATAGTAAAAATATATAGTATTTGGTCTTTGCCTCAGTTCCTGGTGATTTGAATGTCTTTTGTTATTCATAAACCTTTCGATCATCCAGAGTTTAAACTAATGATGTGACTCTTGGGGAGGGAGGGGTTGACTCCAGGATGGGGGCTGGTTGCTAGAAAGGCCAAGCCTTGATTGGAGGGTTGGAACTTTCAGGCCTCTTACTACCCACATCTTAGAGAAGGAAGAGGGGCTAGAGATTGACTCCAATCACCAATGATTTAATCAATCATCCCAACATAATGAAAACTCCATAAAAACCCTGACAGGGTTAGGGCAGCTTCTGGGATGGTTAACCCCAACTCCATGGGGACAGAGGCTCCTGCACTTGGGGACTCTTTCATACCTTGCCCTATGTACCTCTTCATCTGACTGTTTATTTGTACCCTTTTTAATAAACTGTAGTAACAAGTGTAGCATTTTCCTGAGTTCTGTAAATTGTTTTAGCAAATTATAGAACCAAAAGGGGAAGGGGGGTTGTGGGAACCTCCAAATCTGTAGACAAGTTAGATAGAAGTGCAGGCAGCCTGGGGACCCAGGACTTTCAATCAGCACCTGAAGTGAGGGAGTCTGTGGTACTGAACCCTTAAACCTGTGGAGCTTGACACCAACTCTGTGATAGTATCAAAAAAGGATTGAATTGTTAGATACCTAGTTGGTGTCAGAGAACAAGAAAGTTGGGGATTCCAAGACAACTCTTCCTAAGATTTTTAAGGAAAAAAGTTGGGAGAGACCATATGTTTGCTTATTTCCATCTGTGAAAATGACAAATGTGTTATAATTTAGTTATCTTAGAATAACAGAAAAGCAAAATCATACTTGTTTGGGTAAAAATAAGCAGGGAAAACAGAAATTCAAGGATAGAAAGGTGAAATACACTTAAAATTTCTATTTTAACTATAAGAAACTGATATTTTTAATGCAAAGACTTTTTTTTTTAAACCAACCTAAAATTTCGCCAATGCCAATGAAAATGCCAGAAAGTCCAATGAGGCTTTTCTCTTCTGTTCCAAATTTATTTACAGCACCAATACAGGTTCCATATACACCAGAGATAAAAGTCAATTCCAGACCTTTAGGAAAAAAATCAGATTTAATTTAATTATACTTTCACATTCTCCTTTTCCTATTTTTTCTTCATGCCTAGTAGTATTTGAGCTATATCCGTACAACACAAAAGCATAAAACTCAGACTGAAACACAGCTCCTGAAGCACAGCATAAATTTATGCTATATAACTCACAAGATGGAATTAGCCACACTCTATGGACTGAATGTTTGTGTTCCACCAAAATTCATATGTTGAAACTCTAATACCCAAAACATGATGGTATTTGGAGATGGGCCTTTGGGAGGCAATTAGGTCATGAGGGCAGATCCCTCATGATGGGATTAGTGCATGCAGAAGAGCCACCAGAGAACTTGCTTCTTTTCTCTCAGCCATGTGAGGACACAGAAAGAAGAAGGCCATCTACAAACCAGGAAAACGGCCCTCACCAGAATCCAACTGTGCTGGCACCCTGACTTCCTAGCCTCCAGAACTGGGAGGAATGTATGTCTGCTGTTTAAGCCACCCTGTCTATGGTAATTTGCTATAGCAGCTCAAACTAAGACACCACAAGACAGCAGTTGCCATATAGTTCAGATGAAAACATACAACTCAAATAGAAATCCTTATGCTGAAATCTGTCACTCTGTGTACACAGGCAGGGGATGGGCAGAGGACGTAATTAACATAAGTTTGTAATAGTGAATACTGAAGTGCTCATTATCCTTATAAACAGCTTTCCAAGGTGACAGGAACATCCATATTCCTATTGGATTGTATTCTTATTGTACTGGAAAACCAATAAATACTATCCACTATTGGTTAAAGGCACAATAACGTTTTAATTGAACCCTTTTTTTCTAGGAAAAGAAAATTCCTAAGATTAGGGTAAAAAATTAAGGTAAATCAGTAGAAGACCTTGATTCCTTAATGCTACAAAACCTTAACTGAGAATTTTAAATATTTAATGGTTATTCTATTTCTCCTAAAAAGAAGATATTACACCTATGAGGCACGTAAAGGCAGAAGCAGTAACTGGCACGTCACAGCAATTTTTAAGAGGAAATGGATTTCCTCGTCATTCTTAAGACCTAACGGTGCTCCACCTGTTACCACATCTCATTATCACGTGCTTCTATGTCACTAGAAATTATCTTCATCCATATGAAGTTACAGAGATTTGTTCGCAGTTATTCTCTGTAGTTCTCTGTGTTGCCCTAAAATCACTGGTCCCAACGAGCCACTCTCCTGGTTTTCCTGCTCTGTGCAGAATGCTCCCACATTAAATCTGGGCTGGCCCTGTGATGAGCTGCCAACAACAGAATCCAGTACAAGTAATGCTGGGCTAGCTCCAGACCTAAGCTTAAAGAAGGTCTGATAGTTTCTCCTGCAGCCCTTTTTGGAGCCTTTAGCCACTAAGAAGTCTGGCTCTCCTGCACGGGGTCAGGCAGACTGGCAGAGGCCCTGAGACTACCTGGAGAAAGAGAAAGATCCAGCCCTTCCTCTGACCCCATCAAGACTTCAGACATGCGAATGAAACTATCTTGGAAGTTCCAGCCCCAGCCACCCTCTCACAGCAGCTACAAGAGACTCCAAGTGACAGCATCAGAAAAACCATCCATGGGCCGGCCCGTGGCTCACTCGGTAGAGTGCGGTGCTGATAGCGCCAAGGCCCCGGGTTCGGATCCCATATACGGATGGCCGGTTCGCTCACTGGCTGAGCGTGGTGCTGACAACACCAAGTCAAGGGTTAAGATCCCCTTACCGGTCATCTTTTAAAAAAAAAAAAAAGAAAAACCATCCAGCTGAGCCCAGTCAATGCACAGAACTGTGAGAAATAATAACATGGCTATTGTTTTCAGCCCTTATTGTCATGCAGCAAAAGAAAATCAAAAGAGTAATTCCATTACCTGTATAAGCAGTTGTAATACTAAGAAGGAGCATCTCCTTGGTGCCACATAACTTAAGAGACTTTTCTGCAAATAAAAAAATTTAGGAGCACTTAATTAGATTTTAATTAATCAAACAAAAACTCTAAAACATTCTTTCAACCAAAACACCCTTTGTCAATAATGCCAGTAAACAAATACTTTAGGGGCTGACTCAAGTTGATTAGAGCGTGGTATTATAGCACCAAGGTCAAGGGTTCAGATCCCCCTACTGGCCAGCTGCCCCTGACTCCTCCCCCCAAAAAAAACACAAATACTTTGGGACAATAGTTAAATTTTCAGATTAAAATGTTTAAGTTATGAACTAAATCTGCCCTACAAATATGAAAAGGGGGGAAAAAATAGAATCAAACAAAACAACGAAATACTCCAACATACATGATTAAAAGTCAGGCTATAAAGGGAGTCAACAATTGGCAAAGCACTGACTTCCCTAAGGAATTATCACATGGCAGCTTTAAGCGTAGATTCAACATCAGAATTCCCAGGGAAGCTTTTTGGCCATACAGAAGCTGGGGCACTACTTCCCAAGGTTCCGAACTCTGTAGATCTGAGGACTGAAACCTCACTTGTGCATATCTGTTTCTGATCACTTTAATGTTTGTTTTTACACTGTCCAATTTAGTTGAAATCCACAGCAGAAAATGCATTTCTAAAAACTCTGCATTTTAACTTTTTTGAACCTGCTCAGTTTCATAATTTAAGGATCACTAATCTAGTATACTAAATAGTGGATCTAGATTTTAGTTCTTATTCAACTGCTGACCACAACACTTACACAAGGCACAAATACTGTCCTGAGTATGCAAAAGAAGATACTTTTTTCTCTAATTCCACTGAAATATAGTGAGAATAAATGCCATAAGATATTTTCACCAATTATTTTCAAGTATTTCCAGGAGAAAATATATAATCAATGCAAACCTTAAAATATTATTTTTAATTTAAAAAATTATACTGGCAAAGCATGTTCATTTCAGAATAATAAGATTTACACAATCTTTCTAAAACACAATCTTGTACAATACTACAATGGTGAATACAAGTCATTACACATTTGTCCAAATCCATAAAATGTGCAACACCAAGAGTGAAACCTAATGTAAACCATGGTCCTTGGGTGATAATGATGTGTTAATGTAGGTTCATCAATTATAATACAAGTACCACTCTGGTGGGGGACACTGATAACAGAGGAAAGTGATGCATGTGTGGGGGTACCGAGTATATGGGAACTCTCTATACTTTCTGCTCAAGTTTGCTATGAACCTAAAATTGCTCTAAAAAATAAACACTATTAAAACACACACACACGCACACACACACACACACACATAATCTATTTGCAGAAATTGACAAATTGATCCAAAAAATCATATGGAAATTCAAGGGACCCTCAAGAGCCAAAACAATCTTGTAAAAGAACAAAATTGGAGGACTCACACTTTCCAATTTCAAAAGGTACAGTAATCAACACAGCATGGTACTAGCATAGGATAGCTGTATATATCTAGAAATAGATTCTTACATATACAGTCAACTGATTTTCTACAATGGCAAGACCACAATTCAATGGAGAAGGAACAGACTTTTTAGCTAGGATAACTGGATATCCACACGCAAAAGAATCAAGTTGGACTCCTACCTCACACCATACACACAAATTAACTAAAACTGGATCACAGTCCTAAATCTAGGAGGTAATACCATAAAACTTTTAGAAGAAAATATAGAAGTAAATTTTTCTATGGCCTGGGGTTAGGCAAAAACTTCTTAGGACACAAAAAGCACACACAACAAAAGAAAAAATAGATAAATTGAACTTCATCAAAATTAAAAACTTTTGGGCCGACCCGTGGCTCACTTGGAAGAGTGTGGTGCTGATAACATCAAAGCCATGGGTTCGGATCCCTATATAGGGATGGTCAGTTAGCTCACTTGGGAGAGCATAGTGCTGACAACACCAAGTCAAGGGTTAAGATCCCCTTATGAGACATCTTTGAAAAAAAAAATTAAAAACTTTTATCAAAACCACAGTGAGATACCCTCACAGCTGTGAAGATGGCTATTATCAAAAAGACAAAAGATAACAAGTGTTGGTGAGGATGTGGAGAAAAAGGAACCCTTGTATACTGTTAATTAGTATTGCCATAATGGAAAACAGTATGGGGGTTCCTCAAAAAATTAAAAACAGAACTATCTTGTGATCCAGCAATCCCACTTCTGGACATACATCCAAAAGAAATGAAATCAGTATCTGAAAGAGATATCTGCACTCCCGTGTTCATTGCAGTATTATTCATGACAGCCAAGACATAAAAATAACTAAGTGCCCTTTGACGAATGGATTAAAAAAATGTGGTATAGACACAGACACACACACACACACAGGAATATTATTCAGCCATAAAAAAAGAAGAAAATCCTGCCTCTTGGGACAACATGAATGAACTTGGAGAACAATACACTAAGTAAAATTAGCCAGATACAAAAAGACAACTACTACATGATCTCACTTACATGTGGAGTCTAAAAAAGTCTAACTCATAAAAACAGAGAGTAGAATAGTGGCTACCAGGGCTGGGGATGGGGGAAATGGGGAGATGTCGGTTAATGAGTATAAAGTTTCAGATAGGCAGGATGAATAAGTTCTGGAGAGCTAATGTACAGCTTGGTGACTATAGTTCATAATACTCTACTGCATACTTGAAATGTGCTAAGAAGATCTTAAATATTCTCATCACACACACAAAAATAATAACTATGTGAGGTGATGGATATGTTAATTAGCTTGATGGTGGTAATCTTCACAATGTAGGTATATACATATATATATGTCAAAACGTCATGTTGTACACCATAAATATATACAATTTTTATTTATCTATTATATCTCAATAAAGCTAAAGGGAAAAAAATTAGAACTTTTGTTCTTCTGGGCCGGCCCATGGCTCTAGAATTCTCCCTATGATATATACAATCGGACCCCAACATCAACAAATTCTTTAAATATTTACTTGTTTTCCTTATCATAATATTAATTCTGGTCTCTGCCAACAACCTATTCCAACTCCTTATCGGATGAGAAGGAGTAGGCATCATATCCTTCCTCCTAATTGGATGATGACATGGCCGAACAGACACAAACACAGCAGCTCTACAAGCAATCATCTACAACCGCATCGGCAACATTGGCTTCATCCTAGCTATGGCATGATTCTTCGTCCACTCAAATACATGAAACGTTCAACAACTACTTATCCTCAACACGGACCCAAATTCCCTGCCACTAGTGGGCCTCCTCCTCGCCACAACAGGCAAATCCACCCAATTCGGCTCACTTGGGAGAGTGCGGTGCTGATAACACCAAGGCCCCGGGTTCGGATCCCTATATAGGGATGGCCGGTTAGCTCACTTGGGAGAGTGTAGTGCTGACAACACCAAGTCAAGGGTTACGATCCCCTTACCAGTCATCTTTTTAAAAAAAAAGACAATATTGTATAATTCCATTTATATGAAATGTCCAAAATAGGCAAATCTATAGACAGAAAGAAAATAGGTTAATGTAATGGTTGCCTAGGGCTCGGGATGGGGGCAGGAAGTGAGGGGTGGGTGGGGGATGGAAATGAGAGGTGACTGCTAATAGGTACAGGGATTCTTTTTGGAGTGATGAAAATGTTCTAAAATTGTGGTGATGGTTAGTTGCACGACTCTGTGATATAATAAACTGCACTGAATTTGCAATGAAATGTTTAAATTAAATGGGTGAATCATATGGTATGTGAAATACACCTCAATAAAGCTATCCCATTAAAAAAATAATAATAATCTAACACCTTAATGAATCTTCTTCCAGACTTTTTCCATGCTTTTTTTAAATAAAATTAAATCCCACTATATATTTGTTATTTTATAATTTGTTTTTACATAACAAAGCAAATATCTTAAAACTTTTGCAGAGGTCATCTTAACGGCTAGGGTAATCTATTGCATAGATGTAATGCTTCAGCTGAATATTACAATTATTTCCAATTTCTCACTAATATAAACACATTATTAGTTAAATCTTGGCAAAAATTCTTAATTATTTCCTGAGGATAATCTTATTAGTGGAACTGGTTATTCCACTGGGGCAAAACTATAAACATTTTTAAAGGATATTGACAGATTACTTTTCACAAGGTAAGACAAATATATAGCCTATCAGTGGTGTGGTCTTATACGTGTAAGTACCTACCCCTCATAATACAGAAAATTGTTTTTTATCTTTTGAAATTCAAAGGCTGGCCAGTTAGCTCAGTTGGTTAGAGTACGGCTTTGTAACACAAAGATCAAGGGTTCAGTTCCTTGTACCAGCCAGCAGCCAAAAAAAAAAAAAAAAAATTCAGTAGAAAACTGTTTCTAACATGCATTTTTTATACATAAGTTATAATAATTTTTTCTACATTTGTAAAATGCCTATTTTCTACTGGAGGGTTAATGCTTTTCTCATTGGTTCATAACAGCCTTTCATCATATACTGCAAATACCGTCCCCAGATCTTCCTTGCCGTTTTAACTTTGTTAGGTTGTGTTGATAGACTAAAATTTTATATTTTAGTTCGCCAAAGAACAGTCTTTTCCCTTATTGTTTGACTTACCTGTCTGCAAGTCTTTTCTCACCCAATTATTTTCTTCAATTACTTTTATGGTTTCATTTTTACATTTAATCTTTAATCTACCTAGAATTTTAGTGTAAGGAGAAGTATGCATCTATACATTTTTCTATGCAGTCAGCACTTAAGATGCACTTTTATGGTATTCTGCATTCTTATATGGGCATGAACCTGATTCTAGACTTTGTTCCACTGCTCTTGCTATTCTTATGTTTTCAAATGTACGAGGGTACTTCTAAAAGTTCATGGAAAATAGAATTGAAAGATAATACAAATCTTTCCATGAACTTGTGGAAGTGCCCTCATATTCGTAATAGATTTTAATGTTCATCAGGATAAGTCCCTCATCTCCTTTTTAAAAATCCTCTTGGCTGTTTTCAGACATTAAATCTAGCAGATGAAGTTTAACACTGTTTTGTCAAGATCAAAAAATAAATTTTAAAAAATTTCACTGAAATATCCTAGAATCACATTAAACTTATACACTTGGTTCAGGAACTAAGTGCTTTTAGATAATCAGTAGAAACCTTCTCTGTACAACATTCATCACAGCACCAACTGAAGGAATGTCACGATTAATTAATAAATGAACACTGGCCCTCACACAGGCTACATAAAGCTCTGCCATTCTTCCTTTTTCTCTTTGCTCTTGGCTCCCTCGCCAACTCATAACCTCATGGTGTTCCCCAATAGTCCAGGAACCATCCCCTAAACCTGCTTCCCCTATAGCACGTTATATGCTTGACCTTTTCTGGCTGCTGCCTTCTTTCTCCCTACTCAAACCTGACAGCCCAATATTCTATAACAACGCGATCAACTAGTAATCAACTAGCTCCATGATGAAAAGCATGTAGCCCTAAATGTGTTAGTGCCTCATTTTACAGAGAGAGATGAGGCAAAGTTTGTCCATCCATCTAGGAGGCTGTCCTGACTCTGGTTAACACCAACAGACAGCCAGAGGGGGGTTCTGTAATGGAGCAGGGAGGCTGCATCAAGCCTCAACATGGTTGGGGAAACCACTCATTAGCCTGAAGGTCATCAACCTCCCTTTCCTGACTCCATGCTCACCAAGGAAGCCAATGTGGCTCTCTTGATAACAAGAAATGATAGACCCCTGATAACAAGAAGAGAATATCCATGCAAGGGCTCCCTAAAAAATATTAAATGCCATCATAAATTGTTAAACTGCCATTTCTGTGAGTTTATTTACCTCCAGTCCTTTCCCCTCTGACCTCTCTGGTCAATAATAGGTCTTCTCACAGACAAGTTTCTAGACCTGCAAAGCTGAAAGCCAGACCACCTTTGACAGTGGTGACCTCTCATCTTACTAGGGGAGTCAGGCTATATCCCTTTTAATTATCACATGTAGCCCCAATTTATAATAATTAATGTATTCCTGAAACATAAGAAATGTATAAAAGCCTGACAGAACAGTTTTAACAGTGATATACTATGTATGCAAGGCTCAGTCTGTGATGCTCACAGTTCTTCTGAAAAAAGAGGCTACAGGAATTCCTCAGCCAAAGGTTGTAATGGTCTGTGTCAACTGAGCCAGGCCACAGCTGATTAGATTAAGAATCTGCACTCTAGCTGGAGGCAACCTATAAGCTAGTCATAATTACTTAAGGTCATGAGGTCATAAGGCCCAAGGGCCTACAATGGGCTTACTAAAAGAACATGGCCCCAAAAGGCTGCTCCCTGCTGGAGAGTAACTGCCTCAGTCAGATTCTCTCTTCTGGAGAGAAAGAAGCTGAGACAGCTGTAAGCAGAAGCAAATGGAACTCAACGGAGTCAGAAGCCACGGCTGCCTGTTTCTGAAGGAACCATAGATCCCATTATGAGAATCTCTGTCTCTACCTGTCTGACTGTTTGGGCTTGAACACCAGCTCAGCCACCTACTACTAGCTGGTTGACTTTGGGTAATTTTATTTCTCTAAGCCTTGGTTTTCTCTTCTATAAATGGACATAATGGTAGGTACACATTACAGGATACTCACAGAATTGTTGTGAGAATTACATAAAGTAAAACATACAGAGTTTAGCAGAGTCCTTGGCCAGTAAGAACTCTCAATGGATGAGCACAATTGTTCTCACTAGCTACTGGGCCAGTGGAGCTACTGCCTGGCTCTGAGGGATGACAAGCAATCTGCTCTTCCTTCCCGTGCTGACTTCCAGTAGACTCCCAACTCCTGAGAGCCTGTGTGCTTTGCGGCCTCCTCCGGCCTCCCTCACACACATGCTCAGGTGGGCAGTCATATTAGCATCTGTCCCTCACATCCCCATGTTAGAGAGAGATTTAGGGAGAAGGCTAATGTATTTCAGAGCAGCATACCTGGAAAAACGAAAACACTGGGGTATCGTCAATCCAAAGTTCAAAGTTACCAGGGAAAAGGGAAAAGGCAAATGCTGAAGTTGTTCCTGAACAGTTCTTGCAGTTCAGATACAGAAAATACTTACTAAATGCATCTACTGCCTTTGTCATATTGTTCTGGGCAGACCTGAGAAAATAAAATTTTTAAAAAAAAGTTTGTTCCCTTGAAACTTAAAAAGAAAACAAAAATACCATCACATTTTCACTTAAGTTGTAAGAACTCTGTCCTCTGCATGGTCTGGCAAACATTTCTAGTGACTGTCAATGTTCCTCACTCCCAAGTGTCCCTTCACAACCCACATCTTTGCTTCAGAGAATGCATTTAAAGTGCCACCTGAGCACATCTTTATTCCTAACAATGGAAGACAATTCTTTTATATTAAATTTATTGCACATACTCACGCACATCTTTTTCAGAAATGATACTCAAGCCAGGACAAAAATACCCTCTATCCTGCTGCTTTCTGACTACAAATATAATCTGTGAGTACTTGATTTTCCACCACCCTACTATGTAATAAAAAGTCAGTTCCTCAGCACTGAAAGTCTTCAAAACCGTTACTACCCTCTGTTTGATATGGTTGGGATGCAGAATAATCTATTGGTTAAAAATATGGGCTTTGGAGTCAGAGACCTGGCTTTGCCACTTATTAATCATGTGATTTTAGACAAGTGACTTTATTTCTATAAGTTTTATTTCCCCATTGGTAAAATAAGAACACTACCACTTACCTGTGGGAATTAAATGATATAGTATAATTTAAAATATAATTGTTAATAAGATCATGGTGAGAAAGTTTTTAAAAGATTACATTTCTGGGCCGGCCCTGTGGCTCACTCGGGAGAGTGCAGCGCTGATAGTGCCGAGGCCGCAGGTTCGGATCCTATATAGGGATGGCCAGTTCGCTCACTGGCTGAGCGTGGTACCATTCAAAAAAAAAAAAAAAAAAAAAAAATTACATTTCTTACCCTACCAGCCAAGTCTACTTCTCTCATATCTTTAAATAATATTGCTTATAAAAATAAACCTAATGAAGATCCAGTTGACTTAACAAATAAATTACTAACACGAAAAAGGTAGTATGTTCTAACAGAAAAACTTTTTTCCACACCATAAAACTCAGGCCTTCCATTGGTAGTACCCTCATCTCGTACTTGGATAGGATCCAATGTAGGATTCCAATATTTTACACTTCGGGCCCCAAGTAAGCAGGAACTGATTCATACTCTACAGACTATCAAAATAGTACAATCAACTCAGCTACAAATCACTTCCAATTCAATTCAGTGAGGTATTAAAGGAAGGTATTTTTAGTACAAGAATTCTAAAATAAGACAACCCCCAGTACCTCAGCTTTGTGTGGGTCAAAGTTTAACATTAGGTTAGATCATTACAGTCCTCTTTCAAACTTTCCAATGGCTTCCCATCTCACTCCAGAGTAAAAACCACAACTAGCTCACCTCTTTCAGGTCTTGACCTAAATGTTACCTTCTCAGCCTTCCCTAGCAATGCTGTCTATAACTGCAAACCCTCCACACTCAACCCATACTTCTGTACCCATTCCCTGCTTTATATTTGTCCTAGTTAAAATACTACATGGGGGTTGGCTAGAGTTCAGTTGGTTAGAGCATGGTGCTGATAAAATAGCAGATGGCTAAGGGGTACAAGGCTCCTTTTTGGGGTAATGAAAATGTACTAAAATTGGCTGTAATAATGAATACACAACTCCGTGAATACCATATACTAAAAAGCATTGAATTGTACTTTTAAATGGGTGGGTTGTATGGTCTATGAGTTATATCTCAATAAAGCTGTTAAAAATCAAAACACAATTTTATTTCTTTTCTCTCTGTCCCCGGCTAAATTTTCCGTCCCTTTTTTTTTTCTCTTTTTGGTAGCTGGCCAGTATGTTCCCCACTAGAAAGTGAGCTCCGTGAATGCACAAACTTCTATTTGTTTTGTTCAATGCAGTGTCCTCCAAACAAAGCCTGGAATATCTGAGTCACTCAGATATAGGGGGAAGGAACGAAGGGAGGAAGAGAGGGAAGGAGAAAGGACAGAAAGGAAGGGAAGGGAAGGGAGGGGAGGCAGGCAAGAAAGGAGGGATGAAGGCAGGGGGAGGGAGAGAGCACAGAGGCAACTGCCAATGCAGAATGCCTAGAGATTACCAGGCATTTCTACAGATCCTCAGAGATGTAAACTAAGCATCTGAGGTAGAAGACAGATATCGAGCTGCCGTTTTGCACCTTCAGATAATTTTCTGTGAGACCTTTAAGTGGGATCCTTTAAAATCAGGTCCTACTGGGCCGAGCCCGTGGGGCACTCGGGAGAGTGCGGCGCTGGGAGCGCAGCGACGCTCCCGCAGCGGGTTCGGATCCTATATAGGAATGGCCGGTGCGCTCACTGACTGAGTGCCGGTCACGAAAAAGACAAAAAAAATTTAAAAAATAAATAAATAAAATAAAATAAAATCAGGTCCTACTTATACCCTCAGTGGCTTCTAATCACACCAAGAATAAGACACATATCCCTAATCTAACTCTGCCTACCGCAGACACTCCCACTTCCACTCCCTCATCCTTGCAAGCTGGGGGTCCACCTGTCCCCCAGCTACTACCTGGCCTTGGCAATGACCATCCTCTGATCTTTACTCCTCACCAGGCAGGTCTCAGGGAGCCACCCGGCTCTCCAGCACCACCCCCTCTTTCACTGTCTCCCTAACACTTACTTTGATATTTTCTTACATGTGAATTGTCCACCATCCCCTCTAAAATTAAGTCCCATGAGAACAGGGACTTAGCTGTCTTGTTCACTCCTATATCTCCCAGGTTTAGAAGAAGGCTGGCACATAACTCCAGGCTATATGTAGAACAAAGATACAGAGGCTCCAAGTTTGGGAGACAACTCAGGAAGGCAGAATGCTAAAAAGACTGAGCAGTATTTGTAAGAACTGCACAACTCATCACAGTTACATAATCCCTGTCTGTCTCCTCCACTCAGCAGCCAAGTTCCTTGAAAACAGGGGTGGCTTGTGTCTCTCTCCATAGCACCAACACCTAACATTTGCTGAATTAATGGATGTTTAATTTTTGTTGAATTTGTGGTATTCATCTTCACAGACAGACCTTTTCTCCAGTATCTACTGGTTTGTGTTAAAAAAAAAAATGTATATATGTAATACATACATATACAAACACACACACATATATACTTATATATCTAAACCAAAGTACCACCTTTCTTTTGCTTTAAACAATCTTAGTGCAAATTTTGAACACTTAATGATTTTATAACTGAAGAATTTTAGACCCTTTCTGGATTAAAAAGACAGTACAGAATGCTCAATGCAAAAGTTTTAACAACAGATAAAACGCTGTAAGGCAATCTTCATAAATTGTCAATTAACAATGCAAAACAAGGATGGCAAAGATTCATTTCTCATTTCCCCTTCCTCAATTCTACATGATACTGTAGAGAAATTGCCTGTGATGTTGTAAATAGTGTCACTTACAATTGCAATGCGCTCAGGTAATTCACAATTTTTACAAAAACATTGTGCTATATACTTGTTTTACAAAAACATAGGGCTACATACTACTTTGGGGAATACCACGTGCATAAGTTAGTGTAAGAGCCAGGTACCATGAGCAAGAGCCTGGTCACAACCAGGGCTCATCTGTGACAACTGTTGATGGCCCTGCCACTCACTCAGACCACAGGAATTGGAAAACTTTAGACCTGGACCACAGAAACAGTAAGTGAGGGCAAAGACTATTTTCTATTTCACTTTATAAGCCCATATCCTTGCATATAAAAACACCCACGGCATCTGCTGAACTGACTGAGGAAACTGAGGCCTAGAGACATTGACGGGATTACTGCTACTGTCTAGAGCCACACGAGTCAGTAGCAAAGCTGGGAATACACTTAAATTCCCAGTATACCTTTCCACTACCTCTCTTTTTTTGTTGACCTTTTCTTTCTTCCTTCCTCACAGATTCCCCTTTATCTTCTTCCTTTTCTTATTTGCTTGAAAACTTTTCCCTCATGTCATGCCCCTGGTAACCTACACAAAGTATCGGATACCAGTTGGCTAAACAGGTTGGTAATCTCTAGACTAGATTACTCAAAATCTATTTTAATATAGAAAGGAATATTTCCAACTTCTTACTCGTTGAATTCCATGTCCTGATCATCAGAAGATTCATCTTCCCCCAGGACATTTTCAGAATCTGGTTTCCGAATGAGAAAGAACAGAACTGTCCCCACAAGGCTAATCACTGTCAAGGCAATAAACACTGTTCTTCGGTCACTCTCTAGGAGAGAAAAAAAAAGAAAAAAGTAGATAGCATCTACCAAACAATTCCAGAATTAGTACTATGTCCAGGGTTGCTTATACCATCAAAACATTTTCTCATTAAATTTTTACTTTAATGCATCAGTAAAAACTTAGGGCGAGGAGATAAACAGAATACATCCACCTTCGTCTTTCAGTTAGAAAATACAAATAAACCAAAAGAAAAACAGCACAAAAACTTAATAACATTCTTATCAAAGAAATGTACAGATAAAACAACTGAGCGTTCAAGTCTTCTGATGACAGAATACTACACTCGCACACAGCATAACCTTCTTTCATACCTTGAGATGCCTCCTGAAGCACAGTCATAAACCATAATCCTACTTTAGTAATATAATCCAAGGAAAAAGTTTAGTAAAAGCTAAAATTTGAGATTTGAGGTACCAAGGTTCACTAGGATAATGTTTGAATAAAGCAACAATGAGTATTTTTGTGGAACTACTATTATGCTTTGAACATATCTGAATAAAGCAAAGTGAATAAAACAAACCTGATATTTGAGTTTTCCCTTGCCAGGCAAAATATATGTAGAGATTTCCAAAGAATAAGCTGGGGGAAAAAGAGGGAGGGAAGGATATCGGGAGATTATCTTAATATTTATGTTTTTTTTAAAAAAATCAATTATTCCCATTATTTACTGAGAGAGAGAGAGAGCGAGTGCACTACATAATTTTTAAAGTATCTACCTGCCGTAGGTCATTTAGAAGCATCAACTCCACCCTGACTTTCTGAAAAACTTAACTGACCCAGATGGAATTCAGACACTCTCCATGTGACAGCCGCCTGACTCAGAGCTGTCCCTCAAAGAAGACTTGACTCAAAAAAAAAAGTCCTGACTCACTTTGAAACACGTGATGTATTGGAACTCTGAAAGTAATTCCTTAGAAACAAGCTTATGCTACTTCTAAAATCCTAAATTTTAAAAAACCTATAATTTCGTTATCTGCATCCTATCAGACACTTTATTCAGCATACTTTCCCAGGGAAGGAATCATTCACTTACACTGCTGTTTCTTAATATACAACCCCTTAAAACTAAACATTTGCACCTGTTAAGCCTTGTCAAGGCCAAAATTTGAGGCAAGATCCTTGAAGGTAAATCTTCAGATTCCTGAAATCTAGTAGTCATAAGCAGAATGATGATTGTTTTTGCTTTTTTCTTAGGAAATATATAATATGCTATATTGTTCGTTCTTGGTATAATTAGTCTCACTTTTGAATTGTAGTATATTTGTTAACTGCTACCAGGTGGTGTAGCTCCACGAGAAGGATGTAGCCTTTGGAGTCCAGACAATGATGGTTTAAACTGGATAAGTCACTTAACGTTTAAGTCTCTCTGTTTTCTCATCTATACAATGGAGATAATATCTAATACCTTCTCATCTCATGAGATTGTGTGAGAATTATGTGAAATTAAGGACCCGACTTAAAAAAAAAACAAAACAATCATCTCCGAAACATAGCAGATGCTAAATATATGGAGATTAATATTTTGTATTTACTACTAATAAGTTACAATGGGGTAGGCCCATTCATTTCAAGTAATTCTATAAAGTTTTAAATCTGTATCATATTCAGCTAGGAACTTAACTTAAATATCATGGAAAATCTGTATTTTCAACAAAACAGAGACTTAAAAACTAGGTGTGACCGGAAAAAAAAAACAAAAAAGATTAAATCAATCAAAGGAAAGAATGAGCTCCAAAAGCATTATTACCTAGACTGCAGGAGTGCCCAGAAAATTCCACTGTTTCTTCCAATAGTGTACTCATCTGAATTTATTGTCAGGCAGTTTCCTTGTGATGTCCAAAGTACTAAAATTCAAACCAGAAGTTTATCAAAAGAATGAAATCACTTAGCATTACATACTAAACACATAAATGATACCTTTAGAAAGGCCTCAGAAAAGAAAACAGATAAGATAAAAACCAAAATGCTCACCAGCAGCTGCAATTCCAATGAAAACAGAGGCTGTGTAGAAGGACCATGGGAAAGGCTGGATAAAAACGGCAATGTACATGCTAAAATATAACAGGTCAATGGATTATAGTCAAACAATACCTGAAATAGAATGCTAATCATGCCTTCTAGGAATCAGTTCTGAGGGTTCTCTTCTTTTAAAATTCAACCTGTAAAGGACCTCTCTGGTTTTGAAAAAAGGGACAAATGTGACCTATTCATTTCTTAATTTACAATTTCAAATTTGTAACATCAGATATTTTATGGGTTTGAAATGGCCTTTGCCAAAAGCTTAGCACATGTTTAGTTAATTTTACTGGAATCCTGGTTAGTCAACTTGTTAGAAAATACAATTATTTCATGGGATGTTCTTTTCAACCCTCATGGAAAAGGATTTTTTGATACTATGTTTATTAATAGTAAAACAAAAGTAGATATACATACATTCCATCACATTAGAACAATATGGTATATCCCTTAGCAACAGGTAGAGGCCTAAATCCCTAAAACACCACTTATATTTTATTCAATCTAAGTCTGTAAGTTCTTCTTCAAAGTTTACTATGTGCTTGAAAGATGCTGAAAGTGTTCTAATAAAATGAGAAAAAGAAGATTACACTACTCACCTGTAAAATAAACCACTGGCAAACATAGCAAGTTGAGGTCCTATAATGGCAACCACCGATGGTGTAATTAAATTTGAAGCAGAGAAAACTCCATAAATAATTGCCATGCTACATTCACAACACACAAAAGGGAAAAAAAAAACAAAACTCTTAAGCACTGTCTCAAAACTTCACTTCTTAAAGTCTAGTTTGAGTCTACAGATTTTGCAATAAACATTTTCTTTAGTCAGAATTTATAGTAATTATATCATTAAATTAAAATATTGCATATGAATACCATACAAAAGCTTTCATTTGTACAAAATATTAAAGTCCCATCAAATGTTTCCTTGAGTCAGTTTGCCTAAGACAACATGTTTTTTTTTGTTGTTGTTGTTGTTTTTTTTTTGTCGTTTTTTCGTGACCGGCACTCAGCCAGTGAGTGCACTGGTCAGTCCTGTATAGGATCCGAACCCGCGGCGGGAGGGTCGCCGCGCTCCCAGCGCAGCACTCTACCAAGTGCGCCACAGGCTCGGCCCAGACAACATGTTTTTAATGTACAGTGGACCATTGCACAACATGGGTTTGAACTGCACGAGTCCACTTATATGCGGGTTCTACATCCACAGATGAAAGACACAACATTCACAGATGTGGAACCCAAGTAAAGGGAAGGCTGATTTTTCTTATGTGTAGGTTCTACCGGGCTAACTATCTAAGTACTTAACTGCTTAAGTAACAACATTGCGGGGAAAGTTATACACGGATTTTCTACTGCTTTGAGGGTCATCACCCTTAGCTACAGCATTGTTCAAGGATCAACTTTACTGCTAAATTATAATAACAGCTAACATATAACAGACGCTGTGCCAAATACTTTATATATATTTTCCCTTTTAATCCTAACAGTTCTGGGAACAAGATATTGTTATTATCCTCATTTTACAGAAAAGAAAGCTGAAATATAGTGGAATTAAGTAACTTGCTAGAAGTCTAGGTGGGTGAATGGCGAGCCAGGATCCCATCCCTGGCAATCTGACTCTAGAGGCCCTAGTCATCCAGTCTGCTCCACAAACTAAGCCTACAAATCCTGGTAACTGCGTGACATTTCTGTGCTATAAATAACAAGCAAAGAATTATAACTTGCTTAAACCAAAATTTATTTGACTCAGTGGTCTCACTAGAACATTATTCAGTTACTACTGACCCAGCCCTAGGACATATATCTTGTACAAAGTGTGACTAAAACCATTTGAGGGTCCTGAATTAATTACTAGCCACTATTTATAAATCCCAAGTAAGTAACTCTTTGGCTTCTATGAATGCCTCAAATATCAAATGTGTTCTTTCATTTGTTCTTTCGAATACAAATTTGTTCTGTAGAAGACAAAGCAGTACAAAAAGCTGTGGTATAATTAATCACTTAGAAAAATGGAAATTACCCTCTCTTTTCAGGTATCATACACAAGGTTTAAGACAGGTGATAAAGAACAAAATAAGAAGAGTTGCAGGGGAGGGGGAGCATGATCTAATATCCTAACTACAGAGAAATTAAGAAACCTGTTTGTGTAGCTTGATTTAGCTGTTCCACAATGTATACATATTTCAAAACATGGTGTACATGATAAATATATATAATTTTTATTTGCCAATTAAAAAATAAATTAGGGATGGCTGATTAGCTCAGTTGGTTAGAGTGCAGCCTTATAACACCCAGGTCACAGATTCGGATCCCTGTACAGGCCAGATGCCAAAATAAAAATAAAAGAAAACCTATTTGTATTTATATATATGTACGTGTTACATTCCTAGCTCCAATCATCACAAGGTACTAGTGACTCATGAAGGTCTTTTCATTTTCTTCATCTGTAAAATTGGGACTAACATCTTAACAAAAATCTAAAAGCTCCTGATGAAAGTACTAAATTGTAGAGCCACCAGCAAAAAAAAAAAAAGGGGGGAAGTGGCTAAATGGTTAGCTCAGTTGGTTAGAGCCCTACAGCGTTATAACACCAAGGTAAGGGTTTGGATCCCCATACCGGCCAGCACCAAAAAAAAAAAAAAAAAAAAAGGTATTAAATTGCTACGAAGTTACAAAAATGGGAAGACCAAATGTTCCAAGAATCACATAAACCATCTTCTGTTTAGGATTGGGAAAATGTAATCGTGACAACACTTGAGTGCTTATTAAATGTCATGCATTGTGCCAAGTGCTTCACGCATATCGCCCGAGCAAGGAAACTGACCTAAGATAAAGCAATCTAGTTGTAAAGCCAAATTTGAAACCCAGTGTCTAATTACACAGGAAACCTAAACTCATCACCTTCGTTCTACTATGTTCTCCCAAACAGTCTAGATACCGAGAAGAAAAAGGCAATCACTACTAATTCAACCACAGTATTTTATTGCTGGTGATTCTGATGAGATTTAAGCAACTACCATTACATGTAAAGTTAAAGCAATCACATAGTACGATTACCTGGTATATCCACTGCCGTGAAAATCTGTGCTATTTAAGCTCCTGATGACAGTTTGCTGTGTGGAAAATAAAACTAATCAACAAAAGCGTTTTGCGATCTCCCTCCCCTTTGGAAAGTCCGACTCCAAGTACTCAGAGAATAAAGTCAAAATTAACCATGGTTAATCCTTAATACTGAAAGTTTACTGTAAGAAAATAAAAAGACAACAGAACTGGAAAAGACAAACCAGTGACAGGGAAGGGGGGCCACCAGCTACAACTATGCCGTGGGTTTTATTTCATTAACCACCCAGTACTAAAGTAGATCCTAATACAGCCAAGAAATAAAATAAGTCAACTTCCAAACACCAAATCAAATCGGAGAAATAAACAGCAATGTTTAAAACCCCATAAAGGAGGAACGTCTGACACACATAATCAAACCTAATCATAAAACACGAGAAAGGCTGGGTAGGAAAATAAAAGGTACAATTTGAGCGTGCTATTAGATACAATTAACGTTTATTGTCATTTTTGGAACGCGCTATGACAGGCACTTCAAAGGAGGGAGAACAGATTCCAACTCACCGCCACATTTCCACAAGTTTGAAAGGCAGTGAATATAAACATAAAAGCAACTCCTAAAATAATGATGTTGAACAGCTTTTTAGATTCCGGGGACATTCTGGCTCAGCTCTGCCGGAGGTCAGCAGCAGCCCAGGGCAGTCAGCTCTCCTGGGAGCGAGACACACTGACAATCCTGGGGAAAGAAATGAGACGCGAGAGGCGAGGTCAGATCCGGGAGCAAGGCGGCCAGGCTCTCAACTTCCACTTCTCGGCTCGGAATCCTGGGCTCGGGGTGAAGTTCTCCCCACGGGCTCTGTCCCGAGCAGGGAAGAACCCGACACCCGGAGAAGATCCAGGTTGCGGGGCCCGCGGGGGGATTAAGGGGCCAAGGGTGAGGAGCAGCTGCCGGCGCGGCCCCGCCCGCCGGGCCCTGACTCACCGCCAGTCAGGCCACCGGGTCACGTTACCGCAACCGCGGAGCCGGCCACCCGGCCCGCCGGGAAATGTAGTCCTGGACGGCCCGGGACGCGCAGGCGCGGCGCGAGGGCTCCCCGCCCCCCCCGGGGAGGGCAGCCGGCTGAGCACGCGGGGTCCAGGCGAAGGGGGGATGGGGAGCGGACCCCAGTGAAGAGCAGTTGGGAACTAAGGAAGGAGTCCTGGAGACGACGTAGTGGGTTCTGAGGAGGCCGGGGACACAGAAAGGAAAATGGGGGAGCAGTACCCCCCTGAGGCTGGGCTGAGCAGAAAAGCTGAGGGGAACCGGGATACGGGCATGAAAAGAAGGCGGGGCCCAGGCGGGGAGCACCTCCTCTTCCTCCTGCCCGTGCGTTCTCGCCCAGCCTCACAGGCGGAAAGGGCGTTTCGCGGGCTTTCCAACTGCCCACATATTCTGCTCCCCCTCCCGCCAGCAGTGACTCCGCGCTTTTCGGCCCGCCCGCCGGGCTCTACGCAGGCGCATCAGGCAGGGGCGGGGCGCGCGGCCGCGACGGTACGGTTCGGGACGCGGTGAGCCAATCAGAGGATTCATTTCCGGGTGGCGCGGGCGCCATTTTGTCGAGGCGGGATATAAACGAGCGTTGGGGCCGGCCGCCCGCCCAGTTGTTGCTCAGGTGCGCTCGTTGGTACTATTTGTCTGCTGGCCTCTCCCACTCGGCCGTTCCCAGCGTTCCCACGCGGGAGGCAACTGCCAGAGAAAAGGTGCGGCGTCGCACTGACCTGACCTGAGGAAGCCGGCGCCAGCTCGCAGGGCCCGGGCCGCCTCTCAGAGCCATGAGCTACGGCCGTCCCCCTCCCGATGTGGAGGGTATGACCTCCCTCAAGGTGGACAACCTGACCTACCGCACCTCTCCCGACACGCTGAGGCGCGTCTTCGAGAAGTACGGGCGCGTCGGCGACGTGTACATCCCGCGGGACCGCTACACCAAGGAGTCCCGTGGCTTCGCCTTCGTGCGCTTCCATGACAAGCGCGACGCCGAGGACGCCATGGACGCCATGGACGGGGCCGTGCTGGACGGCCGCGAGCTGCGAGTGCAGATGGCGCGCTACGGCCGCCCCCCGGACTCGCACCATAGCCGCCGGGGCCCGCCACCCCGCAGGTACGGGGGCGGCGGCTACGGACGCCGCAGCCGCAGGTAAATGGGGCGGGGAGCGTTCGGGAAAGCCGCGGGAGGCTGGGCGGGAGGCCCGCGATATCTCACAAAGGTCCACAGGCGGAGCACGTGGTGCGGGGCGCGCTCGTCGCATATCCGCGACCTTCGACCCTCGGACCACAGTGCGGGCTCGTCCCCCCTGTGACCTGGGCAACTGCGGGGCCGGGGCGGTAGGGCGAAGACCCCGCCTCGCGACGAGCGAAATGGCGTCTGGCGGCGAGATAATGGCGGCCTGGGCGGGAGCGCGCGGGCGGGGCCGGTCGGCTTCCTTGAATTAACCCTGATGTGCTGCTTGTCCCGCCTGCAGCCCTAGGCGGCGTCGCCGCAGCCGATCCCGGAGTCGGAGCCGATCCAGGTCCCGCAGCCGATCTCGCTACAGCCGCTCGAAGTCTCGGTCCCGCACTCGATCTCGCTCTCGGTCGACTTCCAAATCCAGATCTGCGCGAAGATCCAAGTCCAAGTCCTCGTCGGTCTCCAGATCTCGTTCGCGATCCAGGTCCAGATCTAGGTCCAGGAGTCCTCCCCCCGTGTCCAAGAGGGAATCCAAGTCCAGGTCCCGATCCAAGAGTCCCCCCAAGTCTCCTGAAGAGGAAGGAGCGGTGTCCTCTTAAGAAAATGGTAATGTTTGTGGGGATCCGAGACACAATCCTAATTCATAATGGGGTTTGGAGTAGGTTTTTTGAGCCGTATTGGTATAAAAGTGACTCCAAATGCAAGGAGTACTGCTCTGAGGTTACTCAGCTTTGGGAGTGATACTGAAGTGAGGGGTCTGCAGAAAGGATGTGTATGAAACTTAGATGATAATGGCTGTTTCATAAACTGTTTGAGACCTATTAATGAAAATGACTATTTCTTGCTGTTTTTATCCAACGTCTGCATTTTCCCCCTTTAAAGCTGCGGTCTCCTGTTTGATAAAAGAATATTGGCCAGTATTGCAGATTTTAACTGATTTGGCTGATCCTCCAGGGACCAGTTTCTGTGGGCGTGTATTGGAGCAGGTTTGTCTTTAAATGTTAAAGATGCACTATCCTCTTAGAGAAAAACAATCAGTTCAACTATTGTTGTACTGACTGGGAGTTTATATTCTGATGGATGTGGCAAACGAATTGCAATAAAAAGCAATGAACTTTTGGAACCTCAAAAGAAAACTTACAGGTATTGCACTGGGTGGGGAAAGGATAGTGTGTCTTTAACTCTCAAATTGTTTGGTCCTATTTTTTAAAAGGAAAGGGCCCTACATAGCTCAGATATTAAAGCACTAGTTATTCTCAATTGCCAAGTGTTTCACTTGAAAAGTTTATCTAAAATATAGACTAATTTTCTAATTTCAAGTTTTTGTTTGATACAGACCCTTCTTTTTTTTTTTTTTCTTTTTTCTTTTTCTAATTTTTTTTCTTCCCCTCCCCTTACCTTTTTTTACCTTGGTTATTTGGCCAAGAACACAAGTTCGAACTCATAAATGCTGATGGTAGCCTTTGTGATAACTTCCTAATTGGGCCTTTAAAAAAAATAGTGGCTGGGTGGAACCTTACTGTAACCTACTCGTTTCACCAGAGCCTTAGTACATGCCTGAAACTGAAACCAGATGCACCCTTGGTATCTTCATAGTAATGGAAGGAAGGTAAACTGAACTTATTTCTTTTTAAACCTAGATGTATCAGCAAGCAACGTAATGGAGGACTTGGGGGAAAAGGACCACATACTCAGTCCGTGGAAGAATCCTTGGAACAAGCAACTGGCTATTGAAAAGGTTATTTTGTAACATTTGTCTAACTTTTTACTTGTTTTAAGCTTCCCCTCAGGTGGCAAGCTTCATTTTATGTGCCATTTTGTTGCTGTTATTCAAATTTCTTGTAATTTAGTGAGGTGAACGACTTCAGATTTCATTATTGGATTGGATATTTGAGGTAAAATTTCATTTTTGTTTATATAGTGCTGACTTTTTTTGTTTGAAATTAAACAGATTGGTAACCTAATTTGTGGCCTCCTGATTTTTAAGGAAACGTGTGCAGCCATTACATACAGCCTAAAGCTGTCAAGAGATTGACTCAACATTGCCTTCATTCCTTAAAATTAAAAACCTACAAAAGTTGGTGTAAATTTGTATATGTTATTTACCTTCAGGTCTAAAATGGTAATTTGAACCCAAATTTGTATAAAGACTTTTCAGGTGAAAAGACTTGATTTTTTTGAAAGGATTGTTTACCAAACACAATTCTAATCTCTTCTCTTATGTATTTTTGTGCACTAGGCGCAGTTGTGTAGCAGTTGAGTAATGCTGGTTAGCTGTTAAGGTGGCGTGTTGCAGTGCAGAGTGCTTGGCTGTTTCCTGTTTTCTCCTGATTGCTCCTGTGTAAAGATGCCTTGTCGTGCAGAAACAAATGGCTGTCCAGTTTATTAAAATGCCTGACAACTGCACTTCCAGTCACCCGGGCCTTGCATATAAATAACGGAGCATACAGTGAGCACATCTAGCTGGTGATAAATACACCTTTTTTCCCCCTCCCCCAAAAAATGGTAAATCTGATCATATCTTCATGTATGAACTTAAAATATGGAAAATGTTAAGGAAGCAAATGGTTTGTAACTTTGTAAGTACTTAAAACATGGTGTATCTTTGCTTATGAATATTCTGTACTATAACCATTGTTTCTGTAGTTTAATTAAAATGTTTTTTTGGTGTTAGCTTTTCTCAGAATATGTCTTGGTCGTTTTTTTCCCATTTATTTAAAAAGACCTATGCAATTATCTTGTGAATATTACTGTATAGTGTGAAAGTGAAATGTTTAGTACTTAATTTCCTAAGTTAAAAAGAAAGTGGAAATGCCAGTTCACCTAAAATTTTTCAATGCTTTAAGGTAGCACTTTCTTCAGGTTGTCACTATCCCCTTCTCAATCTGTTTTATGCTCTATTTTAGTAACTAAGGAACAATCCAAGTCCTTTTTTCCATAGATGTTTTAATTTTTGTTTTTATTGTTGTGTTACCCATGAGTGTTGTCTAGGTGACACATGACAATCTAAGGCCAGCAGACTTGTGCATCTTCAAGCCCACTGCATTTTCTCTCAAGCTGAAGTGATCGGATCTTAGTTTACATGGTGGTTTGCTAATCGGCATTGACATTGTCACAGAAAGTCTTGTAGGTATAATTCAGAAATTGTTTAGATTGTTTTTTGCAAAGGAGATGACCAGCATTTCAACAGTGTGTCTTCCTGGAAGGGCAGATTCTGCTATATCTTCCTTGTCTGCATCAAAAGACTCCAGAGGAATATGGACACATTTCATATCCCACTTGTAGAGCAAAGCTTCAAGTGACCAGTCAGCACTAAAAAAAAATAAATTGTGGTTTTTTTTAAAATCCTGCCTTTTCTGTTTTGCTTCAGATATATTTTAATTTTATCTTTAAGCATTAGGTGGGTAGTAAGGCGCAAGTTGCCTATTTAATAAAATTAAGAGTAAACCAGGATTATTCACACTTACCTTCTAACCTGATAAGTACACCACAATTGGACACTGGGGTTCTTCTCCATCAAAAAGTATACTGTAGTTAAAATATCTTCAAAATCTGAGAAGAAAGGACTTCTTAATAGATTCCACTACAGTGCATCTGGCCAAATTTACTGTTTAGCAAAAAAGTTTACCTTCTGGTTCAAAGAATACATCAGATGCAAGAATAATATCTTGTGGTGGTAGTGCCAGAAGATCCCGAGATATGTGACCCCATGTTAGCCCTACAACATGTACCTGTGGCAGGTTATTTATTTGGCAGCTTTGTCGGCAAATTTCTAGACAGTGAGGCAGTTCGGAGCTGTCTGACAGTATTACTTTGGCACCACATTTTGCAGCCAAAATTCCTGGAAGGCTCACTCCAGCTCCAATCTAGTAACAAAAGTTTAAAACATGACTTTTCAAAATAGTGCTCGGAGGTCAAGGGCTCAGATCCACGTACTGGCCAGCCACAAGAAAAACCGGAACTGCATCAGATAATTTCACATTCGTTGGATTTTTAACAAGTACAGTCAATTTTTAAGCACCTCTGTGGGTTTGCCATATCTGTAATACGTACCATAATTAACATCTCTATAAGGAGCTGAGGCTTTGAAGTTGTTACAAGTTAATTCCTGTGGTTCCTCTAATTACTGGGTAAAAGAATAAGAACAAATTATACCAGTTTTACTTCCATATCAGTATTAAAGGGCCTTATACTTTGCAACTGACAAATGTATTGCTTCCAAATTCAGTACTGTATCAAGCAGTTTCATCGTTTCATTGCTATGCACAAGGAAGTCGTTTTGAGACACATGGCTTCTATCTGTCATGACTTTCAATTCTCTTAACATGACCTGTAAGTAAAGGAACATCTAATTCTATAGGATGCCAGGTCTCAGTGTTGGAAGGATGACTTGCATGCACAGCCAGCTGTTCAGTTACCATACCAATTTTATTACCTAACAGGTCTGCAACACATTTCCCAGCTGGGCCTTGAAAGTTTTTCAAGGTTCGATTTAGGATTTTTTTACTTTACAGTGGTGCAAAAGATACCCATTCAGTATAATCTACACTTCAGTACTGTATTCAATAAATTATGTTAGACATTCAACACTATTATAAAACAGGCTTTATGTTTTAAGCGTTCTGAGCAGGTTTAAGGTAGGCTAGGCTAAGCTACGATGTTTGGCAGGTTAGGTGTATTAAATGCATTTTCCACTTAATTTTTTTTTTTAAAGATGATCGATAAGGGGATCTTAACCCTTGACTTGGTGTTGTCAGCAGCACGATCTCCCAAGTGAGCCACGGGCTGGCCCATCCACTTAATATTTTCAACTTCTGATGGTTTATTGGGATGTAACCCTATCATATGTTGAGCATCTGTATTAGCATTTATATTGATCGAAATACAAGCTTCCTGTTTTCTAGCTTGAGAATGGACATAGAGATTCTGTTTTCTGAAGGTCTAACAATTGTGACCACTTTGGGCCAGAAGTGTGTGAAATCCTACCCTTCATTTCATTTACACAGTTTTGCAAAAGTAAAGAGACAATTACATTCTTTTTTTTTTTTTTTTTTTTAAAGATGACCGGTAAGGGGATCTTAACCCTTGACTTGGTGTTGTCAGCACCACACTCAGCCAGTGAGCGAACCGGCCATCCGTATATGGGATCCGAACCCGGGGCCTTGGCGTTATCAGCTCCGCACTCTACCGAGTGAGCCACGGGCCGGCCCGAGACAATTACATTCTTAAACTTCTAATTTGTCTACTCAGCCTTTGGGTTTAAGCATAGTGTGAAAGTTTACTATCTCTGCAACCTTGATAAAATTTATTTTTCGGAGCCTTCAGCAGTCAACATTTCCAAAAGTGAAAATGACTATGTTACAGTCTGAATGTGTCCACCCAAATTCTTATGTTGAAAACCTAAAATTCCCAATGTGATGTGGGGCCTGTGGGAGGCAATTAGATCATGAGGCCTCCCTCATGAATGATATTAGTGCTCTTATAAAAGAGGCCCTGAAGAGTTGCCTTCCTTCTTCCACCATCGAGAATACAGAAAGAGACAATGAAACAATTCAGGCCCTCACCAGACACCAAATCTGCTGGTGTCTTGATCTTGCACTTCCCAACTTCCAGAACTGTGAGAAATATCTGCTGTTTACAACCCACCCTTTATGGTATTTTGTTATAGCAGCCTGAATGTGAAAAGCACTGCAAGTGTTACAGTAGAGCCTGGATGACCCTGTTGGGACACCAAGAAAAATGGCTTCCCAAACTAATGCCAAGAAAATCAATGGAGTTCATTTAGAGTAGGGGCCAGCAAATTGTAAAAGGTCAGACAGTAAATATTTTAGGCTTTGTAGGCCGACTATGGTCTCTGTCACATTTCTTTTTTTCTTTAAACAACACTTCTAAAAAGTAAAAAACATGGGCTGGCCAGTTAGGTCAGTTGGTTAGATAACACCAAGGTCAAGGGTTCAGATCCCCTTATAGGCCAGCAGCCAAAAAAAAAAAAGCAAAAAGCTTTCTCAGTTTACAGACCTTACAAGCTAGCCAAACCACCCAATTCAAAAATATTTAACAAAAGCTAATAATGAGCATGCAGATTTAAATCTGAACATAACCCAGGGCTTTGGAAACTTCAGGGGCACATGTACCTCTAAGACAGCCTTGCCTGGCAGAGATCTTCTGTGAAACCACAGGTACTGAGCCAGGACCACAGCACAGGGCCAAACGTACATCCCATATTGGAGGTGCAGGACCTGGAAAGAATTTTTTTGTATGCTGTAAGTAACTTATCTGCTGGAAGATGGAATATTTATTTATACAGCAATTATTGTGTCAGGCACTGGCATCCAACACAAAAATGACAGTCCTGCTCTCCAGTTCACAACCTGTGGGATATAAAACTACAATGCCACATGATAAGCACTCTTCGCAGCACTCATTCAACAAGTAATTATCTGGCGCCTGAGTATCAGAGACCATTTTTAAACTTGTGATGTAGCTCTCAGTCATGAAGCACATATCCTACTGGAGAAAGGCAATAAAAGGAAGCAAATATTTTGGTTAATGATAAATGCCACAAACAGTAAAACAGGCTAATGTTAGAGTGTAATGGGGGCATGGACAACTATAAGGTGGCTGCTCTAGATAGGAAGAGGAGGATTCGGATAAAGACCTTGAAGCAGGAACCGAAAGGTCTCAGTGGCTGGACCAAGCAGCCATAGCGAGGTAGTAGACATGGCAGCCGGAGGCATGTTTCTGCTGTGCAGCTAGAGGTCAGAGGTAAGGCAGGGACCAGACCTGTGGAGTTGTGGCCAGAGGAAGTAGTTCAGATTTTATTATAAGTGTCATAAGAAAAAAATGGAGGGTTTTAAGCCCAGGCATAAGTTGGTATGCTAAAGGGAAGCAGTGTGGTCCTAGGAAGACAACCTCAGAGAGGTTTAAGTGGAGCTGAATCCCAAGAAGGCAGGCAGCATACAAAGCCTTTGGAAAGGACTAGAATCATGACATCATGGTATTTAGGGAGGCAAGATAACATAGCTGACACCTCTGGAATGAACCTGCCTGGGTTCAAACTTTAGATCTATAATTTAATAGCTATGTGATCTCACACAAGTTACTCAACCTGTCAGTGCTTCAGTTTCCTCAACTGCAAAATATTGTCTCAATAGGGCGATTAGTAAGATTCAATACCAAGGACACAAAGCAAGCACTCAAAGTTGCAATTAAACTGCAAACTTGCAAGTTTCTTTCTGTCCTCTGGAGCAAAGGGTGCCCCTGGTGGGGTGGTAGAAAAGGAGGCCAAAGAGGCAAAAGTATCAAAGGTGAAGGGACTGGAGATCCAAAAATCATTCAATCCACTCAAAAGCTTAATGCCTAAAATACACGAAACACTGTTCTAAGTAGGGGTATAGCATGAAGAAAAGAGCCAAATATGCCTGACCTGGTGGCTTTTACCAAAGAGTACAATAAAGAAGATTTCTGATGGGAGGATAGTTATACGACTTGGGTATAAAGAAAAATGGCCTCTATTTTCACAGGGAACATCTTCACCCCTAATTTTAGGAAGAAATCCAAAACGGTATTTGCACGTGAAGCCATTTGAAGACTATTATCAGAAATGGGTCCCACTCCAACTTCTTAACTTCTCTCAAGCTGGTTCGTCTTTAACATGGGATTACTAATACCTACCTCACAGGCTGCTGTTAATATCAAATGAAACACTGCAACGTGAAGGTGTTTTGAAAAACCGAACGCATATAAGATATAGTTACTGAGTTTTGTGGCTGCTGTGAACTCAAAGGAAGAAGGGACTGCCAACCAAAAACTTTATTCGGGCACTGAGAATTGGAATCCCTGGTCCAAGAACTCACACGGAAGTGAGAGATAAAGATGAATTATGCCCTTCAACAAGATCAAAAGAAATACTAGGAGTCAAGAATGTCACTTTCCTGGCAGGATATATACCATGTGGAGAAGCCCCCTTCTGACAGGGTCCATATATATATTAAAAAATATATATGTATATACATGTATACATATACACATACAATATGCCTGAGTCCATATGTATTATAAATATGTAATATATATAAAATATATATTTAAGAAGAATATATATATATATATTCCCCCCCCCCCCGGAAGCTGGCCGGTGGTACAGGGATTGAACCCTGGACCTCGGTGTTATCAGCACCAACTGTATTTGAGAGACAATAATCTGCCAAGGGCTTCGTACCAAACCTTTTTGCTCTGGGCGCCAACCCAAAGCATGACGCCGCGGAGCTGAGGGTCCCCACCCCTTCCCCTTCACGACCCCAACCAGGTCGCAGGCGCCTCCGCACGGAGGGAAGGGGAGAGCGCTTCCCGGCGGGTGCCGCTGCACGCACCTGCGGGACGTGGACCTCAAGCACGGCCGCCTCGGATCCCGGGCCCGGCTCCCCCGAAAACCGAAAGCGCTGGGGCCGGACCACATGCCCTCGGAAGCCACGCTCGCCCGGACGGGCGCCGGTGGGCCCCGGGAGGGCAAGTGTTAGCAGAGGGCGCCCGGCTGCCAGGCTGCACACGCGGGCACTTGCGGGCCGGCCGGGGGTTACCCCTCCGGCGAAACGTGGCCCTCCGCGGTTACCGCCCGGCCGCCACCACCCGACGGCGAGACGCGGAAAGCCCCACTCGGCGACGAGGCAACCTCGCTGCCAGCAAAATGAACCCAAAATAAGAGACACCACACACAGAAGCTGAGACCCCGGCAGCAGCCCGGCCGGAAGCGAGCGGCCGGAAATGGCGGGCGCGCCGGAAGTGGGCGCGGGAGAGGCGGGGCGATGGCTCGGCTGACAAGACCTTCCCAATATGGCGGAGGCACGCCTTGTGTGAGGGCGGGCCCGGGAGACACCGAGGCCAATGGCGGACCGCGAGAGGCGGGAGGGCGCGGAAGACGGCCTCCGCACGCCCAACCCGGGGCTCGGGAGGTGGCTGGGGAGTGAATTTTCTGGAAGGCGACTTTAAAGGCGCCGGGCCAAAGCGGAGGATATCCCAGTGCCGCCGACGCTCGGGCCGGGTTGGGGTGCGCTAGTGGCAGGACGCGGGCTGCGCCGAAGTCGTCGCGGAACCAACTGGCGACTCCGCAGGATGAACCACAAGAGCAAGAAGCGGATCCGCGAGGCCAAGCGGAGTGCGCGGCCGGAGCTCAAGGACTCGCTGGACTGGACCCGGCACAACTACTACGAGAGCTTCTCGCTGAACCCGGCGGCCGTGGCGGTGAGCGGGCCCGGGCGGGGGTCGCGGGGCCGCGCATCGGCACCTCCCGGCCGCTGCACACCTCTCCCGGGGCCCGGTGCTGCCCTCCCGAGCACGGCTTCCCGGAGCTCGGAGAGGCTCTCGGGCACCCCGCAGGGTTCGAGGCCTCCTTCCTCCCATGCCACAGCCTCCCGCCTGCCCGGGCAACAGGAGTCTTTCCGAGGAGCCTTTGGCGCCCTCGACAAGAAGGCTGGTCTCCCTGAGCCCTCTGGGCGGTGGGGCCCTAGGGGACCTGGTTGTCAAGGCTCACGAGTGGGAGACGCGAAGCCCCCTCCCGCGATGGGTGGCTCTGGGTGCGACGTGTCCACAAGCACGCAGAGCTTTTTCCCCGGAGGAGGAGCCAGAAGGAAAATCTGGCTCCTTAGGTGTGTCATTGCTAATTGGCCCTGGGGGACACCCTTACCTGCCACTGGACTTTTTTTTTTTTTTTTTTTTAACTGGACGGGTCTTTTCTGATTCCCTTAGGATAATGTGGAAAGGGCAGACGCTTTACAGCTGTCCGTGGAAGAATTTGTGGAGCGATATGAAAGACCTTACAAGCCTGTGGTTCTGCTGAATGCCCAAGAGGGCTGGTCTGCTCAGGAGAAATGGACTCTGGAGCGTCTGAAAAGGAAATACCGGAACCAGAAGTTCAAGTGTGGTGAAGATAACGACGGCTATTCAGTGAAGATGAAGATGAAATACTACATTGAGTACATGGAGAGTACTCGAGATGACAGCCCCCTCTACATCTTTGACAGCAGCTATGGTGAACACCCCAAAAGAAGGAAGCTTTTGGAAGACTACAAGGTGCCCAAGTTTTTCACAGATGACCTTTTCCAGTATGCAGGGGAGAAGCGCAGGCCCCCTTACAGGTAAAGTATCCTGTAGCTAAGTGGTTTAAATCTCACCTATAAGCATTTGTTAGCTGGATTCAATCAGCTAACCATTTTCCAAAACAGTAGTTCTGCCTTGGCTGTACATTGAACTCATAAGGGTGGCTACTGATGCCTGCCTGGTTCCTACTGTCAGAGACTGATTTAATTAGTCTGGGGTGCTACCTGGACATCGAAATTTCTGAAAGCTCTCCAAGGGATTTGAATGTGCAATAAAAGTTGAACCACTGATCTTTAAGGGAAGTTTTAATAGTTCAGGTCCAGCAATAAACTACATCAGTGATTTTTTTGTTGTTGTTGTTTGTTTGTTTGTTAGAGATAGTCCATGCACAGTTCATTGCTGTTTCTGTGTACCAGAATTTGTATAGTCTTTGAAATGAAGATAATATAATACATCATATAAAACTAAAAACTTAGTATTTTGTGTTGTGTGTGGGTGTATAATTAAATTACTCTTTACATCGTGGATGTTTCCATCCTGTAGGTGGTTTGTGATGGGACCACCACGCTCTGGAACTGGGATTCACATCGACCCTCTAGGGACCAGTGCCTGGAATGCCTTAGTTCAGGGCCACAAGCGCTGGTGCTTATTCCCTACAAGCACTCCCAGGGAACTCATCAAGGTGACCCGAGAAGAAGGAGGGAACCAGCAAGATGAAGCTATTACCTGGTTTAATGTTATTTATCCTCGGACACAGCTTCCAACCTGGCCACCTGAATTTAAACCCCTGGAAATTTTACAGAAACCAGGAGAGACTGTCTTTGTACCAGGTATAGATGAACTGGAGGAAAGTACATTATTTGATTTCAGAAATTTGTCATTTTGGAGCAGACTTTATAGAGTGAGTCAAAAAAAATCTCAGCATGCTGCCTGGTAAATTGACTGGTACCACCCCTGACAATAGTATGTAGCTGTATCATCAAGTATGCAGGGAGCTGTTGTCCACATTTCGTATAATAACTGAAACAATTGATAAACTTTTTGTATGTAAAGATCCTACTCATCTGGGAGTGCCACTTTGTAACACCAAGGTCAAGGGTTCGGATCCCTGTACAGGCCAGCCACCAAAAAAGAAAAAGATCCTAGTCGTCTTTATTCCTAGTAGTTACATAGTATCTTTGCTTATGTGTAGTGGCTTGTGCATGTTTCTATAAGTTGGGTTTTTGATACAGTGTAGCATTGGCTTTGTTGAATCAGGAAGTAGTAATTTAGAGCTAGGAGGCAGGAAATCCCACACCAGACAACTATACTTTGATAGGTTAAGCATATGGAGGTGAGGGTATTTGAGGTAGGTATCCTCCTCCTATAAGCTGAAGAACTTTCTGCCTTTACAGTTTTGGTCCCACCTTTGGATTAATAGGGGTCAATGAACTTTTTCTGTAAAGGGCCAGAGAGTAATTATTTTAGACATGGTGAGCCAGCCAGTCCCTGTCACTACTCAACTCTGCCCTTGTAGCAGGAAAGCAGCCAGAGACAATACATAAATAGATGGGCATGGCGGTGCTCCAATAAAACTTTATTTGCTTGGGCCGGCCCGTGGCTCACTCGGGAGAGTGCGGTGCTGATAACACCAAGGCCCCGGGTTCGGATCCCATATACGGATGGCCGGTTCGCTCACTGGCTGAGCGTGGTGCTGACAACACCAAGTTAAGGGTTAAGATCCCCTTACCGGTCATCTTTTATAAAAAAAAAAAAAGATAAAACTTTATTTGCACAGACAGGTCATTTACACTCCTTCCTGAATCAGGAGGAACATTTACCGCTCTGTACCATGTGTGTTGGGACTCTCCAATTTCTGGGGTTTGTGTTACACAGTGATTATGTATGGGACCAAACCCCTTTTAACTGCCTGTTTTTTGGATTTCAGGAGGCTGGTGGCACGTTGTCCTCAATCTTGATACCACCATTGCCATCACCCAGAATTTTGCCAGCAGCACCAACTTCCCTGTTGTATGGCACAAGACGGTAAGAGGGAGACCAAAGTTATCAAGGAAATGGTATAGGTGAGAGACTTTTCTTATTATTGCTTCATTCCACTTCCTACCCCAGAGACAAAGTGGAAAGAGTCCACTACTGCAATACTGTGTGCTGATTTTAGAGATGCCTAGGAAAAGCTGGAGCCGCCAGACCTTCCGGGGAGAGGAGAGAAAATCCAAGGTCAGGCTAGTTTTCAGGTTGTTTGCCAGCCTCAAGGTGGCAGGGTAGGACTCTGCATGTTGGATCAAAGCCACGCAGTCAAACCATGGTCATAATTGAGATTGTTCCTTGTTTTGTTTTTTGTTTTGTTTTTCAAAGCTAGCACTAGCAAAAGAAACCATTGTATTTGGGTTTTATTTTGATTATTTATTTTTCTTATCCAGAAGAATTATTCCCATTTGAACTTATTACCTTCAGTTCTTGTGAGTGAGGTGACTGCCCTGGAGACTTAGCTCCTCTGTTTATCCACAGAACAGATACAGCACGGGCAGCGGCAGTGCAAGCCACCCCCAGCCACCCCGTGCCACTGTGTCCCAACCCTGACCTGGAGGGACCAGCTCTCGGGGTAAGAGAGGGATTCTGGCTTGTTCAGTGCTCAGCCTCCCTGCTGAGAGGGCCAGCAAGGGTGGTGGCTTCTGTTCTCCCTGGACTCTTGGGCTTTTGATGCCCACTTACCCCGCCATGTAGGCCACTGTGTGCTGCAGTTTGGTCACTCCAAAGGCCTCACCATGTAGCAGGTCTTTTGTCACCGGTAATAACATGCCAGGTTAGATTCCTGAAGGGGAGGGCTACTGCCTAAAGTACAGTTCAGTTTTATTTTCCAAGCGAGCGGGGAACTGTCTCTGTTATTTGACACGTCTTATTTCTTACAAATCTAATTGTTTCTACCTCACAAATAGAATCCAACCAAACCCAACTCCAATCATTAAGTGCTGTGCTGTGGAAAGGAGCGGTTTTCAAAAAATCAGCTAGGAAAGATTCAGGGAAAAAACCAGGAAAAGGAACTGTTTCTGCCAAGGGAAAAAACTAAGACTAACTCAAGGAAACTTTCCCTCCCGATGTTGACAGTAAGGCTGGCTCATTTGTGCAGGTGGTAGTGAATCAGGTGTAGTTAGTATTTCACTTTCCTTTCCGAAAGATATGGGCAGTAAATTAGGGTTTTTGTTCCCAGCCTGGGGTTTTGTGTGTCCTCATCATTATACAGTACTTGTTATGAATTGACACCTGGCATTTCTAGGTGTTTCTAAAAGGTACAGGTTTCTACTTTGAGTCTGAGTCATTGTGTGTGGATTGTGTGTGGTTGTTGCTGCCTGTCACTGCACTAACGTTTTTTTGTCTCTCAGGATCTTGAAGCAAGAACACCCCGAGTTGGCAGTCCTGGCAGACTCAGTTGACCTTCAGGAGTCCACAGGGATAGCATCCGACAGCTCCAGTGACTCCTCCAGCTCCTCCAGTTCCAGCTCGTCGGACTCAGACTCAGAGGTGAGTCCTTGCTTGCTCATGGACCCTCCAAGGCTCATGTCACTCAGTCAGAACCAGCCCTGATTCTTCCTCCTCATGTCCAGGAGGGAGGAGGATACGAACATTTTTTCACTTTCTTCCAAGGACTGCACATGCGACCATTCCTGCTGAGTGGTGAATTTTGCCCATTCCTTAGCTTTACACATGTATGTAAATTGTTAAAATAACCTCAGGAGGTATAAGGGTTGTTTGGGGATTTAGTAAAGTTAGTGGCCCGAGATCACACAGCTAGCAATCAGCAGTGTCAGGATTCAAGCTCAGATCAGTCTGACCTCAAAGCCGATATAAAGAATTTGCTCCTTGAATGGTAAATTGTAAAGCCAAAAAACTCAGCAACTCCAGTGACCTGCTTAAAGCTGACAGTAATACTGGGTAAGAGGGCCCTGTGCCCTCCACAGATGAACTTTCTGTCTTCACATGGTCTACTGATGTAGTCTTTTCTATTAGGCAAGAGAGGGGATTTTATGAAATGTTGAGTACTTTACCTGCTGCTTTTACACATTGAGCTCTGTTGCTGGAGTGAAATTCTCTATTGGAGTTTCAGAATGCTGGCCGTAAAATATGTTTACAGTGGGTGTCTTGATTTCAAACAAATACCCCTTACAGGAGAGAACTATGGAGGGACACTTGGCATCTGAGGGAAGTTTACAATTCTTAGGGAGCCAGAAGCATCCAAGGAGGTGAACACTAAGACCATATTGTGGAACTGTCATAAATGACTGCTTTGTGTCTGGGAGAAAGTGAACAATATCTGTGCTGTCTCCTGAAGTCACAGGTTTGGTCAGTGAAGAAGTGGGTTGCGTCCAGGTTGAATTCTTGTTTTTTGTCCTCCTGTGTCCAGTGTGAGTCAGGGTCTGAAGGTGACGGGACAGCACATCGCAGGAAGAAGAGGAGGACGTGCAGCATGATGGGAAACGGGGACACCACCTCCCAGGACGACTGTGTGAGCAAAGAGCGCAGCTCCTCCAGGTGACCAAGCACGGCTGTTGTCTGTGTGGAAGGACACGCTTGCAGCGAGGGCAGGCCTGGGGAGGGCAGCCTGTCGGAGCCTGCAGACCAGGGGAGGGCTGGCAAAAGCCAGGGAACAAGGATGCTCTCGGAATATGGATCCCTTCACTTACTGTTTGCAACCGTAGCTTCTTTTTCTGCTGCCGGTGCAAGTGAACGTGGCTTGTTTTATGCGTAAAGGCAGGAGAATATGAATGGTGCCAAGAATACCCTTTACACTATTTAATAAAAATTGAACCCATTTTATATCTTTGACATTTTTTTCCTGTGAGAATACCAGAACCTCCCTTTATTGTTCTTCTCCTTGTCATGGGCGTGGGGAAAGCGGTGACTCCAGTGGAGTGTATCCTAAGTGGTGAAGGTGTAGTTACAGCTGGAAGGGGACGTGAGAAAAGTTACATGGCATCTCTGAAGGACCTGGGCGTGGCCTCTTGCTTTTCTCCCAGTTTACCATTGCTGCTTTTAGGGCTCAGGCCAAGTCAGACAGCAGCAAAGAACTCAGATTTTTTATAAAATCTTAATCACGTCTCCAAGTTTTTGTGTTTTTTGAGACAAGATTGGATCTAAATAAGTTAAAACTCAGAAATCAATAAGATAATCTATTCGCAAGCACCTGTCCTCGTGCTAGGCTTGTAGAAAGCCCAATTTAAAGTTTGTTTACTCTGCATGTGTCTGGGGTCTTTACGTCCCAGAGGTCTGTTTTTGATGTGCTAGTTGAAGTGTTAACCGGTAAGGTCATGGGGAGATAGTAAAATATTAAAGTTTGTAGGATTCTAAGTGTCTGAAGCCCTCGACTGCTGCAGGTGACATTCCTGTTACATTCTTTTGTCTCCAAGCAGCTGAGTGTTTTCTTAAATGCATTATGAAAATTGAGGACCCACATTGCTTTTTGTTGTCTTTTTTCCATTCTTTGTGGTCTGGTTGAATTTCCATGGAGAAATTCAGGTGTCTTACTCAAGTGAATTTATCAGACTACAATGTGCATTTCTCAGCCTTCGTCCTTTTCACAGCCATACTTAGATTTCTCATCTTGCCTTTGTAACTTGTTTCTATGATTATGGATTTATTTGTGTGCTTGATGTGTGACTTTGTAATTTGTAAGAAAATTTTTTAGAGAAAGCCCTACCACTGCTTTAACATGGGGGTGCTGGGTTGTGCTTTTAACATTGCTTTCCAGCTTTGTACCCAGCTGTGCTGTTGTCTGCGTGCTGATTACAGGCAGTTGTACTTTCCTTGGCAGGATTAGGGACTCTTGTGGAGGCCGGGCTCACCCCTGAGCAAATAAAGAGACTCTCCCTGAGGTGGCTCCCGTGTAAGCTGTTGGCGGCCCCCCACCTCAGTTCTCACGTCTTCTGCTCCTACCTTCTCCTTTGTCTTCTTTGAATTTGGATATTCCTTCTCTGGTCCAAGCTCCTATCTTCAGTCAAATGCTGTTTTTACTGCTTACTAAGAATAGATTATCAAGAAGTTTAAAAGCCCTGCCAGCTCAGTGAAACACTAAAGCTAACGTGATATTAGGTAAGAAGGTTCTGGGCTGTCTCGACGACGAGGCTGGAGAAGTGTGATTCTTTTAACGTCTTACTGTGTCTGTTACCTCACTGATGATGGTAAGGAACTTCCGCTGTCTGCAGAACTGGCTGTGTTCAAGCAGAGATGTTGAGAGTGCTGAGTGGACTTTGACCTGCATGTGAGCCAGTTATGTGTGAGAAGTACTGTGAGCATGTGCTGTCCTCCTGTATGTCACCATTAGTCCAAAACGTATTCAGTGGCAGTCACCCAGCCGGCGTGCCCAGCACCAGCACCCACCGCTCAGTACTGTCATATGATTCCTTATCTTTTCTCCATAGTCAGAGGCTGAAATTTCAGGTGTCTTTTTGTGTGGTATATTTTTGTGGGAGGATGGGAGGTGACACATTGTGGGGTTTTGTTTACATACAGGGTGTGAAAGATGTTCAGTGTGCTGTCATCACAGAACTTAAATTGTAAACAGGGCCAGGTTCTAACAGATTGGTTCCACTCTTTCCCACAACGTGACCCATAAGTGAGAAACTATCACTTTGTATGGTACTTTGTCATTAGCGTTGCCCATTTGTTTGGCCCCCAGACATTAAGTTGGTGAGTTGTGTTATATGCAGGGGATAAATTCAGAGACGGTACTTCTAGTCTTTGGAATCTGTTGATTCTTCTAAATAACTCTGGTATGAATATTTGGGGATTGACCAGTAGGTTCCATCTGTTACCCTCTTGATTCACCTGCTTGCCTTAGTCTGTCCCTAAATTCAACTAAATTTAAATAGAGAAAGAGAGGAGTTGCCAAGGCCATGCCCAGTCAGAAGCACTATCTGTGTTGGAGTGTAAGTAAAGGTGTTAGCAGCCAGGTGGGAGAAGGAATTCTCACATATGTGTTCCAGAGGAGAAGAGGAGTGTGTGGGGGCATATAGGAATTGTATGCTGTTGCCTCTCAAAATATCCCTTAAACAAGTATAATCAGGGGAATGAAGATCTCTGCCAAGTGTTATTAGCATTTCCTGACTCTGGGTCATGTGGCTTTACTCTAGAAGGCTGGTCCTCTATTTTGTCTTAGTTCGGTTTTCTGCATCTTAAAATGCCAACCCAAATATGTGTGGCTGGGTTGGTAGGAGAACTTCTGTGCCTTCCTCAGAGTTGGCACCCTTCACTCTGCCTGCTGTGTGGTGAGCTGCTGTCCCTCCTCCTTCCCGCAGGGCTCAGGCAGCAGCTCCTTTTGTAGTAATATCCGTATGGTGTTCCTCCTTCTGCTTTTTAAAAGACTTTTCTTGCCATCTGCAGAAGCTTTTTTCTTTTCCCCAGTATTGCTACTAGGCTGTCACACTTGCCCTTTTTCCTTACCTTCCTCTCAATTTCATACCAACTGCTCCTCTCTAAATTTCAGGGTTTTTTTTTTTTTTTTTAAAGGTTTTGTGCCACCAGGGTGCATGGTGGGACACATCGACAGTGGCCTGAAAGGTGGAGCAGAAATTTGAATTTGAAAGATTAGCTACCCAATTTTCCTTCTCCAGATCTAAAGGTGATTCCTGACTGATAAACAATATCCAGAAGTGAGGGATCTTGCCCATCTCACAGGCCCCACAGTCATCTTCCCTGAAAGCATGTGGACAGCACAGATTATGTACTACTGATTGGTTCTTGCCACCCCATAAATAACTGTGGAACATGAGACATGCTTTATTTTAGCCAGGCCAGAATTCAACAGGATTCAACAACCTGTGCTCCCCCCACCCCCCACATTGGGCCAGTCAAGCCCTCCATTATGGAAACAAAGCAAGGACAAGATGGGAAACCATGTGATAGAGGAGTGAAGTGGTCACGAGATGATCAGGGTGGGTTAGGAAGTGGGGACCAAAGATCCACCTGTTCAAAAGTGAACACTTCTTCCCACTTGGCCTGAGCTGCTCCTTTGAATGGTGTCAACAATAGTAAAATGATGGATGCAACATTAGACTGTTTTCAGGCATTCTCCAAGACAGCTGTTTTTGTTGTGGGTTGTTTTTTTTTTTTTTTTTTTTTTGTGGCTGGCCACAGGGATCAAACCCTAGACTTTGGTATTATCAGTACCACGCTCTAACCAACTGAGCTAACCAGCCTGCCCAACAGCTAACCTTTAACCAAAGGGCTGGGTCCTGGAAGAAGGGATCTTGGACTAGTAACTGATGGGGAGGAGCACGGTGGGAGAGACGTGAGTAGGGGGCCCAGGACATCCAGAGGGCCCTAGGTCCCTGGGAGTGAGGCTTCAAATCAGCCCGAAGAACCCAGTGGTGCACACAGTTGCCTCTGGAGTCATTGGTAGTCCTGGGATGTTTAGGGTGACACCCTTGTGTCACTGAAAGCCAGGACGTTATTCACTTTGTGCTCTATTCTTACAGCTGCCCATTTCTTAATAACTCAAGTGTTCAACAAATGGTTGAGTGCCGGCACTGTTCTAGGTGCTGGAGATGCAGCACTGACCTCATGGAGCTTAATGGACAGTGAATGTGCTGTTGTGCACAAGGGCCACTGGTCAGGGCAGGTGGACCTGTTCGTGCACACTTCCACAACTAGAAAAGCAAGTACAATTCTTATTAAAGGCGGACTTATTAGATCTTCATGAAAGAACATAATTAACATTGTAGCCGTACAACTAAATCAGTACATGGCTTCTTTATTATAAAGTAACTAGTAGGGGGCCGGCTTGTGGCTCACTTGGGACAGTGTGGTGCTGATAACACCAAGGCCGCGGGTTCAGATCCCTATATAGGGATGGCCAGTTAGCTCACTTGGGAGAGCGTGGTGCTGACAACAAGTCAAGGGTTAAGATCCCCTTACCCGTCATCTTTAAAAAAAAAAAAAAAAAAAGTAGCTAGAGGTATTTAAACTAAGGATCAGTGGTCAAGTTCCTGGTGCAAATGCTTTACAAACTTACTAGAGGCTCAGTCTTGGATTTAGGACTTTAGGCAGTAGTATGGGATGGAACAGGAATTTGCAGTAAATTTTTTTAATAAGTGCTGCCTAGGAGGTAGGCTTAAAAGGAGCAGCTGTAGGTTCTTTAGATTGTGTGTTTCCCCAAATGCATTGTTGTTGATGTGTGTACTGATTCTGGAGATGGATTCAAAGTTGTTTCTCCTTACTGCCCCTTCCCCAACTGGCTTTTGTCAAAATGTTACATTGATGTTACATTGTATGCAGCAAAGCTAGATGATCACTGCCCCTAGGTGGTGCTCTCAACTTTGCCTCATTGTTAGTTCAAAAACTTGAATCATCCAGCCCCCATGCATCTCCCTGGAGGAGAACTAGCCCTGGCCTGCTGTCTCCATGGTGACTGGTCACTACAGAAGAAATGGGACTGTCTCCTGAGCTACCTGTGCCTCCTGTGGTTGTCAAATAGAACCCTCTGAACAGTCTCCTAGTTCTGCATCCATCTTGCCATGGGGTCTGCCACAAAATGCCTGTGGGTCTGCCATTGGATTGGTATTTTTAACTTTCACTTGGATGAAATTTGTTCATCATTTTAAATAAAGCAACTTGATTTGGAGTTGTTTTTTGCATTGTTTTGTCCTTGTTTCTTTTCATTCTTATTCATTTGAAAGTCAGTAGAATGTGCTTTGTCAGCACAATAAGACCTTTTAAAAATATACTTTAGAACAGTGGGGACAGGGAACAAATATAAGGCCCAAACACTTTGGCTGAAAGGCCCACAGTGGTAAAAAGCCAGTAGCCTAGAGATAAACCCTACTCCACATTTTATAGTTTTGTGGCCTTTTTCATCAACCATTGCAAAAAGGAAACACATGCCCCCTTTAATATCATGCAATATAGCAGTATTAAGCTCTCCCTGATGCTGGGTCCTCTTTGTCATAACTGGAGCTCGTGAGGAAGCTTGACTGTGTAGTTGTGGCTTCCATTTAAAAAGAAGCTGGGCCGGCCTGTGGCTCACTCGGGAGAGTGCGGTGCTGGTAACACCAAGGCCACTGGTTCGGATCCCATATACGGATGGCCGGTTCGCTCACTGGCTGAGCGTGGTGCTGACAACACCAAGTCAAGGGTTGAGATTCCCTTACCGGTCATCTTTTAAAAAAAAATAAATAAATAAAAATAAAAAATAAATAAAAAAATAAAAAGAAGCAGTCCCTCTAGCATCTCAGTTTATATCAGAGATGGGTTCAAGCAGGTAATTTTCCCAAAAAGTATTAAAGGAATCCCAAGTGAAACACTGGAACTGTGTTTCTTAACATTAGGCCTTATGTTTGGCATGGTACCTGGCAAACTTTGCCTGTCCTGTGTTTATTTAAAATAACTAAAGGGTGGGATGGGGAGTGGTAGGGAAATGTGTGTTTGGTTGTCACATTTATCTCAAATTTTCTTTGTTCCTCAACAGAGCCATGGAAGGATCTGGAGAAACACAAACGGTAGCCTTCCTTTGTCTCATTCCACCCTCCCACCCCAAATACATTACAGAATTATGCAAAGTTGGGGGAATAGTGTTGGCTCAAAGGACCTGGAGCTTAATTGCAGAAACAGATCTTGGGGGACAGCCATGTTACTGAAGGGCCTGTGCTGGCCTACCTGGGATCTAAAGATGTCCTCTGAAAATACCTAAAGGCAACCCAGGAATAACAAGCAGCTGTTAACATGTCTATAAAAATGGCAATAGGCCGGTCAGTAGGCTCAGCTGGCTAGAGCATGGAACTGAGAACACCAAGGTCCATCCCTGTACTGGCCGGCCGCCAAAAAAAAAAAAAAAAAAAAGCAGTAGCTGAAAGTCATTGGGCTTTACAATTGGTTTTCATTGTCTTGCAAGCCAAGCAGTGCGGTAATGTCCATGAACCTTCCTGGGTTTACTTGCCACTCAGCATTCCCCGCTAGCGTTTCCAAAATGCTCTGAGATGAACTTTTGTACGGGGCTAAAATAACGTCCAAAGATGACAATCTAAGGGCACCGGAGTAATGATTATTTCAAACCAGTTTTCCGACTGAGGCTAAGCTCAGGTAGTTGAATTGTGCCCTAAATCCTCAGGGCCTGCCCGGGTCAGGAAGGGCTCTCCTGCGCTCCGCGAGGAGTCAGAGCTCACATCCCCCGGCATCTGAGTCACCCCCAGGCGCCGGGGGCGGAGCCGGCGGGGGCTCCGCCCTGGGGCGGGGCGCGGCGGCGGGGCGCGGCGGGCTCCCTCGGGGTCCCGGCGGGCTGGCACTCGGGCGGCCGCGGCGCGATGGAGGCGCCGGCCGAGCTGCTGGCCGCGCTACCCGCGCTGGCCACCGCGCTGGCGCTGCTGCTCGCCTGGCTGCTGGTGCGGCGCGGGGCGGCCGCGAGTCCCAGCCCCGCCGGCGCGACCCCGGAGCCCGAGACCCGCGGGACCCCCGAGCCGCCCGGCCCCTGCGCCCCGGAGCCGGCGGCCGCGCCCGCGGAGCCCGAGGAGCCGGGGGAGCCCGAGGGCCCGGGGGAGCGCGCGGGGCCTGGGGTGGCCGCGGCGGCGCCGGCCGAGGCCGAGGAGCCGGCGGCGGAGGCGAGGCAGGTAGGCACCGCGGCCCTCCGCACGCCCCCGGGGGTCGCAGAGCCGGGGAGCCGGGCCGAGCCTCCGGGCCGGGCTGCCCCGACGAGGGGCAGCGCCCGCGGCTGCAGGAAACGGAGGTCCGGGCGCGCCAAGCCGCAGCCCCGCAAACTCGCCATCTTCCCCCAAAAAGTGTGGCCGAGAGCCAAGCCTGCTGGAGTTTGCTGGGCCGTGTGCTGCCCGCCCTCCCCGCCGGCGCCCCTCGCCGGGGAGTCTCCCCTCGCGGAGGCCTCAGGCCGGGGCTTGGAATCTTGCTCCACACCCGTTCCCAGCCCTCCCGCCACCGTCTCCCAAATCCACGTGCGTGTGGCTTGTTCCAAGGCCTGCAATGAGAGTTGTCTTGCTATTGAAAAAATTAAAAAACAGTACTTAGCGGGGAGGGAGGGGGGCTGCCTTTTCTTTTTAGGTCAATTTGAAATCCAGATTTCAGAGTCAGTGTTCTGGTGTTTGGTGAAGCCGGTAGGATGGGGCTGAAAGAAAAAGCACCGGGTCACTGCAGTCAGTTTCATTGTTTTCAAGATCCCCCGGGCCTGTATGGAGTGGAGGATGCAGGATAAAGCCCTGCCGAGGCACAGCTGAGCACCCCGCCTCTGCCCCAGGCCCACTCCCACGTTGTCACTCGTCTGGCCCTGACCACTATCCTGCTTCGGGATGGTCCTCATCCACTCATCTGCCAGCACCACCGGCTCCTTCTGATGCATCCTTTTAGACTGGAGACCTACTTACCCATGTTCCCAGGACCTCACCACCCTTGGTGGCTAGTCCAGGCCACCACCTCAGGTCTCAAGTCAGATCGTGGTGCCTTGTTCTTACTCCTGAGCTCTTTTTCTTGGACAGGAGGATGACCAGGATGGTGGAAACCCTGAGCATGCTTTGGTGCGTTGTCATCGGGTCTTTGGGTGCCCACATTTGCTGGACACAATGGTTCACACCGGAGAGAAGACTTTGGGGGTAGGAGGAGGCAGTGAGGCCGGGCTCAGAGGCATTTCTCTAGCCTGAGTAAGTGTGCCAGACCCCCTCTGAGCAGGCACTTTGCTTGACAAGCGGGTGACTAATTGTGTTATTAGAATGGATTCTAACCAGCCCTGAGGAGGGCTGTTGTATGCTCACGAGGGGTGGGGGTGGGGAGGCGACCACAGCCCTGCTGTTCTTGCTTGGGGAGGCTTGCTCACTTCACCCAAGTTAATGGCAGGTGGGATTTGGACATGTGCTGATGTGTTAGGTTTGTTCCCATATTTGGGATTCCTGCCTCCCTCAGTGCCCCATGGGATCGGGGAGGCATGCGGACTATTCTCAGACTGCCACTTGGTTTACCCATCAGCCCTTTATCACCCAGCAGCAGATTCTAGACTGAAGTTCAAAATGTCCAGTAGTGGCACTGGACAAGTCATATCTTGATCCTCAGGGGTGCAGCACATCTCAAAGAACTTTCTGGAAGACTTTTAGGTTCTCACTACATATGATATCTAATGTAATAGGTTCAATGGTGTTGTTTAAATAGGTGCCCTCCCGTAATTTGCTTCTACCTAAGTGAACGCACATCCTCCGAGAGTGAATGGGTGCTTGGAGGACAAGGCACATTCCGGGAAGCTCACATGCCAGGCAGACCTGATGGCAGCTGCCAGTGAGAATGGCTTGTGTCGAGCTCTTTTACCTGCCGGTAATCCTGCTGACTGGGCCAATTGTCGAGCTAGGGCTGGGTCTGGAGCTCACAGACCCCTCAAGCCCGTTTTCCAGACTGGGTCACAAGCCCTTCACATGCCAGGCTGAGTCCCCAGACCCCTCACACACCAGGCTGGATTACCAGACCCCTCACACACCAGGCTGGGTCACCAGACCCCTCACATGCAGGTCTATGAGCTAGGTAACCAGCAAACAGGTCCTTGAAAGCAGTAGGTTTGAGAGCATGGCCAGGCAAAGGGCGGACACCCAAGGCAGTCACCAGCAAAGGTCACAGCACTGTGCATGTGCACTAACTCCACCCACACACAATTAGCTTACAAAGAATGCACCGCACCACCCCCAACTGTACCTAAGGCATGGGGGGGCTGATTAAATTATTCTATTTTCCCAATAGCTTGTGTCTGTTTTCCCACTGCAGCACCCTGTCCTGAGAATGCACCCAACAGGAGAGTTCAGTTTTAATCATTTTCCTCGTCTGCAATCTTGCCCTTCCCCTTTGGACTCAGGTCCCCAGCCCTTTTTGATCTGGCCAGCCCCCCCTCATCTCCTGCATGCAATGTTAAGTTGTTACTGTGCATAAGGTCAGGTGCTGTGGGGGACACAGATATCACTGTGTCATCCCCTGCCCTTCCCAGTGGTGAAATTAACCCAAGAGAAAGCTGCTTAGAAATTGTCTTGAAGGAAAGGTGGGAAGAAGGCCCCCTGGGGGAAATAACTCAAGTCCGGGTTGGGCAGCCCGGTGATGCCCTCAGCCAGCCTCCTGCACTCTCCCTAAGTGACCATCAGCAGCAGGAGAGGAGAGGGGGACAACCCCTCCTGCTGTTAGCATGGAAGTCACTGCCCCAGGGAGCATGCTTAACTCACCTCCCCCTCCCACTTCATCTTCCGTTAACCACCTCCCTTCTAATCCAATCCTCTTCTTTACCAGCCGGGCTTGTGCAGTCTGGGGCAGCTGCTGCCTCCGACTCACAAAGCTGATTATTGAGAAGGACCCAGAGCCCAGGGAAGCAGCCTTCAGCTGCTGCCATGGATCCCTCGGGAGCTATCCTCGTGGTGCTGGGCGCTCTCCATGGCCAAGGACAAAGTGGTAGGAAGGGGCCGTTTATGGGCTGAGGCCCTGAGAGCCAACTGAAGAAGTGAGGATGTGATCAGCACAGCTCAAGGCCAGAGGCAGGGAGGGCCCTGCCTCTCCTCTCCCCAGTGCAGCACCGGCCAGCAGGGAGTCTGAGGAGAGGGCAGAATTATGCCATAAGAACCTCTTTTCAATCCTCACATAGGGATTAGGGTGGGGTGGACAGAGCAGTGTGGGAAGCATGGCAGGCACACCCACTCTCACAGAGAACTGTGAGCAAGCTGTCAGTACAAGAGCTGGTCCCGCTTAAGGCCAGGAAGCAGCGCTCTGTTGGTGCTCATGTGCAGGCTGGGGTTTTAGGATCACCAGGGCTCTTGCCTAATGGAGGTGTGTATTCCAGCAGGGCTGCGCCTGTATCGTAGGATTCCCAAACAGTGGTCATTCGAATAGCACTGAAGTTAAATCACTCTGTCTGTGCCAGAACTCAGATATCTTGGTGCATGGGTCCCAGCTCTACTCAAAAAGAGAGTAAGGGACTTTCGGCAGGGCAACTGGCCAATGTCAAGAAACTCACAGCAAGCAGGGAGACGCCTCTAGATTACAGGAGACAAAAGCAACATGACAAATAAATGCATTCTTGATCCTTGATTGCATTCTGGATGGGGGGAGGGAGAGCTGTAAAGGACATTTTGGAAATAATTGGGACATTTTTTAAATGACTAGTGCGTTCGGTAATTTTATTGGGTCAATGCTGAATTTCTTGGGTGTGATACTGGCATTATGGTTATGTAGGAAAATGTCCTTGTCTTTAGGAAGATGCATTTAGGGATGACATGATTCAAAGAGTTACACAAACACATACACACACACAGCATGGGTGTGTATGAAGAGAGAGACAATGTAAAGATAGCAAAATGTTAACAATTATTAAAGCTAGGTGAAGGGTAGATGGGTGTTCATTCTATTATTCTTTCAACTTTTCTGTGGGTTTGGAATTTTTCAAAATACAATGTTGGAAAAAAGAAACCCAGCAGGAATTTCTCAGGAAAGAGTGTCCGGTTCTTCAGACACTCTGGTGCTGCTCCGATTGGGTGACACAACCTGCCCTCTCTTCCTCTTCTTATAAAAGCCCTAATTCAGGGCCGGCCCGTGGCTCACTCGGGAGAGTGCGGTGCTGATAACACCAAGGCCACGGGTTCGGATCCCTACATAGGGATGGCCCGTGGCTCACTTGGGAGAGCGTGGTGCTGACACCACCAAGTCAAGGGTTAAGATCCCCTTACCGGTCATCTTTTAAAATAAATAAACAAATAAAATAAAGGACCTAATCCCATCATGGGATCCCCCTGACCTCATCTAAACCTAATGACCTCCCAGAGTCCCCCACCTGTAAATACCAATCACACTGGGGATTAGGACTTCAACCTATGAATTTGGGAGGGATACAAATATTTAGTCCATAACATGTCTAGTGATTTGCTAGGGGGAAATCTGGAAATAATGCATATGTCCACTAATTAGAACATTGAATTAATTAGCAAATTGGTATGAAATAAGTAAGGGAAAAAGCAGAACGTAAGATAGTAACAGTGTGTTCACAGTAATTACAACGAAGTATATCAACCGAATAGAGGATGCCTCAGAGGGCTGTAAATGGAGTTCCATGTTCGGTAGTTCAAGAGGGTATTTTTTGTAAAGTTGTTTAAGCTCTTAATTTAATTTAATTTTTTTTTTCACATAAGAAAGAAGTCTGGGGCCTTTCCTAATAGCTAAACTTTGTTCTTTCTTTCAGAGAGAAAAAATCTTAGCTGCACACAGAAAATTTGGCTGTCAGTTAAAATTTTCTACTTAAAAAGTAGTAAATTTTAAAGAACATGTCTCAAAAAAAAAAAAAAAGCTACCTAGTTTTTGAGAGTTAGAAATAAAACATTGAGCATGTTCCCTTTTAAAAAGACAATTTCTTTTTTGTTGCCCTGCTCCCTCCCAGACAGTCAGCCCAAACCACAGTGTGGGAGGACAGAGACCAGCTTAGGCCTTTGGTGTTCTTCCTGAGAAATGCCAGGCCCCTGGTGGCCAGTGCATTTCTGGAACCACCTGAGTGTGGCCACCCTGCGTCTGATGTTGTTACAGACAGATGCATAGGTCAGTTTGGAAACCTCCTGTAAAGGACCCTAATGCGGGGCTGTTTGCTGGCATTCTTGTTGTTTGCTGCTTGATCAAAAGCCAGACAGGAAGCCTAAGGATGCCCAGCAATCATTCCTTGTCCTCTGTGGGGAGGCGGAGTCATTGGTCATTCTCTGGCCACAGGGCCACCATGGCTAAAGAGTAGCCACCTGAGATTAAATGGCCCAAAGGAACCCAATGCAGGAATTCATTGAACTTGTTTATCTAAATATGTTGCCGCAGGACTTGAGGAAGTCACTTAATTTGGGGGCCTGTGTCCTCCTCTGCAAAATGAAGGGGTTGAACTGACATGACCTTGGATACCTCTTAGAGCTCTAACATCAGCTCCTGTTGCGTGGCCTGTCTATGTGTGTTGAGTACTTTCAGGTAAGAGCTTCTTGCACACATCGGTAAACCTCTGGCTGAGATAACTCATATTCTTGGCAAGGGCCTAATTCTGTGCCCTTGGTGTTAACAGCTTTTATGGGAAAATACCTCCAGCCCGGTGGTATTCCACTGAAGATCAGTAGTAAACCCTGCTCTATTGTCAAACAATCCTTACCTTTAGTTCCTCGTGAAGTCTGAACCTGCTTTCTCTCGCTGTGGTCAAGGACTCCTCAAGAGATTTTTTTTAACTGGCCACCTGTCTTCTACTATTATATTTAAAGCTGGTCATGGTCAACATTGTTCAACCTGGTTTTCCCCAACAAAATGATCTCGTTTCCTCTGACCCTCTTAGATCTGATTTTGTCAATCCCTTAATTTCCTTCCCTGTCCTAGACCTTCTCCGTCCCCAGATGTAGAGACTAGAATTCAACCTGATACTCACTGTCTGGGGTTGGGTATAGTGCAGATTGCTGCCGAAGGGTGTTTTGTTTTGTTTTATGAAGCTTTTGATGCCCTCTAAATCCTCTTTGTAGGAACATTGCCAGAAACTGTTAATCTGATAGGATTGAATCTGGCATGCTCCGATCATCTGAGCAAAAGAGAGTTTGTTTAGGGCTTGTGAATGTGCCCTTGATTGGGCTATGAGGTCAGAATCCAGGATGATGCTTTTGGTCTGGACATTTGAACATGATGGCGTTCAGCCCTGGGGTGGGGGCGGGGGGCATGTTGTGCTGCTGGCAACGAGAACAGTGAAGCAGTCTCTCTCCACGCCCATCCCCGCTCCATGAGTCAGCAGCTTACCCAGCCTTCTTCCTTTGCCTTTTGCCCTGCCAGAAAAGCTCACGCCCATAATATCAACTCAAGGGTTTCTGGGCCCAGACCGCCACTGCTGCCTTCCAGGACACACCGGCCACCATCATCCTCCTGATCACTAGCTGATGACGCCCCAATTTGAAAGCCCAGCCCAGCCCTCTCCCTGAGCTCCACCTCCTGCGCCAGCTGCCCTCTCCACATTTCCCTTGGCTGTCTAACAGCACCTCAAACCCACCTAATCAGAGTCTAATAAGAGCTCTTGATTTCTGTCCCCCTTCCCATCCAGGATTCCCGTCTTATTCCGGTGCCACTGCCACACCCTCAGCTGCTCAGGCCAAAAGCCTGGGTGTGTCCCTGTTTTCTCTCTCTCTCCTGCCACAGCATTCCATCTGCAAGCCCTGTCTCCACGTGCATGCTGAGTGCAGCACCTTTCTCATTTCTGACTCCTGCTCCAGTCCGTGGCTCATCTGGGCTGTTCCATAATCTCCTCACTGGTCTCCTTGCTTCCAGTCTGCCCCAGCCCCACCCTGGCTCCACCAGCAAACAGCGTGATCATCATAACACAGAAACCACATCCCACAGCCCCTGCTTGAAGCTTCCAGGCTTCCACTGCACACAAACTCAACCAAACTCATACCACAGCCTCTAGGGCCTTGCAGACCTACTGACGGAGCCTCCTCTCCCGGCTCTCCACTCCAGCCTCACTGGCCCCCTGCAGCCACAGCCTCCTTTCTAGTGCTCAGACCACCAGCCCCACACCCACATCTGCACTATGGTGTGTCTCTTCGTTCTGCCCGGCACCTCCCCACTGGGTCTTCACCTCTCGCCTCTCCTGGTCACATTAGCAGAAGTAAAGTCTCTCTCTCTCTCTCTTCCCTGCCCCCCAAGCATCGTCCTATTTGGCTTTCTTCATAGCACTTAATCCGGTCTGAGGTCATCTTTTATTTTAGTATGTATTGTTTGCCGCAGTGGAATGTCCGCTCATTAGGACCGGCCCTTGCCCACCACATTCATGTCACATCCCCAGGATCTCCTACAACAGGCCCAGCACACGGTAGGCACGCAGTAAGCACTTGTTGAATGAATAATCTGCAATAATCACAGAAAGAAAGAAAAGAAATGCTGTCGGCTCCTGCGTAATGGCAGGTCCATCTCCTGGGCGGCAGGAAGGAGTCTTATTTCTCCTTCTGCTCGAGGCTTCTGCCCAAGGCCTTGCACATGGCCCACCTGCAGGACTTGCTCTAGGGCTGTGTGTTATGCCCCAAAGAGGTAGACTGCCTTGTGAATAGTGAGCTCCCCAGTGCTAGAAGTATTCAAACAGAGACTGGATAACTGGCAGTTCATCAAAGGTTTTATTAACAAGCGTTTTGCATTGGGTGGAAGCCACATTACATCAATGGTTTTCACAAATTTTCAAAAGCACTGGATACCTCTTTTTCTCTTCCCTCATATGGAAGACCAGTACAAAAAGCAAAGGTCTTGGCCTGGCTTGCAGCACTGCCTGAAACCTAGAAAAGAATTAAAAAACTCTGAGCTAAAGTCCCTCCAAGTCAAATCCTGTTACCTTGGCCTCCCCTTGCCCAGACAGAGGAAGGAAAGGGGTCCAGATCAGGTGCCTGAGGCCATGGTCCTGGACCACCCTAACTCCCAGCCCCAGCCCCACCGTGCCCACCGTGGATAAGAGATGAAAGCTTCTTGGTAAGCCATTGGGGAGACAGACCCCAGTGAATCTGATAGCAGGAGAATCTGGAAGCAGGAGAACTTCACAAGCCACAATTCCACAATTGTGGAATTGCACACAGTGGGTAATACATGCAGTGGGCAATATATACAGGAGGGCAATATATGCATGTGGCAGGGAAAGCATCTTGAAGTCAGCATTTTAAGCTGTTAAAACAGGATGAGTTGGAGGAGAGGGGACACCGTGCCATCTGAAGACACTGAGTGATTGTGGCAGGAGAGTGGAGAATGAAGGGGAGGATCCCAGAGAACTTTCAGAGCAAGCGGGGAGTTTAGGAGTCGGAATGGAAAGGAAGAATGAGGTTGGAATCAACATTCCTAGGCCATGACGAAGTGTCAGAGACACCGTGGCTGCCAAGAAAAATGGGACAAGTTGCAAGGGGGCCAATTTGGGACAGGACGGGTTATTAGATTCTGTATGGAAGTTCCTTATCATGTGGCATTTGCCTTATCCGTCGCAAATATAGATTTAGAGAATGGAGCCTGTGCATCCCCAGCGTGGAGCTGTCATTTGGAGAGGGAGATGGCTGAGTTGTTTTACTGGGGCACACAGAGAGAACGGCAGTGACTCCTGCTCCGGCCTGCCCTCCCTGCCCAGCACCGCGCTCTGGGCGCTGGCGCCAGCTCTCCTTTACTGCTTGCCCCCGCAGCGGATGCTCCCCCCGAATGCAAAAGATGCACAGCCGATTGCCTAATGGAATCCTTCCAGAAGGAGGGAGAGCACTGTCCGACGCCTGGGAGGCAGACCCGCACCTGGCCCGTTCTCAGGGCTGCCCATCTCAGAAACCCAGTGCTGCGGAGAAGTGAATGGGAAGTCAGAGAGGCCCCTCCTCTTGGAGCCTTCCTGTTATCTCTGTCGGTGCCTGCTGCAGACGAGGGAGGGACAGGGAGGGACAGGCATCCCCTCGGAGTGAGGAGCGGCTTCTCTCTCTGCCTGCCTAGGGGAGCTGCTGTCCTTTAAAATCATTCTGGATTAGCCAGCAACTTTGGAAACATCTCCTTGGGCAGCAGGCAGACAGAAAGACAGACGGACAGATAGAGCTCTGTCTCTCTCTGCCTCTCTGTCTCTCTGTCTTTCACTCTGTCTATATCTCTATCTCATCTATCTCCCTCTCTCTTATCTCTCTGTCTGTCTCTATCTGTATCTCTGTCTTATGTCTCTCTCTGTCTCATCTCTCTGTCTGTCTGTCTCCTTCAGCGCTTTGCATCACACTCGAGTGAGCCGGGTCAGCTGTACCTGGCGATGTGCTGCCTTCAGGCTGTGAGTCCTCCTCTCAGTGGCTCGGAGGGCCGCCCTCTCCGTCCTCAAAACCCCCAGCATTCTGCCTGTCCCCTCTGCCACTCCCACAGCCCTTTGCCTCTGGGGACCCTGGTCTGGGGCTCCTGGCACTGGGGAGGCTGTCGGGAGGCACTGCCCCCTCCATTGGAGGAAAAAGCTGAATTAGAAAATTATCCCAGAGGGGCCAGCCGGTGGCTCACTTGGGAGAGTGGGTGCTAATAACACCGAGGCCACGGGTTCGGATCCCTATATAGGATGACCAGTTAGCTCACTTGGGAGAGCGTGGTGCTGATGACACCAAGTCAAGAGTTAAGATCCCCTTACTGGTCAGCTTTAAGAAAAAAAGAAAGAAAATCATCCCAGAACATGTGAAATTAAAATTTGGCCTGTATTCAGTAAAAAATGCTGAGACTCAGGTCAGTGAGGTGATTGGGGTTGGATCTCAGCCCGGGCCTGCTTTCGGGACCAGCCAGGATGATGTCAGCTGTCTGTCTCAAAAGGTGTCGCCAATTCACAGTTTTCGTTGATTTCCTTTCATTAGAAGCTAATGTATTAGTTTGCCAGGACTGTCACAACAAAATACCACAGACTGGGTGGCTTAAACAACAGAAAGTTATTGTCTCACAGTTCTGGAGGTTAGAAGTCCAAGGTCAGTGTGTTGGCAGATTTGGTTTCTCCTAAGCCTGTCTCCTTGGCTTGCAAGTGGCCACCTTCACCCTGTGTCCTCACATGGTCTTTGTACACTCACGCCCCTGGTGTCTCTCTGTGTGTCCAAATTCCCTCTTATGAGGACAGCAGTCCTTGGATTAGGGCCCACCCTGACAACCTCGTTTTAACTTGATCACCTCCTTAAAGGCCCCATCTCCAAATACAGTCAGGCTGAGGTACTTGGGGTTAAGGCTTCAACATATTAATGTGGGGGGGCTCAACTCAGCCCGTAACATGTGGGTACCATGCAGCACTATTAGGACCCAGGGCATCGACAGGATGTCAACAGCGATGGCCTTTTGGGAGGGTTGCAGTCAGTGCTCTGAGCAGCAGCTCTGTTCTGTTTCCTTCAAAACCCCAGAATGAACCTACAGACTGGCCGGGTGCTCTGCTGGTTTCATGTGCTGCTAGGAGTGGTCCTGGCTGACCTCAGGCTTCCTGAGAGTGGGAGGGACTCAGACCACGAGACCCCTGAGGGATTGCCTTTGGCCAGCTGCAGCCAGTACTTCAATTCATTCACCAAACACCAAGCTGAAGGCCAGATTCCTGTAGCCTCTGGGTGCAGGCCCTTGTCATCTGTCCCCTAAGCTTCACAGCTCTTCCTGCCTCTTGTCCGTCTCCAGTTTATTCCCGAATGTTGCCCTGACGTGCAAGTCTCATCCTCTTTCTTCCTGTGTAAAAGCTTCCGATGGCTCCTCACTTCCTGAAAAATGAAACCTACGCTCTTTGGTGTCCTTTCTAAGATCTCCATGGGGCAGGCCCTACATTTCTTCCCACTGTCCATTGCCGGCCATCTGACGCTGCACACCCCACCCTGCACCCACCCAAGCTCCGTCTGTCACTGTGCTCCACACCTCCATGCCCTTAGCTGCTCTGTGCTCTCTGCCCAGGATGCCCTTTCCACGTGTCTGCCTTGCGACCTTCTCACGTGCCAGCTCTCTTTCAGACGTAGCCTTAGACAATGCAGTTTTAGGATTTTGTGCAAGGTTTCACTTCATTCCTTCCTGCCATGTTGCACACACAGCTGACCACTTGGCGCAAACAGCATTGGACTGGCTAAAGAGCCACCACTTCCAGAAGGATTTCCATCTCTGTCTCAGTGGCACAGTTTCTGAAACCACTTCTTTTTACTGGTATCAGCAGTTCCATTTTTCTGTTGTTGCACGTTTTTATAAAATAAGGGCAAAATGCAATAAACAGTAGTGTTTTACTTTTTAAAAAAATAATGGAATCCATTATTATTATTATTACTGTGTTCTCTAAAAAGCCAAGTAAGTTACCCAGATAGGCTCGTCAGTCAGCTCAGATGGTCAGAGCACGGCCTTGATAACACCAAAGTCGTGGGTTCGGCTCCCCAAACCTGTCAGCCACCAAAAATAACAATAATAATAATAATAACCAAACAAATGTGAGGATGTCCTTTCTGGCAGAAGCCCAGATCCTGGCCCTCCTGGTGAGGCCCTGGGTGTCTCCATGGAGCACAGTTTAATAACCACTCCAGAAAACATTCCATTAGTACACACCCTTGACTGTGGTAGAGTTGAAATTGATGCAGGCAAAGCCCCCCAGGAGAACTTTAGATGTTCTTGACTTGCAAAGTCTGAATATGATACAAGTGGGGTGGCAGTGGACAGGGGGTATGGTGGTCAGGACTCTGGTTGCTGGTGACAGAAACTCAGCTCTGGTTAGCCGGCTTGGAAACTGAATCATGTCGGTCACAGATGGGAAGACAGGGGTGGGAAGGCCTAAGGGCCTCTCTGACTGGCCTCTTCACCCCAGCACACCCTGGGCAGCCTGGGGCTCCCAAGCTCACAGCTCTGGGACCAGGGAGCCCTTGTCCCCCAAGCAGCAGTTGGGCCCATTCCTCGGTCCCTGGAGGTGACTGGAAGGAGAGGGGAGGGTCTGACTGCCCCAGCTGGCAGTCCCCACTGGAAACACGGGATTCAAGGGTCATCTTCTGAAAGAAGGAGGGATTTCTGCACAGGCAGAAAACAGAATAAGTGGCCAATTCAGCATGTTTTCCAAACTTTTTAATTCAGTCTCACAATAAAAAATCAATTTTAAATTGCATCCTGTATATAAAGTCACACAACTGAATCGGACGTTCTATAAAACAGTATCTACCTCTACCACACATGAGACACCATGTATCTTTCATTTCCTTCTAGGATACAGGGGTGTCCCAAAGTCTCAGAGTAGTTTTAAGTTTGAATATCATCAGAAGTACAAATGCTACAAACCTACAAAACACATCGGTTGAATATTATTTAAATTTGTTTTACACTTAGTTTCCTGACATTTGAACGCCACATTTTTTATTTTAATTTTTTGTGTGTGCCAGTGTCTGGATGGATAGGCAAGTCCTTTCCCATGGACACTTCAGTGGCTTGATTGACTTCCCTTGAGGTCACATGTGCATCATATCCAGTTCTTTGGAAGGTCGTAAGGTGGGAATCATAAGTGCAGTCTTTGGGCCGGCCCATGGCTCACTTGGGACAGTGTGGTGCTGATAACACCAAGGCCACGGGTTCAGATCCCTATACAGGGATGGCTGGTTAGCTCACTTGGGAGAGCGTGGTGCTGACAACACCAAGTCAAGGGTTAAGATCCCCTTACCGGTCATCTTTTAAAAAAAAAAAACAACAAAACAAGTGCAGTCATTTCAGTCATTGGCCATCAGTCAACCAAAGTTTTTTCAAAGTCTGAAAATCAACTAGAGCCAAGTATAGCACTAGGTAGTGATATTATATGAATTTGAGTAAGACGACACATCAATGTATTTAAAATGTAAGTAACTAACTTTTCAAATGTTTTTTGGTACGACTGTAGGATTTATACTTGTGAAGTTATTAAAGCTTCAAACCGCACTAAGGCTTTGGTTGTCCGTTTTAAAAATACTTGTAGCAACCTCTCAGTTGTTTTTGTGACCCATCAAAGGGTCATGACTACAGTTCAAAAAATGCCACAATTCAAAAGTCAAGTGCAAAATCTAAAAGTATACCAGCCTTTACTAAGGAGAGTGTCAGCAGGTCAACTGACATCATGTCCCTTTGGAATGACAGGTCTGCCTCTGCCCTTGAATTTCTCACCCTGGATCGCAGCTCTTTGCTTATATGTCTTTCCTACTGGATCATGGGTTCCTTGAGACAGGGAACATGCTCATTTTTGTTGCTGTTTTTCTTTTAATCTTTGTGTCCCTTGCACTTAATAGGAGAATTTGCCTCCTCTGTATTCTCGATATTGGGCTGATTTGGGGGCCCAGCCCTGAATAGGTTAATGGCTGTTTGTCTGTCATTAAAGAGAGGCACCAACTGAAAGGAAAAAACAACTTTTTAAAAAATACATTTACACAATACTTTACAGAACACTTCACTTCTGATACCAAATGTGTGGGGTTTTCTCCAATTCTCCGGCCATCTGTATACCAACTGGGTGTCCTGCAGTTCAATTCTGATACTAACTACCTGGAGTTACCGCAGATCCTACAAGGTTGAGGGCTCAGTCCCACAAGACTGCCCTCGCTTCAGATGCCAGTTCCAAGTAGTGGGTCCTCTGGTTACCCATACTTCTGTCCTATCTGGCTGTACATCAGGGGTTCCCATGACTCCCTCCTAAGGTTTGATAATTTGCTATGGCAGCTTACGGGACTCAGGGAAACACTTACTTATACTGAATGGCTTATTATAAAGGTATGGCAACAGATGAACAGCCAGATGGAGGTGCATGGGGTGAGGTCCAGAAGGGTCCCGAGCGCAGGAGCCTGTGTCCCCATGGAGTTGGGGTGCACCACCCTCCCCGCACGTGAGTGCATTCACCAGCTAGGAAGCTCTCCGAACCCCTTTCTTCAGGGTCGTTCATGCAGGCTTCATCACATAGGCGTGATGGATCATTAACTCCTCATCCAGCTCCTCTCCCCTCTCTGGAGGATGGGGTGGGGCTGAAAGTTCCAGGCTTCTATTCATGGCTTGGCCTCTCTGGTGACCAGCCCCCATCCAGCAGCCACCAAGAGCTGCCTCATTACAGCAGAAGATCCTCATATCACCTACGAAATTCCAAGGGATTTAGGAGCTCTGTGCCAGGGTCCAGGGGCAGAGACTAAATATTTTTTTATATGTCACAGTCATTCTCTTTCTCCCCATCTCAGTGTTCAAAGGCACTCTGTTAACATTTTTTTAATATATTAAGAATAATTCATACTGTTACTAGGAAATCCAAATTTTTTAAAAAATTTTTATTGAATCAAAATTAATTATATATATTTTGGGGGTTCAACGTTGACATATATTGATCAAATCAATACTTCTAGCATATTTATTGTGACAAGTTGTACTTATTCTTTATGCCCCTTGTCCAATCTCTCCCTATCCCCCTCTCCCACCCCCATCCCACCTCTGATAACCCTAGATTTCTTCTCTCCCTCTGAAAGAGTAATGGTTACTCTGTTGATTTGTTGCCTAGATGATCTGTCCAATGCTGAGAGGTGTGATCAGGTCCCCCAATATTACGTAGAGCAGTTGCTTCTTCTGTCACTCTGGAATTGGCTTTGTGGAAAGAGACATCCTCTTCTTTTCTTTGACTCTGCTGGTGACTCTCCTTGTGGAGAAAATCCAAATGACACTGAAAGGTATAAGATGAAAAGGAAAGGCACCGTCCCCCCAAGCCCATCTCTCCAAAGGTGGTCGCTGCTAACACTTTCCTGTGTGAGAAAACTTTTTGTTTTGTTTTGTTTTGTTTTGGCGGCTGGCTGGTGCAGGGATCCAAACCCGTGACCTTGGTGATACCAACAACCACACTCTGTCAAGTGAGAAAACTGAGAGAAAACGTTTTCTCCGCATTGTGAGCGCATATGTGCACTCCCATTTCAACCCTTACACCTCACATCGTGCTCTTCTTGCTTTTTTCTATTCATGATTCTCTTGCACTTTTCACAGCAGTACGTATCGACGCCTCCTTTTTGATGCGTGGTGTTGGCGTGGCATACGTGCACTGTAAAATATTTCACCAGTTAATATTTTGGTGAACATGTTAACCAAATATATTTAGTTAACTCTATGGATAAGCACTGAGTTGTTTCCAGCTTTGTCTTGTTTTCTACTGGACACAATCTGAATCATTGTACGAAAACCCTGCGAGTCATTTTCCCGTCTAGAGCAGAACCCCAGAAGGGAGATTGCTATGTCCACAGGGATGTCTCCTTGTCCTGCCCCCCTGGAGAGGCCTGCCTGCGCCACTCAGCCACAAAGATGCTTTGCCATCCAAACTTTGGGAGGCGTCAGACGCCCAAGCCCCAGATCCTGACCTATTTCCATTTAGCCAGTGCTGAGCATCTGTGTACAGACTGCAAAGAGGGGAGGAGCCCCTGGGCTCACACCCTGCCCCTTCCAGAGGCATTTTGTGCAGTCAAGAAAGTCACTTTTTTTTTTTTGCAACAGGCTAGTACCAGGATCCAAACACTGGACCTTGGTGTTACTGGCACCACCCTCTGCCAAGTGAGCTAACCGGCCAGTCCAAGGATTTGCCTCTTCTGACTCCTGCTATGGGACATGGCTCAGCTCGCTCTGTCTTGGTGGGGTGCCTCCCCCTGAGGCTGCAAATGCTCCAAAGCCCAGCATTTGAATTTGTGGGCTGCACTGTGTTCTCCACTGCTGAGCAGCTCATTCATGTTTGCACACCCCTCTCTCAAACCTGAGGCTGTTCCACATTTGCCCACCAGACTCCCAAGCCACAGTTCCACGGGCCCTATGTCCCCTCCCCACAGCTGCAGTCCCACACAGCTGGAGCTCCGCAGCACATCCCTCATCCTCTGACATTCCTGCAAGCTGAAGTCACTCCTCCCTTCCACCAAGGCCACCCCAGGACACTCCTCTGGCCATCTGTTTATTGTGTCTGTGCGTGGGAGAGAACTGGAGCTGCAGAGGTGGGGCTTCAGTTTTGGGAAAATGGACATTGAGATAGTTAGGGATAGAAAACTACATCAGAGGAAGCAAAGGAGCCTGTGATCATAAACACAGCTCAGCTGTCATGCCCAGCCCTGGTCCCAGAAAACATGGCCAGCTTTTCTCCTCTGCCTTTGTTTACCCACCACAGCCAGGGGTGGGAGTCCTGGGCCCACTTATCAACGTAGCATCCAGGTGCTTTGATAAGCACCCTCCTGGGAAAGGTCAAGGTTAGGGATCGAGGCGCACATGTAAAGGAGCCTCCCTCTGTCACCTTGGCCCAGCGCTCACTGCCATCACAGCCTCCTCCTGCTGACTGACCATGGCTGCAGGACAGGCACTGCTGCTAGGTGTGGCCAGACTGGACCTCCAAGTCCCCTTCCTCTCTCTCCCCTGCCTTCTGCCCACCCACCCCTCCCCCAGTCCCCCAGGGCCACCACTCCAGTCCTCACCCTCCAGCTCACATCTCTCCTGAGAGTGGCCCAGGGTCAGTTTGCTTCTCCTGAGTGTTCAAACACCCAAATGAAAGTGCTCCGGAGTCAGCTGTCCCATTCTCTGCATGTGGGAGCTGACACCTGTCCTTGTCTTGCAGGAGGTGGAGCGGGACTCAGACGGTGAGAAGGACCAGCCCCAAGCAGGGCCTGAGGAAGAGGACGGTGAGTGGACCTGGCCTCAGGCCGCACATCTGTGCCCTCATGGAGGGGCTGGACTGTGTCTGGGCTGGACCACGCGTGCTTGGGATCCCTGCGGCTGGAATTTGAGTGGCAGTACTAGGGGGAGCCGGTGGGGTGGGACGTGGTGGCCCAAGGGAGAGGCCTGCGAGGTGGAGTCCAGCCTGGGGGGTATCCTGCCAAAGCCCTGCTCACCTGGCCAGCCTGTAGGCCACCTGCCTGTGCACCTCCTTTGCACGTTCAGTCTTTGCTTTACCATCTATAAAATGCGAGTCATCTCCAGATACAGGTGGCCCACCTTGTGAATAAACCAAGCGCCCTGACCTTCTGCACGCTGCAGAGCCTCTCAACTCCCCTAGTGCATTTCATCTTTCTCTCCAAGCATCTCTGACCTATTTTACCGACATGAAAGCCGCTCACAAGGCTGCTACCCGTGCTTTCTACAGAACAAAGGCCCCAGGGGAGGAAATGCCTGATTTCTGCGCAGCTCTAGCTAACCCATCGGACCTCCCCTGGCCATCAGATTCCAGGAGGCTCCAAGAAGAGAAAGGGGGCAGCCACAGCATTGAGGAAACTGAGAAATTCAAACTTGACCAGAGGGGGATGGGGAGCAGGCGGTGTGTTTGCCTTGGACAGAGACAGAATGAAACATAGAGTGGGGCTGGATCTGTCACATTTTATTTCTTTTTGTGTGGGGGGTGGGGGGGCTGGCAGCTGGCTGGTATGGGGATCCAAACCCGTGACCTTGGTGTTACCAGCACCATGCTGTCCCAGCTGAACACTTTTTTTCTTAAAAAAAAAAGCTAAAGCAAATGTAGCAAAATGTCAACATTTGTTAAATCTACACAGCAAGTACATGGAGGACTTATCACTCTCTGTGTCTTTGAAATATTTCATAATTTTTAAAAAGCAAGACTGTTGCTGTGACTTTAAGTCGGCATCTGGCAGGAGCAGTGGAAAGAAAGGGCTTCAGGAATGCAGCAACCAGGGCTCCTGTGGGCTGCAGGCGGGGCTGGGGGGCACTGAGTCCCCTGGAGGCCCCAGCCAGCCAGCAGGGCTGTCAGTTTCCATCAGTACAGCCGCTGAGGGAGCGGGAGGGCTGGAGCCAAGGTGCAGTCAGCAGGCAATGGCCCCTCGCTCTCCATCGTGGGTTCTCCCAGCTCACCTTCCAGTGAGAGATTCAGCAGCTGTGGCCTTGGGATCCGTCCCTGCCATATGGCCTGAGGCAGCTGCAGGGGTGCTGGGATCCTGTTAGCAACTTGGGGACATGGAAGGGAAACGGAAGCCAAGGCTGGAGGCCCCCAGATGAGGAGAAGGGCAGAGTCTCAGCAGATCACTCTTCCTGATGTGGCTGTCGTCCTCACAGATGGACAGCCATGGGCACAGCCCCACACCCAGCCATGTGTGTTGTCACCAAGCCCTCCCTCCTTATTTGAGCTGCTGTCCCTGGACGTCCCCCAACCTCCCAGTCGCTGCCTGTCATTCTAACAAGACAGAGGGAGGAAAAAGGTTCATGGCCTCCGCTGTCAGAAGAAAACATGAGCAGGCTCCCAGCCCCTCTGCAGCAAGCAGCTCAGCCTCCGAGGCTAATTGATTAGTGTCGCTAAAATGTCTTCCCTAAGCGACTGGGTGGATTCACACAAGACTGGAAGAGGAAGCTTCCCCCTCCCTGGGGGGCTCTCACATTGACCCCTCAGGGTCCAGCAAAATTGGATGCATCTGTGTATCACTTGGTACATTGCACGTAATTAAGTTAAAGCCTTCTCAAGTCGTTTGCTCTGTTTGGCTTGGAAACCATAAAACTAATCAGACTTGCCCCATAAATTGAAACCTAGACTTAGTACCAAGCTGATAGCACTTTTTATGTTTTATTTTTCTAAAACGCAGCAATACCATGCCCCTACTGATGAGGTTAATTGGTTTTCTTTGTCGGTTGCCTCTTTCGAGTCCAGAAGCGAGCGTTGGTTGCAAGCTTGTTCTGCGACTGCAGCTCCGTGTGATTCAGTCACTATGGCAGGGCCTGGGTGACATTCAGGGCTTTTGTGATTACCAGTGACCTGGGCCCTTCACTCCTTCAGGATGAACGCAGCAGCTCTAAACAGCACGCCTGGATTACTCAGAAAAGATCCCAGACCCCCAGACTCATCAGACCCTGAACTTGAGAAGCTCCTGACTCCAAGGGCTCAGAAGAAAGAGAATCTTGCAGTGCTCTGCACTTCAGCCAGGCAGAGCCAGGCCTGGAGGGGAGGCCGCCAAGGCGAGCTGGGGTTTCCAGGGAGGAGAGAGGAAGGATTACACCTGTCTCTGCTCCAAGCCCCCAAGGCTCCCATCTCCCTGTGAGGAAGAGCCAAGCCCTCCCTGGCAGCCTGGCCCACCTTCACCCAGCCGTGTCACCTGTATGACCCGTGTCCTCCTGTCCCCTCGCTCGCTGCCTCATCGTTTCTTCAGACCCGCCAGGCAGGGTCAACCCAGCCCTTTACTGGGACTGTCCCCCCAGCCACACAGGCTTGCTCCCTCTGCGCTTCCAGGGACTGAGCGTCATCTGTAAAGCCTTCCCCGGCCGCCCCATTTCAGTGTCCCAACAGCCCCTGCCACCTCTGCCAACCTGTGTGCAGAGCACTCAGGGCCAACTGCAAACTGCATCTTTTAATTACTTGCATCTGCTTGCTGGATGTTTTATTCATGTTTATATCCCCAGTACCTAGACTGGTGCTCACCAGATCTTTGTGGAATGAACGAAGAGCAAATGACTCCTTGTACATATGTGGCAACTGCTTCCTAAGGAAAAGTTTTGGCCCCGGGCAGTTGGCCGGGGCGAGGGAGCCTGCAGGAAGCCAGCCAGCTTCCTCCTTCTAAGCAAGGTTTTGATGAGAAGAAAATACAGCACCTGCAACATAATATTTGGGTTCTGAGTTTACATCCAGAACCTTCTTTCTTTCGCCCAGAGAGAACCCTAACCTGAGAGGCATTTTCCCCCCCTTGAGCCCACATCAGCCTGATAGCATGTGACAGCCACCAGCTGGGGGAGGTAAAGGTGGCCTGGCTTTTCCAGCTGATGGACAGGATGTGGAGGTGTCTGAGGTTCCTGACATTGGAGGGAAAGAGAGAGAAACACTTCTAGAATAGTAACGGAAAAAGAAAAGACATCTGCATGATTTGCTGATCTGTTTCCTCCACTCAGTCCTTTATGCATCGATGGAGGTTAGAAGAGACAAGCCAGCCGGCCTCTGTCCCCAGGGCTCTTCCCGACACCTGCTGGGTTAAGGGACCACTGAGATTCTCTCACCAGGATTCTCAGCTTTTCTGCTCTGCCCTTCAGCCCAGCGCCTGCGGTCACTCCACGAATGGGTGCTGGCTTTCCTCTGTCTACCCCCTGCGCACCCTCATCAGGCCTCGAGATCTGCCCTTCCGCTTGTTTGCAGGAGCTGTGAGGTCTGCTCTCAGAGGCTGGCAAATGTGGCTGCACCTGTTCAGTGATGAGCATTTCAAACCACTGTGCCAAATCCCGCGTCTCGCACACCCCATTGTGGGCGGGATGCATTTTTTCGGATTTCTAATAACTGCAGGGGGAAGAATGGAGAGAACCAGCCTGGCTGGCATGACACCTGCCCTCTCCAGCCCAGGAGCAGAAGGGCCAGGCGTCCCTGGAGCCCCGCACCCGGCACAGCGTGCTTCCCAGAGATAAGCGCGCTCCCTTGTCTGACTGATGGCCACTGGTTAATTAGCACAGCAATAATGGTGGGCTTCAAGACAAGGAGGAAGGCCTTGCAGACAGCAGCTTGGCAAGAGCCATTTGGCAGAGAGGGGCAGACAGCGCTGTGGACGCTCTACCTGGCTGGGGAGAGCAGGCTCACTGGGGGATCCAGCCATAGTTTTCGGGGTGGGGGGTGCTAGTTTCTCTCTGGCTGTCTCATTTTCCTCTGTGTGTCCCCATTTCAAGGGTGAGATGGAAGGAGCTGTGGGATTGAATGGAAGGTGTGGAACAAGGTGGGGTCCAGCCCCCTCTGAGGGCACACATGGGGCCTGGCTGCCCCCCTTTGACTGTGGGGCCTCTCTGGCCTGGGTGTTTCCTTTAAAACTAACAAAGGGAGAGGGACTCCAAGTTTGCGGGAGGGCCCCGGCCTCTAAATCCCGGTCTCCTCTCCGCAGGAGAGGGCTTCTCCTTTAAATACAGCCCTGGCAAGCTGAGGGGAAACCAGTATAAGAAGCTGATGACCCAAGAAGAGCTGGAGGAGGAGCAGAGGTAGGCCAGCTCTGCGGAGCCCTCAGCCCATGCCCTCCACATCCAGGCCTCCTGCCAGCTGCGCCCCCACCCACCATGCTGCCTTTTCAGTTTAGGGGTGCTCTCCTGTCCTGGCAGTATCCCACCAGGCTCAGTCACCCCTGGAGGAGGTCCCTAGGGCCACTTGTCAGAAAGAGGCAGTTGGCGATGGGAGGGGGAGGGCACCGGAGTCCACCTCCTGCATTCTCCCCACCCCCACCATGGCCCTGGAGAAATGCGATGCCAGGAAAGTCTGGGGCAGAGCCAGCTGTCCGCTTTGCGTAGAGCCTGCCACAGGAGCAGTTTATCACTGCAGGACACGCGGGGGTCTGGGAGCTCATCCATTCTGCAGTCCCCCCACCCCCTGCCCATAGGCCTGCGTATCTGATCTGTTCTGCTCCATGGAGCTCTGAGGCCAGCGCAGCTGTGCAGCTTCTCCTGTTTAGGATCGGGCTGTCCCCTCTCCCTCACCAGTTGGACCCCCCCCCGCCACATACCCATTGGGCCTCTCTCAACATTTTCTCTCAGCTCCGTCCTGCCAGGGTGGTGAAGAGCCCCAGAGGCAGCAGGAGAGCCCAGCTGTGCTGCACGTGCACGCCGGCTGCCCTCTGCAGTGTGGCCTGGAGTGTCCTCTAAAGCAGACATCTAAATGCTAGGGCGCCACTTTTGGAGCCCGGCAACCCAGACGGGCTTGTGAGGCTCACCCCCCTACTCGGGAGCATAAGCTAGCCATGTAGGGACAGAGCAGATAGGAAGGTTTTTCTGGAATGCAGGACTCAACCACATTTTTGTGACCGCTCCCCAGGCCAGCCAGCATCCCTCCAACATCAGAACCGCTCTGCCCACAAGACTCCCTGTCTCCCTCCCGGTGCTGGCATCAGCTCTTTCAAACCTCAGCAGGAAGGCTGTTCACCCTGGGGGTGGAGGGGGGCGGCCCTGTATGCATAGCTGGCTGGAGGACCTGCCAGTGGAAGTCCTGACTCCTCGGGCACTGAGGACACTGCCTCTTGGTGTGACTGGGTTTGCTGCCTTTATATTTCAGGATTGAGCTGACCTCTGACCTCACTTCCCTGTAGCAAGTTCCTTAGGTCCTGGGCCACAAATATTCTTGCAAATCCTTTTGGTAAGGAGATTGCTTTCTTAGACTAGTGGTGCTTCCTTCATACTGTCTGCTAATGTGTCCCCGAAACAACTGACGTGGTCTGAACCTCCCCTCCTCCACCGCCTTCATAACCGATGAATATGTGTATGTGCCACCTGAGCCGCGCCGTTCTTCTCAAGCATGAGGAATCACTGCCAGAAAAGGCCCCTTTCCCGGAGGTAGAAGTTCCTGGGGGCTAAGTTAAGTCCCTGGTGGGCCACATGGGCCAGATGGTTGGGGTGCTACTGCCCCATGTGAAGCTGGGGGACCCTGAGGGCTGTGGAATGTGGATGCTGCCCCCCTGCAGCCTCGTGAGGTCACTGACGTGGCTTCAGTCCTGCCCTGTGAAGACAAGGCAGCTGATTAAACAGTTCACAGCAGACACCCTGAGAACGGTCTGTGCCTGTGAGTTGGGGGACAGGAAGGTTTGATCATCAGAACAAAGGCTGGCAGACTGCAGCCCGGGGCCATTGTAAATCCAGCAAGTCTGGACACAGCCACACTCATTTGTTTTCCTGTGGTTCGTGTTGCTTTCGTGCCGCAACGGCTGAGCTGAGTAGTTGTGGCAGGGACCGCATGGCCCACAGGTGCTGAAGTAGGATCTGGCCCCTTACAGAAGAAGCGTGCAGCTCCTAGACAGGGGGCTAGAGAGGGATTGACACACCTGCCATCCCTGAAGGTCCCTGTGGACAGAGGCTGAGACAGGACCGTGGCCTTACTCTGTCTGCACAGATTGATATACGGTGTGGATGTGGAGGATCGTTAGGGTAGGAAGGACCAGTTAGTGGACTGAAGGCCAGGCCTCAGGCTTGAGCTAGACTGCCACCACCACATGTTCAGGGCTGAGACCTAGGAAATGGGGAGGGGAAACCCCTTCTCTGGTATTTTCAGAGAGAGCAGATCCTCCGTTGCCCAAGAGGGCCTTTCCCAATAGGTGCACCATTCACACTTGGCTGTCCTGTGGGATGGAGACTGTGCCTAAGGGGCTGCTCTTGGGGTGAGGCAGGAGTGCCCAGCTCCTCATCTGCACGCTGCAGTTACACTGTGGGCCTGAGTTGAGAAGAAGGGGCTGGGGACTTCCTGGGGCGGAGCTGGAGTTCATGCTCATTTCCATTACCACCCCCACCCAGCATGCTCCCCATGGCTCCCGGCATGCCTCTGACATCTGCTTGGCCCTTCCCGCTTCTGCATGTGGCCGGCCCTGGCGTGGCCCTGTGTGGGGCCCCCTTGGTGCCACACCACTTCTGTCCCTCCTGTGGTGATGCTTGGGGTTGCAGAGGCTGGTAAGTTTGGCTTTGTCTCTCCATCTTCAGCACGATAGTTCCCCCAGGGGGCTGGGAGAGCTGAGGGCTGTAAGATAGTCCCGGTCCCAGCTGAGTCCAGGGAACTGCCCTGAAATTGTCACGTGAAAAATAACATGCATGTTATTGTCAAACCCTAGAAGCACAGGCCAGCGAGCAGGGTGCTCTCTTCTCTGCCTATCAGATTCTTCCCTTCCAAACTCTGCCTGTTTCTAATTCCTTTCCTGGCACTCAGGGTCCCCAGTCAAGTTGCAAGCTAGTTAACAGATAAATGCTGCACGCCCCTAACTTCACATTTATTAGCTCAGCCAATGGATCTATATCTAGAGCTTAAATCTTTAGCAGTTGCTTTTTGCAGCATTCCCCAGAAGGCTCAATTTGCAGGGTTTCAGGGCGTGGCAATTAGGAAGTGGGACTAGAAGCAGCAGGACCCAAATTAGTTCTCCCATGTGTCTGCTTGGGCATTCTCATCCCTGTAATTGCTCACAGATGAAATTCCCTCTGCCAAGAGGGTGGAAAGTGGGCAGGTTTGTAACTGCAGAGGTGGCAGCTGCTTAAACCCTGATTGGCGCTGTGTGCCCATCTCCTTGGGTTTTCCCTCTGGGCTGCAGGTTGACATGATTTATTGGCAGTGGCTCTGGGGGAGCCGCTGGGTTCCCACTGCAGCTTCTCTGGGAGGCACCACCTCCAGCTTTAGCGTGTGCCTGGGACAGTCGGCCTGCAGGCTGGAGACAGCTCCCTTGAGCAAGAGGCCTCCCCCGCAACCCCCCACCCCCACCCCGAGCTAGTGAAGCTGGAGAGGCTTGGCTGGCTTCATAGCTTGGCAGGAAAAAGAAAAGGAAAAGCACAGCTGTTGGCTCCTCTCCATGAGTTCTTCCCACCATCTGGTCCCAGAGGGAAAATGGAAGCCAAGACGTAGGCTACATTGGCTCTGGCAGATCAGGACCTCTGCGGGGCCCCACACTCCTGTGTTTGAAGGTCAGCAGGGCTGTCCTGACTGTTCTGGGAATGGACACAACTCTAGAGGAAGGTTTTTCATATGGCTTAACGGAGAAGGGGAGGAAGAGACAGAGGAGCCACAGCGATGGGCTAGTTGTCCTGGTCCTTCCCCCTGACGTATCCATGAAACCAACGGACCTGCCAGTGTGACTCTCTAGCTCCAGCTAAAAATGCACGTTGACTCTGACTTCCAGGAGAGGGCACCAGAGGGACAAAATCAGACCCCCTGCGTTTTCCAAGCCCCACTCCTGTGGGCTGGAAACGTGTATGGTTCGTAAAAGGTGGGCACACAGTTGGCTGCATCTGGGAAAGAACATACTGTAGGATTCCAGTATCCCCAGATGGGACCAAACCCAGCCAGCGGGAATCAGAAATTATCCAGGTGATAGGAATGTCAGCAGCGCGACCACTCAGCCAGAGATCAGAAAGGCCCAGAAACCCAACTGCCCGAGTAACTTAAATGTCTCCAGAGGCTGAGGGCTGGGGCTGCACGGTCCCAGCGGGAGCTCTGCAAGCTCCCCCGGCTTTGCAGCCCAGACTATCTTGCTGCAGCGATGAGAAGCAGACCGCGTGTTTGAGAAACCAGCGTCCAGCGCAGCTTCTGCAATTCCAAACGTTCTCCTTCCTCATCCCTGTTTCCCCCTTTCTTTCACACGGCACTTGTGAGATGGAATGAGTAAAATAAATTATCTTTTTCTCCCTATTTCTCTTTACAGAACTGAAGAATAATGAAGTTATCCTTAGCCTCCTCCTACAGGCTTTTTCCTTTTGGCATCTTAAAAGCTTGAGAGATAACATGGAAACCCTCAGAGAGGAGCCCGCGCAGGCTCCCGGGGTGCATCCTGCGTCCATAAACCTTCTGAGATAGAGACCCTCTATCAGGACTCTTCCCTGGCTAGCAGGATCCTGGCAGTGCCCTTGGCTCTGCCCTGTTTAGAGATGTTCATCCCCGTTTACGTGGGTCGCTTTGTTAACAGCTAAGCTGAAGGGTTTTAAGGATTTGAGTTCAGATCCTGGATTTGGGGTTTTTCTTCCCTCTCAGACTTACTCTCCACATATCCTTCACGCCTTAGATACCACCGGTTTCAGCAGCTTCAACATTTTAAAATCAGAGTACGACTTCCTTCCAGCCCTCCTCCTTTTGCCCTCTCTGAAGCCAAGAGACTGAGGCATGTCACAGTAGAGCTCTCCTGTGCACACCAACTCCAACAGGGACGGTCCGCTGTCCCCCTTTCCCTTGGGGCCCACTTCTCTTTCTCTCTGGCTGGCTCCATTATGGGGGATGAGAGGCGCCATATTGATTCTTGGGCAGCAAAGAACCATGCCAGGTATTGACCTGACATTGCCCTTATTTTTCAGCTAGAGGAGACATGGGTCCAGCCCTCTTGTTGCTAAGAGGCCTTCCCACTGGCATTCTTACCAGCTCAGCCGGTCTCCACCTTTGCTTTTGCAGAGCAATAGTAATAGTGTTAGCTTGAGATAGATTTCTTGACTATGCCTTTTCCTAGAAGGTTTCATAGATTCGTTAGAATTTCACCAGATAATCAGATCAGTCTCAGATCAGTTTCTTGGAATTTTATATCTGACAATATTTGTACCATATCAAAGTAATTTGCAGTTTTAGATTTTTTGGTTAAAACTTTTTTTTTTTTTAAAGGAGTATGTTCATAGTAACCTTTTCCATCTAATGGAAGGCTGGGAATGTCCAACATCAAGCCCTAGGGCGTGCATTCCCTGGCCTCTCCTCTGGGCCTGATGCCTTAGGTTCAGGGTTTAGGGCAGAAGAGGCAACAGAGCAACAGCCACCCAGGCAATGACTTCGACACAGAGCAACATGACGAATACACGAATAGACACTCTTGTGTCCCCAAACAGCAATAGCAATGTCCCTGTGCAGGCTGGGATCTTATTTCTACAATAAGTAGCAACTCCCTCCAAGCATAGTTATCTAGGCATGTCTGGAAACTTGCTGAACGTGGCTTGTAGGCACCGAGCCTCAGGTACTCCTGACGGCTTGGATCTCTGTATTCAGCCTTTGTTCATCCAATAAACTTTCAGTAGATGATCTTGATTACTGTGTGTTTTTTCAGTTTGCTTTGTTTTTTAAAATAATCTCTTTTGAACCCATTAATTTGAGCTCTCTTTCATTTTGATGCCTGTTACTCTCCAGCTGAGTACAAAATCATATGTCCACCTTGTTGAAAATATGCAACAACCACAGCCATCAAAACCACACGAAATAATTTGTGTTCACTCAGGGAGATGCCAATATGTACGTGTGGATTGTGAGGCCATCTAAGGAGCTCAACACACACCCTTTCAGTTCACAGTACCCCTTTCTTGACATGGTAGGATACAACGTACATATTATAAGTTCCTGCTTCTCCAGATAGGGAAACGGACGTTAGTCATAACTTTCCTAGAGTGACAATGGAGGCTGGGCATTGGGACTTCAGTATTTTACTTCTAGATGCTGCTCTAGACAGAAAATCTACTGTTTGCTGGATGGAAGATAACGGGGCTGAGGAGGGGAAAGTTATAGCAGAAGGAATATGTTAGGAAGAGTGTAAGACCAGATGCTGAGACATCCTTCTAGGCAATGTTGGGGGTGCTGCTGGCCCAGAAGCTGTGCCAAAGTCCTGTGTTATGATGGACGTGTAATGTGACTACAGCAGAGCCAGCTGCAGAGAGGGGCTGAGAGGTCTGAGCCTGCAGTGTACTTCACATTCTCTGAAGGTACCCAGCCAGTGGTGTGGTGTGGTGTGGAGGGCAGGGGCTGCAGAAGAAAGAATCCAGGGTGCATTGCCCAGCCATGCTGACACACAAACAAAACCATACTGTACCTTGGCTCTTCCCGCAAAGTGTCACCCCACTCTTTTGTGTTTGTGCTATAGGAGTTGTCCTACACTGGTCAGATGGTGTGGTTGGGCCTCATAAAGATAACAGAATATTGCTCCCGAGTACAGTAAACATTAGGCCAGTCGTCATCCATGCCCATTCCCTGATAAGAGGGGTAGGACCACCACTGGCCATAGGGTGTAGGTGTAAACTAGGAAAAGGCACGCCTTTCTCTGGGCAGTGAAACCCCACAGGCTGGATTTCAGCCGACCCTTGTCCCTTTGCCAGCCACCCTGGTGTACACATCTGTATGTTCCCACAACCATGTGTGCCCGTTTCCCAGCCAGTGATGTCTTTTCTTCCTGCACTTTTGGCTCATCCCTCTAAACTAAGGCTGTTTCTAACCTATTTCTTCACAGGATCTCAAGCCACTTAATGGAACCTATCTTCCTCCTCATTACCTCACTGTGAGATGTGCAATCAATAATAAAATGAGGCCAGAGGGGAAACTGAGACATGGAGAACCTAAATGATAACTTGGGGTCCCTGAACCTCCATGGTGAACTTGAGACTCAGCGTCCCAGTTTTTAGAACCCTCAAGTTGAGTGTGTTAGACCAAACCAGCTCCTGTGTTTTAACTGGGTTTTATTTTTGTTTTATTCTTCTGAAAAACAAAAGCAGAAACAAACGAGAGCAAGTCCTTCGTCCGCTGGCTGTGCAGTGTCTCTCTCTGTCCCTTGGGTCAGGAGCATCTTTCTTCTCTGTATCCTTTCTTCTCGACAGAGTTCAGAAAGAACAGCTGGCCGCCATCTTCCAGCTCATGAAGGACCGCAAGGACACTTTTGGCGAGATGTCCGATGGCGACGTGCAGGAGCAGCTCCGGCTCTACGACATGTAGCCCGCCACCACAGGCGCCACCAGCAAGACGCCCACACCGCTGTGCCGTGCCTCTCTCCTGACCCCTGCCCCGAGCTCTTGTCATTTTCAGACTTGTTGGCTTCACTTTATCTTACAATGTAGAGGTAGACGTATGTTATATACAGATTTGCTCAGTTCTTACACTTTAGATATCATTTTACAGGAATCAAGATTGTTTTCTTCAGAGGAGAAAATCCCTGACCCCTTTGGCTTCTGCTCGCTGGTGAGGTTCCAGCTGTTAGCTAACCTTCTGAAGCCGTCTTCTGAACGAAATATTCAATATCCCACACAGACCCAGGGCAGGCAGCAGTCCGGGAGGGCTGATGTGAAGGCTTGGTGCTCAGCCCCAGCACACAGTGTGGAAAGAATTCAGGGGTTCTGCAGGGAGGATCAGTACCAGTTCTTGCTACCTGAGTGTCTAATCTAAAAACACGACACTCTGTTCTGCCTTAGAAGGATTTCTGGATGCTTCCGCAACTGTAGGGAAGCAAGCAGTAGGGGACATTCTTTTAGCAAAAAAGTCTGATTCAAAGACTTGCCTCCTAGGGGCTGCCAGTAAACCTAATTGGTTAGAGCCTGGCATTTCCAACACTAAGATCAAGGGTTCAGATCCCCATACTGACCAGCAGCCCCCCCCCAAAAAAAAGAAAGAAAAAGCAAAGACTCATCTTCCATCCTGGGACAAAGCAATGGTATCAGAGTTAATGTCCTCAAAGAGTTTCTCTCATGTAAGCACGAGACTTACTCTGAATATAACTAAGACTTATCTGAGCACTTAGAATGCCGCTGGAATTATGCTGTAGATAGAAGAAATAAAAAGTGCAGCATGGTCCCTACCTTTCAGGAGGTTAAAGGCCTGTAGAGAGGACAGGCCCATGTGCAGGGAATGAGTATCTCATCAGAAAGCATTCAATAAAATGCCAAAATGATCTTAAGGAACAGTGCCTGGGACATCAGAGGGGATCAATCATTTTTGTCAGTGAGTGAATGTTACTAATGGAAATAACAGTGGTTCTTCACGCCACACAGGTCCTGTTTCTGATCACCCCGTGGCAGGAAAATTCACAGTTCTCAAGCAAACTGTGTTAGGTGGGTATGCAAAAGAGAGAACCTATGACAGTTCTTAGAAGCATTTTTTATTTGCTGAAATAAAGCTAATTCAACACACTCATGTAAAGAAGCAGTGGCATTTTACACACCTTGTTAATAATCAGGGGGAGTAAACTTCCTTTCATCGGCTCTTGCTTGCTAGAGAATTTTCACCAACCCCTCTCGTTTGTTACTGTCATTCCTTCTGCTTCTGTGTTGACAATACTCTGCATCCAATCACGATTATATCCAATCGTCAGTGCTTTTTGCTTTCTTAAAAATTATCTTCATTTTTGTTTTCAATGCTTTTTTTCTTTTAAATTATTTTAATCTTTTTTTTGTGAAATACTTCTTAAATTTTTTATGATATAAGAAGTGTTTTTCCCTTTCTCAGGCCCTAGGGACCCCTTACGTGGTCTTATCTCCCCATCCCCTAAACGCACATTAGCAGGGCAGCGCAAACGCTGGGGTTCCTGCTCTCCCCCGAGGCTGCACTGCGGACTTGGACCCTCTGCTGCTGTCTCTGTCTCCCTCTCCTCTCCTTGTGCCTCGGGCCCTACTTTCTCATTATACCGAACAGGAATGACTCATGTGTACTTGAGTCAAAATCCTCATGGCTATGGGAAAAGAAAAGTGGAGGGACTTTGGTGTACTTGAATCAGCTAAAAATTTCCTGATGACAGAGAACAGAAAAGTCCACTTAACTGGCTTAAACAAGATGGAGCTATCTCACCCGAGAAGTCCAGAGATAGAATGGCTCAGGCCCAGAATGGTCAGGGTTCAAGCTGTAATTCTCTGCTCAGTCTTCCTTGTGTTGTGGGCTTTTGTTGCAGACTAGCTCTCCACACGGTGACAAGATGGCTGCAGGAGTTCAGGTGTCACATGAAGAAGCTTGCACCTGTAGGAGTGAGGGAACTGGTCCAGAAGCCAACCTCTGTTCAGGTTCCAACTGGCCAGCATATGTCATGTGCCCGTGCTTCAGCCAAGCATGGACAAGGAGGTTGGGCCACTGTGGTTGGTCTAGATGCCTAGGGCCTGGGGCCAGCATCCCCTAAGCACATGGCCATCTAGATGAGGGGGTAACTGAACCTCCTTGGGGCTCTGTGACAAGGCAGGGAGGGATGGGTGTTGGGGAGACACCAGCACCACCTGGTGTGGTGCTCAGGTTTCCTGTGAGGTCCGGGAGGGGGCCTGGTGGGCACTTGGAAGCCAGTATTTGCAATACCCAGCATACTCCTCCTCTGGGCTGGGAGTCTGCTGCTCAGGCCCCACACCAGGCACTGGACCCTTCATGAAAATATAGCTAGCTCACTGTGGCTGCCGGATGGCTCTCATGCGATTTCCAGGTAAGTACCAGCTTCTGTTATGCCATTTCTGCCACCTCATCTGCGCTTGCCCTCATCAGCTTACCCGGGATACTGAGATCCAGTTCAGTGGAGGCTTCTCTTCCCCATCTAAGAAAATGCCTCACTGCCTCAAGTCCATTTTTAGCAAGAAGAGTCCTCTTAAAACTAAACTTATTTCAAACTGACACACCTGTGCCCCACCAGATATCAATATTGCTAAAGGTCAGGAAAATCAGAGTGCCTTCCAAAGAATGTACCTGCAGATTCAGAACCCATCCTTAAAAGTTTCCTGGAATCAGTAGCAAGAACATAACACAAAATTATAACATTCCACCCTGTAAGCTGGAACCAAGAGGAAATACCTTATTTGTTCACCTGTGTCAAGAGGAAGAAAGGTCAATACCATGAGGGCCACTAAAAGCATAACAGCAGGGCAGGAGGGAGGGAGCAAACATGAGGAAAGACTTCTAGGTGGCAGGCCATGGCAGAACAGCATCAGTGTGTTACTGCCACAGGGGCCGACAGAAGCTGGCCCAAGCTGACCTCTCTCCAGGTCTGGGGTTGAGAGAATGTTAAGGTGCTCGAAGCATCTGCCGAGCAATGGGAACCAGTCTCAAAGCCTTTCAGTCTCCTGCACTCCCCTCACCATTCTGCTCTGGAACCCTGCCCAGGCTGGCCTGCCCAGATGACACAAATAGCAGTGGCTTGTCACTAGTCACACATCTGCAGTAATGAGAACTGTCCATAGACAGTTCCTGTTTACCAAACCTTGCTTGCTAGAAACTTCTCAAGGCCTCCATCCCTCAAATTATCCATTGTATCTCCACCATCTGAACAGAATTAGGGGGCCCCTCACTTCCTGTACTGAAGGTAATCGCCTTTTCCAGTGGCCATGTTGAAGAAAATGTTCAATCTAAGCAGCTTTAGGAGGTACTTAAAACTGAGGACAAATTTTTGGTGAACTCCCAGTGCACACAGCTCTTCCCCTCCTGGGTTTGGATGATTTGTGCTGGTTTTTTTTTTTTTTTTTTTGGTTAAAGATGACAGGTAAGGGGATCTTAACCCTTGACTTGGTGTTGTCAGCACCACGCTCTCCCAAGTGAGCTAACCAGCCATCCCTATATAGGGATCCGAACCCGTGGCCTTGGTGTTATCAGCACCACACTCTCCCAAGTGAGCCAGTGAGCCACGGGCTGGCACTTGGTTTTCAACTTTTTAAAATCTGAAAATGTAAATAATTTTCCTAAGACCAGATCTCTTTAAGATTGTTTTGTTCTTCCCAGTCTGATTATAAGAAAATACATTTGTTCAAAGGACTTCTCTCATGGGCTGGCCGGTCAGCTCAGTTGGGTAGAGTGTGGTACTGATAACACCAAGGTCCAGGGTTTGATCTCTGTACCCAGACAGCTGCCAAAAAAAAAAAAAAAAGCAAAAAACAAAGGACCTCTGTGTACTCATAGCTTGACAGAGACAAGTTTATCTTCTGGGAAGCTCTCTGAGCCTGGAAGAAAGAGCGCAGGACAAGACCTCAGCTGTAAGCATGGCGAGGTCCAGGCAGACCAGGCCACATGGCTTCTGAAAGCAACAGAGTCATCTATGTGGAATGGGGCACTGATGGAACAGCAGTGAGAGGCTCTACCTCTATCTGAGCCACGCCTACAGGATCCCTGCGCATGGTAGAGACCCATGATCACCTGTCAGCCCTGTCATCCTAACCAGATCCATGTCCGGTTTCTACTCCTCCTCACTGCAGGGGAGGTGGTGGATGGGAAGGCCTATTACTTTAAAGCAAGTAAAAGGTGTTTCCCAAGGGGCCAGCCGGTTAGCTCAGTTGGTTAGAGCACGGCCATATAACACCAAGGTCAAGGGTTCAGTTCACTGTACTAAAAAAAGCCACCAAACTAAAAAAAGAAAAAAGTTGTTTCCTTTCTCTTCTCCTCACAACCTCATGGGAGAGGTCTTCTTAGAGAGAAGCAGAAACCCCCAAGGACCACCCAGCCAAGCATGTCTTTCAGGGTCTAGTGCTGGGTCCCAGGAAAACAACGGCCAAGACTGGCAAATTCCCATTGCCACAGATTTTTTGTTTTTGTTTTTTATTATTATTGTCACTTTATTTTTATTCTATTTTTCCCTTCAGGGCTTCCACCAGATTTTCCACCATCATCACCTCTACCTTTATGAGTAACCATTTTGATCAGTTCTGTTATTACTGTTTCAACATTTTAAAGATGACCGGTAAGGGGATCTCAACCCTTGACTTGGTGTTATCAGCACCACACTTTCCCAAGTGAGCCAAGGGCCGACCCTTCAACATTTCTTTTTCTGTTAATCTTTTTTTCTTCTGGTGGCTGGCCAATACAGGGATCTGAACCCTTGACCTTGGCGTTATTGATGTCAGAGAAGAGGGTCTGGGGGGCAAAGTAGTTGACCTCAACCCACCCTGTCCTCTTACCAGGTTCTTGACTCCTCCTCCACAGGAAAAAATTCAAGAGCAGAGTCACAGCAGAAAGTGAGAACAGGTTTAATATAATGAATTGGAGACACAGATTTCAGAGAGTTAGGCCTAGTGCCAGAGGCTGCACAGGGCCCACACCAAATTTAATACAAAAGTGTGAAATACACACTCATAGTTTAGTACAGAGTGCAGGCTGGCTCAAAAGAGTGAGCAGCCACCTGCTAAAAGCAAGCTTGACACACGTTAAAGCACACACCCCTCAGGCAGCAAAGTGCAGGTTGGCCCCAGGAAAATGAGCGACAACCTCGCCTTCTAGCAGGATTTGAAAGACTCCCGCAGTGGGTAGTCAGTCAGTTCAGGGAGACCCTCCCAAGGAACAGCGAGACCACGGCTTCGGATGCAAAAACAAGAGGTTTATTGAACACACAGGTACCCGGGCGACTCAGTCTTTCGAAAGACTGGCGCGCCGAGTAGAGCTCCTGGGTCCTTTTTATAGCAAAAAGCGCGGGTACAGAAGCGAGAAGCAAGGTAATTGGTTAGTTTAAATCAAGCCAGGGGTGAACTTCGGTCAAGTGGGAGTCCTTGAAACAGCTGAGGGGCACTCTTGAAACTTTAACTGACTTGTCTATTTCTGGGAACTATCCGCCCTTTGCCTCGGGCCGGGGCCCAGGTGCATAACCACAGATATCCTGTTTGACTCTGTTCCCCTTGTTTCTTAACTTGACTTTTTGGCTGTATTTTCCCTATACCCTTGTAAAAAGCACTTCCTTCATTCCCCCATTTCTCTTGTGGATCGCTCTAATCTTAGAGCGGAATTAAAAGTTATCTTCGCCATTTAAGGTTTGGTATTTTTGCCTAAGGACCAGAATCTTAACTGCACTTACCCTATCATTGATGAATTGGACTAGTCTATTGATGACGTAGGGCCCAAGGGTGAACAACAGAAGGAGGAGTAATAGGGGCCCGGCGATGGTTGACAGTAGGGTGGTCAACCAAGGGGAGTTATTTGATCTGGTTATAAGCATTTTCATAGTTTGAGTCAGGAGGCCTGACTCTTTTAGAGGCCGGTGCATCAATTTCTGGAATATCCCAAGCCTCGAGACCCGCCGCCAGGGCACATATATCAGGGGTAAGGGAGGGCCACCAAGTCCAAAGGGGGTGGACTTCTGTCTTGAACCAGACAACCTTTCCAGTTTGGGACAGTACCTGCCAGGTGAGGGTGTTGGGCTGGTTAGGGTTATTACTTGGTAGGCTTGCTCCGCCGCCGCCGAATGCGCAACTTAAGAGGATTATCAGTCCTCTCCAGCTCCCAGGATTCATCTGGTACGGAGGGTGGCGCAGGCTTGAGGTGAGAAGCATGTACCCAGGCTGCAATGCCATCAACTTTTACTGCGGTCGGGGTGGTCAGCAATACCAGATACGGGCCTTTCCACCGAGGCTCAAGGTTGCTGGGTCGATGGCGTCTGACCAGCACTTGGTCTCCGACCTGGAACGGATGAGGGATGGCCACGGCACCTGGCTCGTATACCTCCTTGATCTGGTCCCAGATCTGGGTTTTTACAACTTCTAAAGCCTTTAAGTGAGTAAATAAGACAGGAAGAAAGTTATCATCGGGACCCAGTGTTCCTCCCAACTCAAGTATGGGGGGGGGTCCCCCGTGGAGGATTTCATAAGGGGTCAGACCAAGCTGGCCAGGGGTATTCCTGGCTCTGAACAGCGCTAAGGGAAGGAGGGCCACCCAGTCTTTTCCACCGGTCTCTAAGGCCAATTTAGTTAAGGTCTCTTTGATGGTTCTATTCATTCTCTCTACTTGACCTGAGCTCTGGGGCCTATACGCACAATGTAATTTCCAATTTATTCCCAGTTGTGTGGCCAGTCCCTGGCTTACCTGAGCAACAAAGGCTGGGCCATTATCTGACCCGATCACCTTAGGGATCCCGAAACGGGGCAGGATTTCTTCTAGTATCTTTTTACATACAGTCAGGGCCGTTTCAGTTTTGGTAGGGAAAGCTTCTACCCATCCAGAGAAAGTATCTACAAATACTAGCAGATACCTGTTCCCATACCGGCCAGGCTTTACCTCTGTAAAGTCTACTTCCCAGTATACGCCGGGTCGATCTCCCCGTTGTCTTTTTCCGGTCTCTCGGTAGGTGGTAGTCGCATTAGTCATGGCACAAGCCGGACACCGATTGGCGACTTCTTGAACGGTGGACCGGAGATTCGGGATGGAGAGGCTGGTGCGGCTCGTTAGTTGAAGGAGCTTTTCTGGTCCTAAGTGTGTTAGCTGATGTAACCGCTAAATGAATTCTTTTCCCTGGTCAGGAGTGAGCTCTCTTGGCTTGGTCCTAGCTTGAGCAGGCTCGATTGGCTCTTGAAGCTTTATAGTTTCTGCTAGCACCCTGACCGACAGGGCGGCTTGTTTTGCAGCCTCGTCGGCCCTCCGGTTCCCGGCCGCCACAGGGTTATTTCCTCTCTGGTGGCCCGGGCAGTGGATAATGGCGACCTGCTGTCCGTGTAGATGTTGATGTTTTTTCCTTCGGCTAGGCGTAATGCCTGCGTCAAGGCGATTAGCTCGGCCTTCTGGGCTGATGTCCCTTCTGGCAGGCTGCTTGCCCATACCGTCCGTTTGCCATCTACGATGGCGGCCCCTGCTCTCCGCTTACCTTCCACAATGAAGCTGCTACCGTCTGTATACCAGGCAGGCACTCCGGGCAATGGCTGGTCCTTCAGGTCCCGTCGAGTCCCAGCTTCTTCAGCAAGGATTTCTGAGCATTGGTGTACTGGGGTGGATTCTGACTCGACTGGTAGTAGGGTAGCTGGGTTCAGGACAGCAGGGGGCGCGAAAGATATCCTTTCGTTTAGCAGCAAACTCTGGTAATGAGTCATTCTGGCATTGGTCATCCACCGATTGGGGGGCTGCCGCACAATACTTTCGAGGCTGTGGGAAGCAATCACAGTCACATTTTGCCCCAAGGTTAACTTATCAGCGTCTTTGAGGAGGAGTGCCACTGCAGCAACCGCTTTTAGGCAGGTTGGCCACCCACTGGCCACTGGATCCAGTTTTTTTGATAGATAAGCTACTGGCCGTCGCCATGGTCCTAGGGTCTGAGTAAGCACTCCTCGGGCTACACCGGCTCTTTCATCTACGTATAGAGTAAATGGTTTGGTGAGGTCTGGGAGAGCCAAGGCGGGGGCAGACAGCAAGGCTTTTTTTTTTATGTGGTCAAAAGCCTTTTGATGCTCCTCAGTCCAGGTAAAAGGAATGTTTTCCCTTGTCAGGGGGTACAAGGGTGCAGCCAGGGAAGCAAACCCAGGAATCCAGAGCCTGCAGAATCCGGCAGTACCCAGAAATTCGCGGACCTGCCTGGGGGTTGTGGGAGTAGGGATCTTCATAACTGTAGCTTTCCGGGCCGGGGTCAGCCATCTTTTTCCCTCCTTGAGCAGGTACCCCAAATAGGTGACCTCTTTCTGGCATAACTGGGCCTTTTTAGCTGATACCCGGTACCCCAACTTACTCAGTTCCTGCAAGAGCTTTTGTGTCCCTCTTTTGCAGCCTTCATATGTGGGAGCTGCCACTAGGAGGTCGTCCACATATTGGAGTAATATGACCTGGGGGTTGAGAGCCCTAAAAGGAGTTAAATCCCGGTGGAGGGCCTCGTCGAAGAGAGTGGGTGAGTTCTTGAACCCCTGTGGCAGCCGTGTCCAGGTCAGCTGACCAGCGTTACCTTTTTCTGGGTCTCTCCACTCGAACGCGAACAGTGGCTGGCTGTTGGGGTGTAGTTTGAGGCAAAAAAGGCATCCTTGAGATCCAAGACTGAGTACCAAGTGTGACTAGGCGGAAGGGAACTCAGGAGGCTGTATGGGTTTGGGACTGAGGGATGAATGTCTTGCACCCTTTTGTTAATTTCTCTCAAGTCTTGGACTGGCCGATAGTCATTGGTCCCTGGCTTTTTTACTGGTAGCAGAGGGGTGTTCCAGGGCGACTGGCAGGGCACTAAGACCCCTAGGTCTAAGAACCTTTGGATGTGGGGTCTGATGCCTTCCCGGGCTTCTTTAGTCATTGGATACTGTCGGACGGCCACCGGTGAGGCACCCGATTTCAGCTCTACTACTACTGGTGGGACGTTATTGGCCAGTCCCATACCTGTCTTTTCTGCCCATACGGTGGGAAAAAGTTGGAGCCAGGATGGGTCGATGGAGGGAGAGGCCGGCTTTTCATACAGCCGGTATTCTTCTTCTAGGTTTAGGACCAAGCACATGGTAGAGTGATCTCCCCATGTTACTTGTGGGCCCTCTGTAGAAAACTGGATTTGGGCCTTTAGTTTGATCAGAATGTCCCGGCCCAACAGAGGAGCAGGGCACTCAGGTATGACCAAAAAGGAATGGGTCACTTGTTTATGTCCAACCTTTAAAAGTCTTTGTGTGGTCCAGGGGTAGACTTTGCTGCCGGTTGCTCCTACTACGACTGTCCGCCTGGACCCTACCTTCCCCATGGGTTGGGTCAACACCGAATGTTCAGCCCCGGTATCGACCAGAAACTCGATGGGGGTCCCCTCCACTGTCAATGTTACCCTAGGTTCGGGGAGGGGGTCCGAACCTTGACTCCCCTAGTCGTCTAGGGATAGAACCTTGGCTTCTCTGATGTTCTTTTTCCGGGGACATCCTCTTGCCCAGTGACCCTTCTCTTTACAGTACGCGCATTGGTCTTTGTCTAGAGGGGGTCTTCCATCCCTAGGTGTTTTCTTTGCCCGGTTGCTCAGGTTCCCTGTCTGCCTATCTCTAGACCCTCTTTCACCTACCACTGCGGCCAAAATCCTAGTCAAGTTTTTTTCTTGGCGCCTATCGCGCCGTCTCTCTCTCTCTTCTGTCTCTCTTTTTTCTCTTTCTTGTTTTTCCTCTTCTGTCTCTCTCTTGTGGTACACCTTTTCTGCCTCTCTCACTAAATCTTGTAAGGAATAATCTTGGAGCCCCTCTAGCCTCCGCAACTTTTTCTTGATATCTGGGGCTGCCTGTCCGATGAAGGCCATTGCAACTGCCGCCTGCTGTCCCTCAGAAGAGGGGTCAAACGGAGTGTATCTCCTATATGCCTCCATCAGGCGTTCCAAGAAAACCGAGGGGGGTTCTACCGGTCCCTGCAAGACCTCTCTTACCTTAGCCAAATTGGTGGGGCGCCGGGCTGCCCCTTTGAGACCTGCCACTAGAGTCCGGCGGTAGACCAGAAGACGCTCCCTACCTTCGGCCGTGTTGTAATCCCATTGAGGTCGATTGAGGGGGAAGGCCTCATTAATGAGGTTCTCGAGTTGTGTAGGGGCCCCGTTGTCCCCGAGAACGTTCTTGCGGGCCTCCAGAAGAATCCTTTCTCGCTCTTCAGTGGTGAAGAGGATCTGGAGTAGCTGTTGGCAATCGTCCCAAGTGGGCTGGTGAGAGAACATAAGGGACTCAAGAAGTCCCGTGAGTCCTGCTGGTTTTTCAGAAAAAGACGGGTGGTTAGACTTCCAATTGTAAAGATCTGCTGAGGAAAAAGGCCAATACTGTAGAGGGACCAAGCCATTAGGCTCAGCTGGGGGCCCTATGGCTCGGAGGGGCAAAGCTACGGTGGAGTCAGGACCGGAGCCGTCTCTCGGACTGCGAGGTTGGCGGCTCCTAGTCCCCGCAGCCGGTCCCTCAGGGCTAGGATCACCGGGCGCTCGGCCTGGTGCCGATCTGTTTCCCTGAGGGGCCAGAGGGGGCAGCGGAGCCGCCGGGTAAGGTGGGGTTTCAGAGAGAGAAAATAGGTCATCTGGTGTCGGGAGGACGGGGGGTTGGGGAGGGGCGGAAGGCTTCCTTGTAGGTGGCCTTTGAGTATTTTCTGATCCCGAAACAACAGCGACTTTGCTGGAGGGTGGCACCCAGGGAGGGGGATTCTGGGCGAGGTCTTGCCATACCACGACACAGGCAACCTGGTCCGGGTGTCCTCCGGTCTCCTGAAAAACAATCTTTTTAACTGCAAAAATGACAGTAAGATCAAAGGTTCCCTCTGGCGGCCAACCTACGCCGAATGTGGGCCACTCAGACGAACAGAAAGTCTGCCATTTTCCTTTTTTGATCTCCATGGACAGATTGTGAGCCCTGGCTTTGACATCTTTCCAATGATCTAGAGTAAGGGAGAGGGGCGTAAGGGCACTTTGCCCCATCTCGAAAATTTCCAATAGGGGAACGACGACGCAAAGACCTATCACAACTAAGACAAAAAGAAACCAGAAACGGCGACGAGACCGAGTGCCGTAGAAATAGAAGAAAGAGTCCGATGGCAGAGCGCGCCTCCCGAGACGCGGTGAGACCAAAACACAATAATCCTCTGCCAAGGGGTCCACCAGGCGTCCCTGGTCCTCCCCTGATCCTGGGACGTCTCCCAGGATTGCCGGGTGGCGAGCCCCCGAACACGTCTGTTCGCTACCCGCACTTCGCTCCCAGAGCGACTAACCCGGAACAAACTGAAACCAAAATGCGCGCGCTCAGAAAAGACAGTCGAAATCACTGAGTCAGACACAGAGACGAGACACAGAAACGAGACACAGAACGACTGCTGGCCAGCTTACCTCCCGTTGGTGGGTCGGTGGTCCCTGGGTGGGGGTCTCCGATCCCGGACGAGCCCCCAAATGAAAGACTCCCGCAGTGGGTAGTCAGTCAGTTCAGGGAGACCCTCCCAAGGAACAGCGAGACCACGGCTTCGGATGCAAAAACAAGAGGTTTATTGAACACACAGGTACCCGGGCGACTCAGTCTTTCGAAAGACTGGCGCGCCGAGTAGAGCTCCTGGGTCCTTTTTATAGCAAAAAGCGCGGGTACAGAAGCGAGAAGCAAGGTAATTGGTTAGTTTAAATCAAGCCAGGGGTGAACTTCGGTCAAGTGGGAGTCCTTGAAACAGCTGAGGGGCACTCTTGAAACTTTAACTGACTTGTCTATTTCTGGGAACTATCCGCCCTTTGCCTCGGGCCGGGGCCCAGGTGCATAACCACAGATATCCTGTTTGACTCTGTTCCCCTTGTTTCTTAACTTGACTTTTTGGCTGTATTTTCCCTATACCCTTGTAAAAAGCACTTCCTTCAGATTCAGCTTTTATAATTTCTCTATCTAATATATGTTCACGCTACCTAATGAATATTCAGCTAAGGGGTGGCTCCCTATTATGCCGCATAGTCTTCCACATGCTCAGTTGGGCATGTTTATTGGTTAAATTCTATCGTATGCACTGAACATATTCAAGAATATTCTGTGCTCTTTAACATCCCTAGGGGAAGGTCATTCAAGGGATAAATTCCAATTTACTAAGCACCCAGCTACCAGGGTTGCGTAAATCCTTCTGTACTGAGCATGCCCAGTGCCTTGTGGTCTTAATTTTCTCTTGGTGACAAAAATAGGTATAACTAGCAATATTAACTCTCCTCTAGGGGAGGGCCTAGAGAAGGGGCTTGAAATCCAGAGGCGTGTCCTGAAACCCCAACCCATGCAAACTGAGCACCTCCTATCTCATTAGTAACACCTTGCTCTAACCAAGTGAGCTAAGCCGCCACCCTCAGCATTTCTTTTTGCCAAAGGTAAACAGCCTACGCACAATGTCTCTGCAGATGGATAACTCCACAGAAAATACTGTCACCTTCCTTCTTCCTAATGCCCCACAGTCCGCTGGGCTGTAAAATAAGGGGATGTCCAGTTTATCCAGCCATTCCCCCTCAGATGGACATTTGCGTTGTTTCCAGTCTTTTGCAAATTCAAATAATACAGCTGTGAATAAATCTTCGGGCATCGGTTGTTTCCTATTTCTAGAACGTATTTTCAGGGTAAATGCCTAGAAGAAGATTGCTGAGTCAAAGGTAAATCTGCACCGCCCCTCCGCCCCCTCTATGTATGAGAGTTGAGAACTCTATGTTAATCACTGCATGAAAGTTATCCCTCCGCGGCGCTTCAGTGGTTCGATCACCTACCAATCTTCCGCGAATCGACTGCCATTGGGTACTGCATCCTTCCATCGCCCCTTCAATCCCGCCTCACTCGGAAGGTGGAAAGTCCCGGATATCTGGTCGCGCCCAAGGTCTCAGTGGTTTCCTTAATGATTGACAAGCACCGTTGTCCAATGAGGAAAGCGGCCTGACCCGTCCCGCCTACTCGGGGCCCACGCCTCGCGCCTCAGCCACAAGAGCTGTAAGGTTTGTGTGGCCGCGCGCGGTCCCAGGCAGCCAGTCCGTTGTCCTGTCGTTACCCCGTGACGGGCAGGTTCGCGCCCCGGGGCTGCCTGGGAGCCCACTCAGCCCGCGTGGATGGGCCGCCTCCGCCGCGCCTCGGCCCCAGCCGAGAGATTTCGCGCTCACCTCACCGGGGTTCCCCGGGCGCGTCCGGGTGCGGCCAGGCGTCTGTCCCTGCGGGAGGCCGGCCCCTGGCGCCCCTCCCGGGACAGGGCTCGGGGTCCCGTCTCCGCAGGGTGGGTCTGGAGGAGCTATCATGAGCTCCACAAACGGTCCTTGTGCACTGGGCCAGGCCCCGATTGAAAAGTGAATGGAGCCAACCCCTGCCCTTCAGGATTCTCCTGACACTCCGCGGGCCCGCCCTAGAGCGGACTCAGAAGGTGGCCAGGGTCTCAGGCCGCTGTCCTGCAGCTGAATCCAACACACACGTAGCCCTTGCTTTTCATCCTCGACTGCCTTAGACCTACGGTAAAATCCGGCAGATCTTGCACACACCCATTTTCTCACCATGGCCTCTTTGGTACTGGGCTGACCTTCAAGAAGGTGCAGGGCGAAATGAGTCACAAACTTCCCTCACCTGTGCTCGCCCTTTCACGTTGTGCCTCGGGGACTGCCGCTGGGCTTTACCAAAGCAGCTCTGAGTAAGCATGAAATCAGGTTGGACTCACCACTTGGGTGGTCAAATTGTTTCCATTTCCCCACCCAAATCTGGCCCACTGGAGGCACCATACCCCTGCCCCCCCCCCTCGCCCCGCACACCTCTGAATCTTTGGGCCGGACGGTAGCCTGGGTTCTCTACAATGCAGATCCCTCAGACCAGGGTTACTGAGCTGTGTTAAATTACTCAGTCTGCAATCAGGGTTTTTGGAAATCTTATTTTTCTCACTCCTTTTGGTACTTTAATTACTCTTTGTGGAGCTCTCCAAAGTGGGACAAGTTATGCTGACAGGCTGTCAGACATCTAGCTCCTTCAGTGATTTATCGTATTCACCTCAGAACTGTGTTAGGTGTGTCTTTGGTTTTGTAGTACTCAGTTTCAATGATACTGCAAGTTAAATTTCAGGAGAGGAGGCAGATGGCAAGGGGAATAAAATTAAGGAAATTGTTCCGGGAAGAAAAGGTTCAATGAAAAATGGGAGAAAGGGGGCAAAGCACATAGGATTCAAATGTGAGTATTGAGTGGTGTGAATGGGCACATTTATGCTTTCAGACATTTATTGAGCCTGTCTTCCTGCAAAGCACTATGGTAAATGATGTAATACCAAATGAACTAGACTTAGTTTCTACTTTCAAGGCAAGGTAAGATGAAGGTTCCTTAACTTTTTGGAGGGCAGGCTAAGTGCAGAGCACTGTATTGAGTGCAGATGTTCTCCTATTAATCCTCACAACAACTCTATGAAGGATGTAACGTTCTCCTTTTACAGAAGAAGAAAACAAAACTCGGAAAATATTGAAGATCACCCAATTAAACATTGAGCAAAGGGGCTCGCTGGTTAGCTCAGTCGATTAGAGCTAGGTGTTATAACACCAAGGTCAAGGGTTCAGATTCCTCTACAGGCCAGTGCCAAGAAAAAATAAAAGAACAAAGGGTCTTCTTAGGCATTTCTCCAAAGAAATGTATATATATGATCCCTAAGCACATTAAAAGATGTTCAATATTTAAATCCAATGCAAAACCACAATGAGATGCCACTGCACACTCACTAGGATGGATATAATTTTTAAAAGATGATAAGTGTTCGTGGGGATGTGGAGAAATTGGAACCCTCATACAGTCATGATAGGAATGTAAAATGGTGCAGCTGCTTTGGAAAACAGTGGCAGATTCTCCAAAGATTAAACAAAGAGTTACCATATGACTCAGTTCCACTCTTAGGTACATACCCAAGAGAGATAAAAACATATGTCTACACAGAAACTTGTGATGAACATGCATGGTGGCAGTATTCATGATACCCCAAAGTGGAAACAACCCAAATGTCTATCAATTGATGAATAAACAAAATATATATCCATATAGTGGAATATTATTAAACAAGGAAAAGAAACGAAGTACATGCTACAACATGGATGAACCTTAAAAATGTTATGCTAAGTGAAAAAAGTCAGACACAAAGACCACATATTGTGTGACTCCATTTATATGAAATGTGCAGAATAGGCAAACCTGTAGAGACAGAAAGATCAGTGGTTGTCGAGGGCTAGGGGTAGAGTGGAGGGATGAGAAGTGACTGCTGGTGAATATGGGTTTTTTTTGGGGGGGTGATGAGAGTGTTCTAAAATTTATTGTGGTGATGGTTGCTCAACTCTGAATATACTAAAAGCCATTGAATGTAAACTTTAAGTAGACAAATTGTGTGGTATGTGAATTATATCTCAAGAAAGCATATACTTGTGTGTGTGTGTGTGTGTATTTTTTAAGTACTGAAGAGAAAAGATGGTGTGGCATTCCAGTCAAAATGGTAACATGAGCACGTACTACAATCTCCCTTTTGGTCTTTTGAGGGGAACTTTATTTTTTTAATCTGTCACCATGAGAAAAGAGCATTTGCCTTGAGTGTGTCATGGTAACAGCTAATGTTTATCACGTGCTGCCCCTGGCTCTGTGGTAAGAATTTTAGTTCTAGGTAATTTAGTCCTTACAAGGAACATGGTACGTGGCAGGTTGGGTTCCCCCAGGAAGCTGACTCTGTGGTGGAGGTCAGTGTGTAAGAGGTTTGGTAGTGGTGTTTCTGCGTCAACACTGCAGGAGGGAGAGGGAAGGGAGCAGGGCTGGGCACGGGGAACAGGTGCAATGCAGTCTCAGTACAGGCCACAGCAGCAGACCCTGTGGGGAGTTTTGAAGCCACTGTCCTCAGTGAGGCAGCCCCCCCATCCCCCCAGGAGCTGACAGTGGAGAGCTTTTTGACAGCGGTGCTTCCTGCTTTGGCCATTTCTTCACTGTCTTGCGAGGGTCCCCATGTATGCTAAAACTTGTTTGCTTTTCTCCTGTTAATCTGTCTTTTGTCAATTTGATTCCTAGACCAGCCAGAGATTCCACTTAAGAACTAAGACAGATAGAGGTGATCTTTAAACTCCTCTACACCACTTAGCTTGGTTAAATACTTATAAATAATACATATCCATACACTTAAATACATATACATAATGCACTCAAATTAGTTATACATAATAATGCACTCAAATTAGTTAAAATGATAAATTTTATGTCATGTATATTTTATCACAATAAAAAAATTATATAGACATAAAATTCTGGGTTTTGTGTGCCTGGGTGTTTTATTCTCTATTTTATTTTATCTATTATTTATTTATTTATTTTTAATTTATTTTATTTATTGAATCAAAATCGCTTATACATTTTATTCTCTATTTTAAATTGCAAAATAGTATCACTTGGTAAAAGAAAAGAACATAGCAAAGGGTATGAAAATTCATAGAATTGACCAATAAATGTGAAAATAGGCTCAACCTCAGTAATCAGAGACATGCAAATGAAGGCAATAATCCTTTATTTTTTCTTTTATTTTTCTTTTATTTTTTTTTTAAAGATGACCGGTAAGGGGATCTCAACCCTTGACTTGTTGTCAGCACCACACTCTCCCAAGTGAGCCAACCGGCCATCCCTATATAGGATCCAAACCCGTGGCCTTGGTGTTATCAGCACCACACTCTCCCGAGTGAGCCACGGGCCAGCCCTTGTTTTTTCTTTTAAATCATCACATGGTTGATGAAGTCACATTTTGGCAAAGGTATAGGGGAAGATGATGCTCTTTTTTGATTTTTTTTTTTTCTGGCAGCTGGCCCGTGCAGGGATTCAAACCTGTGTTCTTGGTGTTATAACAGCACGCTCTAACCAACTGAGCTGACTGGCCATCCCGAAAATGATATTCTTACACCCTGCTAGTGGAAATATAAATTGGTGCAGCAATTTGGTATAATTTATTAGAATTTAAACAAGGTACGTTATGATACAGTAATCCCACTTCCTGATAGATACCCTAGAGAGGTGTTGAGGCGTCCCTGGAAGTATGTCCAAGGATATTCACAACTGCATCTGTGTATTCATGAAATATCCAGTAACAGCCTAACACTGTGGGATATTATGCAGCAGTTAGTAGCAGTTCAAGAGCCCCAGCTAAAATGGGTTTTGCCTCCGGTGTGTGAGGAAGTGAGAGATGCAGAATCAGCAGAGGGAGAAGTTGAGCCAGTTGCAACAGAGGCCTCAGCCCATCACACAGCACGCTGAGCAGTGTCACAGCATCTGCTGCTGGACACTGCTGCCATTTTTCCTGGTGTGTGGTTGGGGGTGAGAGGGCCTTAGGTGGCTTTTAGATCCTCTTGGTTTCTCAGTTCAAAACATGTCTAGGACACACAGCCTTCCTCTTGCTTTTTCTCTGCCTCTTGTGGTGTGACTGTCTGTGACACAGTCCCTGTCTTTTTTGTCCCCTTTAATCAAAGACTCCCACCAAGGAAGGGGAGTAGGGAGAAAAGATGGTGAGAAAGAAGAAACCCCATCCTGCTGCAGGCAAATATTTTAAAACGTCCATTCCAAGGCAAATGGGTGATCAAAATTGAAGAATATTCTCTTATTGTGCAAACTTTAGTAGAATTTAAGTTTGCCTATTTATGTCCAAACTATTGCTTGAGACTTGAGTATAATGTTTACAATTTTGATCCAGAGTGTATTTGCTTTTTCTCTGGCACCCTAATTGTTAGCAAGAAGCTAATCTGCTTCCAACATTCTAATGTCTTCTGGTTTTAATATCTTTGCTTCTAACATCTTCTGGTTTTTGTTCGTTTGCTTGATTTTTTTTGTTTCATTTTCTGGAGTGGTGGATAGCAACAGATGTGTAGCCTTAAGAGGAGTGAACTGTGTAGCTTAAGAGAAGAATATCCTCAAGAGTCTGCTTCTCAAAATCACTTGTGAAACTCAATCACAATCTTTAATTGGGACTGTTAAAGAAAAACCTGAGGCACAATAAATTTAAAGAGCTTGAGTAAGAAGCGATTCATGAATCGGGGAACACCAGGCTGGAAGAGGTTTAGCACTGCAATGACAAAACATCAGAGGCAAGTATTTACTGGGAAAATGAAAATGCAAAACAAGGAAATTATTTGATTGGTTTGCAATTACAAAATTGCCCTTTTTTTTTTTTTTTTTTTTTTCTAAAAGATGATCGGTAAGGGGATCTTAACCCTTGGCTTGGTGTTGTCAGCACCACACTCTCCCAAGTGAGCCACGGGCCGGCCCTCAAAATTGTCCTTTTTTAGGTACCTTGTTAGTAAGTTCCTAGTCACAAAATTGTGTGTTAGTTGGCTGTTTATGATCAGCCAAGGTTAAGTTTAGTTCTGTCTAACATCAGCATTTATCAGAAACGACCCAACTGAAGTTTTGTTCATGTTTGCCATTTAAGCAACGTTAAGGCTATTTTTTAGGCCCAGTTGGTTTTGTTTTCTCAGGAATTTTTCAGGTCTGGTCTACATTTTAATTTGGTTTTAACAGGACGTTACTGTCTTCATCTTTCTGGAGTTTGTCTGTTTTTTTTTTTTTTTTGGCGGTTGGCCAGTACAGGGATCCAAAACCTTGACTTTGGTGTTATGACACCATACTAACCAACTAAGCTATCTGGCCAGCCTCCTTTCTGGAGTTTTTAATTAGTGAATTACTTTTAGATAATAATGCACATGTGCAAGTCACCTTTACTACAGAATGGGGGTAAATATGGTGTATTAGTCTGTTTCCATTGCTTATAACAAAATACACGGAACTGGGTACTTTGTAAGGAAAATAAAATTTATTGCTTACAGTTTCTGAGGCTGGTGGTGGCGACAGTTACCCAGGGGTCTCACACTGCAAGATGGTGGAAGCAGAGAGAGCAGAGAGAGTAACCTTCTCATTCACTCTCTTTTTAAAGCCCTCAGAACCATGTCCCTGACCACCATTTTTAATCCATTCACTACTGCACGGTCCTACAATCCAATCACTTCCTCAAGGCCCCACCTTTCACTTACCATAACAGGACTTCCCACCCTCTTAACAGTCACAGTGGGGGCTAAGTTTCTAATACATAAAACTTGGGAGGCAGTTCAAGCCTCAGTGAGTTTTGGGGGCACATAATTCAATCTACTACATATGGCAGTGTTAAGAGACTACGTATTAAGATATGATAAAGATTATAGCATTGTTTAAGCAATTGAGTTTCTTTTTTTTTTTTTTCTGGTGGATGGCTGGTACAGGGATGGAACCCTGGACCTTAGTGTTATCAGCACCACGCTCTAACCAACTGAGTAACTGGCCAGCTCCCAAGCAATTGAGGTTCTTCATTGTACGTTTGTGTAACTGATTTCTTTGTAGAAAATTCAGGCATGTGACCAAGTGATACCAGGATGTATATTGAAGGAAAGACAGGTGAGTAACATCATGTATTTAATGACTTCCTGTTAATTTTACATGACTGCATCTGGGTTTGAAGTCTAATTGTTTTTGTTTTTGTTTTTGTTTTTTTAGGATTTCTTTTGGTTTTTTGTGTGTGGTTTTTTATTTATTTATTTTATTTTCTTATTTTATTATTTTTCTTAATTTTATTTTGTCGATATACAATGTGGTTGATTATTGTGGCCTGTTACCGAAACCTCCCTCCCTCCTCCCTCTCCCCACTCCCTCCCAACAATGTCCTTTCTGTTTGCTTGTTGTATCAACTTCAAGGAATTATAGTTGTTATGTCCCCCCACCCTGGCTTTTGTGTGTGTGTGTGTGAATTTATTTATTTATTTTTAGCTCCCACCAATACGTGAGAACATGTGGTATTTCTCTTTCTGTGCCTGACTTGTTTCACTTAATATAATTCTCTCAAGGTCCATCCATGTTGTTGCAAATGGCAGTATTTCATTCGTTTTTATAGCTGAGTAGTATTCCATTGTGTACATGTACCACATTTTCCGTATCCACTCATCCGATGATGGACATTTGGGCTGGTTCCAACTCTTGGCTATTGTAAAGAGTGCTGTGATGAACATTGGGGAACAGGTATACCCTTCGACTTGATGATTTCCATTCCTCTGGGTATATTCCCAGCAGTGGGATAGCTGGGTCATATGGTAGATCTATCTGCAATTGTTTGAGGAACCTCCATACCATTTTCCATAGAGGCTGCACCATTTTGCAGTCCCACCAACAATGTATGAGAGTTCCTTTTTCTCCTCAACCTTGCCAGCATTTATTGTTCAGAGTCTTTTGGATTTTAGCCATCCTAACTGGGGTGAGATGGTATCTCAGTGTAGTTTTGATTTGCATTTCCCAGATGCTGAGTGATGTTGAACATTTTTTCATATGTCTGTTGGCCATTTGTATATCTTCCTTAGAGAAATGCCTACTTAGCTCTTTTGCCCATTTTTTAATTGGGTTGTTGGTTTTTTCTTGTAAAGTTGTTTGAGTTCCTTGTATATTCTGGATATTAATCCTTTGTCAGATGTATATTTTGCAAATATTTTCTCCCACTCTGTTGGTTGTCTTTTAACTCTGTTAATTGTTTCTTTTGCTGTGCAGAAGCTCTTTAGTTTGATATAATCCCATTTGTTTATTTTTCCTTTGGTTGCCCATTCTTTTGGGGTCGTATTCATGAAGTCTCTGTCCAGTCCTATTTCCTGAAGTGTCTCTCCTATGTTTTCTTTAAGAAGTTTTATTGTTTCAGGGTTTATATTTAATTCTTTAATCCATTTTGAGTTGACTTTAGTGTATGGTGAAAGGTGCGGGTCTAGTTTCATTCTCCTGCATATTGATATCCAGTTCTCCCAGCACCATTTGCTAAAGAGGCAGTCTCTTCCCCAGTGTATAGGCTTGGTGCCTTTGTCAAAGATCGGATAGCTGTAGGTGTGTGGGTTGATTTCTGGATTCTCTATTCTATTCCATTGATCAGTGTGTCTGTTTTTATGCCAGTACCATACTGTTTTGGTTATTATAGCTTTGTAGTATAGTTTAAAGTAGGTAGTGTTATGCCTCCAGCTTTATTTTTTTTGCTCAGCGTTGATTTGGCTATGCGTGGTCTTTTGTTATTCCATATAAATGTCTGGATAGTTCTTTCCATTTCTGAGAAAAATGTCATTGGAATTTTGATGGGGATTGCATTGAATTTGTATATCACTTTGGGTAGTATGGACATTTTCACTATGTTGATTCTTCCAATCCAAGAGCATGGGATATCTTTCCATCTTCTTGTATCCTCTCTAATATCTCTCAGCAGTGGTTTGTAGTTCTCAGGATAGAGATTTTTCACATCCTTGGTTAACTCAATTCCTAAGTATTTTATTTTTTTGGTGGCTATTGTAAATGGGCAGGCTTTCTTTATTTCTCTTTCTGCATGTTCACTATTGGAGAATAGAAATGCTACTGATTTTTGTGTGTTGATTTTGTATCCTGCTACTGTGCTGAAATCATTTATCACCTCCAAGAGTTTTTTTGTAGAGGCTTTAGGCTGTTCGATATATAGGATCATGTCATCTGCAAACAGGGACAGTTTGACTTCATCTTTTCCAATCTGCATGCCCTTTATTTCCTTCTCTTCTCTGATTGCTCTGGCTAGTACTTCCAACACTATGTTGAATAGGAGTGGTGAGAGTGGGCATCCTTGTCTAGTTCTTGTTCTTAAAGGAAAAGCTTTCAGCTTTTCCCCATTCAGAATGATATTGGTGGTGGGTTTATCATATATGGCTTTAATTATGTTGAGATACTTTCCGTCTATACCTAACTTATAGAGGGTCTTTGTCATGAATGAGTGTTGAATTTTATCAAATGCTTTTTTAGCATCTATAGATATGATCATATGGTCCTTGTGTTTGATTTTATTAATATAGTGTATCACATTTATTGATTTGCGTATGTTGAACCAACCTTGCATCCCTGGGATGAATCCCACTTGATCGTGGTGAATAATTTTACGTATGTGTTGCTGTATTCTGTTTGCAGGTATTTTAGTGAGGATTTTTGCATCTATATTCATCAAGGATATCGGCCTGTAGTTTTCTTTTTTGGTTATATCTTTACCTGGTTTTGGTATCAGGATGATGTTTGCTTCATAGAAAGAGTTCGGGGAACTTGCATCTGTTTCAATCTTTTGGAATAGTTTGTAAAGAATTGGTGTCAATTCCTCTTTGAATGTTTGGTAAAATTCTGCTGTGAATCCATCTGGTCCTGGGCTTTTCTTTGTTGGGAGCTTTCTGATAACAGCTTCAATCTCCTTTATTGTTATTGGTCTGTTCAGATTTTCTGTATCTTCATGGCTCAGTTTTGGGAGCTTGTGTGTGTCCAGAAATTTATCCATTTCCTCCAGATTTTCAAACTTGTTGGTGTATAGTTGTTTATAGTAGTCTCAAATGATTCCTTGTATTTCAGATGAAACAGTTGTAATATCACCTTTTTCATTTCGAACTTTTGTTATTTGAATCTTCTCTCTTCTTTTTTTTTTCGTTAGCCATGCTAATGGTTTGTCAATTTTATTTATCTTTTCAAAAAACCAACTTTTTGATTCATTGATCTTTTGTATTGTTTTTTTGCTTTCAATTTCATTAAGTTCTGCTCTGATCTTAATGATTTCTTTCTGTCTGCTAACTTTAGGTTTGGATTGTTCTTGTTTTTCTAGATCTTTAATGTGAAGTGTTAGGTTGTTCACTTGCCATCTTTCCATTCTTCTGAGGTGAGCATTTAATGCAATAAATTTCCCCCTTAACACTGCTTTTGCAGTATCCCACAGGTTTTGGTATGATGTATCATTATTTTCATTAGTTTCAATAAATTTTTTGATTTCCTGCTTGATTTCTTCTTGGACCCATATGTCATTAAGTAGAATGCTGTTTAATTTCCATGTGTTTGTATAGTTTCCAGAATTTCGTTTGTTATTGATTTCTAGTTTTAATCCATTATGGTCTGAGAAAATACATGGGATAATTCTAATTTTTTTTAATTTGTTGAGCTTGATTTGTGACCTAATATGTGATCTATCCTGGAGAATGATCCATGTGCTGATGAGAAGAATGAATATTCTGAGGTTGTTGGATGGAATGTTCTGTAGATATCTGCCAAGTCCAATTGGTCTAGAGTATTGTTTAGATCTTGTGTTTCTCTGCTGATTCTTTGCCTAGATGATCTGTCCAATATTGACAGTGGGGTGTTCAGGTCCCCTGCTATTATGGTATTAGTGTCTATTTCCTTCTTTAGGTCTAATAGAGTTTGTTTTATAAATCTGACTGCTCCAACATTGGGTGCGTACATATTTATGATTGTTATGTCTTCTTGACGGATCAGTCCTTTTATCATTATGTAGTGTCCCTCGTTGTCTCTTTTTATGGTTTTTAGTTTAAAGTCTACTTTGTCAGATATAAGAATAGCTACTCTAGCTCATTTTTCTTTTCTGTTTGCATGGTAAATCTTTTTCCATCCTTTCACTCTTAGTCTATGTGAGTCTTTATGGGTGAGGTGGGTCTCTTGAAGGCAGCATATAGTTGGGTCCTCCTTTTTAATCCAGTCAGCCAGTCTGTGTCTTTTGATTGGGGAATTTAAGCCTTTTACATTAAGAGTTGTTATTGAATAGTGTTGATTTATTCCTAGCATTTTGTTGATTGTTGTTTGGTTGTCTTAGGTGTCTTTTGTTCCTTGCTTTCTGATTTACTGTTTGTTTTCTGTGTTTGTTGGTTCCTTATGTTGTAGATAGCCTTTTTGTTTGTTTGTTTTCTCTTCATGAATGCCATTTTTATTATACTAGTGGCTTTAGATTTTTCTTGGGTTTTTATGGCAGTGGTAGTTATTTTTCAGGAACCAAACCCAGTACTCCCTTGAGAATTTCTTGTAAGGGTGGTCATGTGGTGGTGAACACCCACAGTTTTTGTTTATCTGAGAAATATACTATTTGCCCTTCATTTTGGAAGGATAGCCTTGCAGGGTAGAGTATTCTTGGCTGACAATCTCTGTCTTTTAGTATTTTGAATATATCATCCCATTCCTTTCTGGCTTTTAGGGTTTGTGATGAAAAGTCTGATGTTAGCCTGATTGGCGCTCCCTTATAGGTGATTTGATGCTTCTCTCTTGCAGCTTTTAAGATTCTCTCTTTGTCTTTGAGTTTTACCAATTTGACTATGACATGTCTTGGAGAAGACCTTTTTGGGTTGAATACATTTGGAGATTGTTGAGCTTCCTGGATCTGAAGATCTGTGATTTTTCCTATACCTGGGAAGTTTTCTGCCACTATTTTGTTGAATATGTTTTCAATGCAATCTCCTTTTTCCTCCCCTTCTGGAATACCCATGACTCGGATATTTGAGCGCTTAAGGTTATCTGATATCTCGCTCAGATTTTCTTCAATGCCTTTGATTCTTTTTTCTTTCTTTTTTTTTTTTTTGTCTGCTTGTGTTATTTCAAACAGCCCATCTTCAAGTTCAGAGGTTCTCTCTTCAACTTCTGCAAGCCTGTTGGTTAAGCTCTCTGTTGTGTTTTTTATTTCTTTTTTTTTTTTTTTTTTTTTTGACTTTTCGCGACTGGCACTCAGCCATTGAGTGCACCGGCCATTACCTATATAGGATCCGAACCCGCGGCGGGAGCGTCGCTGCGCTCCCAGTGCCACACTCTCCCGAGTGCACCACGGGCTCGGCCTTGTGTTTTTTATTTCTCTGAATAACTTCTTCAGTTCCGCAAGTTCTTCTACATTTTTTTTCAGGGCATTGATTTCCTTGTACATTTCCTCTTTCAGGTCCTGTATACTTTTCCTCATTTCATCATGATGTCTTGCTGAGTTGTCTTGTATCTCATTCAGTTTCCTTAGAATTATCACTCGAAATTCCTCTCAGTCATTTCAAGGGCTTCTTGTTCTACAGGATCTAGAGCTTGAGATTTATTATCTTTTGGTGGTGTACTTTCTTGATTTTTCATACTTCTGGTATCTTTTCTTTGATGTTTATTCATTGTGGCAGGGGGTTTCACAGTCCACAGGTTTGACACTATTGACTGACTAAGATGATGCTGTGGTTGCCAATTTGGTATGGCTACCTCGGGGACTCCCTGTTCCGTGTGCTCCGGTCAGGGCTGCTGGGATGTGTGAGGCACTGCAGAGTGTCTGGTCTCTGCAGAGCTTCCCCTTCCCCTGCAGGATGTCTCCCTGCTCTGTGCGCGCTAGGCCGGGCTTGGGATGGAGCCGGGTGACGGTGGTGAAGCCTACCTGCTGCTGGATTGCATGGCAGCAGCGTGGACCCTGTGGAGTTCCCGCCTCCCCTGCCTGACGTCTCCCCGCTCTGTGTGCACTGGGCTGGGCTGGGAATGAAGCTGGGTGGCGGCAGTGAAGCCTACCTGTTGGATCACGCAGTGGCGGCCCGCATGGTGTGTGGTCTCCGTGGAACTTCTGCCTCTCCCACTGGACTTCTCCCTGTCTCCACCGGGGGTTGATTCGCTTCAAGCTCCAGGGACGGGCGGATGGGGGCCGGGGGTCAGAAGCCGCGGTCACCGCTGCAGCCCGGGGTGACACACGCCGGCTCAGGCCTCCATGTTTCCACATCTGTGGCTGCGGCTGCAACGCGGGCTGCGGCGCAGCAGTGGGTCGTGCGCACGGGTTGGGGGAAGATTCCCGGTTCTCGGCAGGGTAAAGACACCCTTTCGAAGCCGTTCCTTTGCACCGATTCTGCTACAGCTGCATCTGGCGCGGGCCTCAGGCTGCTTCTACTCGTGGCGGAAAAGCGGCAGGCAGCTCTCCTCTTCCGCCATCTTGACCTCCACTCTGAGCTCCGTGAAACCCATGGCAGGATGGAAGGACCTTCCGAGCGGGAGGGTTGCTGGGCCCCAGACCTGCTCACTGCGGGCCCTGGCCGCGGGGCTGCGGGTCGCCCGGGGCCGACTCCGCAGGGAGGGCGAGCAGCCGGAGAGTCTGCGCTCTGCGCTGCCCGGGGATGGGGAGCGTGTAGAGCACCACTTTGTAACACCAAGGTCAAGAGTTCAGATCCCCACACCGGCCAGCTGATTCTTATCACAACATCCTTCTCTCGTGGTTGCGGAGCTCACATCTGCACCTTCTTCCTTGAAGTCTAATTGAATTAGATTTCTTTCCAATTAGCAGTGGAGGTACAGGCCACTCACCAGCAGTTCCCCTTTGATAACTGGCTTGTCACAAAAGAGGGACACCAGACCACCAGGCAAGGACCAGGGAGGGACTAGCAGTCATATTTTCTAAAGACTTGACTCATGGGAGAAAAGGGATAGAATTAGTATTTTGAAATAATGGAATCTAAGTTGTAGTCATTAGGCATAATTTTAATTGTATAAGCACCATGGTTTAGAGACTCATTTTACTTCACAAATTTAATTTGTGGGGATATAAATTATTGTAAGTGATTTGGTGATCATTGTGGGATTTTAGGTCACAAACTGGTTCCATTTGTTGTTCTAATGGAGGGGTACAGTGTGAGACTGATCAGAAAGGTCTGAACCGTATGGATAATCTGAACTCATGCACCTTGACCACAGGTGAATGGACAGAAATATTAAGGTTTGACACTTTCTGGATTTTTCACTATGGGTTTCTAATTTTCCTTACTTATTGTTTTATGTGAACAAGTTAGAGGGTTGGGTAATAGATTGTTAGGAGTTGATTTAAAACTTTTATATGGAAAATCTGAATCATAAACAAAAGTAGAGGAAATCTTGTAATAAAAGCCTACATGTCCATCACTCAGCTTCAACGGTTATCCATGTTTATCAGTCTTACTCCATGTACTACCCCACCTCTTGTCAGGCATAAGCCAAACCTTAGACCTCCTGTCATGTCACCCATTGTAGTGGACTGAATTATGTCCCCCCCCCAAACTCAATGAAGCTTGAATTGTATCCCCCAAGTTTTATGTATTAGAAACTTAGCCCCCACTGTGCCTGTGAACAGGGTGGGAATTCCTATTATGGTAATTGTAAGGTGGGGCCTTGAAGAGGTGATTGGGTTGTAGGACCTTGCAGTAGTGAATGGATTAAAAATGGTGGTGAGGGGCGTGGTTCTGAGGGCTTTTTTTTTTTTTTTGGTCTTTTTCGTGACCGGTACTCAGCCAGTGAGTGCACCGGCCATTCCTATATAGGATCCGAACCCGAGGCGGGAGCGTCACTGCGCTCCCAGCGCTGCACTCTCCTGAGTGCGCCACGGGCTCGGCCCCTGAGGGCTTTAAAAGAAGAGGAGAGTCTGTCTTTCTCTCTCTCTGCTCTCTCTCCTTCCACCATCTTGCAATGTGAGACACCTGAGTCACTGTCGCCACCACCAGATGGACTTTGGACTTCCCAGCCTCAGAAACTGTAAGTGATAAATTTCATTTTCTTTATTAATCACCCAGTCTCAGATATTTTGTTATAGCAACACAAAACGGACTAATACACCCATGAATACATTAATATTCATTTTTAACTAATAAGGGCATTTTAAAAAACATAATCACCACACAATTGTCACCCATAATAAAAGTAGTAATTACTTAATATCAACTAATCTTCAGCCTTATAACACGAAGGCCACAGATTCAGATCCCTATACCTGCCAACTGCCAAAAAAAATATATATATATACATATATATATATATATCAACTAATCTCTGATTATCTAAATTAGTTGGTTTGTTCAAGTCAGAATCCAAACAAGAGCCATATATTGCAATTAGTTTTTGTGCCTCTAAGTCTTTTCTATTCGATAACAAGTCTTCTCACCAAACCCGTGACCTAACTGCCAGCCCTTTTTAAAAAATGGCACTGACTTGATAGAGAAACCAGATTTTACAGAATAATCCACCTTCTGGATTAGGCTTATGGTGTCTTTAAGGAGTAGTTTTTCTTATTTATCTGTGCCCTGTATTTCCTGTACACTACCTAGCTCTAAGGGCTGTATTGTATTCGAGCACATTGTTTTTGGCCTGAATTCTACATAAGGACTACATTCATAGTTTAAGGACGCCAGGAATGGCCAGGGGAGTCAGGTGACGTCAGCCTGTTCCCTTCCCCAGCTTGCACCTCCACCTCACGGTTTCAGCATTCACTGATGATCATTGTCTTGGGGGTTGTTAAAATAGTGGTTTTCTGACTCTGTTATTCCTCTTGCACCTGACTGGAATTCGATAAAGAACTTTCCCTTATCAGTTACGTGGTTTTACTAAAATACAATTTGTATAGGGAAGGGGACCTTTTATGTTGGCTCCTGTGGACTTCTTTCCCTCTGGTAGTTCTTTTATTTTGGAATGTTAGACTTACAGAAAAATTACAAGAATAGTACATAGGATTCCCTTCACCCAGATTCCCCAGTTATTAGCATTTTATCACATGTTTAATCATCTTCTCTTTCTCATATATATATAATTCTTTAACCATGAGAATTGCACACAGTGCCCTTTACCTGTAAGTACTGTGGCGCATGTGTCCTAACAACAGGACATACTCTTAAGTAACCATGAACAGTGATCAATATTAGGAAATTAACATTCATACAATTCTATTATTTAATCTGTGGTTGTATTCATACTTCTCCAATTATCCCAACAATGTCCTTGATTTAAAAAAAAAAAAAAATCTGTTCCAGGATCTAATCCAGATTTAACATCGCATTTAGTTCTCCTGTCTGTTTAGTCTCCCTTGATCTCCAATGGCTCCTCAGTCTCTGTCTTTCATGACCTTGACATTTTTGAAGAGTACAGGCCAGTTATTTAGTAGATTCCATGAACGTTAACATGATTAGTCTTTGATAGCTTCCTTGCTTTCCAGCATAACAAGATGTCCCACACTCATCTGTACATTTCCTGTTCCCAATCCTCATCAACCGTTTCTCTAAAGATTCCTGGTTTCTTTCCGTGGGAAGTGGTATTCAGGGATGAGACCTGAATTCTGATGACAATGGTGTTGTTCAGGATGAGATGTGAGTGGGGACTGTGGGTGGATCGGTAGCCACCAGCAGAGATCCCAGGACTGGCTCTCCTGCTGTTCTTGAGACTCCTTGTTCTGGGGGAGGAGTAGATTCAGGTTGGTCTCGGTGAGTCAGTTTTTCCAATGCCCAGGCAACACTAGGGTAAAATGAGGAACTTGGGGACCTCGTCCACTTGAATGGCTTTGGGTATGGCTCATCCAAAATAATCCCCCAATTTTTTCCTACCCCTTTTTTATGACAGTTTTTATTTTATTTTATGGCTTGGGAGGTTTGTTTGTTTTTCTTATCGAATATTAATTTATGGTTGTCACTGCTAGGACACAGAATTGGGCATCAACAAGCTATCAAGGAAATGTCAAAGTATGTTTATAAACATAAGGTAACTGAGCAAAACAACTCATTATAATTAAGCAAAGATGACACAGTGCTACAGTGAGATTGCTTTGTCCCAGGCAGTCCCAGGTGCCTGCTTGTCCCTGGAGGCAATTGTTCTTGGCAGAATCCTTCCTGCCATGGATGGACGCAGGGCAGAGGGTTATTGACACGAGGGGAATGGCCACTCTCACTATCAGTAATCCTCCCTGTTATTTTTGCAAATTGTCTAACACAGCAAACTTCCTAAGTGACATGCAATGTTGCATATCCTGGATTCCCAACCATTACACTATCCCTGGGGCCTTAACTCTGAGGGAAATGGGAATTCTGCAGTAAAAGGTCAAGAAGAGTTGTGCCTGCTTTTGGGTGCTAAGGAAACTGCACATTTGGATCCTAAGTTTTCCAGACAGAGGTGTAGCAGAAAATGCTATAGGTTTGTCTGAGAAGACAGCCTCCAGCTAGAACAAGTATCAGAGAGGAGGAGGACTGGGGACATCAAAGGAGACAGGGTAATGTAGTCCAGACAAGACTTTAAGTGCAGTTGTACTGAGAGGCCTCAGCTCATCAGGATATCAATGTGAAACAATTTTCTGTTTTCTGATCACTGCCTCCAATCATTCTATGGCAACTCCCTTCAGTCCCTTAGCAATATCCTGGGCAGATTCATCACGTTAGGCTGTTCAGCTCAGACCAGTCCTGTTTCAGACTCTACTTGCATGTCTGATTCAGACTTCTTCATCTCCTCTCCCCAGCACAAGCTGGGCGTTCACCCTGGTTGCTGGGAAAATGGAGAGATTGGGGGCAGGTATGGTCTGGTTCTGTGATACTTCCTGCCTCCTCTCTTTTCAAGGCCTTGCTTCCTTGCTGCCCTGCTGTGGGCAGAAGAAAATGAACTTGGTCAGGATGGGGGGGAGATAAAGATCCTTTAATTTAATTGGCTGTAGGTCCAAGGTGGGGAGACCACAGCTCTGGTTGGATTTAGTTCTATCTATTGCTGCTGGTGTCTGATGATGGGGAGGTCTCTGCATAGATGGCGTCCCCTCTATCACTATAAGCCCCCTTCAGAAAGAACAGCCTAGTCTTCCCTGGCCCCACCAACATTGCACTTCCCAATCTCCAGAGGGAGGACTTCGCTGCTTGGTTTGGAAGCCACCTGGACAGCCTGCAGGTCCTGGCCTTTCTCTAATCTTTGTGCTTCTTCCTATGGAAACTGCACCTTCCAGGGGTCATGGGATGCTGGCACAGGGGTGCCTCATTCCTGTTCCTCTATTCACATGGTGTTTTCAGACCCCAGCGGCGTGGGCTACTCCAGCAGTGGACAGCCTTCAGCAGAGTGCTGTCCGTGTGGAACTCTATAATTCTAGGCCACAAGCATAAAGGAAACTGTATGTAATTAGTTTGCTTCTTTTCATAGACCTGTTTGTTTAAGTGTAGTATCTGTTAGCAAATAGTTACATAAAGGAAGATGTGAGTACGAAGGACCCTGATGGAAAAACTGAAGGGAAAAAAAAACCACTTTTTGGTCCGATTTAGGTAGAAATAATCCCTTTGATACTGATTCTGAAGCTGGCCCTTGTCCCCACTCCTGAGTAAATACTAAAGAGGCAAACAGCCATCCTTATTGTTTTGGACTATTTTCACAGCTGCCTACTGACAAAGACGATTTTCAAATAAACAATTGATTGTAATTATAGTTTCTGATCTTGAGGCAAAATAAGATGAGACCTATAAAAACACACCAAATCATTTACATCTCCTTTACAATCAGTATGAAGGCTGCTGTGTCCACTGCCATGGCAAAATAGGGGCATCAGAACACTTGTTTTCATAAAGAATTTGATACTTTAGCAAAATCACTGAACTAGATAACATAAAACAAACAGAATGTGAGACTTCCTTGCTGTTATTTTTGTTGTCCTGGATTACTTTTATTCTGAATTACATGTAATTTAAAGGCACCACATATTTTCTGGGCTCACACCTCTAAAGGAAGGTCTTCATCAGGCATGGGTCTTCTCCCTTTCTTTCTGGAGTTCTGATGGAATCTTTTAAACTAAAATGAAAAGAGTTCTTTCTAGAAGAGAAGGAAAGACTGCCCTGACTCTCAGTTAAGATGGGAACACACACCAGGTTTTAAAAGCCCAGATCATTATTTTTTTCTTATTTTTACCTTTATATTTTGTATGCTTGTTCAGAAAACACTTTTTATTTTTAAAATAGGAATATTTTACATTAAAATGAAGAAAAACCAACAAAGATATTACCATGGGGTGGAGAAAGGCAGACAAAGGACCTGGTGAATAAAATGCTAACCGAGTGCCTCTAATGGAGACCCAAAAGAATGTGGCCTTCCGTAGCTCAGGGACCCACACATTGAACACTCGGGCAAGGAAACAGGAAATGTACAAAGTCAATATTAAACAAAATGGAGTAGAATTACGAGTTTGTATGCTGCAGATGATTTGACAAGTCACTACCATTGTGCAGAACCTTAAGTGTCAGAGAGATGTTAAACCCTAACCCTAACCTAACCCTAACCCTACTCAACCCTATCCCTAACCTAACCCTCTGTCCTCTTTCTTTGTTCACTTTGTGGGGAGCGGGGCACACTCAAAGCGCTGTTGTGCCGACTGCACATGTTACTGTCCACTTCCCTTTGCTGTGCCACTGTCTTCGTCAGCATTTCCTCACTCTTCCAGAGACTGTCCTGCTCAGGTACATGCTCGGATTGTTCATTACAAGAGCTTAGTGGAAAGCATCAACACACAGTCTGTGCTCTAGAATTCTTTGAACCCCTCACCTCAAAATTTTGATCTCACTGTTTCCACCGATTCTGGACTATTGTATAGTGATTCCGACCCAATCCTGATCGAGTCCCCTCATTGAAAGACCTGCCTTAAACCAAACCTCCAATTCTCAATAAATTCCAATTTTCAGTAAATGCAGACCTTCCCTTCCCCAATTTGAGGCACTCCCGGGGCTCTGTGGAGGTGACTTCTCCCTTACCAAACGCAGCTTCGTCTTATCAACAGGTGGCCTTGGTAGTATTTGGGGGCAGCTTTTGACCCTAATACAATCAGCCACAAGCTTTGTTTGGTTTAGCATATGTCTGTATAGTTTTTTTTTTTTTTTTTTAAGAACACTGCATTTTGGGGAGGGCATTAAACAAGGTTGTAGTGAAAGCTGTGCTTGTGATTTTTTGGATATCGGAAAAATAGCCCCCTCAGAATTTGTTCCCCAGAGTTCTACTTTACTTCTGCCTTTTCCCAACAAGTTGTGAAATGTTTGGGAGAGGTTACCTAAGAGAAAAGAACAGAAAAGTGGAAAAACGATGGATATGTTCTGTAATGACCACATGAGACTCATCAGAAATTTTGGGCTCCAACAAGATAACAAAAAAGAAACATCTGTACCTATCACCTTGTCTCAGTCTGTCTGGGCTACTATGACCAACGACCGTACTCTGGATGGTTTATAAACAACAGAAATTTACTTTTCACAGTTCCGGAGGCTGGAAGTCTAAGATCAAGGCGCTGGCAAATTTGGTATCTGGTGAGGGCCCATTTCTCTTAGACAGTGCCCCCCAGCTGCATCCCTGCATGGTGGGAGAGGCTAGCTAGCTCTCTGGGGTCCCTTTTAGAAGGGCACTAATCCATTCACGAGGGTAGAGCCCTCATGACCTAATCACCTACCAAAGGCCTCATCTCTTATACCATCACCTTGAGGGTTAGGATTTCAACATACGAATTTTGGGGGGACACATTTAGACCATAGCACACCACAAGTGCTGTATGTACCAGATTCACCTGGTTATTTGACACAAACCATGAAAGGAAATCAGCACCACTCTCAACGTCCTGGAGCCCCTAAGTCCCCTCCTGGCTGGTGGTCAGGCCCAGTCAGGGGCCTCTTTTTCTCCATTCAGCTCCCAGAGGGAGCCATTAAAACACTCTCATACTCAAAACCCTCCATCAGCTTCTCATCATGCTTAAAATAAATCAAAACTCCTCACCGAGACTTATGAGGCTCACCTGCTCTGATTTCTTTTTTATTTTTATTTTATTTTTTTAAAGATGACCAGTAAGGGGACCTTAACCCTTGGCTTGGTGTTGTCAGCACCATGCTCAGCCAGTGAGCGAACGAGCCATCCCTATATAGGAATCCAAACCCATGGCCTTGGTGTTTGTTATCAGCACTGCACTCTCCCCAGTGAGCCACAGGCTGGCCCTACACCTGCTCTGATTTCTAATGTAAGGGCCAATGCAAATTAAAAATAAGAGGCTTAATCCTCCCTGTTGAAATGAGGGACGAGACTTCCCTCCCCGTCCCTTTTCTTAGAGCATTTACTTTAGAAAACCTATAAATTCTTTCTCTGTCTCTGAAATGTATGAATATTTTTATTTATTTATTTGGTGGAGGGCGGCTGCACAGTATGGGAATCCAAACCCTTGACCTTGTATGAATCTTTTTTTTTTTTAAAGATGACCAGTAAGGGGATCTTAACCCTTGATTTGGTGTTGTCAGCACCACGCTCTCCCAAGTGAGCTAACCGGTCATCCCTATATAGGGATCCGAACCTGTGGCCTTGGTGTTATCAGCACCACACTCTCCCAAGTGAGCCATGGGCCGGCCCTCTTTTATGAATCTTTTTAAAGCTAAATAATCTCTTGCCAAATGCAGGAATGTCTTTCTCAAGGACCTGGGAACTATCTCTTTGAAATTGTAACCATCAAGGAGGGCAGCTCCCTGTCTCCCAGTTTCTGCGGGAGGGCAGAAGCCTGACTGGTGGGTGCCTCACTCCAAGCTGCAGAATTACCTCCGATCATAAAGAGATGAGAACTTTGTTTTTCCTATTTTCCCTTTGGATTAAGCCAATTGACTAACATAGATGGTCATGCCAGATACCACGTGAACTTAGGATGAACTACGTGTGGCAAACGGTGCTTGTGGGGCCCTCTGACTTGAGGACTAGCTCTTGTCTATCTTTTGTTTTGTTTGCTTGTTTATGTTTTGTTCTTTGTCTATCTTGAGAACATGTCTGTAGTGAGCTGTGTCTACCTGGCCATGTAAAGAGGTGACATTTCTTTCTGTCTTGGCACCTCTCAGAGGGTTGCCTATGACACGCATCACATTCTGTTTTGTTTGGGTTATTTTGTGGTTTTTTTTTTTTTTACCATTAAGGGGATCGCAACCCTCGGCACGGTGTTGTCAGCACCACACTCAGCCTGTGAGCTAACCGGCCATCCCCATACAGGATCCAAACCCGCGGCCTCGGCACTATCAGCACCACACTCTCCCGAGTGAGCAGTGGGGCCAGCTCCACTTTCTGGCTTAATGCTTATTCAATAATAAGATTTTCTTTCTCTTCCACCTTTGTGGAGAGGTTTTCTGGGTTGAGAGGAGATTTTCTTTCCTTTTTTTGCTTTGGTGGCTAGCCAGTACTGGGATCCAAACCCTTTGGGGGTGGGGGTGGGCAGAATCCAAACCCTTGATCTTGGTGTTATAACACTGCCCTCTAACCAACTGAGCCAACTGGCCAGCCGGAGGTTTTGCTTTTCAGTTCTGTGCCCCAGCCCAGGTTACCCCCACCCTCCTTCCCTTTGTTCATTCAGTGCTAGACTCACTGGCCTTTGTATTGGTCTCAGAAAGCACCAGGCATGCCCCTGACACAGGGCCTTGCACGCCTCTTTCTGTAGGCCTAGCCCATCTCTGACCATGTGTCTCTCATGGCTTGCTTCCCTCTTTTACCTGGTTACCTTGTCGGAGAGACCCTCCCTGATCACAGCCCTTACTCTGCCCTTCATTTCTCTGCACAGCACGAATTGTACCTGTTTAATTGACTTTTTTCTGTCTGTTCTAGAAGCTCACCTCAAGGAGGGCAGGACTGCTCTCTTTGGTTCATCACTGTGTCTGCAGCACCCACAGTGCCTGTTGTTGAGGAACTATTGATACAGGATTGCTCAGTCTCCCTGGGCTCAGGTTTCAGGACATGCTTCTGGGTTTCCAGCCACTTCCTGAGGTCTCAGGTCCCCTCCTCTGAGCTCTGACCTGGAGGAAAGCTACTATTGCCAGTTCGACCTATTCTTAGCACCAACATGGGGAAAATGAGACAACAGGGGGCTGGCTTAGCCAATGTAGTGGCTGGGCATGCTCAATAGAGAGCACAGAACATTCTGTTGCCTACAACTGGGAACCACCCCATTAATTGAATATTCATTAGATAGAGAAACTATAAAAGCCAAATCCCAGCCAAAGGCAGGGTTGTTGCTCACTTTCCCGGAGGCAGCCTGCACTTTGCTGGCTGAGGTGTGTGTACTTTACTTTATATCTGACTTACTTTCAGCAGCGGCTGCTCATTCTCTTGAGCCAGCACACTTTGTACTGAACTTTAAGTATGTTTTTCTGGCTTTTGTTTAGACTGAACTTACTTTTGTGTTAAACTTGGTATGGGCCCTGCTCAGTCTCTGGAGCTGTGCTGCACTCTCTCCATGAAACCTGTATTTCTTATCTATTTTATTAAACTTGTTCTCACTTTCTACTGTGACTCTGCCCTTGAATTCTTTCCTGTGGCGGAGTCAAGAACCTGGTAAGAGGATTCAGTGGGTTGAGGCTGACTGTCAGGCCCCCTGATCCTACCTCTGACATCACTATCACTAAAACTAAATCTCCTGCTAACCCAGAAAACCTCCCCACAAAGGTATGTCAGCATGATGGTCATTAACACTGCAGGCTGGTGGGAGTGCAGTGTGGCCGACCCTTCCCTGCTGGGTACTAGTGGCTAGGTGTGGCCAGGGTAGTTTTCCTGCTTGAATTTCACGTCCCATGTTATTCCATGGTCCTCACTAGCCATACTGGGAACACTGGATGGGGAACCTTTTACTAATGCTAGTGTCCCTCCTATGTGGCCTAGTGGCCTGTATGTTTTCTGTCATACATTTACACACTAGCTACAATCCTTACCCCAGGAGGACAGCATACAGGAATCTTTCTTTTTCTTTTAGCAGCTGGCCGGTACAGGGATCTGAACCTTTTTAAAAAAAAAAATAAATAATGAGATTTTGTTATTCTCGACAACAGAGAAGAGTCAAGCCTGCAGTCTGTGGGGGCCAAGTTGCCCCACTGTGGAGGGCAGGAGCCACGGCAGTGTTTGCAAGAGCTTCCAGCATCCCTCTTCCTGCCACCCTGCAGGAGGCTTGTCAAGGGAATCACAGACTCAAGCGACCAGCAGGGAGGAGGACAACAAACCCACTGTCCTGCCTGCAATCAGCCTCTGTCCAGAGCCAGCACAGGAGGAGACACCCCACCACCCCCTGGCAGCGAAAAGTCGCAGCTGTGATGCCAGATGCCCTCCTCCCAGGTCTCTGTCCTTTTCCTCTCCCATTGTGTCTTCCCCTGGGCTTGGTCACAATGCTGGGCTTCTGAGAAGACGGTGCTGAACAAGCCTTGTCTCTGAGTCAGAGCTGCCTCAGAAGACTCATTCTTCTGTTTCTTCTTTTTCTTTCCTTTCTTCCTTCTCTTATGGTTTTTTCCTTCTTGTGTCTCTCTTTACGTTCCAAGGAACTGGAGCTGCTCCCATCTTCATCTGCAATGGAATCCTCCAGAGGTTGATTTAACTGCAGTACCCTTACGTCCTTCCATGCCTTTTCTTCTCTCCTCTGATGTCTTACATGGGGTCCTCACATGCTCCACTGAACTGTTCTAACTTTGGTTGCCTTTCATGAAGAAAGGGCATTCTTCGTCCCCTGCTTGGTGACCATACCATTTGTAATTGCCTGGTTGTAACTGTTCGTTGCCTGGTACCTCTGGTATACAGCCTCCAGGCTTGTCTCTTCTTCCTCAACAAGCCCAGGAGGAGGTTTTTCATAACTTTCCTTTGCTGGCTTTTTGTCAGTCATCCCAGGATCTCATCTACAGGCTCCAGAGTGAGTCAGGTGTCTCAGCAGCCCTGTTGGACACCAGAAATTGTGGGGGTGGGAAAGTGTGGTACTTTTCCTCACCCATCATAAGGCCCATGGCCAACACTCCTCTAACAAAAAACAGGTTAGCAAGAGAAAGTCATAAATTCATTTAACCAGTTTTATGTGACATGGGCGCTTTCACAAATGAAGACACCACCCACGCCCAGGATCTGAACTTTTGATCTTGTTATAACACCATGCTGTAATCAACTGAGCTAACCAGCCAGCCCTGGAATCTCTTAATGAATGTAAAATGAATTAATTCACAAGTGAAAGCTTTGATTTCGTGTCATATTTCTTTTAGATAGCACTTGTTACCATGATACTGGGCTGTGATGTACACCCACCTTTCTATCCAACTAATTCCTCTAAACAGAGAGTACATGGGAAGGTTAAATGACTTACCACGTCCCAGGAAGTCCTATAATCTTAGAAAATGAACTAGGTTCTTTTGTCATTATTGGAGTCTTAGGAGAACAAGAAATACTGCGGTTATATCCAGAGACTGTAGAAATGTCAAATAAGTCAATTAGGTCCCGCCTGACCTTTCTGTCTCAAAGAAGAACTGCGGTAGCATCCCAAAGGAATTTCAACAGGCCATCTGATCCAGACTCAGTCTTCCAAGGTGACTACACCTGCTGACCATGACCATCTGGGGGCAGAACATTCTGTATAGAAGAAATACTGGAAAGATAACTTAATACTGAATCCTTGCCTGGGGCACCCTTAATCATCTATCTCATTAAACAACAGAGCCATAAAGTAAAGTTCTATTTTTTTCTTTTTACCGGCCTTTGTGTGACTGTGAGAAACTTCTAAAAAAATAGGTATGCCAGTTGAGCCTGTAACAAGGACAAATATTGTGGTTTTAGGAAGCAGGGGCACTGTAGCTAGAAAAATGGAAAAACTGGCCAATGAGGAGTATAGAACAATATCACTTTTATACTTGGACAAGAGCCCCTTCCCTTAACCCCACACCTTAGAAGGCCCCATGTCACAAACATACAAATGCAAAATTCCTAAAGAACAATAGGCACCTGTGTTACTTGGGTCTGGTGCTCAGTGCTGGCCAGCCTGACCTATAACCTTCAACATATACTTTTAAGACAAACACTGTTCAGGCCCCAGAGAAAAGCTTCTCCATATCTCTTACCCTGTGTTTTCAGAATCAAAGCTGACACTGTCTGTATACTATAAAGATTTGAAGCACTGCCTCGAAGTGTGAGGAAAATTTAAGCAGCACAGTTGCTTAGATAAGAGAAAGGACTAACTCATTAACTTGACAATTCCTTTTTCGAAGAGCAGAAATACAGTTGATTCTCACATAACAAGACACATTTCTGCACCTGTGTTGATTGTTCATTTTGTTGCTTCCAATTCCTGATCCTGGAGGTACTCCCAAAGCAGCATGATATTTACAACAGTTCTAAGGAATTTTTTGCAATAATAAACAACTCTCATATTGCTTTTAAATTGGATAAATTAGATCTACATAGAACATGCATGAAATGTGTTGGTAACTAGATGGATTTTTTTTGTGTTGGTAACTACATGGACATTGAACACTAAAACTGTGGATTCATTTTTATTAAAAAAAAAAAAATTCATTTTTATAAAAATACTTAAATAAGATTTAATTACATTTTCAGAATAAAAATTTAAATTTCAGCTTCATTGAAACATTTTTTACTGTAAATTTGATTTATAACTTTAAAATGTTAAAATATATGAAATGTGGGTCTCCTTTTATACTTTTACTAGGCCCCCACAAAAGGTAAGAAAATCTATCTAGAATGGCAGTGTGAGGAACTCAGCAGACACTTTCTCCAGAAAAACAACCATTTAAAGATGAAAATTATTTAAATTTAAAAAATGTGTAATTGTCCTAAGGGCATACTGCAAATGGAGGAAAAAAAGAACTACCGAATTTCAGTGAGAATAAACAGAGTCTGTGGCATTTGAATCACAACCTACTACCATCTTCTGCCCCAGGCAGATGTGGCCAAGAAGATGGAGGCTCCCTCTGCCCTACCTCCTGGTCTAGGGCTTCAGTTTCACCCCAAGAGGGGCAGGTCACTGGTATCTCTCATCCCTCCCAGGTCCATGTTGCAAAATCTCTATTCCATGCAGGTATGGCCAAGAGGACTGGGGCCCCTTTCTCCCACCCAGACCCCTCTTGTAGGGTGGAAATTCCACACCAGAAACAGCAGGTAAGAATCTCAGCAGTCATCAGAAGCAGCATACTCCGCACATAAACCAGAAAATAGATTTTACAGAATTAGTTCAGAATTAAATAAACAAATGCCCAAATAAGAAACAGTTAATGACAACAAGCCCCAGGGTAAGTGGGGATTCAGTATCTAGAGTTGCTACAATATATTACCTAAAATGTCTGGTTTTCAACAAAAAACTACAAGATATGCAAAGAAATAAGAAAGTGTGACCCATACACAGGAAAAAAAAAATCAGACAATTGAAAGTGCTTTTGAAATATGTTGAACACATTTCACAAAGACTTCAAAGCAGCTATTGTAAATATATTTTAAAAATCAAAGGAAACTGTTTATTTATTTATTATTTATTTATTTACTTACTTATTTTTAAAGATGGCCGGTAAGGGGATCTTAACCCTTGACTTGGTGTTGTCAGCTCCACGCTCTCCCAAACGAGCCAACCACCATCCCTATATAGGAATCCGAACCCTTGGCCTTGGTGTTATCAGCACCGCACTCTCCCAAGTGAGCAATGGGCCGGCCCTCAAAGAAAACTATGTTTAAAGAATTAAATTGGAAAGTATGAAAACAAGGACTCATGAAGTAGAGAATGTTAATATACAGATAGAAATCATTTTTTAAAACACCAAATAAAAATTCTGGAGTTGAAAACTAAATAATTAAAATGTAAAATTCACTACAGAGGCTCAATGGTAGATCTGAGTTGGCAGAAGAAAGAATCAGCCAATATGAGGATAGATTAATAAAGGTTATACAATATGAAGAACACAGGGCTGGCCAGTTAAAACCATTCATTAGAATGCAGTGTTATAACACCAAGGTCTAGGGTTTGGATCCCCATACCAGCCTGCCACCTAAATAAATAAATAAAAATATATTGAAGAACTCAAAGAAAAAATAATGAGAGAAAATGAATAGAGACTCAAATGTGAAACACCATTAAGCACACCAACATATGCATAATGGGAAAGGATACAGAAGGAGCAGAGAGAAAAAAGTATTCAAAGAAAGAATGCCTGAAAACTTACCAAATTTGTTGAAAAACGTGAACACACACATCGAAGAAGCTCAACAAACTCCAAATAGGATAAACGCAAAGAATTCCACACCCAGACACCACAAAGTCAAAATGTTGAAAGCTGAAGATGGACAAAAATCTTAACAGCAGCAAGAGAAAAACCAATCAGATGCAAGTGTTTACAATAAGGTTAACAGCTGATTTCTCTTCAGAAACAATGGAGGCCAGAAGACAGTGGAGCAATATATACAACGTGCTGGGGGAAAACTGTTGTCAACCAAAAATGCTCTATCGGGCCAAGCTATCCAAGCTATTATTAAAAATGAAGATAAGGGCCGGCCCGTGGCTCACTCGGGAGAGTGCAGTGCTGAGAACACCAAGGCCTCGGGTTCGGATCCCATATACGGATGGCCGGTTCGCTCACTGGTTGAGCGTGGTGCTGACAACACCAAGCCAAGGGTTAAGATCCCCTTACCGGTCATCTTTTAAAAAAAAAAAAAAATGAAGATAAAATAAAGATATTACAAATTAAACAGAAACTGAGAGAATTCTTCGCTAGCAGGCCTGCCTTACAAGAAATACTAGAAGAAGTTCTACAGGCAGAAGGAAACTGACTCCATACAATAATTCAAATCCATATGAAAAAACAAAGAGCTACAGTAAAGGTAATTATGCAGGTAATGCTAAAGAACAGTGTACTTATGTATTTATTTCTATTCTTTTAACTGATTTAAAAAGGAATTACATAAAGCGATATCCATAAAATCATATTGTTGAGCCTATAACACATAGAAATGTTAATATACTTGACAATAACAACACACAGGAAGGTAGTGAGAATGAAACTATACTGGAAAAAAATTAAGTAACACCATATGGTAATGCAAATCAATAGGAAGTAAAGAGAACAAGATGTGGTAAATAAGACTAATTTTTTAAACTTTATAAATATACTTGTGCTTTCCCTTCTTTGTTTTTTAAAGATATACAATAATATAAAACAATAATTATAACAATGTATTTCTGAGTTTGTAACATATATAGACATAAAATATATAACAATAATAACACAAAAAGAGGAATCTATATAGGAGTAAAGCTTATATTTCTTACTGGTGTTAAGTTACAATAAACCTTAAGAAGTAGATTCTAATAAGTTAAGATGTATTTTATAAGCCCTGGAGTACCCTTAAGTCCCATCACAACCAGCAGGAAAATAGCAAACAAATAGTTTAAAAGCATTCAAGGAATTAAAATGGTGCATTAGAAAGTATAAACTTAGGGGGACCAGCCTGTGGCTCACTCGGGAGAGTGTGGTGCTGATAACACCAAGGCCACGGGTTCGGATCCTTAGAAAAAAAAAAAGAAAGTATAAACTTAGGGTTGGCCAGTTAGCACGGTTGGTTAGAGTGTGGTACTGATAACACCAATGGCCAGGGTTCAATTCCTGTACTGTCCTGGCACCAAAAAAAAAAAGAAAAGGAAATATCCACTTAAGACAAAAGGTGGTAGGGAGGAACAGAGAAATGAAGTAATCATGAGCCATATAAAAAACAAAAAGCAAAATGGCAGATGTAAGTAATATCATTAAATGTTAATGGCTTAAATAATCCAAAGTCAGAGGTTATCAGACTGGATATAAAAGCAAGATCCAACTACATATTGTCTACAGGAGACATGCATTAGATACTAAGACACACATAGTTGAAAGTAATAGGAAGGAAAAGTTACATCACACATGTAACAACCGTAAGAGAGATGAAATGGCTGTATGTTGGGGCTCAAAGGCTGTTACTCCAAGATATAGTGCTTTGACATTCTGGAGTAGAGCAGCAGCCTCAAGGTCTGTCTGACCTCCCCCATCCCACCATCTCTTAATCCTCTGTCTCTCTCCAAAGCATGGGATGAAGCTGGTCTTTTATCTGCCTAAAGTGCAGACCCACCAAGGAAAAAGAGAGTTACATCTGGTCCTTTCCCTGAGTTTTCATTAACTTGATTCATATCACAGGAAGGAAGGCTGGAGTCTGTCAACACACCTGGACTAGCTTTTGTCACAGACCATTATCTTCTATTTAGGTCTCATTCAATATTTTGAAGAGAATCATTTACCAGTCATTGTTTGCTCTGCAGCCAAATAGACTTTGTCCTGGGTCATTGTATGTTCTTTAGGCCCATTGGGTCCCCTAAAAATCATTTACTCCTACACCCCCATCTCCCCTTTCCCTATGGAAATACAAGCTTCTGTACCCCACTGGAAAATTGGGAAGGTACTCTCTTGTGATTCCCCTGTGCGTTGCCCCCTCCCAGCAGGTTAAAATAATAAAATTTGTTATGCCTTTTCTTCATGTTAATCTGTTTATTAGTTGATTTTTCGGAGAACCATCAGAGGGTTGGAGGGGAAGTTTTCCCTTAGCCCCCACATATACTAATATCAGACAAAATAGGCTTTAAGATAAAAATTGCTCCTAGAGATAAAGCCCAACATTTTATAATGATAAAAGGGTCATTCCATTAAGAAGATATAACAATCACAAACACATGCACACCTAACAACAGACCTCCAAAATACACGAAACAAAAACTGACGGAATTGAAGGGAGAAATGGACACTTCCACAATAATGGTTTCAATAGTGGAAAGAACTATGAAGCAGAAAGTCGACAAGGACGGAGAAGATTGTCAACCAATCTTCTGATAGACATCCGTAGAACACTCCACCCAACAACAGCAGCACACATTCTTTTTAAGCGTGCAAAGAACATTTTTTAGAGTAGACCCTGTGCTCGGCCATAAACCTCAATCAATTTTAAAGGATTGAAAGCATACAAGCTATGTTCTCCAACCACAAGGAATTAAATTAAAAATTAACCATAGAAAGAAATGTGGAAAGTTCAGAAATATGTAGAAATTATACAACACCCCTAAATAACCAGTGGGTCAGAGAAGAAGTACAAGGGAAAATCAGAAAGTACTTTGAGAGGAGTGAAACACAACATACCAAAACATACGGATACAGCAAAAGCAGTGCTTAAAGGGAAATTTTAAACCTGTATTAATATAGGAATATCTCAAATAAATAACCTAACCTTCCATTTTAAGAAACAGTGAAAAGAAAAGCAAACTAAACCTGAATCAAGTAGAAGTGAGACAGGCTAGGGTTAGGCCTGTGAGCCAAACTGACTCCATGTTCCCTGCAGAGAACAGCATGTCACTTTTCCACTCATAAGTCATGGGACCGCCCAGGGCACGTGATAACCCCATGGTCCGACCTAATAACATAAATTAAGAACAGAACAGATATTCACTGAGTTGCAAAATCACCTCCCCAAGGCTTGTTCTTTACTTAAAACATGATTATCTACCCATTCTTTCTTTCCCTATGATCATAAAACTAAGTTACAGGTTAACCTTGAGGCCCCTTTGGGAGTTGCAGACAGTATACTCCTGGAACTGACTCCTCCTGGGCCCCCCATGACGATGTGAAGATATCAGAAATGATCAAAACAAGATACTGATGTCAGTTGAGGGACTGCTTGCCTTTAAGAACCCTTCCCCAACTTCTCTCGAGGAGACAGCATTACTATTGTTGTCTCCGTTATGCATGTTTGTCTCTTTTTAATCAAGCGTTGCTTGCCTTAAATTCTGCCGGGTGCTTTGTTCATTTTGATGACATTGTGACCTAAGAGCCTAATTCAGTAACAGAAGGAAGGAAATAATAAAAATTAGAGTGAGAATAAATACAGAATTGAAAAACAATAGGGAAGAGTGAGAAAACCAAAAATTGGTTCTTTGAAAAGATCGATAAAATTTACAATCCTTTAGCTAGACTGACCAAATTACTAAATTACTAAAATCAAGAATGAAATAGGGAAAATAATAAAAATGAAAAGAAAAATAAAAAAGAATGAAATAGGGGACATCACTACTGACCATACAGAAATAAAAGGATTATAAGGGAATACTATGAGCAAGCTGACTTCTAGGAAGTTCAGCCTGTTTCCATTTAATCCAGCATTCCTCTAAGTCATCAAATATATCTTACAGCAGAGGTGATCCAGTGGCTGACACTTGTCAAGGATTCCAAACCTAGAGTGATTCCAAGGCTGCATACTCAAAACTGCAGTGTCACGGTGGAGAGGTGTGCATTGGCAGAGGACACCCCTCCAGGTCAGCTGATTTCAGTCTTCCATTGCCTTTGAGCAATTTTATAACTTGAAATTGTAGGTAGTTGATAGACATGCAAATTTTGTCCTGTCTGATTTCCTTCATCCCTGTGGAAAAACCAGTTTTGTTCCCACTTGTAATTCATTTCAACAATCCTAACTCTAAATTAATCTTTGCCTCTGCACTTCTCTTTTGAATTGGCTGTTACATCTGCCTGGTTCTCTCCTGGGTAGAATATAATCTTTAACATATTTTCATGTCTCCTGTTTGTTTGAGAGTCATGATTTTACCTTTTACTGAAAATTATCTGTTGACAACTCTTCACTGCATGTAAGTTCTCACACATCCTGTTGCCTGGTGTATAAAGACTAAAGCCAAAAGCTTTAGTTTTATTTTGATTCCTATACCAGCCAGCTGCCAAAACAAACAAAAAAATACACAAAAAGCTTTAGTTTCAAAGGGGGAGAAAAGTAGATCTTACCAGTCATAAGAATTGTGATGATGTTTGAAAAGTCAGTCTCACTAACACATGTATTTCTCTGGTTCTCCTTCTGCCTAGGCACACACACTACAGCAGCATGGGGCTTGTTCTCTCAGGAGAACCAGGAAACTAGACCTCTGGATTATCTCGTCCCCACCAGCTCACCTCAAGATCTCCAAGTTCAATCCACCCCTGAAGTGGTGAGAGACACAGATTTTCCACAGTAGCTCAGGAGCTCAATTAGATCTTCAAGTCCCGTGGAAGTCAGAGAACACTGACAGCCAGAACCTTCTTCAGAACATAGGGCGAGGTGAAAGAGACACTCCGTTTAGTCAAATCAATGCTATGGGTGAGAAAATCCCTTTCCACGGTGTACCTCATTTGCCTAGCATTGCAAACAAGTGCCAGAATGTAGGAATAAAATTGCACGTGCCAAGTGCATAAGAGAACTCAGGGTAAAGGGCCAGTTAGGGCAAAGAGTTATGACTTGACACATGTCTATTCAGAAAATGTTTATAGAGGCAGTGTATGAGCACTTACAGGTTAGACATGATGAGGAAGGGGGGGAGCTGAATCTGTACTAGGAGAGATTTTTCTCCTTGCTCCCAGCCATCTCCTGGAATGGTGCCATGAGTTACAACGTATGGCATGGGATAAAGGAAGCCCACGGTTGTCTGCATTACTCTCAGCTGCTTGGAGGCGTGTTCTCACCTTTTTCATCTTTCCTGGGGAAGGTGGTTTAATCACTTATTCTGCGTGCCATGGATAAAGGCCAAGGGCTCTGGGTACAGAAATGCAAGCTGAGCATTAGGAGAAATGCACACTGCTGGGTGTGAGCAGTGAACCCAGGTCCCTCCAAGTGGCACCTTTCCCACCTCTACTGCTTGAAAACTGCTGTGCAGTTCAATACACTGGAAAGCATATTTTCTAAATGAACCCACAGTACTTTATGAAGGGCTGGCTTCTCCAAACTTTTAGTTTTCTACAACTGGTCTTGATATCACTCCTCTGAGTTGGCTATTTTTTCCCAAGACTTATGTGGGTTGTTTTTTGTGTTTGGTGGTTTGTTGGTTTTTTTTTTTTTTTTTTTTTTAATCAAGGCAAAGTTAATGATTTCTCAGAGGTGCTGCTGTGCAGCGGGTGAGTACGCCATCTGTGGGTCAGTTGGATGCAGACCCCTCAGCCAGTGGCTCACTCCGTGATCTCAGGCCAGCTGCTCGCTTGCAGAGGCAGTTTCTTCAACTGTGAAATGGGATGGGTAACAGTGCCCAGCTCCTAGAGTGGCAGTGGGGTTACATTAGTGGCTGCGAGGCATTGCACAGGGCCTGGCTGAGAGGGAGCCCTCGTATGAGCTGGTCATTGCTGGAACAATCATGACTTCAGAGGGGGAGCAGGCGAGGCTGGACGGCAATGGTGAACGTGTGCTGGGTACCCGCCATGGTCACCTCCTGGCGTCGTCACAATACTACCACCAGGGTGATACTGCTCTTCCCACTTATACGAGTCGGGAGGCAAGTGCCCTGGTGAAAGTGAGGTCGCACACAATGTGTGTGTGCTTCTCACAAAGCACGACAGTCGGAAACTGGCTTCAGAGACAAAGCAAAGGAAGGTGAACTTGTTTGAACAGAAGGAGTTTCTCTCCCTTCAAGCCAAGCCAGCCTATAGGACTTCATTAAGCAGCAAAGGCGGTTCCTCCTGTCCCTGGCAAAGACAGATTTACCGGAGTGGCTCACTGTTAAGATAAAGGGTGTATACTCCCTGGCTGGGACACCTGAGCAGGGACTCTCTGCTGTCTACATCAAAGCCTCAGGACATGCAGAAATTCCCTTTGGGGCCTGACATACCACCATGAGGTCCTGCCTGCGGAGACCCAGCTGCCTGGGCCAAGGTGTCCAGTGGCCCTTGCTTTTGGCTGCGTTGATCTTCTTTCTCTTCACCCTGCCCTCCTTTGTTAAGGAGCCTAACACAAAGCCTTCCAGGTAAGATTCTGGCCCTTTCCAAGTTCTTCATAGTTCATTAGAGGAAACTGAAAAATAGCCCAGGGAGGACAGGGAACTCTGTGTCCACATGGGGGTGTCAGGAGTCAGGAATGTTGTCAAGAACCACTGGGAAGACTTGGGGGAAATGGTGAGGGGGGACCAAGTTGCCCCAGATATCATGGTGCTTGTATAGAAAGGAAATGGAGGCAGGGTGAAAAAAACAAAAAACAGTAAAACTAAATAGAAACAAAGCAAAAAAATAAATAAATAAAAACAGAGAAAGAAAACAAAAAAACAAAACAAAAATAAACAAAGAAATGGAGACAGGAGTTTGAGAACTAATGGACTGGTTCTGCAGAGACTACAGATGGAAAATAAAACCTTACCTGTCAGCTGCTCTCCCCGCCAAAAAGGCTGAAGAGCTCAGTTGGTTAGAGTGTGGTGTCATAACACCAAGGTCAAGGGTACGATCCCTTATACTGGCCAGATGCCAAAAAAGAAAGGAAGGAAAGAAAGAAAAAAATAAGACTATTTCCCCCACCCCCTGCCCCTGGGGACTGTGAGTAATAAGAGCAGCTTTGGGGTTAGTTCTTACATGCCATTCTCCATGTCCTAAAGCAAAAGGTTTATCTCGTGTATTTCACTTGTTTTAAAATCATACTTACCCTAAAAATTCAGTCAGTAAAATGTGAGACCTCCCACTTAGGAAAGCGGCTTCAATTCTGGGCCCCAGGCTAATCCTTCAAAAAGACTTCTAGACCATTTTTCTTTGAAAATAAACACATCCTCATCAGTGAGAGGCCCTTTTCTTTCCAGACTCAATTATTTTTTTTTAATTCTTTTTTTTTTTCACTATCCTTTTTTTCCCCCTCTTTTTTCTTTTTGGTGGCTGGCCAGTAAAGGGATCTGAACCCTTGACCTTGTTATCAGCACCATGTTTTAACCAACTGAGCTAACTGGTCAGCGCGTTGTTTTGCTGTTCTTAAAATTTGTAAGTAATACATGCTCTCACAGAGTCAAGAAAAATACAGAAAGGTGAAGCAGGAAGTGAGGGTCTCCCCAATATACCTCCACCTTTGTCAGCTCCTTATAATGGTGACCACTCTTAATACTTTGATGTACATAGAATTACTATATTATTATCGTAGCTAACACTTACGTAGTGTTTACTGTGTGCCAGGCCCTATTCTAAATGCTTTGTGTACATTAATCCACTAATTCTCATTATTACAAGGATACTGAGACACACTCCACTAAAGTGAGTCACCCAAGATCACACTGCTAGTATGTCTCAGGGCCAGGATTCAAACCCAGGCATTGTGGTTCCTTAGACTGTGCTCATTACCTTTATGCTATACAATCTCTCTCTCTCTCTCTCTCTCTCCCCCCCCTTTCACTATACATATTTTTCCATAGGTTGAATTTTTTAATCACACTACATCATAGACATTTTTCCGTATTAGTACGTACTGATCTATTCCCTCTTTTTTAACAGCTGCATAGCATTCCACAGAATAGATACAGTTTATTTAACAAGTCCTTATTGATTGGCACTTGGGGACTGGCACTCTGGGGCTGGCACTGGGGCTGCCACTCATTTTTCACATCCCTTTGTGCTCCTGTAAGAATTTTTTTTTTTTTTTTTTTTTTATAAAGATGACCAGTAAGGGGATCTTAACCCTTGACTTGGTGTTGTCAGCACCACACTCTCCAAGAGAGCTACCGGCCATCCCTATATGGGATCCAAACCCGTGGCCTTGGTGTTATCAGCACCGCACTCTCCCAAGTGAGCCACGGGCCGGCCCCCAGAACACACTTTAAAATATGATCTGACATACTGAGAAGGTGTTTACTGAGTGGGCTGTGGTCTGTTTGCTTCACGGTCCGGCCCTTCTTGTAAGAATTTTTGTAGGTAGATTTCTTAAACTGGAATTGCTAAGACAATGGACACATTCATATAAAATATTGATAGATACCGTTAAATTGTTCTCTCAAAACACTCCATCAGCAGGTGTAAGAGTTAACTCCTTCGATGGCAATACTGGATATCAGTCATGTTTCTAAGGTTTAATCATCTGATAAGTGAAAGTGTGTTTCTCTTTTTGATCTGCATTTCTCAGACCACTGGTGAATATGAGGATCTTTTTACGTTCATTATTAATCCTTTGTGTTTTTCTGTGAATAACCTCTTCATATCTTTTGCTCTTTGTTAAAGTTATCTTTTTCTTATTTGTAGGAATTTTTTGTGTATTAAAGATATTAACCCTTTTCTATCACGTACGTTACAATACTTGAAATGTTTTCTTCAGCCTGATATTTGCTTGTTTTTATTACGTTGCTTGTGGTATTTTAAGTCACAGAGAAGTAATTTTTATGGAGATAAAATTTGTCTATCTTTACCTTTATGGTCACACTGGACTTTGCAGTTTTTTAGGAAGGTCAGCCCCACACCACAATCGTATAAATTTTCTTATATATTTTCTACGTTGTTCTTTAAACTTAATAAGTGAAGCTTTTTTATTTTGTAAATTTCTTTAGACTGAGTTTCAATCATCAAAAGTGACATTATGGGGTCTGCCAAAGACATTAGGGATGGGAAATGGGCCACATGTTGAGTCTGCTCAATAAATTGTTTACCTAATCAAGTTCCAAAATGATGAACAGAGACAGTGAGCGCCATAGAGCAGAGAGGTCCCTGTTGAAGGTTTCAAAGAGAACATGGCATTTGAGAGACAGGCAGGGCTTGGATGAATGATCAGGGCAAGGCAGGGAGGTGAGGAGAATCTATAAACAAGAAGCCGTGTGAGAACTGGCCTCACAGAATGAAGGGCTTACCGCAGGGAAGGGAAGAAGGGTGTTTAAGAAGGGTGGGGCTAGAGGGCTGCTGCAAAAAGCTCTTAGGCAGGGAGGTGGCCTCACGAAAGTGGAATTTTAACACAATTAGTCTGTCAGAAGTGAACAGGATAGGTTAGAACGTGGAATGAGTTGTCACTTTGGCCTGACCTGCAGTTGCAACCAAGGGTGGGAGACGAGATTTCACAAGCAGATAAATGCAGACAGCGGCCACTGGAGCAAGTAAAACACGGGAAAATCAAGAGAAATTTGAAAGAGCAGCTAATAGTGGGGCAGGCAAAAGTGACTGTAAGTTTTGCAATTTACAGACTGGTCCCTCCCCCACAGTGCTGCCGGGGGCAGAGGGTGACAGTCATCAGAAGTAAAAGAGAATTGTAAAAAGTTTACCTTGGTTTATGATGGACATTACGAAGGCGGTGACACCCACATTTATGACCTGTCGTTATCGCTTCAGAACTGGAGACATTCCACACTGACCTGTGCTCCAGGAGCTTTCCCCATATTCTTTTCTGTTTTTTTTTTTTTTTTTTCTTGCTGGCTGGTACAGGGATTGAACCCTGGACCTTGGTGTTATCAGCACCAACTGAGCTAAAAGGCCAGCCTCCTGTGTTATTCTGATCTTCACAGTTGTCCAAGATTAGTACAGTATTTTTATTATTTTTCAAAAATGACAAATATGAGGTTAAAAAAAGGGTAAGCATAGTTCCACCCAGCCAGGAAATAGCAAAATGAATGTTTGAACGCAGGGAATTTGGCTCCAGATGCCGTGTTTCTTCCACTGCCTCAAACCTGTGAGCTCTCAAGAGATTTAAAGTCCAACGGGGGGGGAGAGAGTTATACGGGAAGTAAAAGAATGCACGTGACATTATTCCTAGTAATAAACAACTGTGGTAAAGTCAAATGGGACGAGAGCCAAAGGAGAAAACTGGAAAGTTTAATTCTAACCAGTGGAATGGGGAAGGAGAACCTTGTGGAGATGGGAGCATTTCCAGAATGCCTGAAGGCTGTGTGACATTTCAGCGAGCAGGGACACTGCAAACTACGGATGTGACAGGGCACAGGTCCGGCTGCCTTCCCGCTTTTGAAAACAAACCACTCTAAAGTCATACATTGGTGGGAATGGAAGTCGGCTTTTATCCAGGAATCCCGGTGACCTGAAAGAGATGTTAGGCTAACCCATCTCTCCAGTAAACCTGAAAGAGGATGGCCAGACTAAAGCCATCTCCAGGACTCAGACTTACTGAGGGATTTTTATTTACTTTTTATTTTTTATTTTTTTAAAAGATGACCGGTAAGGGGATCTTAACCCTTGACTTGGTGTTGTCAGCACCACGCTCTCCCAAGTGAGCTAACCGGCCATCCCTATATAGGGATCCAAACCCATGGCCTTGGTGTTATCAGCACTGCACTCAAGTGAGCCATGGGCCGGCCCTACTGAGGGGTTTTTAAAGAGGGGTCTGAGGGAATGGAACATGGGAAGCGACAAGCAAGAGGGAGGGGGATGTGAGCTGTGGGGGCTCCGTGCAAGGAGCCAGGTGCAAGGTCTCGCCACGGCTCCATCTGGTTTCTGCTCCCGTCCCTGCTGTTATCTCAGGGTCCTGCAGGAGGGGTGGAGTCTGCACAGCTTTAGGGATGTCTTCTTTGATTTTCCAGGGTCTGGATTGTACGTGCCTCAAGGCAAGTTCGCAACTCCAGGTTGACTGGAAAATAACTTTACATTCATGTAAATAATGTCATCTTGCCCCATAACCAAGTTTCAAATACCAGCTACCCATGAGAAAAGAGGAAACTCAGAGAAATGCATGCTAAGGGAAAATATTATGTCTTAACATTTCCCTCAGCCCAGGTGGTTTTAGGTCCCAACATGGCTTCAGTCCTGCTCACACCAGCACTCCTGAGTTCTGATTCTGGGCCCCCATCCAACAAGCCACAGAAAAGCTTCATCTCAGCTGTTCTTCCTCCTCCGCCCCATCCCCCAGGATGGTATCTAGAGCTTCAGGACATCCGATGTGCTGCCGAGGCCTGGGAGGGGGCAGCTGGTTCTTAGCCATTTCAGCCACTGTCCCTGTCTCTTGGCTCTTTCAGGTTCCTCCAAGTTAGGTGTGAGAATTTTCTGCCACTGTCTATGGTCCTATCTTCCTAGACTCTTGAGTGCAGCCATTTCCTTTTACGGGTCTTGTTAGACCCTTGGAACACTGCCAGGAAGCAGGGTGCAGGGGCCCTCTGACCTTGGGACTCACAGATCCCTCTTTTCTCTGTACTCTTCCTCCTCCTCTCACTCCACCCCACACACAATGCCTTTCCAGGGCAGGGACATGGTAACAGGAGCTAGTAAAGTCCTTCCCCCTCCTAACTTCTCCAAGATATTTTACCTATTTCACCAAATCTTGAACATGGAACTGACTCTTAACTGTTGGTAGGGTGGGTGGTGGGGGGGGGTGGTGTGAGGGGTAGGGAGGAGAACAAGGAAATAACATTGTAAAATACTGTCATATACGACTACATTTGAAAGTACAATTGGCATAGAAGAGGGATCTGGCCGTTTCTGCCCTGAGGTGCTAACAGTGGATCCTTTGAGGGGATGAGATTACAGGAGGTTGATATCCTTTTATGTTTAAATGGAGTTTCTGTTATGAGCACACATTGCTTTTATAAAAAGAAAAATAATTCATAAAAGTTCATTTCTGATTTCCGAAGACTCAGGAGAAAAAGATCCAGTTTAGGTATCATCTCCATATTGAAGTGTCCCCTTCAAGCAGCACTGTCTCCCCAGGTTGTATTCCCACTGTCTCCCATATACATGACGATTGTCATTGTACCAACGACACTTTATTGTAGCTACTTATATTCATGTCTGTTTCCCTGCTAGACTTTGAGCTTCTTAAGATCAGTGGCAATAGCTTTTTCACTTTTCATCCCTAACAGATGGCTCTGGTGCCCGGCATATAATGGCCACTCAATATTTATTTGCAGAATAAACATTGCTTTGTGTTTTCAAATTCTCAGAATTTTCCATAACGGTCGCATTTAGTTTTCAGAGCTTTTCTCTTTAATTTTTTACTTCCTTAAGGTCACATGCAAAAATGTTGTCAGTTAGTACTACAGAGCTTGTATCAAAATAGAGCAGTCCTCATGTCTTTTCCCTGTGCTGAGATCCTGATTCCCAATGCAGCTACTTAACTCTTTCTGCTGTTTCTCTTGGTACTTAACCACCATATTCCTAACTAACATGCCTAGCTTGCTGTATTTTGATTTCTCAACTTTATGTAGTTAAGTGCTATAAATGAAATATTATTAACCCATGGCCTTGAAGCCTGTCATCCCTTTAGATTGTCATCATTGGGCATATGACCCCAAAGGGAGCTGATGAGGAATCTACCCGTTGTAGTGTGTCACACAGAGTTAGCAACCGAACCAATTTGACTAGTCTGCATTTGTATAACACAGTAGTTCGTTTTTTTGTTTTTTGTTTTTTTTAAAAAAAGATGACCAGTAAGGGGATCTTAACCCTTGACTTCGTGTTGTCAGCACCACACTCTCCCAGTGAGCTAACCAGCCATCCCTATATAGGGATCTGAACCCTTGGCCTTGGTGTTATCAGCACCACACTCTCCCGAGCCGGCCCCTGACACAGTAGTTTTTTAAGTGCCTTTTATACACTGGCTTGTAAAGCCCACACAACAGTTTTGTGAGACAGGTATTAAAATTCTCATTTAATGAATGAGGAAATGGAAGCTCAAAAGGCTCTGTGGTTCACCCAAGACCATGAGGCTAGTCAGGGGAAGGGCTGGGCTGGAACTCAGCGGGGGCTCCTTCCGTCCCAGCTTGCTCCATCTGTTTACCAAGTGCCGAGAAGTTTGTTTTCTCTCAGACTCAAGTTCAACACTTCAGACAACTTGAATATAGCCAGTGGAGTTTAAGAGGTTAAGTCATGGGTAGGTGACAACTATGACACACCTGATGGCTGCCCTCATGTTACCTTGCAGGGGACTGGCTCAATTTACTCCAATATCTCCCTGTGTTATCAGGAAGCAGGAACGGTAAAAACCTGATCCTGGCATTATGGAATACTGCCAGGGCTGTGGGATCCTGCACAGGGACTCAGGGAGCTGCTCCTGCCCAGGCAGCAGGACAGCTGTAACCTCTACTCCTTTTCTCTTCTACTCTTTCCTTTCCTGATAGGAGACTTTGTGGGGTGGAGAGATACAGTGCAGGGAAAGGAAAGGAATGTTTTTTTCCTCAAGGTAATTATCTCAAAAATGCCAGGATAAAAATGTCACCTGAACTTGAGATAATTCCTGAAATATTTTACTCTCAGGTGTGATTATCCCCTTTGTACCAGATATAGGTTATAGAGATTGACTTTGCTTTCAACAACTTCACTTTGGAAATGAGAATTCCTAGCCACTGAGCCACAGGTCTCTTCCTGGTGTCTGTAATTCTCAGCCTATCCCTGCCATTGTCTTGCTTAAAACATTTTTTAGCTGTTTAGGTGGGTCCCACGCACCCCCACCCCTATTCAAGGTCTTCTCTAGTCTCTTTGACTCTCATAACTCATGCGTATGAGTCTGAGGAGAGCTCTGTGTTTGTGTATGTATCTGTGTATTTTGGGGAGAGAGGACATCTAACTTTCAAACCAGTTTACTGTCATTCTGACCCACAGTGAGTTCAGTTGGGTGAAGGGCATCTCAGAGAATGCTCGGGATGCCTCTGTTCAGGGGGAGCTTTGGAAATTGGGTCCAGCCACTGGAGCATTATGAGCAATGACTTAATCATTTTTCTTCTGAATGTTTTCTCTTTAGTTCTGAGAATACGTTATCCAAATTAATATCTCCTCATTTGGCTGAAAACAGACAAATAAACAAATTGGCTTTAAATTGAAAAAAGAACACTCAATAACAACAGAATACAGATTTCTGCAAGTTTTCCAGCACACAAAGAGGATTAAGGCAATCATACAGCTTTTAATCATGGAAGCAGCTCATAAACACGTTTAAAATTTCAAAGTGAAGTTCTAAAATGTAACTCATTCATTCGCATGCGGAAAACTTTCAGGACTTCCCAGGAAAAATAAACTTTGAAGTTTGAAAAGAAAAGCAGAACAGCTGGTTTCCGTTTCAGTAAAACAGGAGACTATGAGGAGCTAATCAAACACCAGAGGGGAACTGGAACAGCCTACATGGACACAAGGAGTTTTGGAAGCTCCAGGCCCGGCTGACCACCCAAGGCAGGAGCAGCTCAAGGCAGACGCTCCACAGCCGGGAGCGAGGAAGGACAGCGGGGAGCAACCAAGAGTGGGTTTGTTCCCCGTGCAAGGAGAAGCAGAATTAAAGCTGGGGGGGCCTCACCTGTAACCCAGAAGAGGAAAGCACACCCCAACTGAGGTCCCTGAGATAAAATGAGGGAATGAGCGGCAAAGTTGGTGGTGAGGATTGTTGAGACACAGTCCAGGACTCAAGGATGTGAGTAAAGGCGAGTCTGCGTGAGCAGCCACTCAGCAGCGGCGGGTGCACCTGACCTGGAGCCTCCTCCAGTCTCTGTACCGTAGAATGGGGGAATCGGGGATCTTTTGAGCTCTTTTCTCATCCTCAATAAAATAATCTTTTACTAGGGCTGGCCCGTGGCTCACTCGGGAGAGTGTGGTGCTGACAACACCAAGGCCACGGGTTCAGATACCTATGTAGGGATGGCCGGTTAGCTCACTTGGGAGAGCGTGGTGCTGACAACACCAAGTCAAGGGTTAAGATCCCCTTACCGGTCATCTTTAAAAAAAATAAAAAATAAGAAATTTAGAAAAAAAAAATAACAATCTTTTACTCCTACTGGCTTTATTAGTGAGTGAGTTTTGATTGGGGTATTATTCCTAAAGTTCAGTCTGGATAGCCTCTTAAACATCCTAGTTAACATCAATGTGCCCCTGTGTTATCTCCTGTACTGTACTCTTGGGGAAATAGTGCTTGGCTGCAGGCATGAATAAACTTTGTTTTGTTTTTGGCAGCTTTTTTAAATTTTTGTTTTTGTTTTGCTTTGTTTTGTTTTTTGGAACACAAATGAACTTTGAACCTCTTGCATTTCTTTGCTTCCAGGTTCCCCTTGGTGATGTGTACTTAAGAATATAGAGGGAGGAGGTTGCCAGATAATTATTCTTTGGTTTCTTTTATTGAATACAGCGGTGTGATCCCTGTTAATGATAAATTTGTTTGTTTGTTTGTTTATTATAAAAGATGACAGGTAAGGGGATCTTAACCCTGGACTTGGTGTTGTCAGCACCACGCTCTGCCAAGTGAGCAACTGGTCATCCCTATATAGGGATCCGAACCCTTGGCCTTGGTGTTATCAGCACCACACTCTCCCAAGTGAGCCACGGGCTGGCTCTTAAATTTATTTTTTAAGATGCAATATTTTACATTTTTACCTCCCAAGTAGGTCAGATTTCTGAAATTAAATTGTTCTTTGCTTGGTTGTGATCTACGATTGATTTGCCTGTTTCTCTGGACAAGAGGCCCTTAATAGAAGAAAGCTCCTGACCTCAGCCCTGCCAACAGTGTACAAGGTCAGGACCACACAGGGTCTGAGCAAGGTGAATACAGGGCACTCAGCACATGGGCACAATTTCAGCAATCAGTAAATGCCATGCATGATAATAAGAAAATACTTATACAAACACCCACATTCCTAGCAATCATAGGTGTATTTAATTATAGGGAAGTAAATGAAACTTAATTACATAATTTTGTCACTACCTGGGTCATTGCTGGGACTTCCTGTAAAACTTTTGTTTGGTTGGTTGGTTGTTTTTTTTTTTTTTTGGTGGCTGGCCAGAAAGGGTGTTATTAGCTTCCTGTAAAACTTTTTTTTTTTTTTTTTAAAGATGACCAGTAAAGGGATCTTAACCCTTGACTTGGTGTTGTCAGCACCACGCTCTCCCAAGTGAGCCAACTGGCCATCCCTACATAGGTATCTGAACCCGTGGCCTTGGTGTTATCAGCACCACACTCTCCCAAGTGAGCAATGGGCCGGCCTTGGGTTCCTGTAAAACTTAAGTGGAAAGTATGGGGTCTTGGAGCTGGTGAAGGTGGGTGTTGGTTGGGTATGTGCGTTGTGGGGCGGGGTCCCTAAAGGAAGCTGGTTTATCCTCCTGCATTTAGTTGTTTCCTCTAAGGCTGTGGGCTTCCTGGTGTGGCTGGTGTTTTGATGTGAGCTGTACAGTGTGAATGTAAGTGCGTTTTGTATTTGATGTGTCGCAGTGTAGGGTGCAAGTATCTGTGTGTTGTGTTTGTTAAGGGGATTATTGTGTGTCGCGTGAGTGTGGTTCTGTTATGTGTGATGACTGAGTGTTTTATGTGTTGCCTCCTTGGTCTATTTTTTTGGTGTGTTGGTTGTGCAGATTTGGTGTTTTGGTTGTGTGTCTTGAGGTCGGGTGTGTTGATTGTATATTATAGTATTATGCTGTGTGTTTTGGCAGGTTGCTCTGTTGGTTGTGTGCATTGGTGTGTTCCTGTCAAGTCAGAGGCATCAGTTGTACATATATGTGCTGTGTTGGTTGTGTGGGTATGTGCATTTGCATATTGCTCCGGGGGTATGTAGCAGTGTTTGGGTGGCCCTGCAGGTTTGGCCTATACTGAGTAACCTAAAATGGGAGCTCCCTGAGCCTTGACTCTGCCCCACCCTTTGGCCACTGGAGAACCCAGGGCAGCAGTGGCCCTTTGTCCAGCCACAGGAAGGTCACACGCTCCCTCCTTCTGTAGGGACCTGGGGAGGGGCACAGACTATCCAGCCTCCCATTCATTGTTCTGGGGCTTCCTTGAAAAAGAGGATGGGAGGCGAAAGTTGGACCCAGGCCTGGACCGCTACACTCCTTGAAACAACCCAGGAACCTAGCACAGAAGACTCAGGATGGAGGGCTGGCGATTTTGCAGATGGGGAAACTGAGGTCCAGAATGGGAAAGGCAGAGAGTTTGAAGCCCCCACACCCTTCATGGGGAGTGGAAAAATAAGAACCCTGGAAGGACACAAAACTGTATATTCTGTTCCCATTTCTTGAGTGTTTATCATATGCTAAGAAGTGAAGTGTCATACCCTGAGAGTTAAGTTCAAATTTTGTGCCCATATTGCATACCAGGAAACTGAAGACCATAAGACAACAATTCATTATTCAACAAATAATATTCTAATTATTACTCTATTCCAAGTACTGTGCTGTGTGACCTTGCACAGGTTGCTCACCTTCTCTGTGCCAGAGCCTAGTTCAGCTTTGGGACACAGCAGTGACCCAAGGATTCCTGCTCTCCTAGAGCTCACAGCCTGGGAAGGGAAGCGGGGAGCAGGGAATGGACAATACCCAGGAAAACAAAGATCATTTCAGATGGTGATAAATTCAAAGGATAGTTAAGAGCAGGGGAACTTGAAAGAAAGTATCCAAGAGAGGGGTGGTCTGAGAAGGCCTCCAAGGAGGTGAGCTGTGACCTGAGACCTGAAGAATGAGAAATCTTGCAAAGATCTGGTTAATAAGTGTTCTAGGTGGAGGGGACAGCTAGGGTCAGGCCCTTGAGGCAGGACGAGTTAGTTTAGTAAAGGAGGCCCTGGGGCCAGTGAGAGAAAGAGGGCAGGAGATGCAGCTAGTGGTGGTGGGCAGAGGCAGCAAGCAGCCAGGGGAAGGGTTTGGATTTTAAAAAAAGGAAAAACTTAAAGGAGTCATCAATCAGTTGTATCATTTGCACACAAAATAGCCCTTCAGGGAGTCAGTGGACCACTCTTGCCTCTAGATTGGCTTTCAGAGAGGAGTGCCTTAGCTCTTGAGGGCCCACGTGACTGCTGAGCAGCTGGTCAGCTCTCCATACGTGCCGTCTGTATAATGTGAAAGACCACCCCTGCCTCCTCATCACTCCCAATCCCAGACGTGTTAACGTGCATGCCAGCCAGGCAGCCCCATCCGAGCAAACGTTCAAGATGGGGAAAACGTTGTTCAACAGAATTCCTCTCAGCAGAGTGCTGCAGGAGTTTGGACGGAAAACTTCCACAGGCCTCTTGAGATTGGGGGTAAGAAACAGAAGTGGGGGTGAATCCACCAAGAGGCTTCACTGAGTAACAAGAGCTGTTCGCTAGGTTTTTGCTTTGTTGAGTAGATCAGAGGTGAGTCCTCTTTTACCACCACCAGAAAAAGCATTCCAGGATGGAATCAGATTGTGCTCAGCACCCCACCCACTTCCTTCCTTCAGCACCACCCACCCCAGCCACCTTCCGCTTGAAATGCTTCAATACTTCTCCTGAACAAGTGGAAAAATGGTAAACTTCGTAATCTCACATGCAGTGCGAATCATCATCCAGCCCTGCCTCCCCTGCCCTGCACTGTTCTGTAGTTATTCAACAGCCCCCGCCCACCGTGGGTCTCATGCTTCTAGGACGGAAACTGCCCCCTCCCAACTCCTACTCTGTGGAGGAAAAGCTCCTCTGGGAAGCCTTCCTCGCTCCCAGGCAAGGCAGACAGAGCCCCGTCCTTCATGTGCCCCCCAGGTTCACACATCCCCCAGGCCGTGTGATTACAGTACTTGTTTACCCACTGTCTCTCCCTAGACTTCCTCTTGCTTGTGGCTGGGAAACACACCTTTCATCTGTGATCTCCAGCATCTAACCTGTGATGTGGCCAATACAGTGAGCTCTTGACAAATATTTGTTGAGCATATGTATTTTTCCTAACTATGCCAACAAGCAAGAGTTTGTTTTTAAGGGGGATTTGACTCCTGATATGTTTGAAGCAAATCTTTAAGGCAGACCTTTCAAAATCAAGGTTGGCAGCTAATGGCCTTACTTACATGAATGTGTCTCCTAATTCCTTGTGAACAAGGTTACCTTGGCTACTTACGCTTCATTTAAAAAAAAAAAAAAGTCAACTGAGTCACACAGACATTAGATGAAAGGGTCACACAGACTCATTCTTGGAACTCAGTGATGGGGGATGGTAGGGTACACTGGTGGCCCAGGGCTAAGCACAGGGCACTGGGGTACAGCACTAGGGAAATTTTTCAGCTCCGGTCTTTGCATCCAGTTCCAGCTCCCCGAACTCCTTGCTATTGCCAAGGTTTCTTTATTGGTCAGAGGTGAGTTTCCAGACGCATTGCCAAAGGGTGCAGTGCAATTTTGGGTAGTGGATGGTGATACCCCTTCCCTCATCTCCTCCTGCCTGAGGCACAAGAATAAATACTAGTTGTGCTTAGGACCTGTTTCTACAATCTTCAGCCTTCAACAAAATTTGCCTCTGTCCCTAGGTATCAACATATGCAGAACATTAAAGAAAGGTCTCTAGAGACACTACCAAAGGCGAAGTCCGCGTCACCCACAATGGGAAGGAGGGCAACCGACCATGTAGAGTCAGAGCAAGAGGACAGTGTCCTCGACACACAGCCCCAGCCCACAGCCCACAGCGCTGGAGGGAGCAGAGGAGCAGGGGCTGACCAGGCACCGCCGGAGAAGCAGGGCACAGAGCCTGGCACAGCAAACACGGCTTTACTGAAGAGTCAGGAAAAAGAGAAAACCGTGCTGGACACACTGTCACCAAGAGGTCAAGACGCGAGGATGGTCTCTGAAGGGCCAGAGGCCCCATCACTGAAGAGTCAGGACCTGAAGACAACCAAAGGCAGGGGAGTCCAGGATGGGAAGCTGACAACCACGAGGGTCGTGGTAATGAAGAAGCAGGGCAGAGCGGCGACCACGGCAAAGACGCTCATGCCAGGAAGTCAGGACCAAATATTGACCACCGCCGGAGCAGTGTCCACGAGGACGAGAAAGAAAGGAACGACCACAGTCGTTGTCCCACCCAAGGAGAAGCAAGCCCAGGTCACCCCACCCCCTGCCCCTTTCAAGAGCGCCACTGCACGAAGAGGCCAAGGACTGAGGGCCACCAACTTCAAGTCCGAGCCTCGTTGGGATTTTGAGGACAAGTACAGCTTGGATGTGGGGGGCCCGCAGACGGTGAGTTTTTGCCACTACCCCCTCCCTTATGCCTTCCTGCTCTGAAGCCCCTCCTGAAAGGCAGCCCACACCCACCAGGCTCATCCTGTCCCGCCCACGCTCATCATGCAGCACAGCGAGCGCCCTACGCTGCTCTCCTCCCATCCTTCCTTCCTATGGTGGCCAAAATGGGGGAGGAGAAGGAAGGCCCCAGAATCCCGGTGTGCACAGCACAGGACAGTGAGCGAGGCGGGGCCTGCCCTGGAGTCCCGAGGAAGGTCTGGAGAGTCATCAGTCTGGGGTAAGAGGGTGTGATCTGCTCTGGGGCTTGACACCAGAATCTTCATCTTCTGGTAGGAGGAGGGAGCAGGATAACAGCAGAGAACACCCCAACCAAAGCCAGCCCTAATCCCCAAGAATGCCTTGTCTTCCCTGCAAAGCCAATTCCACAGCTTTCACTGTCTTCCAACCCTAAGAAGAACCACCTGGGCTTAACCACTCCCACCCACAGAGTGCTTCTTGCAAACCCTGGCTCGCTTTCTGCTCCCTGCACCCTGCACCCCAGCCTGTGGTCAATGGCCTTCCTGGGCCTCTCCCTGCCTAACCTAGTCCTCTTGCACATAGACGTGCCCTGACTCTGTGAAGGTCAAAGCATCCAAATCACAGTGGCTCCAGAATCTCTTTCTGCCCAACCTCACCCTCTTCCTGGACTCCAGACGCTTCAACCAGAGTGAGTGGGACCGCCTGGAGCACTTCGCACCGCCCTTCGGCTTCATGGAGCTCAATTACTCCTGTGAGTCCTAATGCCAGGAGGAGTCTGCTGGGTGTGCACGAGGAGAGGGCAGAGGGAAGCTGCTTTCTGTCTCTGGTCTGCCTCTTCCCTGGGGGCCACCAGACCTGGGAGAAATGATGGGCTGGATTCCTGTCCCAGGGCTCTGAACGTTCTCCCCTCCCCCACCCCGCCTTGTTCCAGTGGTGCGGGACGTGGTGACACGCTTCGCTCCAGTGCCCCAGCAACAGCTGCTCCTGGCCGGCCTCCCTCCTGGAAGCCCCAAGTGTATCACTTGTGCTGTGGTGGGCAACGGGGGCATCCTGAACAACTCCCACGTGGGCCAAGAGATAGACAGTCATGACTACGTGTTCCGGTAAGTTGTCCCACTCCAAGCTCCCTTTCCAGCCCCTCTCCTGCAGGTGTGGGTTCTTCTGAGAGAACTGATAGCAGGTTCCTGCCTGTATCTGGAAGGTGGAATTCCTGGGCTCTCTTGGTGTATATATAACCGCTGCCTCCCCCGTTTCTCCTTTCCCCGTCTACCTCAATGCTATTCCCCTCCTCCACTCAAGTGTCCTGTCTGATTTTGTCTTTCTGTACAGATTGAGTGGAGCTCTCATTAAAGGCTACGAACAGGATGTGGGTACCCGGACATCCTTCTATGGCTTTACTGCCTTCTCCCTGACCCAGTCACTTCTTATACTGGGCAATCGAGGTTTCCAGCACGTGCCTCTGGGGAAGGTGAGCAAAGAGGAGCGGGCCTGGCCACACACAGACTCCGGATAAGGGTGGGTGAGGGTGAGACAGGGAGAGGAGCGTTTTGTGTCTGGATGGAGGCTGTGGCTGGTACAGGCTCTGTTCACATGAGGGGCAAGAGCAGGGAGGACAGCCAGACTAGGCCAGAGAAGAGCAAGTGGGCAGTCTGCAGGCAGAGCTGGGCCACCGCAGCCTGCGGTCCTGAAGGCAGTACTCCTGGACCACTCATTGTCCTTGGTCCTCAGGACGTCCGCTACCTGCACTTCTTGGAAGGCACCCGGGACTATGAGTGGCTGGAAGCTCTGCTTCTGAATCAGACCCTGGTGAAAAAGAACCTTTTCTGGTTCAGGTACCCACTTGCCCTCCCCCACCCCCTTACCTCAGGCTGAACTGTGTAGTGAGCAGCTGTAAAGGGTCGAACAGGTGGGGACGGCCTTAGCTATCGCCCGGAGATGGGGTACCAGTCATGCCCATGATCTTGATTTGGCCAACACCAGGCAGGTAAGGGAACTGAGTCTGAGTGACCCATTCCCGATCACAGGCACAGGCCCCAGGAAGCTTTTCGGGAAGCCTTGCAACTGGACAGATACCTGTTGCTGCACCCAGACTTGCTCCGATACATGAAGAACAGGTGAGAGCAGAAAGCACGTGGAGGGCCCACGTCCCTCTTATCGTTGCAGACTCCTGACAGTTGGGGATTTGGGGTATTTCACAGGTTTTTGAGATCTAAGACCCTGGATACTGCCCACTGGAGAATATACCGCCCCACCACTGGGGCCTTCCTGCTCCTCACTGCCCTTCAGCTCTGTGACCAGGTAAGGCTCAACTTCAGGAGCAGGAGTACCTGTAGAAACAGCTCCGGGGCTATTCCTGGACCTGCTCAGCAATGGATGCTGCTGAGCTGGGTACATGCCTCTGACAGGGAGGGGGAGTGAGCATGAGTGTGGGTGCATGCATGTGTGCATGTGCATCCGGGGACCTGCACCCAGACTCCCAGGGATGAAACCAGGATGAAGGGATTCCCGACCCCCACCCCACCCACAGAGTTAGCCCATGAGAAGAAGCCTGGGAGGCAGCAACTGCAGGCCCTATTTCTCCTCCAACCTTTACACAGGTGAGCGCCTATGGCTTCATCACTGAGGGCCATGAACGCTTTTCCGATCATTATTATGATAAGACATGGAAACGACTGATCTTTTACATAAACCATGACTTCAAGTTAGAGAGAGCAGTCTGGAAGCGGTTACATGATGAGGGTGTAATCCGGCTGTACCAGCGTCCTGAAACTGCCAAAGCAAAGAACTGACTGGAGCCTGGGCTGTGTAGTCTCTGCACCTGTTCCACGTCACGGGTGCAGTGGGAGTGTTGAGGCTCTTCTACCATTTTCCCAGGGCTCGGACCAGGCTCCAAGCCCTTCAAGACTTATAGAGGAGGAGACTCCCTCAAGATGGCAAATGATTGATGGACGTTTGGAGTCCTTTGGAAAATTGGTATAGGTTCTGATGGACCTTCCTGAGACCAGAGATTTTTAACCAAATGGGATGATGAGTGGTCAATACCACAGATTTCTGCTGAAAATCCTCATCACTTGACCAAAAGCTACTTGGTACAGAGCAAATAGCCCGAACTTACAGAGACATGTAGATTTGGTGTTTTTTTTTTTTTTTTTTTTTTAAAAAGATGACCGGTAAGGGGATCTTAACCCTTGGCTTGGTGTTGTCAGCACGAGGCTCTCCCAAGTGAGTGAACCGGCCATCCCTATATAGGGATCCGAACCCGTAGCCTTGGTGTTATCAGCACCGCACTCTCCCGAGTGAGCCACGAGGCGGCCCTGTAGATTTGGTTTTAATTCCAGATCTTCTATTTAGCAATTGTGCAATTTGAAGGCATTACTTAATTTCACCACAGATTGTCTAGAGGACCCTCCTGGAAGGGTCAGATAACTCCTGGAAGGGTCTGCACTCTTACTTGCCTTTGAGTTATTTGACAATTCTGTGCGTTGTAGAAAACTAATAGCAATACAAAAGATTCTTGCCCATGGAGATGCAAATAAATTTTGTACAATGAAGATGCAATTAATTATTACCCCATGGAGACTGAGCAGTTTTGCACTTAGTAGCAAATTCATTTCAGCATTCCTGATTACCTATACGTGTGTCTGTCCTTCCGATTCTCCTTTGAACCAGTTTTTGCACCTTACTGGTTCCTTCATTAATTAATGAGTTAAATAAAATCTTTGAAATGTGTTTATTTTATATTTGTCTAAGTCATGGTTTTACCCTTTAAAATATTATCCTTTAGCATTTCCTTAGGACAGGTTTTCTAGTCTGTAAAATGTCTCTTAGGGTATTCATTTCTTTTTTTTTTATTATTCAAAAGATGACCGGTAAGGGGACCTTAACCCTTGACTTGGTGTTGTCAGCACCACACTCTCCCAAGTGAGCTAACCGGTCATCCTTATATGGGATCCGAACCCGTGGCCTTGGTGTTATCAGCACCACACTCTCCCGAGTGAGCCACGGGCCGGCCCAGGGTATTCATTTCAACAAGGATTTTTAAAATAACTGCACGTATAAAGCCTGGAACAACAAGGAACTCATTTTCTTCCCCTGTCATTCACCTATCTTCCCATCAACCTGCTCTCTTTCTCAAACCCCGTGTGAGAATTTGAGCTAAGCCAGACACTTCAGTTCATCTTACCCTTTGACATCTATCTCCAGGATTTGAACTGTGTAGCCTAGAAGATTCTAAGGATCCTAACAGAATAAGGGCCCTCAATAAGAGGGGTGGAAGGCACACACACACAAACACACAAAAAGCTGTCCTTTAGACTTATGGCTCTGGGTTCCAATGAGTTGGTGGATTTCCTTTACTCAAAAAGGGTGCAATGCCAGCTCCCAACAACAGGCAGCGGCACCTCGGCACTCCTTTGCTGTACTGCATGGCTGCCAGCCCCTGCTCCTGAGCTTTCCTCATGGGTGAGAGGAAGGATCCAGGGGAAGCTTGGTGTAGTGGATTGAATTATGTCCCCCCAAAACTCATTGAAGCTTGAATTGTGTCCCCCAAGTTTTATGTATTAGAAACTTAGCCCCCACTGTGACTGTTAAGAGGGTGGGAAATCCTATTATGGGAATTGAAAGGTGGAGCCTTAAAGAGGTGATTGGATTGTAGGACCATGCAGTAGTGAATGGATTAAAAATGGTGGTCAAGGGCATGGTACTGAGGGCTTTATAAGAAGAGGAGAGTCTGTCTTCCTGGCTGTCTTCCACCATCTTGCAATGTGAGACCCCTGGGTCACTGTCACCACCACCACCAGATGGACTTTGGGTTTTCCAGCCTCAGAAACTGTAAGCAAATAAATGTTGTTTTTCTTTACAAATCACCCAGTTCCAGGTATTCTGTTATAGCAACACAAAATAGACTAATACACTTGGGATGGACAAAGCCGACTGTAGCAGGGCCCTGCTGGGGGTGTATTTGAGGGAGAGGGACCAGTCACTGCTGCAGTAGATGATCCAATGTTGACTCCTCAAAAGGAAGAGCTGGTGCAGAGTGGGGCCAGAAAATTGTCCACTTCAGACCAGCAACCTGAAGGACAAAGCTGAGTGTAGGGCTGGGAGGAGCAAGAGGCAAAGGTGCAGAGGGGAGAGCATGGGACTCGGGATGCTCCAGCCTGTCACCCAGAACTGCAGTCCTGGGCAGGACAGGCAATCCTGGGCAGGACAGGCGTGGAGAAGATCTGCCCATGCCCCCAGGAGCTGGATCAGGTAGAGGAGGTTGCCCTGGGAGGCCTTTGTGCCCACAGCTGAAGGTCGGATGGCCCAAGGGTCACCCCTTCCCAATGCCCTGCACCCAGTGAGAGGCAAGTGGGCACAGACCAACCCACAGTGTCCAGGCCAGGGGCTCCCACAGCCTAAAGCCAACTTCTCCGGTCTGGAGAGTAATAAATGCTTTCCCCATCAAGACATTAGCCACCACAGCTTTGGGACTTGGGCACCACATCTAGTTAGGAGAAAAGATGAGTACACAGGCAGAGAGGCCCTTTACCCTCATATTTGCCTCCTCAAATTCCAACAAAAATGCCAAAATAGTTTTTCTAAAACCAACATTGATACTAAAATTCATACAGAAGAATAAACAGGTAAGAATACCTAGAAATATCTAAATAAGAGAAGCTAAGAGAGAGGTCTAGTTCTATCGAATATGGACATACTATAAGGCCTCTATAATTAAAACAGTGTGGTACTGAGGCATGAATACACAGACTAGTGGAATGGAATAGAAAGTCCAGAAATAGACACAAGTACACAGGGAAATCACTGGGTTTGTGATTAATGGTGATCAATCAGGTAGCCATTTGGAAGGAAATCAAACTAGATCTATAACTCCCATCATACAAAAGAATAAATTCCAGATGGTTCACAGATATAAATGTTAAAAATGAAATGATAAGAGTGAGAGAGGAGGTGCTCAGTTTCCCTGGGCTCAGGATTCAGGACATGACTCTGGGTTTCAAGTCATTCCTCAAGATTGCCAGGCTCTCCTTTAGTCCCTCCCCTAGAGGAAAGTTACTGTCCCTAGTTAAACCTATTTTCAGCATCAACATGAGGAAATTGAGAACTCAGGGGGCTGGCTTATGCAAATCCAATGGCTGAGCATGCTCAGTAGGAAAGCTAAATGACCTTCCACTAGGGGTGCTAAAGAGCACAGAATGTTCTTGAATGTATCTGGTACATGTGGTGGGATCTGACCAATGAACATGCTCCAAAAAGGAGACCAATTGAGCCTGTGCAAGACTAATGTTACTGTAACTGGCAACCAACCTCTCAAATGAATATTCATTAGACAGAGAAACTATAAAAGCCAAATCCCAGCAGAAGGCAGGGCTGTTGCTCACTCTCCTGGGTCAAAACTGCACTCTGCCTGTATCAAACTCTCTTTGTATCAAACTTACTTTCAGCAAGCAGCTGCTCACTCTCTTGAGCCAACCTGCACTGTGTACTGAACTTTGCTGTTTTTCTTGCTTTTGTGTTAAACTTGCAGTGGGCCCTGCTCAGTCTCTGGAGCTATGCCACACTCTGTGAAATCTGTATCTGTTATTCATTTTATTAAATCTGTTCTCATTTTCTACTGTGACTCTGCTCTTGAATTCTTTCCTGTGGCAGAATCAAGTACCTGGTAAGATGGGGTGGGTGGAGGCCAACCACCAGGCCTCCCAGACCCTTCCTCCAACATCAAGAGTACTAAGAATTCATGGGTAAATACCTCTTTAACCAGAATGTAAGAAAAAGTTTTCTAACTATGACTCAAAATCCAGAGGCAGTACAAGATTAACACATTTTACTACATAAAAATAATAGTTTTGCATGGCAAAAAATCACCATAAGATCAAAAGACGAATTAAAAACTGAGAGAAAATGTTTGCTATATACACCATGGATAAAAAGTTAATATCCTTCACATATAAAGGATTTAAAGGACGTCGAGGGAAATAAGACCAAAACCCCAATAGAAAAATGGACAAAAAATGTGAACAGCAACTCCCTCAAAAAAGATATAAAAATAGCCCTTAAACATGTAAAAAATGTTCAACTTGATTCATAAAAAAAGAAATGCAAACTAAAATTACTCTGCAATACAATTTCTCGCCTATCAGATTTGCAGAAATTAAAAAGCTTGTTGGCATGTCCATGGGGAAACGGGAACTTTTGTAATAGCTAGTGAGAATACAAATTGATGTAGCCCTCTGGAGGGGAATTAGGCAATATCAAACAAAACTACATGTGTGTTTACCTTTTGACCAAACAATCCTATACTTAGGAATTTACCCTGAAGATATATCACCAACAATAAGAAAATTAATTTGCACAACGTTATTCACAGCAGCATTGTTCGAAATTACAAAATATTGGAGACACAGGAGATGTAAACTTAAAGAATGATAACATCCACACAGTGGAGTACCCTGCAGCTAGAAAAAAATGAGGAAGATCTGTGTGAACTGAGGTGGAATGATTTCTAGGATATATTGTTAAGTTAAAAAAAAAAGGAAAGACAACAGAGCATTTATAGTACTTATATCTTTTACATAGGAAAGAAGAAATAAGAAAATATGTGTGCATCTGCTTATGTTTGCAAAAAGAAACATGAAGAAAAGATACTCCAAAACCTAGTAAGATTGGTTACCTGAGGGGGGTAAATAGGAATAGCAAAAGGGTGGAAGGGATGAGCGGGTGGAAGGGGTCAGAGGAGAGAGTGGCACTACTCTGAGTACACCTTTTTGCACAGTTTTGCACTTGTGCTTTACATACTCAAAAAATAATAATGAAATCAACAGGATGGGGGGAAATCCTAAAATGGAATGCAAAGGAAAGTAAATGAACCTAACTATATTAAAATGCTATTCATAACCACACAGAAGGGGCAAAACTATATTTCAACCACGTATCCTCAGAAGACAAAAAGAACAGCCAACATTGAACTCTAGTTGATGGATAGGTTTGTATCTCACAGCACCATGGCTTGCTAATTCTGAAAGGACTTTCAATGTATTATAGGATTAAGTAAATAAGCAAATATGTTAAGGATAATGGGAGCTAAGTTTCTCATTGTCAGAATAGAAAGTTACAAACTTGGAAAGAGGCAAAACTATAATAAACAATAAAATCTATGGTGTTGGACTAGAATTGGAGATAATAGTATGAGTTCATGATTTTAGATAGATAAATAGATGGGTAGATAGAATTATATGTGTAGGGATATGTATACATACATGTATGCATGTATAAACACACACATATACATATATTCCCCAGATCTGTCAACTGATAGAGCCTAGAAGCAATGACACTCCATTAATGAGCACATGATGCCCACATCTTGGGTTCCTAAATACCATTTATTTATTTATTTAATTTTGGGGGGGACGACTGATCGAAACCCGTGACCTTGGTGTTATAAGATTGTGCTCTAACCAACTGAGCTCACCAGCCAGCCCAATAAAGCCTATAGATTAGATAATAGTATTATGTCAATGCTAATTACCTGATTTTTTAAAAAAATATTGTACTGTGGTTATATAAAGCAACTTCCTTGTTAGAAAATACAAACAAGTACTTAGGAATGAAGGGACATTATGTTTGCAACTTAACTTACAAATAGTTCAGAGAAAACTTCTGGAAAGAGAGAGATTGATAAGCAAATGTAGCAAAATGTTAATGATGGGGGGATCTGGATGAAATGAGTATGGGAGTTCTTTGTACTATTCTTGCAGCTTCTCTACAAATAGAAAAGTGTTTCAATTTTCAAATTACAAACAAATAAAAGCAAAGAAAACTAAAGGTATAAGACTTCCTTTATTGGCATTTTGGTGGATTAGCTACTTTATAGGCCCTCCTACAACAAAACAACTATATCCTGAATAATAAAAGTCTTCTTAATACATTCCTGGGCTCATGATAAAGGAAACCTCCATTTCCTTCCTACCCACCCTTTTCCCCGCAACCTCCCTCAGAGCTGAAACCAGAACTGGGAAGAGAAAGCATCCTGCACTTATGAAATGCAGAGTTGCTTTGAGGGCAAATGTCAATATTAGGACTGCAGTCTATAGACAGTCTAAATCTTGGGCCAGTAGCTGGGGAGGTGGGCAATGAAACTGACACATTAAGTTGAGACACTAGAAGGAGACTAAAGGCAGTAGAATTCCCTAGCTACAAGCAGAAGCAAACACAAATCCTCTCTGGAAAGAATCACCTCCAAATTAGGCCCCCAAGATAAACAAACTCTGAGTCCCCTCTCCCCCAAGGTTTTAGATATTGGAGTTATCAGATACAGAACATGTGATAGATATATAAAATATATATATTCCTGTAAACATTATATATGTATACATATGCATATACACATACGTATATATAATGTTTAAAGGAAAACAAAAATGCAATTCCCAAAATGAGTTAACAGACTATCAAAATGATCAGGCTGATTTGATTAAGAAATGAAACTTCTAAAAATTAAATAAAATATGATTGTTACAGGAAAATATTCAGTGAATGGGTTAAACAGCAACTTGCAATGGCTTGACTTACGATTTTTCAACTTTATGATGGACTGAAAGCGATACACGTTCAGTACAGTATTTAATAAATTACATGAGGGCTGGCCCGTGACTCACTCGGGAGAGTGTGGTGCTGATAACACCAAGGCCCCGGGTTCGGATCCCATATAGGGATGGCCGGTTGGCTCACTGGGTGAGCGTGGTGCTGACAACACCAAATCAAGGGTTAAGATCCCCTTACCGGTCATCTTTAAAAAAAAAAAAAAGGGAGAGTGTGGTGCTGATAAATTACATGAGATATACAACACTTTATTATAAAATAGGTTTTGTGTTAGATAATTTTGCCCAACTGTAGGATAATGTAAGTGTCCTGAGCACATTTAAGATAGGCTAGGCTAAGCTATGATGTTTGGTAGGTTAGTTGTATTAAATGCATTTTTGACTTATGATATTTTCATTTATGATGAGTTTATAGGGACATAATCCTATTGTAAATCAAGCAGCATCTGTGCACACAGTTGAAGAGAAGAGAGAATTAGTAAACTGAGAGATAGATCTGAAAAATTTCCCAGAATAGATAAGAGATATAAAGATTGTGCAATTGGGAGAATAAAAATATAGAGGATGGAGTAAAAAGATTTAATAGAAGCCTAATAGAGCTCCCAAAAGAAAACAAAATAAAGAGAATGGCATCAAGATAATATCAGATGAGATAAAGGCTGACAATTCTCAACACATGATGAAAGATATGAATCTACATTATGGGAAGTACAACGTATACTAAGCAGGATAAATAAAAAAGAAATCTACACTCAAGACACACTGTGGTGAACTGCACAACACCAAAGGCAAAGAGAAGATCTCAAAAGCAGCCAGGAAGGAAAAACACCCTGATAACAAAACCAGTCAAAGACATTAGAAGAAAAAAAAAAAAAAACCTACATAGTAATAACCCTCATGAACATAAACACCAAAATTACTAACTAAATATTTGCAAGTCAAAGCTTGCAATAGAAAAAAAAAGTAAGATTTATCCCAGGAATCCAAGGTTGCCTAATATTTAAAAATTGGTCATTGTAGTTCAACATATTAATATAATAAAGGAGAAAAATCATGTTTATATCAATAGATGTGAAGAAAAGCATTTAACAAAATTCAATATTCATTTGTGACAAAATCTGTCATCAAACTAGGATTAAAAGGAAATTTCCTCAATCTGATACAGCACATTTACAAAAAAACTACAGTTAACTCATATATAGTGAAAAAAAAATGTTTTCCCCTAAAATTAGAAGCAAAGTAAGCATATTCACTCTTCCTTCTTCTATTCAATGTCGTTCTGGAGGGTTGTAGCCAATGCAATAGTGCAAGAAGAAAAAAAAACAGACATAAATTGGAAAGAAGATAAAAGGATCAGTATTATTTGCCTAAAAGCAGGACATAGATTTGCAAAGACAGATGGTACCCCACCCCCTCCCCACCCCTTCCCATCAGAGAGAGCAAAGGTCGGCCTCTGGAGGCAACTTCAGACCCCCATGGGCCTGGAGATGGCACCAGAGGAGCGAACATGAACAAGCTAGCTTTCATCCGCCAGTTAGTTGTTGTCCAAGTTGCTACCTCTGGAGACTCAAAGTTCTTGTCCTTTGTCTTGTCACTTCTCTAGAAATTTACTGTTTTTTGTTGAAGAAGCTACATAAGCTGGAATTCAAAGTCAATCTTGAGAACTGCTCATTCCCTGCTGTCTCTCACGTGCGTATGAAATGCACATGTAAATAAACTGTTTTTCCCTTGTTAATCTGTCTTTTGTTGCAGGGGACCAGTCTGGCTAATCGCTTAGGAGGGTAAGGAAAAACGATCTGTCTTCCCCTACAACAGCTACGCTGAATTCCATCATAGTAAACAGAAACCATTTCTGAGTGAAAACGTTACTTATGGAAGGTAATATAAAACCACAGCCAGGCACACTCTTGGCCTTTAAATTAAAAACAAAACAAAACAAAACCAAAACCCTAGCAGGACAGATCGCTTCCCGGTTTTCAATTCATACTTTTTTACCACCTGGTCACCAATTGTGTCTGGGCAGCAAGTGTCAAGGTGGTTTTGTGTGAGGGGAAATATGTAAACGTGAGAAAATTATGTCCACGATTTGTGTGTGTGTGTGTGTGTGTGTGTGTGTGTGTAAAATCTTCCTCTCTGCTTACTGAGGCCGTGATGTGACAGTCACAAGCTACCATACAGGAAGCCAGGAGCCAGGACAATGACAAACCGGCCTCGGCCTATGCACAGAGCGATGCTCCGGGATGCTCGAAGCCCAAGTGCGCATCTCTCCGTACGTCCTTGTCAGGTCCGTCTCTGTGCTGTGCAAATGCAATTCAGATTCTTAACAAATGCTGCTATTCTGCTTCTCACCAGGATTGTGGGAAGGTGAGGGCACCAGCATTGGGGAAATTCTGGAAGATTCCTGCTAGGTCCAGAAATCTTAGTAGAACAGTCCCCCACCAAAAAACCACCCCGGAGATTATAAACCTGGTTACACAGAAAGGGAAATCAGGACAGAGACTCGGTGACGCGTTCCAGGTCCGGATACAAAAGTCTTCTCCAGTCGGGAGCGGAATCTACTTAGAGCTACCACCGGGGTCAGGAGCTGTCAGCGCAAAGCTGCCCCTACTTCTTCCAGACTATAGGGGGAGACGACAGTCGCTCAAACCTACAGCCAATAAGCGAGAGGCATTACCACTGGGTCCCGCCCCTTTCCTCGCCAGTTAATCACCAAAGGCCCGTCAGTCACAGCGGGAGCCCCGCCTCATCTCCCTGTGATTGACGGGGGCCTTGTCCAATGAGAAGCGGGTCTTGGCTGTCTTCGGCAAGTGCGGCCCCGCTGGCCGCAGGGCGCTGACTTGTCCAGTGCGGCCCTTCTAGAGAATCTGGGCCATGCCTGTCTCCTAGTCCCGGGTGGCTCCCAGCAATCCCCGGAGTTCCTTGCTTTGGGACGTTGGTGTCGTGTTCGTCCTGGTCTGCGTGGCAGTCCTGTCGACCGGTGTATAAAGGAAAGGCTAATGTCAAACACTTGTATTTACAGAAGGAGAAAAGTACACCTTACCAAGCTTAAGGACTTACACGTGTCCACAAAATTGTTTGCAAATTGGTTTGTACTAAAACGTGGCATTCTCTGGATTATCCCGTGATAGATGGGCACAAAGAGCAGCCCTGAGCTGGCACCTGGGGACCGGGAAACCAGAGGCCTTGCTCTGACCCCTTCGCACCCACACCCACCCACCCACCCACACACACGCTCCAGCTTCCTCAAGATCTCGGCACAAATAGCACACTCAGGGTGATGCATGGCATAGTTTCCACCATTAGCTGAGCTCGAGGGCAGGAGGAAACACGGTCCTGCCAGCCTCTCGCTTCACGGAGGCTCCAGACTCCTTCCGAGCATGGGCGGAGATGAAAGACAAACTCTTGGCATAGCCAAACCCAGGTCACCAGCGGGGAACTGCTCTCCCACAGATGCATCCTAATTACCTAGCATTGCTTGTTGTTTTGGGGTGTCAGAACACTGCACAGTGTCTGTGTCTCAGAGTTAGGGGCTAACTAAGAAGCAAGTCAAATAATGCAGTTTGGGTCCAAAAGAGAAGTTTGGCAAGAAAAAACTTTGAGATACGGACATAGGTGTCTGACTTAGATCCTATTTAGACAACAAGAGCAGAATCATTCATCACAGTGTTTGGCTGGGTGTGGAGACAAACATCACCGCTGGCTGGGGGAGTTTATGAATTCATAAATCCACCTACAAAGCTCCCAGGAACCTCTTTCCCAAGCCTATTGTCTTCCAGCCTCTAGTTTTAGAAACTAGAGAGTCCAATGTTAGGCTAATTCTCTTTCCCGTTTAAGGAACCTGCTCTTGCCACTGGAAGCTTGTAATATTTCCTCTTTCTGCTCAGAATTCAGGGGTTTGGCCAGGATAGGCCTAGATGCCTATCTTTTCAGAGGTAATCCTCCCTGGGTTTCTGTGAGTCTTTCTAATCTGCAAACCCAACTCTCTTTTCATCAGAGCAGAAAAATTTTATCATTCACCTTGTGTTCTCTTTTCTTGGGATCTGTCCTCTAAGTCTTTTGTATATTTGTTTTATAATTTACATCATTTTAATTTTTTGCCCCTCTTTACCAATTATTTCGATTTCAAAGACCACTCTCTCTTCTTTTCAGATTGTCTAATGAATTTTTAAATTTGAAAAATCTTGTTTTTTGTTTTTGTCCCAGAACATCATTTTTCTAATGTTTTAATAGACTCTCTTTGATTTGAAAGGACTCATTGTTCTGAAAGGACTTTTATTACTGTTTGCTTAAAGTTCCCATCTGGTCCTTCCCTTATTCTACTTCAGTAGATGACAGTTCTGGGTGTCTCCCTTCCTTTGGTTGTGCAAATCTCCCAAGTCAGCCTTCTCTTTGGACCTGCTTATAGTTTGTATTTCCTCAGCAACCAAGTCAGGCATCTAGGGTCTTTCAAGAAGTGATGTAAGAAATAACAGTTCCCATGTTTGTGGGTACAGGATGAACAAAGAGCACATCCTGAGGCCTCTGTTGAAATCCAGGGAGGAAGTACCACTGCTCCTGGGGCTTCCCAGGGGTAACCAGCAGCTCTACCCTAATGACAGGGCCCAAGAACAACTCAGCTACCTGTGAAGCTGCCTTCCATGTCTTCCAAAATCTAAAGACTTTGAAAAATGAACTTGTATTTGCTCATGATTTTATGGATCAGCAACTTGGACTGGGATCAGTTTCCGTCTGCTCTGGCTTGTGGTCACCCATGCAGCTACAGACATCCAGTGGCTGGACAGGAGCTGGATGGTCCAAGATGGTCTCACTCTTATGTCTGCTAGTTCATGCTGGCTCTCTGCTGGGTGTCCTGATTCTCCTCCACGTGGTCTCTCATCCTCCAGTAGGCTCGACCAAGCTTCTTGACAGGGCGGCAAAAGGTTCCAACAGCACAAGATCAGAAATGTCAAGACCAATTGATGCCAAGTCTCAGAAGGCATGCAACATCAATTCTGCCACATTCTACTGGTCAAAGAAAGTCACAAGGGCAGTCCACAGTCAAGGGATGGGAGAAGTGATAGAGTCACACTGCAAAGGGGTGTACATTCAAGGATGGGAGGACTTGTTATAGTCATCTTTGTTGGCAATCCAACATATCTGCTGACACTGGATGTGCATACATAGCACTGCTATTACCCTGTCCAATGCCTGGCAGTACAGGCAGATACTTCCTTCACCAAAAAGAGCCCAGTCTTGCTGAAGGTCCAGTGCTAGCCCCAGCCCATCACTTTTCAGTCTGCACAGGGCCATAACAGCTGACATTTGTGTAGTGCTTCCTATATTTCCAGAAGTGTCAAAGGTACATTTAATGAGATTAGTACTATTATCATTCCCCTGTTACAAATGAGGAAACTGAGGCATAGAGAGTTTAAGTTACTTGTCCCAGCTCACACAGTTAAATAGCAGAGTTGAGTTTGTTGGGTTTTGGAATTCACCCTCTTAAGCATGCTACTGCCTTTTGTGAGTCTGCCTCATAGGTGTTGGGAAGTATCCTCTTCACTGACATTCCGCCTTCCGTCCTTTCCTAATCCAAGGGGGCCAAGCTAAGGGACTCTGCGGAGACTGTGGCTGGAGCAGACATCCCTGCCTCTCCCTCCCCACACTATCTCTCTGAAGTAAGCAGCAGCCAGGGCTTGGCAAGCACAACTGAGATCCCGGGCTCCCCGGGGAAAGAAGCGAGTGAGGACTTTACTTGCTTTGGTGCCGAGGTGCGGGGCTGTCTCTAGAGACCAGCAGCAAACAGGACAGCTTGCCTGGTCTTGCATTCTGGGAGACAGTGCAGCATATGGGCATTTCCCAAGGGGAATCAGCCAGAGTAGACAGAGGGTGGCAGAGGCACGTGCAGTTTCAGCTGTCATCTGAAGGTTTCTCGTTGGCACTTGCCTTACCACACGCCTGTGTACACACACACTCAAAATTTAAAATATGTCCTCTTCGAGTCCAGCTCTCAGACAGTGCTCTTATAACATATAAAATTCAAGCCAAATAGATGGTCATGTGGCAACTCAGATTATATCAAGATCTTGCCACTGGACCTGTCCATTTGGGACCATACCACTGTGTCACTGCCACCAGGTATCTGCCACTACCCCAGTGGGCTCTTGATCTACACATTAAATCAGTTGCAAGACATCCCCATTCATCTCTGCTTCTGCATATCAATCTCTCCAGATTCAAAGGATTCTTCATGCTCCAGGTGGAGCATGCAGGGGTCAGACTCTGCCCTGTGCTTGTGCTCTGGCTGCCAGCGAGCAGGGAGTGGGCCACCTGCCCTTCAGCTTCCACTGTGGGAGGGGGACCCTTCCCTCTATGTATTTGACAATTGCAAAATAGTCATGTGTTTGGATTCTAGATAGCCAAATATATGGTAACTTTCCATTACATATGAATTTCATTGTTTTTTCCTCTCAGTATTAACTCCATAGATTTGTTTTTAAATTAAGAAAATTGGTTTCAGATTTGTTGATTTAAAATGTAATGAACACTTTAAACAATGACTTTATTTTCAATAGATGAGCAGATTTCAATTGTAAATTTGTGAAGGGCCACTTTCTTCCTGTATCTTTGTCACAGTAATGTTCAACTAAATCCAAATATACTAGGGGTTGGCTAGCGTGAAAAAGAAATCCAAAGAGAACAAGATGCCGTGATCCCTGCAACTGATCTTACGGGATCGGTTACATTACATCTTCCATTCAGAAAGATAAACACAAGGGCTGGCCCGTGGCTCACTTGGGAGAGTGCGGTGCTGATAACACCAAGGCCCCGGGTTCGGATCCCATATAGGGATGGCCGGTTTGCTCACTGGCTGAGCGTGGTGCTGACAACACCAAGTCAAGGGTTAAGATCCCCTTACCGGTCATCTTTAAAAAAAAAAAAAAAAAAAAAAAAGATAAACACAAAATCGAAGTCCACATACAACTCAAGTGAACATTTTCTAGTGCATTCCTTTATGCCGAACATTAAACAGCAGGAAAACAAATTTGAATACAATACGATTTACAGGTTGCTGTAAATTTAAGCTTTCTCTAAGAACTCAGGCTGCATATTAGGCATTAAAGTGCCTCCCACTATGAACATAAAAATTATCATCCTACTGGTCCAAATCCTCACACTGGCCAGTTGCCAGAAAAACCAAAAATGAAACCAAAACAAAACAAAAATTATTCTCTATCAGTATTTTCATTAGCTTTAATGATATTTAGGGTACAGAAAAATGAAAACATATTTCATTTTGGGTTGTTATAAATTTGGATAGATAGGAAGAAATAAATATGTACATGACATGTATCCACTAAAACACAGACATACGTACCCACCACAAACCTACACCATTTTAAGGACACTTCAATCCATGAATGCCTTTGAGCTATAAGCTAACATTAAGAATTTCCAAGGCACTGGCTGTCAAAAAAAAAAAAAAAAAAAACTTCCCTGGAATCAGAGTATTATGTGATTAGGAGTTCAGGCTCTCCTTATTCACAAGCTGTTCATTCTTATGCTAAGATCTTAAGAACCCAACAAGAGGGTTGGTCGGTTAGCTTAAATAACACCAAGGTCCAGGGTTTGATAACTGTACCAGCCAGCCACAAAACAAACAAAAACAAAAATCAACAAGAAAGAAAAGGCCAAGGTCCTGGAGACAAAGAGTCGTGCAGGAAAGGAGTCAGAAATTTGCATGAGTCTCTTGCTGAATACTAATTTGTGCACCTGTAGGGGAGAGTCCCCAAAGCCAAGCAATGGAAAACCATCAAAAAGAACAACTGGCTTCTAGTCAAGATGGTGGAATAGACAGTCCCCAGTGTCACTCTCTCCCACAAATCAACAAATTTACAACTATTAAAAAGCAATGACAGCCAAGCTGGGGCCACTAGAGCTCAGGGGAAGAGGAGGAGAGACCTACGGAGTGCGTGAAGGTGGGAGAAGCCATGATGAGAGAAAGAAAAGAACCATTGTGTTTCTTGCCCCAGGTGCTTCGAGGCCTGAGCTTGTGAGCACATGGAGCAAGAGCTGGTAAAAGCCACACGGTGCCCTTCACATTAAATTGCTTGCAGGTGGCAGGGAAGAAGAGGGCCTTGGTGGGAACTCACTAAGTTTCCCATGGACCCACATAGGAGCAAGGAGCCACAGCAACTGAAAAAAAGGAGCCACTCAGAGGCTGGTGAGTCATCACAAGGGATCAGAGCATGGCCCGTCTCATGGGAAGTGTTTGGAGTACAGGCTGTAGGAGAGATGGGCCACTGGGGGAACACTGGGGCACAGCAAGGGCAGCTGATCTGCCCCCAATCAGCGCAGGACCACTCAGTGGAGACTGGTCAGGAATATAGAACTGCAGGGGGTGCAGTTTGCTGAAAAGACTCAGGCCCAAACCAGAGTTTCTGCACAACCCAGGTGTACCCGATCTCATAAGAGCTGGAAGTACCTACAAAGTCAGCCATTAAAACCTGAGCTGCACAAAAAAGGCTACCCCAGGGAATCAGCCACCAAGCAAAGCAGCAATCTATCTCAACTGCAGAGCGCAAGTGCTGGTCCCCACAGGAAGTTCCCCCATTTTAGAAATAAGCAAAGGACAACAAACTGGTTCCAGTGCAGAGTTTAAGTGGTAGGTACAGCATATATTCCAACACAGAACTGGAAGAAAAAACAAGATACCCACAGAACAGAGACAAAATTTGATATTAACTAGTAAAGGTCTCACCTCACCGAAGAACACCTATAAAACCTACAAGGATGGGAATTCCCTTGGGCTACCAAGCCAGGGAGGAGGGAAGGTTGTAGGCCTCAGCCATGCCCCCTGACACCCATAACCACCCCAGCAATGACCACAGAGCCGCAGCAGGAAGTGCCCCAGGCTCTCTGGACTGGGGTGGTTGGGGGCTGAGAGTCTTGGTCATGCCCCCCCAACACCCACAACAAGCCCAGTGATGACCACTGAGCCACTGCAGGAAGTGCCCCGGGCTCCCAAGCTGGGGCACGGGAGGGGTGAGGGCTTCAGCCACACACTCCTGACATCTGCACCCAACTCAGCAATGACCAAGACACCGCTGGAAGCTCCCTAGTGTCCCCTGCAGGAATGAGGGGAGTGCCACAGGCTTCAGCCCCACCCCTCCGCCTTCCTCCTCCCACCCTATTTCTGTCCCCCTTCCCGTTTCCCCCTCCCCCACAAATGCTCTGCAATAACATCATAGAATGTAAAAATGTAAAAAAATAATATTAATAAATAAATAAACTTTTTTTAAAAAAAGAACAACTACCAATGATCTGGGAACTGAGTGTTTGCCAGAACTCACACAGCTGAAGAAATCCATGGCCCACAAATCTGCACCACAATAAATATTAAAGAAAGTTTATAAGCCTGAAGAAAATGACCCTTGATGAAAACTCAGATCCACAAGAAGAAAGGAAGAATTCTGGAAATTATAAATATATGGGTAAATATAAAATAATTTTCTCTTATTTCTCAATGTTTTTAAAAAATAATTGATTGTTTAAAGCAAAAATAATGGCAATGTATTGTATGGTGTTTAACATATGTAGAAGAAAAATGTACAATAACACTAGCACAAAAGTTGGGAAGGGAAATGGAAACATGCAATTTTTACATTACATGAGAAATGGTGTGATATTATTTGAAAGTACACTATGACAAGCTAAAGATGCATATTGCAAAATGTAGAACAACCGTTTTAAAAATAACTCAAAGAGGTATTGCTAACAAGCCAATAGAGGAGATAAAATAGAACAGGAACAAGAAAATAACAAAGAACAGGAAACTAATAGAAAACATATAGTGACATGGTGGGCATAAACCCAACCATATCAATTTTTACATTACATGTAAGTGTACTAAATACTCTAAAAGACAAAGATTGTCAAGCTGGGTAAAAAGGCAAGACCAACCATATGCTGTTTACAAGGTGCCCGTTAAATATAAAGACAAAGATAGATTAAAAGTAAAAGAATGAAAAATGTTATACCATGCAAACACTAATAATAAAAAAGTCAGAGCAGCTATATTAATATCGAACAAGGTAGACTTCGGGACAAGGAATAGAACCATAAATAAAGAGGGATATTTTATGATGATAAAATGGTCAATATATCAATAAAATAGAAGAATCCTAAATGCACCTATATCTAATAATGGAGTTTCATGAACCCGAAACTAACAAAACTGAAGGGAGAAATAGACAAATCCAAATCTGTCTTGAAACTAAGTCAGGTGTTTTCTTCTAAAGTTAAATATACACTTTCCAGGGCCAGCCCGTGGCTCACTCGGGAGAGTGTGCTGCTGCTAACACCAAGGCCACGGGTTCGGATCCTATATAGGGATGGCCAGTTAGCTCACTGGCTGAACGTGGTGCAGACAACACCAAGTCAAGGGTTAAGATCCCCTTACCGGTCATCTTTTAAAAAAATAAAAAATATAAATAAATAAATAAATAAAAAATAAACATACACTTTCCTTATGATGCAGCAATTCCACCTCTAGCTATTTACCAAAGAGAAACAAAAACATGTACACAAAAGGCCTTGCATAAAATGTTCATAGCAGATTCATTAATAACAGATAGAAACTGGAAACAACCCAAATATCCATCAACAAGAGACTGGACTGGATTTTAAGTGTGCAGTATATTTACACAATGGAATAATAAAAACTTACAATAGAAGGAAACAAACTATTGATGCATGCAGTCACAAAGAATATATGCTGTGTGATTTATGTTTATGATGTTTGAGATCAGTCACAACTAACTTCTTCTGAAAGAAATCAGAATAGTGTTTATGTATAGAAGGAAAGGTAGAGGGACTAGAAGGTCATGAGGGAACATTCTTCAGTAATGAAAGTGTCTGTATTTTGATGGGGTTTGGGTTACACAGGTGCATGCAATTATCAGAATCCATTAAACTGTATACCAAGATCTGTGTATTTCACTGTATATAAATTATTCCTTCTTTTAAAAACGTGGAATGGCAAAATTAAAAAGTAAAAAAAAAAAAAAAGGAATGGCAAAAAAAGCAATCAATGTAACCCATGTTAACACAGGAAAAAGGGAAAACTAATATGATTATCTCAATTGACACAGAAAATGCGTTTGACAAAATTCAACACCAATTCAAGATTTTTAAAAGTTTTAGCAAACTAGGAACAGAGAGGAGCTCTGTTATTCTGATAAAGAACAGTTACCAAAAAAAAGTTGGCAACAAATATCATTCCAAATGGCAAAATATTGAAAACTTTCCCCCAGAGATTGAGAAAAAGATGCCAGCCACTACCACAAATATTCAACATTAAATTGAATGTCGTAGCCACTACAATAAGTCCTTTTTCTTTAAAGGACATAAAATGCATAAGGATTAATTAGAAAGTCATTATTGTCTTAATGACATGATTGTATACATGGAAAATCCAAAATAATCTATAAACTATTATAATAATAAATGAATTTAGCAAGATCTCTACATACAAAGTCAATTAAACAAACTATTGTGTTTCTATATGTCAGCAACTAACAAATAAGAAATGACATTTTAAAAACAACATTGTTTACAATAACAACAAAAAAACACCAAATACCTAGGAATAAAACTAAGGAAAAATGTGCACAACTCTGTACTGAAAACTATAAAATATTATTGAGAAATTAAAGAACCCAAATACATAGAACTATACATAGTTGTTAACAGATTGGAAGATTCATATGGGTTCAGATCCCCATGCCGTCCAGCTGCCAAAAAAAAAAAAATGTTTTCTAAATTATGTTTGACGATTAGAGCAAAAATTATAACATGGTCTGAAGTGGTTCTAACTATATGTAGAGGAAACATTTAAAACAATTGTATTATAATGGGGAGAGTAAAGGAAACTACACAGAGGTAAGATTTGTATTTCACTCAAACTGGTAAAATGTGGAAAGCAGTAGACTGACAAGTTACAAAAGTACAATGTAATACCTACAGCTGAAGTGGACCCTGAAATGTAAAATTCCTATGCCCCCTTGTTTTAACTTTACAGCTAAAATGTGCTTGCTTGTCAGGGATGCCTAAGAGCGTGTTAAGCATTAATCGTTAACTGTACCTCTGGCTTCTGTGACTCTGCGGTTAGAGCCTGTCAGCTTGGCCTGTGTGTGTGAGAAGCTCTTCAGTGACTCTGTGGTTAGAGTCCGTCAACTTGGCCTGTGTGTGTGAGAAGCTGACAGCTCAGTTTGCAGAAAGCCCCTTTAACCACATTTCCTGCTGTTGTAAACCAATTTGGTGAAGCCCCTCACCTGTTTGATGAAGCCCCCCAGCTTGGGTGGCTCTGCCTGGACAAAGACAGAGCCAATAGAAAAGCTTCTTTGCCTGCTCAAGAAAGGTATATAATGCCAGCTCTCCCTGCACTCAGGGCCGAGGAATTTGGAACTTAAGTTCACCTGGGACTGCTAGCGTAATAAATCATCTGACTTCTCCATCTCTCTGAGTGTCTGCGTTTCCTCTGTTGCTTTTTCTGTAAAAGAGCAACCACTGAAAAAGCTGTACAAAGTTACATTCAAAACACTAAGAGCTAAATGGCTGGTTAGCTCCGTGGCAGTGTTGGTGACACCAAGGTCAAGGGTTCAGATCCTCATATTTGCCAGCCACAAAAAAATTAAAAATTAGGAAAAGAAAAAAAAAAAAAAACAGTACAGATAAATGAAAATGGAATGCTAAATAAAATAAAATGACCCACAGGAAGGCAGAGAAAAAGGTGACAGTGGGGCAGATGGAGGGTGGGGGGAGAAACAGCTAGCCAGGCAAAGAGGAGCTCAGAAGCAAAGGCAGGGGTGTGAGGGCAGCATGCACACGCAGCACCTGCAAGTGAGGTGATGCTGCCACAGAAAATACAAAAGCAGCGGGCAAGGTCCAGATCGTGGGTGGCCTTGAATGCGAAGCATCAGAGCTTGGGCTTGTTCTCTAGGGACAGGGCCTGAGGACAAAATTCAGCTTGTGATTCCCCATGAGAATTTTTTGTCAAAATCGGTAGTCCCCAGCCACTCTCCTTCTGCTATTTCCTCTTTTCAGAGACAACCACTTTGGTAACTTGCAGCTGAGACTTTTGGCATTTTTTACCTCCACACTTCTATTTTTTTTTTTTTTTTTTTTTTTTTTTAACCTCCACACTTCTAAATTTCATGCTTGCATTGGTACTTCTCATGTTTTAGATCTTAGGCATGTGTACTGATGTCTCACGTGGAAGATGAGGATCGGGCTCCCTACCCTGCCTCCACCCACTCCACACATGCACATCTCCCACCTCCCAACTTAATCCTGTCATAATTTTCATCAGTTTAGAATTCAGTGTCTACATTATTACACTTTGTAAATGCTATCCACGGCTGAGCCATGTAGTAAACTCTATTCACTTTTTTTCTCTTGCACAACTCCCCCCACCCCCCCACTGCCAACACTGATGCTTGCTAAACTTGGGCATTTGCTTTGTCTTCTGTGTAGTCATCAGTAATTCCATCCCAAATATTCTGCCAGTTGCCTCTAGCTGTTAATTCACATCTATCAGTTTCATTATTTTGAAGAAGTAATGGGTCCCTGAGCCTCTGCCCTCCTGCCACCTGGCCTGCTTGGCTTCCTCACCTGGTTCATGTTGCCAGTGTGGTCCTTACAACTCTCTTCTTGTTAAATCTCCTTTCCGTACCCCATGTCTTCTTCCTCGTTTACACTCTCATTTTGGTGGAGCAAGTCCTCTGGTTGCTTCCTTTTGAAAAGGGGTGTGAGAGGAGAAAAGCTTTAAAGACATTAACTCCGAAAAGGCCTATTCCTCCCTTGCACGCACTCTTTGGCTGGGTATAGAATTCTAGGTTGGAATGTTTTTCTTCATAACTTCAAGGCATTGCTTCTTTGCTTTTTAGCCTCTAGTTTTGTCTTTTATTTATTCACTTATTTATTTTGGGGGGTATGGGCCCTTGACCTTGACCTTGGTGTTATAACACTGTGCTCTAACCAACTGAGCTCACCGGCCAGCCCTATAGACTTTTAGAAACCTAAAGCCATTCTTGATTTTTCATATGACCTATTTTCCCTTTCTGGAATCTTGTGGAATCTTCCGGGCATTGGGGGTCCTTTCACTCTGGAAATGAACATCCTTCAATTCTGGACTATTTTATGGAATTATTTTCATTGGGTATTTGTACTCTTTCATTTTCTCTCTTTTTCTGAAACTTCTATTACTGGGGCATTGGGCCTCCTACATGTGTCCTCTAACGTTTCTTATTTTTCCCTACTATTTTCCATCCACTTACCTTATTTACCCTCCTTTCTGGAAGCATTCAGTATCCATACCTTCCCTCAATATGCCTGACTTCATTAACATACCATGTCTTCAACTGCGCCTGGTATCCTCCATTCCAAGACCCTATTTAACTCTCTGGAGAAAAAAAACCTTTGGTCTTTTGCCAGGGTTGGAACAGGAAGTCAAGTGGCTAAATGGTATGTAGAAGGGAATCTTTTTAAACAGATTTCTACTAATCCTTATTTCATTCACCCCCTAGTCCTATTTCCAGAGGTAGAAGATGTCAAAAATTCCCTTTAGAAGTTTCTGTAGTAGAAGCTGGTTTGGTTCTTCTATTCTCACTAATAGTTTAGTATTCAGCTGTCTTGAGATGCTAAATCAGTTTCCTCTTACCTTTCTGCTTTCAATTTTCAGAACCGTGTCACTCTGGTCTACAATCCTGTCCTCCCCAATCTTGTGGGTTTATGCTTCAAAAAAATCTCTATACTATCATGTTAGTAGGATTTCTAATTATGTTCATAATTAGATGCATGTTTTCAGGCTGTCATCTTTATCCAGAAGCCTAAGAGGAATGTTTAGTATAGTGTTTTTATTTTAATGACGTTCTTTTAAAAGTTTAGTATTGCCATGTGGTTTTAGCGCCCATGTTTGTAGTGATGCTTATTTAGCAGTCTCCTAAACTGGCAAACTTAACTAACTACTAATGCAGCGGTTCTCAAAGTGGAGGGCTTCTCTACATGTGCTTTCTCACGCTTGGGAAACTGCTGTCACTGGGATGGACCCACTGAAAACTAAGCAGAAGAGAGAGATGATTGGATCTGCATTTTATATAAATCACACTGGCAGCTAGCCGAGTGGAAGGTGAATTCAGGAGGAGAAGATGGGAGGCAGAGAAGTGAGTAAGAAGACAATTGTTAAGAGATTTGTTTTGTTGTGGCACTGGCTGGTATAGGAATCTAACCCTGGACCTTAGTGCTATCAGCACCATGCTCTAACTGTAATCTAAGTAGATTAGGAGAAATGGAGAGACGGGCACTGATTTGAAAAATATTTAGGACCAAGGTGGAAAATGAGATCAATTTGAATTCCAAAATAATTTTTTAAATTATTGTGAACAATTTTAACATGAGCATCAGAGACAGAAAAATAATAAATCACTATGATTTATTTTGAAATAGTGAATGAATTATGATATGTCCAATATTATGGAAGCCCAATTAAGATTAACGCTAGAATAGTTTTAAGTTTCATAATTTTAACATTTTTGTTTCCCATGGTACTAAGACCAATTATAATTATGCAAAATTTTATCAGTTGCACTGTGTGACACAGTAGGCAAATAAATATCTATTGACAAAACTAGTTTCTCATTTTATGACAAAATAACATTTGTCTTTTTCAAAAAAGTTAACATTTTCAAGAAGTTGAAAAAAATCTTCCCATTAATAGGTCTATAGAAAAAATACAAAAAAGAAACTTTTTAAAACCTGAAAAGCATTAGGCTCTAATTGTGCGAATCACAAGTGCTAATTCATTTTCCAACTGATCCAGAACATCCCGGCTCATATTCAAAATGTAGTCATCAACTGTATTTTCTTTTTGCAAACTCAGTTTCTACTCAGCTTCAATTCGGTGCATAAATTTGCCTTTTTATAAATTCTTGAATACAACTGGTACAATTTCATCATTGCTTTTTTCATAAAATAATTAATCATCTAAAAATGGTTTTGATTGAAATGACAAAACCAGCCTGTGATCCATAATTAGAACATTCAATAAATTTTGATTAGAAATTTGCTTGAAATTCATACCCTTTCAGATACTGAAAAATAAATTGATTTCAGTAGAAACTTTTTTAAAAAAGGTTCTTACACATGATTATTTCAGAACATAGAGTACTTGAAGTTTTGATTTCAGTTTTGCAAAACCATAATCCATAGCCCATCTTAAGTAAAAAGTATGACTATATATATATATTTTTTTGTTTTGTCTTTTTCGTGACCGGCACTCAGCCAGTGAGTGCACCAGCCATTCCTAGATCCAAACCCACGGCACGGGAGCGTCGCTGCGCTCCCAGCGCCGCACTCTCCCGAGTGCGCCACGGGCTTGGCCCATGTCTATGTATTTTTAAATATGTACATATACTTTTAAAGATTTTTTAGGGCTGGCTGGTTAGCTCACTTGGTAGCACATGGTGCTGGTAACACCAAGGTCAAGAGTTTGGATCCCTGTACTGGTCAACTGACAAAAAAAAAAGACTTTAATTCAAGTTAATGATAACCTTATATTTATAAAATATTAATGAAGTATATTTGAGATGCAGAAAAAAGAAAATATTTGACTTTTTATTACTGGGAAAAAAAATACACAAAAGTAGAGAGGACAGTGTAATAAACCACCATGTACCGATCATGGAGATCCAACAATTCTCAGCTCATAGCCAACTTTGTTTCATCAGTATCCCCCATCCACTCCCTACTTATAGCCCAGGCTTGATTATGTTTATAAAATCCCATATCTCATATTGTTTCATCTGTAAATATTTCAGTATGTGTTACTAGCAGACAAAAACTCTTTAAAAGAATAACCACGATGCTATTATCACACTTTTAAAAAGTTAACAATTCCTTGGATTCATCAAATATCCAGTTCACATTCAAATTTCCCTGATTTGGCATACTGCCAGTGCCTTGAGGCCCGCCTGGGGACCTGAGGCCTGGATCTAGAGAGTGGGTCCCCCCCCCCACCACACACACAACCATGCACACCACCAGCACCAAGGAGCATGCCAAAACCATCACCTCCATGTGGGTGGCCCACCACAGCCAATACAATAACCATGGCTGCCGTGAAAGCAGCTAGATGCCACAACCATCGTGCAGATGGTCCGCCAGCCACTGGAGTTCATTGACACAAGGAGAGTCACCAGCAGAGACCAAAGAAAAGAAGAGGATGTCTCTCTCCATAAATCCCATTCCAGAGTGACAGGAGAAGCATCTGCTCTATGTAATATTGGGGGACCTGAACACACCTCCCAGCATTGGACAGATCATCTAGGCAACAAATCAACAGAGTAACCATGATTCTTTCGGAAGGAGAGAAGAAATCTAGGGTGATTAGAGGGGGGAGGGGGGAGGGAATGGGGGCAGGGGAGAGATTGGACAAGGGGCATAAAGAATAAGTACAATTTGTAACAATATATATGCTAGTAATATTGATTTGATCAACATATGTCAATGTTGAACCTCCAAAATATGTATAATCATCCATATTTTATTGAATCATATTTATGATTCAATAAAAATTAAAACAAAACAAAACCCAACAAATTTCCCTGATTCAAAAAATAGACTTTTAAGATAACGAATCAACAATGAAGCCAACATTAAGGCTGGCTGGTGAGCTCAGTTGGTTAGAGTGTTGTGTTATAACACCAAGGTCAAGGGTTCAGATCCCCATCCTGGCCAGCCACACACACACACAAAAAGGTTTTATATAACATTCTTGAAAAGACAAAATTATAGAAACAAAAAATTGATTAGTGGTTGCCAGGGGTTAAGGATGAAGGTGGGAAGTGGGTGTGGCTATAAAGGGCAAATTGAGGGCTCCTTATGGCAATGGAAATCTTCTACACCTTGACCCTATCAAAGTCAACATCGTGCTTGAGATATTGCACTATCTAGTTTTTCAAGATGATACCATTGGGGAAAACTGGGTAAAAGGTACACAAAATCTCTCTGTATTAGTTCTTAACAACTGCATGTGAATCTACAATTATCTCAGAAAAACTTTTTAATTAAAAAATTCTAATGTGAGGCCTTAGGATTCAAACTCAATATCATAATTTGAAAATGATGTACATATAATTAAAACAAACAGCCACAAAGTACAGCTGACAGATGACTTTACCCTACAATATTTAGCTCTGAGTCTATTCACTGTGATCACACTCAGGCAAGTTACTTAGCATACAAATGCACAGTATCTCCCTAGCATCCTACTCCATCTGAAAATATATCCAGAGCTCTATTCCCAGCAGATTTGTTTTGTTTATAGTGACAAAACGTGTCCATATTCATAATAATAAAACCTGAATAGAAATTCAATGTAGTAGAAATTCAATCCTTTCTCCATTTCTTTTTTTCATTTAAAAAAACTGTGGTAAAATACACATAACATAAAATTTACCATATTAACCAATTTTAAGTTTTCAGTTCAGTATCATTAAGAACATTCACATTGTGTGCAACAAATCTCCAGAACTCTTTTCAATTGAAACTCTAAACCCACTAAACAAAAACTTCTTATACTCCTTTCGCCTGGCCCCTGGCAACCACCGTTTTACATTTTGTCTTTATGAATTTAACTATTCTAGGTACCTCATGTAAGTGTACCTCATATACAGTATTTGTCTTTTTGTGACTGGCTCATTTCACTTAATGTAATGTCATCCAATTCATCCACGTTGTAGCATGTATCAGAACCTTTTTAAGGCTGAATAATATTCCACTGTATGGATATGCCACATTTTTTTATCCATTCATTCATTGATGAAGTTGGGCCGCTTCTCCATTTCTTTTTAAAGTTGTAATTGAAATGCCAAAGTAAACTTATAAATAAATGTTTTTTAAAGAACTCTTAGGTACTGCCTTGGGTTGAATGTCCTCCCAAACTTAATCCCCCCTGTTACTGTTGAGGGTGGGAAATCCTATTATGGTAATTGAAAGGTGGAGCCTTGAAGAGGTGGTTGGATTGTAGGACCGTGCAGTAGTGAATGGATTAATAAAGGTGGTCAGGTAGGCTCTGAGAGCTTTAAAAGAAGAGCACATAAGAGGTTAGTCTCTCTCTGCTCCAACCCAGTTTTGCAATGTGATACTCTGTCATTGTCAACACCATGAAGGCTCTCACCATATGTGTTCCCTGGACTTCGGACTTTCCAGCCTCAGAAACTGTAAGCAATAAATTTCATTTTTTTAAATAAATTACTCAGTTCCGTGTACTTTGTGATAAGCAACAGAAACAAACTAGTAAAGGTACCAATAAAATTGTGTGGTATTATGACATTGGCCTGCCTGTCATGTATTTGCTAATTTGGGAAATAAAATGCCCACTGCTTGATGAATGATTCAGTGTTTGGCAGGGGACAGTCATAAAAGCTGACTCCAGGCTGGTGACTGTGGACATGACACCACCATTGAGAGAGAAAATACAGAAGGAGGAACGGTTTGGGGGAAAGAGGAAGGTCTCAGAGGTTGAGGTGCCCCTAAGAAATTCAAGTCTCCAGGGATGTCCCTTATATAGCCGAACAGGTGTGCAGCTGATGAGAAGGATCTGGGCCTGAGATAGACAGATTCAAGAGTTACTGACATAGAACTGGCTATTGAAACCAAGAGAGCAAAGATCTCCAAACCGGAGATTATGAGAAGCTTGGTGTCAAATTCAGAGAGGCAGATGCAGCAGGATTAGAACTTAAATGTCTGCTCCAGATGGAATGATGACGGTCCCTAGTGGATTCGGTGGGAACAGTTTCAGTGGTGTGATAGGGAAGGTAGCCAGGTGCAGAGAGAAGTGGAGACAGAATAGACTTCTCCCTGCCTTGAACTTGGATGAAAAGAAAAGAGTAGCCAAGAAGGGTGCCAGCTCAACAAAGTTTTTTGTTTGACTTTGTCTTGTTTGGCTTTTTAGGATTAGATATTTGGGGGCATGTTTATAAGATGTGATAAGGACCTTGCAGAGGGGGAGGGGATGGCTGCTAAAACAAGACCTGAAGAGCAGGTCTCACAGCAGAGAGGCTGGCCTTCATTGGAAGGAAGAGGGCCTTGTAGGAATGGAGGCGAGGGTGCGTGGGCACGCACATGTTGGGAGACCATTCTCAGTGGGTTTGTCGCATTTCTGCACGTTGTGAGCAGAGGCACTAACTGCCCTTCTTCCAGACTATCTGCTCAAGAACGTTAGTAGAGCAAGCAGCCTTGGGAGATAAAGACGGTTCCTCCCTCTGGAGCAGAGGGCAGAGTTCCTTACTGTCCAGTATAATAAAGATAATGTCTCCCTCCAGGGGAAAGGCAGATTTGTTTGTAGCCCATGATAAAAGATTGTGGCTCCCTTCGTTCACGGTTCCTCAGCTGTGCTGTAAACCCATTGTGTGTGCAGCACCCACCTGGGCCTCTATGCCTCACCCTCATGGGGCTTGAGGGTAAGATGTGACACAAACATGCCTGTGTTGCTGGCTGTGCCACGAGTAATAAAGTCCTTTGTCTCTGACCCAGGAGTCTCGTGTCTACTGCCAGCATCCGTGGAACTGTGGCAGGCTCTAACCTGTTACCTTGAAATTAGGGTAAAATCTCAGACCCTCCACAGTTCTTGACAGAAGATGCCTTTGCATTTAGGGGCATGGGAAGCTGAAGCTCACTCCTGATGGTCTCATTTTCTCATAGGTATGGCAGGGAAAAGAGGAGGCTTGAGGAAGGAGGTGAAATTCTAGAATCCCTGTTGAGCAGCATGGAAGCTAGAGCTGACCAAGGACAAGGAAACGGCTGATGTGAAGAACCTGGGTGAGGCCCAATGTGTGGCGGTACCATCTGTCCGGACTGAGACACCGCTTGCGGCACTCAGCCAGGGAGTGGGAAGAGCGTGGGGGAGGCGACATTGCATGGGCACATCCCAGCATGAATCCAGGTGGGAGTTTTGCTGGGCACAGAGCCAGGAACACAAAAGAATCTGGGTTTCGAATGAGAGAGTAACTCAGATGACCCCTGGGGTCCCGCCTGGATAGGGGAGAAAGCTGCTGAGAGAGGGCTGATAATCTCAGAAAAAAGGAGGCTGCAGATACTGGAGGTTTTGTCAGGCTGAAGGTGGGAAAAGCGAGAACTCCAGGCGGTCGGATGCACAGGGGGCTTTGGTCTGAGGAGGTACTGCTGTTTGAGGAATCGGAGGTGGACCCAGACCATTAGCACAGACGGGGTCAACTCCCACACAGGAAGAGAGCGCCCTCCGCCTGACCCCTGAGGCTGGAGTCTGGGCTGGCAGAGGCTGGGATGTGGTGGGACCAAGTTTGTGGGTCTGAAGATAAAGAGCTGGAGAATTACTAGTTAGTGATTCCCTTTTTCTCTGTGAAGTAGAAAGTGAGGCACTTAGGTAGGAGGGGAATTTACCTGCCCAGAAAGAGGGTCTGAGGTTTTATTAACCACTGAGAAAATGTGAGAAGATGCTAATCAAGGAATAAGCAACACCTACAGAGATTAACAACTAAAAACCATAACGATCGAAGTGAAAAGCTTGATCCCATACCGGCTGACCGCCAAAAAACAAAAACAAAAAAATGACCTGAAAGGTTTGAAACCATAAATTGCAAGTAGTGCTCATCAGCAGGGTAGCAAAGTGTATCTCACTGTGCTCTGCAGAGTAAAGGAAAGGGCTGGCCCAATGTAAGTGCCACCGGCGACCCTGACTTGGCCCACACGGACCAAGTGCAACTGAGCCTGAGTGGCCCATTCCTGAACACAGGCACAAACCCCAGGAAGCTTTTCGGGAAGGCTTGCAATTGGACAGATACCTGTTGCTGCACACAGACTTTGTCAGATACGTGAAGAGCAGATGAAAGTAGACAGCAGGTGGAGAGCCCCCGTCCCTGTCCTCCTTACAGACTCCTGACAGCTGGGGGTCTGGGGTATTTCACAGGTTTCTGGGGCCCAGGACCCTGAACAATGCCCCTGGAGAACACACCATCTCACTGCTCAGTGCCAGGGAGGGCTCTGCTTCCAGTGGGGGTGCCTGAGCTTCCGCAGCCCCTCCAGTCGATGATGCTGGAGCCCTGCTGGACCTTTCCTGTGGTCTCTCCGCTGCAGAGCTCTCCAGGTTGGCCTCGTTTTGTAAAAGGCAGGCAATTTGGTGAGGGGCCTGGCCGCTCTGGAGAGTCACCAAATAAGGGGACAACAGCCTCAGCTCCCCCCACGCATCCCAGCCGCAGGCTCCCAATCTCACCTCCTCCACCCTCGCCACGCCCTCCCCAGCCGTCACGGTGAACTGGCACCTCATGACGCCCACAATTCTGGAACGACCCGAGGTGCCAGGGCTCAAACCAACAGGTCTAAGGGTCCATCCAAGTGGAGCCGTGCAGGGCGCCCACCCGCCTCGGGCTGCAGCGCCGGGGACAACGAACGCGCAGTGCGCAGCCACCACAGCAGGTGGCGGTGTCTCCCCGCGCCCAGCCTGCCCCCCGACCGGGCGCACCCGCCTCCGCGGGGAAAGCGCCCTAGCCAACCCGGGGCCGGCCGCGCCCAGGGTCTGGGCACTGTCGAGAGCGCAGCGGCAGTGGTGCCAGCTGTGGAAGTCCCCCGGGAAGGGGCGGCACCGGAGGGGCGCGCGGGGCTCCGGGCGCCAGGAACGACAGTTCAGCCTCCCGGGACCCGCCGCCCGGCCCCCGAGGGGCAGAGGGGGAGCTGCTGGGCAGGACGAGGCGGGGCAGAGCGGGGCGGGGCAGGACAGGGCGGCCGCCTCCGCGAGTCCTGACGGGCTCACCCCGGCCTGTCCCCGGCCTGTGACTGCGGCCGGCCGGGCGGGAGCCCGCGGGCCGGGGCTGCATGGGTCTCCCGCGCGGCCCGCTCTGCTGGCTGCTGCTCGTGCTCGCGGCTGCCTGCTCGGGGCTCCTCTTCGCCCTGTACTCCTCGGCGGTGGAGCCGTACTCGGGGCCCCGGTCTGGAGCCAGGTAGGGGCTGCCGCGCGGACCGGGAGGGCGCCCAGTCCGGGGCTCTCGGGCCGCCCTTCGCGTGGACCCCTCTGGGGCGGCTCGCAGCGGGGACTCGGGCTGCGGCGCTGTGTCTCCAGAGCCCCCACCCGGCGTTAACCTCCTGCCACCCGGCGTTAACCTCCTGCCGCCCGGACCCCACGGCTTCTGCCTGGGTTCGAGAGGGACCTCGCCTCGCGCGCACGGGCGACCCGCTCCGACGCCCTTGTTGGTTAATTTCCTCCGGGTCTGATTAGAAACACTCTCCATTGTCGAAATTTGGTTGGGACACCTGAGTCAGATAAGAATTGTTCCTTTTGTTCGGGAACTCTCCCTTGATAGTGTCATCTTTTTTTTCAGACTCTACTTTTTGGGTAGGGACCCAAGTCGCCCGGCTTCCAACATTGCCGGGATCCTCAGGCGGGCTGTGGCCGTCGCCTTTTCCTCCATGCGCTCTGGCTTCTGCCCTCCCCGCGTCCGGCTCCCCTCTCTCCTGGCCTCTGTCTGCTGGGCCGTTTATTTTGATAAGCACCATCTGGGCGCGACCGGGCGAACAGGCGGGCTCCCAGGGGAACAGGGGCCGAGGCCGGGTTCCATCCAAGGTCCCCTCCCTGTGCCTTCTCCTGCGCTCCGCTCCCTCCTGCTCGCCCTGGGCATCTTCCTCTCACTCGTGCCCCACGAGGAGATACCTGAGAGCCTGCCCTTGGCAGGTGATGGTTCCAGTTACTGAAAAAGCCTTAAAACGATTTATTTCTACTTCTGGGAGTCTGGGTTTTGGGAGACTCTGGGCCGTCTTTTCTTTCCTCGCGCGTTCGCACGTGCGCATACCTCACCAAACTTTGTTCGAGGCATAAAGGCATGAAAATAAAATTAGTATCTGTTGTCAGGAGAGAAGGTCAAAGCACACATCCAAAGTTGCAGAACAGTATAAAAGCACACTTGCAAACGATTATGAGTCCAGCCCTCCTAGAACAAAGGGTTCTATAGCTGGTGATACCTGAAGGTTCTCAAGGCCATATGCACATTAGAATCGCCTGGGGGTTCTCAAGCCCAGATGCACATTAGAATCACCTGGGGGGAAGTTGGGGTAGGGACTGGAATCTAGATGGTCACACCTCACCCCAGGCCAATCAAATCAGAATGGGGGGGGGGGGCTGGGCATTGGTGTTTCTCCCCAGGGGTTCTCTTCAGAGGGGGTCATATTGTGCTCATGGAGAGGAACTTCGGGATTATATGGGTGGACAGGTGGCCAGTCTGAGGGGGAAAGGGAGGGATGGGGGAAAGGGATCATTCCTGTTCTTTCTGGGCTGTCCCTCCAGGGTCTTACAGGAAACTTGGGACACCAAAGCCTTCCTTGTGGCTCAGCTGTCTGTCTCAGCACCTAGAAGCACGTAACAAGAGGCCTTTATTTCCCTTGAAACTACCAATCCAAAATCCTCCTCCACCTGCTCTCCTATGGCTCCTGGGGTGGGGGGAGGGGTCTGGGAGAAGCTGGCCACCCTTTTAAATCGATGGGTTCCTATTTCTTCCTTCCTGTTTTTCCCCTCTGCCCTGATTCAGGGGCCACCTAGTGCCTGGGAATTAGCCCCTTACCTCACTCCAGAAGGGACTCTAATAACAGAGGCTGACACAAGGTCCTTTCCCTTTGTCCTTTAGGTAACACTAGCTAACATTTTTATATGCCATAAGGTAGACTGTTTGAACCCTCCCAACAATCGGATGCACTCAATGTGATTATCCCTGTTGTCCAGACACAGACTGAGGTTCTGAGAAGTTCTGTAACTGCCAGAGGTCCCACAGCTGCCAAGTGGCAGAGCAGGATACAAAGCCGGGGAGTCAGGCTTCAGAGCCATGCACTTCACTGGGACCCTACTGCAGGAGTGGTGGGCACCACTCAGCAGAAGCGGATTCAAGTCATCTCAGACCTAACACCTGCCTCTGGGGCCTTGGCAGGGAGATCCCTCAGTTAGTCGGTCACAATTCCAGAGTCTGGCCATCTTCCCTATTTTATATTTTCATAATTTAAACACTGTCTCACTTTTCCTATAAACTCCATATTTTTGCCACTTGCTGAGGGGTGTCTTGATTTCTGAGTCTATATAGCTGGGCAGAACGTAATCAAGTGACAGTATTTTGTGTGCCTAAAGAGAGACATGGGCAAGAAAAGGAGCATAGAAGTAGAAGGATCAAAAGGATGGACACCTTTTGGACCCTAACAGACATTATCAGCCCCCAGAGCTAGGGGAGTCAGTCAGTCCAGAAGGTTCCAAGGGATAGGTTGGACCTGCTGTCAAGGCCCAGCCAGACTCCTGATTTACTTCTGCCTTCTCCCGCAGGAGCACCACATCACCTCGGGCATTCTTTCCACCCAAGGCATCGAATTCTGGGACAAGAAAGGTACAGTGGTTGGCTACTCTGGGGCAGTTTTGAGCATCCTCAATTTAGCAGGCAGGAGGCAAAAGAAGAAGAGTAAATGAGAACATTCTCATGAGATTGCTGGGCACAAGCTCTTTGGAATACCCCAAGCACACAGCTAAGCATCCATCCACTCAGGGCTTCTAAGACCTGACCACTAGGGTTTTCTGTACCCCAGTAGCAGAGAAGGATGAATAAACATGAACCCCTGGGGTTTAGCCAGATGAAAAGTTCTTGGGAGACTTAAGATTTTATCTTAAAAAGTCCTGTGAATTCTATACTCTATTCCAAAAAATATGTATACACACATTTAAACTGCTCACCATGGAGTAAACTGCATGTTTGCCCAGAGGGTTTGAGAACCTTCAAGGCCCTGCTCCATAACTGTAAGTAATAGCCAGCGTTGATTGTGGGTGTCCCATGTACTGCATGGCACTTTACCTGCATTCTGTCACAGAAGCCTCACAGCAACCCTAGAAGGTGGCTCTTACCAATGAGCCAGATGAAGCACAGGGAAGTTAGGGACATTGCTTGGGATCACTCAGGAAGAGGTGACACTGGGATTTGAGCCTCTAGTCTGGCCCAGAACCTGGCTCTGAGTCACTGTGTGATACAGCCTCCCCTCTGGCTCTGGGTGCTGAGGTTGAGTACGGGATGTCTGTGTGGTTCCAGATTAACATGAGCTTAAGAGTTGTTTTCAATGCCCAAGAGACTGAACTGGAACATGGTGACTAAGGCCTCAGGGAGGAATATTTTACTGCATGCACAAGCCAGTGACAGACAAGCTGCTCAGAGACAGAGCAGGTAGCCCTGGGCAGGTGATGGGGAGCCCCTCCTGAGAACAGAGACCAATGGACACTTGGCTGGCAGGCTGAAGGGAGGCCTCGAGCTTCTCACGAGCGCTGTATGAGGTCATCTTCAAGTTTCCTAAAGTCCTTTCCACCTGGAGCTGCTTGAAGCTAATTGACATATATCCCCACCTGGTTTAAAAAAAAAAAAGTGGGTGGGGAGCTACCCGGTTGGCTTAGTTGGTTAGAGTGCAGTCTTATAACCCCAAGGTCATAAGTTCAGATCCCCATACTGGCTGGCTGCCAAAAAAAATCCACTTCCAACTTAAAAAAAGATTTGAGGTGGCTTTTGCATACATATAACAAGGTAAAAACATAAAGTAGAATAAAAGGAGGTAATGAAGGAAGGAAAAGTAAAGGCAGGAAAATAAGACAAGTGAGATAAGTTCATGAAAAGTGTGCCCCGAGGTGGAAAAGATGGGCCATATACCTGGCTCTGAGCTTCTCGGTGGCCAGAAATAAGAAGGAAACTTTGCCACCGTGTCCATGAGATAAAAGCAAGCCAGCTGCCCACGTGAAGCACAGTCTTTCCTGATATGGAGACCTGAGGAGTTTTCTTCTGGAGCTTCATAAAGAGGGCCCCCAGAAACACCCCTATGATAAACTGAATAGTGAAATTGTCACTTTTGCTATCATGCTTGCTTTGAAAATGTCGATTTGTTCCAACACGATTGATATATTAGGAGACAATGTGAGCATCACACAAATTTCGTGTTTGCTTATGAGTGATTTTTGTCAGTGGGAAAACCAGGTAAATGCAGAAAACCACACCCAAGTGAATCGAGCCACACACGGATACACAAAAAGCACACACGTACGACCCTGAGATATCCGTCAGCTTCACCGCCTGTGTTGTGTGTTCACCCACTCACATCCACTGTTACAACTTCCTTTCTGATTTCAGACAACTCTCCTTCCACTATTTCACAATAACTCACAAGCTGCCACCCTTCCAGCACCCCCTGCCACAAACCAACCCCAAGACTTTTTAAAGTGCCATATTTTTAGTCGTATTTATGCATTTCTTAACCATGGAACATGTGTAAAACTGTGCTCGTCTTTCTCAGGTTCTCTCATCTTTGGTTTTATGCATCACTGACAAGGTTTTTCAGTTTTGTGCCATTAATCCCATTTTCCCATAAGCCCTGTGGTTTTGATTGCACAGTTTTGCATAGCTCGGTGATTTCTAGGCACTCATATATTGCATTGTAGGAGAAATGACTGAACAGCTATTTCCTGCTTTGATCAAACCAACAGCTTAACAAAGAGCCCTGTTCAGTAGTAACAGTAGCCCTACCCAGGCTAAGGCCGTGTGAGATTTGGACATTGCTGGCTTGCCGGCAGACAAGGCTGAGGCCTGTTTAGTACCCCACTCTCCCTCAAGGCCCACGAGTGCAGAATCCCTGTATTTGTTTCCTGTAACTGCTGCTAGGACAAATGACCACCAACTGGGTGGCTTAAAGTAGAAATTGGAGCTGGCCAGTTAGCTCAATTGGTTAGAGTGTGGGGCTGTAACACCAAGGTCCATGGTTCAGATCCTCATACTGGCTGGCCACCAAAAAAAATCGAAAATAAAATAAAACAACAGAAACTGATTCTCCAACAGTTCTGGAGACCAGAAGTCCAAAATCAAAGTGTTGGCAGGGCTGTGCTCCCTCCAAAGGCTCTCGGGAAGCCTCCCTTGTCTCTTCCCTGCTTCTGGAAGCTCCAGGGGTTCCCTGGCTTGTCTTTGCTTCACTGCATCTCTGTCTCCATCATATGGCTTGTTCTCTGTGTGTCTTCACATGGCCTCCTTAAAAGAGTGCTAGTCATTTGTCCAACCTAACCCCGGATGAACTCACCTCATCTTAATTAATTGCATCTACAAAAACCCTATCACATTCTGAGGTTGCAGGTAGACATGAATCTCAAAGGGCACTATTCAACCCCATATAGGCACCAACAGGAAGAAAGATGACCATAAATCTTCCCAACAGCCCTTTCACACTTGAATCTTACAGTGAGTACTGCCAGAGCTAGGGTCTGGACCCAGGCTGACAGATGCCGCAGTCCAGGCTGGAACTCCTCCAACAAGGGAACAGGCAGGTCATACCCATTCACTGGAAAACGCCCCCAAGTTTGCCCAAGCATGAGGCCAGAGCCATCAGGCCATGGAGATGTGGTGTCCAGGAGAGGAAGGGCTGGGCAGGCTAAATGCAGAAAGCTCTCTGACCCCTACCAGGTGCTGGGCCACAGGCCATCTCAGCTCACATATGGGAATGGCCCCAGTCTGGAGGGGGTAAAGCAGCTCTTCCCTCCCAACACTCCTTGGGGTCTGCAGGCTCCTGGGGAGGCTGCCCACCCACCTTAGCCCCCACCAAATGGGGCTCAGCCTTCTCATCTTCTCACCCACAGAGCTGGCCCTGCCGACACTCAGTGTACCTGGCCATTCAGCGGCACCCCCATTTCCGGAGCCTGTTTAATCTCTCCACTCCAGTGCTGTTGTGGGGGGGCCTCTTCACCCCAGAGCTCTGGGACAGCCTGAGTGAGCACAAAGCTCCCTACGGCTGGCAGGGGCTCTCGCACCAAGGTAACCCGCTGCCTCCTGCTCTGCCTGCTGCCTCAGCTGGTCCCTTCCTCCTGCTCTTGGCCCTGGGGTAGGCCAGGCCTCTCTGCCCTCATGGCACCAGTGATGTGGGGCCTCCCTGTGCCCCGTTCTCCTCCCAGACCCCCAGCTGTGCGACTACTGTCCTATCTCCTCTTCCATCCAAGCAGTGAGAAGGCTGGGGCTGCCTCCCGCCCCCACAGTGGCTTTCACCAGCCTGGGGCTTCCCTGGCATGAAAGGCCCCGGTGTCCAACGGTGGCCGAGGACAGAGGCTGCCGGGCCTCCAGCAGCCTTGCTCATAGCTGCTGCTGTGGGAACCGCCCAGGGTCCCCACCACGTTAACTCTGCCCCCAACCCCCACCCCACATGCCTCAGATTCTTTTCTTTTGGAATAAGCAGTCTTGATAGGACTAGTTATTTGAGTTCTTCCCAGCCAAGCCCCCCTCTGTCCTCTTTTCAGATCCCACCCCCAATGACATTTCTTTCTCCTCCCACCCTCTGTGCTTCTTGGGAGGGGCTGGGGTCAGGCCTCAAGTGAGGTGGGACACCAGATAGCCTTGGGAAGGCCCCAGATGTCCCTGGTGACAGACCTCTTTATGGCTCCCCCTTGTCCTGCACCCACAGCTATCGCCACCACCCTGAGCCTTCTGAGTGGCTCCGAGAGTGCGCAGCTATTTCCCGCCTCCAGGGAGCCACCTCCAAACTGCATTCGGTGTGCTGTGGTGGGCAATGGGGGCATTCTGAATGGGTCCCGCCAGGGTGCAAAAATCGATGCCCATGACTACGTGTTCAGGTACGCGGGGCAGGGGCCAGGGAGGAGAGGGAGAAGGGAGCTTTGCAGAAAGCTGGTCGTCAGCCAATCCTGGGAGCATCTTCGCTGAGGACAGTGGGCCGGGGCAGGACCGGCCTCAGGCAGCCCAGCGGTTGCAACAGGCAGACAGGCACCGATGAAGGCAGGGTTGCAAACGGCAGACCCTGAAGACGCAACGTGGGCTCCCATATGCAAAGGGACCTGGGAGAAAGGAGCCACCAGGGCCAGATTTACCCATTCTCAGGCGACCTTTGAGGTCTGAAGGAGTAGGGATTGGGCTGGCCACTGGGCACTGGTGCTGATGTGGGCAGAGGGAGTGGTCCAGAGAGAGACCTGGGCACAGGCAATGCAGAGCCGTGAGATGGAAGTAAAACAGCATGGTGTGACCACAAAGAGACTGATGGGCCTCTGTCCGGACCAGACTCAATGGTGCTGTGATCAAAGGCTTCGAGCGCGATGTGGGCACCAAGATCTCCTTCTATGGTTTCACTGTGAACACGATGAAGAACTCCCTCATCTCCTACAGGAGTCTGGGCTTCACCTCTGTGCCCCAAGGACAGGTAAGGCCTTTGATGGGCACACCATCATTCCTGGAACCCCCTCAGTGGGGTGGGCCACAAGGCTCACAAACCCCCATCCAGCAGATGGAGCATTGAAGGTGAAGGAGGATCTGGCAGGGACTCCTTTGCTGTTTTAGGCAGCACAGGACTCCTCTGGGGCATGCAACGTGAATGGCTAGTATTTCCAAAATGCTTCTGTGTGCCAGGCACTTTACAGATAACATGTCGACACCACTTTACTGGTGAGGAGACTAGAGAGCTCAGAGCCCCTTCATTCAGCAAGTCAGAGGGAGGGCCAGGAGTCAAATCCAAACTGCCCACCCCAGAGCTCACATTCTTTGGGGAGGTCAGCATGTCATAGTCATGCACAGGGGAAGTTACTTTTGAGTACCTCCTGTGTTCCCAGCATGGTACAGGCATGAACATTGTCATGACAGCAGCCCTGAGTGGGCTCATTATACCCATTTCCGGACAGCAAAGCTGAGATGCTGAGAGGTTCAGGAACGTGTCCAAGGCCACACAGCTAGAATTGTCAAAATCTAGGTCCCTTTTCCCACAGTGCTGGTTGTTTCCATTTCCCCACACTTCCTACCTCAGGAATGATGTGTGACCACTCAAGTTCTCACAACAGCCCTGTGTAGGCAATCAAGGGTCAGAGAGATTGAGGAACATGCAGCAGGTCACAGCCAGGGAGTGGGGGAACCAGCACTGGGGCCTCCAGATTCTTTCAACCACACCCAGTTGCTACAACCCCATGCTTCCCTCCTCGAGTGTTTGGATACCACATGCAGGGTTAGGGGTTCTGTGGTGCTGGATGGGACTGGGCTGGGTTTCTAGAAGTTTCCTTCTCTGACCAGGGAATTAAGGAGTGTCCTAGCCAATGTCTTACGTGCTGAGTCCTCACAGTAGAACCTCTCTTAGCTTGTGATAGAACAAAATGGGAGGCTTTATTTCTGATGTGAATATAGTACCTGTATGAGTTATCTATTGCTGTGCAGCAAATGACCCCAAAACTTAGTGGCTTTAAACAACATTCACTATCTTATAGTCTCAGTGAATCAGGAATTTGGGAGCAGCTTAGCTGGGGGCGGAGGTGGGGTGGGGTGTTGGTGCAGGGTCTCTCAGGTGGTGGGCTGCAGTCATCTGAAGGCTTGACTAGGGCCGGAGTCAAGTTGATGCACTCACAGGTCCTTGTCACATGGGCCCCTCCGGGCTACGAGTGTCCTCACAACATGGCAGCTAACTTCACCCAGAGTGAGCAATCCGAGAGAGAAAGAAGCTGCAGCACCTGTTACAACCTCGTCTCCAAAGTCACACACTGTCACTTCCCACATTCTGTTAGAAGAATTCTGTGCATTGGTCACCAAGTCCAGCCCATACTGAAGGGGATAGCAATTAGCTTCTCCTCTTGAAGGGAAGAGTATCAAAGGGTTTTTGAACACATATTGAAACCACCACAGTACCTCAGAGTGGGAATTAAAGGCACATAAGGGAAATTCTCCAGTCAGCAGGATTGGGTGGAGGCTGTCCTCTCGGAGCGGGAGCCAATGTGGCCTTGTTCCCATGAGGCCTCAGTGTCCCTATTACCCCAACAGGACCTACACTATATCTTCATCCCCTCAGACATCCGCGACTACATGATGCTGAGATCGGCCATTCTGGGTGTGCCTGTCCCTGAGGGCCCCGATAAAGGGGACAGGTGAGCAGGCAAGCGGTGGTGCTGTGAGGGGCTGGGTAATGCTGCTGTTGGCTCCCCTGGCTCCCCAGGCCTCCAGTGAGGTAGAGAAGGTGGGTGAAGGGTAGTAAGAAAATCCCCCAGAACTCAATGATCGCCAACTATTCAACATACTTCAGCATTGGGGAATTATGCTCTTTTCGTCTACCCCCAGGAAAGCCCAGGTGACCTTACTGGTCCCCAGTAACCCTCCTGATGCAGTGGGCTGGCGGCTCGAGGGGCAGTGTTTCTGGGTGGAGAGCAGGCTCCTCAGCTACAGGCTGCAGTCTCCATAACCAACCCAGCCTCCAGCTGCCCCAGGACACAGACAGACAACATTGGCAGAGGCCTTTCCTCAGCTGGGTCTGCTATCCCGTTGAGCACATTGTTCTGGAAACTAGGAGTAGGGGCCAGTATCCGAGCCACTCATCCTGGTGGGCATCTTTCCCAAGGCTGTGCCCATGAAACAGGAGAACAGGCTCCAGAGGCCCGTGTCCCAAGAGGTGGGAACAAAGGGTGCTTTGCCTTCTCTCTCCCACCTTGCTGCACAGCAGGCCTGGGTCTAGCTCTTTTGAACCATGTCCTAGCCCTTATCGGAAACTTCTTCCTGCAATTGAGACAGGGTCTTGTCCTCCCTGAGATCAGATCCTTAGAAATCTATGCCACTGCTGTGGCCAAGATGACCAGACCTCCTATCTCAGTGCTCTCAGGACATATCACCCACTCCCCAAAGAGCAGCTTTTGAGGTGGTCCCTACATATTAAGTCCTCAAAAGTCAGGCCCATGTCTGGCCACAGTCCTGTGTCCAGCCGGGCTGAATGCCCCACCCCTGCCCTGTGATTACCCAACAATTGCTCCCCATGCTGCTGCTGGTCATGAGGATGGGTTTTGTGACACGGGCAGACTGGACCCTTGCAGGTGCGGCCTCAGAGACACCGGGTAGACATAGGCCTCCCACCAACACCAATGAGCTCCCCATCCCACACCCCTATTCCATCCCCTACCCAGTCCCCCTCCCAGTCCCGTTCCAACAATATTGCCAACCCTTCCAACCAGCAGCCCTACACTAGCTCTGGAGGCTCAGCCCCTTCCCCTTCCCCCACTCGGGGGTCTTCTTCCCGCCCACCCTCTCACCCTCCCACCCCAAATGCCTCACAGCCCTCTTCACGGTCTTCCTCCCTAACCCCCAGTCCTCATGTCCAACATGTGCCCCGAGGGGCTTCCCAAGTCCCCACTCCACCCACCTCCAAATCTCCCTCCCAATCTGGTTTTAAACCCCTGTCTCGAAACCCTTCCCTAATCCCCTCTGTGCCCATCACCAAGTCTCCCTCCTATAGCCCTGCCACCTCGGCCTCCTATATTGGGCCAAGTTGGGGCATACCATCCTACATTGCCCCCTACGTGCCCCGCTTTCTGAAGGAGCCCCCCTTTTTCCAGCCCCCTACGGCACCACTTCCCCAAAACCGGTGCTTTCCTTGCCCCTTTCCCTGCTCTCCCCAGGAGCGCCCTCCCCCTCCGGATTCACTCTACTTCCCTCTCCTCCCCCCGCCCCCCCACCACCCCCAAAATAACTGTTCCTACCCAACTCCTCCCACTCTGTTCACGCCCCCCTCCTCTCTCTCCTACTCCCTGCCTATCGAGGTCCTGGTGGGTGGGAAGCCACATGTGGTCCCCACCGTGCTCCCGGCCACCTTCTACACCCCCTTCTCCCGCTACTACTCCCACCCCCGCCCCCACCGCTCCACCTACCGCAGGCGACCCGGCTCGCTGCCCCTCCCCTCGCTCTCGCAATACGATGGTCCTGGGCGCTCTGTCCACTTCTATCGTGGGTCCTAGGCCTCACACCTATTTTGGACCAGAAGCCTCTGCCAGTAAATTCAAGCTACTACATCCAGACTTCATCAGCTACCTGACAGAGAGGTAGGTGTGTGCATGTGTGCCCGGAAGAACAGCTGCCCCTTCCTTCTCTCACACCTGTCCCACCTCCATGCAGTGCCCTCTATGTGCCCCATACACTGTAACCAATAACCAGAGCTCACCTGTACTGAGTGCTATGTGCTAAGCACTTTATACTATTCCGCTTACTATTTTATTAAATACCTTAATGGGGGTGGTGTTATATCAGGCAGCATCAACAGGATTACTAGGGACTGTTCACAAAGGTAGTAGTGGGGCAATCAGAAGAAGAGTTGTCATCACCTTTAGTTCCAAATACAGCCAGCACAAGGTGACCCACGGGAAGGAGCCTGGGGAACAAACAACCCTCCCTCCTTCCTACCAGTTGTCCTCAATGCTGGGGGCTGGGGTGGGGATTTGGTCCCATCTGTAGAGGTGCACAAGATGGCCCCTACAACAAAGAATTATCTGGCCCAAAATGTCAATAGGGCCATGGTTGAGAAGCCCTGCTGTAGACCATGGAGGCTTAGCATCCTAAGACAGGGAGCAGGTGGAAAAGGGATCTCCATTCTACAGAGGAAGAGACAGGCTCAGAGAGGTTAGGTGATCTGCCTGGCAATGCTTCACTGTGAATCCAGGCCGGAGGTGAGAGCCCACCACAGTGTGTGTTGCCAGGGCGGGGCGGGGTGGGGGGCTAGAAATCAGTCAGGGGATCTGAGCTCCCTGCCCTCATACATAATTCCTGCCTGGTCAAGATGTAGGGTGGAGAGAAACTCAGGTCTCAGGCTGAATGAACAGGCCACCTATGCCCTAGGCACTGTGGTTACTTACTAGGCCAGGGGTGAAGACAGGTGGGAGAAAGGGGGAAGGATCTCATCTGTGGTTCCTCTTTCTCACACCCGCTCCCCTGCCTTTTACCTAAAGTGTTTAATTTCAACCAAAGATTTAGGAGTTCACTTGCTTTTTTCCCCCAATAGAGAATTGGTTGGGATAGAAGGGCAAGAAGTTTTTGAAGTTTTCCAACCTGTTTGAATGGGTAGTTGTAAAGTGTAATGGCATGGCCATCAAACTAGTAGGTGACACCTGAATGTCCTTCTCGAGTTTTAAAGCCTCTTTCTGTTTCCAGGTTTTTGAAATCAAAATTGATTAACACAAATTTTGGAGACCTATATATGCCTAGTACTGGGGCTCTCATGCTGCTGACAGCTTTGCATACCTGTGACCAGGTAAGAGGTCTTTTCTTTCAGGAGCCCATGGCAGCAGAGCACAGGTTTGAACAGAATATGACTCCTGACATCCCTTACGTAAGGCCTGCCACCCTCACACCTGGGATTCTTGGCCTCTATTCAACGGGGAAAGGATCGCCCAGCTACAGAAGTGTCACTGCCAACCCTTCTGCACCTGTTACCCAGTGTCCTTTAAAGGATGGTACTGGGCCAGCCTCTCCCTGGAGCCAGTAGCCACCTACCCCAGCTCTTTCACTCTTCCCCAAGGCAGCCATTCTATATGGTATTTAAGGTGCAAATTATCAAACTGCTCTTCTGAAAGCAAAATCTTAACAGAACTGGGTAGGGACATTCTAGAACTGGGGTGAGCCAGCAGGTTTAGCCTTCCACATGCAAATACACACAAAAACTGAAATCACAGTATGACCCATTCCTGATAGGATGTTGCTCACAGAACCATGCAGAGGCAGAGAGAGGCTGAGAAGCAGTTTTCAAGGACAGGTTGTGACCCATGCTAAAGCCAGTAGGACAGCTGGTGGCCGAACATCACTCTAAGACTCCGAAGGCCTTACACCTTTTCCCTGCTTTAATGTAGGAATCTCTTGACTGTCACTATTAGGTTGGGACAAGGTAGTAATGGGCTTTTGCCTCCATCCTTGAGCTTGATGAAGGTCATGGCTTCGGAGTCACACCTGAGTTCCAACCTAGCTCTGCTGCTCACTAGTTATGAGTGGAGACAGCAGTTACCTCTAAGCCTGTTTTCCTTTTTTTTTTTTTTTTTGGCAGCTGGCCACCTATTTAATAGAGATAAGGCCTATCTAGATTGTCATAAGACTGGGGTGAGGAAGCGTGCAGAAAGGGCACAATGCCTGTGAGCTGTGAGTTACTACCAGTTTTTCTGCACCTTCACAGGCACCTAGGGTTGGGAGGACCATACCTTTCTAAATTCACCTCACCGCACAGTCTATCTACATATAGCAGAAGCTCAATAAATACTAACTCCAGTTATCGTGACTGTCCTTGTCCAGGTCAGTGCCTATGGCTTCATCACAAGCAACTACCAGAAATTTTCTGACCACTATTTCGAACGAGAAAAGAAGCCATTGATATTCTATGCGAACCACGATCTGTCCCTGGAAGCCGCCCTGTGGAGAGACCTGCACAAGGCAGGCATCCTTTGGCTGTACCAACGCTGACCACAAAGCATGGAGCCCTTTGCTTCTTGCAGAACTGTGGCCAGGTCCCCTCAAGTGGCCAAAAGCCTTTTTCTTGATGTTTCAACCTTTGAAGGGGTTTCAACTCTCCTTGACCCTCCTCTTCTTCCCAACAGAGGGCACTGAGGTGGATTTGTGACTGTCACTGAAGCCTGTTCAGTGAAGGACACCCTATCTTATCCTTGGTTCTTCCAAGAAAATTCCTCTCTGGGTCTGAGATAGACATCCCAATCTTGGCCAAGGGAAAAGACTGCTTTGCTGGATTTGTTTTAAAACTGAAGATAACACTCCCAAGGTGAGATAGTGACCCTCATCAGCAAGGGGCAAGCATACCTCGAACTAAGCAGCTCGAAGCCAGCAGCCAGTACTGAGTGACTTCAGGAATGTCAGCGGATTGATTCGGGGCCTATCAGTTAACTAAGATTAATCATCAGCACAGGCAAACATATGCTCCCCAGCCCAAACCCTCCCACTATCATGTCAAGCCCCACAACTGCCCAATTGAGGACACCTCTTAAGAACCTTTCTGAGATAACTTCCTTCTGCCCCATGATAAGGTGGGAGAACAAAAGGCAGAATGTAATTTGAGACTAGATAATTACATAAGTGATGGATGACCATTTTGTCTTTTTTTGTGTTGTGGGAAGTAGAAAAAAAGCATATAAAATGCAGGGTGTTTAGCATGGAGATCACTCAAGAGTCCAAGAACAGGAGGGTACCCTCTTGTCACCATCAAGATGACAGTATCAGGTAATTAACCCTCATCTTCACATCATGGTTTCACTGAAATAAATTTAAACATCTAGCTGATAGGTAGTTTCACAATTTTATGGGCTTTTATTGAAAGTAGTTTTAAGGAAGTCTCATCCAACCAAGTTATAACAGTCCTTAACCAAGCCCTGTTGTTAACTGTTTTGATGACTAGTGCCTCTAGACAGTTTGATAGCTAGGCAGAGGGAGCTGTCTCCACAAGGGTAGCTGGCAAGAGACTTCCGAAAGCAGCATCAATCCACATTGGTCAATTCAGTGAGGCCCTGGATCTAGCCTCTGAGTGGTTTTAGAAGGTTGATTTTTTTTTTTTTTTTAAACCGGACATCTTCCTACACAATGGGAAGTTGATGCTATTAGCACACTTAACAAAAGGGCTAGGGATGAATTCAGTCACTAGACACAAAATATCACTTCAAACAAAGTAACCAATTCAGAAGCATCTGATAAGCAAAATGGACATTGGATTTTAATTATTAAAGCAGCTACTTGGGGAAACCATTGCCTGGAGAGCAGGAATTAGACTAGAGGGAATTAGTGATATTTGAGTTACTCGCATCAGGACAAAGTCTCACAGCCCACTTTATCTTGGCAACATCAGCCCCTTGGTCTCGAGAGCAGCAGTATGTGTGTTCCTTTGGATAGAATACTTGGTTTGGAAAGAACATAGTCAAACGTGGGATATATCAGGTACCCCTGACAGTCACAGTCCACTCTAGCATCTTACACAGTGATCTTTCAGTACAGAAACCTGACTGCCTAGGTAACGCGGCACTGCCCTGCTGCCCTGTGATCCACAATACTTTTACCTTTCCTCGTTACCATCACATCTGTAGTCACCAGTAGAACCTTCATCAACCCTTCATTATATCTGAAATAAAAGTGCTGAAGCAATGTGTGTGGGTGTGGGTAATTAAAAAAATAGAAAACATCAGATTGCATTTTGTGTAACTGGTGTTGTTATTCTGTGAAACTCATAAAAATGTGTTTACTGAGTCATAGAATAAAATATCTTACCACAGGTCTCAGTCTGAAATCCACACTGCTAATGAGTCCATTAAAAAAAAAAACAACAACCCACTTTATTTGTGCTTCAAAATTTAAACCCAAGACACACTGATTTCACCGGAAATCCACCCTGAGAAATGCTTTTCTAGGCTAAGTATCTGTTTCCCCTTAGTATCCCCCTACAGAGTACATATATGTTAATTACTTAATCTCAATTTATAATCATTGCAGTCCTGCCAATATGAGATAATACCCAGATCACCTAAAATGGAGTTCTCAATGTTCCTGATTATACCTGAATCTCACTAACGACCAAAGATTTCTAGGATAGTCTCAGTCACTTGAATTCCTTTGATACTTTTGAATATGAAGCCCAAAGAAATCTTAAATGATTCTTTTTAGGAGATTATTTTATAGCCATTAGCAATTAGCAGCAGCAGAAGCAGGGCTGTGCTGATCCCATCGGGCGTCACTGGGAGATAACCTATAAAACCAAAGGAGAATAACTTGAAGTAACAGCCAGCTAAACGACTCAAAACTAAAAGTTAAATTATAACTAATAACTAATTTAGGAGAAAATGGCAATCAGTCTGTGAACACTCGTTCTCACCATTATGTTAGGCATGTGTGTTGGGCAAGCACACTCACTATCAGATAGTTTCAATGCAAGCTGGTGAGGTTCCAAGATGAGTCGTTTTAAGGTCACAGTGCTCTAAGGGAGCAGCTTCTGGTAAGTGGCCAGGAAAGAACTCCCACAAAGCACCAGGGATATTTACAAATGTATTCAACTCTCTGAATATAAAACCTTTTAATGTCAAACCTTAAGGTTAACAAGTTCTATAGAGCAGTCTAGTCTACTCAAGCAGAGGATAACCAAAGAAGTAGATCCTCCCCACTTGTTAACCTGCCCTTTCACTTGTTTTACGTGGCAAGCTGGCGCCAGTTTTCAGGCCAATTAAACCTCACTCCAAATACAGCTTCCTTGGTGACCGAGCAAAAATGTGACCTTGAATATAAAGACTCCACACACACCTCCCACTTTCAACAGAAAAGAAAGGCAATCTGTGTCCACTTCAAGCCTGGCATTTTAAATGGGAACAAAGCCAGACACCCTGCCTCTTGGCACCACTTTGCTTCTTTCTTGCTTACATGCCAGCCTCTGCTGCCCAAGGAGCAGCCCCATGCCAGCCATGCCATTCAGACAGGATCTAAGCTAAATTTAGAGATCTCCCTGGAGTTGTTAACCAGGCACCTGGAAACAAAACAGCTTTGCCAGTGCCATGGTAGCCCTTCTTTCCTAAATGTCAGGACCTTGCAGAGGCAAAGGCAGAGTTGCTAAGCATTCTCACTGCCACAAGCTGGCATACATTTTACATTCTCATCTCAGTTTCAAAGAGCACATTCATTTTCTTGAAATATGCGACAGTTTCATTCCACAATAACAGCATAAACCAAATCCTGGCTACTGGCCCATTCCTGTGCCTTCAGAGCCAACAATCAAGGGGTTAGAGCATTAACAGGGCAACCCCACCATTGGTTTTCAAGTTTCAGAGGGATGATGCACTAACTAGTCTGAGGTCTCAGCAGGATATACACAATTCCCAGTGTAGTCCATTCATCTTGATACCACTGGTCCCATATAAAGCCTGAACTTCTTTTAAGAGCACAGGGCCATACCCTTAAGCCTCAGAATAGATTATTTTCCCTCAGTTGAGATTTTCAGACAGGGATAACTAACCATCATAGGCTTGTAGGGCAAGGGACATTAAAGATGTAAACATAAGGCTTACAAACAGGAGAGGAATACTTTCACTTGCCTCAGGCAAAGCAGTTCACAATTCTGTCTCACACACTGCAGACACCTAACAAAGAAAACAAAACCATGTTAAATTCTCCCTGCCACTTAGCATAGCCTCAAGTCCAGGGCAAGGGAAACAAAAACACTCCACCCAAGCCTGTTCTGAAGGTCTTCTCTGCTTACATGCATGAGAAATATTCATCATTGATTTCAGGTCTGGGTCTGGGTCCAGGGCAACTGCCACAGTGTGCTGCTGCTAAGGATCCTTTTTCAGCCTCAGAAACTGAGGCTGAGGCTGTACCTGGAAAGGAGGAATTACAAAAAAAAAAAAAAAAAATCTACTGAAGAAGACACACACAGGGTAAATCCCAAGTAGTTCCATTTAAAATCATGCCTAAATTTTCTATAAGGCAAACTTGGGAAACTGAGTTTCAGACATCCACATTCCACACAAAGGCTTTTTTTGCCTTCAGACAGGGATAACTTTACATCATCATGGACTCAGCTCCCACCAATCTGCTTGCCCACAGCACTGACAGCTATAGCAAGCATATGCAAACTATTTCTTAGCAAATTGTGCTTTACTTCCCTCGTGAGAACTCAATCAATCTTGTCTACTTTCTTAGAACATGCTTTCCCTCAAGAGCAAAAACTTTATATCTAGTGTGTAGATGCACAGTTCCCACCCCTTTAAAGACAAGGTCATTCTCAGCAGAGTGTCTAACAGCTGAATATAGGGTATGCACTCTAGTGAGAGTGTCAGTAAAATGCCTGAGATAGTGCAGATCATTCATCGTTTCAACTAGCCTATTGAAGGCCAGCTGCACAAATGGTACCTGCTGCCAAGAGGCAACAACATCATACAAGGTCAATTCTCCTTCACTCATCTGTATATACAAAACTACCCTGAAGAGCAAGCATGCAGCTTTCAGTTTTTTTAGAGGATTAGAGATCTGCCCCAAGAGCTACTTAAAAATAGCCAGCACTATAATCTTGCTGCAATAAAATCCTTGAGCTAAAGGCAGATCAGATTACCCAGTTGGTCCTGTACGCCCACTCTTGCACTGGCCACATGATTTTGGGGCCCCATTCCAGAGCCATTCTCATCCATGGCTAGTGGGGCTCTGGAATGTGTACATTTTAACACTTTGTAGATGGTTCCGATGTATAACCAGGTTTGGAAACCACTGACCCTGTTTCATAAATGAAGAAACAAGGCTCTGGAGCAGTTATCTGGTAACAGGCAGGCTGAGGCCAGAGCCCAGATCTCTAGTTAGTCTAATATAGTTTCTGAGAGCTTCTCAATCTCAGTTCTACTGACATTTTGGGTGGACAAATTCTTTCTCATGGGGGTTGATCTGAGCATTATAGGATATTTAGCAGCATCCACTAGATGCCAGTAGCACCCTCCATTCCCAGTTGAGAACCACTGGTCTAATCTATCTTAATAACTGGTTGTGTTAACTTTGGTCAAGAGATCTCTCTAAGCCTCAGTTTACTTACTGAGGAGGAGAGTGGAGAAAAAAATCTAGCTCATGTAGGGTTGTTATAACAAATACTGTTTGTGAGAGTGCTTGGCAAGGAGCCTAGTAAAAATAATTCCATACTACTTCCCTTATCTGGGATATCACAATCCTGAAGACCCATACATCCCCAAATCTAACAGACCAATACTTAAATGGGACCATAACCTATGCAAGTTGTATGAAAGAGCTAAAAATATTACCGTTTACAGAAACTTTATCACGAAGATCCTTACATTCAACATCTTAAGATAATGGGTTTTCACAGGACCTTTTCAAAATCCACAACCAACATCTTTAATCTAAAAGAGAAATAAGGATAACACGCTTGTCAAACGACCTTAAGGCGTTTATTCTCAAGATTTGTATTAAAAAGCTAAACCTCAACAAGTCAGAACTCCTCACAAAAGATGTCATTTCAGGCAAGGATAATTTCAAAACATACTCAGTTCAACCAGTAACAAACATTCGTAAATCCCAGCCACCTCAATCTCATTTTCCAAGTCTCCCTTTCATGCCTGCTCACGGTGGCATCCACGTTGGTTCCGAACAGTGACACCTAGTGGCCTCAAATTACACGGGCACACACCCTCCTCGTTTTTATCATTAAAAGAATTAGCATTCTGAATTCTGAGTAGATTTCTTACCGTTTAACTGGACTTAGCGGTCAACAAGAATTCATACACTTGAACTTAACTTCGGAATAAAGTATGAGGCATATGTATGTGACAGACCGTTACACCACGCCGTTTTCTCATTTCTGGTGACCACCCAGGTCCTGCCTGCAGCCATTCTTACTTATTGTAGGGATCCATCAATTACTTTTAAGCTTCACCCTCCAGCTCTGCTTTTCACCATCTCTGCAGATGCGAAAGAAAGGCCTTCGGGGAGGAAAAAAAGGTTCGTTGTTAAATCTAAGGCTTTCCAGACAATGCCTACAATCCCATGGATTACTATCTATGGAGTTAAATAGAAATGATTGGGGCCGCCCTCAAGGTACCCCCAGTGGAAGTTATGTATGCACACGTTAACACTCCTGATGCTGAATTAGCAACTGCCACTTTCAGACGGTTTGTCCCCCGGGCGGACAGCGGAGACCCCCGGGGCTGCCGGGCGTGCATGTTAGCACAAGGGTGGGTGGCTGCGAGGCGCACGGGGCCGCGCAGGCTGGACTGACCGCCCTCCCCCAGGCGGGACCCTTCGACGCCAAAGCGGGTTTGAGCTGTCTCCTCAGTAACAAAGCTTCTCACCGTCTGGAAAGCATTTTCTCATCCAGTATCTCAGTTAATTCTCCCAACCACCCTACACCACTTCGCTTCGAGGAAGGGGACGTCATGTGTCCTAGCTTCTGTCAAGGAAGACCCCGTTCTGCCATCTCCGCGGACTTACCATCACCTAAGGCCTGAGGCAGTTCTCCCGGCTCATCACCGACAGGACCCTCCATGACTTCCAGCCACGCGGTCGACCTCCACAAGAACGTGAAAACGCGCCTGCGCGTAGGTCTTCTCGGCGGTCTTGCCGGAGCTCTCGCGATATCGAGAGAGGACTGATGGGAAATGCAGTTCAAAACGACGGTGGCGGCGGGGCGGCCGTCTCCTCAGCGCTACTCGGGAGCCTCGGTAAGATGGTGGCGGCCACCAGGGGTAGTAGAGAGTCCGGGTTGGGAAGCCTGACGTGTGAAGAGCCACGGTACTCAGGAAACGAAGGTGGAGGGTTGCTTGGGCCAGAAAATCATTGAGCTTCCGAGGACACAGACTGTCCCTGGCCGAGACTGAGAGGGCAGGGACCGATGAGGAAACTGAGGCCCGGCCGAACTTCATTTTTAATTGCTCTGCAGATTTTGTTGGGGTCGGGGAGGGGGTTCGTTGGGTTGGTGAAAAGGAGGGAGATTCGTTTAACGTCCGGCTCAACTCCATTTAAAATCGGGGCGAGACCGGTGAGGGCCGGGCGCGTGCGGCGGGGGGCGCCCGAGAGCTGTGGGGCCGTGCAGGGCTGGGCTGAGGGACCCCAAAGCGGGCCTGGGACCCTGCGCCCGCCCGGGCCCCGCCGCCAGTGTGTGGCTTTAACGCTGGGGGGCAAAAAACAAACAGTAACATTAAATTATGAAAAAAAAAAACAGAAAATAACGTAATAGCCACTGTTTTCCTGGGTGTTATTTTTCATTTTTGAAATAACAATAGGGCAAAAGGACATCCCAAGTCAGGGTCAGAATTTACAGATTTTGGGAAATGAGTTGAAATTTGCAAGACCACAGAGCCTTTTCTGCATCCCCCTCTCCGCATTCTCATCGACCCATTAGCAGTGATCTCTGTGGCATTTGGTGTGGGTTGTATTGTTCTCTACGTGGTAATATGTTGCGGGTACTTATTTCAAATTCGTGCGCTTGTTTCTGTTTACCTCCCTTAATTTGATTGTAAGCTCTTCAATGGCAGAAATTTCTTTCATTTTTATTTTTTCTTTTTAAATTCCTCACAGTGCTGGGTTTGGTGTTCCCCTATCTCTGCTCACAGTACATACTCAGCAAATAATTTTAATTCATTCAGCAGCAACTAATTATGGCCCTTGGGTTTCTCTATCTTACCCTTGAAGACAAATTATTTTGCATAATACTAAAAGGAAGAATGTGTTCTCTCTCTGCAAACTAAGTTCCTTTCATTTGAGACGTGTAGTAGGAATTCTAAGTATAAAATTTGCCAAAAACTGTGAAACTAGCGGGCAGGTGATCTGCTGCAGGCAAGATAATAATGATAGCTAATACTTCACAGCACTTTCTAGGTGCCATTCACTACATCGAGTACTTGATGTAATCTTCACAACAGGACTGTGAAGTACTAGCACTATCCCCATTTTATGGATGAGGAAACAGAAGTATTGTGAGATTAGGTAACTTGCCCAAATTCACACAACTAGTAATCAACAGAGTCAGTCTTGATCCCAGCCTGCAGAGTTCATGCTTTATCACTAAGTTGTACTGAACCATGAATACGCTGATTTGGGGGGGGGGGGGGTTGGACGGAGAAGATTTTTTGAGTATTTGCAGGAGTGGTTGGGGACAAATCAGAAATGAGGTTGAAAAGAGGGGAATAATGGACACATGCTTAAGTGTTCTGAGCCACTGCATGGCAGGAAGAGTAATGAGGAGAGGCTGCAGGAGCTGATTTGTGAAAGATTAGGAAGCTCTGGGCTCTAGCAGAGTTATCTTGAGCCCCAGACTAGTTGCCACCCAGTGCGTGCTGAGGGCTGTTCTTCACAGCTCCTCATTTTGCCATGGTCGCTGTGTAGCTTTCACTCCTGACAGGGCACAGCTTCCCTGCAGAGCATGGTTGTGCTTAGTGGCAGAGCAGCAAGCTCGTGGCGGATGGGCGCTACAGGCAGCTGGGTAGTGGCCAAGAGGCTGGAGCAAAATACAATGGGAGGCCTTGTGCCTGAGCACATGTGAGGTACACTGCGTAGGCAATCCAGAAATAACTAGGGAAACTTCAAAGAATGCCTCAGAATTCTTGAATGAGCAGCCAGGGGCTCAGAGCTGAGACTGAGGTGTACATGTTCTCGTGATCTCATTTGTACTTATTGCTGGTGTGATCTAGTATATTAGAGTTTTATATACAGTGGAATTATTATATAGCTGTTATACAAAGCTTCTGCAGATCTATATTTATTGACATGGAAAGTGTTGCAGTCTAGTGATAAGCGACAGAAGTGGATTGCAAACTGAATGGGGCAAGAATCCCCAGTGCTGTTCAGGGACCTAGGCCCTGAGTGCACAGGGAAAATCTAGTAGCTGGCCTGCTGTGTTTGGATGGCCACTGACAGGATTTAAGACATGGTATCTGAAACCCACAGTAACAGAAAAAAAAAGTCTTTGGACTATTGAGGTTAATTTCTTAACGCAGAAAGGAATCTTTAATTTTATTAATAAGAACATGAATGAGGGTAGGTAGTATACCAAGCAGTTGGCTGCTTACATTTGGAACAGGTGTACCATCATTATCACAGAAAAGTACATGTGTATGGCAGGCACTGCTAGGAGCCAGTCTCGAGCTGTTCTTCCTCCATCTTATGAACACAATCGAGGTTTTTAGCTATTGGGCAGCAGCCTGCTTCGTAGGAGGCAAGCCCCTCCCTAGCCCTAATGGGTAAATCTTTTTTTTTTTTTTTTTTTTTAGGCAGCTGGCCAGTATGGGGATCCAAACCCTTGACCTTGGTGTTACAAGCTATGCTCTAACCAGCTGAGCTAACCTGCCAGCCCAATGGGTAAATCTTGATTGTCCTGCATCAAACATGAGAAATCTATTCCCTTTGCCAGGAATTGTTTTAGGAAAGGGTCTGTGATACAATTCTGGCCAAGTTCAGGAAAGTTTTCTTGCTTTTAAAAACAACAGTCTCTCTTAGATGTGATGCTTGAGACTGCTGTAGCCATCTTACATCTGTGAGGTTTCCTTCAAAGAAAGAGCTGAAGGCCTGCAGTGGCAGAGTGAATGAAGAAAGAACGTGAGTCCTTGATGAGCTGGGTTTTTGTTTTTGTTTTTGTTTTCTAAAAGATGACCAGTAAGGGGATCTTAACCCTTGACTTGGTGTTGTCAGCACCACGCTCTCCCAAGTGAGCTAACTGGCCATCCCTATGTAGGGATCCGAACCCATGGCTTTGGTGTTATTGGCACCACACTCTCTCAAGTGAGCCAGGGGCCAGCCCTCTTGATGAGCTGTTGAACTGCTGAAATAGCCAGTCCTGAAGCCCCCAACATTCAGACCTCTTGTTTTGATTCAGAGACACATTTTTACATTTTAGTATTCTTGAATGCAGGATATGTCTTCCAAGCAAGGACATCATAGTTTCAGTGAAATACATAATGTGGGATTTAAAAAAACAAATCAACAACTCCTTATTGTTTAAATCATTTTAAGTTGGGTGTTCTGAGTCAGTTATTCTAAATGATATCGACATTTTCCACATTTTTTTATATATAATAATAATTCCCTGGAAGAATGGATCGTGGCAAAATAGAGAAAATGAGAGGATATGTGCGAGTTACCTTTCTGAAATAACAGCTATGTATATGAAGTATTGACTCCATGCCAGGTACTGCTCTAAGCACCTTTTATACACTATCTCATTTGATTCTCACAGCAGCCCTATCATTATCCCCCTGTTTTGCAGCTGAGGAAGCCAAAGTGCAGAAAGGCTGAACAAATTTGTAAGTGGAAGCACTGAGATCTGAACTCAGACAATCCAGCCTAAAAGCCAATGGTCTCAACCACCATGTTGTGTTTCCTAAATAATTATGCAATGACAGTGAAACATTTGTACTTAACTCCAGTTATTTTAATTCATCCACCTAGAAACCCTGTCATGAAAACATAGAGGATTTTTTTCCCTGAGATTTCTTAGGACCATGAAACAGTGCCACAAATCCTGTTCAGCAAAAATCTGGAATCACTGAATGTAGATTTAACTTTCTGGAGAAGGATATATAATGTATTTATTTATTAAGAATAGACAACCCTGGAGTTGTGTATTATTTCTTTGCACTTACCAAGTGTCCAGGAAGAAAAGCAATGCATTTTATGTGCCTGCTCTGCTGAGCCATTACCTCTAGTAAAATTATGACTTAATGGATTTTTAAAAAATAAAAATAAATGAATTTGAAGAATATGAAATATTCTGTGGCTCTCTTCTGCTATTTCCTGGATATGTCTCTCCATTCCCAGAAAGCTCTACCTTTGCACAACTGTTGCATAACCTTTGCTTGTGGTGGTATTTGTTCCCTTTGCCTGGAAATTCCCTTCCCTTCACCCTCTTCTCTGCTTAGCAAATTCCAACTCATACTTAAATGCCTCCTCTGTGAAGTCTTGGCTGAGATGCTGCTACAATCCCCAGCTGTTTCCTTCTGGCACCTTTCTTGTGGCAGGTGGTTTAGCACGTGTTCTGCAATCAGGTTGACCTGAAGTAAAGTCCCAGCTCTGCTGATTCTGAGTAACCTTGAGCAAATTACTTCACCTCTCTCTAAGTCTCATTTTCTCATCTAAAATGAGAGGGTGATCATCTGAACCTCACAGGACTGTTTCAAGACTGTGCATCGGAAGCCATTAGTACAGTGCCTGGCACAGGATAAACACTCAGTAAATGGGAGCTCTTATTATTTGAACATATTTATTTTAACATTCATCCCACTGTTTTATGGTTATTTGTTTTTATGTTTGGCTTTTCTGCTAGATTATGAGCAAGACAAGGATCAGGTCTTCATTCTTGTTTTGTTTTGAACTCTTTAAGTCATCTTTATTGAGGTATGATTTACATATGATAAAATGCATCCATTGAAGATGTATAGTTTAGGGGCTGGCCTGTGGCTCACTTGGGAGAGTGTGGTGCTGATAACACCAAGGCCACGGGTTTGGATCCCATATAGGGATGGCCAGTTAGCTCACCGGGTGAGCGTGGTGCTGACAACACCAAGTTAAGCGTTAAGATCCCCTTGCCGGTCATCTTTTAAAAAAAAAAAAAGAAAATGTATAGTTTAATAGTCCAATAAGCGTACATACCCATGTAACCACCATTTTTTGTCACCCCAAAGAACACTTTCATACCCTTTTACAGTCAGTCCCTATATCCAACCCCAGCCCCAGTCAACCACTGATCTGCTTTCTGTCGCTGTCAATTAGTTTTGCCTGTTCTAGAATTTCATATAAATGTGATCATACAGTACTTACTCTGTTTGTGTCTGGTTTCTCTCAACTTACCTATGTTGTTGTTTATATCAGTAGTTCATCTATTTTTTATTGCTGAACATTATTCCATTGTATTAATATAGCTCAGTTTGTTTATCATTCACATGTCGATAGATATTGGAGTTGTCTCCAGTTTGAAGGTATTATTAATAAAGCTGCTGTGAATATGTTTGTAAAATCTTTTTATGGACATAAGGTTTTATTTCTCTTGGATAATTTCCTAAGAAACTACCACACTGGTTTCCCAAGTGATTGTAACACTTTGCCCTCCCCACCAGTGTATCACAGGGGTACAGTTGTTCCACGTCCTCGCCAACACTTTAATTTTAACCACTATAGCGGGTGTGTAGTGGTGTCTCATTGGGCTTTTGATTTGCATTTCCCTGGTGATGTATGATGCTGAGCATCTTTCTATGTGTTTATTGACCATATGTATATTTTCTGGTGTAGTGTCTATCAAAAGCTTTCCCCCTTTTAATATTGGGTTGTTTTTATTATTGAATTGTAAAAGTTATTTATATATTCTGGATGTAAGTCCTTTCTCAGATATTTGTTTGGCAAATATTTACTCTCAGTCTTTCCAAAAGCAGAAGTTTAATTTTGATAAAGACCAATTTATCGATTTTTCTTTTATGGTTCGTGCTTTTTATACCCTATTGAAAGAAACTTTCTTTCTCCATTGAATTAACTTTGTTATATCTGATTTTGGATTCCATGAATCTATGTGTATATCCTTATAAATAGCATACTGTCCTGACTTCTGATTTTTTCTCCTCCCTTTCACGAGACCACCATAGTCTGCTTGGGTTTCCTCCAAGCCACCGGCAGGGAATTGTCTCCAGGCAGAGGCTGAGGCAGTCCTGGGGTCACTGTCCTGTGTGCTGCCTGTTGTCAAGTGTCTGTTTCTTTTATTTTGCCCAGTTTTCTGGTTGTCTGTGGCAGAAGGTCTTAATCCAGTTCTGTATCCATAGTGTCTGGTACACAGGCACGCCATAAATGTTTGTCACGTGGGTGAGTCTTCGTCAGCACCTCCAGATGTAGTCCATCATAGTCTCTTTTGATTGGGAAAATGTGGAGCCCCCAGAGGTCATCTGATACATCCCCTTCGTTTCACTGGACAGTTCTTTCCTTGAGGAGGTGATTAGTCCTTTACATCTCAGCACCAACCTACCTGGGTTCAGAACATCTTTATTGAGTGGGGAAACTGAGGTTCAAAGAAGGTCACATGAGCAGGCAGGGCCAAGCTGGCAGAACTAGACTTTGTAGGCTGGGATCTTCCTGTAGTACTAACTGGCAGGGCAGGGACTTTCTTTCATCACTGTATCTCTCCCAACACCTAACACAGTATTTGTACATTGTAGCCTCTCAATACATGCTTATTAAATAAATGACCAAATGAATAAATTATTTTAATACTTTAGTGGCTTGTGCCTCTGCATATGATTGTGTGTGTGTGTGTGTGTGTGTGTGTGTGTGTGTGTGTGTGTGTGTGTGTGTGTGTGTGTGTGTGTGTGTGTGTGTGTGTTACATAGGGACAGGACCAGCCCCTCCTAGCTAGGCCCATAGGCTCAGTCTATCAGTAAATCTTTTTTTGTTGTTTTAATTTTCTCAGCCACCCTATAGTCTTAATCCCCACTAGGGGGCACATGTATTCCACAGAGAGGGTCTGTAGTCCTTAGGTACAAGGACTTGTATCCAGCTTGTCAGTGGATCCTTCTTGAAGCCATCTCCTTGGTCTTCATGCCCTGCACCCTCCCCCTGCAAAAAAATAAAAACAGCCTTCCTCCTCAAGCTCCCTCCTCTCCAGCTGGGCTGCTGGCTGCCGTGCTCTCCTCTCCCTAGGGCCCTGCCCCTGGTTGAAGGAGGCAACAGAGTGGCAGTGGCAGTGACTGTGAGTGATAGCCTCAACTGTCTGTCACCCCTGTGAGGGGACGCTGCTCCCTCCCTGAGGGGCACTGATGGGTCCTAGAGAGCAGTGCTCTTCACCCCCTCAACTGGCAGGCAAGGACTTGCCTTTCCGGGCCCAGAGTCTGGCCTTCCTGTGAATGATGAGTTTCTGAAGAGAGCAGTGGAAATAACCCGTGCACATACCAGCCTACCTGCAAAGGCATGGTCAGGGCAGGTCCACAGCCCCATTCCTTGTGCCCTTGTAGGCAGCTCATGCTTAGAATTTCCTCACAGCCCCCAACTCTAGACTAGGTCCCTCCTACCCCAAGCTTTGGTGTCAGATTTCCCAGGGACATGCCCTGGCTTCACTGCTAGCTCTGAGTGACCTTGAGCGAGTTCTGTGAACTTCACTTTCCTTATTGGATAAATGAGAATAACAACAGTCCCTGCCTCATAAATGAGACAATGCTTATAAATAAAGCACTTGGCATGATGCCTGGCACATAGTAGGTGTCTGATACACGTTAGCCATTAGTAGTAGTAGTAGTAGTAGTATCATTATCATTATATTGATATAAGCCTCATGTAAGCCACTTTGTTGTTCTCCTTTTGAGGCTCACAAAGGATCCTCAAAAAAAATTATTTTCCTCTAGCGCTAGGTATTGGGCTTCTTCTTAACATTGAGGCCCCCACAGAGGGGCCCTGGGAACCCATGGGACCCCAGTGGGGCACACTGTGCCTGCTCAGATTGGGCACTATGCCATGCCCATCTAGTCTTAGACCAGGGCCTCTGCTGTATGCCCTTGCCCAGGACTGTCTGGCACACACTTATGTACAATCACGCATTTGGGATAGATAGGTACTCCCCAAAGTCGCATCTGTACCCTAGGGTGACAGCTGCTATGGCTTACTTCCCTTGCTCCTCTACCCCACTCCTGCCACCTCATTAGTTCTCTGGTCATGTTCCAATCTCCAGGAGAGACTGGCAGCAACCCTGAGTCTCAGTCACAGAAGTAGCAGACAACAGCACCTTCCTGCTCCTGGCTGCTGCCCTTGGCCACCTTGCAGCTCGGAGTGGCCTTTTCCCTGTCACTCAGGCTCCCACCAGCAGAGAGATTAGCATTCGGATGGAGGGAGGAAAAGCATCAGGGAAACCACCTCCTGTCTTCTTGTCTTCTCAAGAAACAGAGATTCATTCGGGAAGCAGAGCCAGTTCCAGGCCAAGACCGCTGCTAGAGGTTGGGACAGAGTTCTGAGCACATGGAGGCAAGGGTGATCTCTCTAGGACAGGCTTGCTTGGTACTCTCCCCCGGCCCAGCCATTCTACCCTCTGCCATCCTCCAGTTTGTTTCAGAATTGCCCATCACCCAGCAATTGTAGACATGGAGAGACAGGGCAGGAAGGACCATGGGGTGAGGACATGAGGAACTCTAGCTGTTGTGAATTTACCGTTGTTCAGTAATTTGCAGTTCACAAATAATCACACTAGCATATATGGAACATTAAGCATGCTAAGCACTTTACGTGAATTATCTAATTAACCCTTACAACAACAACTTGTAAGGGATGAGTACTACTATTATTTCCATCTCATAGCTGAGGAAACTGAGGCACAGAGACATTTAGTAACCTACCCAAGGCCACAGAGGTAGGAAGTAGTCGTGGAGTCAAGATTCAAATGGTACTCTGACCCTGAACTGCTTGCTCTTAGATTCTTTATTGTTATTTCACAGTAGCCAGCACCCTAGACCAGGAATCACCCAGCTCCTCACCTCAGCCCTGTCTCTCCAGCTACCCTTAACTCCCTCTCCACCAAGCCCCTGAACATTCCTGCTCCCATCTCCAAGCAGTGGCCATTTGGAAGGAAATGTGAGGGGTAAGGACTCAGCCTCTGTGGGGACCGTGTCATAGTCAAGATTTAAGTGACTCCCCCACTTAAAGGTCCATCTTCCCCACAGACTTTACACTAACCCCTGTGACAGGAGCAAGTGGGCCAAGGAAGGGGTGCCTGGGTCCCAGGAGCCTTTTGTAGAGGAGTTCTAGGTAGAGGGAGGCAACTTTCTGCAGCAGGAGCTACAAATGTGCAGATTGCGCAGAGAGCCCAGGGGTGGGAGAGGCCCTGGGAATAAGAGGCGAGCGTGGGCTGGGTGTGTGGGGAAGGTGTAAACACAATCTGCTCCCACCAAAGCCAGCCTGCTCCCTGGGGGAGAGAGCCCCTCCTTCCCAGCCCACATGGCACCCCAGCTGCCAGGGCCCAGGCAACCCCCAAGCCCAGGCAGCACACTCCCCCATCACCAGCAGCCCCTTCCTCTCTCTTTCCCGTCCTTCATCTGGAACAATCCCTGGAGGAGCCACTATCTCCTGCACAGGTTCTTAGAACAGCTGCAAGGGAGTGCTGCCTGTGGAAGTGTGTCTGGGCTGTGAGCCAGCCCCGGTACAGTCCCTGACCTTGGCCTGACAATTCCTTAGACCAGTGGAAGGAGATGGGCAGTGTGGCAGCAAGGATGAGGTGATAGGAACATGGCAAATAGATTAGAGAATGAATGCAAAGATAGGATCAAGGAACACAGACTGGGGCTCGGGAACAGTACCCTCTGGCCCTCAGCCTGACAGTCCTGTCACCAGGAAGGCTGACGCATCCCAGGAGAAAGACAAGCTGACAGGAGCTAAGACAGGTGGTCATGGACTCCTGGCCTGGGTCAGGTGGGCACTCTGGTTCTGACAGGCTCCTTCCCCTCGTGCGACCTTCCCCCTGCCTCCTCCCTGCCCTACTTTGAGAAGCTCCCACAGAACTGCCTTCGCACACACCGCAGCCAGTCTCCTGCAGTAGCAGGAGCCCCTCCCCAGCAGCATGTGGCCTCCTCCCCCGTGGCTTCTGAGTGGGTTCCCTCTCATCTGCTGCATCTCTCACCCTTTTCCTTCCTCCCTTCAGATGTGGAGCTTGGCTGACATGCTGCTCTCTAGAGAATTCCTCTGTCTTCTGCTGCCTGAAAGTCAAGGGCAGGGACCAGCCAGGCAGAGACATTGCCGCTGGGCCAGCAGTGGGGGGCTGGATGGGGAAGAGAGATGAGTGTGCGTGGGGGCGTTGGGGGGGGGGCTTTTGAACATTAATGGCTGTGAGACAGTTGGGAGCAGCTGCCTGCAGGGTCTGCGCCTGGATCTTGGGAGCAGAAGCGGAAATCTGCTTTTATCACTGCTCAGGATCAGGCAGGATCATAAAGAGAGAGATGGCAGAGCAGCTGGGGACAAAGGAGGCCGCCCCATTACTGAGCAGTCAGCAGACTGACAAAAACAAGAGTCATGCTTTCTCCCTTCCCACATGCTACTGTCCATTTGGAACACACACATACACGCACATGAACACACACACATGCACACACAACACATTCAGAGGACAAGCTGTTGGCAGACATGTCACAGAGACAACTGGCATTTCTTATTGATAATTTCAGCAGAGCAGCCAGTGACGGGGTGAGCTCTGGGGACTGGGGAGAGGCAAATACCACAGGAAGTGAGTGCCACCATGGCAAACTTACACCAGCACAGCCCTGGACCACAAGCCGAAGTTTAACGGAACAGCCCCTAAGCTGACAGCCCAGTGAAGCCCCCTCTCTGGCAAGCAGCTGCGAACCATCACATTGCTGGGAGGCTGTGTACCACGGTAGCTCAGAACTGGGGCTCTGCAGCCTCCATGTGAGCCTTGGATCACCCACTTATTAGCCAGGTGATGTTGGGCAAATTATTTAACCTCTCTACGTGTTTCCTCACTTATAAAATTTGGATAGTAATATTACCAGTCTCTGTGGGTTATTGTGAGGATTAAATAAGAGAATGAATGGAAGTCCTCGATTAGTAGATGTGAGCTATCAGCTGTCTCTTGTTTCTGTAGTTTCCTCGCTCCCTGCTTGTTTCTGCCTCTTGCCTGGGCTGCTGGGCTGCCCCAAGTTAGCCTGGTGGACCTCAGTGAGTCTCTCTCTCTGGGCCTTCTTGGGCCCAATAGTCCCTCAGAGCATCCTCAGGAATGTTCTGCTCTTCCTGCCAGCCCCAGCCAGGCCCTGCACAGGAGCCCCACAGCAAGGGCCTGGTGGGAAGTGAAGACTGGCAGGTCCAGGGGCTGAAAGGGAGGAGTCTCCCTTCTCAGTTGTTGCTTTTCCCATTCTCCCCCTTGCTGCTGCTTCTGCCCCCATGGCATCCTTCTGGGCTAGAGGAGAAACCAGGACTTGAGCTGAAATGGAAACCAAAACAGATTGGTACTTTCTCCCATGCCCAGAGACAGGACTTTTATTTTAGGGCAGACATTCCAGAGCACCACCTCTCTTAGAAGTCTTCTAGCAATGCCCTCAGTACCCCAGCATGACCACCTCATGCCAAAGTCTAGAAAATGCAATCAAGACCACATCTGCTTCTCTTCAAACTAATCCTTGTCCCTTGGCCTGGAACATAGCAGGCTTAAGGTGGGAGATGAATGAACAAACCCACCCTCCTACTCTTAACCTCCGTCAGTGACCACAAGACCTGAAGACTGCCTGCTATGGTCCCTCATGGCCAGGCCTTGCATATTTCTTCCTCCCTTGTCCCCAGTTCTGCCCTCTGCCCTCCAAGGCTCCCAGCCTTGACTTACCTGCCTGGGCCAGCTGATCCCACTACCTGGGGCTGAGCGCCTGCAGAGGTGAGGTCTTACTTCGGAGGTTCTTTCTCCCTAAACAGAAGAAAGCACTGTAGTCAGAGGACTGAAAGGGACAACCCCATGTTTCTGGCTCTCCTCTTCCTCCTACCCCCATACCTAGCAATTCACCCACATATTGAGGGGCAGGAACACATAGGAAATCAATTGAAATTTATGACTGGAATTGGACAGCAGAAATTTCACCCCTACTGCCAGCCAGTACTCCATGGCAGCCACCATCAGCTGGTGGTTCCAAAATGTCAGACCAATTTTTCCAGTTAACTGGGTCCCAAGGAGTTAATAGGCAACTGCTTCCTTCTGGCTGTCACACCAGGCCAGGCCTGGCCAGATGGCCCCCAGATTTGGCCTTTCATCTCCCACCAGGAGGTCCAGGCCTATTTCATGTAAGAAGAGATGGACTGCCTGGAAGTTATGGACCTTGAAGATTCCATATCAGCCACAAATTAGATGGATGACCTTGAACAAGTCATTTAAATCTCCCTATCCCTCAGTTTCTTCAACTATTAACAAGAGATAAAAAACACATGTTCTGCCAACCCGCTGGAGTTATTGAGACTTCCAAGTCAGTTAATGTGTGCAAAACCTCTGGGGAAGAAGAAAGCACTGATCAAGTATAAAATAACAAGAGAACAGCCAGCATTTATTGAGCAGTTACTCCGTTTCCTTACAAAAACCTTACAACCACTCTGTTATTAACCCTAGTTTACATATAAATGAAATAATTACATAATTTGCCAAAAGTCTCTCAGCTAGTAAGAAGGGAGCTAGTAAAGGAAGGGATTTAAATTCTGGCTGTCCAATTCTAGACTCAAACTCAATAGTGAGGTCCAGTCAAATTTTGAGGGTCTACTATGGGTGAGGCCCGGTGATGGTCATTCTATGTATATCAACCCATTTAATTAATAATATTAATCATGCACTATTACGATGATCTCTAGCCTAGCAAGTCAAGGAACGGTATCACAGAAATGCTTCTGTTTCTCATACATGCCCAGGAGCCTTTCCCATTAAGCCTCCTGACAATCAGGATCTGGGAGAATCGCAGGATGGCTGAGGCGACAGCAGACATAGAGAAAGACTCAAGTTCTCTCAGTTGCCACTTTTCATATATCTAAGTGGCCAGTTTTCACATATGGCAGGCAGATTCCCTGCCTCGAAAGAGGCATGGAGGGTCACAGGCATGCATGGTGACTGAACCCCCCATCTAAGTACACTCTGTGTGGAGACACCCTCCTCCTAGTGGGCTATGGAACCCAGGGACGTGATAGGATCTTTCTCACACTTTGTTTCACTAGGAGTGAGAAAGCTACGCTTTAGACAGGCCTCTTACACTAGGGGGGTCCATAGGCACATAACATCTTACACATAGGTACTTAATATTTGTTGATTTTTTTCAGTGCTTGATTGGGCATAGGATCCCCTATCATCACATGACACTGGTCACCCAGGGAAAGAAAAGTCTGGAAGTTCCTACGACTTCACCCCCTAAAGGCCACATGGCTTCAGCCTAGGAAAGAGTTAACTTTCTGACCACTGGAGACAGCGTCCTGCCCGCAGGGGCTGCCCAGCCAATGGCACTCGATGATGATGATGTCATGCTCCTCCTGCGCCTTCTATTGGGGACTGGACAGCAAATCCTGCTGGAGGGTCAGGCAGTGGAGCCGCTGAGGCGGGCGGGGACAGAGAGAGGGCGAGGGGGAAGGGAAGGGCAAGGAAAGGCAAGCAGGGCAACCCAGAGCTGCATCTGCCTCAACCCTCTCTCCACTCCCCTGTGCCTTCCGACTGGAGGTACCCCTGAGGACCGCCCCACACTCGGAGAAGCGAGGCACAGTGGCTTTGGTCCAGAGGAGGGGGCCGGGGACTCCCGTTCCCAACTGGAGAAAACAGTATGTCGACCAGGCACTCAGGGAGCACGGAGACTAGGGCGAGGGCCAGGACACAGTGCGCGCGCATGCGCACGCACACACACACAGAGGCATCCCCAGGCTTGCGAAGCAACAGCTTCCCTGGCAGCAACTTTCCTCCCCCTCCGCAGACTCTTCTGCCTTACCTGCCTGAGGACTGGAGGTCTGTGTCCGAGCTGCTGTCCACAGCTGCCCCATCCACTCCGCTGGGCTCTCTGTGGGAAGGAGAGCAGGCAGGAAGAGCTGTGAGCAGTGCCCAGCCCCCTCCCTTGCTCCTCCACACGACCTAGCTACATTGGGGCTATGGGACTGGAGGCTGCAACCTAGCGCAACATTTGAAGCTCTATGTTCCCCTTACTCTGAGAGTGAGCCTCTCAGATATTTCTTGCAAATACCCTCCCAGCACCCCGGAGGTCCATGCAGCCCCAACCCATCTTCAGCTTGGTTGTAGCCCAGCTCGGTAGTTCCTCCCCCACCCCAGCCATAGCCCAGTCAGTTTCTCACGGTTGGACTTGATTGGCAAATCGGCGGCGCCAGAGCATAGCCAAGGTGCTGAGCAGGAAGAGGGTGGTGCACATGGCTCAGCTGCCCCATCCCCTCCCAGACGGAGTCTGCAGGAGAAGGCCACAGGCAATGGGGCCAAAATGGCCCCGGCCAGCTCTCACTATCCACTACCAGTCTGTCCCAAGGTTCCTGCTGAGGATGGATTAAGAAGCTCAAGCTGATTAGTGGGGTCAGCAGCCCGACCTTGTGAAGACTGATTAACCTCACTGGGCCCAGGTTCTCCCCTCCAGTGGCAGGGTGAATGGACCTCAGAGAAGTGGACCTCCAATAACGTGTGTGCTTGGTGGCACTAAGCAGCTATAAGGATGCAGATTTGTTAAGACCTGGGCCTTGCCATCAAGGCGCTGTCTAGACAAATGTGCTGTCACATTAAACAAATGACTTCAACAGAGTAACTTAGGAGCTATTAAAGGCACCTCCTGAGCACTTTAGGAGTTTCAAGCATCAGGGAAAGTTTCGAGGGAGTTAAGGGCATCTGAATTTGCAGGTGCTCAGAGAAGGATGGGCTCTCAGGAGACTCTGCCAGGCTGCTGGGCATCCTCGAGTAACTAGAAGTTGAATGGTAGTGGAACAGTGATGTCACAGTGGAGGTACCAGGTGAAGAGGAATAATATTACATGATGAAGCCAGAAAAACAAGGGAGACCAGTTTTATCCTCTAGACAATCCTCTCCAAACTGGTTACACACTCTCTTCAGTAAAAGGCAGAATTTAAGTGCACACTTACAAAACAGATACATGCACCCACTTATAAATTATATACTGTGGGCTGGCTGGTTAGCTCAGTTGGTTAGAGCACAGCCTTATAACACGAAGGTCATGTGTTCCGATCTCCATACTGACCAGCCACCAAAAACCAAAATAAATATATACTGGACTATTATAAAAATACATTTCTATACCGTAAGACATACATAAAATTTGTAAAGGATGAGATGAGAATAAATAGATTGCTCCTACTCTCTTTCCACATCCCAGGGGAACCTCTTGGGCAGCCCCTTAGGAGGCCACAGCACCAGCTTTTAGAAACTGTCAGGGGAGTTTAGTGTGTTTGGAGCATGGAGCTGGCCATGGTGGTGCTGGGCATGGGTCTGAGAGTGATGTAAGAACCCAAACTCACCCACTCTCCTCTATCCCGCTCCAAGACCCCCAAAAGGCATTAGATTTTCCTTCCCTCAACTGAAGTGGAGGCGTGTCAGAGGCACTGCCCAAAGGGCCAGTCAGTCACCGGCACCTCAAGCTCCAGGAAGGGCCCAGGCTGGGGCTGGCCTGGGAAGTCCTCCTGCTGCCCTTGCTCTCTACCTTGAAATAGGAGTTTAAAAATAAATACATGAGGGCCGGCCCGTGGCTCACTCGGGAGAGTGCGGTGCTGATAACACCAAGGCCCCGGGTTCGGGTCCCATATACGGATGGCTGGTTCGCTCACTGGGTGAGCGTGGTGCTGACCACACCAAGTCAAGGGTTAGGATCCCCTTACCGGTCATCTTAAAAAAAAAAAATAAATAAATAAATAAATAAATACATGAACCAAAACTGAAGAGGAGAGCCAACCCCTGGCAATGCTTGGGCAGTTGGACACCCAGTCTTGAGCAGGTCACCAGGGGGCCTCAGGGAGAACCAGACACACCCCCTATGTACTGCGACATCTGTTTTAGACACTACAGGCCCTGTCTGGCCTCAGGCTTCCACCGGGAGTCAGAAGTGGGACCTGGCGGTGAGCAACTGCTTGCAGGACGGTACCCTGGGGCTCTCAAGACTGTCCCCACCTCTGGTGCAATCTCACTCACACCTCCCTGAGCAGGATCCACCAGGATGAAGAATTTGTCTTCCCACCCCAAGAATCGGGAGCTGAGGGCCGGCCCGTGGCTCACTTGGGAGAGTGTGGTGTTGATAACACCAAGGCCACGGGTTCGGATCCTATATAGGGATGGCCGGTTAGCTCACTGGGTGAGCGTGGTGCTGATAACACCAAGCCAAGGGTTAAGATCCCCTTACCGGTCATCTTTAAAAAAAAAAAAAAAAAAGAATCGGGACCTTGGTGGTGGCTGAGATGTCACCAGCAGCCTGGACCTTCCTCAAGACTTCTTGAACCCCAGCTGCCTCTTCTTCGGACTTTTCTTCGTCACCACAGGGCCAGAATTTAGGGCAGCGCCTGGTTCTAGCCTGCCCGTGTCATTAATAAGCCACCCAGGGGCTTCTTTCCGCCACCGTCGAGTGCGTGCACCGAGAGGGAGGGGACGTTGGCTGGAAGAAAGGGGTCGAAGGCCTCTGGCGCCCGATGTTGGAAGTGTGCTCAAGTTCGGACAGCTGGAGCGGTAGGCGAGCAGGGAGACGACGCCGGTCCTAAACGTCCCAGAGCTTGGGGGTCCCCAGAGGTTGGCTGAGGACAGGCCGGAGGCAGCGGGAACCCAGCTTGGTCCGCGGTGGCCGGGAGAGGGGCTCCCGTTCGCCCCCTCGGGCGGCGGGCGGCCGCGAATGCCTGGGCGTGTTTGGCTTTGAGTCAGGTCCCCTCCGCGTGCAGGGTGCACACACGCACACGCGCCGACACCGCACGCAGCGGGAGTGGCACACACGGCCCCCAGACCCGCGCCCGCCGGGGCGCACTCCCGAGTGGCCGGCGCTGCGCAGCGCCGCGTCACCGCCCCTTCCCCCGAGACCCCCCGGCACAGCGACCACACCTACCCCAGCCCCGCCCCGCGGTCCAACTCCGCCGTGGCCTGGCGGGTGGGCGGGCGGCCGTCGCGTCGCCCCCGCCCCGCCCAGCCTTCACCTTGCCGGAATTGGCTCCCCGACGCGGGGTGGGGGGTTTGGCGAGGATTTATTTTTTTAAACGTATTTCCCGCAGACCACATCCCCGCCCCCCGCTCGCGGTCCCCCGCCCCCCGCACATATACCCTGCACACACACACACACACACACGCGCGCGCACACACACACACACCCGGCGCGCACACACTCGCGCTCCCGCCCTCCTGCGCTCTGCCCCTCGCCCGCCCGCCGCGCACGCAGCCGGCCCCGGCTCCCGGCGCCCCGCTCCCCGCGCCCCGCCGCCGCCGAGCGAAGCGGGCTGGGCTTGGAGCTGCTTATGGAGAAAGTGCCGGGCGAGATGGAGATTGAGCGCAGGGAGCGGAACGAGGAGCTGTCCGAGGCGGAGAGGAAGGCGGTGCAGGCTACGTGGGCCCGGGTCTATGCCAACTGCGAGGACGTGGGGGTGGCCATCCTGGTCAGGTAGGTGTCGCCCCGGCCCGGCTGGGCCCGGGGCAAGGAGGGCGGCAGCGGCTCCGGCAGAGGCGGGCTCGGCCCGGGTCCGAGCTCCGGCGCCACCTCCGCAGCTGCAGTTGGAGCCGGACTGGGGCTGGTTGGGGCGCGGGCAGCGTGGGGCGTCTTGGGGTGGGTGAAACCTTGTCTGAGCCCTTCCTAGCTCGGGGTGCGGGGCTTACCAGGAACTAGGAGCCAGACACAGGAGGGCGCCTCGATCCCCCTCCTCTCCCCGCCTCAGAATCCTCGCTCAGCCGGCGTGCCTTCCTCACTGGCGACCCCAGCCACCCAGCCAAGCTGTTAGGCACACACATTTTACCAGCCTTTCAAAGAGGGCAGTGGGGGCTCCCCATTTTAGAGAAGGAAAAACTGAGGCTCAACCAAGAAGGGGGACAAAGAGGAGCAGACCCCTTTCTCCAGCTCAGCCCCTTTCTTTATTCAAAGTCTTCTTGGAAAAACAGAGCATAGAGGAATAGACTCCTAAGGTCTAGTTTTCCCAGCTGCCCCCTTCCTGCCCCAAGGGAATGGGCCAGCAGGGAGCTCCTAGGTGAGGCACAGGTGAGTATAGAAGCAAACCGTCCCCCAGGATACAATCCCTGCTGAGTTTGGTGGCGTGGGGGTGTGAGGAGAGAAGCTTCAGGAGACAGGGCCCAGTCCTGAAACCCACCACCTAGGGAGGAAATGCAGTGTCTTGGGCTCAGGGGTCATTCAGGCACGACATGCCCCTAAGGGACCCACAAACACAGAGTGACACTGCTATTCACACACCTACACATAAGTGCACACACACCGTTCTTATGAAGTTGACATCCCCAAGCCACACAAGCTAGTAACTGATTACAGCTACAAATCAATGCTCTCTTCCCACACTTGCTGGTCCCTGGGGGTGCAGGCGGAGAGAGCCCAGACCACATTCACCCTCAACCCCCTGTCCTTGGCAAGGGGAAGCTGTAAATCGAGGACCGAGAAGGGCAGTCTTGTTATGTGAGGATGGGGTGAAAGCTCGCTTTAGTGCATGCCTGTCTCCTAGTCCCTGCTGGTCTCTGGCTCCTCTTCTCCCCCTTATTCTCTCCCTTCTGCCTCCCCCAAGCCTGGGTCCTACCCAGCTCCATATTGATATGCCCTGATTCCAACTTAGAAACAGGTTTTGGAGGAAAAAGAGCAAGAAGCTCTTTTAAGGAGTTAGAAGAGCATTCCTGTGGAAAGGACAGCTATTTCAGCAGCTCCTGGGCCCAGAAACACAGCTGGGGGTGGCGGGAAGCTAAGAGGGGGATTGGGATCCTAAAGCCTCAGACACTCAGAGATGAAGATCCCCACGTGCGAGCACCCACACAAGCACACAGTGGGTAGCGGAGTCACAGATGCGCCAGACTGCATTCTCAGAGGGCCGCTCTCAGCCATGCATCTCACGCACAGGCCCACCAGGGCTCGGGATGCATCCGGGTGCACACACAGGTCACCAAGAGGAAATGGCTGGGTCCACAGGAACTTGGAGATTTTCTGTACCAACCGCTACCATTTACCAGTGAGAATACGTAGGGTATATGTCCACAGTCCATCTCCTGAGTGCCACCAAACCTCCGTGGGGGGTGGGGGTGCAGAGGAAGGAATTAAATGGCAGGGCTACTCTCTCTGGATAGTCTGAGCTCTGGCCAGCTTTTATTTCTCTCTACACCCCCCTTTTAGCTTCCCATTCCTGACTCTTAGAGGAGGCTGGGCCTGGGCTGGGGGAGGTATTTACCGCTGTGCTTTGTATTCAGAAAAAGGCCCACAATTAATCTGAGAAGGCTTGAGATAGCAATTGGATCTGGCTTGCTGATAACCCCTTGCCACACTCCCCCTCCAGCCTCGCTCTCTCCAGCATCCCTCCCCCCCACAACCTGGCCTGGCACTGTCTCAGCCACTCCCGGCTGGCCCCAAGTCCCACTGGCCTTTCTCTCCTTTTTCTTTCTCCTCCTGCTGTCTGCCCCAGGGCCTGGCTGGTGGGGAAGGGGTAGAAAGGGGGTAAGAGCAAGACCCATTAGCTTCTCAGGCTCACAAAGGCCTCTCTCCATATCCTGTGCCCATCAGTCTTGTCACAATGCCCCATCTTTCCACCCACAACACACATCCCAGGGACAAGGCCCAGTCAGAGCCTGCGACACTGACCCTCTGACCCCTCACTGCCACCGCCTCCCTCCCCACTGGACCAGGCCAGTGCCCTCAGCCCTTATCAGCCCGTGAGACGTTAGCAGTCTTGTGGGGGTCTGAGGTGGACCCCACACTTCCACTCCCCGCCAGGGTGGAGACCAAGAGGGAACGCCCACCCTCCCTCCTGGTTGTAACTCTGACACCTTCCTCCTCACTCAGACAAGCCTATTTCAGGCTCTCTTGGAAGCCCAGATGCCTCTGGAAGCTGAGAAACTCCCCAAGGCTGGCTGCCGAGGCTTCTCCCTGGCAGCATAGGCTGAGACTGAGAAGGTCAGGAGGAAACACAGAGGGGCAGAGGAGAGAAGCCGGGATGAAGGAGCAGAGCACATGGCCCCTAGAATCCCCGGACCCAGAAGCAGGGCTCTAGGCCGGGGGTCCCTGGGACTGTCATTTCTCAGAGCCATAATCTGGTGCTAGGTGTTGAGGCAGGAGACTCACCCGGGTCTCAGGCCACTGTCCCCTGGCACATCAGTCTCTCTAGGCAGTATGGGGGAAGCTGTCAAAGCAGGGACTCCCTGGGCCCCTTCCTGGTGCTGCCATTTACTTTGCTGGGTGACCTCGGGCATCTGTCCCTAATCCATAAAATGGGGATAAAAACAGGAGGGTATTGCAAAGATTAGTGAGACCATACAGTAAGTGCTCAATAAATGTCCCCTCATCAGTAAGATGAATATCGTACCTTCTTAATTATGGCAATTAAATACAATAACATAGCTGCTTTTCAAGTTGTAACACACCGGGCAAATATATGTCATTATTTTTATTGCAATTGTAAAAACCCCCAAAATCTGAGATGCTCGTTTAACTCCAGATTGGGTTTTTCATGTTTGTCCCTCATTGCAGTGCTTCTCCAGAAAAATCCAGCGTATTTTCAGACCCATTGCCCATTTGTTCCCACCCGTGTGTCTGTGCATCAATGAACATGGTAGACTCCTCGCACCCTTCTGCACGCAGGGGGGTTGTGAAGTGGTTTGCCCAGGGTCACACTTTGCCTCTGAGGGAGGCCCTCCTGGGTCTCCACATGGATGTGCCCTGGTCACTGTCCGAACCTCCCCTGCTGATAGCAGCTCCATCACCAGAAGGGATGGCCTGACTAGATGCTCTCTCCACATCTGTTCTGACACCTCTGAGACTCGACCCGCAGTCGAAGGGTTTGACAAATTATCAGCTGTCTGATCACAAAGGGGAACACACCAAAAGTGTGAAACAACCTGAGAAACAGGTCCAAGACACTTCATGGTACATTTTCTGAGAACTCAATCAAGTTATGTAAATTCTGATTGAGTTTATGCGTATGTCTCACATGACGTCCAGCTCTGGTTGGGAGAGGAGATGCAAATGTCATTGTCATTCTGTACACTGCAGGGATCCGGGTCAGGGTGATGGGTGAGAGGGTGTATGAGACCCGGCCTTTGCCCATGGGTTTGGGATCCGGTCCAAGAGACTAGGGTGGCAGGGTGACAGACTGAGTGGCACTAGTGGTCTTGGGGGGGAAAGCAGTAGCCCAGGGCCAGCCTGGGCACTTTAGAGACAGTCAAGTCTGACATGGAGAATGAGCGAGGAAGGCATCCCACTGCATGGAAAGGAAGGCTGGCCCGCCTGAGGGGTGTTTACCCAATGGTAAGTGAAGCTGTTGGGCCGGGACAGAGATGGCTCAAGTATAGGGGAGAATGTGGACGTGAAGCTGGAGAATTGGTGTAGGACAGTTTGTAAGTAACCTGGAATTCCCTGGTTAAGGAGGTCTGACTTTATTAGACAATGGGAAGCCATTGAATGTTTTTGAGCGTGAGAGTGACCAGACGAAAGCAGTATTTTGAGGGCATTAGACAATTCCAGATAATCTGGAGGGGGGAGGGGCTAGAGCTGGGAAGACCCAGGGTCTGCTCCAAGAAGTTTACAGGCTTGTTGAGGAGGTAAGACTTAGTGACATGAAGTAATTACAGAACCACGCCAGGCAGATAAAATCAATCGCCATTTTTAATTAAATCAACCGATCAATATTTACTGCAAGCTGAGGAGGGAAGCAGGTACTGAGGAGGGAAGAGACGGAGCCGGGAGAAGGAGGACTGAGTCTCATTCCTTCTCTTCACTGGCTCAGTGACCTTAGTTAAGTCACTCAGGCCTCACTTTGTTACAAGGAGAGCTCTAACTTTATCACAATAATGGCTGGCATTTTCTGAGCCCTGTGTGTGTGTGTATACACTGCGCTGACAGCACACAGTTTCTCATTTCATACTCACTACAACCTGTGAGATAGGAACAGTGATGCCCATTTTATGGATGAGGAAACTGAGGCTCAGAAAAGTTGAATAACTTGCCCAAAGTCACACTGCCCTGCGATTCCAGAATGTGAGCTTGTGCCCTCTCAGCTGTGACCAGAACGGGCCTTGAGGGGTGTTGGATTTGGAAAGGAGGCAAGAAGCCAGGAAGGCAGAGGTCTGGGAGCGGAAGCTGCCGGCTTGAGCAAGTCTGGCCAATAGACATGGCGAGGCCTGGGTAGGGGCTGCACATGAGCCAGCTTGGCCAGAGGGTCTGTGTTTGAGGGACAGCAACCTACGGTGGTGAAAACAATTACTGGGGTGGGGTGGCTCCTGCTTCTCCAGACCCTGCCCTCTCCCACCATCCCAGCCACTTCAGGATGGGGCCCTAGGTGGCCCCTGCTTCAGTGTCCACTCCCTCCCGCCTTCCAGGTTCTTTGTGAACTTCCCTTCAGCCAAGCAGTACTTCAGCCAGTTCAAGCACATGGAGGAGCCCCTGGAAATGGAGCGGAGCCCCCAGCTGCGGAAGCATGCCTGCCGGGTCATGGGGGCCCTCAACACTGTCGTGGAGAACCTGCATGACCCCGACAAGGTGTCATCGGTGCTTGCCCTCGTGGGCAAAGCCCACGCCCTCAAGCACAAGGTGGAGCCCGTGTACTTCAAGGTATGCTGCTACAAGGGTGCTTTCCCCCTCAGCACCCCCACTCTGCTCCAGAGCTCCCCAGGGTCCATGCGACACAGCCACCTACAGCTTGCAGGCTCTGGGAGGGCTCCCTGGGGCAGCAGAGGTGACTGGTGGGCTGGCCCAGCCTCTTCCCCTGGAGTGGCTGACAGAGAGGGGCTGGGTCCAGGGCAGCCCTTGTCTTGAGAACGTCAAGTTCCCAAAGCTGCCAGGCTGTTGTGTTATGAACAATCTCCTTGGCCAAATGTGGGACAGAAGGGGACTGGGGGGCAACGGGAGGCGGCACCCAGGCGATCACTCCCCCTTCCTCTCTTTGTTCCCAGATCCTTTCTGGGGTCATTCTGGAAGTGATCGCCGAAGAATTTGCCAATGACTTCCCACCTGAGACGCAGAGAGCCTGGGCCAAAGTGCGAGCCCTCATCTACAGCCATGTGACTGCTGCCTACAAGGAAGTGGGCTGGGTACAGCAGGTCCCCAACGCCACCACGTGAGGAGGCGGGTGAGGGTGGGCCGGGCAGCATCTCTGCCATGTCCTCTCCTGTCCCCTAGGTCTCCCATCTCTCCTGGGGCCTGGGGAATGACAGCTGGGGTAGGAACACTTTGGGCAGGCCAACTTTGGGGTCTGACATTTAAAAACAGGCGCAATAGGAACCAGCCTTCGAGAAGGCTCCCCTCTGACTTCGGGCCTACTCCTGCCCAGGGCTGTGAGCCCTGAGCAAATCCTCCTTGGGCAGAACACCCCCCTTCCCCAGAGCAAGGGGCACTCAGAGCACCCAAGGCCACAGCTACCTGGACAGAGGCACCAAAGGGTCCCGGCGGAAGGTTGGGAAGGTTGGGAAGGTTGGCTCATCAAAGTCAGAGGCAGCCCAGGCCAGCTCCGGCCACTTCCTCCCCGATACTGATCACATGGGGCTGTTTTTTCATTTACTGCTGACCAGTGCTTCCATCCACCCTTTGCCTCAACCAAGGCTGGAGCCAGGAGGATCACAAGGACGTGCACAATGCACACACATGCCCAGTCCACACGGGACCTACGTGGGTGTCATTCACACGCATGCTAGTGGAGGGATGTTTACTTGTAGGCTGACCCGGCGGCCAGGCTCCCAGTTTTGGGCCCAGGAGACGGCTTGACTCAAGGAGGGTGGCCAGCCTCAGTGACTGCAGTTGGCTCAGAGCACGCAGGGAGGGCTAGCCCTCAGACGTGGAGGCTGGGAACATTCTGGCCTCCCTGGGCCCCCAAGGGGTGGCTGACTTTGGGAGCTGAATGGAGGGGCGGAGGCAGGGCTGGAGTAGGAAGGAGAGAGAGGAGCGGAGGCGGGAATGGGAACCAGGGGTCAGCCAGCGGCTCAGGACACGTGTTGTAGAGAAACATTCCCAGCAGTTTCCCATGGAAAAGGCAGCGTCTCCTCCCCAGGCTCTGCGCTGGCCCCCAAGCCTGCCGGACCTCCTGCTCACAGGTCTCTAGGTCCCGCTCCGTGCAGGAGGTCCCTTGAGGGCGGCAGGGGGCGGTGGAGGGTGGGGGCAGGCCTGCTGCCCTTCCTGCTGCTGACCACACTGGCCCTGAGCTTGCTCCTGCTCCCTTCCCCCGCGTCAGCACCACCCCAGGAGAGCGGAGTCCTCAGGAACTGCTGGCTGCAGCAAGGACAACTCCAGATGTGCACAGCTGGGCCCTGGCCTGCCCAGACCCCAGAGTGGACAGGAAGCAAGCAGATTTTTACCTGCCAGACGAGGGCTCTGGCAGAGCCTGGAGAGCCAGGGTTACCCCATGCTCCAGCTGTCACCCAGAAGGGCCAGGGAGGAGCCAGTGGGAGGGAAGGAGAGTGGGGAGTGGGGGGCTTGCCCTCCCACCCCACTCCCCAGGCAGACTCTGCCACCAAAGATGAGTTTGTTTATAGCCAGGAGAAAAGACTTCCTGCTCCTAGAGAAAAGGGCTTTTTTACAGGGGCCTAGAGGGACTGGAGAGAGAGAGCTGGCTGGGCACAAACCCCAGTGAATCAGAAACACATGGGCAATGTTCCCCAACACAACGCCCCGTCCCTCCCCTCTCTTGCCCCAGCTGGACCTCAGGGACTTAGATCTCGCCAAACCCCAAGTGTTAAGAAGCTGCCGAAACCTCATCCGCCCTTTTCTGCTCCTTATGGACTGAATGGAGATGGGCTATAATGGGAACTGCCTGGGGCCCAGCTGCCTCCCGTCTGGGCCTGAGCCACTCACACAGGCATTACACCCCAGCTGTCGCATCGTGGGATTGTCCCCTCATTCCTGTACACCCTCTACCCCAACCCCTGGTCTCCCAGGGGCTCGGGTGTGGGCCCCCAAGAAGGTGTGTCTCTATGGCCCTAGCCTGCAGACCCACCCTACTGCCAGGGTCCAAATGGGCTCAGAGGGTGGGATGGAGTTACAGGGCAGAGCTCTAGCAGGCCCCGTCCAACTTCTCTTATCACGGAAGCAGCGATGGGCCAGACGCCACTGTTTATTGAACTGTCTCTGCTTCAGGGTGTGTGTGTCTTTGTGCGGGTGGAGGAGTGGGAGGTTGGGGGAGCTGTGGCGGTCAGTGCAGTGGGGATGTGTGTACAGACGATAGGGATGGGTGGCCAGAGGAGGGACAAGACAGACGGACAGAAAGCACCACATTTCAGGAGTAACAGAAGAGCTTACGTTGTGGTGCTGTGCAGTTTGTGAAACACTTTTACACAGTTTATGTCACTTGATTCTCATGCAGGTAGGCAAGGCAGACATTATTCACATTTTAGAGAAAAAGATCTGGGGCTCCAATAGGCCAAGAGACATGCCTGAGGTCACACAGTAGGTTCGCAGCAGAAGGGGGACTGGAATTTGGGTCTAATGGGTGCTTTCTGCTGGGTCTCTCAGCAGAAAGTACCCTGCCTTGCCATCCCCCGATCTCTCTCCCTGCCCCCAAGTCCCTGGTCGCTGCCCCTTGTAACCTATTACCTCCATCTCCTATCTTGTCCACAGCCCTCCAGCCACGCTGCCCTCTTCGGGGCCATAGGACCCTTCCCTCCTCCCCCACCCCCTGGCAGCACTTTGAGCAGAAGGCCAAGTTCTGAAGACCCTCCTTGACCCTCCATTTCTGGGTGCCAAGGAAGCTGGAGGAACCCTGACTCGTCTTCCTGGAAGGAAGCCTCCACCGTGGCCGCAGTCCCCCCGGAGCTGCTGGGAGGTGGCGCTGGCTGCCTGGATGCTGACCCCAGCATGGCGGGCAGACAGGGGACCCTTCCTTGCAGAGCCGGGCCCACTCTTGTTAGCTTTTCTACTCACTGTTAGAGAGAGACCCAGCTGAAGGTCTGGCAGGAAGCAGGGACAGGTGTATGAATCACTCTGGAAATAAGCCTGCCCCGTTTCTATCTGCCCGACCAGCATGCAGGTCTCCACTTCACCATCTAGACTATCACGCACACACATCTACCGTATATACAGATATATTCTATATACAATCTCTATATAAATATATATATATATACACACACATACATATCTATAATGTGTATCTGAGGGGTCCAGAAACCTCGGTTCTACCCACCTGTGTCGGGAGCAGTGAGGGTCTTGGTCATTTCATGATTCCTGGCAGAGAACAGAGTGTTCAGGCAGAGATGGAGTCACACTGCAGCACAGAGGATCTGGGCCTGGATGGGCAGAGTTGGGGTGACCCAGCCTGCCAGCAAAGTCCAACCCATTCTCTCTTGTCAGCTCCCCACATTCCTGCTTTCCACTTCTAGACAAAAAGGATCTGGCTTCCCCCACCCCCTCCAAGGATTTGGCTCACTGACTTGCTCACTGAAGGGCAGGGCAGAGGGGCCCAGAAGTTCCCCATCGTTGACTGCACTGGGGGAGGGGCCTTAGAAAAGAAACCTCAGATGCCAGCCCCACCTGCCTTTGCCACTGAGACAGCCCTGGGGGGACCCAGGCTGCTCTTACTGATGCCTTCGTCCAATCCCTCAGCTAAGGGCCAAGGGCCTTCCCCTCCCCGCCCCTCCTCCTGGCTGGCAGTCGGCCCTGTCCATCCATCTGTGTCAGCCTTGCTGGGGACCCCCATGTGTGACCCTTGGTCACTTGTATTGTCCTCAAGGATGTTTTGCTGCTGTGGCTACTGTGCCTGTGTCCCCTCCTGTCCCATCCTCGTGCAATCACCATGTAACAGCCTGTCCTCCTTTTGTAGTTTCTGATGTTTGTAACCAAACCCAGCTGTGTCATTAAACAGACCCATTCTTGCTGTATCTGTGCACACTCATTCGCTCTTCCTGCCACCTGCCCTTGCCAGCTCCCTTTCTTAGTTCCGGGCTCGGGCCTTTTTCCTGAAAGGGCCCCCTGCCAAGGGCACCCTCTCACCTGTATTTCAGCCTTGGCTGCTCCTGGGCCCTTGTCTAAATTGGGGCATTAAGATTGCTGTGGGGCCCAGTTACACAGATCTGGAAACTAGCAGCTGGGATTTGTGGGGAACAGAGGGGTGTCTGTCCTTGCCAAAAAGCCAGGGACTTTTAAGATTTTGTTCTGGAAATCTCCTAGCAAGGATAGAATACATGAGGAAGGGATCAAGGGAGAGATGTCCAGACAGAATGGCCCTGTTTGTCCCAGCGCTCTAGTGAAAGAGACAAGGATTGAAACTTGACCTAGACCTAAGCAGTGGACGTGCCACGTGGAGAGAACTGAGTGCCTGGCCCTGCTGCTCGAGATACATGTGATCAGCCCTAGGGTATTTGAGAAAGGAAGCCCGCTCTCATCAGCCTTAAACTCCCAATATCTTCCTGAGCTTTCAACCCCCACACCCCCATCCCAAGCCCTCTGTCCTGCACCCCATAGCCTGCCTGGGCCAGGTATGCCCAGCCCCCACACCACAATGGAGGCAACAGTCAGCAGCATGAACTCCCCAAGGAGGGAGCAGGAGGTCACCACCCCTGGGTGGGCTGCAGGAGAAGCAGGAAACAGCCTCTGCCCCTTGGGAGGGCTTCGGGCTGCCTGGGAAGACTCAGCTGACACACAGGAAAAGTCTTGTCTCGCAGTCTGTGAACTTGCAGTCAAATGCTCTACCACTGAGCTATACCCCCGCAGTCCGTGAACTTGAATGCAGGTTGTGCCTTCATCTCCTGGGCCTGGCACTGTGGAGGTACTCGGTAGAAATCCAAAGAACAAATAAATGCCACTCTTAGAAAGCAAGACAAGTATACTGGCCAAGAGTGTGAACTGAAGCAGGGTGCGGGGCAGAGAGTGTGGGCCAAGCCCTTCCAGGAAGGCAGCACAGGAAGACAGAGGGCTGGGCTCTGGGCTCAGGCTCAGTCTCTTAGCACTGTGTGACCTTGGGCAAGTTACTCAGCCTTTCTGAGCTGCAGTCCTAGTTTAAAATTTTCTAATTTAAAATCAGAGTGAACATGAAGCCTGTCTCACAAGACAGGTGCCAGGAAGAAGAAGATGTATGCTACAGCGCTTAGCACAGTGCTGGGACAAGAGAAGTGCTCAGGACAGTGACTGTCAGGCACTTGGGCAGCCAAGCCTGACAGGAGGGAGGGTGCGCTGAGACAGGAATCCTGAAAGAGAAGGGGCAGGCTGGAGAGAGGAAGGGAGGCAGAGGAACAAGGGCAATGTCAGGAGGCCAAGGGCAAAGGAAAGAAAGCAACCCAGGAGACCTGCGAAGTCCTGGTGGGCCTCGTGGTCCCTGGCGGGCTCAGGCCGAACCAAAGCCAGAGCAGGATGGGAGCCAAGAGACCAGAGGTCCTCAGGGACTACCAGAGGAGAAGGGACATCTGAGGTTGGGGGTGGGGGGTAGTCTCTGGGAAGAAAGGCCCTTCTCATCTCACTCCAGTTTGCTTGAGAGTGGGGAAGGGGCTTCTGAGCCTGGAAAACCCGGAGTCCTTCTGCAGTGAGAAGGCCCTTGAGAAAGGTCCTCCCCACTCCCCAACCCCTGGACTGAGGACGGTGGCAATTAGCCAGTCACCCCAGACCTGGGCTAGGGCTGCAGCCTGGAGCGGGCCAACGAGGTCCCACTGCAGGCAGCGGTGCTGGACAGGCCGCAGGCCGGAAGCAGGGGGCCGAGGACAGGGGGCAGTGGCTGGGGTTTTTGTTTTGTGCTCTACACTGAGTCAAGCTTCTCTCGGGAGAGCTGGGCAACTGGGTCAGCTCCCTGGCCGGCGGGCCGTGAGCGATGGGGTGTCGGGAATGCAGGGTGCGCAGAGGCTCCGGCTCCTTCCCCGACCCGCGGTCCTGGCGGCGCGGCCCCACAGTGACCCCTGCTGGCCACGGAGAGAACCTCGCCGAGGAGGCCGCAGCCTGCGCCACGGGCCGCGTCCCTTCCTTGGGAGGCCCCACCTCTCTCCCCCACTTTATTATTCTTTTTCTTTTTCTTTTTCTTTTTCTTTTTTGGGCATATGAGGATCCGAACCCTTGACCTTGGTGTTATAACACTGCGCTCTCATCAACTGAGCTGACCGGCCAGCTCCCCTTCCCCACTTGAAAGGAGGCACAGCCATACTGGAGCCTGAGTGTGTAGCCCTGTGCACACTTAGGAAAATATCCTCCCACAGACCGACCAAGCGGAAAAACTTAATAAATGCTCTACTCAAAAAGAAAAAAAAGGGCCGAGCCCGTGGCGCACTCGGGAGAGTGCAGCGCTGGGAGCGCCGCGACGCTCCCGCTGCGGGTTCGGATCCTATATGGGAATGGCCAGTGCACTCACTGGCTGAGTGCCGGTCACGAAAAAGACAAAAAAAAAAAAGAAAAAGAAAAAGAAAAAAGACTATATATAAAGCCCCCCACATTGCCCAAGATACTGGCTCCCCATGTATAAACATGCCTCAACATGTATAAACTCACCCAAAGGGGACACAGCAGCCACGCAGGGTCATTAAAACAAACAACACAAAACAACAAAGCCTGCCTTTGTTTAAAATTTTGAGTTTTTCATCATCGTGGATGTTTTAGTTTTAATATAAATTTTTAAAAACATTGAATTTAAATATTATTTCTTTTGACTACTATCCTCAATTTTTTTTTGTCAGCTGGCCATTATGGGGATCTCTAAGCAACCCAGCTACCGCTCCTAAACTCTGAGCCCAGGCAAATGCCTCACTCACCTTTCCCTAATTCCCAGCCCTGTCTTAGTGTATCCTATTTGAGGGACCCTGGCTGAAAAACTCTCATTTTTGACATCAAGAAAGTCCCCCATCCAAACCCACAGGGCAATAGGTTTTGTAGCTGTTCACTGGATGCCTTTGGTAAAACAATTTATCACAGCGGGGTAAGAGTTTTGACTTTGGCAGTCCCTTAGGGCTGGAGACACTGGGTCAGGAGCTTTTGGTGGCAGGGGACAGAGGCCCATTCAGGCTCCCAAAATGAGGGAGCCCGTACAGGAAGGACGTGCTAGGAAATGAGGGAGTCAGGTCTCTGAGGATCATGAAAAACCACACCACCCAGCCTTGCTAGAAGGAGGGACCAGTGCAGCTGACCGGGAGTCCGGGACCCAGATGGCGGAGTGGGAGAGGGCAGCCCCAGGCCCGATCGTCTCCTGACCCTTAGCCGTGGGGCTGGGCACCCCCGCCACAACCTGAAGTCCCTGGCACTGCACTGCTCTCAGGTGGGCTCCTCGGGCTTCCCTTTCCTCTCACCACTGACTTACCAGCTCTCAGTCTTCTCAGGAGAAGGATGCTGTTTGATCCAGCTTTTCTCGGTGTCTGTGGGGGGACAAGCCCTCATTCAAGGCCACCATATAAGTCATTAGCTGCCCTGGGTGAGGTGCCCTCCTGTGGTTCCACCAGCTCTGGTATGTGGCTCCTGCTACGGTACTAGCACCGTGGGCCCATTTCAGTCTTTCCTGGCAGAGGACAGGGACATCCCCAGATGACTTCCTGTCAGTTTTAACTCTTGGTCGTAGGTTCTCTCTGCTCTGTGGTCTCTTCCGCCCACACCCGGCCATCATCCTTCAGTGGCCAGCATGGCTTCAGGTGTAGCCGCCCTGCCTTGTCCGGTCCACCCTCCACGTGGCGGCCGACTCAGTCCGGCCCTGTTCCTGCTCCAGAATCTCCAGTGGCTCCAGGTTAACTCACAAAGACAGTCCGAGCTCTTCGGCCCTTGAAGGCCCCACAGTCTGGCACCAACACACTCCCCTCATCTTACAGGGTACGTCAGAACTGTTAGTCATTCTCCGTCACAAATTTGACTTTCTCTAGCTTCAGGTCTTTGTCCACTCACCCCTGCTGCAGAGAAGCCCTCCCCGCCACCTACTGAAATGGTACCGCTTCCTCATGGAGCCTTGAGCTGCTCCGTGCCTCTTCCTTCCAGAACCTTCCTTGATGAGCCCTCCTGGACAAGCCCCCTCATAGAAGGTTCTGTGAGCACCTTCCCACAAGAGCACTGTGGTGTCCCCACCTGTGTGTAAAACCTCTGTCCTCCCTGGGGAGGTTTGAGAGAAGAAACATGACCTGACTCAGTCTTTAAGTGACCCTGGTGGCTGTGTGGGCGCTGCAGGAGGGTGGTGGGTCCAGGTGACAGGGGGTGACAGCGGGCAGAGGCTCGGGCGGGGAGGAATAGTGGAGGTGGCAAGAAGCAATAGATTGAAGTCATGATTTCTTGATGGATGGGATGTGGGGTTGAAAGAGGACTGCGGAGGACAACACCAGGGTTTGGGGCCCGCTTCACTTGGTGAATGGAGTCGCCATTTTCTGAGGAAAAATGACTGGGGAAGAACAGGTTTTGGCAAGAGTTCTGCTTTGTCACATTAAACAGGAGGTGGCCGGCCGAGTAGCTCAGCTGGTTATAGCGCAGGCAAGGTCAAGCGTTTGGTTCCTGGTACCGGCCAGCCACCAAATTAAAAAAACAAAACAAAAACGCAAGGTGTCCAGAAGGTGGCTGGATACTCCAGCCTGAAGTGTGACAGAGACGTCAGGGCTGGGATTTAAATTTGGGGTTGGATGGGATCACGGAGGGGAGCACGTGGGAAGAGGAGGGGGTGAGGCCAGAGCTCTGGAGCACTCCTGAGGTCAAGTAAAGGAAGGAGCCAGCGGAGGAAAAAGGATGGGGAAGCAGAGCCAGGGAGCTGCCAGGACAGCTTTCCTGAGGCCATGGCCAGCTGTGCAGGCGCTGCCATGGGTCCAGAGCACTGAGGACAGAGGGCAAGGTGGTGCCCGGCACTGTGACAAGGCCATTCAGAGCTGCTGAAGGGGAAGGAAGGCTGACTGGAAGGGGTTGGGGAGAGACAGGAGGCAGAGGTGCAGGAGAGAGAGGTGCCAGCCTGTGCACAGCCTGATCCCTGACAGAGAGAGACACACAGACAGAGAGACAAAGAGACATGAAGAGAGTGCAATGGCGGGGGACCAGGAGGATTGCAGGAGGGAAGCCCTCAAGAAAGAGAGGGTGTCTTCATCCATCTGGCTGCTATAATAATTATAAACTGGTTATATACAATAAAAATTTATTTCTCACTGTTCTGGAGGCTAGGAAGTCCAAGACCAAGGTGCCAGCAGACTCAGTGTCTGGTGAGGGTCCACTTTCTGGTTTATAAATGGTGCTTCTCACTGTGTCTTCATTTGGTGGAAGGGGCGGATTCCACCTCATGACCTAGTCACCTCCCAAAGGCCCCACCTCCTAACACCATCGCTTTGGGGGCTAGATCACAACCTATGAATTTGGGTGCACACAAACATTCAGACCATAGCAGGGTGGTGGCCTTAAAGGACATGCTGGAGGAGATGTGACAAGGGACCTGAGGGCAGCCCTGGCTGCGTCAAGCTCAGTTTTTTAACAAGCCTGCGGGTGTGGGTGCCTGGGGGGTTTGAGCAGAGAAGGGAGGATGAGGAAATATCGCAGCAGGGAAAAAGGAGACCATCTAGGGAATGGTGAGTGTTTACTGAGACGTGTGCCAGAAACGCAAGGCAGGAACAGCCAACGTGGTGGCTTTCTCCCTTGGGGAGCTGCAAGTTTCTCAGGGCTGGGGGCGTCATCCTGAGTAACTGGGCCTCACAGGTGGGCGACTGGACGGGTCACGTGGAGGGGACAACAGGCTTGCTGCCCAGAGCACTATCCAACCATGGGTGCGTGTCTGAGCGAACTAATCTGCTCCGTTAACCACATGTCATCCTACAGGGACTGAGGATCCCAACCCCCATCTCTGCCTCCCCCAGCCCTTTTCTGCAGCAGGGTTGGGGGTGTATGGGGGCAGGGGGGTCTCCCAGGGCAGGGGGGTGAGTCCAAAGACAGAATATGCAATACTGGTCATTCATTGTTAAAAACAACAACTTTATTATAGGATAACATTTTTTTCTTTAACTGCATTTCAGAAAATTTAGGAGACAACTCACCCATAACCCATCACCCTCCCCCAGTCTCCTGGATGTCTTTTGTACACATTATGAATTTTATAATGCTTTGAATTTTTATACTTAGTTTTTGAAATAGCATTCATGGAATTTGTGTATGGTTACAAAAGCAATATGTGATCATTGCAGGAAATTTGGGTAAAAAAGGAAAGCACGAAGGGAGGTGTCCGGCAAGCAGCTGAAGACTCCAGCCTGAGGCATGTCAGGGCTGTGACAATAAAAATCCTCTGGACAGTCACTGTCAGCATTTTGGTGTAAATACTTGCAGGCTTTTCCCTGTGTGCACACACATTATACATGGCATACATATATATGTATATAATTACGTTTTATATTGTCAGGGTCATATTGCACAGATGGGTTTTAGTGAGATTCCTTTGCTGCAGGAAGAAGGCTCCCGCAGGTGCACAGTGGGTGGGTTGATGTTCAGATCTCGCAGGGATGATCACAGCAGCACATGCGTGTCTGATACGTTCCCAAGGCTTTCTGGCTGGCCCCCAGCTGAGCTTGAAATGACCCAGGGAAGGAAGCATCATCTCTCCCCGGTGACTGCAGGGCATCCTCCCAGCCTTTGGCTTCCCCCTTGCCCTCCTGCATCTGTTCTCCACTCGGTGCCCAGGAGATGCTTTCACCATGTGAATCAGATCACCTCGGCTCCTCCCTACCCCATCAAGAGCCTGCCATCGTTCCTGAAGTCACACTCAAACAGAGCGCAGAGTGGTGGCCTGACCCGCCAGCCCGCCCAGGCTGCTCTTCCCAGACTTATTTCTCCCACTCTCTAGGCTCCGGCCCCTTCTTGCCACGCTCCTGCCCCAGGGCCTTTGCATCTGCTCTGTCCTCCTCCCAGAACGCTCCCCCTCCATCGTCTGTGGCTCCTTCCTCCCTTCACACTCAGGTGTCTGAGCAGAGAGGCTCTCTCTCACCGCAGCTCCATCCCTCTCTGTGCTCTCATTGATATTTCCTCCGACTGTGACCTGACCTTGTGTGTTTGGTTTGTCTGCCTCCCTCATGAGCGCATCCACTCCACGTGAGCATGGACCTCACCTGTCAGAGGCAGACTAGGGTCAAGCAAGATTTCAGGGGGTGCCCCCAAACTCAGGGATCAACTGGAATATTTAATGAGATATTTTGTTAAAAATCAAAATTAATGCTTTCCAAATCCATGATGAACAAAATGCCAAAATGTGAAATAAAGACAAGATCTGTTTTCCTAGTCCCTGTATCCTGAGTGTCTAGACCCATGTGGCCACAGGCGATGCTGGGGAAACTTGCTGAATGAGCAAAGAAGAGCATGGGAGGAAACCGAGGCAGAGTTGGATGGAGGCAAAAGGCCAGAAGCAAGTGGAGAAGCTCACAGGGGCCAAGGGAGGAGGGGAGCCACCCAGAGGGGCTGAGCTGGGGGTCCCGAGGAGCTCCCAACCGGTCCCCAGCTCCCAACCTGGGGGCCGGAGGTTCCAGGAAGCAGCCAGGCCGGGGCTCCATGATCAGGGCAGCGATTGGGATTCTGCTCTCAGGAGACCAAGGTTGCTGCTGCGAGAGCCAGAGCCGGGGTTGGTGGTGGTTGTTGCTGGGAATAGCTCTGGACCTGCTGCAACAGATGACCATGAACTGGACGGCTTAAAACAACAGAAATTTATTCCCTCCTGGTTCGGCAGGGCCATGTTCCACTGAAGCCTCCAGGGGAAGATCCTGCCTGGCCTTCTCCAGCGTCTGGTGGCCCCAGGCATTCCTTAGCTTGTGGCCACATCACTCCAGTCTTAGCCTCTGTGGTCACATGGTCTCCGTGTCTGTCTGTGTCTCAAATCTCTCTGTGCCTTTCTCCTATAAGGACATAGGTCACTAGATTTAGGGCTCACCCTAAATCTAGGATGACCACCTCTTGAGATCCTCAACTTACATCTGCAAAGCCCCTTTTCTTTTTTTTCTTTTTTTTTTTTTTTTAAAAGATGACCGGTAAGGGGATCTTAACCCTTGACTTGGTGTTGTCAGCACCACGCTCACCCAGTGAGCAAACCGGCCATCCCTATATGGGATCCGAACCCGTGGCCTTGGTGTTATCAGCACCACACTCTCCCGAGTGAGCCACAGGCCGGCCCCAAAAAGCCCCTTTTCCAAATAAAGTCACATTCACAGGTTCCAGGGACATATTGTCAGCCCACTGCCCTCATGGCCTGGAAGGAAGGGGCAGTAGGAGAGGCAGGGATCTGCCGCTGACCCCGTCCTCTGCCGGCTGAGCCCTGCTGGTGCTGGGCCCTGCCGGCCTGGAAATGTCCACCCCCGAGAAGGAAGAGCACGCTCAGTAAACATGTGGACAGCAGGTAAGTTCAGGCGAGCGAGGGCAGAGTGCCAGAGGCAGGGAGGGGCTCTTCCAGACAGGCCTCATCTGTCCTCCCCCAAACACCCTCCGAGACATGCCTGGTGACCCTGTTTACAGCCCAAGAGCACGGCTCATTAACAGATCGCCCACAGCCATGGGGCAAAGCAGGAACCCCAGGCTGACCCCAAAGTCCAAGCCCACCAGCCCCGTCTCCCCTCCATGAGCAGAGAGAAGCAGAGTGAAGACAGAGAAGCCACCGCCCCTCGCCCAGACTCCACGTGGCCTCCCAGCTTCCAGGGCCACCTCTATGCCCAGCCCAGCAAAGCTCTCTCCAGGAGAAGCCATCATCTCAGCCCTGCCCAACCTCCCAATGGCCTCCAGCCTTCTGCATGGCCTCGAAGGCCCCACCAAGGGGAGGTCAATGAAGCCCATGAGGGCATCTGGGACCTGAGACGGAGGGAAGAGCCCAGGTGAGTGCACGAGTGCCCTGTTCTTAACCTCAAGTGAGGCTGAGCTGATGGTGAAGGGGGCCCGGGTGCTGGTCGCAGCTCTGAAGGAGCCGGGGGCCAGCATCTGCATTCACTTCCTACAGGAGAGGACTTTGGGGGCCTTGAGAGAGAAGAGCTCCTTGAAGAGCTTTTCCATTTCTGCTGGGGTACAGTGGGGACCCACAAGGCAGTGCCTGGAGCAGCACAGTTTAGACCAGCCCCAAGACGCCCAGGCTGGTTCCAATCTCCCCGACTTTCTGTGCAGCCCTGAGCGCAGCTCTCACCCTCTCTGTGAAGTCCGGCTTACTGCAGCCTAAAACCAAGGGCCAGGGGACTGCTGGGGCCCGCTGGCTCCTGACCTGCTCCTTCTGCGGAACCCAGAGACTCTCTCGGAGTTCCTGTGATGGGTCCTGGGAATGAGAAGCCCAGAAGTGACCAGCACACTCCACCCCAAGTGCAGCCAGTGTCAGGGCCCCAGGCCACAGCTGGGAAAGTAGGGGGACAAGAACCAGGCTCTGGGAGGAAGAACACAGAGCAAGGATTTCTTTATTTTTCTTTCTTCACTGTTCTTTTTTTTTTTTTTTTTTTCTTTTTCAATTATATAAGTATGCATTTATATCTTTTCATTGTAAAGGATTCCAAAATTACCTACAAAGTAAAATATGACAGTCTCTCTCCAAGTGCTGTAGAGAATGGTGCCCAAGGGGACAGCTTCCTCTTACGAGCTGCAAGGCCTTGAGCAAGTGACTTGAATTTTCTGTGCCTCAATTAATCATCTGTGTAATGGGCCGTTGGGAGGATCGAATGAATTAGTAGGCAGAAAGAAAGCAGCCGGGTAGTGCCTGGCACAGAGCAGGTTAGCTACAACTGTCCTCTAGCTGCCTACATCACTCCTTCCCCCAGAGGCAACCCCACGAATACACGTGTGTCTTTCCCTTTCTACGCAATTGGGCACGCACACACTGTATGTGTCTTAGGTAGATGGAACACCCTTTAGGTATATTCTACAGCTTGCTTTTACCCTTCAAATGGGTGTTGGGGATTTTTCCAAGTCTACCACATTCTTCATAACTGCTACGTGATACTTTGTTGTGTGGATGAGTATCTTTCTATTTAAACCCATTCCCAACTGCTGGACATTTAGGTGGCTTCAAGTTTTTCACTCTGAAAACATTTTTGTGCTCTTAAGTCCTAGAAGTTAACTGTTCGATCAAAACGTATGGAAATTTGACTTTCTTTTTTGCAGCTGGCCGGTATGGGGATCCAAACCCTTGACCTTTGTGTTACAGTCTGCACTTTAACCAACTGAGCGAACCAGCTGGCCAGCCCTTGGAAATTTTAAGTTTTTTTTTTTTTTTTCCAAAAGATGACCGGTAAGGGGATCTTAACCCTTGACTTGGTGTTGTCAGCACCACGCTCTCCCAAGTGAGCCAACCGGCCGTCCCTATATGGGATCCGAACCCGTGGCCTTGGTGTTGTCAGCACCACACTCTCCCGAGTGAGCCACGGGCTGGCCCAAAATTTTAAGTTTTTTTTTTTTTTTTTTGTCTTTTTCGTGACCAGCACTCAGCCAGTGAGTGCACCGGCCAGTCCTATATAGGATCCGAACCTGCGGCGGGAGCGTCGCCACGCTCCCAGCGCCACACTCTCCCGAGTGTGCCACGGGCTCGGCCCCCAAAATTTTAAGTTTTGATAGAAGCTGCCAAAATGCCGTGAAAAAGATTTCACCCACTTACCCTCACAATAGTGTATGAGCACACCTACTTACCCATATCCTGGACAACACAGAATATTATCCATCTTTTTATTTTTACTATCTCATCATAGTTTTTAAAATAATTAATAGACTTTTTTAGTACAGTTTCAGTTTTACAGCATAATGAGACAGATAATACACAGTTCCATAGCCCCCACTTCCAACCCTGCAGTTTCCCTATTAATAATTGCATTAGTGTGAACCTCTGCTACAGTTAATGAACCGATATTGACACACTATTATTAACTGAAATTCATAGTTTACGTTGAAGTTCACTGTTTGCGTTGAACCTTTCTATGGTTTTTGACAAATGCATAATGACATTTACCCACCATCACAGCTTCATAGAGTGGTTTCACCACCTTAGAAATGCCCTCCTTCCCACCCCTCCCCCAGCCCCTGGCAACCCCTGACATTTACACTCTCTCCGTAGTTTTGCCTTTTCCAGAACATCATGTGGTCCAAATCATACAGTATAGCCTTTTCAGACTGACTTTTTTTCACTTAGCAGTATGCATTTAAGTTTCCTCCATGTCTTTTCATGGCTTGATAGTTGGTTTCTTTTTATGGCTGAATAATATTCCATTGTATGGATATACCACAGTGACTTGATCTGTTCACCTACTGAAGGATAATCATAATTTTTTTACAATTTTAGTATACATTTTTTTAAAAAATGAAATAAGTTGGCCAGTTAGCTCACTTGATTAGAGGAGCATGGTGTACAGAACACCAACGTCAAGAGTTCAGATCCCCTTACCAGTCAGCAGCCAAAATAAATAACTAAAAATGAGATCATTTTTATACCCAGCCAAAATAACATTTTCATAGTTAATAAAGGAAATAACATAGGGCTGGCAGATTAGCTCAGCTGGACAGAGTTGCTGATAACACCAAGGTCTGGGGCTCAATCCCTATTCTTGGCCAGCTGCCAAAAATAAAATAAAATAAAATAAATAACAATTTTTTAGTATCACCTAATATCATATTAAAATTTCCCTGATTGGGCCGACCCCGTGGCGCACTCGGGAGAGTGCGGCGCTGGGAGCGCGGCAGTGCTCCCGCCGTGGGTTCGGATCCTATATAAGGATGGCCGGTGCGCTCACTGGCTGAACACGGTGAGGCCGGTCACAAAAATGACAAAAAAAAAAAAAAAAAAAATTTCCCTGATTGTGTCAACCTTTTTTTTTTTTTTTTTTCTAGTGGCCAGCCAGTGCAGGGATCTGAATCTTTGACCTTGTTCTTATAACACCACACTAGAACCAATGGAGCTAACTGGTCAGCCCTCAAAATATTTTTATAGTTAGTTATCCAAATCAGGATCCAATCCAGGACTGCATGTCATACGGGTTGCTCTGTCCCTAGAGAATCCTTTCCTCTAGCACAGCTCCTTTTTTTACTGCATGAGCCTGTTGCTGTCCAAATCCCACTACTGGGGTCTGGTTGCTTTGCCACAGTGTCCTATATATTATTCCTCTATCTCTGGAACCCCCTGCAAACTGGAAGTTAGAACTAAAATCTGAGTCAATTCAAGAACTGTTGGCCAGAAACCGTCAAAGAGAAGCTGCTGCTTCCTCCTGCATCCCATTGGAAGACACAAAAACTCTGGGTGTCCCACATGAGTAACACTGAAGTTGACCCTGGAACAGGCCGGTGGCAGCCTGATCCTCCTACTTGGGCCCAGATAGGAACCCTGTGGTTTTGCTTTGTCTCCAGATGAATGTCTACTTCCTCATCCTCTTTCCACCTGATGATTTTAACACATATGACAATCGTTGCCTGACTCAGTGATGCGAAATGATGATTTTCTACTTTTATTACTCCTACTACATTGATTAGCTGGTGTGGTTGGCAACTTGGAAGGCGGCCTCCAGTGATCCCCACCTCCTGGTATTTATGCCTGTGTTAGCTCACTAGGGTTACCGTTGACAAAGTACCACAAACAATAGAAATTCATTGTCTAATAGTTCTGGAGACCAGAAGTTTGAGATCAAGGTGCCAGCAGGCCGTGCTCCCTCTGAAGGCACAAGGAAAGGATCTGTCCCGGGCCTGTCTCCCGGCTTCTGGTAGTTTCTTGGCTTGTGGTGTCAGAACCCCGATCTTCACCCAGTGTTCTGTCTGTGCGCATGTCTGTGCCCAATTTCTTGTTTTTATAAGGACACTGGTCATATTGGGTTAGGGACCCAAATTACTCCAGGATGACCTCATCTTACCTAATTATATCTGCGACAATGCTATTTCCAAATAAAATCTCACTCTGAGGTTCTGGGGGGTTAGGATTTCAACACAGGAATTTTGGGGGGACACAATTCAACCCATAACGATGTACTTACGTAATCTTCTCTAGAGTGTGGCCTGGACTTAGTGAGTTTTTCTTATTGAGTTAAATTCACATAACATAAAAGTAACTATTTTAAAGTGAATGTTCACAGTGCTTCACAGCCACCACCTCTACCCAGGTCCCCACATTTTTACCACCCCACAGGGAAACCCTTTGCCCATTAAGCAGTTTCTCCCCGTTGACCCTCTGCCCAGCCCCTGACAACCACTAATCTATTTTCTGTCTCTCTGGATTTGCCTGTTCTGTATTTTTCACATAAATAGAATCATGCAATATGTGGCCTTTTGAGTGTGGCTTCTTTCAACTAGCACATGGACCTGGAGAATTGCTTCTGACAAATACAATAGGGCAAAAATACAGTTACAAAGACTGGCTTCCACCTTGCCGGCCCTCTCCTGCTCTTCTCACGAGGGAAGCCCCCTGCATGGTGTGAGCCGCCCTGTCAAAGCCCCCCTGGCAGGGAACTGAGGGAGTCTCTGCTGGGGCCACTCCGTCATTTCCAGGGACCAGCACGAATGAAAACGTGGGGCCCCTTGTTCAAAAAGCAGGGGGGAAATGTCATTAAAGATACTAAAATATAAAGGTTTTTCCTTTCTTCTGTAATCTCACTTGACTTGTGATGGTGCTTTTTATTTGTTATTTAATGTCATTTATTAGGGTCATTTATTTTGAAATAAAAATTTTAATGATTAGCATGAATTTTACTGCTCATCTTTATATTGCGCAATGTCAGTTTTTACGTGCAATATAAAAGCACTTAATTCATGCAAAGAATCAGCAAAATTATGCAATTTGTATTTCATAGCTTGTACATGCATCTGTTAGTGGGTGGTGTTCCCACCAGAGCAGAGAAATGCTGCATGAAACTAATTCAACTGTTTTATATCACTTCTTGATTCTACCAGCATTCTCTGGAAGCCAGAGGCTTCCTTAACTCGCTTACCTTGAACTTGCCTTGAATCTTGCTGGACTCTACACAACGTGGGTCCACCAGACGGCTGCACTCATGGGGCATCTCGAGCGCTTTATGAGAATAGGGTGGCAGGAACGATGGCGGACTTGGGTACAGTGCATATCTCCTCTGCTCCCGTGCCTGCTCCATGTCCTGCTAGACTTCACTTACAAAACACACGATCAAAGACAAAATTATTAAGAATATCAAGATAGTGACGGCAGAGCATTAAACCATGCACAGAGCCCTTCTGAGTCCTATGCTACACACCCATGTGACACACCCATGAAGCCTGCCCTGTCTCTGGACAACAGCCAGTGGGGAACTAAGCCTCAGCCCAACAGCTAGCAGGGAATTAAATCCCGGCACCATGTGAGGAAACTTGGAAGTAAATCACCCCCCAGCCGATCCTTGAGATGACCACAGGCTCAGCTGACACCTGCCTTATAGCCTGTAAGAGACCCTGAGCCAAAGGACCCAGTTAAGCCGTGCAGAATTCCCGACCCCCAGAAACGGTGAGATAGCATGTGTGTGTTATTTTAAGCAGCTAAGTTTTGGGGTAATTTGTTATGCAGCCATAAATACCTAATGCAGCTGGCATTCTTCTGCAAAGCAGAGTTTTCCTTCCTCAACCAGGGCACCTTTGGTTACTTCGAAATATAGTTCCTACGTGGCAAGGCGGGCTAAGTGCTTGATTCTCTCTCTTTATTCATCAACAATCAGAGGAAGACATTGGTTTAATAAATGCCTCAATGGGGTCCCAAGAGTTTCTCTGGATTTCTCCAATGTCAGTTTCTCAGGAACACATGAATTTTCACAAATCCAATGTATCTTAGTTACCTACAATCATTTTTCTTTCTTTCTTTTTTTTTTTAAAGATGACCGGTAAGGGGATCTTAACCCTTGACTTGGTGTTGTCAGCACCACGCTCACCCAGTGAGCTAACCGGCCATCCCTATATAGGGATCCGAACCCTCGGCCTTGGTGTTATCAGCAATCGTTTTTCTCTTTGATGTTCAAATTGTTAGAATTTTCTCAGTGGGAGTCCCTTCCACCTGCTTCCTGTGTCCTTTTGACATGACCCCATTCATCTTTGTCTTTTTTTTTTTTTTTTTTAAAAAGATGACCGGTAAGGGGATCTCAACCCTTGGCCTGGTGTTGTCAGCACCACGCTCAGCCAGCGAGCAAACCGGCCATCCCTATATAGGATCCGAACCCGTGGCCTTGGTGTTATCAGCACCGCACTCTACCGAGTGAGCCACGGGCCGGCCTATGACCCCATTCATCTTTGAAAGCTTCCTTGCTCTCTGCTGCAAACGAGATATTCACGGCTCACCGTGCACTTGCTGCCCCAGCCCTGCAGCTGGCCATTTCTCCAGGGAGCCTGCTGTTCAGACAATAGGATCTGAATGCAAGGGGTGGTCACAGTTTTAATTTGCATTTCCCTAATTACTAGTGAGGTTCGGCATCTTCTCATGTATTCATTGACCATTTTCACATCTTCTTTTGTAAATTGTCTGTTCTCATCCTTTCTCCAATGTTCTATTAGATTATTTTGTAATTTTTCTTTAATTTATTTTTTTAAAAGATGACTGGTCAGGGGATCTTAACCCTTGATTTTGTGTTATCAGCACCACGCTCACCCAAGGGAGCCACAGGCCAGCCTCTACTTCGTAATTTTTAAATGGCTTGGTAAGTCCTCTTACTTAGTTTCTAGATATTGATCCTTTATCAGTTACATTCATTGAGAATATTTTCTCCCAATTGCTTGGCTTTTAGCTTTTGTGGTACAGAAGTTTTCAGCTTTTATGTCATCAGATCTGTCATCAATCTTTTGGTTCATGGCTTCTGGGTGGCATGAATTTCTAGGGAGGCCTCAGCACCCCAAGGTTAGGTAACTTGCCTAATGTCACAAGCTAGTTGGTGGTGAGCTGGGTAGATCTGACCTTCCTCCAGGCCACACTGCCCTCCTGGGGTGACTGCGGCCCCCAAGGTTGGGGGCAGGGAAGACACAGTGGTGATCTGGGGTCAAAGAGACGAGCCCGGTTGGGATGTGGGAGGTGACATGGCTCTCGAATAACATTCAAAGTCCATTCACAGAGGCCAGTTGGAATGACCAAGCCTTGGCTGAAACTAGGATGATGACCCAGTGGAGGACTGATAAGGGGTGAAAACAGCACGTGCGAGGAGCAGGCTGCTGGGAGGGTGGTGGAGATGGATTTCAAGGCTGCCACAGGGGAGAGGAGGGCAGCGGGGGGAGATGGCAAGCAAGGATCCTTGGGCCCAAGGAGTCTGATCCCATTAGCATCCTCCCCAGCCTTCCCCGTGGGTGGCAGGCGACTCTCAGGGTGCTAGGGTCTTATAGCATATGAGTGCCCAGATAGAGTCACTGGTGCTCTTCTTGGGCACATGTCCTGAAAGGAAGGCAGGGTGGCAGGGAGAGGAGCTGCATATGCTTTGGCATCTTACTAACCACCGACAAGCCCTCTTAAGTGCAAACCCATGCCCTTATGCTCTTAATCTTTAGGCCGGACTGCCAGGTTTTCTGGTGAGAAAGCAGGTAGAGGTGGCTTCCCCAGTGTCCCCTGACCAGGCGGAGTTCCTTGGTGCAGTACCCTTATTGCCACTAGATGGAGACTCTGCATCATCAATACCAGCTGCCAGTGCCCAGCACGTGCCGGTTCCCTCCTCGAGGGTTCCTCGACTTCATCCCACCTGACCTGACTCCCCCACTTATTTTGCCCAGTGAAAGTGAGGGGAGGTAAATCCTGAGCAAAGGAAGTCTGGGGGACTGTGTTGGCTAAGTTCTAAAAAGAGGGGTGCCTTTTTTATCTCTCCTCCCTACTCTGTTCCCCGGATTCCTCCCCTGGTCCCTGTCACCTGGACTCTTGCCATCTCACTGGCCTCCCCACCTCCACCCAAACCAGTCTGTCCTAAGCACAGCCAGAATGACCCTTCTGAAACATGGGTATGGTCCACCATGATGGCTGGAAAGAGCATGGGCCTTGGGTCCAGAACCCAGCTCTGCTCTGCACCAGCTGTGTGGCCTGTTATAGCCCTAAACCCCTCTGAACCTTAAGGAAATCAGCATCCCCTCATTCAATAGAATTTCATTACATGTTCTAAAAATGAAAACATCTCATCTAACAAAGAGACCCCCTGATATTTTACTCCCATGGACAAATACCAGGACGTCCTTTAAAGGTATGTTGTCAGAGCCTTTTGAGTTTAATAACTTATGACTTCAAGGTTCCCGTTTCTTCTGAGGGTCACAAGGCGAGTCCTGAGGAAGTCTCAAGGTGTGTGGTTGCCTGGGTCCCTAGCTGGGGAGCACTCTCCTGCCTTCCTACAAGGCAGTGCTTACAAGGGTCAAGGCTTCTCATTTTATTTTATTTTTTTGTAAAGATGACCAGTAAGGGGATCCTAACCCTTGACTTGGTATTGTCAGCACCACGTTCTCTGAAGTGAGCAACCGGCCATCCCTATATATGATCCGAACCCGCGGCCTTGGTGTTGTCAGCACCACACTCTCCCGAGTGAGCCACAGGCCGGCCCACGGCTTCTCATTTTAAAATTCTGAGTCTGTGGTCTCCATACCACAGCAGCCTCAGTTTCCTCAGCTGGAAATCCTACCCTTCCTACCTTGTGGAATTATTGTCAGGATTAAAAAGTGAAATACTGTCTGTGAAAGCACTCTTCAAGGAGGGCTAGGCAAGCGTAAAATATTAGGGTGCAATTTCCCAGTTGAAGAACTCTCCAGGGCTCCCCGTTGCATACAGGATAAAATAAAAACCCTTATCCTGACACACAAGAGCCTCCGCCCACGGCCACCCTGACTTTGCATGTGTCCTATCAGCCTGGGATGCAGCCAAACTGGGGCACCAGAAGCTTCCCTACCATAGCCAGGGTGAAACCCCTTCCCTCATCCAGACCTGTCTAGCCCTCCCTACGCTGTTAGGCCCATTAAAACAAAGTTTAGACAGTGTTTTTCTTTAAATTGTAAAAGTAATACATGCACATGGTATGAAATGAAAAGCAAGTACCTCTCTCCTCCTCCTCCTCCCCACCCCCCAAAAGGGTTACCCCACACATACCCTTCCAGAAAGTTTTTGTAGATCTACCAACATATATATGCACATTCCACTTAAATTTAGGTAAAAGAGATTATACTAAACATGCACCTTGCTTTTTTTTCACTTAATGTTTCTTGGAGATAATTGCTTATCTGCATACAGAGAGCTGCCCCATTGCTTTTAACAGCTGTGTAACATTACCACAAAATTACAGCCCTGGTCTATTTAATTTTCTTCCCCCTCCCCCCCAGTTGGCTGGACAGGTGCTTGCTATTGAAGCTGGGGCATCCCTGCACCTACATGGCTGGGCAGCATGCCTGGTTTCTATGGGACAAATCCCCGACATCAGCTTAATGCCACCATAAGTCCCTCCAATCCCGGGGACTCCTCAGAGCTTTCCTTGGAGTTCCAGGGGTGAAGACACAGCTCAGGTGTCTGTAATAGCCTTTGCTAGAGTCTAAAGTCAGATTATGACTGGGTTCAATCCCAAAGTGCTCCACTTACATTTCCCTCTGCCTCAGTTTTCTCATCCCGGAAATAGAACACACACACACACCCCCACCATGGAATTGTGCCACAGATTAATCAAAATAGACTAAAGCACTTAGGATGGAAGAACCCAGAACGGCTAGCTGCCATTACCTTTCCTGTCACGGTGCTGTGTTCTTCTGTCTCCCCTAGAGAGTGCCAGCACTTTGCAGGCAGACCCTGGCTTTGTTCCTGTCTGCAAAGAACCCCAGGATGTGCCAGGTGTACAATAAATAGTCCCTGCGTTTGTTATTGAGGAGCAACCCCCCAGTTGTGGCCCAACCCCCTCCTTCCAGCCTGTGCCCTCTCCAAGGTAATAATATCCTCTCCAGAAAATCCCCAGCACCCAGGAGCCCCTCCCCCCTTCCCATTGCTTATCTCCCCTTCCTCACCTAGGTCAGTGATAACCACCAAGGTGTGTGGGTTGTGGGGCGGGTGGCTCAGGGCTCTCTAAAGGGCAGGGGTCTTGGCTGGTCCCTAAGGCCAGCACCACTGCCTGGACCCATAGGTCCAGACTCCTACCCCCACCCCTCCAGTCCAGAGTCTCTCTTCAAACTGTGTTCCTCTTGGCCGGCCTGGCTTCCCCATGGGGGAAGGACGAGATGATAAGCTCTGGACTGAGAATGGGGCATTCAGACCTTGGAGTTAGGTCCCTGCTTCCCTGGCCATGGTTTTGTTTTGTTTTGTAGCAGCTGGTGGGTACAGGGATGGAACCCCGGGCCGTGGTGTTAGCAGCACCACGCTCTAACCAACTGAGCTAACCTGCCACGGTTTTGCTCATCTAGTCCAAAGGTGGAGGCTAGGTCAGGCTCTTGGAGTCCCAAGAAGGCAGAAAGATCCACCTGGGCAGACAGATGGGACCAAGGGGCCGGCTGTGGCCAGCACCGCCTACCGCACTCCTGCTGCAGCCTGCGTCTCAATGGAAGCACCCCTGTGGACAGGAGCTGGGTGCGTCCTGTTGATGCCCCTAGGCAGGGTCAAAGAATTTTGGTCCTAGCTTCAGGGCATATGCAGATGAGACCCCAGCAGGGTGCAAACCTGGGGGCGGGGGGAGGTGCATGCCCGGCCTCAGCTGCGAAGGAGCCCCAGGCCCGAGGGGAGGCGGATGTGGAGGAGGCGCTTTCGCTGCAATGGAGAGCACAGCGACGGGGGTCGAGGCGACCAGAGGCGGCTTCCCGGACGCGGGAGCTACAGCAGGATGTGGAGTAGCTGAGCTGCTCCAAATGTGTTTTAGGGAAAGGGTGAGGGCAAAGGCTCCCGGACTAAAAGGTTCGAAGGAACAGGCGTGAGGATGAGGGCGCCGAAGTGAAGGGAGTTGGAAACTGAGTGGTATTTGGTGGGGGGGTGGGAGGGGTGATGTGATGATCACAGTTCAGACCTAAACGCTGCGCTTTGTCCGGGGTTGAGAGAGGAAGCCGGAGGGAAAGAACGGCGCGCGGAAGAGACCAGCGCAGGCGGAAAACAGGGCTCTGCCCAGACGGGAACCCCGCTGGGCCGAGGGCGGAGGCGCGAGCCGAGGGAGCCGGCAGCGGTCGGCGCTGCAGCCTGGCCCCGCCCCCGGGAATCAGGGCCCGCCCCCTGAGGCCCCGCCCCCGGGACCCCCGCCCCGCCCCCGCGCCCAGGTAGGGAAGAGGCGGGGCGCCGGCGCCCCGCCCCCGAGGAGCCACCGCCCAGCCGCTCGCCGGCGCCGCTCGGAGCTGCGTCCCGGGGACTTGAGGTCGCAGGGAGGTGAGCGCGGGGCGACCGGCAGGGCCGGGCTCGCGGCGGCCGGGCGCCGGAGGGGTCCCGAGGTCGGGCACAGACTGCCCGGGGGCGGCAGTGTGCGGCTGCGCGGCCGGGGAGGGTGTCCGCCCTGGCGACCGCCTGAGTCCCACGTGGGCGCGGCTGGAGGCCAGGGCTGGACTCGGACGGCGCCGGCAGGCCCGCTGGGCCAGGTCTGTCGGCCCCTGGGCTCGGCTAGGACAAGACGCCTAAGGGGTCCCGGGGCCACGGGTCACCAGTTGCGGGGGCATGACGATTGGGCAGAAGTTTAAAGCTCCTGGAGGAAGAGAGGGGACCGCCCCAGGACAGGACCGCGCAGTCCCGCCTTCGTTCCAGAAGTGCCTGCAGTTCAGACCCTCCTCTCCTTCCCTTTTCTCCCGGGTGAGCTGCGGGAGGCCCGGGCTAAGCTTGTGCGTTGAGACTCTTCTAGGTGGAAACAGGTGCGGGGGTGGGGGCTGGGGGGCAGGCTCACCCGGCAAGGCCAGACCGCAGCTCAGAAGTTGGACCCAGGAGCCCCGACTTCTGGACTGAGGGCCTTGGGTTAGAGGTTAGGGATGGGTCCTGTAGGGTACAGACCCCCACCCCCACCCCAGGGCAGAGAGGGAACCCAGGTCTCAGCCCCTGCCCAACTCAAAAGACCAAGGGAGGTTATAGCGTTGGGGCTCCTGAGAGCCCGTGGAGGTGGGATGTGTCTGTGGAGGCGAAGGCTTGAGGAATTGAACCCACATGTGGAGTTGCTGTTTCCCAAATGGCGAGATTTAGGACTCCAGTGTGTGTGACATTTGCTGGTGAAGTAATGAGCCCAGCATCTGTTAAGTTGTGGTCACTCTGTAGGACAGGGAGTGGAAAGTGAGCCTTGTTTTAGAGCAGTGGTTCTCAACCAGGGGGACAATTTTGCCTACCAGGGGATATTTGGCAAGGTCTGGAGACATTTTGGTTGTTGCACCTGGGGGCAGGGTGTTGTTGCTTCTGGCATGTAGTGGATGCAGGCCAGGGATGCTGCTAAATGTCCTGCAATGTACAGGGCAGCCTTACAACAAAGAATGATCCAGCCCAAGATGTCAGTAGTGCTGTGCTGAGGATGAGAAACCCTGCCCAAGCACCTGGTCCATCAAGTTACATCTCACCGATTTCCCTTGCCTACCTCAGTTTCCCCAGTGGTTAGGGAAGAACATGAAATAAACGTAAATGAGATAAGAGGTAAGGAGTTGTGAGGGCTGTTATTCCCCTAGCAAGAGTCCTCCTTTGGTGACATGAGCCACCCTCTTCCCTGCAAGAAGCATGTCTGGGTGCTATAAAGGAGGGGCTGGGTAAAGGGCCTTATCACAGCTCAGGCTTGAAGTACTTCACCCATGCAGGGTGAGCTGGGGCAACCCTTGAGCTCACATATCCCTGGGGATGGAAGAGGGGCAGGAGGTAAGATGTGTTCCCACAAATTTTCCCAAAGCTGAGGCCCACATGGATTCCCGATGTGGTATGACCTGCTGGAATTTTCCCTTCTGAACTCGAACCTAACTCCTCTGCTTATTTACACCAGAGGAAAATAACACCCAAGGAATAACAGGGCTTCTAATTCCTTGAGGCTCCCCAATCTTCTTGCCTCCTGCAATAAAAAAATTCCACTGTGGCTGCAGGAACCCTGGTTAGATGAGAGGCCCAGCTGCTGGTGGAGTGAGGCAACCCCTGGTCGTGGTATTACTTGAGCAGCTGTGAGAGATGGCGGACATCAGAGCTACAATCCAGACAGACCCTGGGAGGGGTGACTCAGAATTGTTTGAGTTGGGCTCAAGTAATGTACTCCCAGTTTTCTGGGAAAGAGGAGAGGTGGCTGGCACAGCAGGACAGGATTGGATAAGTGGCCACGTCTGTGCCCAGGAACCTGGGTCACCCTACTGCCCTCCCTTCCCATCTTCTTGCAGTATCCATTGTCCCCTGTCCTGTTCACTCTGCACCCAGCCTTCTTGCCTGGAAACCCGGGTAGAGCAAGGATGCAGGTGGAGGTTTCTGCTTTGGATTTTCCTCTGGTCTTCATAAAAAGCTGGAGTGAGACTCCCATCTTTTCAGTTGAACAAAAAACAGTAACCGTGGCCCCCATTGCCATGTGCCTCTCGAGGGACCAGGCTGAGCACTGTAAGTTGCTCAGGAAGTCAGTGATGGAGCCGAGGTTTGATCCCCAGCTGTCCATCCCCAGGCCCAGCCCCAAAGCCCAGTAGATAAACTACTGGTGACTCCCACCTGATTCCCTCATTCCTGAGCCATGGCTATCCCTGGCATAACACACATACACTTTACTGCCCATGAGGGGGCTTCTTTTCCTGTAAGAGGAGGAATCAGTCACACCACAAACAAATCGGAGGGGACCACCAGGGTCTGAGTCTTGCTCTGGGATCAGTGGTGATGTTTTTTCTGTGGGCTGAGCTCTGGTCACTGCTGTGACCTCTCCTCTGGGGTTGCTGTCCTACTTGCCTGGTAAACTCAGCCCCAGTCAAGACACCAGACAGAGGGCCAGCCCGTGGCTCACTCGGGAGAGTGTGGTGCTGATAACACCAAGGCCCCGGGTTCGGATCCCATATACGGATGGCCGGTTCGCTCACTGGCTGAGTATGGTGCTGACAACACCAAGTCAAGGGTTAAGATCCCCTTACCCGTCATCTTTAAAAAAAAAAAAAAAAAAAAAAAGACACCAGACAGAGCAGGAAGAAGTCAAGGGGCTGTGTGTGCACCTGCTTGTAACAGGTGACAATGAGCCACCTGGTGCTTCCCTTTGGCCTGGCCCCCCACCCGCCCCTGGTATGGCACAGGGAAGATGAGTGATTGTCCGGGCCGCTTTTCCCCTCCACACATCCCCTCGGATCTCCATGGCTCACACTTTGGAGCCAGCCTCGGTGTTGCGCTGGCCACCAGAGGGGCTTTCCAGAATGAGCTCATGCGTCTGCACTGTCGGAAGCGGCTCCCGATTTGATTTCCCATCCAGCTGAGCCAGGCTGGGGGAGGAGTGGCGGGACTCAGCGGCTGCTGGAGTGCAGGCTGGCCTGGCCTGGTGGCCGGGAAGGGAAGGCTGCCAGGCAAGGGCAGCTCTCAGGACACAGGCCTCGCGGGATGAGCTGCCTCCTGCCATCTGTGGGAAAAGCCCATGAAGTTGCTTCCCCATGAGAATGAGGCAGGTGCAGAGAAAAACTCATCTCTTTATTTTCAGGGAAGTACAGAGAGCCACGTGTCCACGTTCCCGCCAGTAAATTTACCAGGGACCCAGACATGAGTTGTTTGTGATTCAAAAGCCACAAAGGCAGTGCCACCCCACTGCCACCCTGAGACCCTCTGTGAAAGTGGTTTGAGCCAGGTGGGCAGTGCAGGAGGTGATTGATCAGGGACACTGGCCAGGAGTGTGGTGGGAGCATCGGGATTGGCAGTGATTCTAAGGTCCAGGGGCTGGCAGACACAGTGGTCTACAAGCGTGCTCAGGAAGATGAGGGCCATTTAAATAGCCCATGCCTCGGTTTCCCCAGCTGTACAGTGGGGTAACAGTGGTCTGCCTGGGAGCGCTGCTGTGAGGTGAGGATTCCAGTGGAAGTTCGCACATGGCCTGCAGCCCGGTGCCTGCTGTGGTAGGAGCGGTGGGAGGGGCCGTCACGATAATGGCTTCTGTTAGGGACGTGGCTGCCTGTCCGTGGCACAGACTCAGGTGATGGCAGAGACCCCGCCTTGTGGGCTGTTATGGGGACTAGGTGAGAACACAGGTATAGAGTGGCGGTACTATTTATTATTATTCTGCAGAAGTGGCTATGTCTGGGATGGGGGGACCTCAGTGTGTTGGTGGCCAATAGAAATGAGGGTGGGTTTCCATCCGGGGTGGACTATCAACCCCTGCTTGGGGTTTCCCAGCCTGCCAGGGTGTGTGTCACTGATGGTATGGGGTCATCACTGGGTGGTGACCCTCAGCTATGCTCCCCTGGCTGAGGCTCTTGGGGCTGGGATCGGGGCAAGCTGCCTAATGTCTTGGTTTCTCCTCTGCGTCCCACATGTGGCCCCTGAGCCTGTGCCAGCAGCATTCTCCGGCAGCACAGGGACAGCTTCCTGCCCCTGGTCCCTGCAAGCAGCAGGGTCTCACTTCCGTGTGGCCACCAGAAGGTCTGGAAAAGAAGGGGGGGAGGGTTCACCATGGGATTCGGGGTCGGAGGTGGAGTTGGAACGGAAGACCTGGCCTGAGCCCCGTATGACCTCACCAGCCAGAGAGGGTAAGACAGCTGCCTCCGCCCTCAGACTCAATTAAATGAGATAATGTTTGTAAAAGTCCTTTGATAAGCTGAGAAGTGCTGCCCAAGCAGTTAGGTGTTGTCACTTCTACCTGGGGGGCTGGGAGAGGTTCATGGGTCAAAAGCCTCTGCATCTAGAACCTGCTCCCAGCACCCCAACTCCTGAAAGTCGCCACCCTGGCCCAGTCTCTTGCCATGTTGCCTTGGTGGTACCAGGGTGGCAGGAGGTTGCAGAATGAGAGGGCTAAGCATGCAGGACCCTGGCTGGGGTTGCAACCCCACCACTCCCTAACTATGGGACCTTGGACAGGTGACTTAAGCTCTCTGAGCCCCAGTTTCCCCACCTATCAAGTAGAGATCTGTCACCTCTGGGTTCTTGGCTCAGATATAGAGACCAAGTGAGCGATGGTGGCAGATCTCGGCCAGGAATAAAAGAAGCTACCAGTGGACCATTGGTTCTGTGCCAGGCACTGTACATTCATGATCTCGTGTCATCTTTCCTGGCTCCCTCTGTGATGGGGCGGCACCCCATTTCACAGCAGAGCAAACAGGCTTGGCAGTGGGAATTTGCTGGATGTCTCCCAGCAGGTAGGTGGCCACACCAGGTTTGAGCCCTGTCTCTGGCCCCCAGACCTCCTCATTCCTCAGCAAGAGAACCCTGCACTGGCCCACAGCGAGGCAGGGGACGGTGAGCAGGTGGCTTGGCCAGCCCACTTGATGTGGGCAGCCCGATGGACCGATATCCAAGTGGCCTGAAGCCCTGGCAGCCATTGAGGCTGGAGCCAGGCTCTTCCCGGGGAAGCAGGGAGCCCCGGGGCAGAGTTCTGGGAAATCAGGTTTATTAGCTCCTTAATGACTGTTTACAAGCTGAAAAGTGTTTGTCTGGCATGTTCCCTCCCTGCTGAGGGGCTCCATGCAGACAGGAGCAGAACTGGGCCTCCAGAAGTGAGCACTCTGTCCTGCGTGTGTCGAGATGAGGGATCCAGCGGAGCCATCAGCTCCATGGAGCTCTGGGCGCTCACACCTGGGCAGCCTAGGGCTCATTTCTGGCTGGGTGACACTGGACAAGGTGCTTACCTGTCTGTAAAATAGGGTGAGACTTTGTCCCTCAGCTGAGCATACTTGTGGGGTGAACCCTAGCTAATGGTGACAAAGCCACCTACATCTCAGACCCCTGGGGGGCTACTTAGCATCTTATATGTAAACAAACTGAGGCTCAGAGACTCAAGTGGCTTGCCCAAAGTCACACAGTGGTTAGAGCCAAGCCTGTGACCCTGGCTCCCCCAGCTGGGCCATATTTTCACTATCTGGAGTGGGTGGAAATGGGGTGGACTCTCACCTTGCAAACACAAGGCAGCCCCGTGTGTGTCCTTGGGGTGGTCACATCTGGAAACAGCCTGGTCCCACCTTGGTGTCAAGGAGCCCCCAACAGAATTGAAGCGGGCCTCCCCTGCTCCCGCAGCCCAGGCTGCACCCCATCTCACCCCGACCATGAGCATGTGTTATACCCGTGCTGCTTCTGAGGACCAGTGGAAACCCAACTGCCAGTACCCCAAGATCCCGAGAGAAGCAACTCTTCATGAGCTTTTGGAGCAAAGCGCAGCCCACACCAAGCCTGTAGTGACATGGTACCCAGTGGTGCACCCTTCCTCTCCAGGAACCCTCCTGCAGCCTGTTGTCTGACCCAAATGGACCAGTGCCTTCTAGAGTCCTCTGCCTCCTTCCCCTTCACAGCGATGCTGAGGGGGAAGCAGAACTGAGGCAGGACACGCAGCCTCCCAGAGGAGGCCGGGCCACTGGGCAGAGCATCCGGGATCCAGCCGCTGCGCCCAGTCACTTTCCTCCATTGACCCCAGGCTCTGGGAGCTGCTGCTTCTTGCCTGGGGTGTGGAAGGGCACCTGTATCCCTGTTCGGCTGCTGTCCACATGCTTGCCTCTACCAGCAGCTTCTGGATTCCACAGATTTCCAGAGGGGCTCCTGGGAGGGCACCCTGTGGCCAGGACAGCACTGTGCCTGGCTGGGGAGGCCTGGTTGCACTCCTGTTTCCCATGGCACCTGTCCTGGTACCTTGCCAGCAGCTGCTGCATCTTGGGCTTCGGGACACAGGTCTCAGGCTCCCCCAGCAGAGGAAGGGGCATTCACACCTCTGCCAGCCCTGCTGGTGAGTGGCCCTGAGAAAGCCGGGGTCTGCACAGCTGTAAGTGCATGGTACCTCCTGCCGCCCCATGCGTGCACATGCGCTCAGGCTCGCACCCTCAATCCTGTCCTTGACACTCCCTGGAGCCCAGCGCCCGCTTCCCGTGTCTGTGGTTGGCGCATGACGTCCAAGCCACTCTAACTGGGTCAAGGGGAGCCCAGGGCCTGGGGGCTAATGGGGAAAAGCCCAAAGAAGTCAGTGGGTCGCCAAGCCCCTGCCCCTCCAGTTCTTTCACTGCTGAACTGAGTTTGGGGGTAACCCTGCGAGGGGAAGAAAGAAATAGGGGCTCTCTGGGCGAGGGCTGCTGTCAAGACCTCTTGGGGTGGGGGTGGGGTGTGAACCCACAGGCCGTTTCATTTTCCCTCTCCACTGGCGGCTGCCTCACCCCTTCCCCTCCTCTGACTCTGCTGGTTGAGTTTTTGGCCACTGACTCAGGCATGTCACCACTGCTGGTGGCCCTTCCTTCCCCTTCTGGCTCTCACGACTCTTCCCAAATCCTGCCCCCGACCCTGGGCCAACCTTCTTTTCGCTTTCCTGCCCTTTGCTCTTGTTCCTCCTGTCCCTTGCTGGGCAAGGAGGTGTGCAGGGGTGAGTCACCGGCTATGCGGGGGCTGGCTTGGGGACATGTGTAGGGGATGGGGTTAGATGACAGCTTTTCCATGAGCCATCCTTCCGGGACTGGAGAGCTCCCAGAGGTCAGCAGAACCAGGGGTTTTGCTGGGGCTTGCACAGTAGGCGAGGGCTTCCTCTTGAAAGCTTCCTCTTTGCAGCTTTCTAAAAATGCCCTGGCTCCCAGCAGGGCCACTGGGAAGGGGAGCTGGAGTTTCGCTTTCTGTGGCAGAGAAGCAGGGGAGAGCAGCCATTTCCTCACCCCCTGCCCTCGCCCTGTCATCCTGTGATTCAGCCGGACGACAGCCTGGGGCTGTCCACCGCCCCCCTTCCCTCCTGACCGCCCGCTCTCCAGGGAGAGGGACACTAGCCGACTTGTCTACAGCTCCCAAGCCAGGCTGGAAGTGACTTCTGGCCAGTTGTGGTTTCTTCACTTCCTCGGTTCAGGTGACTTGATCCCCTCCCCACAGGAGGTCCCTAAACTTCCTAGTCATATCCAGTGGTTAATCATAGTCTCCATCTTTCCTCTCTTGAAGGGAGGGGGCTACTTACTCTGGGGACCCCTCTCTCCCCTCTGTTCCCATTTCTGGCTACACGTGGGCTCGGTCCTGCCTGCTTCGGTCTGGGCTGTAGCTGCTGCACTCTCCCCACCCTGCAGAGCCCAGGGGTCATGGGGAATCCACCCACCATGAGCAAGACTGTGGGAGCCTCCAGAAACCTGCTCATGTGTGGGGTGTTGATGCCAGGCAGGTGGGGAGAGAAGGAGGGGACTCCCCACCACAGGTGGAACTATACCTGGGGGCAGGTTGGGAGGGGACAGTAGGCTGGAACTGTGTCAGAGGAGGAGCGTGGGCTCGTGCCATCTGCAAAGTGGGGGAGGGGTGCCCTTCCAGCACCCTGCCCAGCCTGGCCTCTGGTAGTGCTATGTTGGGGGACCTCCCTGGGGGTGGCCTGGCATACCCTGGCCGTGTGGGACAGGGCTTGGTTGGGAGTGCCCAGCCTCACCCTTTGTGGGGAAACCGGATTCTCTGGGCAGCAGCAGAGAGTGGTTTCTGAGTCTGCATTTCTGTCATATGAGCCTGATCGTGGCTGCTGCTAACTGAGAATCTATCTGGACTGGGAGGCGGGGGTGAGCGGGCACTGACCCTGGGCAAGGTGGGGTACAGAGGCCTCAACCCCTGGGTACCTTGGGTGATCTGAACTGTCTGGATCTCTCCATCCTGGATCTGTCCCACCTGAGCCCCAGGCCGGACCCCACCTGAGCCCCAGTCCCTCTACCCAGGCCCCTTTGGAGTCTCCCAGCCATTCTGGGGAAGGCCATATCAAGGTCAGGATCCAGCTTGGCCAGGTGACCATGGCCCATCCAGGTGGTTCAGGCCTTCAAACTTCCCACCCCCTGCGCATGGGCTGGATGCAGAGGCGGGTCTGGGGGTCTTAGCACAGCGGATGTGACTGTGGCCAGGAGGAAGCCTGGTCCCAGGATGTCATAATTTCCTCTGCAGTGAGCAAGCACTTCTGGGGCACAGGAGATAGTGCTGGGCGGGGTGCTCTAATGCTCCAGCACTTTCTTCTGCCTGGTCTCTGCCATCTGTGCTCCTCCACACCCTGGACTTGGGGCAAGTGGGAGCCCAGAGTGGGTCCAAAAGTCCCCACCGCTTTCCTCCCTGAGAGAGGAACTAGGCTTCTGGACAAGTTGGGGCAGGTAGTCGCCTGGGCAGGCCCTCCCCCTGGTGGAGAGGTGGGAGAAGTGGTGTTTGTGTACTCGTGTATACGCTCCATGTCACACTGCTCGGTGTGTGTCACACTGGACCCTGACCAAGTCCAACTCACTCACTTAACAGAGAGGGACAGTGAGGCCCAGGGTGACGCTGCTCATAGGCTGTTGCCTGGGACTCTTGGTGCTGCTCCCAGGATCAGGTGGCTGTCCTGGGTCCCATGCTTCCTCCCGGGAAAATGCACCCCAGTCCTGCCCCTTCTCTCTAGGGTCAGGCCACTTCTCTTTGGGACCCCCAAGATTACCCCAGGGCTGGTTCAGTCACCCCTGTCCTTTGGCCTTGGGTTGTGTCTGCCCTTCCCATCAGGAGATTGGCACAGATGCCAGCAGCACAGCAAGTCCTGGGCATGGCCTCAGGGTGGGGAGGGCTGGCTGGACAGCACCCCAGAATCGAAAGGAGTTTTTGTGGCAGGCCAAGGAGTTAGGTGGGGAGTCTGGGATGTGCTTGCGGGGAATGGGAGGTCCACTGGGGACTCATCCTGGGACATCATCCGGCGTCCTCCATCCTGGCCCCACAGTGGGCTTAGGGGCAGGGTGGGCAGCACTCAATGGAGCCTGCCAGAGGGGGCTTCTGTCCAGGGTCAATGTGGACTGACCATCCCCAGTCAGGCATGTTCCCACCTCACCAGCCTCCCATCCGGTTAGCCATTAACGGGGGCTAGCTGAGTGCTGACCCTATACTGCCCAGGGCTGGCTAGGGGACACCTACACGTAGGCAAGTCTGCAGGGTACTGGGAGAGGGCAGGTGAGAAAATGATCAATTCTGTCTGGTGGTGACAGGGCAGACTTCCTAGAGGCAGTGATGTTTTACCTCCCCTTAAAGGAGCTGTGTGGGTTGACCAGGCAGAAAAGGTGGAGCCTGGCGTGCCAGGTGCAGGGCCTCGGATGAGAGGAGGTGGGAGCTTGGGGAGCTGCAGGGAGGCCTGAAGTGCTGACTCCAGGGAAGTGATCAGCTCTGAGTTCCAGAAGGATCCTACCTTCTTGGTGACCTAAACTGAGCCAGTCTGGTGGCCCCACCCTCGTCCCCCGCCTTCCTCCCCTGCCTGCCTCCTTCCCCTTTGGTGCCAGTTCCCCAGGGCAGTGCCCTCCAGATACCCTCTCACTGCACCCTGGTCCCAGAGGAGACCAAACTGGGGAGTTTTCCCTGCAGAGGCCACAGTGAGGCTGTTGTCTTGGAGCTGTCCCCAGAGTGGGCACAGGATTCAGGGAGCTGACCCAGCTTCCACTGAGTGATGTCTCCGTGTGGCTGCCAGGGCTCCTTGGAGCCAGCCCGGCCCAATGCTGAGGACCGTCTGCCCATGATTTCTGAGGGCCTTATACACGGTGGGGCAGTCTGCTCTGGGGTTTGGGGTCAGGACTCCCTAGCACATTGGGATTGAAAGAGCCGATGCCAAGGCTGTTGGTCTAAACCATAAAGAGGCTGGATGTGCCCTGGGCTCACAACTCAGGTCCCTCTGCACCCAACATTCCCCTCACCTGCAGTTGGGGGGCTTTGGCAACCGAAGGCCCCAATGCAATATGCAAAGTGTAAAGGGGCCCTGCCCAGTGGAATCAGAGGGGAGCCTGGACCCACCCCCAGGCTCCAGTTCACCTCTTGGTAGCCCCCTCAGGCCCCTGGGTGGCCCTACGCATCTTGAGAGCACGGTTTGGAAAGCACTGGGATGCTAGACCAAGTTTCCCTCCAGGCTGGACCCTCCGCTCTGGCTTCCTGAGAGGGGGGTCTTCCAGCCCTGAGTGTACCCAGCTTTAGGGAAGGAGGGTGCCTGTCTGCCAGGGAGACCTCACGCCCTGGGGCCAGGCGTCTTGAGTCCGGCTGCACCCCCCCTTGCTGTATGAGCTTGGACGAGTTACTGAACCCCTCTGAACCTCCATTCCCCATCTACAAAATGGAAATGATGATCACGTCTGTCTTGAAGGGTGTTTTAAGGACAGGGTGGGATAAAGCACCAGAAGGGCCAAGCAGGGCCAGGCACATGTGAGACATGTTCCTGCTCAGCCTCTGTGGCACTGCCTGGCAGGTCTGGGGCTCCGCTCAGAGGAGGGCCTGCTGTGTGCTCTGCTCTGCACAGGACTTATTAAAAACAAACAGGAATGCCACTGAGTTGTTTGCTTTAAAATGGTGAATTTTATGTTGTGTCAATGTCACCCCAGTAAATTATTAATAAAAACACCACTTCCAGACCGTTTGGACATGGCCTTCAATAGCTGGCTGACTCTAATCAAAAATAAGTCTTAATCAGAAGTTAGCCAACAACTCTTAGATTTTTTAAATTAAATGTTTCTATTAAAGCCGTATTAAAACAGGAAAAAAAAAAAAAAAAATAGGGACTATCTTCACTTTAATGTCTCGCTCCAGTGAGATTCCCAGACCAGAAGGAAGTGTTTTTAGGCTGTTGAATGTAAATACCTTGAGGCTAGTGCCCAGCTCAGCACCGCAAGGGGCCCTTACTCTATATCTCCTTGAATCCCTCATCTATAAGGAGGTGGAGTTGTACCCATTTTATAGATGGGGAGAGTGAGGTCAGGAAGATTAAAGGATGCAGTGGTTGCCATGACCTCTTGAGCCTGCCCTTCCTTTCTTACAGGACATTGCCCTGCTTGACCTGGAGCTGTCTGTCCTTCCTTCCTGTTGTCTGTCCATCCGTCCACCTCTCCACAGAACTGAGGCTTGACCCCAGAGTATCTGCAGAGTGAGAGGCCAGGAACATGCTCTAAAGACCTTCACAGCAAGATCCAGGAAGCCACAGGCTGATCCCAAACTCAAGGTAGGAAGCTGGGTGGTGGGCGGGCTAGACCCTGACACAGGCTGCTTTACTCATCTGTTTTTTTCCAACAAACAGGTGCGGGGCTGGCTGGTTAGCTCAGTAGGTTAGAGTGTGTTGCTGATGACACCAAGGTCCTGGGTTCGATCCCTGTCCCGGCCAGCCTCCAAAAAAACAACCAAACGAAAACAAACACGTGGTGATGCCTCCTGTGGGGCCAGCACCCTTCTGGCAGCGCGGTAGTGAATAAGGCAGAAAAGGCCTAATGAACGGAGAAGGTGAATTCAGAGAGGGGTGGGGGTGACCAGGGCAGCAAGGGGCGGGGGCTGCTCAGGCAGGCAGGGCGGGCTCCCCTGAGGAGGTGGCGCTTAAGCTACAACCAGGAGGAGGGGAAGGAGCCGCCCTCCCCGCTGCGGGGTAATCTGGGGGTGGCGTGGAGTGACAGGCTCAGGCACAGGCCCGACATTTACTTAGCACCTGCCTGAGGTTTGTTTTCTTTTTTTAACAGCTATGTTGAGATATAGTTCACATACCATTTAATTCACCCATTTAAAATTACCATTCAAAGGCTTTTAGTAGATGCAGAGTTGGGCAACCAACAACAGTCAGTTTTAGAGCATTTTCATCATTCCAAAAAGAAACCCCGCACCCTTTAGCTGTCACTACTCGCACCACCACCGGCCCCTTACCCAAATCTAAGCCACCACTAATTGACTTTTTGGGTTTTTTGGTGGCCGGCTGGTACGGGGATCGGAACTCTTGACCTTGGTGTTATAACACCATGCTGTAACCAAGTGAGCTCACCAGCCAGCCTTCCACCTCTATAGATTCTCCTACTCTGGACTGTCAGATGAATGGAATGACATAGTAGGTGGCCTTTGGAGACTGGCTTCTCTCACTTAGCGTAATGTTCTCAATGCTGTGGCCCGTTTCAGAACTTCATCCCTTTCGTGGCTGGATGGTGTTCCATGGTACAGACCTACCAGATTGTGTTTATCCAGTCACCTATGGGTGGACACTTGGGTTGTCCCCTGGCCTTTGGCTTGGATGAGTGATGCTGCTGTGACCATTTCTGTGCAAGCCTCTGTGTGTACACACCGTATGTGTCTTTGTTACGCATTCCCTCACTTGACCCCCAAGGACCTTCTCCCAGAGAGGAACTGTTTTTCTCCCTGTGGTACAGGTAAAGACTCAGGTGACGAGCTATCAGGGGACTTACCCCAACAGCAAGTGCAAGGCTGTGTGCAGGTCAAGCCCAGGCCGCCCGGCTACCACCTGGCACCACGACCCCCACCACTCCACCAGAGCTTGGCAGTTTCGGGACAAGGAGAGGCCCAGAGTGGCTGGGTCAGGGGGAAGTGAGAGTGTGGGAAGAGCCAGAGCCATGCAGGGCCTAGCAGCCCCAGTGAGAAGTTTGGACCTAAAATGAGAACAGGAAATCCTGGGACACTGTTGAGCAGGGAGTGGCATGGGAAGATTCCTGCTTTTAAGAGGTGACCCCAGCTGCTATGTGGAGAAGGGTCAGTTGTAGGGGCTTTGAGAGGCAGCACGTACGGGAGTTGGGAGACCAGTGTGGTACTTCAGGTGAGAAGATGGTGGCTGTGGTGGAGGCGGCATAAAGACGGATAGAGACAACGGATTCAGTATAATTGCGGCTGTTACGTTACCCTGCCTGTCCCACACTCTGGCCCCATGTGTGCCCTCATCTGAAGCACTCCCATGCAAGCCTCCCCTCCATCTGTGCACACCCAGGGTCAACCCTTGGAAACAAGGGGAGGAAAAACTAGACCTGCCTCAGGAACCGTGGGAAGTGGAGGGGAAGAAATCGCTGAGGGTTTAGCAAGAAGAAAGACACGGGGCAGAGCCCAAGATGAAACAAAGAGAGTGAAACATACAGAGGCTGATAATTCCAGTGGGATCAGAGGGCAACTGGGGACTAGTGGCACGACCACGGAAAAGCCCCAGACGGGGTAAATTGCCACCTCCTCTTTGCGGGACCATTTGGCAAGATCCATTGAAGTTCAGGATTCAACCCAGCCATTCCACTCCTGGAACCTTGTCTTGTAATAATACTTGGACAAGCACTCACAGTAGAGGCAAGAGTGTTTATTGCAATATTGGACGTGCATATAAAATGCCAAAAACATCCTAGATAACCAGAAGTTGGGAATGAAGTAGATCTTGGTACAGTCCACTCAATGAAATCTTTGTAGTTATCAAAAAAGGTAAAGTAGAGTAAGATGTCCACACTACAGATAAAAAGGTATGAGTGTGTGTGTGTAAGATTCTTAAGCACGTATATTGTTTCCAGGTGCAGAGAGGCACCCCTGGAGGGTGCGGTGGAGGTGGGCCGTGCGTTCAGTTTTTGCTCTCTAGTATTCTGAGTCTATTTTTGTGTGTATGTGTGTGTGTGTGGTGAGCATATGTCCCTTTTATTGTGAAAATATTTTCTGACTATAAAAAGAAAGAAGTACCAGGTAGGTGGTGGTTTCAGTTTCCCCCAGGGCTGCCCTGCCCCAGGGACCAGCACTGTGGCTTTCTGGTCGCTCTGGGAGGTGGGCTGAGTGGCTGCTTCCTGCTGAACAGCTCAGGGATCCTCCTTGAGAACTGCCTGTTCCCTGCACAGCTGGCCCCAGGAGGTGCCTGCCCAGCAAAGTGGGGACACTGTGTGGGTAGCTGAGTGCACCTGGTTTTCCTGGAGCTTTCTCCTTGTCCCCCTCCAAGCCCTACCTTGGAGACAAAGGCAGGGCCGTTCGTCCACTGGAAGCTGCCCTGTGGCCCCCTGGCCTGCCCTGACCAGGTGGCTAAGACAGCTCCAGCTCCAAATCCTTCACCTTTTGTGCTGCTCCCATGGTTTGGTTCCCATCTGAAGCAGAGGGATCAGAAATGGGATGAGGTGGGAAGCTGAGGACCTCCCAGACCCTCAGTGGTCTGGAATGCAAATGAAGGTCAGAAATAGACCTCCTTACGGTATTCCACCCCACCCAGGTGCAGTCTGTGTTTAGTCCCGGAGTTAGGTTTGCACCAACTTTAGGCAGGTGGGTTCTCGGTCTGGGCTGCCTGCCCTGGCGCCAGGGCCCCCACACCTCTCCACATGCCCACCCCAACCCTGTCTCCATTCCAGCCCTCTTGCGCCTGCCCACCATGGCCTCCACTGACAAGAAGGGCGGGAGCCTCTGCTCAGTGTCCAGCAGCCGTCTGCAGAGCCGGAAGCCACCCAACCTGTCCATCACCATCCCATCACCTGAGACCCAGGCACCCAGCGAGCAGGACAGCATGCTGCCCGAGGTAATGGATCACCAGGGTGCGGGGTTGCTGCCCTGCCGCAGGCAACAGATGTGCCCACATGACACCTTTCAGATGGTTTCACTTCCCAGAGAGGCGCCTGCCGCCTGAGCCATAGCTGCCCTCCTTCCTGGGCCCAAAATATCACAGGGAGTGAGGCCCTGAACTTACGAGCTCCGTCCCTTGATGGTCAAGGGGAAATAGGAGTGCTGGCCTCCAGAAAGGGCTCCCTGGAAACCAGGGAACGGGCCGTTTTCATTGCATCACCTGGGCTGGCCTCGCAGCCCCTCTTCCTGGGGGTGTGACTTCCCAGGACTCAGGTGAGTGGGGACCAGATATCCTTGTCATCAGCAACCTGCCTTTGCAGCCTCTGGTTTCTTTGGGAGGATGAAAACACATCAAAATTTCTGGATTTCTGGCAGCCTGGACTGTTCCCCCACAAAGAGGTCATTGAAAATGGACCCAAGCAGCGTGGGCTTCCCGTGCAGCCTGGGGCATAAAGGGGAGCCATGTCATGCCGCCTGCTTGCCCCGGCAGCTCTGGAGAATGTGCAAGAGCGGCCCAGTGGGAGGCAGGGCACTGGCTATGTACTGAGTTAGGGTAACACGTGCTGGGGTTTGCCAAAAAACAGTAGAAAATGGTGATTTTAAGTTTGGAATGAAAGCAGTTCAGAGTGTGTAAATTAGGATTGAGGTTTTTTCTCAGGGTTTTCAGTTTGGGAGGCTAAGAAGAGCCAGCCCGGGATCTGAGCTCCACTCGTCACAACCTGTCTTCCCTCCCCTAGAGGCCCAAGAACCCAGCCTACCTGAAGAGCATCAGCCTCCAGGAGCCACGGGGACAATGGCAGGACAACAGCTCAGAGAAGCACCCCGGCTTCCGCCGCCAGGCCTCCCTGTCCCAGAGCATCCGCAAGTGAGCACCCCCACCCTGCCCAGCCACCCCCAGCAACCTGGAGATTCCTGGCACCTGGACCTTTTGCTGTACCTGGCTCCTGGGTCCCGTTTCCAGGAGTAGGCAGGCATTAATGTGCAGGGTCTCACCGCAGAGGTGGAATATGAGAATCTATAGCATGGCATAGATGGGAAACTGAGGCCCAGGGTATGTGCCTTGCAGAAAGCTACAGTGTGGAAGCTGAGAGGGTTCAAGGAGCTGGGGGAGACCACTGCCCTGCAGAGTGGTTCCCCAGGGACTTCCCAGCCCGGCTCCTCATGGCCCAGGCTTCACCTCTGCTCATCTGGTCATTGGGTTCTAACCAGGATGCTCAAGGGGAGGCTGATGTGTCCCCTCACCTCCCCTAAAGGCACGCAGATGCACACACGCACCCTCTCCTCTCGTCCCCGCCCCTGCGTGTACTTGGGTGCACACGTGCCGTCACCCTTCATGCACCCTCACGTTCATTGGTGCACTGGTGTGCACATGCACACATCTGCCTGTCCCTGTCTGCTCCCGCAGGGGCACAGCCCAGTGGTTCGGGGTCAGCGGCGACTGGGAGGGGAAGCGGCAGCACTGGCAGCGCCGCAGCCTGCACCACTGCAGCATGCGCTATGGCCCACTCAAGGCTTCGTGCCAGAGGGACCTGGAGCTTCCCAGCCAGGAGGTGCCGTCCTTCCAGGGCACTGAGTCTCCAAAACCCTGCAAGATGCCCAAGGTGGGCTCCGTCCAGGGCAGGAGGGTGGTAGGTCACCTCCCCCAGGAGCCTGGTCAGCTCCGCTCACCGCCTCGCTCCCTCCCAGATTGTGGACCCGCTGGCCCGGGGCCGCGCATTCCGCCACCCAGAGGAGGCGGACCGGCCTCATGCCCCGCACCCACCACTGACGCCGGGGGTCCTGTCCCTCACCTCCTTCACCAGCGTCCGCTCAGGCTACTCCCACCTGCCACGACGCAAGAGGATGTCTGTGGCCCACATGAGCTTTCAAGCTGCTGCTGCCTTCCTCAAAGTAAGGGACCCCCCTCCTGCAGGCTGTTCCCTTCCCCCTCCCACCTCTGCCTGGCCTCCCTCCCTCCCACTCCTCCTCGTGTCCCCTGAAGCTCACCCAGGTGTCTGCCTTTGCGCCAAGGGCAGCAGATGTGCTGGGATCCCTGGGCAGAGAGAGGGACCCTGAGGCCCAGCAGCAAGCCCACCTCCTTCCAGCCCTGGTTCCCTTGTGAGCCCCCCTACTGCCTCCCTGGTTTTGGAAGCTGGTTTCCACACTGATCTGTAAGCTGGGAAAGTAAGGAGTGAGATGTGTGCTTGCCACTCGCCCACCCTCATTTACTGAGCCCCTGTTATGTGCTGGGCATGGGGGGTGTGGGGCAGAGTCACTACCCTGGCTGAGTTCCCAGCCCAGGGTGAGGGGCAGGTGTCACCATTCTGGGTGGTCAGTTCAAGAGAGGGGCTGACGTCAGGGAAGGCAATGAGCTGAGCCCCCAAAAATAAGGAAACAGTAGCCAGGGAAAGGAGGGAGAAAGAGACAGAGGGAACAGCATTCTCAGCAGAGGGAATGGCGTATGCACAGGCCTGGAGGTAGGGTGGAGCGTGGTGTTTTGGGGGAACAGCACGTGGTTTGATGTGGATTTAGTGAGGGGTGGTTATGGGAGGAGTGGCAGGAGATGGGGTCAGAAAGGTGGGCAGGGGCCTGGTGTGCCGTGCCAGGAAGCAGTACTGCGGGGGTTAGCGGGGGGACATGGCCTGAGCCTCAGGAGTGAGGGTATAGATTATGGGTTGCTTTGAGTGTTGGGGTGCCAGCTCCCATGCCAGAGGGGCAGGAGGTCACCAGGGAGGAGATAACGCCAAACCACAGGTGAGAGTGGCGTGTTCGGAGCCAGAGGAAGCTGGTGCCCATTTCCTGACTTTCTAGTCTCTGGAGCTCCTCTTGCCTGTACAACCTCAGACATTCCCTGCTTTGGGCAGGTGCTGCCCCCAGGGGGATGAGCCTGATGATTCCTCTGATGTTGGGGCTTGGGGACCCAGGTTGCTGGGCCCTGGTCCTGATGTCCTCGCCTCTGCCCCGTGCACAGGGCCGCCCAGTGCTGGACGTTGCCAGTCAGCGGTGCCGGGTGATCAGACGCAGCTTTGCCTACCCCAGCTTCCTGGAAGAGGATGCGGTCGATGGGGCAGACACATTTGACTCCTCATTTTTTAGTAAGGCAAGCACGGGGTACAGGCCTTCCGGGACAGCAGAGATGGGGTGGCCTGGGATCTGGGTCTGTCGTGTTCTGCCAGGGGCCCTGAGAGATCCAAAGGCCCAGTGGTGGGATGTGGTGTGGCCCTGCATGGAGCTACTGTGCCCCCATCTTTTTGTCACATAGAGCGAGGACCTAGGGTGGGGCATGATGCCAGCCAGGGAGTCACCATTCAGCATCCCCTTCTGTCCTGAAGAGCTTGTCTGCCCAGCCTTGTACTGCCCTTGAATTGGGGTGTTGGGGGGCAGCATTTGGGACAGTGACTCCTTATACTGTCTTTTTCTGTACCCACCCCACCCCATCCCAGGAAGAAATGAACTCCATGCCTGATGACGTGTTTGAGTCTCCCCCACTCTCTGCCAGCTACTTCCGGGGAATCCCACGCTCGGCCTCGCCCGTCTCCCCCGATGGGGTGCAGATCCCTCTGTGAGTGCTGGGGCACAGTCCCTCCTCCAGCCCAGCCCCCGAGTCCCTCCTGAGCCCCCTGGTGGGGTCTGGGAGCTTGGGGAGCATGTCAGGCTGAGAGCCCCGTCCCTACCAGGAAGGGGTATGGCCGAGCCCCAGTGCCCGCAACCAGGCGTGGCAAGCGCATCGCCTCCACCGTGAAGCACTTTGCCTTCGACCGAAAGAAACGGCACTACGGGCTGGGCGTGGTGGGCAACTGGCTGAACCGCAGCTACCGCCGCAGCATCAGCAGCACCGTGCAGCAGCAGCTGGAGAGCTTCGACAGCCACCGGTGAGACACCACCCTCCAGAGCCCCCCAAAGGTGTAGGCGGAGGGCAGAGGGACCCAGAGCCACCCAGGAGGGCATGGGAGTTTCCAAATTCCCCCAGATTCTCTCGTGAGCATTTTGTGTCTACTGGGCATCAGGAGTGTAGTGAGGAGCAGGAATGTGCACCCTGTGCTCAGGGGCATGTCTGGGAAGGGCCCCGGGTGCTTTCTGCCTCCTCTCCACCCCCACCTTCTGGGCCTGCATCCTCAGCAGGCTCCCAGACAGCAGTCAGTCAAAACACGTTCATTGAGATCTGCCCCTCCAAGGCCCTGGAACAGAGCCCAGGAGAGTGATGGAGCAGGGAGGGCCAGGTGGGTCAGCGGGACAGTTAGAAGCTGAGGCCGTGAGTGAGGGGACGCTGGGGGAGGCTGTGCACAGAGACCGTGGGGAAAACCAGACAATTGGGGAGGGGCGGTTCTCACAGAGTGTACAATTGGCAGTGACTTGGTAGACATTGGACCCCGAATTACAAAAAAACAGCAATGACAGGTGTGGTGAGTGTCCTGGAGGAGGACATAGAGTGGGGCTGGGCAGCTGCTGGGGAGGGGCAGTCAGGATGAGCAGGAGTTCTCTGGGTGAAGAGCACCCCAGGCAGTGGAAGTGTCATGTGCAAAGGTCCTGGGGCTGCAGGGGGCATGGCATGTTCCAGGAACTGCAAGAGAAGGAGGGGAAAGAGGCCAGAGAGGTGGTGGGCGCTGCAAGGCTTTGCAGCCAGCCAGAGCAGGGCCATTTAGACTTTATCCCAAGGGCAGTAGGACACCATCACAGGGATTTAATCCAGGAGAGAGAACTTGGAGGTGCATCTTAAAAGTTGCTCTGGGAAGGGTGGGTTGGGGTGGAATAGGAGTGGAGAGGAGGGAGGCCAGCTGAGCATGATGGCAGCCAGGCCAGGGGTGGTCCCCAGCTGGGACTGAGGGTCTGAATGTGAGTTCGGCTGTTCTGACCTGAGGCCTCCATCCACAGACCCTACTTCACCTACTGGCTGACCTTTGTCCATGTCATCATCACACTGCTGGTGATTTGCACGTATGGCATCGCGCCCGTGGGCTTTGCCCAACATGTCACCACCCAGCTAGTAAGTCAGGCCCCACCCTGGGGGTCCCAGCCTTCCCCAAGAGGCTTTAGCATCCTGGGCCCTGAATCCCTCCCTCCACAGCAACCTGGCTCAAGCAGAAGGTGCTCAGGGCTCACCGGAGCTTGCGGGTTTCTGGAGGCTTTACTCTGGGGTAGCAAAACCACTCACCCTCCTGCTGCCCTGACCTCTTCCCCCCAAATCGAGGGGGGGCCTTGCTGGAGGGCTGTATGGGATGGGGCTCTGAGACAGCCATCCCACCCTCACCCCCCACCCCGAGGAACCACACCATTCTGACACCCCTCCTTACACTGCCCCGCAACAGATGCTGTGGAGCAAAGGCAGCGTGAAGTACATCCAGCAGGAGAACTTCTGGGTCGGCCCCAGCTCGGTGAGGACCCAGGCAAGGGGTTGCCATCTGAGCGGGGTTCCCCTGTGCCCCGTCACCCCCAGCTGGGCAGGTGGGCTGTTTGCCCATAGCCCCCTCATCAGGGGAGACTTCAACAGAGCAGAGGTGGAGTTCACTCTCCCTCTACCCTGCCCTCCCCCAGATTGACCTGATCCATCTGGGAGCCAAGTTCTCGCCCTGCATCCGGAAGGACCGGCAGATTGAGCAGCTGGTACGGCGGGAGCGAGACCTGGAGCGGGACTCAGGCTGCTGTGTCCAGAACGACCGCTCAGGCTGCATCCAGACCCAGCGGAAGGACTGCTCGGTGCGGGCAGGGCCCTCCAACCCCTGCCAGCCCCACTCCAGTCCAGCACCAGCTCTACTTGCCCTGGCCTGGGGGAGGGGCCCTTTAGGGGCAGTGACCACATCCCCTCCTTCCTCCCCCTCTGCCCCGCCGAGCCCTGCACACATCCTGCACGGGAGAGAGTGGATGCCGCTGCCGAGTGGCTGGCTGACTTCCGTCAGCCCCAGAGAGGCGAAAGCCAGTTCTCAGGAGTGTCAGATGGGTGGGGGGCCCGGAGGGAAGGCCTGAGTCCTGGGGCAATGGGAAAAGCCCCTGTCCTGGAGGGTCTCCTGCCCATTCCAACAGGGGTGACCTTGCCTCAGCATGACCAGCCCTCCTTCGTCCTCCAGGAGACCTTGGCCACTTTTGTCAAGTGGCAGGATGATACCGGGCCCCCCATGGACAAGTCTGACCTGGGCCAGAAGCGGACATCAGGGGCTGTGTGCCACCAGGACCCCAGGTACAGCCAGAGCCGCTCATGGGTCTCAGGGCAGCCCCCGGCCAGGCTGGCAGGGCCACCCACTAGGATGTTGTCAGGTGGGCATGGTGGGCTGGGAGTGCAGTGGCCCCTCATTTTGCCCAATCTGACCTCTGTCTCCAGGACTTGCGAGGAGCCAGCCTCCAGCGGTGCCCACATCTGGCCTGACGACATCACCAAGTGGCCGGTGAGTGAGTGCCCTGGCAGAGAGAGGTCTGGGAAGGGTGGGGATCAGGGGACCGCCCACTGCACAGGCCCACCCCACGTTGGTACCCCCTCCTGGCAGATCTGTACTGAGCAAGCCAGTAACAACCACACAGGCTTCCCGCACATGGACTGTGAGATCAAGGGCCGCCCCTGCTGCATTGGTACCAAGGGCAGGTGAGCCCGGCCCACACACTCTGCCACCTCTGGCCATCCTGCCATCTCCCCAGCACTCCCATGGGCCCTCTACTCCCCTACCACCACCACCCAACCCACCCGAGCTGATGCCCTCCAGTAACTGTCCCTCCCCAACTCTGGGGCTCCCATGATGTGAGCAGGAGGAAGGAAAGCTTGCTCCAGGGCTGGGTCTCTGCAGAAGGGCATCCCCCTTCCTGCTGGTGATGCCTGCTGTGGCCAGGCTCTGGGCTCCAGCCTAGGTGGGCAGGGGTCTTCAGGGCCCTGATACCCCCTCTTACCTCCCCATCCCCCAGCTGCGAGATCAGCACTCGGGAATACTGTGAGTTCATGCACGGCTATTTCCACGAAGAAGCAACACTCTGCTCCCAGGTGAGGCGAGGCCTGGCGGGGGCCCAGGTGGGAAGCGAAAGTGCAATCGGGGCAGAGAAATCTGGGCTCAGCAGCCTGCTGGGGCCGGGGCTCACACGTACCCCTCCACATTGGGGTTCAGACACAGCCCACTTTCTGGGCTCCTGACCGCCATGTACCCACCCCCAGGTGCACTGCCTGGACAAGGTGTGTGGGCTGCTGCCATTCCTCAACCCGGAGGTCCCAGACCAGTTCTACAGGCTCTGGCTGTCTCTGTTCCTACATGCTGGGTAAGAGGCTCCTCACTGCCCCCAACCCTAGGCCCTGTGATTGCCTCCCACCTGGACCCCCAGAGAAAGGGCTCCTGGGCCAGGCCCAGCCAGCCCAACATTCCAGACGCCACTGCTGCTGGGTGCCTGGCTGGTGGGTTGGGCAGGTGTGGGAAGGCCTGTGCCGGTGTGTTCCCTGCCCGCAGCGTGTTGCACTGCCTCGTGTCTGTGGTCTTCCAAATGACCATCCTGCGGGACCTGGAGAAGCTGGCCGGCTGGCACCGCATTGCCATCATCTTCATCCTCAGCGGCATCACGGGCAACCTTGCCAGCGCCATCTTCCTCCCGTACCGGGCAGAGGTAGGCACGTGGGGAACAGGGACAGGGAGGGTGACATGTAGGGAGGGCTAGCCCTGCTGCCCCCTGCCCCTCCCACCCCGGATCTGCCAGCGGGGCACAGAGCCCCTCCCATGCCAGGCTCAACAGTGGGCGTTCTGCCAAGCTGGGGGCTTATTGGCTAGTCCCTTAATCCCTGGCAAGAGGGAACAGTGATGCTCTTGAGTCAGCAGAGATCCCCGACCCTGCCCCATGCTCAGACATCACCTCCAGCGAGACCTTCCCAGACCACCGTCCCTCACTCTGTCCCTCTTCTCCACTTCATTTCTCTTCGTGACCATGCCCACTACCCAACAGTGCATCTAGTGTCTATGGTTGGGCATCCGCAGTTGCCCCTGTGTGGCCATCCTTGACCTCCAGGCATGGCCATTTTTTGATCAACTCAGCCTAACTCTTGGTTAGCTTGTGCAGTGTCGACCCCTCCCCACCGCATGCCGCCCCCAGCAGGCTTATCTGTTGTCTTATTGCATCGGAGCCACCCTGGGCGTGTGCACAGTCGGTGCTTGGTGTTTGCTGGAAGGATGGGCAGAGCAGGCCCAGCTTTGGTCCAGCAGCTGACGAAGCCCCGCGGCCCCTTGCTTCGGGGTCTGGCACCCCTGGCTGAGAGGGGCCGTCCAGCCAGCTGTGACCGGTGTCCCCTGCCCCGCCCAGGTGGGCCCAGCCGGGTCGCAGTTCGGCCTCCTGGCCTGCCTCTTCGTGGAGCTGTTCCAGAGCTGGCAGCTGCTGGAGCGGCCGTGGAAGGCCTTCCTCAACCTGTCAGCCGTCGTGCTCTTCCTGTTCATCTGCGGCCTCCTGCCCTGGATCGACAACATCGCCCATATCTTCGGCTTCCTCAGCGGCCTGCTGCTGGCCTTTGCCTTCCTGCCCTACATCACCTTCGGCACCAGCGACAGGTACCGCAAGCGAGCCCTCATCCTGGTGTCGCTGCTGGTCTTCACCGGCCTCTTCGCCTCCCTGGTCATCTGGCTCTACGTCTACCCCATCCACTGGCCCTGGATCGAGCACCTCACCTGCTTCCCCTTCACCAGCCGCTTCTGTGAGAAGTACGAGCTGGACCAGGTGCTGCACTGACGCCAGCCCGGCTGCCACTGCCCACCGAGCACTGGCGACACAGGGCCTGCACCTGCAGCGGCCACCCGCCCGCAGAGCCCCGCATGCCAAAGGCCAGCGGACAGGGTGGGCCCCACAGGAGACGGTCGATAAAGGCGGGTTCCTTGGGGGAGTGAGGCCCGTGTGTTCCCAGCCCCAGGCTTGGGGACGCCCAGAGCTTCTGCTTCTCCGGGGCTCGGGTCCCAGGCCCTGACTTCCTCCCCATCCCCCTGTGGTAGAGACCGCCTCCTAGGGTGGTTTCTTTTCTGCCCAGGGTCCTCAGCTGCTGTCCCTGCTGGTGCCTTGCCCCCCACCTCCACCATTACTGTGAGTGTGACCTTGCTAGGGACGTGGCTGCTCCCTGGGTTGCCCCCAGGGCTGGGGTCCCCACCATGCCTCCCACAGCCCCCTTCCTGTTTCTCCTCCTGTGTCTGTCCTATGAGCCCACCGAGCCCATAAGGCTCCAGGGTGGGACACTGTGGGAGAGGCTTTGACCGTGGTCTGGGGGGCAGAGAACAAGCAGGAGACACAGCAGGCCGGGCCCAAGAGCCTTTGCTTATTCTGAGAAAATGGAAGCGGGATCCCCCCAGCCCTCTCCTGGGTGTTAGCGTCCCACCTGTCAGGTTGGCTCTGGTGACCACCAGCACTATCACTTCTGCCTCACTCACCTGCATGGGGTTGGGGCTGAGCCACCCCCAGGACCTGCTCCCAGAGGTGCTTGGACTCAATCAGGCCTGTTTTTTACCAGCTTATATTATGGTCCTAATGTTTAAAAGTAACGCTAACTCTGTATGGACAATGTCTCAAATGCATTAAATGATATTCGTTACAGTAGTCTTGTCTTTACCTGAGACCTTGGGTAGAATGACAGCTGGCACTTTAGGGGTGAAGGGCTTATCCCTGAGTTGCTCGGAGGCAGTGGCTTGGCCCAAGGGACAGTAGCAAACTTGTTGGACTTCTCAGGATTTAGTTGGACCAGAAACCAGATTGAGAAACCACATGGAAGGCCTCAGGGGGTCCCTTGAGAGGGCTGTGTTGAATTCTTAGGTCCCTGGGGTGCCCCCCACCTGCTCTGCCCATGCCTCGGGTCAGTGAGGGGCTGATGGGGTGGGCTGCCCTGCAGAGGTGGTGCTAGGGAGCAGGCGCGGCATTGCCACCACTCTAGCCGGGCCGAGTCCATTCCCCGTGCCTCGCCCACCACCTTCCACACCACACCGAGGAGCCACCAGGGAGGCAGTGGGGGTGTAACCACTTTATTACTGTGGGCTGAGGAGCCAGTGTGGGGGCTGGGGTCAGCAGGGAAGGACAGACCTGGGGAGGCAGGTGGTGCCATGGGGTGCCCAAGGGGCGGGTGGGGAAGGGGCTCTGGGGCTGCCACCATGGCTCAGACCCCCCTGCCCCTCCCGCATCCTGCTCCGGGCTGTTCCCCATTTCAGGGGCTGAGGGTGAGAAGGGGGGTCCGAGAGGCTAGGGAGCATCAGGCTCCTCCCGTGAGGATGCCCTGGTGCTGAGTTCCTTCCTGCCCACCTGCCCGGAGGAGGAAATGAGCCAGGAGCCCAAGAATGCCTTCTATGGTCCCCACTTACCAACCCAGCACAGAGTTTGGAACACAGGAGTTCCAGAGGGCCTCAAAGGACAGAGGGCACAAAGCCCTCTGCTCTGCTTGAGCAGCCTGGGCTGGGAGGAAGCCAACCCTTTCCCTCTCCACGCCGGCTAGGGTGAGCCCACAGCAGAGAAGGGGACCCCAGCCTGCCTCCCCACATCTCCCACGGCCAGGTGGGGAGCCCAGATCAGCAGCCGCTGTTCCTGCGCAGGGAGGCGTCGCCCCGCAGGGAGCACTAGAGCTCCGTGAAGGTGAGGGAGCCCACGGCGTGGAAGCCAAACCTCTCGTAGAAGGGCACCAGCAAATCCTCACACGTGAGCACGGCCGGCTGGCCACCCAGGTGGTGCAGGTAGCGCCACAGCAGGATGGAGCCCCTGCCCTGCTGCCGGAAGGTGCGGTGAACAGCCAGCACGTGCAGGTGAGCTGTGCGGCCCCCGGGCCTGTGCAGCATCAGCGACTCCTGGGAGGGGGAGCAAGGGGTGTGAGTCCAGGTCACCTCTGCTGACACTTGCTACCCCCAAGCCACCTGACCCAGGCCAAGAGCAGGTGTCCCCTGAGTGCCTCCAGTCAGGGTTCCCTTCTTACCCAAGGAAGGCCCCAAATTGGGAACTATACCCCAGCCCCACAGAGGAAACTGCACAAAGGCCTTTGAGACCCAGAAGGGCTGGCACTCTTGCCCTGGCAGCGGGCCTGTGGCCTGTACTCATCTCTCCCATCTGGAGGAAGAAATCCCAGCTCCTGGGCTCCTCTCCCACAATCTGGCTGCTCTCATGCAAGGGGCCGGCGGCCTCTCTTCCAGAGGCCCTAGGGAGCTGGGTGTCAGAGCCCTGCCCTCACCTGAGTGAGTCTCTCCTTGTCCCAAAGTGAACCGATGATAAAGGCCACAAGGTGGCCTTCCTCAAACCAGCCCAGGGACATCTCTGGACACAGGGTCAGGAAGTGCCGGATCTCCTCCAGGTACAGGGGGCAGATGCCTGAGACGGAGACGAAGGCTGTAGCACAAGGCACAGGCGGGTGACAGGGGTCACTGCACTGCAGGCTCACTGTCCCCCTGCACACTGGTGTCCCCTCAGACGCCCCCTCCCCACTTCAGGGCTGTCGTTTCCCCCAACTTCCTGAATGCGCACACACTGCCCCGTACTCTGGGACCCAGCCTCCAAGGACAGGAGACTCGAGGGTCTTCTCCCCACAGACAAGTGGGCCAGAGCAGAGCGTCCTCCCCAACCCTGTGCGGGCTGCTCACCTTCACGCTCAATCTCAAACATGCTGATGGCGTCCTCTGGGGTGAGGCAGCAGAACTCGCTGGCGGGGAGTATGTGGTGTCGCTGGCAGCTCGGGGACTCTGGGTCCCAGGAGTCAGGCACAAGGCCTCAGGCTTCAGGGGGTGAATGCTCCATGTGGACATCCTGGCCACTGGTGCCTTCTTGGGGTGCCCCAGCTTTGGAAGTGGCCTCCTCGACCAAGGAAGGCTCCCAGCAACTGTGGGGGAAGAGCAGGGGTCAGGGGTCTGGTCCTCATCTCCAAAGACGCAGGCCAGAGACATGGGGCATGTGGCCTCTGGTAGCCAGAACTGGGGTGGGGCCACGCCCCAAAGTGATGGGCACATTCCCCAGGTGCCTGGCGCCTGATGCCGTTCCCGGGAACTGCAAACATTGGCGCTCTCTTCCCACCTTTCTCTCACAGCCCCTCCAAATCTCCAGAGTGGTCTCACTGTCCTCTGGATACATCTGAGCCCCAGGAGATGGTGGGAGGGATAAGCAGAGCTCTGTAGAGCCTGGGGCACCTCAACACTGCCACCTAAGGGGGCATGAGCCCCCACGGACCCCTTCTAATGCAACTGTGTGGTGGGCTGGAGCCCAGGCCTCCTACACACGCATTTGAGTGGTTTGTCTCACCTGCCCAGAGGGAGACTTCTGGTCCTTTGGATGCAAGATGGTGTGGCTGGGAGCTCTTTAGGCAGCCTCAGCCCTTGATCCTGGAGGAAAAGCCTCTTAATCAAAGTGGGCCCTTATGAAGCCTCCACATTTACCCAGATGGTCTCACACTGGGCCACCAGCGTGCAGAACGTCTTAGGGGGGCACATTGGTTGGAGGGAGTCAGGGTCTGCAGAAGGTCTGATGGTGTGGGGAGGAGCAGGCACGAGGGTACACAGGACACCTCCTGCCCTGCCCTGGCTCATCAGACATGCCCCTGTGGGCACTCTGGTCTCTCTCCCATGACACCCTGCAGATTTGCAGTTCTTAGGGAAAGCCGTGCCTTCAAAGACACTTTAAAAGCCCCATGGCCTCTACATTTGTCTTCATGTCTAAAAGCTCCAAGCAGGGTAGCTCCTATTCCTGAGGGCTGAGACCTGGGGGTGGGGGTGGGGGTCCCATTCACCCGGACTGTGGGGAAGGGGCCCCAATGTTTCCTCCACAGAGCCAGTAACCCTGGGGGCCCGTCTGCAGGTGCAGGAAGCAGGAAAGTCCAGGACTCCTGGCACGGGGCTGTTGTAGCAGGTGTCACCCGGGCAGCATGTGATGTTGTTCTCAGAGATATCTAATCCCCCTACCCCGCCTCCCGTGTTATGCCAGGCAGGACAATGCCAGCAGGGCTCTGGCAGCTTCACGCCCGTCCCTGCCCTGCTGCAGGTCAACGTCAGCGCTGGTGCACCGGATGTGGAGATAACCAGCAGCCGACTGAGGCCCCAGGCTTTGGGGGAAAGAGCATGCGCTAAGCCTCAGGGATCTGGCTCTAATCCCTGCTCTGTCACCGACTGGCCAGACACTAGTAATTCACCCTCTGTCCCTTGGAGGCTTGGGCATGCCCATCTCTGAGCGTCCTTCCTGCTCTGCAGCCTCTAAGAGCTGCCATTTATAGCGCCTGCTACCTGCAGTGTCCACGGTGTCTCATTTAATCTACACAACAGCCCTCCTGGGTATTAACCCCATCTTACAGAGAAGGAAACTGAGGCTCAGACAGGCTAAATATCCTCTCAGAGCCACCCAGCAAATGTGTGAAGCGAGAGAGGCAAGCCCAGGTGGGCCTCCATTACCTGCCGTCACTGTGCGGCAGCCAGGCCTGCTGGATTTCACAAGCGGCCAGTTCATGTCTTCACAGTTCTCCTGCGGGTGATCAGACAGTGTCCTCAAGTCAGGGTCTACCGAAGCCAAGGGAGTCAGAGAGTGACCCATCAGCCTTGGGAAGAAATGTCCGAACCTGGCTCTGGGATGTGCAGGTGGAGCCCTTGAGCCTGAGGAGGCAGGCAGGGCTAGATGGCGCAAGGGTGGGCTGTGGCGGCAGAATTTGGACCCTGCTGTGTAGACAGTGGCAAGCCACTGAAAAAACCTCTATGTCCTGCCCTCCCCATAAATCACCTTCTCCACAGTGTACATAACCAAAGTCTGGTTCCCCCAAGCCCACCTCTTCCCGAGCGCTCCAGGGAAGGTTCCCAAATCCAGAGGTGGGAGCCAGTCCTCATCCTCCTCACTTCCCATCATTACTTCCATTGTCACTCACCCATCTACTGCAGAAACCAACCCAAATGAGCCAAAGGCCCTTAGGGACACAGGCCCTCCTCCCGTCCCCTCTTCACTGACTTGTCCACAGCACCTGCCGTTGTCCTTCGGCACTTGGGAGAGCTTTGGAAGCACACACGGAAGCTGGATGTAACCACACCCTGTGTCTTGGGTTGAGTGTCCCCCCAAAACTTAATCCCCATTGTAACTGTTGAGGGTGGGAGATCCTATTATGGTAACTGAAAGGTGGAGCCTTGAAGAGGTGGGTAAGTTGATGGCTTAACAGTGGCCACGGGCATGGTTCTGAGGGCTTTAAAAGAAGGGCACATGAGGAACTATCTCTGCCATTTTATTTCTTTTTTTTCACTCTATTATTCTATTTATCTAAAGTTTGAACAAGAAAAATGTATGGGGTTAGAAATCAGAAGAGTGGTTGTCTTTGGGGGTTGGAGGAATACAGGAAAAGATCATAGGAAAACTTTCTTGGACCCCTGCCTTGCTGTAAAGCCACCACCAAAGAAGACCCTCACCAGATGTGTTCCCTGGGCTTTGGACTTCCCAGCCTCCAGAACTGTAAGCAATACATTTTGTGTTCTCACAAATTTCCCAGTTCAGGTGTTTTTGTTATAATAACAGAAATGGACCACTGCGCCCTGGGACCCCCAATCCCATTCCTTCGTGTGTCCAACCGAAGGCTGAAGGAGCAGGAATGTTCACAACAGCACTTTCCCCAAACTGGAAACAACCCAAATGACCCTCCACCGCAGAAGGGATTACAGAATATACACAAAATGCAATGCCACACAGCAATGAGAACCAATCAACTGCAATGACATGTGCCATCACAGACGACTCCCACAACACAGCACTGAATGAAGGAAGCCAGGATCCAGGAGTGGTGTTGTGGGATTCCGGATTGGACTCCAATCCGTGGGTTAGGATCAAGATATTGGTTGCCCCAGGGGGCTTGGTGGTGCTGGTAACATAGAGTTCGGTTCTTGAATCGAATGCTTACATGGGGGAAGTGGTGGGAATTCACCAATCTGCCCATTTGTGCACTTTTTTGTATGTACGTTCTAGTTAAATGCACTTATGTGTTTGGGAGGTTGCTCTATCCAACATCTCGTCCTGAAGCTCTCTGACTGCCACAGACCTTGGCTGCACCATCCCAGGGCTGCCCTGGGCCTCCTCAGCACCAGTAAGAGCTTTCCCTCTGGAATCTAGACCTCTCTCTCAGTCCCCGGGGCCACCCTGGCTTAGCTCTTCTCTTGCTTGCACCCACCCCTGTCCTTCTTGCCCCATCAGGGCCTGGCTTCTGTGCCTAACACAGCAGTACCAATCCCCTGACCATCCTGGGCGCCTCGGGTCCCCAGAGCTCCTGGTCCGCCAGCCACACTCCCACTACCCACTGCAGAGCAAGCACTTGCTCTTACCCTCCCGGGGAGGGACCTCAAGGCCAGGCCTTCATGGGACACACAGCTCCTAACCTTGGAGTGACCCAGGACTAGTCCAGACGCCCCCACCCACCTATCTGTGGGGTCGCCTTCTCCCAGGCCCCTCTCTGCTGTGTGAGGCCCACTACTACTCCCCAAGCTCACCTTGCCACCTCCCTGCCTGCCACCAGGCAGCTTCCTACCTTTCCCCTCTAGGGACCCTCAACAGACCTCTCAGGACCAACCAGAAGACCTCCTCAGGCTTGGCCTTTGGACCTGGGCAGGGAACATGTCCAGGACCGCAGGTGGGGACCAACATCCAGGGACCCCAAAAAGGCCTCCCCTGTCCCTTCTTAGACTCTGTGGCTCCATTGCACCCCCTGGTGGCCAATCACAACCACGTGGCGCTGCCTGAGAAGTGTAGGTTGTTCAGTCTCCATCTCTTTTCACCCCTACAAGACACTATTGTTTCTGGAAAACTCCTCTAGACACATGGATCCTCAGAGAACAAGTTAGGCAGCATATGAAACACAATTAAACTGGGGGATCCAACCCCCTGGGGCAGGGGGAGGGTGATCGCTGGGGCCTCTCTGCTGGTCAACAGGAAGAAAACAACACACAACCAACAGCCAGGAGGAAGGTGAGGGAGAGGGGCCCACGTCAGGGGGCGACCACCTCCCAGCACTGGGTGTCCTAACCCCAAGGGGCTGTAATGAAGTTCATCTGGCCAGAGAGTGGCCTCAGGAAACGTACTTTGTGAGTAGGGTTGCCAGATTTAGCAAGTAACAGTACAGAAAACCCAGTGAAACTTTTATTTCATGGAAACAGTGAACAATTTGTTAAGTAGAACTATGTCCATGCAACATTTGGAGCATACTTAGACTAAAACACTATTGTCTATCCAAAAGTCAAATTTCACTGGGCATCCTGTATTTTAATTGGCAACCCTATCTGTGAGGTCTGAGAAAGGGAATGGCCTGCACAGACCAGGGAAAGGCCAGGAAGAGCCGCGCCCTGGTTCAGGGGAGTGGTTCAGGGGAGCCTCAGGCAGGGCCCGAGCCCCCCGAACTCCAACCCCTATACTGCACACGACCCTGCTGCGTGTTGTCACGGACTCGTGCCACCTGCAGTGACCTGTCCAATTCTCCCTGCTTCAAACCAGTGGCTCTCACTCCTGGCTGCACATTGGAATCACCTGGGAGTTTAAAAAAAAAAATTCCAGCACACGAGTCACCCCCAGAGGCTGAGTTTAAATTCTGGGATAGGACCTCAGCAGTTTGGAGGCTTCCCAGGTGATGAGAAGCTCGGCTGGGGCTGAGAACCACTGCATAATAAGTGCACGGTTTCCGAGCAGCCCACTGCCCGTCGTGTTGCCTCCCGTTTGTCTTCCTGATGGGGACACATTGCCCCAGCCCACCATGTACTCAGAGCAAGCGGATTCAAACCTTTTTAGCCCAGGCAACTTTCTTCTAGTGGAATCTTTGGCAGAGATTTAGTGTGTAAAAGAGACCAAGAGATGCCTGGTTGAAACTGCCACAAGATACACGAGAGGGTCCTGCCAGATACGAGGTGGGGACAGTGTGGGCCCTCTGGACAGAAACGGGATTCTGCGGATGTGCAGATTCATCTTTTGTTTTGTTTTGTTTTGTTTCGTTTGCGGCTGGCCAGTACACGGAGGGAATCACAGACCTTGGTGTTATCAGCACCACGATTTAACCAACTGAGCTAACTGGTGGATCCATCTTAAAGCACTCTGTCCCCTGCATTCCCCGCAGGATACTGTCCTTCCTGGTTATGATGTCTGTCTCTTGTGCCTGCTCCACCTACCCAGGCCTGCTTAGAGGGGATTCTTTTTTTTTTTTTTAAAGATGACCAGTAAGGGGATCTTAACCCCTGACTTGGTGTTGTCAGCTCCAGCTCTCCCAAGTGAGCCACAGGCCAGCCCTAGAGGGGGCCTCTAAGGCTCTGCCCAAGCTCTGCCCAGGCTCGGGGGGCAAGAGCAGAGCACCGTCCTTGATAGCAAGGCCCAATATGCATGTCACCCGCGAGATCTTTTTTCTTCATGCCTCACCCCCTCCCCTCACCCACCTTCAACCTGAGCTGTGCGGGCTTTCCCCTGAACAGCTCCTACGTGAGTCTCCGAGGGACAAATCCAATGCTGCCTTCTCAGTCCTCATCATGCTCAACCTCTCTAGGTGGTCGTACAATGAACCCTCCAGCTGGGCCACCTTTGAGAGTGAAAGAGGAAGATGTTAAAAGCTGCGAGGGGACTGCAGGTGTAAATGGGGTTGTCCTGTATGCGCACCCCCAGTCCGCAGTGCCTCGGACACTGCTGAGGACGCTGCCCTCTTACAAGTCCCTTCTCTCCTGGTTCTGCTTCTCCATCTCCATCTGTTCCTCATTCTCCTTCTTCTGTCTGGAGCGCATAGGGTTTTTAGGGCAGGGAAACTGCTCCATATGACACTATAATGGTAGATACATGTGATCATACATTTGTCCTAACCCATAGAAGGTACAAAACCAAGAGAGAACCCTGATGTAAACTATGGACTTGGGCTGATGATGTGTCAATGTTCATTGATTGTAACAAATGTACCACTTAAATGGGGGACGTTCATAGTGGGGAAGGTGTGCGTGTGTGGTGGGGGGTGGGTGGGAACTCTGTGCACCTTCCACTTAATTTTGCTGCGACCCTAAAACTGCTCTAAATAATGAAGTCTATTTAAAAAAATGTAATGTCTCCTTAATGGATGTATGGATAAACAAACTGTAGTATACACATACCAGTAGGAGGAATGAATTACTGGTATAAGCTGCAACTTGGATGAACCTCGGAACATTATGCTAAGTGAAGGACACACAAGAAGGTCACGTAGTGTATAATTCCTTTTATATGAAATATACAGAATAGGCACATTTACAGAGATGGAAAGCAGATTCGTGGTTGCCAGGGGCTGGGGGAAGAGGGAATGGAAAGTGGTTACTCAAAGGGTGTAGAGTGACAAAAAGTTCTGGCACTGGGCAAAGGTGGTGGCTGCACAACGCCGTGAATGCATTGAATGCCACCGAACTGTACACTTCAGTGGCTAATTGTGTGTTGTGTGAATCTCATCTCAGTAATAATAATAATAATAGTTCATGTCCCCAGGATTGTGATCTATGACCTGTGTCATTTTGCATTTGTATTTTCTCTGGGAAATTTTACTTAAAATTTTTAAAATTTATTATGAAGGGTTAATAGATTCACATGGTACAAAAATCAAATGTATTCCCTGAGAAGTCTTATATCCACCCTATTCCCATATTTTCTGCATTTTCTTATGTAGAAGATAGTATACTACACACACTGCTCAGCACCTTTTTTCGGTTTTTTTGTTTGTGGGTTTTTTAGTGGCTGGCCAGCACAGGAGTCCGAACCCTTGACCACACTCTAACCAGCCAGCTGCGCCCTCTTTTTTTTTTTAAAAAAACCTAATATCCTGGAAATCCCTCCATATCAGTGTGTAGAGAGCCTCCTCATTTTTCTTTACAACGCATAGTATTCCATTAACCAGTCCTCTCTAGACTGAGCCCTGGATGGCTTCCAATCTTTTGCTATTTCAAAAGTAGATAATCATGTTTATACAATATTTAAAACCTGTATGTGTATGTCTATATGGGGTAAATTCCCAGGAGAATTTCTGGGTCAATAAGTAAAGGTATTTGTACTTCTCATAGGTATTGCAAAATTGTCCTTTCTGAGGGTTTTGCCGTTTTCCAGTCCCTTCAGCGGTGGACGAGCCTTGATTCATTTCAATCATCATCTTTATGCTGACACCCTCGTCTCTGCCTCAAACTCACGTTCTCTCTGGAGCTCAGACTCATATATCCAGCTGTCCCCAGTCCTCTTCCACTCACACGGCATGTCAGAAAGTCCTTGCAGAGTGCACAGTGCAAGTCCCTCTCTGACCTGGCCCTTCTCTGTCCATCGTCACCTACTGCTACCCCTACACACACTGCACCTGCACTCCAGACACTTCAAGGCACACAATTCTCTCATCTTTCTTCTCTTTGTCTACATGGCTCTCACCCCTTGTCCTCCTGGGGGACAGGAGGGTTCACTTTACTGTGAGGTTGTCCTTGGTCTATTTGGTAAAACTGACCAGTCTTCCTTTGTGACCCCCATGTCACCTACCTCTTAGTGACTACTATTTTAGTACCTGTAACACTTTGTGGAATTTATTAATGTCCGCATCTTTCCCCCACTATTGAACCATAAACTCTTTGAGGACAGGTACAGTACAATGGATTAAGTAGTATCTCCCAGCCCCCCAAATTCTTGTCCACCTAGAACCTCGGAATGTAAACTTATTTGGAATTAGGCTCTTTGCAGATATAATTGAAGGAAAGATCTTGAGATGAGATCATTCTGAAATAGGCTGGACACTAAATCCAATGGCTGTTTTTTTATATGACAAAAGCCAAGGGAATTTTAAGGCAGACAGAGAGGGAGAAGGCCACGTGAGGACAGAGCAGAGATTGGAGTGAGGCAGCCACAAGCCAAGGACTGCGGGCAGCCACGAGGAACTGGAAGAGGCAGGAAGGAGCCTCTCTCAGAGCTTCCACGAGGAACTGACGCTGTCAACACCTTAATTCTCAGCTTGTGGCCTCCTGAACTATGAGAGAACACATTTCTTGTGTTTTCAATCACCAAGTTTGTGGTCGTTTGTTATGGCAGCCCTGAGAAACACACAGATGGTATCTTCTCCACGTCTGCTCAACCACGATAAGACAGGGCATTTGATATAAAGTCACTGTAATCTACATCCCTGGGGTGGGGGGCATGGCTCAGGGGTGCTTCTTTTTTGGCCCCTATTGGTAGTTTTCCTCTTTTACCCCAGGCTTCTCCCTCCAGCAGCAGCTCCCTTGAAAAGGTCCTTTAACCACTGCTCCCCCAGCCCCTGTGCTCCATGCCGCACTTCTGCATTCACGATGCTCCCCTGTAGGGGGCGCTCTGTCCCTCCCTCCAGAATGGCCTCTTTTGGGGCCTCCTGATCCACCACACGGGTTTACACACATCTGAATCCCAGCTGTGGGCTGGGGTCCAGTTTTCTCCCAGAAGGCTCTTTGTCCTACTTCAGAGCTCCAGAACGTTCTATGACAGTTTGGAGCCAGGTTGTCCAGGGCACACAGAGAACTCCCAGGGGCCATGTTACCTGACTCCCCACCTGCCCCAGCAGAGCCCTGCACCTCTGACCCAGCTGAGCCCCCGTCCCACTTATGATCCCCAATGGTGAGGACTATGGCTACAGATTTGGCCATATCCTCACCACTGAGATAACTGATGTCACAGTAGCAGATGAACTTCCTGAGGGCCATGTGTCACCACAGAAAAGCTGAGAGCTGAGCTTTGGGGATGTCCACTATTGGGGAGAAAGGCTCCATTAACAGGAACAAATATGATGTCACGAGACGGGGAGGATCAGGACATGTCCCAGAATCCAAGGGACACTGTCCAAAGGACTGGGGTCAGGGTGCTCAGCAGCATCAAATGCCACCAAGAATGGAGAAAAATCTCAGACTCAGCAATCAAGGAGGCCCCTGATAACCTTTAAGTGTCCTTCCAGGAGAGAGGGGTGGGTGGGGAGGCCAGATGCAGGAGAGTGGCCTTAATGTTGACAATGCAGAGGTGGCGGGCAGAGGTTAAAGGCACATTAACCCTCTCTATCAGTCCGTGTCTGCTGCTTATAACAAAATACACAGAGCTGGGTATTTTATAAAGAAAACAAAATTTATTGCTTACAGTTTCTGAGGCTACTATGTACAAAGTCCAAGGAACACATCTGGTGAAGGCTTTCTTTGGTGGTGACGTCAGTGACAGCAGAGTATCACATTGCGAAAATGGTGGAGCAGAGAGAGTGAGAGAGAAAGACTGTCCTCTCCTTTCTTTCAAAGCCCTCAGAACCACACCTCTGACCACCATTTTTAATCCATTCGCTGTGGCACGGTCCTACAATCTAATCACCTCTTCAAGGCCCCATCTTTTTTTCTTTTTTTAAAGATGACCAGTAAGGGGATCTTAACCCTTGACTTAGTGGTGTCAGCACCACGCTCTCCCAAGTGAGCTAACCGGCCATCCCTATATAGGGATCCGAACCCGTGGCCTTGGTGTTATCAGCACCGCACACTCGCAAGTGAGCCACAGGCCGGCCCTAAGGCCCCACCTTTTAATCACCACAATAGGATTTCCCTCCCTCTTAACAGTCACAGTGCGGGCCAAGTTTCTAATACATAAAACTTGGGGGACACAATTCAATCCACTATACTCTCCAACATGGCAGAGAGCTGGAGAAGACCCCTGCACACCCCAGCCCACCCGCGGGCACCGAGCCTGCAGCAGCTGACTGACACACCACAGGCTGGTGCCTGGTGGCAGCGAGGGGGCCCAGGGCCTCCCGGAGCTTCTGCCCCCTCCCCTCCCCACCCCCCCCAAGTCAACTGCCTGGTTCCCACTCCAGGGCCGAGGGGAGTCTATCTGGGGAGACCAAGTGGGCCCTGTGAGAAACAGGTCCCAGAGACACCTTGACGAAGCCTCCCAGACCCCAACTTTCCACGCAGAGCAGCTGAAAGGCCCCAAGGCAGGGAAGATCGCCCTCTCCTCGGGCATTTGTGCAAGTAGCTACGTTGTTTGGTGGTTTTGACAGTGGCTTCTCTCTCAACTCCTGCCCTGCACTTAGGGCTGCTTCACAGGCATGGCACTGAGCACATCCTGCCTTATTGTACTTACCTGTCCAGCCTCAGTCCCGTCCCATGGCGGGTTTGTGGAGAGCAGGACTAAGAAGGAGCCCTGTGTGTGGCAGGTTTACTGGGGAGAGCTCTCAGGAGCAACCCCTGCCAGGGAGCAAGGGAAGCAGGCTGGGCCAAGGGAGAAGTTACCGAGGCCTTGGCCCATTGCACGGAGAGCTCCAGAGCCAGGAAGCCCTCGAGATTGAGGCCAGGGGCAGGGCTTTTGTTCTGCATCAGCCTTGGGTGTGGCAGCTGCCTTCTGCTGAGGGCAAGTTCTGGAGAAGAAAGCAGCTGGGAGGCGGCATCCTGACAGCTGGAGGGGCGCTCTCTGCATCACTTCTCCAAGCTTCAAGAGCCACCCCAGCAGAGTGTGTTTGCACCAACTTTCTGGGTCCTTGCCATGCTGATAAATCCTATAACATGGGCAAATGCTCCCATACCAACACACTCTCTTTATCCAACTTTCTGTGGTGACCACCTTGATCCAATTCCAGTCCCATCCTCTCCTGGCTCCTGCCAGCACCGGTGGGCCAAGACACGCAGCTCCTTCAAGTAGAGCCTTTGTCCTCTGTTAGCCAGCCGAGCACTGCACCAGCAGGTTATGTTGTGATTTAACCCTAGTTGTTGATCTGGTGCAAAGAGGGGAGGGGACAGCACATTTCATGGGGAGGAATCACTGTCCTCAAGCAAGGAGGGGACACTAACCTGTAACAGGCAGGAGGGGACCACACTTGTGAGGGTCCTGAAGGCTCCAGGAGAACATAGCACTTCAAGATTTTTGAGTGCAGTGACCCAGATATCCCAGATGTCTCAGAATCCCAGTTGTCCCCAGTCAGGGTTCTCCTTGGGGCAGCTGATTCACTAAGATTGGGAATTCAATGTGCTCTGGGGCTCTGCCACTCTTATTAAGTCTGGAACCCGGGACTTTCCGCCATGAGTAGAAGCAGCCTGAGGCCCATGCCAGATGCTGCTGCTGTCCCAGAATCGTAAGCCAAATAAACCTCTTTCCTTTAGAAGTCATCCAGTCTCAGGTATTCTGTTATAGCAACACAAAACAGACTAAAACAGAAAATTGGTACCGAGGAGTGGGGCGTTGCTAAACAGATACCTGAAAACGTGGATGCAGCTTTGGAACTGGGTAATGGGCAAAGGTTGGAGGAGTTTGGAGGACTTAGAAGAAGACAGAAAGACAAGGGAAAATTTAGAAGTTCTTAGAGACTTATGTGGCGGTGAGCAGAATGCTGACACAAATGTGGACAGTAAAGGCCATGTGGACGATGAGGTCTCAGATAGAAATGAGGAACTTACTGGGAATTGGACAAAAGATCACCTTTGCTACACCATAGCAAGGAATTTGGCTGCATTGTGTCCCTGTCCTTGGACTTTGTGGAAGGTGGGACTTAAGAGTTGTGAACCAGAGTATCTGGCGGAAGAAATTTCTAAGCAGCAAAGCCTTAAGGACACTGCATGGTTATTTCTAACATCCTACACTGAGTTATGGCAGAAAAGGCATGATGTAAAGCCAGAATTTTAAAAGGGAGCAGAGCATGAAGATTTGGAAAACTTGCAGCATGGCCACGTGGTAGAAAAGCAGAGAGCATGCAATGGTGCAGCCATTAGCTAGGATTAATGCAAAGGAAAGGGATTATCAAGAGAAGGAGAAAAAGGCCGTGAAGGCATTGCAGAAGCCTCTAGGGCCAACCCTTCCATTTCAGGCCCAAAGGTCTAGGGAGACAGAATGGCCTTGGGGGACAGGCCCAAGGCACCCTCCATGGGCTCGCTGCCCAGGGCCACCTCGAGAAGCTGCTTCCAGCACCAGCACCCCAGCTGCTTTGGCTGCTCCAGCTGTGGCTAAATTGGCCCCAGATGTGGCTGGACCTGCAGCTTTGGAAAATACAAGCCATAAGTCTTGGCGGTGTCCACGGGGTGTTAGGTCTGCAGGCTCACAGAATGTCAGAGCTGGGAAGGCTTGGGAACCTCCACCCAGATTCCAAAGTATGTATGGAAAAGTCTGGGGGCCCAGGAAGAGATCTGTCACAGGGGTGGAGTTACTGCAGACAGCCTTCTCTAGAGCAATGCCGAGCAGAAATGTGGGGTCAGAGTTGCAGCAGAGAGACCCCTAACAGAGCCATGCCTAGTGGAGCTGTGAGAGTGGGACCACCATGGAGACCCCAGACCTGTGGAGCTACCAGACTGTAACACCAGCCTGGGAGAGGTGAAGTGTGGCCCGAGACCAGGAAAGCCATAGGAGCAGAGCTGCCCAAAGACTTGGGGACCCAACCCCAACACCAGTGTGCAGAGGCAGTCATACATGGAATTAAGGTACCTGATTCACCAGCCTTGAGATTTAATGCCTGCCCTGCTGGGTTTCAGACTTGTTTGGGACCTGTTTTTCCTTTCTTCTAGCCTATTCCTCCCTTTTGGAATGGGAATGTGTACCCAATGTCTGTTCCACCATTCTATCTTGGAAGTAGATAAATTTGGTTTTGTTGAAAGGACGAGTCAACACCAATTGACAATCCACCGGAGAGAGCTTGTTTATTAGGCCGCACACACACACATATATATAGGGCTTTAAGGGAAGGCTGATTGGCTTAAAATACAATCCCTACTTAGCATACCGCATGGAGCTTGGGGTGGGTGTGGCCGAGAAGGATCAGGGTGTGATCCCTTGGGGCATTTGGGTTCTTATATTTGTTTTCACCGGTTCACAGCTGGAAGGACTTTTGCTATTGGTCTCAGAGGAGACTTTGGACTTTGGACTTTTAAGTTGGTGCTGGAGCAAGCTAAGACTTTTGGGACTGTTGGGATAGAATGATTGTATTTTGCATGTGAGAGTGACATGAGTTTTGGGGGCAGGGGTGGAATGATGGAGTTTGGATGTGTTGTCCCCTCCAAAACTCGTGGAAATTTGATCTCCAATGTGGCAGTGTTGGAAACTGATTGAGTCATGGGGGCGGATCCCTCATGAATGGATTAATGCTCTCCCTGGGGGAGGGGGTATTAATGAGTGAGTTCTCGCTCTATTAGTTCCCACGAGAGCTCGTTGCTTAAAAAGACCCTGGCATCTCCTCTCTCTCTTTTGCTTCCTCTTTCTTGCTTCCTCTCGCCATGTGATCTGCTCTTACCCACTGGCTGCCTGCCACTTTCTGCCATGAGTAGAAGCAGCCTGAGGCCCATGCCAGATGCTGCTGCTGTCCCAGAATTGTAAGCCAAATAAACCTCTTTCCTTTAGAAGTCACCCAGTCTCAGGTATTCTGTTATAGCAACACAAAACAGACTAAAACACCATTACTCCATGAATGGGTTAATCCATTCACAGGGGCACAGTCCTCATGATGCAATCAGCTCTTAAAGGCCCCACCTTTCAAATACCATAATCTGATTTTCCACTCTTTTAGCACTGTTACAATGAGGGTCAAGCTTTGATGAATTTTGCAGGAGGATATTCAATCCACAGAAAGCATACATGTATTTTTGCTTCATCTCTACAAAGTTTTCCTTGCTTTTCTTGTGCCATACCCAAGAAACCTTTACGAGACCCTCAAAATTATTTGGTCACCTTTTATTTCTAACAGCACTAGAAGTGTATTCAATTGTTTATTTGCAATACTGATAAAAACCAAGCATCTCCTCGTGATTACTTTTTTGTTTTTGTGGGAAATTCTGATTTTGGATACAGGGTATTATGGTGGAGAAAAAGATTTGCTTCTTTTAAAATTTTTTTTTTTTTTTTGTAAAATAAACAACATGAAATTTACCATTAAAAAAAAAAAAAAAAAGTCTGGAACCTGGACCTCAGCTTCTCTCTATCCCCTGACTTCAGGAGGTGAGTTTCTTTACATGCTGCCAAGGAGACCCTCTGGCTTTCACACTTTGCCTTCAGCTGGTGGTCTACCACCCACAACCTTTCACTGTCTTTCTCCAGTGCATCAACTGCCCCCAACAACAGCCGTCCAATTCCACTCCACGACCCTTATAGTTACTCCATCCCCCATACCGCTCAAACGCCTGAGGTTTGCACCCACTGCTACATTCCTTCCACTGTGTCCCATCCCTGCTCACTGCTGGTGAGGGTTTGAACAGTCACACTGCTGCAGCTGCCCGGGGCCACCTATATTGCACCTGCCACTAGTGACAAGCCCTCATTAGCAGGCGGATGATCCAGCTCCAAAATCCCACCTAGAGTCTGTTTCCTGGCACAAACAGTTATACGGTCAGATTCCCCAGGAAACAGACTTAAAGACTCTGAGATTTGTATGAAGGAGTCTCATGCAAATCTCATGAGAGCTCTACTGGGCAGAGCTCTCAGCATCACATATGTGAGAGCACAAAGGAAGCAGAAGTGGGCAGAGGGAGAAGCTGGACTGTGCTGAGGACAGGAGCCACAACAGAGGCCTCAGCCAACCCCCGGGGAGCTCTGACACTGGGGGAGCCCTTCACAGACGTCCTGAATGGAGGCCAGAGGTCCTGGCCTCATTCCCACTTACGGACAGCCATTGGATGTGGAGGCACCTTCTTATAGCCTCAGGCAGTCCTTGGAGTGGGATGCAGCTGGGACCATCAGCAGCCAAGCTCCCTCTGCATCTTGGGGGAGGAGGAATTCCTCACACCTGACGGGGCACTGGACTGGAAAACAGAGACTGTGCTGAAAGTGTGGCACTGTGTTGCCCACAGAGCAGGAGTCCATTGACTAGGTCTTTGGTTGAGGATGATGCTTAGGGCTGAGAGGGGCCCCACCCTTATTTGGGGATCATTATCTGCCCTATTAAATAGGGAGTTTCCTCAGGGGCCTTCCAGACCCTGCTAGCATGGAGGTGTCAAAGGCAGGGAGGGATTGCCACCTCCTGGAGGAAGAAGGAACCTACAACTCTCTGAGCATGTGGAGCTGTGCTGCCCAATAGTAAAAACATGTGAGCCCCACGCGTGATCTTAACTTTTCCAGTAGCCACATTTTTAAGAAGGCAAGAGAAAGGGCTGGCCAGTTAGCTGAGTTGGTTAGAGCACAGTGTTATAACACTAGGGTCAAGGGTTCAGATCCTTGTACTGGCCAGCAACCCCCCCCCAATAAAAGCCAAAAGAGACAGGTGAATTTGAGTTTAATACTACATTTTATTTAATCCAATATATGTTACATTGGATATATTATATCCAATAGTGTCATTTCAACAAGCAATCAATATAAAAATTAATTGAATATTTTATATTCTTTTTTTTGTACCAGTTTTCAAAAGCAAGTGTGTATTTTACACTTATGGCACATGTCAATTCAGACCAGCCACACTTCAAGTGTCAGGAGCCATGGAGGGTTAGGGCAGCTGTACTGGGCAGCATGGATCTAGAGGGCAAAGGCAAAGGAGAACGCAACAGTGTGTGCATGTCTGTGTGCACGCATGAAGGGTGTTTATAGAGTGCATGCATATGTGTGTGCATGTGTGTGGGGGGGTACATTCCACTCTATATCTATAAAAAAATGAAGAGCTGGGGACTGAGGAAAGACAGAGGTGTCCCACAGAGCTGTTGACAATCATTTAAGGCTTCTGGGAGAGGTTGGCTTGTTTTGTTCAACCATTCAACAAAAATCTTTTGAGCACCTACTCTATGTCAGACTCGTGCTCCATGCTGGGATACAAGGATGAAGACCAGTCCTTGTCTTCAAGGTGTTCAAGGTCCCGTGGGAGAGACAAGCACGCAAACCAATGGTTGTAACAGAGGGTAATAAACACGACTCAAAAGTATTACCAGGTGAGAGGCGCAACGAGTGGGGAAGTGGGTGCTGGGAAGTCTTCATAGATAAGAAGGCCCAAGCCGGGTCTGCTAAGATGGAAATGAGTTCTTTAGGTAAAAACAGGGGTTGAGGCAGAGGAAGGAAAAGATGCGGGCAAGTGGTGAAGCACATGCAAAGGCACGAAGGCACCAGCAAGTCGGGAGCCTGCAGCAGCGGCTGAGGTTGGAGCACGGAGCGTGCGCGGGGGGCACAGGAGAAAGATGGGACCAGAGCAAACCATCCTCTGGGGACCCATGGAGAACCACAGGAAGATATCAAGCCAAGAAGTCCAACAAGCTGGAAGATAGCATGGTGGTCTGGGGCCTGGTGAAGAGACTGCAGCAAAGGTCTAGGCAAGAGGTGGAGATGAACTAATCACGATAGCTAATCGTTACCAGGCTGGTCCACTGTGCAAAGCACTCTACGTTATCACGTCAGTTAAACTCTCAACAGCTCTGTGAAGTAGGTACTGTTACTATTACCACTTTACAGAAAGAAACTCAAGGTTAGAGAAGTCAAATCACTTGCCCAAGGTCACATGGTGACTAGTGGCAGCAGAAGCTTCAAACCTAGGTCCATCTGACTCCAGAACCTTGCCCTTAGCCACAGCATCCCCCAACTCCCCGTGGAGCTGCCCCCCCCCGTGGAGTAGCTCTGGAAAAGAGGGATGTGAAAAGCGGGTACAGGGGCCAAGACCTGGGCTTTGCTCGCATGTGGAGCTGAAGGGTGAGGGCTGACCCTCAGGTGGTCAACTTGGTACCGGGGTAGGTGACATTGCCATCAACCAGGATGAGGACTCTGGGAGAAGAAACTGTCCGGGGACAAGATGGTGAGTTCACTTTACACCTGTGGCTGGTTATATCCCGGAAGCACCACCCACGAGTTGGTGCTGAGGAAGAGGCCCTGGCCTGGTGGTGTGGGAGGAGGCAGGGAACAGGGTGGCATGGTCAAACCGGAGCGGTCCTATTGTCTTTCAAGGTGATCCGGCAGATTCGCTGTGCCTCACCCCTGTATCTTCAGGAAGGAGGGAGTCAGGACGAGCCCGCCTATCCCAGCCTCTCACTGTTACCCAACCTTCTCACCGCTGTCCCCAGCACAAAATGTTCCACCCAGTGGATTGCAACCCAGCCTCAGGGCAGAAGTAAGAATGGCCAAGGGCTGGCTGGTCTGGGTCCTGACCCTGACTGTACCACAGAGTGACTTTGGACAAGTCCCAGGTTCTCCCAGGGCATCAATGCAAGGAGGGGTGAGCCTCGAGGGGCAAAAAGGCCCTTTGAACTCTAAAAGCCTGTGATATTTGAGCGACTCCCCGCTGGAACCTCAGGCAGAGGCTTTCTCCAGCAGCTGCTTCCATCCATGCCTAGTCAGCCTGGGTGTATTCTCGAGCGACTCGCAGTTGGAACCTCAGGCAGGGGCATCTCTACACATGAGGGCTCTGGGGCAGCTCACCTTCCACCCCATCTTCCCAGCTGAAGTCCCCGGTGCCCTCAAACATCCACTCCAGGGTGAAGGAACTCTTCGGGCCAGCCTGGATTTGTTCACATGTGAGACATGGAGAGGCCAAGCAGGCTGGGGGTATCCCAGGGGGCAGTGTGGGGCCCCGAGCATACTTTGTGGGTCTGGAGAGGTGCCCCAGTGGCTGGTTAAGATAGGGATGAGACAGGGCGCTTCCCTGAGATCAGTTCAATTTGAGGCTGGCTCTCCTGTCTCCTGCACACCACCCACACCCCTTTAGCAAGCAGAGTGACCAGACTGGCTCAGTTCCTGGCAGGTGCATTTGTAAATAAGTGAAATTCTCCCAAGAAGTGTCTCAATTCCCCACAAAAGTCTGAGTGTTGGGGCCATGAGAGGACGGGATTTCTTTATTAGAGAATGAAGGTTTTTTTTCTCCTTCCTCCACCTCAACAATTATGAAAATAAAAACTAAGCAGCTGGTTCCATCCATGACTGCCCCACTAGCCAGCCCGGAGTACAGAGACTGTAGCTGGGGACTCAAGGTCTGGGAAGGAGGCTAGAGCATCTCGGGTCTGAGGGAGGTCACTGAAAGATACCATGAGGTGGGGAGGAACTTACTGAGCCTCTATCTCTAAAACGGCTCAGATGCAGCTCAAACTGGGGGTGAATGAAAGGGTTTAGAGATTGTAACAGCAGGAGAGGGCCAATGAGTGCTGCTCTCCCTGACTCCAGCTTTACTCATTTGGTATATGTGATGGGGTGGGAGGGGGTATGGGAAACTGACAGAATGGAGTACAATACTCTCAGGCCTTTGGCACCCGCCAGTATGACACATTTTGAGCTCCAATCCTACGCCAGGCACTATACTAGGTGCTAGGGTTACACACACAAATATGTCATGATCCACATGCTCAAGAGTTTAGTCTAGTGAGGGAGAGACAAGCATTTGAAATCAAGGACTCTTACCTACAACCTGGCAAGTTCCTGATATTCTATGTAGAGCACTTAGCATAGTACCTGGCACAAAGTCACAGCTCAATAAATGGTAGCTATTATTAGCCATTATTACAAGAAGTCACAATAAACACAGTACATCTTCCAGGAGTGCCAATTTTACTGAACAATTAGGGAGGAAAGGATATTCTTTTTTATATTAAATATCAAACACAGGCATAAGCTGGAGTAGAAAGCAAAAGTAACTTGGATTTTTGATATCAAACACAGATTTGGGGCCCGCACTTCCCTGCCCCTTCATCCTACTTGTTCATTACCTCCCACCCTGGGTGTGACACATGGGCTATCCTCAGCCACCAGGAACATCTGTACCCTCATTGGTAAAATGGGGATAACAACACCTATATCAAAGATTGTTATAACAAACAAGATAATGTATGTGAAAATGCCTAGCACAATGCCTTGTCAATAACATGTGCCTAACAAATGTTAGGATATCAGGGGCTAAGGAGACAGGGCAAAAAGGGCATGGAAGGTGGGATGGAAGCTACCATGTTATTGCTGTTAAATCTCCCAGGTCTTACTGGGGAATGCGGGCCTGTGTCCTTACAGCAATGGTTCCAGATGGCAATTCTGCATTGTGGTCTGGGATGAGAAGGCCATGATTTGAGAATCTAGCTTTGCCTCTAAATTGTATCCTAACTTCCTTTCAGCTCATTTGGCCCCAGTTTTTTCTATATTTTAGTATGTGAATTTTTTTAAGATTTGGGTCCATTGACAACCACCCTGAGCCCCATATTACATCAATACTCTATAAATAGTGGTCTGGGGCATCGTGTGTTCTCAGTCTGCCATTTGTGCTTTGTGCGTGTTCTTTTAACTTTTCCATGAGGGTAGTTTGTATCCTTAGCAGCCGTAAACTACCCAAAGAGCAGGGATTCTGTCTTTTTTAAATAGTAGAATTACTTTTTATATTTTAAAAGTCAATATGGAGCAGACCATAAGTATAACAGTTCCATCAGTCTGGAATTCAGTCTGGGCAAGGAGTTTTGAAATATTACAATAACGGTTAAGCTTTATTGAGGCAGCTATATGACAGGCACAGCTCTACATCTTCTAATCCCAACTGCCTAATGATGCGGTACTGCTATCATCACCCCTATTTTACAGATGAGAAGATTAAGATGAAAAGAAGTTAATCATCTTGTCTACCTTTAAAGATTAGTAAGTGGTAGTAACAAAACTTGGGATCCATGGCTCCCACTCTTAACTACCTTGCCATCCTATCTCTTGCTATACTAGGCCTCATGGAGATTTGAACTTATCTAAATGGGTTTAAAACCAAGCCATTGGAGTTACTGATACTTGCTTTTCTTTCTTACCTTTGTCTGCGCCTCCTTCACCAGCCCCCGGGCCAATTCCTAAGGGTCATGACCTTCCAAGCTTTGCTTGGAATTCTCTGACACAATGCACTCTACATACACTCAATACATATCTATTATAGCTTGGCTTACAAGCTGCCTTGGAGTTGCCTTTTAGCTATTTAATGTGTATTTGTTTTGTCTCCTTAACTAGACTGCAAACACCTACAAGACAAAGACAGAATCTTCTCTTTCCGTAATCCTCCTAGTGCCTAGGACTAGGCTGGGAAGCCAAGGTCCTCATTAAAAGTTGTTGACAGTTCTGGACCATCCCGCCCCATCTCGGCCCCTCCCCTTTCCTTTGGTGACCACTCCACTTCCACCTCCTGGGTCCCCGCCCCTTCCCGCTTGCTTTACTTTTATCCGCGCTGGCCTCGCCCCTCCCTCGTGGGTTCCATCCTTCTCCCTGCAGCACCTTCAGCGTCCCCTAGCGACGAGGCGGTGCCTCCTAGCAACTGCATCCCGGTTCCCTGACGACGGCGGTACGTAGGGTTACGTCAGCGCGCCGAGCCCCGCCCCCGGCGCCGCTGGTTCCGCCTCCCCGCGCTCGTCAGCCGCCGCCGCCGCCCGAGTCTCGCGCACAGCAGTTATGGCGGATCCCGCAGCCCCCGCGCCCGCAGCTCCCGCTCCCGCCCAGGCCTTGGCCCCTGCTCTCGAGGCGGCCCCGGCCACAGCCCCGGCTCCGGCCCCGGCGCCGGCGCCCGCCCCGGACCCGGCCTCCGGGCCGTCCTCGGACTCCGGCCCCGAAGCCGGCTCGCAGCGTCTCCTGTTCTCTCACGACCTGGTGTCGGGCCGTTACCGCGGCTCGGTGCACTTCGGGCTGGTGCGCCTCATCCACGGCGAGGACTCGGACTCGGAGGGTGAGGAGGAGGGCCGCGGCAGCTCGGGCTGCTCCGAGGCCGGGGGCGCGGGCCACGAGGAGGGCCGGGCCAGCCCGCTGCGCCGCGGCTACGTGCGCGTCCAGTGGTACCCAGAGGGCGTCAAGCAGCATGTGAAGGAGACCAAGGTGCGCCGGGGGCCCGCTGGGGCTGAGGGAGGAGGGGGCGAGCGGCCAGAGCCCGGGCCGGGGAGGGACGGCGGGCAGGGTACTGCCCGGAGTGGTGCCACTGCAGTGGCCGGGGTGGGGGACAGCCTCAGCACAGGGTACGCTCCGTGCAAAGTCATTGCACCAGCCCTGGGCGCACACGCCAGCCGGGCACTGCTGGCCTGGGGCCGGGCCCTGGGCTTCCCTACTTGAGGGGACTTCCAAGCCGTGCTGTGCTGTGCTGTGGTCGGCCTCAAGATCACAGGCGGGGAGCGACTCCCAGGGGTATCTCCTCAGGCTCTGAGGCGCGTTCGGCCTCACACCAGTGCGGCGTTTTGCTGACCCCCTCGGAGCTGCATGCTGCATTGTGAGTGCAGAAAGCCAGGCCGGGCCGGGTCCCTGCAGGGAGGGGCTGAGGGCATTCCAAAACAAAGATAGAGGTGACAGTCCCGACCGACATGAAAACCCGAGAAGTTCACCAGATTACAGAACGCGATATGGTGAAGCATAACCTTTTTTTGTTTTACCTTGCTGCCTCATTTTAATTGCTGCGGGGAACTTTGTGAGTAAATCGTTAACGATCAGAGCCATGATATTAATAGTACTGGGAGAGATTCTGACAGCTGCGACTGGGATTGATGACGCCTAAGTGCATTTTGACTCCTTGAAAAAAAAAATGTTATAGAACCATGGATAGAGGAGAGACACCAGTTTGGGAACTTGAAGGGTTTTTCTTGACCTGAGGCTGTTAAGCAAACATGAGATGTTGGGGTGAGGTTAGTAAATATAGCAGTTTTACAAAACAAAGGGGTTTATCATCATAAACCTGAAGCCTTGAACCAGAGTTGGTTTGGTGGCTTGTTTTCGAGTGTAAATTCCTATCAGTGATTCACACTCATACACACGCTCCTGTATCTCACACCCCTTTTTCCTCTCCTTCCCCTCCCCTTCAAGAAAACATTTCTAAGCAGAAATCAGGCCTGTACTGTTTTAGGTCCCTGGGAGGCTTAGAGGTCTGATTTCAGGGGAGGGCACTTTAGAAGTTAATCTGGGTTTCTTACATACTGGGAGACAAAGGCAAAAGAGGAATAGGGCTTTGTGCCACACTGTAAAGGGGTTCTGTGGCGATGGCTTGGGCAGGAAAAAGGCCCCACTCCCGAAAAGAGCTTGTGATCCATTTCTTAGTGGCAGAAGTGACTGCTGATACCAGCAGGGTCTTTTCCTCGCTAATGCACATGGATCCACAGACACAAGTCCACACACAGGACCCCAGCTTCCCCTCAGAGAAATGCAAATCAGGCAACTGCTTCTCTGACTGGTAGAGAGAATTACAAGTTCATTTGCAAAAGTATTTGGAAAATATTACTTTGTGCAGCGGAATGCTTGTTAAAAATTACTACCAACTGTTGTGTCTGGAAAACAGGGTTATTGCTCTTTATAGTGTGTGTGTGCATGCTGTCTTTGGTGTCTTTCCATGAGTTTTTAAAAAATGTTTTTCATCACCCACCTTCTCTAGAGGTTTGTGACTATTGGAATGCAGCTCACTTGATTCCAGCATCCCGTGTGTCATGGCCTGCTGCCCTGGGACCCGGCGAGGCAGGCCCAGCTCACTACTGGGAGCTGCCATGTTTATCAGTTGTTGTTCCTGTCTATCTTGACTTTGGTGGTTAACTTTGTTTACGGTTATGTTTTGATCGCCTTTCCCACCATGTGTAATTATACAAAGTTTGGCTTAAAATACCTATTGTGGAGTCAAATAGAAAACTTTAAGGCACCAGCCTGGATAGATTTTTGAAGCTGCTTCCTTGTGACTTGCTTTGAATTCTTTGAAATCTGTTTTGTGGCTCTGCTGGTGGTCGTTTCTTTGCCATTGTAGTTTCTGTAGGCTTCTGGGCTTAGCAAAAGCCAAGGGGCATAAGAATTCCAAGGAAGTGGTAGTGTAGCACCCATTTAATGGGTGGCAAGACCCATTTCTTTTAGGACTTGAGAATAGGTTTGTGTTGGTGGGAGGGTTTAGTTTATATCTGTTACTATGAGCTATAGGCACAGATGACCTTGGTCAGCCGAATGTCTCCTGCTTTGCTCCTGGCCATGGACTGAGGTGGTAGGGTTGGTCCTGGGATCTTTGCAGCACTATGGCTTAGGGAGATTTTCCTTCTCAACTCCCACTCCTTATAAATTACGTCGAGGTTACAGTGTGCTGTAAAGAAAAGACCATTAGACCAAGACTAGTATTTAGGTTCTGATATCTACTTCATCACTAATCTATTTATGAGATTTGAGAACTCAGTTATTGAAAGAATAATGTACTGATAGTTTTGTGAAATTTATTTATTTTGGCATCTGGCCGGTACAGGGATCCAAACCCACGACTTTGGTGTTACCAACAGCACCATGCTCTGCCAGTTGAACTAACTGGCCAGCCCTGAGAAACTTTTTTTTTTTTTAAAGCTGCCACCTATTGGGTTTTTTTTAATTCAATTTTTTTCAGTAGTGTCCATTTAATGTTCCCTAGGCTGTGGAGTATTTTTGTAGATTTCATGTTAAGTTGGAGGGCAGTGAGCAAAGGCTTAATATTAGTCTCTTAATTTCTTTTAATTTTTTAATGAACAAACTTACAAAGAGATGAAGAGACTGGACAGCCAGTCCTACCTTTTCCCTTCCACCTCCGTGAAAATTAGCAACAGAAATAAACTAAGTTCTTCCATGCAGCTGTGGAACTTATGGTCATGTTCTTGAGGTTTCTAGCAGCCAAAATTAAGCTTCTTTAGGACTTAAAAGAAGCGAGCAGTCAGTGTCTCTTATATGCTCCTGCCTCTCCCCAGTCTCTTGACCCCTTCTGCATGGTATCCCATTTATACCCTTGAGACTCTTGCCATCTGGCCACAGATCTCTGAGGAGGCTTGCCCCTGCCCCATCACCGGCCATCCTTTGAGTAAAGTTTTGGAATAAAACCAAATGCCGAAGCCTCTTAAACCTTCTTGAGCACTGGCTAACTGTGGTGGGTCTCTCTGGCCTCCCTTGTCATGGCTGGACAGAATGGCCCCTGTGATCAAGGGAGCAGGACTGCTGTCTTCAGTACAAGTTCAGCTCTCCTGTTGAAGGCATCTTGTTCATGCTTTAGATTTCTTTTGCTTTCCCATCCCTTGTGCATTGTCTTTTAAGTTGCCACAGCATGCAGGGTCTTGCCAGGTTTGAGATATAAAGCCTCTAAATTAAAGCTGTCTGTGATCACCCTGCTCTTGTGAAGCTGTGTGTGTGTGTGAAGCATCCCTGATGACACGTCTCTCAGGAATTGGCTTTTCAGTTTATTTTTGGCTCCTACTCAGACCAGCATTTCCATGGGGAAAGCTATTTAGGTGTAGCATCATAGCACATGAAGTTTGTCTCCCTTGCCCAGGTGCTGGACCCATTAAAAGCTCTTAGTGATGTAATAGGAAGAAGTTATGTAAGGTTAACCAACATACAGACTAAGTGTGTCTAAATTGCATTTTATTCAGATAAGGTCACAGTGCTTGTAGACTCTAACAGCTGTTCTGTGATTTTGTTCTTTGCCCCTTCGTTTTTCCCCTTGTAACTCCTGGGCTATAACGCCTTGATGGTGCCTCTGTCTGCTTGCCTCCTGACTCGGGGTACTTTTCCCCAGATGAGAGGTGTGTGTTTTGTACTGTTATGAGAAGTCAAAACCCTTGGGTGCTCTTCTTAGCTGGCACCTACTCTGAGTGACTCTTGCCAAGTCACTGCCTCATTTTCTCTCCAGTGAAATATGAGGTCTGTCTTTCTAGCCCCTGACATGAACTTGAATGAATGGAATAACCAGAGGTGGGGCCTGGTTGTGCCTGGGACGGCCACTTTGTTATTATCATACATCATTCTGATGTTTGTCAGACAGAGCCAGCCCTGACCCTTCAGATGATCACTTCTGTGCATCAAAGGGTGCTGCTACACCAAAGAGGCACTTTGGGAAGCAAAAGATGGCCCAGGGGGGTTTGTTTCAGTGGTGTTCCTAATTGATCATGTTGTTGCTAGTGCCCAGATGGATTATGGACTTGACTTTATTAAGCCTCTTCTAGAAATACTTATGAACTTCATGCCTCTTTTACTTTATTCAGGAGCTGGCTGGTTAGCTCAGTTGGTTAGAGCGTGGTGTTGTAACACCGTGGTCAAGGGTTTGGATCCCCATACCGCCAACTGCCCAAACAAAAGAAACTCAGTAATGCACATTTAAAGTAACACCTGCCACTCTCCAGGAGAGGAGCGGAATGAATTTATATATACTAATGTGTGCTTTCCAGAGTCTGGAAGTTATCTGTTGGAATTCCAAAAAGACAGGTAATGAGATTATGAATTACAAGGATGATAGAGTATTCTTTTATATTTTAAGATAATGAGAAGAGCAAACATTATATACTATTCACTATGTGCCAGGCACTCTAAGTGCTTTATTTGTTTAACTTATGCTCACAGCCACCCTGTGAATTAGGTACTAGTATTAGCCCCATATTTCAGGGGAGGAAACTGAGGAACAGAGAGGTTAAGTAGCTTACCCAGTGTCACACTGCTGATAAGTCTAGGAACCTGAATACAAATTGAAGTAAATGTGTTCTCACCTGAGCATATTTAAGTTCAGGATTCATAGATCATTACAGTACCTGACTGAGCAACCTAATAAACATGATTCACACACACCCTGTGGTTAGCATTAATCATCCAGTATTTATTTATTTATTTATTTATTTTTAATTTTTTAAATTATTTATTTATTTATTTATTTATTTATGTCTTTTTCATGACGGGCACTCAGCCAGTGAGTGCACTGGCCAGTCCTATATGGGATCCGAACCCGCGGCGGGAGCGTCACTGCGCTCCCAAGTGCTGCACTCTCCTGAGTGCGCCACGGGGCCGGCCCATCATCCAGTATTTAAACATTTGCAAGTCTCAGTGGCATAGGTGAGGAGGGAGGAAGGATGCTGGGATGGGTGGAAATCATACCAGAGGGCAGGAGGGCAGGAGTGGTGTGGGAGGAATACTGTATGTGCATTTGTGGTGTGCTTCTGCTATCCCATGGTTCATTCTCTAACCCTCAGTCATTCTGAAAATAACTGTCAAAAACAGATTTTATTTCTAGAGAACCTCTGAATGCTCCTCAATGTGGAATGAAAGCAACCTCTGTAGTCTGATTCATTCCAATGCTGGTTCTGTTCTTCACCCACACCTCCTGGAGTAAAATAGGTGTGCAAACACTCCATGAAACTGGCTTTTCTGGGTTGTCTGAGAAATGGCCAGTGTTAGGAACTCCACCTTGAACTCCTGTCCCCTCTTCTGCTGTCATCTTCCTGCTGGGAATGCTGAGTCATGAGAAAGGTTCAGGAAGGATTCCTTGGAAAGAGAAAGTCCTGCCTCAATTCCAGTTTGCTTTCCCTTCAGTTTCCCTGACTTGAGGTCATCATGTGTTTTTGCTTTAGGACATTAAAAATCTTTTTGTACCTTCCCCATCCCCACTTCACTGTTATCTCTGCTTTTCTCTTTTTCATTTCCTGTTCTATCAAGAGGAACTTTTTCTCTCTATTTTACTATTTTACCCACTATTGGGCCTCATGGAATCCAGTGGAACCTGTTTGGGGCCAGTACTTTTAAAAAGGGGTGCGATTGTCATGTGTAACATGAATTGCCATCACAAGAGTGCTGGGCACATGATCATTGTCAGCTGCCCCTGGTGATTCCTCAGAGTTGGAGTCACAGTAGTGGGTTTTCATCTGGGAGGGCATGATCTGTGTTCCTTTTCCAATTGATAGAAGCTTCCAGAGTTTCCTTGCCCAATGTCCAGCCTGCTTCTGGATGGGAGTGGGGGGTTGCGAATTTAAATTGATAATCAAAAGGGGGAAAATAACAGTCAAGAATGCTTATAGAGTGCTTTCCAGTCTATTAGATGCTGTCAGTTCTATTACTTAATAGGATTTTGGTGTTTTTAACTACAGCCCTTCCTGAGGCTCTGCTTGCCCGGCAAGTGTATGCCAAGTCCTGAGAAGGTCGTGGTTTTAATGCTGCCATATCCATGTTTGCAGCTCCTGTTGAGCAGGAGTGCCCTTCAGAGTTGCTTCTGTTTCTTTCTTTTTTTTTTTTTTTTTTTTTTTTGTGACCGGTAAGGGGATCGCAACCCTCCTGCGCTCAGCCAGCGAGTGCACCGGCCATCCCTATATAGGATCCGAACCCGTGGTGGGAGCGCTGCTGCGCTCCCAGCGCCGCACTCTCCCGAGTGAGCCACGGGGTCGAGTGAGCCATGGGGTCGAGTGAGCCACGGGGTCGGCCTGAGTTGCTTCTGTTTCTGACATGTCACTAGCTTGGAGGTCTTTGTTAGGAACCACCCAACATATGTGTGCTTACAGATAGGGAAGAGCAGAATGCTTACAGGGACTTATTGTAGTTCTGAATAAAATTGAATCATGTTAATGGGTAGCCCTCTGAATTTATCTCCTCTGAGGTTATTTGCCCTTGTTTTGCTTGTTAGCTACACTCTGCGGTTGAGGATTTAATGTCCTTTGACCCAGGCTGGCTGTGTTGAATGAATCCTTGGGTCAGTTTTGCACAAGTCACCCAGAGCCCCCCCCCCCCAACAAGTATACTGTGTTCTTGTGAAGCAGGATTGTGAAAAGCAAATTTTTAAGATTTTAAACATTGTGGGCAGGGCCGGCCCGTGGCTCACTCGGGAGAGTGTGGTGCTGATAACACCAAATCCATGGGGCCGGCCCGTGGCTCACTCGGGAGAGTGTGGTGCTGATAACACCAAATCCATGGGTTCGGATTCCTTATAGGGATGGCCGGTTAGCTCACTAGGTGAGCATGGTGCTGACAACACCAAGTCAAGGGTTAAGATCCCCTTACCGGTCATCTTTTAAAAAAAAACATTGTGGGCAAATGATATACCACTCAGAAGCATTCAGCTGGACAATAAGTATTGGAATGAATGTCCTTTTTGTGTTAAATCTGGTTGGTTATTTGGTTGGGGGATTTTTGGTTTGCATATTTTGAGAGACCACAGCAGTATTCAGTATTCTGCAGCTAGATCAAAGGAGTAAGACACCTGCCAGGTCACTCTTGGTTTAAATTGGTAACATAGCTATAGCTGGGAAACAGTCTGACTATGACAATTTAAAGTTTAAAAAAAATTGAAATACTGAGTCATACTTGGGGTGGGGGGTGGGGAGGCAGTCAGTCAACCCAACAATCAAATGTAACCTCCCAGCTAGCACTTACAGCGAGGTTTCCAGCAAGCACCCTTAAAAAGAGTGTCCTTCATCTGCATCCTGCAAGTGAAAATTGTCTTTCTTACTCAGCAACTCTGATGCTATTCTTCCTCCTCGTTTTAATTCTGATCCTTTTTTGGGAGCTGCCGCTGGGATGAGGACTGGTGTGGCTACCTTGACGGGCATATCCGCTGGACTCTATTCACTGGCCACTTAAGTGTGGGTTGGGGGAGAAGTATATAGACACAAAAGTGTGTCTCGTGGCCTCAGGGAACATCAGGACTTGACATATGCAGTGCTGAAAGCATCCCTGTATTTGTCTATTTCTGTTTAATTACTTAAGGGATTTTGAGGGCCCTCAGGGTTGATGACATCATCTTCATGCCTAGGAAGAAAGCATCTCTGCTTACCCGCATGGAGCTTGGGGCATTGCAGCCCCCTGCTGGTGGGAGTGGGTGTCTGCCTCTGTTCCTCACCACCTGCTCACCCCTTTACCCTTTTCCACTTGGCCAATTGCACCACTGGATGGACCGCTCCAGTGCAGGTCACTATGACTAGAGAATTCCTGGTCACTTTGTTGTTCACTGGCGTTTTCTCAGTCTTGGTCTTCCTTTTGACCTGTCAGCTTTATTTAATATGGTCAACCATGCCCTCTTCCATCACTGGGGTTCCATTATACCAGACTTTACCAGATTTTTCTCTTTTGTCTCCCCCCCCCCCTTTTTTTTGGCAGCTGTCCGGAATAGAGATCCCAACTCCTGACTTGATTTTATCAGGACCATGCTCTAACCAAGTGAGCTAACGGGCCAGCCCTTCTTCCTTTTACCCCTAGATGTGAGACTTTTCCAAAGATCTGTTCTTCCCTCTCCCCCCCTCCCCCATACTTTTGTGGCGGAGGGGGGGCCTGGCAGCTGGCCAGTGCAGGATTTGAACCCTTGATCTTGGTGTTACAAGGCTTTGCTCTCCCTTCCCTCGCCTCCATTTTTTTTTTTTTTTTTTTGAGTGATCTCCACACCTAGCTGGAGTCGGTACCTGCATTTAGATGACTTTCACATTTACCTACATGGCATTCCCAGCTGATTACTTGATAGCTCCATCTAGAACCTCAGACTTTGTGGGTATAAAATCTTGTGATTGTGACTACTCTCCCCATCCCTATGTTTGTGGAATTAAAAGAAAAATTTTCCTCAACTGTTAAATATGAAAATTTTCAACCATACAGAAAAGTTGAAAGACTAGGCCAATGGCTACTAATTACCAGTCACCATGAGTCAGCAGTTGTTAAATTCTGCTGTATTTGCTTTATCTGTATGTGTATATAGATATATTTATTCTGGAACCACTGGTAAGTTAGCAGCAGACATGATGGCACTTCACCCCTAAATACTTGAGCTGGCATCTCCTAAAAATCGAAACATTTGTGATCATTTTAAATTTGCCTTCTTTGGCCTCATTCTAATTTGTCACCAATTCTTTATTTGAAACAGCTCTTGAATCCTGTGCTGGCGCTTCCTTCCTGCACACTGGTTTGCTCCCTGCTTGCCTTGTACCTGGACTGGCGTGGCCCCCACCAGTCTCCCTGCCTCCAACTCTTCTTCAGCCCAGCATACAGCACTGCAGGCTGACCTTCCAAATGATATCTTGCGTTGTGTCAGGACCCGGCAGCCTCTTGTCATGTCTTAGATTGTCTTTCAAGGCCCCTCACCTCCATTTCCTCTTTTACCTCCTGCCTTTTCAATTAATTCTAGCTTGTCTAACTGCTTTTTCCAATTCACTTCTGCTGTTTCCTGCCTCTAATAATGCCCATGGCACACTCATGTTCTCTCTCCTAGATCAGAAGCTTTTTGAGAAACAAAGACAACGAATTCTGAAGGTTGTGTGCTGCGGCTCGTGTGTTCTTGGGAAACATTTGAGTGAATGACCAGAGTTTACTCCTTCCCGCTTACCTACAAGGAGTATTCTTAGTCTTCTTCCAGACACCTTGTGGTTTGTGCTGGAGCTGTGTGCGCCCCTTGCCAGCCGGCTCCACTCCTCACACCTCCCCCTGGGTACTGGGTAGGTTGACCTTGTAATTTATTGCCCAAGCTGGACTCTTTTGAGAGTGCTATAAATTATTACTCCAGGACTAGGACATATGGGCATCCTAATACTAGGAAGAGCAGATTAATCAAAATACACTATATCATAGTTTACCGTTTTAGCCACTTGCATCACAAGGCTCCCCAGGCAGAGTGTGCACAGTGGGCTAGAGTAGAGCCAGCTAGAGCTAGTGAAGCCTGTGGTTGAAATGCAGCTGTGTCTGGGGTTCGACCCCAGCAGAAACCGAACAGGCTGGGTGAGAACTGTGGCTGTGTCCTTTGAAGCCAGTGAAAAGTCTCTCTGGCTGTTGCTGCTCTGGTTACCTTCAAGTCCTTGGCACTGTGGCTCTGAGCAATTTGGAAAAAGCACCAGTTTAACAATTCAGAAGCCACCCAAATTCTAGCACCTGTAATAACTTCAGGACCTTGGTGGAAGATCCACACCCTCTCGGAGCCTCGGTTTCTCAGTTTACCAAGTGGGGACAATGCCTATCTCTGTTGTGAGGAGTAGCTGTAATGACCCTCCTGAAAGCATTTGGCAAATGGCAGGTTTACACATGTGAGTTTCCTGAATGGTGGTAAGACCCAGTTCTCACCTTAGGAGAATGGCTGAGATGTTTAGTACAAGGCTTCTCTATTGGGAAAAGAATGCCAACCCAACTGCATATGAACACAGCATAGGCCTTGTGCTCTGCCTGCATCAAGATGCTGGGAGAGGGGCGAGTCTGAGAGTGCAGCCTGGATGGCCTGTTACTCTGAAGCAATCAGGAACCATCTATTAAAAATGTATGTCACTACCCATTTTTCAGTGATGGGGACAGTGAGGAGTACACAAATAAATGCAGTCTAGACCAGCACTTCTCCCAGGCTAACACGCATGTCACCTGGGGCTTTTGTTAAAGCAGATTATTCTGTTTCAGTCGGGCTGGGCCTGAGAATCTGCATGTCTGACAAGCTCCCAATGATGCTGATGCTGCTAGTCAGTACTGCCCTTTGAATTGCACTGTTATAGTAGTCCTGAGACAGTAGTCACCCCTTATCCAAAGGGGACACCTTCCAAGACTCCCAGTGGAGGCCTGAAACCATGGATAATACCAAACTCTATATACTATTTTTTTCCTATACATACATAGCTATGATAAAGTTTAATTTATAAATTAGGCTCGTAAGAGATTAACAATGATAACTAATAATAAAATAGAACAATTATAACAACATACTGTAATAAAAATTGCGTGAATGTGGTCTCTCTCAAAATATCTTATTGTCGGGCCGGCCCGTGGCTCACTCGGGAGAGTGCGGTGCTGATAACACCAAGGCCCCGGGTTCGGATCCCATATACGGATGGCCGGTTCGCTCACTGGCTGAGCGTGGTGCTGACAACACCAAGTCAAGGGTTAAGATCCCCTTACCGGTCATCTTTTAAAAAAAAAAAAAAAAAAAAAAATATCTTATTGTAGGGCCAGCCTGTGGCTCACTCGGGAAAGTGCGGTGCTGATAACATCAAGGCCATGGGTTCGGATCCTATATAGGGATGGCCAGTTCACTCACTGGCTGAGTGTGGTGCTGACAACACCAAGTCAAGGGTTAAGATCCCCCTACTGGTCATCTTTATATAAAAAAAAAAATCTTATTGTACTGTACTCACCTGTTTTTGGACTGCAGTTGACAACAAGTAACTGAAACCACAGAAAGCAAAACTGCAGATAAGGGGGGACTACTGTAGATTACTGTGTATGGATCCTTCAAAAACCCCGTTGATGTCAGTAGGTTCAGTTTTTTACCTGCCTCCTTACCTCCAGTTTTAGCATGTAATTGATTTGAGGTTTTTGTCTCCCCTCTGCTTATTCTTCTAGTGCTAGTGTTAATGAACCAGAAATTGTCAAAAGGTGGGCTTCAGGGAGGGCAGGAAATTGATTAGGTAACCCTAATCAGGCAGCGCTTTCAGATCATCAGCCTTGGTGTTAGAAAGGCCTGCTTCCTCCTTCCCTCCTCTTGCTTGCTGACAGTTATTATTAATACACAGTCGTTGCTAAGAAGTTTCTTTGGATTTCATTTCTTTTTAGGATGAAAATATGGCAGTCATTATGAGTATAATACAACCAGTCCAAGAGGAAAATGATTATTCAGCATTTTAGTGAAATTGCTATCTTTTATCCAGCTAGTCTCAGTGGATTCCTGCTGTGTGCCAGGCAGTTGACATGGGCTTTACATATGTCATCTTATTCCCCTTAAAATGGGAGAGGGAGAGAATGAAACCCAGAGAGTCCCTACAACTCACCCAAGGCCACACAACTAGTAAGAAGCAGACCCCAGATTAAAACTTAGGCCCGTTCGTGCTACCAAACAAAAGCACAGTTTTTTTCCACTGGCTACACTGCTGCCCCTGCACCCCAGCACAGTCCCTACCCTCTAGATCAGGGACCAGCAGACTTTCTGGAAAGGGTCAGATGGTAAATGTTTCAGGATTTGCGGGCTATACAGACTCCTTCACAACTACTCAACTTTGTCATTATAGTACAAAAGCATTCAGAGATGATAAGCAAATTAATGGGCAAGGCTGCATTTCAATAACATTTTATTTTAAAAACTGACAGCAGGCTGTAGTTTGCTTACCTCTGCTCTAGAAGAATCCTGACTAATAGAGATATAATGTGAGTCATAGCTGGAAAAAAAATAGAAACAGGTGAAATCAATTTTGATGTATTTTACTTAATGTATTCAAAATATGTCAACATACAATCAATATGAAAAGTATTAATGAGATACTGTACATTCTTTTTACATTAGTGGCCACTGTGTTGGATAGCTCTGCTCCAGAAAGTTAGTCTGGTAAGTGAGAGATCATCCTTCTTATCACTTATGCAGCTCTGTTTTCTTCATAGCACCTAGCAGTGTCTGAGATATATAACTTTGTCCTGTTTATTGTCTCCCCAACCAGAAGGGAAGAGAAGCACAGAAATGTCTCGTTCACTGCTGTGTCCTCAGTGCTTGGAATAGTGACTGGCCCAAAGTAGGTGCTCAGTGAGATTCATTTCACGAGTGAATGAATTAGCACACATAAGGTCTCAAGAGCTAGGTCCCACGTGAAGAAGGGTTGAGGGAGTGTGGCGGGGAGCATCAGGGAAAGGTTTCATGGAGGTAGCTTTTGAGTTAGCCCTTGAAAGGTAAGAAACCTGGGATCCCCTTTGGTAGAAGGAGGGGCACCCTAGGTGGGAAGATCAATATGCACAAAGGCAGTGGAGGCAGGAAGGTCATGGGAGAAGCGTGAGAAATGGTTTGCATCAGTAGTTCCAAACTTAGGCCTCAAAACTCCCTTTGACTCAAAAGTTATTGAGGACCCCAATGAACTTTTACTTCTATGGGTTGTATCTATTAACATTTACCATATAAGAAGTTAAAGGAGAAATTTTAAAACCCAAGACGACTACCCAAGCACACATCTACTCGCCCTCAGAGCAATGACATCATCACACATCAAGGAGCCTCTGGAAAATTCTACCGTAGACTTGTGAGGGGATGAGGATTTTCAAGGCAAGTCACGTGTTAGTGTTCTCATGAGGAGGTTTTGACTTTTGGACCTCCTGAAAGGTCCTCAAGGATCCCGGACCATTTGTTGAGATGGCTGACCTGGAGGTGGGATGGAAGGAGGAGACAGGTGAGAAAGTGCCAGCAAGCAGGGTTGGGTCTGACTGCAAGTGGTGATTGTGATTGACGTTTGTTGTGCACCTGCTATGTTCTAGGCACTGTTGAAGCACTTTACATGTGTGCTCTTTTTTAAGCCTCACTGGCACCGCCCTGTGGAGCAGGTGGTGGTGTTTAACAGATGAGGAGAGATCTGAGGCTCTCTCTGCCCAAGGTCACTTAGGGCATGGAAGTACTCGAGTTAAACCCTGGCAGCGCCCCCACAGCCGCACAGTGAGCTGCCCCTCAAAAGGCAGCTTGCCTCACACTTGCTATGTGGCCTGAAGGTCTTTGGGTGACAGACTCAGGAGTTTGGATATGTTTTTTTTTTACATAATGTGAGGAGCCACCTCAGAGTTTGAGGGGATGATCTGGGAGCAGTTCACAAGGTGGATTAGGTGGGGGAGCTGGTAAGCCTTGAGGCTGGAAGTGTTTACAGTGCAGGTGAGTTGTATCTTTTGTGCATTTAAATTGCATGACATTACATATATGTGCATGGCATGGAGTGCTGAAAGCACTGATTTTTCTAACAAAATGGCCAAGTGTGAACCAACAACTTCATCCAGTATTCAGTGGAAGAATCAGTCATCTGTTCCAGTGCAAGAGGAAAAACTGGTTGTGTAGGACATTTTTGATAGATGTAAGGAATTTTTCAGGGATGATTTTGATGATGCTCAATTTGACCTTAGGACCTAACTCCTGCATAAAATTAGGATGCTGTTGAACATAAGAGAGCAGTAGTAAAGCTTTGAATTAGAGTGGTGGGATAGGAAGATGAGGTGGTTGGGGGAGGTTTCTCAGATGGGGCACAAAGGCATGAAGGGCGTTTGGGGAATGACAGATAAAGCATGTACCCCGCTGCCTGGCACAGAGCAGAGTCTAGGTGCTCATGGGGGAGGCGGGGGACAGGGCAGGAATGTGGACATCAGCATGCTGGGGCTTTCAGATACCGGGAGAGAGATGAGGAGTCATGAGGCTTTTTGTGTTTGGCGGTTTTTTTTAATTGTGGTAAAATACACATAACAAAATTTACCATTTTCACCATTTTTAAGAGAGCAGTTCAGTGGCATTAAGTACATTCATACTATTGTGCAAACATCACCACCATCTATCTCCACAACCTTTTCATCTTCCCCAACTGAAACTCTGTACCCATTAAACACCAGCTCCCCAAACCATTACATTTTATATTTTTTAGAAAAACCTTTTATAAAAGTAATAGATGATCGCTGTAGACATGTGATCACATAGAGGGAGTGGGAAGGGGCAGCATGGCAGAGACTCAGGCTTCTTGTCCTGCCAGGAATAGCAGCATGGACTGAGGAGAGGGTGAGGGGACACACTGCGAATTAGATGCCTGAAAACATCCACGCAAAGAGGGATTCCTACCTTGGAGATGTGTATTCAGTCTGTCCCTCATCTTTCTTTTATTCATATTGCTCTCCTGTTTCATGCCCTTGTAATGCCATTTTTCATTTATTTATTTATTTATTTGTTTATTTATTTTTAAAGGTGACCGGTAAGGAGATCTTAACCCTTGACTTGGTGTTGTCTGCACCACTCTCAGCCACTGAGCCAACCGGCCATCCCTATATAGGATCTGAACCCGTGGCCTTGGTGTTACAGCACCGTACTCTCCCGAGTGAGCCGCGGGCTGGCCCTGCTTCATTATTATTTCAGTGAATGGCTATTCTAGTATAATCAGCATATAATTGTATCTGTTTACAAAAATACATACTGTGCTAAATCTAACCCCCCACCCCTTAACAAACTTGCAAATGGCTCAGATTCCAAAAGACTGTTAATAAGTATGCAAAAGGGATTCAAGGCTGCAGTATACATGTGTATTTCCACCAAACAGTGGAAGCTTTGAAACCAGACATAGTCTTCTCTTTGTTGATCAGTGGCCTAGAAGGCATCTATCCCAAGACAATCACCTGCATTGAACACCTGTCAAATTTGTTGCAGTGCATGAGGCCCCTCTTTGATGACCATTTCAGGTGTCCCAGGAAACTCCTCTGTAGCTGCTTGAGATCTTCCTTCACCTTGATGTTACCCTGATTCTCACAGGTCTGAACCGAAGGAATCATTCTTGGATTGCATCTTCAAAACAAAGATCAACAGTAACGAGAACTCCTTTGCCACGTTTACCTTCCTTAGACTGGAGGTTCTCCCCTCCATTTGCTGGCCTGCTTATTAGACCCTGCACGTGGATCTTCTCTTTGTCCTATACAGTCTGGTAGGTGGGCCACCTCTTGTGTTAGGTGCCCTGTCAGTGCCATTGGGATCTGTGCCAGGCATCTTGCATTACTTTGGGATTTAACCCTCTTTCCTATTTCAATACGCTCTAGGGGATTCGAGACCCTGAGAAACTGACAGGGCTTTAAGTCCTAAATCTTTCCAGGAACAGAGTTCTAACTGTTTTAAATCTGGGGCTCCACAATCACCCTAGAGTGAGAAAGCGTTGCTAAATAGGTCTTCTTGGACAGTGGGCAAACTTTCATATATTTACTGGTCACATAAACCATAGTATGCCAGGTACAATTTAATTTTTTCAAAGGCCTTCTATTTTTTTTAGTCTCTCTCGTAGTTGGATCATATTACATAATAATGTAATAGGATGATGAAATGTTTTGTTGATTGACAAGATTTGCAGTGCTTTGGTAACTGAGCCATTTCTGTGGCCACTGGCAGGTGTAAGACATGGTTATGCTGAAGCATGTGGAGGGTGCCTGGCGTGTGTGCCTGGTAGAGTTTTCCCGTGCATCTTGGCTGCTCTTGCTCCACAGATCCTCCATCCTTAAGCAGTGTGGTATGTGCTGCTATTTATGTTTGGTGCCTTTCTCAGTGATTGTTTTTAGTTTAGTATTTGAGAATCTAATTTAATTTTGTAAGTGTGTAAAGTGTTGACTACTTATGCCTACCATGTGGCACTGATAGCGAGTCTTTTCCACTCAGAACCCAGTTTTGTCCTGGATCTTTTCTGCCTGTCATGGTCAAATCACAGCAATCTATTGAATTAAAAATTTCTTTGATATTTGCAGTAAAAAGCCATTTGTAGGAGCAAATAGCTGCCCGCTTCAGGTGTTTGGGGGAGTTTCTAGTGGGGTTATGCTTTCTTTTCCCTGCCCACCATTTCAGATCAGAATAGTAGCTCTGGAAGAGCCCATCAGAGATGAAGTGGTCTCTGCATTGAGTAGGTGGATGTCTAAGAAACTAAGGATTTCTAACTTTTGAATTTGTGATTTCCTTTTTTTGCTGACTTCTTATCACCTCTCCTTCATCTTCAAATATGTCCTATGGTTGTGTGTATGTACTTTGTAAAATTAAGATTAAAAATCTCTGGTTTGCATACTTTAGGAACACAGCAGATTGAACACATTCATTTATGTACACTTTAGCCTGCTAAAATAACAGCAAAATAATTTGGGGGCTGGCCACTTAGCTCAGTTGGTTACAGTGCAGTGTTGGTAACACCAAGGTCAAGGGTTCAGATCCCTGTACTGCCCAGCTGGCTTCCCAAAGAAAAGAATTTTTTAAATGTATAAGCCCCAAAGGACAAAGAATGGGAGAGAAAACAACAGACAAAAGATTTCAAATTTTTGGAAGATGGAAGGTGAATGGAAGTCTGTGCAGAGCAGAGGAAGCTGACGTGTAGGTGCCTGCAGAGACACCAAGGAGAAGGACTTTAGAAGGAAAGCCTCAAGAACTGGAGGCACCTGGTGTCACTCAAGTTGGTGTGAGGTAGGGGCCTAAAAACAGAGGGATTGAGAGTCTGTATAGGGAGAAATTCAGCGCCTCAAGTCACCTCTCCAGTTCTGCAAACCAGAGAATACTCATCCCCTATGACTCCGAATGACAGAGCAAAGTTTTGTGCTCTGGAGAAATTGACCCAGAGCATCGCTGGATTGAGGTACTTCAGGCATAGCAAGGGGCAGGTTAACACTGGACGGAAAGTCTGCACACTAAAAGAGCAAGTCCCAGTCACGCCCCCATCTGCTTCCAGAGAGTGCTGAGACCGGAGATGAGGTGTGGAATTGGAAGGTTTCTCTCTAGATAAAATGAACATACCAGAGACAAGACCTGCTATTGCCAGCATTTGGCGGTCCCTCACAGCAAAAGCTGGCTTTCTGCGCAAGCTGATATGGTCCTTATCAGTCCAGAGCCTTGCTCAGGTTCACAAAGCTTCCATCATCTTTTTATTGTCTCAATTTAAAAAAAAAACTTTTTATTTTGAAATAATTGTAGATCACAGGAAGTTACAAAAATAGTACAGAGGTCCCCTGCACCCTTCATCCAGTTCCCCTGATGGTTACATCTCTCACATAATCCTAGACAGTATCAAAACTAGGAAATTGACATTGGTACATAATGTGAGTGTACAGTTCTGTGCCCTTTTGTCACATGTGTAGATTCATATAACCACTACAGCAGTCAAGATACAGAACTGTTCCATCACCACAAAGATCTCCCATTGCCTCACTTTTAAGTAGGAGAGGATAGCCAGGAATCACTGGAAATATTCAGAAAGCTTCCAGTGTGAAAGGTGGAGGCCAGAACAAGCAAAGAGAAAAACACGTCTCAGAGGAAACAGAGTTGATTATGCAAGCAGAAGAAACCCTCAAAGCACATTCAGCAAGTATACTCGGAGAAATAATAGCCAGTATTTTATCCATGAACTAAAAACAGGATACTATAAAAGTTAGAATAAGAAAGAGTTCTTGAAATTAAAAACATTATTATTATTATTATTATTTTAAGTTGACAGAGATTCCCAGTAAATAGAATAAAAACATCTGGCATCTAGGAGGTCTATAAAGAGAGAAAGGGAAATGAATGATAGAAATATATCAAAGAAATAAGAAATGTTTCCAGAATTGATAGTCATAAGGTTCCAATTGGTGAATGGAAAACATCCTAACTGTGGCACATTGTGTAATTCCAGAACACTGGGGATAAAGCTTCCAAAGACAAAACAGGTCACATACAAAAGACTGAGAAAGAAGATACATTGGGTTTTTCAACCTCATTGGAAGCCAGAAGACAATGGAGTGGATTTCCTGTTTCAGGAGCATGGTAGATTTAGCTAAAGTAGAATCACGCCTACTAAAATCACTTAGAAATGCTATATAGTCTGGCTGGTTAGCTGAGTTGGTTAGAGTGTGGTGCTGATAACACCGAGGTCCAGGGTTATATCCCTGTATTGGACAGCTATAAAAATAAATAAATAAATAAAATGCTATATAAAGTATAACAAAGATTTTAAATATATAGCTGAGCTTATAAGAAAGAAAAGGGATAACAAAGAACCAAAAGCAAAGCAGGAACTTAAAGCCAGAGCAAAGTAGGCAGCTCTGGGGGGGGTGGGGGGATTACTGGACCCAAAAATCAGCCCTAAAAATAGTAGAGGTTTGGATTTTAATGAGCATGTAAAGCATGGAATTGAAAAGGAAATTTCCTCAAAGGGCCATTCCCAGGTAAAAGGGATGCAAGAAACTCTCCCTGTGGAGCCAGAGAAATGGCAAAGGAGCTTATCATTGCCCACATTCTACATGGTGTTAGAGGAAGTCTTCTGTGAGCTATGGAAACATCCAAGATTGAAGTCCATGTTTATAGTACCCACATGTTGCAAGAATCCCTAAGCTAGCACCAGGCTTGTGATGCCCCCAAGTCTCTTTGCAGAAACAAAGGCAAAACTTTTCTAGAGTGACTCTTCCACAATGCAGGACTACTTGGAATCCTACGGTCTCCACAGATGAGGCGTTCGTTCTGGGAAATCACAAAACACAGAAATTATAAGCATCAGTTAGTGATCACAACAAACAGGAAGATTCCCAATATACGAACTTCAGATAACAGAAGGGATTATAATATAAATGTTTAAAGTGATTGAAAGGGGCCGGCCCATGGCTCACTCGGGAGAGTGTGGTGCTGATAACACCAAGGCCACGGGTTCGGATCCCATATAGGGATGGCCGGTTGCTCACTGGCTGAGCGTGGTGCTGACAACACCAAGTCAAGGGTTAAGATCCCCTTACCGGTCATCTCTTAAATAAATAAATAAATAAATAAAAAATAAAGTGATTGAAAGGCTAAAAGAAGGAATTGAAATGAAAGGAAAGAAATCAGACACAATACATCAAAAAAGGGATATCTTTTTTTTTTTTTTTTTTTAAAGATGACCAGTAAGGGGATCTTAACCCTTGACTTGGTGTTGTCAGCACCATGCTCAGCCAGTGAGCCAACCAGCCATCCCTATATGGAATCCGAACCCGGGGCCTTGGTGTTATCAGCACCGCACTCTCCCGAGTGAGCCATGGGCTGGCCCAAAAAAGGGATATTTTAAAAGAACCAAATCCACCCTCTAGAATTAAAACTCTAATAATTGAGTTAAAAACTCAGTGGAAGTGTTAAATATCTGATAACATAAATTCTCAAGAGAATTATATGAGCCAGAAAATAGATCTGAAAAAGTTACCTGGAATTCTGCAGAGAGATAAAGAGATGGTATATATGGAAGAGTAGTTACGAACATAGAGGATAGAATAAGTGAGCCCAACAGGCATCTGACAGGAGTTTCCCGAAGAAAAAATAGCATCTTAAAAGCAGCTTGAGAGGAAAAAAAATACCCCCAAGGTCCAACAAGGCAGGTCAGCAAATGTCTAAGTAGAGGCCAGACCACAGTGGAATGAAATCTTCAGTGTGTTAAGGAAAATAAGTTGTTGGCTTAGTTTATTCACCAACAGACCTTTATAGTACCTCAGGAAGAAGGCAACTAAACCCAGGAGAAAGAAATTCAAAGACATTGGAAAGTGTGGATAAATCTAAATAAGTGTTTGCTTATAAAACAGTGATCACTAATTTGGGGAGTATTAAAAATGAAAATCCTGACAATAAATGGAAATGAGAGAGAGGGTGATTTGAATGAACACATTCTAAGATCTTTGAACCGTTTAGGAAGAGTGGGAGGGATATAGATTTGCTTTAGACTTTCTGAGCCAAGTAGTCACGTTCAGATTTTAAGGGTACCACTAAAAGAATAGACATAGGACTTAAAGCTTTCAAACCCATAGAGGGAAACAATATGGAATTAAAAAACTGGGTCATTCGTCTAGAAGAAAAAGAGCAAAGGAAAAGGATGGTAGATAGAAAGCCCTAAAAGTAATAGAAATCAATCCACATGGATCACAATGAATATAAACATTAAATGTGCCTTTAAGACCCAGTTTCTCAGATTGGAGGACAATAGAGCAAGTCTCTGCACATTCCGGGGGATTCCCTGTCCAGCTGTGTTACCAGTCAAGTAATAGTAGAAAAAAGTTCTTTTCAGGCGGGCAAGGACTGGGGAGAAAGTACCTCCCAGGAACATTTTTGTGGGTGGTGGGGTGGGGTGACATCAAAACCAGGGGGTTTTTCTGGGAGCCAGGCAGCCGGGGTCCGACACAGGTGAATGGCAAAGGAAAGTCCAGGTTAGAGAGGCAGCGTGGAATTCTGCAGGAGAGAGGTCTCCAAGAAAAAGGGACGAAACCAAAAAACACCCGATAGATTATTTGATGATTTTTAGAAAAGTATGGATGGGTACTTGACAGAATTATCAGTGTGTACATAGGTCATATGAGAAAGGGCACAGTATTCATGGAGCACTGCTTGGCTTGGCTGTGATCTGTATTTCCTGCATCACAACAGTTTGTGTTGTTCCGGTGACTGAGATAGAACTATTGGGAGGGTGGAGTAAAGGCAAGGTGTCGGTGGGGAGAGTTAGGTCCTCAGTGACCAGGGCAGGAAGTCAACAGATAATGTCTATACAGTAATTAATTAGGAATTAGAGGTACAAGTATTTCATTTATATATGTGGGGGTAAATATGCAAACAGCTAAAAAATTAGAGAGTGATTGCCTCAAGAGAGCCCGATTGAGAGGGTAAGTCAGGGGACTCCTGGGTTTTTTGGGGGGGGTGGGGGAGGAGGGGCAGCTGGCTGGTAACAGTCATGGAAGGGACTGCTGTTTTTTTCTTAAGCCTTTTTGGTACTCTGTTTTGTTGTGTTTTTTTTTAAACTTTTGCATGCATTATTTTGATAACGTTAATTTTTTTTTTAAGAATATACTGGTTTGAATCAACACTGTTCGACAGAAATACAATATGAGCTATGTATGTAATTTAAAAGTTTTTAGTGACCACATTTAAAAAAAAGCTAAAAGAAACAAGTGAAATTAATTTTACTGTGTTTTATTTAACCCAGTATATATCTAGGATATCACTCCAACATGTAGTGAATATAAAAATTATTAATGAGTTAGTATACATTCTTCATGCTAAGTCTTTGAAATCTTGTTTTCTTAACTGCTGGACTTTCTAACCCAAACCAGTTTCCATTGATCTTCTGTCATAATATTCATCCCACACTTTGTATTCATCCCTTGGTTAAGTAAACTTGTTTACCTGTATGCAGATGCCTTAGGATAGTGTGTATGTTGTGTCCATTGCATCTAGGCAAACAGAAACCTCTGAGGCTGTTTTCCAGCTGAATTCAGAGCCTCTAGAAGTAGTAGTGCTTCTCTTGGCTTCTCAAGCATCAAGTTGAACTTGCAGTGTTAAGAGTAATGATTGAGTATTAATAATGTTTAAATGTCTGGTTTTTTGTTTATTTCTTTTAAAAGCCTGTGTTTTAAACTGTAATTATACCTAGATTCCTGGAACTCAACCCTCAGATTTAATTATTATTATTATTTATTAATTAATTTATTTTTGAGGTGGCTGGCCAGTACGGGCATCTGAACCCTTGTCCTTGGTGTTATAACACTGTGCTCTAACCAGCTTAGCTAACCGGCCAGCCCCTCAACCCTCAGACTTAAATCAATGGGAAGACATGAAGGTTTTTTTTTTCAGTTCTTTTTGGTTTTTGTTTTTAAGGACGCTAGCATTGCTTTGTGTTTTAAAACTATTGGCAATCTCCATCACCCTCCGTTTTTTCATTACCCTATCTTTTATATAACTCTTCTGAGGATCAGGAAAGTCATGGTCCATATAGTGGATTCACACATACATAGGAAATAATCCCCACACGGCTCCTTTTCCTTGTTTCGCTTCTCACTTCCCACCCCTTCCAAAACAGACCCAGTTCCATAAGAGCATTACAGTGTAGGTCTAGAGCTGGAGCTAGGAGAGAAGGAAGTGCATCAGGGTGAACACAAGCAAGGAGGACGGGCACTTCCCTACCTTCTAGCCTAGAGTGTTTTCAGTGTCCTACCCCACCCCCACACTAAGTCTCTGGAGAAGGCATAGACTATGACCTGTGCACATATGTCACCATACATGGTGCCTGCACCATGGACGCCGATCAGAACTGTCATGTTATACCAACAGGCTGCCAGTGGTGGGGTATGGGAGCCGAGCCATCGACTGGAATAATATTGACCATAGGTGGTGTGCAAACACTGTGCCAGCCATCGGAGACCAAAGGGGTGTGACACGACCCCACCTGTGAGCAGCGTGCAGTCTGGTTGAGAGGGCAGCTCATATATTGAAAGGTGGCTGCCAGGGCTGGCTGGTTAACTCAGTTGGTTAGAGCGCAGTGTTGTAACACCAGGGTTAAGGGTTTGGATCCCTGTAGTGGCTAGCCACTAAAAAGGAAAAAGAAAGGTGGCTGCTAGCAGGAGGTCTTTTGCTGGGAACTGGCTGCTTACCAGTGTTTGAGGCTACAGCGAGGTGCAGATGGGAGTAGCTGCAGAGTCCATCAGTGCTGTCTGCCACTGAGAGACGTTGGCAGGGATTACTTGGGTGCGCAGTCTGGGCTTACCCAACCAAGGAATTTCCAGGTGCCATTTGGAAAACCCAATCTGCTAGAAGAAGCTGGGTTTCTGAGCTGAGAGCCTCCTGGTATGGAGGTGGCAAGTCCCCTCCTTTACTCTGGTTCCTTCATAGACATGTGCCGTAGGCTACCTCTCTGGGCTGCCTCTTCGGACCTGAATCTTCAAACTTGCCCTCTGCAGCCTCCTGCCTGACCCTATTTTTGATGTCTTAAAAACAGCCCACATCCCCTCACCTTCCTCCTCCTCCTCTTCCTCCTCAGCCATAGTTCCTGAATGAGCCCTGCCCTCTGATCCCTCTTTCCCGGTCTGCCAGCTGTTCTCCAGCCGTCTGCCAGTGAGGCTTCTGCCCACACCACCCACTGGGACTGCTGAGCCCAGGTCACCAGGGATGCTGTCGTTCCCCGTGGCACCAGATCTCATAGCAGCATCGGGCATTGCTGTCCACTCCTTTCTTGAGACTTGTCCCCATTCCCACGGCTTCTAGCAACTCCTCAGATGCATCCTTCTGTGTTGCAACACTTGCTGGGGATGCAGTGGTGGGCAGTGAGGCTCACATTCTAAACACCGTGGGTTAGGTGGACACTGGCAGATGCAGGGACTGCAGGTCAGGGGATGTGAAGTGCTGTGGAGACAAGTAAAACACGGTGGGGCATGGTGGGGTAGAGAATGAGGAGGAAGAGTTCCAGGCAGGGCACTCAGGAGAGCCTTTCTGAGGAGGTGACATCTGAGCAAGGACTGGGAGCCACCATCAGGGGCAGATGTAAAAGCCATGGCCGTTCTCCATGGCAGCTTATACCTCCCCTAGCCTGGCATGCATCCATATGCAGTTACGTATTGAATTTCTGTCCTCTCTACCCTACTCTTGCCTCTGCAAGGGCGCCCTATTTCCTGATGGTTCAGTACTGTCTCACACAGGGTCTGGCAAGTAGATACTTAGTTTGGTGTATGAGTGGATGATCTGCTGTAGATCCAGCAAGCAGCATATAATAATGAAAGGAACAAACTATTGGGAGCCCAGACTTCGTTACAGGGCAGACTCTGTCCCTGCCCAGCCCCTGATGGAGGAGAGATGGGACTTGAGCCCAGGCCTGGGCAAAGCCATATCAGCGTTAGATGCTGTCTGCTCACATCCTCTTCCTGTGTCATGCATCCAAGTCATGCTTCTGTCCATCCTGTGCTCTTTCAGGACAGTTAATGCTACTGATGAGTGAGCAGCTCTGAAATGGTCGGGAAGGCATTACGAGGGATGGGCACACGGGAGGGCCTGAGTGCTAGCATTTCTGGCTTCCTTACCACATGCTGCGCAGGTCCTGGTGCTTCCCGTGGCTTATCACATGTAGACAGGCCTCAAACCATTGCCACAGCCCTGCCTCCCCCGACCCTCCACCCCAGGCAGCTTGATTGTCCCTTAAAGGAAGGACATAGCAGAGCCCTCAAGACGTCTTGATTCCCGTCTTCCTCATGTGGGATTTGTGGTCATTGAGGTCCTTTGGGTACAGATTCATTGGCAATGGGAGGTGCCCTTCAGATGCAGTCTGGTGTTGCCCTTGGGTCTTTTTCAGACTCCTAGTCCCATGAGCTGTTGACCACCTCCAGGACCCAGGTACTGAGGGAGACAGAGCCAGCTGAGGGAGGAGAGGGAGGAAAGCGATGATGTTTACTTCATGAGAAGTCTGCTGGCCCTCCTCACCCAGGGGCTCTGACGCCCCAACGCAGTAATGGGTCTCACACGGTGCTAATTACTCCATCCTTGTGAGAAGAGAAAATAGTCTTCAAGGTATGTTCTGTGCTCTGGTGGCTTCAGTGAGGATGACTCCAGTGCTTCCACCTCTGGAGGGGTGGTGACCATATGATGTCAGCCACAAGCCGACGGCAGACTGTCACTTCATTTTGCAGTATTCTCCTAGTTGGGCTCAGCTGTAGGGAACTTGTTGTAGCTGAGACTGTTTTCCGTTTCCTCTCAGAGAAGGACCAGAGGGCTCATTAGAGATGTCTGAAGTACTGATGGGTGTTTCCTCTCCTCTTTTTTCCAAATGGGTGGTGGTGAGACCTTTCCACTTTCTCGGCCACACTAGTTAGTTACCATGACTCAGCCCAGGTACATACAGGCTGCTACAAATTTGTGTTTAATTTTGTTGGATATCTTGGCTTAGAAGGCAGGCTAATTCTGGTGATGTGGGGAGTCAAAGAAAGGGAAGACAACTGTCCAGGTTGGCTTTGGAGAGTTTAGGAGGGTGAGTGATGAGGCCATCTCTGCTGACTCTCGGTGGGGTCAGCCTGTCTGTGGGGCTCTCTGTGGCCATGGACGTGGATGGTGTGGTCAAGCTGACCTAGAAGGCTGTCACACCCCAGCTTGCTCTCCATCCCAGGGGACTTGTGTCTCTCGCTTCTTGGCTTCTCATGCCCTTATGCCCTTATGCCCTTCTTATGCCCTTCTCAAGCTCCTGCTTCTCTGTGAAAAAGAAATGTTTGCAGCACTCCATCCCAGCCTGTCTTGGGAAGATGCACTCACAGAACTGGAGGGGAGTAGAGAACCAGTAGTGTTTTGACACAGTCGTTCTGGTGGGTCATGAAACCGCCCATTCCTCTGCTGTGGGTTCTCCTTGCTGCTGTGGGATTGCTCAGTTGTGTCTGGGTAGAGATGTGGGTGAGTCTGTATGAACTCTGGCCACTGGGATTGATCTGAAATCACAGGCATTATGAAAACAAAACAGTACGGGAAACCAGGACCACCATAGGAAGATCAGCACCCCACTCCCCCCAGACTCCTCCCTGGCACTTCAGTAAGAACCACCCACACACACACCCACACCCCCACCCACCCACCCACCCACACACACACACACACACACACCCCGCCCCCCCCACACAGAAGGGACTGGGTGGGGAGGAGCCCCTTCCACTGCCCAAGCAGGAGGGGAGAGAGGAAGGATGTGGGGTCTGCAGTTCCCCATGTTTCCTAGATGTTGCCAGTCCCTGGGGAAGGGGTGGGGTGCCTGCGGACACAGCCCCTTCAGGCCTCCATTCCCAGGGTTCTGTTCTGACCCAGAGATACCTCCGTCTTGGACAGAAAGGTCAGGGCAGCTCAGAGGCCTCCTCTGTGCCCGCCCAGTAACCCCAGAGCACTTCCTCTACCAGGAAATCCTGCCTGCGAGGAAGCAGCAGACAGGTTGGGCACTGCGCTCACCCCAGGATCGCACCCCGCTCCCCGCCACCCACACACACACACACAGACACACACAGACACACACACACACACACACAGACACACAGACACACACACACAGAGACACACACACACACACACACGAGTCAGCCTTGAATCGGGGCTCTTGTGTGTTATTTTGCTGCCTTTTCCTACCATATTTGCATTTCTTAAAAATAACTGTGCTGAGTACATCCTTTTCAGTGTGAGTCTGCCTAGGAAGGTAGGATGCCTTTTGCAGAATGTGGCTATTGATTAGTGGCTAATTCTCAGCGTTTACGAGTGTGCACAAAGGGAGCTGCTGTGTGCTGGGCAGAGGCGAGGATCACAGGAGTGAGGTGGCAGCTCTTTGCTGCCCATTCTTCTGTGGGTTCGCAGTGGGGGAGGTGAGGAAAGAGGGGTAGGGGACTCCGGTGCTGAGGCCCGTGTCACTGAGGCTTTGGGCTGGGCAGCCATGCATCCTTCTGCTGGTGCACCTCTTCCTCAGACTTTTGAGTTCTTACCTGTGGGTGGAGCCACATTTTATACACCAGCTCGTTCCTGTCCAGTAACACAGCTCTAAAAATCAGGTTCTCATGGCCACAGCTTGGGCGAGGAAACTGCCTTCCTGCCTGGAAGTCTTTAAGGTGGCAAAACCATTTCCCCCAGGTTTCTGAGGACACGTGCTGATAGTATCTGCTTTTTGTGGCCATGGCAGAAGCTGGCCTGGCTCAGGCCCTTCCCCTTTGGTCAGCAGGGTCACATGCTAGAAGGTGTCCCAGAGTGGGGACTTCATTCCTGGCATCTGCATGGGAACTGGCCCGGACTCTATCTGGACCACCTGAACAGAAGTCAGTTGAAGTTGGTGCCTGTGTATCTGTCCCAAGGGCTAGATCACAGAAAGGATATGTCAGGTGGTATCAATGGAATTTAACTTTCATCATTTTACGCTACCTTGCTTTTTTACACCTTGATCCCCAGATTTCTATCTTTTAAATTTTTAAAATTAAAAACAAATGTGTGTACATAGGCCGGCCCAGTGGTGCACTCGGGAGAGTGCAGCGCTTGGGAGCGCAGCGGCGCTCCTGCTGTGGGTTCGGATCCTATATAGGAATAGCTGGTGCGCTCACTGGATGAGCGCGATGCGGGCGAAACCACGCCAAGGGTTGCGATCTCCTTACTGGTCACAAAAAGACAAAAAAATAAACAAATGTGTCTACATAATCAGACTATATTTTGTTGGGTTTTTTGTTGTTGTTTGTTTGTTTGTTTGGCAGCTGGCTAGTATGGGGATCCAAACCCTTGACCTTGGTGTTGAAAGAATAGATTTTGTTTTTGAAGAAGGAAAATTGCTAGTTGTAGTAGACCTATTTTAACCCAGCTGATTATCAGACTTGCCTAGGGAACATTTATAAATAGATTCCTGGCTTTACCCAGTGATTCATTCAATAGGTTGGGGGTAAAATATCAGGAATCTATGTTTCTAAGAGCTCCTCTGGGGATTAAGATTAACAGCTGCCTTAAAACCTATTTCCCCTTCCGACGGACCTGTTGAGGCTGCCTCCATTTTTCACTGCTTCATCATCTTTTGCTTTCTCAACACTACTAAATCAAATGTTTGGACTTCCTCCTATCATTATGGGGCCATGTTAGTTTCCACTGGTCACCTTTCTAAGACCAACACAGGAGTGTGTGGTCAGCCAGAACGCCACCTCGCAGTAGCTAGTTGTAAGGCATGGTGTCCAGAAGTGGGTGTCCTATAGTTCAAGTAATTTTTGATCTGTTGCTTTCAAGAAATGAGTCTTCCTTCAGTCTATGATAAATGGGTTCCTATGTGAGACTGAGAGAGCCCTCTGGGTGGCCATGGCTTACAGAGGAGGGAAGTTCTAGGCAGAATTGTATAGAAAAAATCGTCAGAAGGCTGGGTCCCTGGGTCATGTATGTTGGTGTCTGTGGTCAAGTTGTCCCTTCTCCCAGGGCACCACAGGGGTGGCATGAGACAGTGCAGGGCGGCGAGGCTGTCCCAGTTCCTAGCATGGAGTCCCTCCCTGGGGTGGTACTGGGTGTAAGATCCACTTCAGTGTGTCCCAGCCCTGTGACCTGCCCCTGTGCATCATTACCTCTTGCTGAAATGGGGATAAGATCTTTCTCCTGAGGTGGCTATGAGCATTGGGGGATGAGGAGGACAGCCTATGAGTCTGCAGATGCTCGCTTCTCTTCCCTCCCTCCGCTCTCACCTGGACCTGATATGACCCGTTTCCTGATCCTCGGCCAGCACAGTGCTGTTTCTTCCAGTAGGCAAAAGCTCTTTATGGTACTCTCTGCCAAGATGCGTTAGTGATGGCCTCCAAAGTCCCAGCTCACATCTCCTCTCCCACGTACTCTGATTCAGTCTCCGTCCATGTCTCCTCATTTCTAGGGGTGGGTGTGTCCATACTCATATAAAATGGAGTGGGGAGCTGACTGTGTGGTGGTTAATACTGTAAGATTTCCTGTGTGTTTTCTTCAAATAGCTCCCCTGCTATTCCTAAAACCCCTTTAATTTAATAATGTATCTAAATTTTGATGCACCAGTACATTAATTTTTGCTCTTGTTCCATTCTTTTTAAACATTACTTGTGTGCATTTGGCTTCTCCAGCTGAGCTGTCAGGTCCTTGGGAAAGAAACTGTCAGGGGCTTTGTCCAGGCCCTGTCCTGGTACTCTTGTCACAGGGGCCTTTTCTGGCCATGCTGACCAGGGACGCCTTGCCCTTCAGCTGGCCTGTTTTGGGGATCTGTGGGAATGCAGATGGGACTGCCCGTGTGTGAAGGGCAGGGTCTGGTCCTGAGGCAGGGAGAGGTGCTAGGCAGGTAGAAATTAGGGCCCCTGGAGACCTTGCGGGAACCAGAGGCTCCTCCAGCCCAGCACTGCTCACCAGCCTGGAGAGGCATCTGGTGCCCAGGGAGGTGATGCAGCTCCCTCAGCACACGCAGCTGGGGAGGCAACGCTGTGACCTCTGCAGGACCTGGTCCTTGTGCCCCCACCCCCAGCCTGTACCTCTGTCCCCTGCAGCATGCAACCTCCCTGTGGCCAGCTGCAGCCTCATCTCACTGTGTCTGTAGAATTGGACAGATCCTTCTCCCAGTCTCCATGATTGTACTTTCTTAGTTAGCAAGTATTTTAGTCCTGGCTCATTGTCCTGAGATGAGTTGCTTGTTGCTGGTGCACCTCAGGAGAAATGGAGGTGGAGGGGTAGGCAGTCAAGGTTTTTAGGACATAATGATCCAACCAAAAGGTGACGTCAGCCCCCAGGAGCCATTTTGGTCAATCCTGGAGTCTCCAGGCCAGTTAGTGCCCCAATGATGCCAGCACCCCAGGATGGGATTCATTTCATCTGCCTTGAAATAGTAACTGCAGGTGTTTGAGAAGTGAGTGGAGGTTGGTGTGGGTTCAGAAGCTTAAGTATCTTCCCCATGGGGTCCCTCATGGCTGAGGCACGCCCCTGCAGGACCCCTCTTCTCCTGGGGAGTGTAGCTACAGGAGAACACTGGGGTTCCCCCAAGCTGTAATTTTCCCAGAAGCCTCAGAGGGACACAGTTCCTTTTAGCTATTTCTCCTCCTCCTGCCTTGTTGTCTTTAAAACACCAGTCAGAATAGCCCGGGTTTGGGGATATGCATCAGAATTGCTTTGGGAACTTTTTCAAAATGCCTCTTTTCAGAATATCATCCTGATTGAGTAGTGAGCCTGGAGCAGGGCCCATAACAGCCCTCTCTCCTCCCCAACTCCAGTGCCCACCCTGTTAAGAGCTTCTGCCCTGTGAGGACACGTTCACAGATCACCTGGAAACCTTGCTAACGTGTACATTCTCAGGCAGCAGGGGTGGGGCCTGAAAGTCTGCATTTCCAACAAGCTCGGGAAGGTGCTGGGCTGCCATCCCAGGACCATACTTGGCAGCACAGCTCCTATTGCTCCAGGGGTGGCAAGGGCTGCACAGGAGAGCCGTGCATGCCAAATTAGGAAGGACGGCTTAGCAAAGCCAGAGCTCCCTGGTCCCTGGGTGACCTCGGGCAGGTCTCCGACCCTGCAAGTTGCCTGGCCACCTCTGTGGAGTGAAAGCACCATCCGCCTCGTGGGGCTGTGGGTTGGAGGAGGCAGAGCACCTGGGGCTCTTCTCTGGCACAGAATGTGAGCTCTGTGCAGTTGGGCTTGTGTGTTTACCACCCTGGGTCATCACTCTGAACTGACGTGACATCAGACATGGGGGCATCGGGAAGGCAGGGTTGAGGCAGTGAGCTTTGCGTGCCTGCATGGTTGGCTTGCCCTGCTTGCTCTCTGGGGTGTCTGGCAGACCCAGGACAGCAGCCCGGAGGGTGTAAAATGGTGCAGTCCAGACCAGTTGGTTAGGCGGTGATAATCCAGTCCTCGGACAAGAACAGAATGGGAAATCATGCCGTTGCTTTTCTTCTTTTTATTCCTGCATCTTTGCCATTTTTATTTGTTTATTTTCTTTTGGCGGCTGGCCGGTAAGGGGATCCGAACCCTTGACTTTGGTGTTATCAGCACCATGTTCTCCCAAGTGAGCCACCAGCCAACCCTGTTCCTGCTTCTTGAGGCCTTCCTTCTAGGGAGGCCTTCTCCTCCTAAAGCTGCCCGTTTGTTTCCCTTGACACCTAGGAGTCCCCAGCTGTTCTTGTCCTTTTAAGCCAGGTTGACAGCCCAGAGCCATGACCAGGGGTGCAGTGCCAGGTTCCTTCTTGGCACCCAGTGCCTGCTGCTGTGTGCATATCAAATGTGCAGCATCTGCAGAGACTGGCCTTGCTGTCCAGGCCGCCTGCTGGCCGCCTGCCAGGTGCAGCTCCCAGATCCTGCCCCTCAATTAGCAGGCAGTTGGCTCAGTCACCTCTCTGTCCCCTTGAGCAGACTGTGCCTCCAGGCCACTGCAGCAGCGGTGACACAATCGTGCTGCATTGCCTGTGTTGATGGCAGCTACTAGTCTTGGGGCGAGATCAGAGAAAGGGTCCCAGGGTATGGGGCCACCCCTGGAGCGTGAGTACTGGTGGGAGAGGCAGGTGTGCTGTTCCTGTGCAGCCTGGCTCCTGCCTTTCCCCACCTGCCGTCCAGAAACAGGAATTATTGTCCTCCCCACCTGGCTCACAGTGTATTTACTTGTATGTAAATGTCCTGAGGTGTAGTTCCATCTACATGTAAGTTCCCTAAAGCCAAGGCACATTCTCAATCATGTATCAGTATTCTTGTCCCATCATAAATCTAGAAAACAGTCAGAAACTATGGATTGACCTCAGGCTTTAGTCTTATCAGAGCTTCTGTTGAATGGCTTCTGTAGCACATGATGGACAGAATTTTCTAGCTAGGAACACCACCATTTCTTGTACTTCCATACTGCAGTACCATTTCTGGCAGATGTCCTCTCTCCCCTCCCCCTACCCGCAAGCATGTGAGGCCCTGGCCATTTGTGTTTTGCTGGTAACACCTTCTATCCTCAGGTGGGCAGCTGCTGATTGCTGGGCTATCAGGGGCTCAACCACATGATGGTCAACTGCTCTGAGAAAGTCCTTACACTGGCACAAGCTTGAATCACTGACCAGTCATATCCCCAAATCCAGTCTGAACTGGAAATTCAGGCTTAGGAAGAAGCCAGAAGAGGAGCCCAACTCCAACAGGAGCCCCCATTTTCTGCCACTCCTAGTTTTACGATTCTAGCCAACTTAGTGACATTTTAAGTAAGGTCAGAAAGAGTTAAAAGTTCCCCACCCACAGAAGTATCTAAGTGTGAACGTAGGTCCAGGGTTTTGTGTTTGTTTGCTTGCTTGTTTTTGATTCCAAGACCAGCTTCTGATGAGAGGGATTGTCTCTGCCTGTGATGTAACTGGCTGAAACCCTAGCAGGGCCGGGCAGGTACTCCAAGGTGTGGAGACTCACACTTCTTGACAGCCCCAGACTTTTTGATAGTGACACATAGGAAAATATACATTTTACCTAAAGACCCAGGATACGCAACTGAAAAAGTTTTCTCAGAATAGTTCTTATCCTTACCACATGTGTATATTGCATTCAGGTATTTTCTTTCTTTTGCTTTTTTGATGATGGCCACGACCCACTAAATTGATTCCATAACCCACTGATGGGTCACATCCCAGATTTGAAAAAACACTGCTCTAGGGACTATTCTGTTCTAGGACTTTCAAAGCTTTTTCAGAAGTCCACACTGGGGGGTAGTAACTTTACAATCTGGCATAAAGAGCTTCTCAGGCCACCAAGTTGTGTTAACATTCGGAGGTGGGGGTGAGTGTTGCTGGGCCTGCCCCTCCCCTGCCCCATATCTATGCCAGATTCTTGTAAATGCTTTTAAATACAGTGTACATTCCTTATTTTATGTTTGTATTCTTGTGTAGCATTGAATCTATAGGAATCGCTAAAAAAAAATTTGATCCTAGTTTTCAGCAAAATTCCTATTGAACAAATCATTCCCAGCTCAGACTATATTGGAGGTGGGAGGTGGGCAAGAAGGGAAGTAGCAAGTTGGAATTGAGAAATTTCCAGCGCTGGTCTGATCTCATATTACTTTTGGGAATCTGTTCTTTGAGTCCTGGCCTAGGTAAACAGCTACTTTTCTGTGTATCTGCTGGGCCTTTAGAGGTTTCAGGCCTGGCTCAATCCAGCAAGAATAAAGCCACACTCCTTGAACACAAACACAAACCAGGGGCCACCCCAAGCCATCCTCACAATTTTCTGTTCATTCACTAGGGACACCTCGTGGGCTGGCATCAGCTCGTCCTTAGATCCAAGACTGTGAAGCCTCAGTGGGTGCTTGGCATGAGGCTGGCCTTTTGTGTTTCGAACTACTCCCAATTGTAAATTGAAGATCTGGTATTGGTAGCATCACTAGCCCCCAAGAGGGACGGGTGGGTTTCTTCCTCTGGGATCGAAGGAGAACGCCCACACCTCCTCCTCTTCCTTGGCCTTCCTGGTATTTGACAGGAGATGGGGGTGGTGTGGCTGGTCGCTTCCAGCCTTGGGGTGTGAATCTTAGGCACCATTAAGGACCACCTTTAAAAGGCCCCTCCTTTGGACTTCCTGCGGGGCCCCCCTCTTGAATTGGGAGCACCTTTAGAGTTCCAGATGCTAGTGCTTATGGCCAGGCACGAAGCCACCCCTAGGGCAAGTGCTTGGTCTGTACTGAGGTACAGGTACAGAGGTACTTATTCCTGTACCCACTTCTACAGGAACATAACGTTCAAAAACGCTTGAAAGGAACTTCTTGTTTTGGCTTCCTTGTATTTCAGCCTTCCTGCCTTTTCTGTTTTTGGAACATTTTATAGTGAATTTGGATTCCACCTGGTCAGTCAAGATCAATGTTATAAATGAGGATCTGGACCAGGAGTTGTGGGAAGAGCTAGTTGCTCCTGCTATATTATCGGGGGTAGGCCTCAAGATTGCAGATCAGAGGAACAGCATGGTCCTCCTGGCAGGGCAGGCCTCCAGTGGGCTCCTGGACGCTGGCTCTGAGCAGCCCCCAGCAGAGCTCCTTGGAGCTCAACTGGGGGTGGGACGGATGTGCTCAGCCTCTGACACGTTGCCCTCTCCCCTGGGCTTGTCTTCCACCCCCTCCCTTGACATTTGGTTGCTTTCCTACTTGAAGCACCTCTTTCTTAGCTCTACCATCAGAATGCATCCAGAGGGTGGTCCCTTGCCCTGCCTTCTCCACCAGTGCTCTGTCTCAGCACCTCCATCCCAGCCTCAGGGCCTCTCAGCCTCAACAGCTTTGGCCAGGACATTCTTTGTCGAAGGCTGGCTTACACATTATAGGGTGTTCAGCAGCATCCCAGGCCTTTACCCACTAGATGCAGAAGCCCCCTCTCACAGTTGTGGCAATCAAAAATGTCTCCAGGCATTTCCAAATGTCCTTTGGGGAGCTGAATTGCCCCCAGCTGAGAATCACTAGGTTAACTGGTCTCCCTGCCCCCTCTCTACAGCACATTCTCCGCCCAACAGCCAAATGATCCTTTTAACATTAACATCTGAGGCCTCTGCTCAGAGCCCTGCGGGGCTTCCTTCTCACTAAGGATGGACTCCCAGGTCCTTCTGTGGTTCCATAAGTCCAAATGACTGGGTCTCGACTCCTCCACTCAACTCCTCCTCCTCAACTTCTCCTGAAGCCCTATGAGCCTCTGCCAGTTGGTCACAGAGCATTTCAGGCACACTCTGCCCAGTGTCTTTATGGCTATTCTCTTGTCTGCTTGGAAAGCTCACTCCCTCATTTCACCCAGATCTTTGGTCAGATGTCACTTGGAAGTGGCCTTTCCTGACCACTCATGCCCTGCCCCCGCACATCCTCCCCGTTGCCCCTAGTATGGCCTGGCCTGTGTCTGTCTGCTTCCACCACTGCTAGAATGGGAGCTTTGCCAGAGCAGGGGCGTGTCTCGCCAGTGCCTGGCACATGGAAGGTGCTCAGTCAGCATCAGTCAGATGAGCGAGAGCATGCCAGGATCCTTCTCCACGGAGGGCAGAAGTGTTATTTGATTCTCTTGTTTCCAGGGGAGGCAGCAAATGATGTTGATCCTGGGATTCCACCAGGCTGTCTTGCCTGTGTCCAAATAAGCATGTTCATTTTAAACCATCCCCAACCCTTCCTTGCTTAGAGACACTGTTAACATTTTGGTGTCTTGTATTTCTTGTTCTTTTCCTGTTCAGAAATCTCTTATGGCTAAGATCTCCAAGAAATGTTAGATAGCACTTGTCTAACAAATGCTCACCAACTCTTAGGTTGTTTAGAATTTTAGAGCCTATAATGACGTTTGAAATCTATCCTTCCTTCCCAAACTCATTCTATGAAGCAAACATCATCCTGATACCAAAACCAGGTAAAGATATAACCAAAAAAGAAAACTACAGGCTGATATCCTTGATGAATATAGATGCAAAAATCCTCAATAAAATACTAGCAAACAGAATACAGCAACACATATGTAAAATTATTCACCACGATCAAGTGGGATTCATCCCAGGGATGCAAGGTTGGTTCAACATATGCAAATGAATAAATGTGATACACCATATTAATAAACACAAGGACCATATGATCATCTCTATAGATGCTGAAAAAGCATTTGATAAGATTCAGCACTCATTCATGACAAAGACCCTCTATAAGTTAGGTATAGACGGAAAGTATCTCAACATAATTAAAGCTATACATGATAAACCCACTGCCAATATCATTCTGAATGGGGACAAGCTGAAAGCTTTTCCTTTAAGAACAGGAACTAGACAAGGATGCCCACTCTCACCACTCCTATTCAACATAGTGTTGGAAGTACTAGCCAGAGCAATCAGAGAAGAGAAGGAAATAAAGGGCATCCAGATTGGAAAAGAGGAAGTCAAACTGTCCCTGTTTGCAGATGACATGATCCTATATATCGAACAGCCTAAAGCCTCTACTAAAAAACTCTTGGAGGTGATAAATGATTTCAGCACAGTAGCAGGATACAAAATCAACACACAAAAATCAGTAGCATTTCTATTCTCCAGTAGTGAACATGCAGAAAGAGAAATCAAGAAAGCCTGCCCATTTACAATAGCCACCCCAAAAAATAAAATACTTAGGAATTGAGTTAACCAAGGATGTGAAAAATCTCTATCATGAGAACTACAAACCACTGCTGAGAGAAATTAGAGAGGATACAAGAAGATGGAAAGATATCCCATGCTCTTGGATTGGAAGAATCAACATAGTGAAAATGTCCATACTACCCAAAGTGATATACAAATGTAATGCAATCCCCATCAAAATTCCAATGATGTTTTTCTCAGAAATGGAAAGAACTATCCAGACATTTATATGGAATAACAAAAGACCATGCATAGCCAAAGTGACGCTGAGCAAAAAAAATAAAGCTGGAGGCATAACACTACCTGACTTTAAACTATACTACAAAGCTGTAATAACCAAAACAGTATGGTACTGGCATAAAAACAGACACACTGATCAATGGAATAGAATACAGAATCCAGAAATCAACCCACACACCTACAGCCATCTGATCTTTGACAAAGGCACCAAGCCTATACACTGGGGAAGAGACTGCCTCTTTAGCAAATGGTGCTGGGAGAACTGGATATCAATATGCAGGAGAATGAAACTAGACCCATACCTTTCACCATACACTAAAGTCAACTCAAAATGGATTAAAGAATTAAATATACACCCTGAAACACTTAAAGAAAACATAGGAGAAACACTTCAGGAAGTAGGACTGGACACAGACTTCATGAATATGACCCCAGGGCCGATCCCGTGGCGCACTTGGTAGAGTGCTGCGCTGGGAGCGCGGCGACGCTCCCGCCGCGGGTTCGGATCCTATATAGGACTGACCAGTGCACTCACTGGCTGAGTGCCGGTCACGAAAAAACGACAAAAAAAAAAAAAAAAATGAATATGACCCCAAAAGCACGGGCAACCAAAGGAAAAATAAACAAATGGGATTATATCAAACTAAAGAGCTTCTGCACAGCAAAAGAAACAATTAACAGAGTTAAAAGACAACCAACAGAGTGGGAGAAAATATTTGCAAAATATACATCTGACAAAGGATTAATATCCAGAATATACAAGGAACTCAAACAACTTTACAAGAAAAAAACAAGCAACCCAATTAAAAAATGGGCAAAAGAGCTAAGTAGGCATTTCTCTAAGGAAGATATATACAAATGGCCAACAGACATATGAAAAAATGCTCAACATCATTCAGCATCTAGGAAATGCAAATCAAAACTACACTGAGATACCATCTCACCCCAGTTAGGATGGCTAAAATCCAAAAGACTGAACGATAAATGCAGGCGAGGTTGCGGAGAAAAAGGAACTCTCATATATTGTTGGTGGGACTGCAAAATGATGCAGCCTCTATGGAAAATGGTATGGAGGTTCCTCAAACAATTGCAGATAGATCTACCATATGACCCAGCTATCCCACTGCTGGGAATATACCCAGAGGAATGGAAATCATCAAGTCGAAGGTATACCTGTTCCCCAGTGTTCATCACAGCACTCTTTACAATAGCCAAGAGTTGGAACCAGCCCAAATGTCCATCATCGGATGAGTGGATACGGAAAATGTGATATATCTACACAATGGAATACTACTCAGCTATAAAAATGAATGAAATACTGCCATTTGCAACAACATGGATGGACCTTGAGAGAATTATATTAAGTGAAACAAGTCAGGCACAGAAAGAGAAATACCACATGTTCTTACTTATTGGTGGGAGATAAAAATAAATAAATAAATTCACACACACACAAAAGAAAAAAAAAAACGGGAGAAGAAGACATAACAATTACTATTCCTTGAAGTTGACATGACAAGCATACAGAAAGGACATTGTTGGGTAGGAGGGGGGAGAGGGAGGAGGGATGGAGGTTTCGGTTGATTATTGGGCCACAATAATCAACCACATTTTATATCGACAAAATAAAATTTAAAAAATAAAAATAATAAAATGGGAGTAGGGGTTGAGATAGGGTGGAGCAGCGCGGAAAGTACCATGTCCCAGAGGAGAGATGTGGGCACAGTTACATCATAGAATGTTCTCTGAGTTAGAAAGTGGCACCATGATCCCAGCGTGCCCTTCGCAGCCTCCTGGGGTCTTGGAGCAGAGGTAAGAAGAGCCCGACCTTTCAGGGGTCTTCAGCCTGTGCCTTGGGTCAGTGGAGTCAGGCGGCAGTGATAACAGCTGGCTTTGCTGAGCACCTACTGTGTACCATGCACGGTGTACATGCCTGTGCTTTTACTGCCTTATTAATGCCACCTCAGCCACTCTGAGAGGGCTACTTTTGTCCCCATTTCATGTAGGTAGACGGGAGCAATTTGCCTGCAGTTTCCGTGTCTGACTTGAACCCCCATATTTAATAACTAGGCTCATTGTCATGTGGAACATGGACTTATGGTCCCTGTAGGACTTTCTCCACTGCTGGTTGCATGGTCCATTGCTTCCTCTTTGCTTTTTTGTAAGTCATGTCCTACTAATAGCAGAGTTTGTTGTAGTTTCATTGCCAAAACGTCAGTGACCTTGAACTGGTATCTTCCTTTTTCAGCACTTTAGTTCTTTCGTGGTGGTCACCTTTCCATGCCTCAGGGGTTGACAGCAGAGTGGCTGCTGCTGAGCAGTGTCCAGTTGGGTGGTGTCTGAGGGAACAACCCTTCCAACCCCATGATTTGGGGTCTTGGAGGTGGGCAGCTTCAGAGACCCACCCATAACTGTGACTCAGAACTGCAGAGGAGCGGCCCCACATTTGGGGGACCACTAACAAAGAAGACAGGCTGGCCTAGTGAAGAACCACATCCGGCCTGGGCTGGTGGAGGGGGACCAGGCAATGGGAGGAGGTGGCTGCTGGGTGTTCGTGGAGGGATGGGTCAGGTGTTTGTGCAGTTGGCCAGACTCCAGAAGCCAGCATCCCAAGAGTTGCTCAGCTGCTTGCAGGGCTCCACAGCACACTAGATAAGGAGCAGGCTGCAGCTGGTCAGGAGGGATAACCCAGATTAGAACGTGGTGTCAGGTGATAGCTGGGCTTGGGGTAACCCACCATAGCCCAGGATCATGCTCCAGCACTGATCAGCCAGGGTCAGAGGGCAGGCACTTGCAGAAAGGAGAAAGAGGATTTAACTCCTAGCAAAATATTTTGCAGTCTATAAAAGGGGCTATTAAACCTTTTAATTAAGGTGAGGCCTTATGTGACCTGTCATTTAGCCACACTTTTCACTGTGATCAAGAGTACCTCCAGTGAGCTGTTTGCCTTTGGTGGGGGAGACAGTGCCTGGAGGGGCACTGGAGGCTTCTGGGAGTGGTACGCTCTATCTCTGGATTCGGGTGCTGCTTAGAGGGTGTTCACAGTTTGTGAAAATGCTTCCAGCCAAACACAGGATTTGTGTGCTTAGCGGTATGGATATTCACGCTTTAGAAGAAGTTGGAAGAAAAATGTATCCTGATGTGACTTCAGAGTCCGTTCTCTCACACTCATGTTTTTTTACAGCTGAAACTGGAGGACCGTTCCGTGGTGCCCCGGGATGTGGTCCGGCACATGCGATCCACTGTGAGTCCTGCATCCCCACCCCAGCCCTGGGCCTTGGGGTGGCCACCTTGGGGACTTGGGTCTGTCCACCTCACACTCTGTGGGAGGGCTAATCAGCTCTGGGCAGGTGTGCCTTGGGATTGTCTGGGCTGGGTCTGCTGCACCAGCTTGGCCTGGATGCCTCCCTGTCCCCCAGGACAGTCAGTGCGGCACGGTGATAGACGTCAACATCGACTGCGCTGTCAAGCTCATCGGCACCAACTGCATCATCTACCCCGTCAACAGCAAGGACCTCCAGCATATCTGGGTGAGCCGGCCCTCTGATTCTCTCAGTGGCACATCTGTCCTGCACCTTCCCTGGGCGCTCTAGCCACACACAGCCTTCCCCGGTCAGATGGCAAAGCACAGCATCACTGCGCCAGCTGGCTCCTGGTAGCCTCATTGTGCCGCTTGTGAGGAAGCCACTTAGACATGTGGTCAGACATATCCTTACTTTTCCAACCCCAGCATAGGTTGCCAGTGTGGTTGTCTTTACCCATTTTCCTTGCTCCTCTAACACTCCTTTAAAAAAAACTACAAAAAACACAGATTTCTTTTCAATAATGATCTTGTAAATGATTTCAAACTTATTGAGGCCAGCCCGTGGCTCACTCGGGAGAGTGTGGTGCTGATAACACCAAGACCACGGGTTCGGATCCTATATAGGGATGGCCAGTTGGCTCACTTGGGAGAGCGTGGTGCTGACACCACTAAGCCAAGGGTTGAGATCCCCTTACCTACCAGTCATCTATAAAAAAAAAAAAAAAAACTTATTGAGAAGTTGTAAATTCCTGTGTCCTCATGCAGGTTCCTCGCTGTTAACACTTCACTCCATTTGCTCCATCACCTTACCTGACTCCTCCCCCGACATCCCTCTCTCTAGTGTTTTTTATTCCTGAAATACTGGAGAGCAAGCTACAGATATGAAGCCCTGTCACCCCTGAACACTACTACTTGCATTTTCCAAAAAACAAGGACACTCTCTTATGTAACCACCACACAACCCCCCAGATTAGAAAATCAACATGGATACGTTACTGTCTGATCCACAGACCCCATTCAGTTGACCCAACGATACCCTTTTTCCTTTTCTGACCCAGGATCCCATTCAGGAACACATCTTGCATTTAGTTTTCAACCCTTTGATCTCTCTCCAATCTGGAATGGTTCCCCAGTCTTTCTTTGTCTTCCACATTCTGGACAGTGATATACTCAGTATATGACCCTCTCCCTGGGTCTGTCTGATCTTGCCTCATGCCCAGCCTCAGCCCATGCATTCTTGGCAGGGCTGCCACAGAAATGCCAGCAAGTCCCTTCTGGCTCATGGTATCAGCAGCAATGCCGCTGGGGGTGTGGGCTTCAATCCCTGGTCATGTTGGTGTCTGCTGGGCCTCTCCATCATAAAGTCACTATTTACCCCCTTTGTAGGTGATTATGTTTTGTGGGGACATACTTCAAGACTATGTCAGTAATGTGTTACTTGTCAAACCTCAATCCACCAGCCTTAGCTGCCATTAACAGTTCCCACCCGAACTGACCATCACTCCGCTGGTTGCTACGTGGCGATGTTATGACTCTATCACTGCCTCATTTTTGTGAGTCAGTGCTCTACTGTACAGAACAGCTTTGTCTTCTGCCCATGTATTCATTTATTTTTTATATCAGTATATACTCAGAGATTCCTGTTTTATTCGATTGGTTAATAATCCATTATTATTATTTTTTTTTTTTAATTATCCCAGATTTGGCCAGTGGGATCCCCTTCAAGCTGCTTTTGTGTCCTTTTCACATGTCCCCGTCTTGTCATTTTTTTTTTCCCCATCACTTCCTTACTTTCTGGCACAGTGAGATGCCCAAGTTCATCTTGTATTTTTTCTGATCCAGCCCTGGAATCAGCCCTTTCTCCAGGGAGCCTAGATCTTTTCAGAAGAAAGGGATATTTTAAAAACCAAGATCTGGATGCTGGGTGTGCTAAATGCTACTAGGCCCTTTTAGGGCAGTGCTAGGAAACACACACATGTATATGCATGTACACATTACACATTATCTAAAAGTCAACACCAATCTGTGTGTGTATTAAAATATGAGTTTATTCTGATATCTGCAGTTCAATACCTCAGACTCTCTCCTTTCCACTCTAGGTCAGTGAGTACCTTCTCCAGCAGTGAGAAACTTGACTCTCAGTCTCCTCAATATATTTACCTATTTACTCAAAGCACTGTCATTATCTGTCCACATAGCCAACCTCCCAACTATACAGCTGTCTCCTCTGCCAGCCACCTCCACAGTCCCCTTACCCGGGTGTCCTGTGTCCATGGATGCCACAGTCTCTGTATGACTCTTCCATCCCCGCCACTCAGCACCCCCATACCACACTTCCCCTCGCTGGGAAGGGGAGCTGGGATACAGCCTAAAACTTGTGGGGAAGGCCAGCTGCAACAGTTATGTGCATCCTTCCTGCCCTGTCTCAGCGGGGCAGAGAGGGATTTGTGCCCTGGACATCAGTGTTGTCTGCTCTCTCTCCCTGCTGCTGTTCCCGTGGTCTGCAGCCCTTCATGTATGGGGACTACATTGCCTATGACTGCTGGCTAGGGAAGGTCTATGACTTGAAGAACCAGATCATCCTGAAACTATCCAATGGCGCCAGGTAGATATCTCAGTGTGAAGGAGCCATCAGCTTGGGAAGGGCAGCCTGTTGGAAGGAGGGGAGGAGGGTGTTTTCTCATGGGGCTTGTGATGACAATTTTAATCAAGGGCAGTGACAGATGTTACTGGCATTCAGGGCCTTGCATCTCAGGCCCTAACCCTGTGCTGGTCTCCTTATCTGTCATGGCCTAATTCTCTTGCTCGGTGTCTGGTCTGTCTTGGCTTGGGGAGAAACATCTTCACTTAGGATATTTGATAAAAGCTGATGATTTAGCAAATACCCTACGCTTTTTTGGTGGTGAGCACTATGGTGCTTAGGGTCTTATTCGTTTTAGGAGAGTTTCTTATACCTCATCAGAGGCCATGTTGTTAGCAGAAGGTGAACTGTGACCTTTTAGGGAATGTGGCACCTCTGGTCACTGCAGTGTGATACTCAGTCATTGTGCCCCTGCTGGAGACCAAGCCCACACTCTCTGTTGCAGGTGCTCCATGAACACAGAGGACGGCGCCAAGCTCTACGACGTCTGCCCACACGTCAGCGACTCAGTACGTGGGTCCCGCCAGGCTAGCTCCATTGGGGGCAGTGCACTACTGCTGTTCCTCAGCCCTCTGGCTGTGCAGGAAGGAGGACTTCTTAGCAGAGAGCTTGTAGCTGGCCCAGGCTGAGCAAAGTAGTTTCCTAGGAAAGGGGCGGGTGTGCACCAGAGGGTCTAAAAGTTTGGGCATAGGTAGAAAATATTAGAACTTTTATTTGCATTTTTGTTAGCTTTTTATCTTATCCTTTAAAACCTCTATGTTTCTGTCTTAGTGTCTTAGTATGATATGTGAGTGCAGTAGTGCTTGGACATAATTTGTAAATAAGTAGAGACACTGCAGATGCATGATCAAACAGGTTTGGGACCACTGCTCTCTAGAGCTTTAGTCCTCAAAAGTTTGTACAGTGAGTCAGAATCTACTTTTTAATAAGATCCCTGAGTGATGTGTATGCACCTTAGGTTTGAGAAGTACTGCTCTGGAGCTGTGGCATTTATTTTAGAGCATGTGGAAGCCTGTATATATGGGTTCGGCAGGTGGGGAGAGTACCATCACCCAAGGAGGCACTGCTCACAAGGAATCTCTTTTGGCCCCAAATCCCACAGGGTCTCTTCTTTGATGATTCCTACGGCTTCTATCCAGGCCAGGTGCTCATCGGCCCCGCCAAGATCTTCTCCAGCGTCCAGTGGCTGTCAGGGGTCAAACCCGTGCTCAGCACCAAGAGCAAGTTCCGAGTGGTGGTAGAAGAGGTAGGAGTCAGGGGTGAGGGTGAGGGAACGGAGTCCTTGACCTCCATGCCCTGGAGCCAAGCTTCTGACCCTTTCTTGCCTGCACAAGCCTGCTCTGAGTTAAGCCCTATTCCTCAGCATCTGGGCCCTGCTAATCTGAAAGGGGAACCTAGGCTCTGGTCATGGAGTGATCGATGGGCAGATGTCCCCAGCCTCATGTACATAGGCTGAGCCAGGTGGGAGTGGCGAGGGACAATTCCAGTGGGCCCTGGCTGGTGTGAGGCAGGGACAGTGGTTCTGGAGCAGGGGGCAGCATAGAGTCAGGGCCTGCTCCAGTGTGTCCTTACTTGGTGCTGAACTAGGAACATCCACATTTCTGCTCTGGAGGTCAGGTGGGCTCCGGGCAGCTGGTTAAAGAGAGTGCTGTTAGAACCTGCCTTACTGGGCTGAGCCCGTGGCGCACTCGGTAGCGTGCTGTGCTAGCAGCGCGGCGACGCTCCCACCGTGGGTTCGGATCCTATATAAGAATGACCGGTGCACTCCCTGGCTGAGCGCCGGTCACGAAAAAAAAAAAAAAAAAAGAACCTGCCTTACTGTGGCCCGGTCCAACCTGCCGTCCCCAGGTGCAGGTTGTGGAGCTGAAAGTAACATGGATTACCAAGAGTTTCTGTCCAGGGGGCACGGACAGCGTCAGCCCCCCGCCCTCTGTCATCACCCAGGAAAACCTAGGCAGGTGAGCATGCCCTGACTGCCAGCAGCCCCAGAGGCATGCCTTGAGCAAGTCCCTGGGGCCCAGCTGCAGGTGCGTGGGGAAGACGAGAACACGCATGCCTCTCAGAAGTCCAGCCTGGCCCAGCTACTCCTCCTACCCGCAGGGTGAAGCGTCTCGGATGCTTTGACCATGCTCAGCGGCAGCTTGGGGAACGCTGTCTGTATGTCTTCCCAGCCAAGGTAGAGCCGGCCAAGATTGCCTGGGAATGTCCAGAAAAAAACTGCGCCCAGGGGGAGGGCTCTATGGCCAAGAAGGTATGTCCTTGGGGTAGGGGTTGGAGGGCATTTAAGGAACTGGCCTTGAGCCATTTCCATGGCCAGGAAGGACGGTCTGTGCTTTAGGCCTTGGGGGGCAGTCCTGATGACCCTTGCTGGCCACTTAGGTGTGTATGGCTGTCAGCCCCCCAGACTGAGACACCTGGGGCCAGGCCCGCCTGGGTGTCCCACAGGCTGGGGTGGGGGTGGGGCAGCCAGCCTGCCACCCTCCACAGCTGCCATCTCCCCGCTCTGCTCTCTCAGGTGAAGCGCCTATTGAAGAAACAGGTGGTGAGGATCATGTCTTGCTCCCCGGACACCCAGTGTTCCAGGGACCATTCCATGGAGGACCCAGACAAACAAGCAGAAGCCAAAGCCAAGAGCGAAATGGGGCCAGTTAGCCCTGAGGAGACCCCCGACGGCTCTGCCAGCCCCGTGCGGGTGCCGCATGAGGAAGAGTCCCACGAGGCTGGAGAGCAGCTGCCCCCGTTCCTGCTGAAGGAGGGCGGCGACGACCGGCTGCACTCGGTTGAGCAGGACGCAGATGACGAGGCTGCCGACGACACAGATGACACCAGCTCGGCAACGTCCTCTGCCAGCTCCAGCACCTCTTCTCAGAGCGGCAGCGGTACTGGCCGCAGGAAGAGCATCCCCTTGTCCATCAGGAACCTAAAGCGGAAGCACAAGAGGAAGAAGAATAAAGTTACTCGTGACTTCAAGCCAGGGGATAGGTAACCTCAGGGCACGTGTCCCGCCCCGCCCCCCCCAACGTTTAACCTGAGACCAGCAGAGAGCCCTGTCCCCTTGGAACACACTTATACACTGCCCACAGGCTGCAGGCCTCGTGACAGCTCAGAGCTGCCCATCCCAAATGGCAAATGGTGCCTGAGGAGGGCCCTGGTGGAAAGGAGAGATTGGGGAATAGTGCAGAGGGTGGGATGGTGGCAGTGGCCTTGAGCCTGGCCGGAGCTCTCTGGGACCTGTTCTCAGAGGAGAACACGTGGCACAGGAACCACAGATGAGCTTTGCACACGTGGGAACTCTCAGCCCTCCCACCTAGGGTTAAGAGTTGCAGGTTACCAAGCCCACAGGGAGGGGACAGGCAGAAAGATGATCTGCCCTTTCCCTGGGGAAGCATTTTTGCACGGCCTGGCTCACTGGCTCGCACCCGGCAGGGTGGCAGTGGAGGTGGTGACCACAATGACCTCAGCTGATGTGATGTGGCAGGATGGCTCCGTGGAGTGCAACATCCGCTCCAACGACCTCTTCCCCGTGCACCACCTGGACAACAATGAGTTCTGCCCCGGAGACTTCGTGGTGGACAAGCGAGGTAGTGCCAGCTCCAGAGGGGCAGCCAGCTAGGTAGCTGCTGATGAGGGCCTGGGTGGCGGCTTGGGGTCACTGCTAAAAGGAAGTCAGGGAGCAGACTGCCCGTTTGCAGGTGTCCGACCCTCTCAAGGGCTGTGGGAGGCCTATTTTGGCCTCTGCTGGCCAAGCCAGGAAATGACTGGGTCCTGTGCCCTACTGTAGTTTGAGATGGAATGGCAGGTGGGCACTGCCAGGGCTGCCCTGCTAGTTGCGTCCCCTCTCTGGTTCCCTAGTCCAGAGTTGTCCGGACCCTGCTGTCTATGGCGTGGTGCAGTCTGGGGACCACATTGGCCGCACCTGCATGGTGAAGTGGTTCAAGCTGCGGCCAAGCGGGGACGATGTGGAAGTGAGTCTGTGCCGCCCCTTCCTCTTCCTGCAGGGTGGGCTCTGGGGGTTGGTTCAGGGCCCCTGGCTCATGACAAGCCATCCTGTGCCACAGCTGATTGGAGAAGAGGAGGATGTGAGTGTTTACGACATTGCTGACCACCCCGATTTTCGCTTCCGCACAACTGACATCGTCATCCGTATTGGCAATACTGAGGACGGGGCTCCTCACAGGGAGGATGAGGTACACCCCAAGTCTCAGCTGCTTCCCATCCCATGCAGCACCCGCAGTCCCTATTGGTGCCACCAGGTGGCTGCAGGAGACAAGACCTGAAAGCCCTCTAGGCTGTGTGCCCTGCAATAGAGTGGCTGTTCAGCCCCGACTCCTGCAGGAGGCCTCCCTGTCCCCCTGCTGGGACCAGCTTCCTGAGCCCCTGCTGCTCGTGCTTACTGAGAGAGCCACGTTCCTTGTCACAAGCCCCGTGGGTGGGATATCAGGTTCTATGGAGCACAGGAGAGGCTTGGGCAGGGGCTTAAGCTGGGCCTGGAAGAAGAGGTGGGCACGTTGGGTGGGTCAGGGCAGGTTCCAGGCAGGTTGGAGTGTGAACAGAAGAGCCGAAGCATGAAACCCCGTCCTGGGGATGGCAAGAAGCCCAGAGAGGCTGAACACGGCAAGTAGAATCCCGGGGGCATGTGAAGAGCCGAGTTATGAGCTTTCGACTGCCAGGTGGAGGAGAGTGGGCTCAGTGGAATGCAGGTGTTGAGGGTGTTTGAGCAAGAGGGCTGGACTCACCCCTTGCTGGTGCCCACATCCTTCAGTCCTCACAGCCTTGACCCTTGCTGCCCACTGGTGGACTTCCTCCAAGGTGCTCTGGCCCTCGCCCCTCTTGGAGAGCTGCCCCTTTGACTCTGTCCCCTTTGCCCAGCAGCCGTCGGTGGGCCAGGTGGCCCGCGTGGACGTCAGCAGCAAGGTGGAAGTGGTGTGGGCTGACAACTCAAAGACCATCATCTTGCCCCAGGTAATCCTCTGGTGAGACCCCAGCTATTGGAGTCACAACTGTGGCCTGTCTCCTGTCCCTGAGAGCCTGAAGACAGGCTCTCAGATCTTCCTGGCAAGAGCTCAGATGTTACTACACACAGAGCCCCGGGGTGAGGGGACAGGGGCAGCTGGCAGCCGGCCTGCAGTCTCACCTCTCCAAGCAGGCTTTCCAGATCGCCAGGTGCTTGTAGATTTTCACAAAGCTCCAGGGTATTCCTGGATGTTCAGCTCACTATGCTAAGGAAATGCAAGTTACTTTCTACAAGGAGATGGTGGCTTTCCCAGCGGCGTTTCTTGGAAAACCTTAACAGATAGATAGGAAGAGAACGGAGAAGAGCCAACCAATTCCAGCTGCTGCTGCTGGGTTCCGAGCAAGAGGGCTACCCTTCCCTCGCCCCCTTGTTTGAGCCCATCCAACAGCTCAGCTCCCCTCTCCTGGTGCCCACTTGGGGTGGGTAAGGGAAGGGAATGGCTTCCCCCTCATCTCTGTGACCTTCCAGGAAAGGGGACAGGATGTGCATGGGCCAGCTGTCCCGCACGCCTCCTGTCACATGTTCCCAGCTCCCAGTGCCACCCCACAGAGGCCACCTTGCCCCCATGGTTAGCGCCCTGAGTCCTTTGGGTGGTGGGGCTGGATTTGCTGAGGTTTCCCGTTGGGCCCCTTAGCCTGTTGGACAGACACTGACCAAGTGCACAAAGGGGTAGGGGAGGCTGGAACAGGCTATTGGTTTGGGCTTTGGGTCCTGCTGAGGGGCGGGACAGGTGAAGGGCTCTCCCAGAGACCTAGGGACCACCTAACATGGAGAGGCTCAAGCAGCCAAGTCTAGAGCAGAAAATGGGGGAGGGAGGAATGGCATTGCCAAGGCCTGGGTGAGCACAGTCATCACAGCAGTGAGGACTGGGGATCCCCAGGGCTCCTCCGTGGTGCAGAGATGACTTCCTGTCTGGCTTACCGCTGCCCTTCCCTTCTGTCCCCAGCACTTGTACAACATTGAGTCTGAGATCGAGGAGTCAGACTACGACTCAGTGGAAGGCAGCACTAGTGGGGCATCCTCAGATGAGTGGGAGGATGACAGTGACAGCTGGGAGACAGACAATGGGCTGGTGGAGGATGAGCACCCCAAGATAGAGGAGCCCCCACTTCCACCTGCTGAGCAGCTGGCAGCCCCTGAGGAGGACAAGGGGGTGGTGATCAGCGAAGAGGCTGCAACGGCTGCCATCCAGGGGGCTGTGGCCATGGCCGCCCCCGTGGCCGGGCTGATGGAGAAGGCTGGCAAGGATGGGCCTCCCAAGAGCTTCCGGGAGCTGAAGGAGGCCATCAAGATCCTGGAGAGCCTCAAGAACATGACCGTGGAGCAGCTATTGACGGGCTCCCCCACCTCCCCCACCGTGGAGCCCGAGAAACCAACGCGGGAGAAGAAGTTCCTGGATGACATCAAGAAGCTGCAGGAGAACCTCAAGAAGACTCTGGACAATGTGGCTATCGCAGAGGAGGAGAAGATGGAGGCGATGCCCGACACAGAGCGCAAGGAGGACAAGCCCGAAGGCCAGTCACCAGTGAAAGCCGAGTGGCCCAGCGAGACCCCAGTGCTCTGCCAGCAATGTGGTGGCAAGCCGGGTGTCACCTTCACCAGCGCCAAGGGCGAGGTCTTCTCGGTGCTGGAGTTTGCGCCCTGTGAGTCGGCCTCGCCTGTCTTCCCCTCCCCTGCCCACCTGGGTTCGTATTTGTGTTAACAGATCTGGAAGTCAGGTGGCTCATCCCCTCCCAGCCCCTGGCTGCAGCCCCGGGGAAACTGTTTCCTGGTGTGGTCACGGTTCTCGTGCCAGGAGCAATCGATGGGAAGCACGTGGGTTACTCACCTGCCTGCGGAGCACACCTGCTTCCCAGGCCAGGCTTTCCTGGGGCAGCAGCCCGTCTTGCAGAGCCAGCTCCAGAGCCTCCCCATGAGAGACTGACCATTCTCTTTTCCCCTTTAGCAAATCACTCTTTTAAGAAAATTGAGTTCCAGCCTCCAGAAGCCAAGAAGTTCTTCAGCACAGTACGGAAGGAGATGGCACTGCTGGCTACCTCACTGCCCGATGGCATCATGGTCAAGACCTTTGAGGATAGAATGGCAAGTAGGCAAGCGTGGGCAGGCGCAGTTGTGCGGTGTGAGTGCTCCATAGCCGAGGCCTGCAGCCTCGGGTGTGTGCATCTCTGGGGCTGACCACCTGAGAGGCTGCCTGCCTAGCCACCTTTTATAGGTGAGGGGCCAACTTGGAGCCATGCAGCCACATGGCCAGCAGGGCTGGCAAGAGCCCCACACATGTCTAGGCCAATGGGCTGGAAACCAGATGGTTCTTTCTTTCCTCTCTCCCTTTTAATATTAGCTTGAAATTAGTTATATGATTATTACCTGGGTCTACTCTTAGTTTTGAAAAATCAGAACATTACAGAAAGAACTAAAGTTGCCTTTGACCAACACTTACCTCCATTTTCCCCAAATCCTAGGCCTCTGTCTGCTCCCAGAGGTTGTGACTGTTAGGAGTTGGTGGGTCTCCTTCCAGAAGACCTTTTACAAATATTTTTACATTCTTGCTGTCACCAATCAGCACGTGACATCTTTTGTGATCTGTTCACACAAATAGCGTGTGCCTGTGCATGTCCCCTGCAGCTTGCTTGCTTCACCCAGCGGTGATTTTTTTTTTTTTTTTTTTTTTTTTTTCCGTGACTGGCACTCAGCCAGTGAGTGCACCGGTCAGTCCCATATAGGATCCGAACCCGCGGCGGGAGAGTCGCCGCGCTGCCAGCGCAGCACTCTACCAACTGCGCCTTTCGTGACCGGTACTCAGCCAGTGAGAGCACCGGCCATTCCTATGTAGGATCCGAACCCGTGGCGGGAGCGTCGCTGCGCTCCCAGCGCCGCACTCTCCCGAGTGCGCCACGGGCTTGGCCTCCCAGCGGTGATTCTTGAGCCCACGTGTCTTGGTTCATGTTGATCTAGTTCACTTGTTTTTACCTACAGAGTAGTAGACTGTTGCGTGGCCACATCGCATTCCGTTTTTTCCTCTGTTTGCGGATGCACCCACCATTTCTGAGTTGTATTTACTGAAGGCAGTTTGAGGGCTTCCTTGGTTGCTCCAGGAATGGGCGAGCCGTTCCGTCTGCCACCTTATTTTTTCAGCAAACCCTTCCAGGGCCCCTGCAGTGAGCCACGCTCCATGCTAGACACAGAATCAGAGTCTGAGCTCTGGGCCCTGTTCTGGAAGGAGGGGGCCAAAGAAGGGACAAAGCAGGGATCCTGAGCGCTACAAAGAGGGGTGTGATTCCTTTGGGCCCAGCTAGCCAGAAATCAGAGTGGGGTTGGGAAGGGCCGGTGCTGCTTGAGGATCTAACACTTTTGTATTTTCTTGAGTTTTAAATCCGTTTTGAAAATTCCAGCCTGTCTCAGCTCTACTGAGGAAGAAGGGAACAAAATTTTTTGTTTCGTTCTGCTTTTCCCAAATCTCATTCAGAGGGGTAGGGAAGTAGTGCCTTATCTTGAGGCTCGGGGGATGGTACCAAACATGCATGAGAGGATTCCTTCGCTCCAGTTATTACTTTGCCCTTGCCGTTGACATTCCAGCTTATCAGTTACCTCAGGCCTGTTGCCCTGGCCGTTGACATTCTGTGCACACACTCCGAATGTCTGCGGATCGTCTCTTAGGACCTAATGATCTGAGTTTCTTTGGTGGTCTCCCAACACTTCCTCTGGAGTGCAAACCCTTAATGTCATTTCTCTGGTTGTGAGACCATCCCCCTAAGTCCTCAAAAGCAAGTGCAGCCTCGCCATCCTGGAACTTTTTCTCAGCTTTTTTTTTTTTTTTTTTTTTAAGATGACTGGTAAGGGGATCTTAACCCTTGACTTGGTGTTGTCAGCACCGCACTCTCCCAAGTGAGCGAACCGGCCATCCCTATATAGGGATCCGAACCCATGGCCTTGGTGTTATCAGCACTGCACTCTCCCAAGTGAGCCATGGGCTGCCCCCCCCCCTTTTTTTTCTTTTACCCTCAGCTTCTTACTGCTTGTAATTGTTGCTTGCCTTGTTGGGGCTGGGGGTCATGGCAGGTGTTTCGAGAAATACAGTTTTAAAGTAATAATGTATGAGGGAAAAAACCTGATATAATAAAAACCAGCTTGGAAAATCCCTTTTGTGCCAGGGGTTCAAAGATACCAAGTAGGGCTGCACAGACCTACGTCTGCGTCAGCTACTCTGTTGCTGGAGGTGTGCCGCTGCTCCTCGCACGTGATCTGCACGGTGCCCTGGAAACCAGTCTCCACGTGCAGGACCCCTCAGCCCCGCACACCTCAGCCTTCCCTCCCTCTTCTAGGACCTCTTCTCGGCCCTCATCAAGGGCCCCACTCGAACCCCCTATGAGGATGGGCTCTACCTGTTTGACATCCAGCTCCCCAACATCTACCCAGCTGTGCCCCCCCACTTTTGCTACCTCTCCCAGTGCAGTGGCCGCCTGAACCCCAACCTGTATGACAATGGGAAGGTGTGTGTCAGCCTTCTGGGCACCTGGATTGGAAAGGTGAGGACACAGCCAGCCCCCTGTCGGGGTCAAGGGAGAGCAAGAAGGGTGTGGGCGTCTGTCTGGAATGGAGCTGATCATGCTATGTGTGTGTTTCAGGGGACAGAGAGGTGGACAAGCAAATCCAGCCTTCTTCAGGTGCTCATCTCTATCCAAGGTACGTTTGGGCTGAGGGGGGGTGTGGTGATGAGGAGGGCTGGTGGAAGGGACAGAGTCCCCAAGGACACAGTGACTTTGCCTGTCCCCTTGGGGATCAAGGGCAGGCCTGACCTGATGGTCTCTCACACCACCTGAGGGAAGGTGTTTCTCCCCGGCAGGTCTGATCCTGGTGAATGAACCATACTACAACGAAGCCGGCTTCGACAGTGACCGGGGCCTGCAGGAAGGCTATGAGAACAGTCGCTGCTACAACGAGATGGCTCTGATCCGCGTGGTGCAGTCCATGACCCAGCTGGTGCGGCGGCCCCCCGAAGTCTTCGAGCAGGAGATCCGGCAGCACTTCAGCACTGGCGGCTGGCGGTTGGTGAACCGCATCGAGTCCTGGCTGGAAACCCATGCCCTGCTGGAGAGGGCCCAGGCGCTGCCCAACGGGGTCCCCAAGGCCAGCAGCTCGCCGGAGCCACATGCTGTGGCCGAGCTCTCAGACTCCGGCCGAGAAGAAGCTGAGGATGGAGGGCTGGCCCCTGGAGAGGCCTCCCAGGGCTCAGACTCAGAAGGCGGTGTCCAGGGCCTGGCCTCAGCTAGCAGGGACCACACAGACCAGACTTCGGAGACCGCGCCAGATGCGTCGGTGCCACCCAGTGTCAAACCAAAGAAGCGGAGAAAGAGTTACCGAAGCTTCTTGCCTGAAAAGAGTGGCTATCCTGACATCGGCTTCCCCCTCTTCCCGCTTTCTAAGGGTTTCATCAAGAGCATCCGTGGCGTTCTGACACAGTTCCGGGCCGCCCTGCTAGAGGCAGGCATGCCTGAGAGCACAGAGGACAAGTAGCCGCCAGCCCTCGAGGAAGGAGCGTCACAGCAGGAGAGGCCAGCTGCTGCCTGCTCACTCTCCCCTGGGATCTCCCCTCTTCCCATCCCCTTCTGTCCCTAATGCAGGCCCCACTGCCCTCTTCTCCCCGAGATGAGTTTGATGCTGAAGTGCAAGAAGTGTCTCGATGCTGCCGTTTCTGTTCCAAAGTGGTCTTTCAACAGGCGGCCCCCCCGGCAGAGTTGGAACCCTGTTGCCGGTTTTCCACTTGTCACCCCTGGCAGACTGTCCCGGCACTTGCTCCCTTGCTGTCCCCTTCTCGGGTCAGAGGTGGGGTGTTCCTAGGGCCTGATGCTGGGTGCTGTGGGTCCAGGTGCCCTGCAGATCAGCAGGAGAGTGGATGTGCCTTGCATGAAGTGTGGGTTGCTCCTGCAAGTCCTCTAGTCCCTTTCAACCTCTTCAGTTCAACTATAGCCTCTCCATGTCCCTGACCCTCCTGCTGCCACTGCCACCAGCTCCTCCCTAGTCCCTCGGCATCAGCACTATCCCTTGGGAGTTGTAGCTGCTATCACTGACTCCCAACTGTACTCTGGCCTGTTTACCACATCATAGCCGTTGGGCCTGTTGAACTTGCTCTCTTAGAGAGGTTGGAACCAGGCTAGGCTCAGGGTAACACCCAGGAGAGGTGGTGTCCCTGACACACTAACATGGAATTGACCAGGGAGCTGCTAGAAAAGAAACAGCTGTAGGTGCCTTGCTCATCCTGTCCAAGGCTGGTGGGGCATCGACAGTTAAGGCCTTGCCGGTTTGGACTGTAACAGATGTCTGCTCCCTGTCCAGCCTCAGCTCCAGCCCAAGGAGGCAGGAGCAGCAGCACAGGGCCGGGGCAAGTGCTAGGGCCTCTCCCCCATCAGATGGTAACACTGGGAGGTGGCGTGCAGCTCACTGAGCGTGCAGTGAGCCCGGCCTCGGATGGGAATGAGGCCTCCTGTCAGCCCTTTGCTTACAAACTCTGCAGGCTCAATCCCAAAAGAGAGGGGTGGTGGGCGGGGGCTCTCCCTCCCAAGGACAGGCCCAGAGGTTTACAAGTTTTCTAAGCTTTTGATAATGTGAAGCTCCAGGTTAAGAGGATGCTGTTGAGCACATTGCAGCTATGTAATTTTTGGTGTATGTATGTAATATTTAAGGTTGGGAAAAATATAAATCTCAAAAGCAGAGATATTAACTCATACTAGAAAAAAAAGACAAAAAAAAAAAGCCAAAGCATGATGTGTCTTGTCAGCCTTAAGTGGGCTCCACACCTGTGCTGTGCCGTGACCACCCTGCCAGCAGAACCGTGGGGGGAAGGAGCCGGACCACATGCCGTGGCATATGGAGCCCAGAGTCGGTACCTTGAGAAACATCCAGAGTGACTGGTGGGGCCATGCTTCCCAGTGCATGGTTCATGTGGAGATGTGAATGCCTGCTGCTTACAATATCTGTATAAAGTGCTGTGTGATTAAACTTTTTTTTACTTGCATTTTTTTTTTTTTTTGGTTGGCTCATTAACAAAACAAGGTGACACCATTAAACCTGCCTCTGCCATTCATCTGGGCTCTGTTGCCTTTCTTCCTCTCTGGGGCACGCACCCATTTGCTAGTGTCTATCAAACACCCCCTCCCCTAGGAAGGATAGACCCCTGTTATCAGGGAAGGCTCATGGCAGCAGGTCCTGGCTGGCTTCCCTTGTCAGGTGGGGAGACCACTGCAAACAGCACCTTCCCCCTGCCCAGTCTGCTTGAATGCCTTTTCTGTGTCCAGTCATAGGATTTACGGGGGCAGGGAGGTAAGGATCTAGGCTGTGGTGGGTCAGTCCTCTTGCCTCTGGCAGGGTTCCATTCCTGGCTTGTGTTGTATTCCTCAAGAGCAAGTTTACAGCAATATCTGCCTTCCAGCAGCCGTGATCCCCAGAGGTCTGTGACTGACCAGTTCAGCCAGTTCAGCTCCTTCCAGATTCTGGAAGAGCTGACATCACAGCAGCTGGCAGTGGGCATATGTCACCGTCCTGGGCTTTAAGCCAAAATAGTTGCCCAATTTGGGAGATTGGCATCTGCCCCTCCTTGCTGTTTTCTTTTAACTCCTGCCCAACACTCCTCCACAAGGACGGGTGGAAAAGAACAGAGGTGGCTGAGTGAGCCTGGGAAACCCTAGATCTGTCATAGGGGGATGACACACTCCTAAGAAAGGAACCACTGCCTTACATTTTGACTACTGAAATCTGTTTCTTGCCAGTTTCCCTAATTCCCTAAACTCAGATATTTTCCCTTTCCTGCTAAATCCACACAGGGTTCCAACCAGATTTGCTGAGACTAGCTGGCTTGCAGCCCGAGGTAAGACATACCAGCTCAGCCTCAGTCCTCCCATATGTGCAGTCAGGCAGCTGGCCAACCTCCAAAGCTGCTTGGTATTGTCAGGGTGGCAGAGCCCCACCCCTGCATAAGAAGGCTGGACCAACTCTTGGCCTGTGCCCACCACCAGAATGGCTGTGCCTGGAGGATACTACCATACACTGCCCAATCTAGGGGGCACCACTGGGCATCATTAACATTCTATAGCCCCAGCTGTAGCAAGACCCTATTCCCTCCCCAATCCCCAGGACAGACCAGCAGGCTGGGAATGTCACTTTATTTATTCATGGGGTGGGGCTCCCAGAGCAAAATAGGGTGCCTTCAACAGGCAACTAGGCCCAGCCAGCTGAGCTCCCAGCACAGGGCTTCATTCCAGCCCTTCATGGACACAGCCTGTCCTCCTGCAGCACAGCCTCCACCTTCCCAGCCTTCCAGTATTCTCCTCCACCCCACATGAGCTATGGACAGGCCCCCAAGTCCTGAGGGAAGGAGGGAGAGTCCTGAGCTCAGTGCAGGATGAACAGACCTACTAAGGCACAGCGAGGCCCACAGGGTCATAAGGGCTCTTCTGTAGGCAGTGTCTGCTAGGGATCCTGGCTGGGCGGGGGCTGCAGCTCGAGAGAAGGTCGGGGCTCCACACAGCCACCTACCATCCAGAAGTAGTTTGGGTGCACCTGGCCCTGCACAGCCTCGCTGACCATCGACTCCCCGTCCACTGTAAACACACCCCTCCCATCCCTGGGCTCCAGGCGGAAGGCAACCACGGGCACATACACCAAGTAAGGGCAGTCATAGTCCATATGCCTGCCTTTCTCCATGGCTAAGAAGAGGCGCAGCAGTGAGGCCCGAGACACGCCTGCCCGCAGGTAGAACAGATGCATGGCCCCAGCAGCACAGCGGCCCATGGGCGCTGCAAACATCTCGCTGCCCAGGTGCGAATGCAGCAGCACCAGCACCAGCACGAAGTCCTGCTCAGGCACCACAGTCCAGTGAGAGGGCACTGGCTCCTCCAGGGGCACCAGGTGCGTATCCACAGGGCCCTGCTGGACCAGAGCTGGGGAGGCGGTTGTCTTGGAGACCTCCCTTCCTACGGGGAGGTAGGCCAGCCGGCCTCGGTAGGTGCGCAGGGCTGCCAGGCGCAGGAAGGTGCCCAGAGTGAAGCGCATCTGTCCCAGGTGACGATACTTCTCACTCTCCAGGTCCACATCAGCAACGAAGCCCCAGGCCAAGCTGAGCACAGAGAAGAGGTGCAGCCCGGAGGCGGTGTGCAGTGACAGCAGATTCATGGGCGACAGTAGCCGCCTGCACAGCAGCAGCGTGCAGTTGGTCAGGAGTTCTTCATTAGTCACCTGCTCATAGCTTCAGGGAGAAGAGGTCAGATTGGATAGGACAGAAGCCCCATGCATCTTCCCCTTCCTCCTCCTGGGGCCTAGGGGCAGGTGGTCCCTAGAGAGGTGGCAGGAACAATGACAGATGGAACAATTGGGGTCACCAGGAGAGGGCCCCAGAACTGAGGGCAAGGCTCCAGAGGGAGACGAGGGAATGGAAGTTACCTCAGCCTGTGGGAACTTAGAAAAGGAAACCTGGCAGCAGAGAGGCACTGAGGGGAAACTGAGGCCCACTCTGGCCATGGGCTCTCACCCAGCATAATGGTTCAAGGAAGCTGCCAGCGCGTTGCCAGAGCCTGCTGGGAGGCTACAAAGGGGCTTCCGGATGGCCGTCTCCCAGTCAGGCCGCTCCATGAGCCCATTCACCACCTGTGGGAGCAGGTGTGGCTCAGCCTGGGAAGCACCCCACGCCCCATCGCCCAGGCCGGCCTCTGGAGCAGGCCTCACCTCGTGCATCAGGCCGTCCCCGGACATGACCACCAGCGCGTCCCAGCGGCCCAGCTCCTCGGCCCGCACCAGCTCCCGCGCATGGTTCTGCCGCTCTGCAGGGAGACCTCGGCTGTCATGGCGGGGATCCCCTGGCAGGGGATGCTCCCTGCACTCCCTCCAGGAGCACTCACCAGTGAGCATCAGCGTGAAGGAGACCTCGGCCTCGGCCAGGAGGGGCTGCACGTGGCTCCGGAATAGCTGCAGGGCCTTGCCCTTGCCGCTGCGCGGGTTCAGCAGCACCAGCACTCGGCAGGGCCGCGGGAGTCGGCCCAGGGGGTCCCCCTCTGAAAAAGCAAACCCGAAAAGGCCGCGTCCCCAACCGGCCACTAGGGGGCTGAGGACAACAACAGCGGCACTGGGCTGGGAAAGTGGTGCCTGTCATACCCGGGTAGTTGACCCAACAAGCCTGGCCGAAGGAAGCGGCCTCCTGTGGGGAGCTGGGGGTGGGGGGACGCCGGGCGGGGGGGAGGCGACCCTGACGTCCCCCTCCTTGGCTCAGGCCCGGCCGGTTTCTGGCCTCGTGAGGGAGTGTTTCTCTCGAGCGTTCCCAGCCCCTCTCTTTCGTCCACCTGGGCGTTCCAGCACTCCTGACTAGGGAGAGAGGGTTCCCCACACCCCTTCGCAGCCGGGCCCCCACAAACCTGGATCCATCACCTCGACCCGCGGCTCCCGCTGCCAGGGGCTCCCCGGCGCTGTCGGGGCGCTGCCCTTGGCGGCAGCTCCTGCCTTCAGCTCCTTATCGGTGCTGCCCAGGCGGGCGTCGCGGGGCTGTCTGGGGGGCTCGCCCCCCCCGCCCGGAGCCGGGGCTGTGGGGACGCCCGCGTCATTCCCTGCGGCCGCCGGATCTGAGAAAGTGGAGGAGACAGCGCTGGCGGAGTCCGGGGGGAGCCCAGCTGGATCCCGGGACCACGCGCAGGGGACCACGCGCCCCTGTATCCCTGGAAGCCCGTGGCTCGGGCACCTGGTTTCCCGGGAGGTCCAGTGCCACCAATGGCGCCCCAGTCCTGGGACTGAGCCCCTATCCCCCGAGGCGAAGGGTCTCCTCCCGGGGCTTTCCTTGCCGGGGCCTCGGGTTCCGGCCCGACGGATGAGTCAGAGTCCCTCGGCTCCCTCCGTCGGACCAGCTCCTCACCCCGCGGGGCTCCCAGGGGGAGAGGCGTCCAGTTGCGTAAAAATCCCGGAACTTGAGCGGACATCGCGGGGCCCGAAGTTCAGGGCGAGGATTCCCGCCCAGAGCCAGCCCGGTCGCCGCGTCCCCTGCCCCCAGCTCCAGAGCGCCCCCAAGGGCCACGCTCCGCCGCGCCGCGCGCCGCGCTCGTGGGAGCAGCTCCCGGATCGGACGAGCGCTGAGGCCGAGCCGGACCGCCAGCTGCCGCCTGCGCTCGCCCGAGCGCCGAGTGGGCGCGAGAACCGCCCAGTGCGTGGCCCAGTTCCCCGGCGCCCCGCGAGGGCGGGCCGCCCAGCAGCCACGAGCGGCCGCAGGGCAGGGCAGGGCGGGCGACCCTACCCAGTCCGTCCGGTTTGCTGGGGAAGGCGCCACCGCCGTTCCCTATAGTGGCCGGGAGCGGAACCAGCTCGTCCCGGGCTCGGCCCCGCGTCTGAGGGACAACCGGAGCGCTGGGCGGGCGCAGACTCCCCGGCCTCGCTCCCTCCGGCCTCAAACTTTTCGCTCAACTTCGCCGCCCAGCGCCACGGCGCGGGGAGGTCGCGGTGCCCGGGCCTGGCCCCGCCCCGCGTCCCCGCCCCCGCCCCGGCCCCCTCCTCCCGGCCGGGCCGTGTCGCCCCCCGCCCGCGGGCTCCCCTCTTTCTTCCTCCCCCTGCTCTCCCGCGGACGGTTATCTTTAGCTTCCCGGCGCGGCGGCTGAGCCACCGAGCCGGAGGCAGCCTGGCGCTCCGTCCCTAGCGGGGCCGGCGACCGGCCGCGGGAGAGGAGCCTGGCCGTGTACCCAGGCCTGGGGGTCTGGGGCGGGATGGGAGAGTCGAGCATGCGGGGCGTGTCCGCTCTGCCCCCACTGGCTCAGCGGGAAGATGCAAAAGCGCCCGGGAGTTGTCACTTCAAGGGAGGCAGATGGGGACGCGTTTCAGTGTGTGTTACACACCTCGGGGCCAGAGACCTAAACGTGCCTGCGAGCAACTCCAGTTAAATCCCCGGGAGGTTATTTGCGGAGACTGGGAGGAAAAAGTTGCCAACGTCGACTTGGTGACCTGATCAGGTAGGACCAGTTAGAAAAACCCAAAGCCCTGCAGGAGGCTGAGGTGGTCCAGGCCCTGGGCTGCAAAGGGCCCCCCGTGCCCACGGCTGCCCCACTCGACCCCCGCACACCTCTCTCTTCTCATCGCTTCTTACAGTGGAGAAGAGGCAGGTCCGGGAGGAGCACGGAGCCAAAGAGCCCGGCCGCGCCCTGAGCTTGGGCGCGCCTCCGCTGTGTGTCTTCTCTGCGGGAGGACCCAGCCGGCCCGGCCCCATTGCCCAAGACTTGAGGGCCAGGCAGACGGGACCTAGCGGTCCGGAGCGGGAGGCACAGCCTGGCACGGGCGGTCCCTGGACCGGCGGCCCCGCCCGTGTCTGTGCGGTGCGCGCCTCCGCCCTAAGCGGCCCCCGGGCAGCCCAGGCTGGGTCCTGAGCGTCCAGAACGCGTTCCAGGAAGGTGACTCAGCGACGCGCTCACGAGTCGAGAAACTCCAGGAAACAAGGAAGGGGCAGGGGCGTCATCACCCACTCCCCGCACGGCGCATCCCCCGAGGTGGGATCCTGCACCTCCTGGCCCCCACCCCCACCCCCATGAGTCCGGAGCGGGCGGGGGACGGCAGCGCCGCAGCCGCAGTGCCGCGGTCACGCGCTGCAGGGACGCGAGCGGCGGCGGGAGGTGGGGGCTCCGCGCTGGGGCCTGGGGTCAGATCCGCCTGCCCCGCGCCTCCCTTCAGCTCTCCCCTCTTTCCCTGCCTTCCCCTCTCCTCCGGCGAGGGCGAGGGTCCAGGTCTGGGCTTTGGCGCCTAGAAGACGAGGGTGGGAGGCTGGGCCCTCCGAGATCTCAGCCTGGGTGGGGGGGTGGCTGTGGCGGCCACCGCTCCGGAGGGCATTTCCATCCGGCCTGAAAAAGCCGCCGTCCGTCGTGAGCCTTGCAGTCTGAAGAGGGGAAACTGAGGCATGGGAAGGGAAGCCGTGGGGAGAAAGGCCGCCTGGCGCAGGTGCCCCTTTTCCTCCCGGGGCCCCAGGCTGGGCGCTCCTCCCGCAGCCTCCGGGGGCCCAGCGGGAGGCAGGCGAAGGTCAAAGCCCTCTGACCCTGTTTCCAGTCCGCACAGTGGCCCCTCACCTCCGAGGCCTCTGCTGTGCCCCCTCATTCTTGTCCGTCACTTCCCCCCACCCAGGCGCCTCTCTCCAGACCCCTTTCCCTTTCTCTCTTTCTGCACAACTTAATCTCGTCTCAGAAACTCACCCATCTGCATCCCGGGCCCAAGAGACAGCAATGGGCAAGAGCAAGATGCTGTTCTTTTGACAGTGGAGGGAACTGAAACCCTGAGAGGTGAAGGGTCTTGCCCAGGCTGCCAGACCAGTTCCCAGCAGAGCTGAGAAGCAAACCCTGGAGCCCCGACCCTCAGCCTGGGAAGCCAAGCCCTGCCAGAGCTCTCCTCTGGGTCTCCTCATACCCCAGGCTGCTCGCTGATATTCGAGTGTCTGTTGGCCTGGTGGGTTGCTTGCCACAGAGCTGCCCCAGACACCCAGCTGCTCAGAGTCCCCATGAGAAGGAGGAAGCAGCTCCCAGCTTCAGCCCCCAGGTCTTGATTAAGCAACCAGCCATGGTGCCCAGAGAGGCCACCACGGGCCTGGCATCAGGCTTGGGCCAGTGGAGAGGTCTGACTTGATCACCATCCCAGAGCTCGGCTCACAGGTAAAACCTGTCTCACGGCTAAAACCTGTCTCACAGCTGAAAGGGATCGTTTATCTCCCTCAGCCTCCCCCTCCTTGTGGGCAGCCTCCTCAGGGAGACACCTGTGAACCCCCCTTTTTTTTATTTTTAGAGAAAGAAAGCAGGCATTCACCGAGCTTGGCCCCAGCTCTCCAGAAACTTGGAGTCAAGGCCATCAGATGGCAAATTACTTGCTCTTATTAGGGAAAGATTCCTGCCATCTCACCCTTCCCTGAAGCTACCTTCCCTGAGAGATTTCAGCTCCCAAATTGCAGGGCCTCAGGGCCTCCCTTGACCTCAAGTTCTTTCCATTTTTATAGTACTTTACTTACTGCCTGGGAGGTTGCAAGGGCAGAACAAGGGAGGTGTCCAACTCTACAAACTCATTTTAAGACTTGTGTTCTTGGACCGCCCCAGATGTGGCTTTCCATTCTGAGAGTTTCCTGGATGCTGTTTCCAGGTTGACCACGGAAGGCGCAAAGGGTGTGGGGGTGCCACATGCAGACATCCAGAAGAGCAGACTGGTCCTGCAGGATTCTTGGCTGCTGGCAGGGGATGTGTGCTTTGCCTGAGTTTCTGTTTCTCTGCAGTGGTTTGACTACTCTGGGTTTGTGGTAGGGTGGGTCTCGCTCTACCCCTTGGGTGGTCTCCTTGTCCTTGTGGGCATTCTTGCTGAGACTGGGCACCCAGGTATCTTCTGGATCTCTGAGCTCTGCCTCCCACACATCCTCTCCTCCTGCTGACCTTGGTTACAGTTCAGGGTAAGTAGCTTCCAGAGCCATCTCAATGTGGAGGCCTGCAGGCCGTACCCATTCCTCGCATTTCAGCTGCCTGCCCAGCATCTGGAGGCATTAGTATTAGTTTCCCGGTGGCTTAAACAAAAGAAATGTACTGTCTCGTGGTTCTGGAGGCTAGAAGTCCAAGATCAAGGTGTGGGCAGGGTTGCTTCCCTCTGAGGCTGTAAGGGAGAATCTGTCCTCTCGCCTGGCTTCTGGTGGTCTGCTGGCATTCTGTGATGTTCCTGGACTTGACACATCACCCCTACCTCTGCCTTTACCTTTATGTGGCATTCTCGCTGTGAAAGAGTTGACTGAGCTTTGTTCTATATAGTCTACATTACCCTCTGTGGACATGGGCATGTTCCTTTTCTTTCTTTCATTTTGTTTGTTTGTCTGTTTATGGTTTTTCTTTTTTCTTTTCTTTTTTTTTTTTTTTGGTGGCTGGCCAGTTCAGGGATCTGAACCCTTGACTTTGCTGTTATAACACCACATTGTAGGGGCTGGCCCGTGGCTCACTCGGGAGAGTGGTGCTGATAACACCAAGGCCACGGGTTCGGATCCCATATAGGGATGGCCGGTTACTCACTGGGAGAGCGTGGTGCTGACAACACCAAGTCAAGGGTTAAGATCGCCTTACCAGTCATCTTTTAAAAAAACAAAACAAAACAAAAAAAACAGGGCCGGCCCCGTGGCTCACTAGGGAGAGCGCAGCGCTGGGAGCGCTGAGGCCGTGGGTTCAGATCCTATATGGGGATGGCCGGTGCGCTCACTGGCTGAGCCTGGCGCGGACGACATGACACCGTGGGGAGGGTTGCGATCCCCTTACCTACCGGTCAAAAAAAAACAAAACACCACATTGTAACCAGCTGCGCTAACCAGCCAGCCTGGCACGTTCTTTTTCAAATGCAAATGACTCTGGGAGGAAGAACCAATAAGATAATTGGGACCCTAGTTTCATGTTTTTAATGGAAAGATGCAACAATACCAAGTGTCTTGAAAGAGGGAAATAGTACCTGCTCCTGTGGGTGTGGAAGGAAAGGGGTATCTGGAAGCCAGGCTTGCCCTCCTCCCCACATTGCCAGGGTGCGACCCATGGAGAGGTGTTGTTTCTATCTGTGCTGGCAGCCAGACTTCACGTGCCCAGGCCCCCACACTGCTCAAGCTCCTTTGACTTTCAGATGTCACTGTACACCTCGGTTCATGGCCTCTTCGGCTTCCTGAGCAGATGGGTTTATTCTCCAGTCCTTGGAGGAACAAAGCTGAGTTTTGTGTTGGATGGTATATTAAGTCCCTCCTATTGCTGAACAAATTTATTATCTTACATTCCCGGAGGTCAGAAGTCTAAACTGGACCAGCAGGGCTGTGTTCCCTTCTCTTTTCTAGCTTCTAGAGGCCACCTGCATTGCTTGGCTCAGGGCCCCTTCTTCCTTCACCTCCAAAGCTGGCAGCACAGCATCTTCAAATTTCTGGCTTCAAATCTGGATCTGGCTTCTGCTTCTTTTGACTCTGACCTTCCTACCCGCTTCTCATAAGGACCCTGTGATTACATTGGCCCCACCCAGATAGCCCAGGATAACCTCCCCTTCTCAATATCCTTAACTTAATCACATCTGCAAAATCCCTTTTGCCATATGAGATAACATCTTCACGAATTCCAGGGATTATGACATGAACATCTTTGAGGGGCCATCATTTTGCCGAGTATAGATAGGTAAGGAAATAGTCTGGAAACTGTGTCTTTACCGAGTTCCAGAACCTTCTTTTTCAACTCCCTCTCCCCCCCTCCAGTTCTACTCTAGTGAACACAAACCAGGAACTTGCTTTCCCCCAGATAAGCATTCATTGAGGATGAAAACACTCTTGCTGGGATGGAGACATGATTCTGTAGACTTTGTGGTCTGTGGTTCAGCCAGCAGAGGCCCCTGCAGAGAAAATTGGTTTCCATTTTTTAAAATTCCCCAAGACAGAGAAATTGGCATCTTTGCTAAACATAGTAATTACAGGATTACAAAACCCCAACTTTTCACCTGAGGAAGGAGCAGACCAGCCCATCCATTTTCAGCCTGGAAAATGTATATTTAATATATCGTTCTGCACGCTGCTTTGCAAGGAGGGCTTGCCACGGGGCACAGGCCCCCTGGGCACCAAATGGAAGTGTGTGGCCATCCCAGCTCCTGCCATAGGACCTGGCAATCCAGCTGCTTCTACTCTCCTGCAGCAAGGCTGCACCAGGCCAACTACACTGAGAACCACGGCCAGAGGGAAGAGTCACTCACTAGGAGGGAACATGCCACAGGTTCCTGCTGACATCAGCTCCTGTTTGGGCCCAAAGTGGGCTCTGGTCTGGTGTCCAGTATGCAATCTCACACCTGGATACTGGTGAGGAGAGAGATGGTTTCCCTCTGCCGAGGCTACAGACACCCCCCACTCCACCCACCTGTGCTTTGTGCTCACTTGCTCATGTGTCCTGGTTCAGAGACCTCCCAGCACTGGGTAAATGGTCCCATCCAAGGGGAGAGAAACCCAACTGCTGTGTGTCAAACCACTGTGGGCAATTCCCAAAAGGAAAACTGGGAAGCGCGCCTTGGCACCTCTGCAGTGGGGAGCAGGAAAGCAGAGCTACTTTTATCTCTCAGCAGCCAAGCATCGAGGTGAGGGCATGGGTGTGTGTAAGGTTTTCCGGGGGCTTTTTGTTTTGCAATGTTTTCCACTTTCACATTTCTCAAAATGTGTCCTTGGGTGGCTCCCAAAGCAAACAGACAGCGGGCTGGACGTGGCCCCGAGCCAGGCAGCACATTTGTGCTAATGGGCTGGGGCTGTTTCCACCCACCTAAGAGTGGACCCATATCTGCACTGAGGGACGGTGAAGTCCTTTCTCACCCTGGCCCCAGACAAGCACAAATTGCCTTTGGGGACAGTGGTCGAGGCCCCCTGCTGGTCCCTGGTGGCTACCCAGAGGATACATCCCTCTCCTCTTTTATCCAAACAGGCAGCCACTCAGGCTTCCTTGATTGAAGCCTATTAGTTGGGAACTTGGGGACAAGGGAGGAGTGTGGATGCCCTAGTTCATCAAGCTGGAAAAAGACATGGAGCCTAGAGCGGGCCTTGCCTGTCCCTCCCGCTCATTATCCACATCCCAAAAATAGAAATTCCACTTCCCTGGAGGCTCATCTCCTGAAGGTCAAACCCTTTGATTCTTTCTGGACACAACCCTGGTAATTTAAGTAATAATTATACAGCATGGGCTGGAAAGCTGGGGCCAGAGAGGGGAGCTTGGGACAAGGGATGCTGGCACCTACTTTCTCGCAGGTGCCTGGAGCCTTTGTGCAGTGGCGGGAGTGACGCTGTGCTGATCCGACAGGAGAGTGTTTCCGAAAGCAGCGTTCCTTGTGAGCTCTTTGCTCACTGCCCTGCAGTCCTGATCATGGCAACGTAACGAGCATCTTGAGAATGAGTTAAGATGTCATTTCTCCTTCAAGGCACCATCAGATGATCCTAGCAGCCTCTGAAACTCACGGTTTCAAAACTGAATGGGTAACCAAGTGATTACCCATCTAAGTGCTGGAGATTTTGATTTTTAATGTCTCTGCTATTTCAAGGCTTGTATACTAATTAGCTGGTGAAATTATTTTTTAAGAGAGCTGAACAAAAAGGGCAGGTGGCCAGTTAGCTCGGTTGGTTAGAGCATGGTGGTGGGAACACCAAGGTCAAGGGTTCGGATCCCCATACTGTCAAAAAAAAAGGGGAGGGGGCGTGGAGAGTGTTCCTGAGCAGTGAGGAGCTTGCAGGCGGCTGAAGAACATACGTTTTCTTTTCTCTTTTTGTCTCCTCCCTTGAACTGCCATCTCTATACCGTGGTGTGGTTCTGCACACAGAATTCTTCAAGAAATGCTTGTGAGCTGATCTCCTCCATCTGTACCCTTCTGGCAGGTGCAGCAGGGCACCCAGGGGAGGGAGCTGCATCTGAGTGCCAGGTTCTGCTGCAGAGAGGTGGAGAGCTCAGGAAGGGCATGGTTCAACACCCCACCTCCTCCTGGCTGGGCACAGCAGGCTGATGGGTCCTGGGAGGGACAGATGGTCCCGATGCATAGTCAAAAAGACATATCAGTCTTCCTGACTCTGCATGGCCTAGAAAATCTACAGCATCAGAACTTGGCATTTGCAAATAAGCACAAACCATTTTAGGCTGAGTTCCGGTTACCATGTGACAAGTATCTGCAACTACTATACTTGGTTCTCAGATTGAGAACTTTGAGCTCTAAAGAAGGGAAAACACTCAATAACTGCAAAAGATGATTAGCACAGGATTGGATCTGCCTCCTTTCAGCCCGTGGGCATAAGTGTTATTCCTATGGGGGAGAGGCATGCTAAGGCCTCACAAGTGGACCTGTTACCCCAAGTTTCAGCTTTTGGTCTTTCAGGAGACCTGCTGCTGGGGAAAGGCTGAGCAGCAGCCAGGAGCCACAGCAAACCCCAGGACACTGAAGAGCATGCTTGTCTCTGAGTTCTCAGGCATTCTCACAGCACCCTGAGTGGAACAGCAGGAGCCTAATTACAATTCTAAACCAAGCCCCTGTACATTGTGATGGCTCAACAAAGGCTGGCGTGTCGGCCGTGAAAACAGTTCGCAGATGTGGAAAACTAAGCTAGGATTACCCACCAGCCCTTGAGAAAAAATCTTTTAAAAGGAGAGACTTAAGATTTCTTAAAAACTTAAACATAGAATTACCAGGCAATTGCAATTGTAGGTATATACCCAGGAGAAATGAAAACACACGACCACACAAAAACTTTCATGTTAATGTTTGGTTTTTTTCTTTTTTTTTTTTTCTTTCTGTACATGAATGTTCATAGTAGCATTATTCACGATAGCCAAAAGGTGGGAAAATCCCAAATGTCTATTAATGGATGCATGGATAAACACAACATGGTTGTGTACATAGTGGAATATTACTTGGCCATGAAAAGGGACAAAGTCCTGATACATGTTACAATGTGGGTGAACCTCAGAAACATCATGCCAAGTGAAAGAATCCAGATGCAAAATGCAAAAAAAAAAGAAAAGAAAGAATCCAGATGCAAAAGACCATAAAGAACATGTCTGTTTGTATGTCTATTTGTATAAAATGTCCAGACTAGGCACATCCATAGAGACAGAAAGCAGATTGGTGGTTGCCAGGGGCTGGGGGAAAGGAAACAGGGAGTAACTGCTTAACAGGTACAGGGTTTTATTCTGAAGCGATGAAAATGTTTTGGAAATAGGTAGAGGTGGTGATTGCACATCATTGTGAAGGTACAAAGTGCCACTGACCCATTCACTTTAAGGTGGTTAATTTCATGTTACATGACTCTTACCTCGATTGTTAAAAAATGAGGGACTTGAAGGAACAGGCAGTGTCCCTTTCAAGATCATTCTTTTGTGAAGCACAAAATGTCCATTTCTAAGGCTGCAGTTGAAATTCTGATCTGGGTGGGGAAGTGTGGAGGCTGCACCTTCTTCTCCAGTCAGTTTCTGCTGACACTAAATTATCTGGAGTCCAGTACTTTTTTTTTTTTTTTTTTTTTTAAGGATCCGAACTCATGGCCTAGGTGTTATCAGCACCGCACTCTCCTGAGTGAGCCACGGGCCGGCCCAGAATCCAGTATTTTGACCTCAGGCAACGGCTCACAGGCACCTTCAGCACTTTAGTGGCATTATTGGGGGGACTTTATAGACAAGAAAAAGTGGTGTCACTTGTGGGAGGCCCTCAGTGCCAATCCTTGATTGTTGCTGTTATTTTCTTCCTTTCACTTTTCTGTGTTACCCCAGCAGGTGTGCGATATGTGTGAGGTTTTTATTGAAGTATAACTACATACAGAAGGGCCGAGCCCGTGGCGCACTTGGTAGAGTGCTGCGCTGGGAGCGTGGCGACGCTCCCGCCGCGGGTTCGGATCCTATATAGGACTGACCGGTGCACTCACTGGCTGAGTGCCGGTCACGAAAAAAAAAAAAAAAAAAAAAAAATAACTACATACAGAAAAGTACACAGGTCATAAACTCTGTGAACCAACACACTTGTATTGATAATAAAAATAATAAAAGAATGATAATGCGTCCTAGAAACCCCTCGTGCCCCCTTCCAGTCACTCCCCCTCCCCTATGGGTAACCACTCGTGATGTATGATTATATTTTGGGAAAACAATAGTTTTTAGTCAATTAAACCAGTTACTTTACCTACTAAGTAACAACAACAAAAAGAATGAAAATTCAATTAAAGTAAAAATACATTAGATGAGCTGGCCCGTGGCAAGGTCGTGGGTTCAGATCCCATATAGGGATGGCTGGTTAGCTCACTGGGTGAGCGTGGTGCTGACAACACCAAGTCAAGGGTTAAGATCCCCTTACCGGTCATCTTTAAAAAAAAAAAAGAAAAAAAAATACATTAGACATGGGAATTTTTTTAAACCAGCCTTTTCTATTTGTGAAGGCTTTACAAAATGGCTGGGAGGTCAAAAGTGCTGAGAAGACTCTAAGAGTTTAGCCTCAGGTGTCCCTTTGGGAAAGCTACTCTGCAGAGGAGGCACAGAGTGCCTGCCTAGGGAGCTGCTGACGGCCTCGTCTGTTGCTGGGGTCATTTTGCACTGTGGCTCCCACACTAGGCAGCACACTGGAAATTGGTCACACCACTACAGACTATGACTTAACTGGTCTGGAATTTTTCAGAGGTCCCCAGTGATTCTAATGCACAGACAAGTTTGGGAAGCACCGACTTAGCATCAAAGGAAGCCTGTTTTCCAAGTGGGTGGGCAAATTAAATAAGGACTCACAGAGACTTCTAAAATTGCCACAGGAAACTTCTTGAAGGGCGTCATGAATTGTAATGGTCCCCACGACTATTCCATGTTTGTAGCTGAATCAAGCGTGGTGCAGAAATGACACATACTATTACAATCTCTCCCCGCATCCTCCCAGACACCAGCGTGGAATGTGGGAATGGTGACAAAGCTGGCTGCCACCGGGGTTCCAAGAAAAGGGGGGGCCAGGCCTGGTTCTGCAGTTCATCCAACTGCTCCCACTAGGTGGTGTCAAAGCAGGTATTCTCATGAATTACAACTAAATTAAATCTTATTTCCCTGTTGAATGGTAATACCATCTTGGAAATGCTTTTCCTTAATAACTAATTGGTATTGAATTACCAGGGGATTCTATTTTCCCTTGTGTGTAAAATGAAGGTACACCTACCTTCCCACTGCAAGGACTTAAGACACCTCGCCCTGGTGGCCAGCTAGGATGTTAGCCTTGAATTTTCCAGCTCCTTCCACCTCGCCACACTGTATTTTCAAATACAGGTCAGATTTCTGAGAACCTGACCATGTTTCTCTGTTGTTGATTTTAGAAAGGAGGTTTGGAATTTGAGCAGGAAGAGAAGGAGGAGGCAGTGGGCAGGCAGGGAGGGGAGGTGCTGGCATGCTCGCATTTCAGGGTTCCCTGGCTTAGGAGTGGGTACTGTGGGCTGTAGTGGGTTAGAAATCTTGGTTCTCCTTTGATCTTAGAATAGGATTTTTAGGTAATGCATGAATGAGCCAAAAGGCTCTTGAGTAGGGGACAAAAGTCCACAGATACGCTTGGCCAAAGGCATCTAATCAGTTCTAATCACTGTTTAGGGACGGAATTGTGTACTTTGTTTTAAGTTGCTGGTTTGATTCCGGCTTGAATGACTATTGACTATTTAACCTACTGATTGTTCTTTAGATATGTTAAGAAAACTGCTTGAATGCTGTTTAAATATGCTAAACAGGGGCCGGCCGGTGCCTCACTTGGGAGAGTGTGGTGCTGATAACACCAAGGCTACGGGTTCGGATCCCATATAGGGATGGCCGGTTAGCTCAATGGGTGAGCGTGGTGCTGACAACACCAAGTCAAGGGTTAAGATCCCCTTACTGGTCATCTTTAAAAAAAAAATGTTGGGCCGGCCCGTGGCTCACTCGGTAGAGTGCGGTGCTGATAACACCAAGGCCACGGGTTCGGATCCTATATAGGGATGGCCGGTTTGCTCACTGGCTGAGCGTGGTGCTGACAACACCAAGCCAAGGGTTGAGATCCCCTTACCGGTCATCTTTATAAAAAAAAAAAAAAAAAAAAAATGCTAAAGAAATCACTGTAGGAAGTATGTAGGAAAGAAAATGTTTACTAAGGACAAGCCGTTTGTTGGTGAATTGACCTAACGTTTTACAAATTACATTCTGGAATGTCACATTGTTCGTTTACTGCTGTTACTGGTTTTACACTGCCTGTTTTTATGTCCTTCTTTGATGATTGAATCAACTGATTTTTCTTGTGAAACTTCCTTGTCTTGTCAATAAAAAGAAAGGCTGATTTTGAATTGCTGCTGCTCCCCTGATGGGCAGCAGTCCCTCCAGGCCTCATTGATGGTACTTTGAGTGAATTCTTTCTTTCTCTTTTTTCCGTCTGGGTTACACAGAGGAAAGTGTAACAGTGAGCAAACTGGAACGTGGACCCATAGTGGCATTTGACTTGTATCTTTCCAACAGCTCTGATATCCACTTGTGGGAACCCTTCCTGGACAATCACTAGAAAGACAATTTTTCATCCAAGAAAGGAGCATATGTTTCTGAAAGCACTTGACTCCCTAGGGAAGTGTTCAAATGATCTGTTTCTAAGTAACGAGCCACGCTGAGCTGCGGTGGCCTGAAGCTGTAATTTATCACCTCTCACAGGGGGCTGTGGTTGACTGGGCTCAATGGGACTTCTCACGTGGGGTCTCCTGTGGCTGCAGTGCTAAGGGGGCTGATCAGATGGCTCTCTCACATGGAGGCAGTGGCTGCTGCTTGTCAGCTGGGATGTGGCCTTGCCATGTCACATGGTGGCCGGGTTCCGCGAGGGGAATGTCCATGAGCAATCATTCCAAGAGACCCAAGCAGAAGCTGCAAAGATTTTCGTGCCTGAGCTTCAGAAGTCCCAGAATGTCACTTCTGCCACACTGTGTTGGTCAAGCAAGAGACTAAGACCAGCCCAGATTCTAGGGATGGGAATTAGACCCCCATGCCCCTTGTGAGGAGCAGTGTGTGCCTACAGGGAGAGAAGGGATTGATGGCGGCCGTCTTTGGGGACTCTACCTCTGGAAGTAAGAGTTGGGACAACTTTAGGGAACTGGTTTGTAGCTTAAGAATAGACTCCTTCAATGTGTTTTCGGGAACCCCAGTGCCTTGGTGATCAACGCCCCAGCTTCCTTGGTCTGGGCGCTGTACTTGAAGCCGCCAGTCCCCGCATGGCAGCATTTACCTTCAGTTCTCTGTCTCCACTGGGGGCTGCCGGTTTTTCACTGCCCTCTTAACACAAGTGGCTAACGTTTATCGAGCTCTTATTTTGTGCCTGGCACTGTGCTAAATGATGCACATAACGTAGTCTGTTTCAGAAAGGACACTTGTCTTGCTGAAGTGCAATTAAGAAAAAGTTCTATTTTTTCCAGTAACTACCACCAGCCGTGCTCTGTCAAAACACCCTTTTCTGCCAGGCCTAAGGCTCCCTGTGAGGACGCCTCGTCTGATTCCATGCTTTTCCAGTCATTTTTTGTTATTAGGACAGCCTCACTTTGGTGTTTAAGACTTGTCCATTTAAAAGGTCAAACTTAAAGGGGAAAAAAAAGAAAGAAGAAAAATAAAAATAAAATAAAACAAATAAAACAATAAACTTGTGTCACATGACCTCACATCCTTCCCCGGCACAGGCCAACCTTGGGGCTTCAACCCTGGAGCAGGGGACGTGGAATGTCTCTCACCCCACCCCTACCCCCCCCCCCCCCCCCCCCCCCCGTGCTGGCTTCTATGAGGTTGAGGCAGGAAGGAGAGAAATGGAAAACAGATGTGTTTCCTGCGGGGACGCTGCTGTGGGTCTGTTGTGAGTCTTCACTGCTGATCTAGCTCATTCCTTGTATCAGGGTTTCTCAGCCTCAGCACTCTTGACATGTGGGGCTGGATCATGCCTTTCCGTGGGAGCCTGGCCTGTGCACTGTTAAGCAACATCTCTGACTTCCACCCATTGGATGTAGCCCCCAAGTTATGACAACCAAAAATACCTCCGGATCTTGCCCAATGTCCCTGGGGGACTGCCTTGTTCTTGATTGAGAACCATGGCTCTGTAACTTGGTGCAGACAAGTGAGGGCCGCACAGGCCTGCTGAGGAGAGACTCTCTCCTAGGAGGCTCCTGGATTACATACTCTTGGTGACTGTAGGAGGTGGCTTCATGCCATATTGCTCTGAGGAGGCTCCCTGACCTCCAGTCCTGGCATCTACAATCCCATCTATGCTCTGTATCCTGACTCTGGGGCCCGTGAGTACAGCATCCATCTTCTGAGGGGATGGGTGGTCCCAGCCCCCGGCCCCCTGGCTGACCACCCACGATGCCAGCTCCTCTGGGCTCGTTCCAAACTGCAGGAGCCCAGGGGCAGATCAGCCAGCACAGGGCCAAGTGGACAGCCAGGTGGGGCACAAGATGTTCTTCTCTGTCCTCCCACACTCTTTACAGTGATTCCACTGTGTCCCAACCCTCGTAACCCCCATGTGATTTCCAGAAAAACCAGTCAAGTCCTTATGAAAGAGTGACCGTCTCATCACAGACACCTGTTGTCCCCAAAGGGTAACCTCCCACCCTCCTCCATCCTCTTTCTTTTGGGGCAGGGTGCAATGACATCTGACTTCTGGAGCTGGGCCAAGTGTCACATGGGACAGCCCTCAACTTCAGGCACCAGCCGCAAGTTTAGGGGTCCTCACTTTTGACCAGTTGGCTACAAACTTGGGGGTTCCCACTACTACCCCAGTCAGGTTCTATAACTCACTAGGTTGACTCTCAGAACTCCGGAGAGTGTTATACTTGCTTTTACAGTTTTGTTTCTGTTTTTCGATGGCTGGCTGGTATAGGACGGTTTTATTATAGCAAAAGGATACGGATCAGAAGCAGCCACTGGGAGAGACACAGAGAGTGAGATCTGGGAGGGAGCCACACCCGAAGTTCTGTCATCCTTAGGGATATGTCACTGTCTTGGAACATTAATGTGTGACAATACACAGAGCATTGCCAGCCAGGGAAGCTCACCTGAGTCTAGCGTTGTCACTGGGCTTTCGTGCATAGGTAGGATCAAGTCATTAGCCACTGATCCACCAATTGAACTCAATCTCCGACCCCCCTCCCCAAGGGCAAGCTGATGTCCGGTGGCTCAAAGCCCCGTCCCTCTAATCTCGAGGTTGGTCTTTCTGGGGTGACCAGCCCCCATCCTCAGTCATCTCATTAGCATGAACTACCAAGTGTGGTCTGAAGGGCCCCATGGGTAACAAAGACACAACTATCAGGAAATTCCAGGAATGTAAAGGCTACCTCCCGGGGACAGGACACAGGCCAGCCAAATTCTCCATCACACACAGGGGTCAGTGCCAGGCTGAGCGGCGTCTCCCAGCTGGTGGTTGTCTGAACTGAGAATCCGGGGGCGGGGGTGGATTCTCAGCCTTGGGATCTAATTCTCAGAAAATAGGAAAGACCCCACGAGGTGCTCCTGTCATTTTCGTACACCTGTCATCTCATTTTGTTCTCAGGGCAACCCTCGAGGCAGGCTCAGGCTGAGGTCTGTCTGGCTCCAGAGCTGCCCCTCCTGGGCCAGGGCGTCCTGCCCCCCGCCCACCACTGGTACAGTGTCCATGGCCCACTAGCTCCCCATGTGGCCTCCAAACCACCACATTCCTCCCACAGAGCCCCCCTGCTCTGCCCCCTGCTGCTGGGCCCCCACCACTCGGGACCTCTGACCTGCCTCCGGTCCACTCCTCATCTCCTCATCTTCTGAGGTCTCTGGTCTCAGGCTCCCAACCTTCTTGGCTTCGACTCCTTCTGAGAACATGCAGGACCTTGAGATCTGGGAGTTGGACCCCTGCCACAGTCTCTCCCCCATCTAGAATGATCTTCGTCCTCATCCCCCACTCTTGTGGCCACAGCAGAACCACTTTTCAAGTGCTGAGCTCCATTATGCGGGTCTGTCCCATTTTCTCCCTCCTATGGCCACCACTGTAATTCAGACCTGGCCTTTAAACCGACTCCTAAGGGTCTTGTTCCTCTGGCCTTGAACACCCCACTATTCTCCTCCAATCCACTATCATGAGGCTGTGGGGAGGAAGGCACAGGGACATTGTCTAGAGTCCAGACCATCCTCTGGGAGACCAGAACGTGCCTCCCCAAAATATGAAGGATTGTTGAGCTGAAGGCAGTTAAGAAGCAGCAGATGCAGGAAAGCTCTCTGCTCTCCCTCTAGTTGCCTAAAAGCAGGACATAGATTTGCAAAGACCAAAGGTGTCCCAGTCCCTTTTCTGCCAGGGAGAGCAAAGGTCAGCCTCTGAAGACAACTTGGGACTCTCATAGGCCTGGAGATGGCACCAGAGGAATGGACATGAACAAGCTGTGCTAACCAGCCTTCATCTGCCAGTTATTTGTTGTCCAAGTTGCCACCCCTGGAGACTCAAAGTCCTTGTCCTTTGTCACTACTCAAGAAAAAAAAGTCTTGTCACTTCTCCAGAATTTACTGTTCTTTGTTGAAGACGCTACATAAGCTGGAACTGAAAGCCACTCTTTAAGAACGGTCATTCCCTGGTGTCTCGCACGTGCCCGTGAAATGTACACATAGATAAACTGGTTTTTCTTGCTAGTCTGTCTTTTGTTATGGGGGCAGTTTCAGCTGACAGTTAACAGGAGGGTCAGGAAACACCCATCTGTCTTTCTGTGCTCAGCTCTGTGATGCCCCTGGGGCTCCTCCCGGCCAGCTGCTGCCAACAGGGGGCGCCAGGAGGGCCTGCTGGGCTGGAGGAGAAGGCTGGCCCGTTGCTTCCTATCTGCTCACAGGTCTCCTGAGCGTCTCCTGGCAACGGGGACATTTGGTTCCAGTGTCCCTGCACTCCCAGAACTGACCTCCTCAGAGTTTGAGTCCTGGCTCTGTGGGGCCGCTTCTCCAGGTTTCCAGGACTGACAACTCCAACCTCTCCTGTTTGTTCTCCTGCCACATGGGTGGGGTCACTGCCCCCCTCGGTTACTCTCTCTCTGTTCCCCCAGTGTCTGTCTGCTTCCTGCCCTTTCTGTCCTGCGATACTCATTTAACCAATTCCCTGTACTAAATTATTTGTTGACATAACAGATGTAGTTTCTGTTTTCTTGATTGATAAATATGTATAACTACTTCTCATCTCCCTTACTGATAGAGTTTGGAGGTACTGTCCTCCCAGAACTCGTGGAAATCTGATCCCCTGTGGGACACTTTGAGTCACAGGGGCAGATCCCTCATGAATGGATTCATGCTCTCCCTTGGGGTGGGGGGATTAATGAGTGAGTTCTCACTGTATTAGTTCCCATGAGAGCTGGTTGTTTAAAAGACCCTGGCAATTCCCATCTCTCTCTTGCTTCCTCTTACCACGTGATGCACTTGTACCCGCTGGCTGCCTGCCACTTTCCACTATGAGAAGAAGCAGCCTGAGGCCCATGCCAGATGGGCCTCTACACTCACTCAACCCCCACAAAACCCTGTAAGATAGCAATTACTGTTATCCCCACTGCATGGAGGGGCAATCCGAGGCAGAGGAAGGCATCATTGTTTGCTGAAGTTCATGCAGCTGGTAGGAGTTGGCTCCTGGGGTCTGGCTCCTGAGATAATGCTCATATCTACCCACACTGCACCCTGCCCTGGATGGCAGCAAGTGACCACATAATGTGACAGTTTATGGCTGAGCCACAGTTATCAATGGACATTTGTATTGTTTGGGGGGTTTAGCTACTATAAACCCGGATCCCCTTGAACTGGACAAATCTGAAACACTTGAGCCAAAAACCTTGTGACTTCCTGAATTACTTGCATCATGATTTGTTATACTCTGTTTCCTTAGGGTTCATCTCCTACCATCTCAGCCACTCCAGCCCTGGCCTTTTTCCTTTCTCCATTTCTTTCTCTTTCATCCCATCTTGCCAGTGCTGCTATGAATCTGGCCAAACGGGCAAAGAAACATCTTGTTTGGCAGGAGCTTCTGTAGTACAGAGAGAGAAGGTGCTAGAAGGCACTAGATGCTTTCTACTTGAACCAAAGTCTTCAGTGATGTGTGGGTATTTGTGCTACCCTGAAATGCCTCCAAAGGCCTCTGCCAAGAGCTACTGAAAAGCCCATGTGTAGCTGAGGTCTTTGGTTGTGGAGGATGCCACACCTTGCAATTCCATCTCCAGTTTTCCAGCATCCATCACGGCAGCTGCTCTCTACCACTGTCCTTGCTGGAGTTGGGAAGGATCACTCCCAGCATGCTTGGCTATGTCTGCCCAGTATTTTGCTCTTGCCCTCAGCAGGTTTCTGGTATCCTATAGAGAGAATCAGCTTAGAGATCCAAGTTGGTATTATTTTTAGAAATAAAGATCATTCAGTCTCAGCTTGCCAAGGCCTGTTCAGAGAATAAAAACAAGGAAAGCCCCCACATTTTTCCAAAGTTCAAGTTGGAGTAGTGCAATGTGGATGCAAAACTCCTGAATAATTGCCTGAAATGTTCTCTTGTGTTGCAAAGATTGACCTTGGTTCATTCCTTGAGGACAGTGCTGAGCAATTCTAAGCACACCCCTCTTGGTTTTGTCCCATCCATTCTTGGACAACACTTCATGCCAAATCTGCCCCCATGTGACCCTTTGTCTTCCGAATTTTAGGGCAGAGGAGATCATCTGTCCATAATTCTTGCTGAAACTGCAGCCCAGTTAACAACAGGATCATTTTTTTAAGACTTGAAAACTGAAATAGAGTTGTATGTGAAAAATGTCACCTTGCAGCAGGCAGAGCAGTTTTTGTTCCTGCAGAAGGGATCCAGCAGACTTCGAGCCTCAAGGATCAGGCTGGTCTTATAAAGAAAATGTTAAAAAAAAAAAACAACTGACCGAATGAAGTCTCACTTCAAACATCAGAAAAGACATTTCTGGGCTGGCCAGATAGCTCAGCTGGTTAGAGCGTGGTGCTACAACACCAGGGTCAAGGGCTGAGATCTCCACACCGAGGTCAGCTACAAAAAAGAAAAGAAAAGACATTTTTTACAAAATGAGCAGAAGCCTCTTTCTCCTTATTCTAGATCCTATATCAGTTGGGGTTCTCCAGAGAAACAAACCCAATAGGATGTGTGCGTATATATACGTACGCACACACCCTCACACACACGTATGTATATACACAGGGGTCTTCAAAAAGTTCATGGAAAGATTCATGTTATCTTTTTTTTTTTTTTTTTAAAGATGACCGGTAAGGGGATCTTAACCCTTGACTTGGTGTTGTCAGCACCACACTCACCCAGTGAGCCAACTGGCCATCCACATATGGGATCCGAACCCATGGCCGTGGTGTTATCAGCACCGCACTCTCCTGAGTGAGCCACGGGCCGGCCCTCATGTTATCTTTTAATTCTATTTTCCACACACTTTTTGAAGTACGCTCACCTATATGTGCACGTATACAGAGAGACACAGTGTGGGTTCAAGGACTGTTGCTGGCAGAACGCCTTCTGCTCTGGGGCTCAGTCTTTGTCTATTCAGCCTTCGGCTGATGGGAGGAGGCCCACCCGCATTACAGGGAGTAATCTGCTTTACTCAAAGTCCACCCATGTGAATTTGTTTTTCCTAGCAATTTTTCTTTTATTATTAGCATATTCATTGCTACAAATCATACTTACTCTTTATTCCCCTTATCCAATCTCTCCCCTCCCCCTCCCCCTCACCTTCCTCTTCCCCTGCCCCCCTCTAATAACCATAGATTTGTTCTCTCCATCTGATAGATTAACTGTTCCTCTGTGGGTTTGTTGCTTAGATGATCTGTCCTGGACTGAGACAGGTGTGATCAAGTCTTCCCCTATTATCATAAATCGGATGCTTCTTCTATTACTCTGGAGTGTGCTTTGTAGAGAGAGAGGACCTCTTTTTGGGGGGGGTCTCTGCTGGTGCCTCTCCTTGTGTCAATGCATTTAAGAATCTGGCGTGCCATCTGCACGGTGGCCGTGGCTGCTGCTATAGAGACTAGCTGCTTTCAGGGAAGCCATGGCAATTGCGGTTGCTATGGCAGGCTACCTGTATGAAAGTGGTGTTTTTGGTGTGCTCTTTACCTGGTTGCGGCTGGGTTCGGCTTCCCCCGGCTCCATACCTCAGGACCCCAGCAGGGCCCGGGGAGGTGGCAGCAGCCATGTAAATATTAATCTCATCCAAAAACACCTTCGTGGGGGGCCGGCCCGTGGCTCACTCGGGAGAGTGCGGTGCTGATAACACCAAGGCCCCGGGTTTGGATCCCATATAGGGATGGCCGGTTCGCTCACTGGCTGAGCGTGGTGCTGACAACACCAAGTCAAGGGTTAAGATCCCCTTACCGGTCATCTTTTAAAAAAAAAAAAAAACACCTTCGTGGGGACCGGACACCATTCCTACAACCAGGCACACTGTGCCAGCTCCTCGGGGCCCGCCCGGGGACTCGGGGTATGGATCTGGGGATCAGACACTCTCCACAACCAGGCACACTGCCAGCACCAAGGAGCATGCCAAAATCATCTCCTCCATGTGGGTGGCCCACCACAGCCACCACGATATCCACGGCTGCCTCGAAGGTGGCTAGACGCCACAACCACCATGCAGATGGCCTGCCAGCCACTGGGGTGCATTGACACAAGGAGAGTCACCAGCAGAGATAAAGAAAGGAGGAGGATGTCTCTCCCCACAGAGCCCATTTCAGAGTGACAGAAGAAGCATCTGCTCTATGATAATATTGGGGGACCTGATCACGCCTCTCAGCATTGGACAGATCATTTGGGCAGCAAATCAACAGAGTAACCATGACTCTTTCAGAAGGAGAGAAGAAATCTAGGGTAATTAGAGGTGGGAGGGGGGAGGTAGAAGGAGGGGGAGAGATTGCACAAGGGGCATAAAGAACAAGTACAATTTGTAACAATATATATGCTAGTAATATTGATTTGATCAACATATCTCAATGTTGAACCCAAAACACATGTATAACCAATTTTGATTCAATAAAAATTAAATTAAAAAAAAAAAAACAAACCTTCATGAAAACATCCAGAATAATGTTTAACCAAATATCTGGTCCAGCCAAGTTGACACGAAATTAACCATCACAGACCCCTAGGAATTTGTATTGGGAAGAGACACACGGATATCACCAAGGTCAAGAGTTCGGTCCCTGTACTGGCCAGTCACCAAAAAAAAAAAAAAAAAAAGGAGAGGGAAATAAGCAGAAACCTATTAGGTGCAGCCTTTTCTCAGACTGATGTCCCTCAGAAGCAGATGCTGAAACAAGAATGTGGTGCAAGTAGTTTACTTGGGAAGTGAAACCAGGAAGCACTGAGGGGGGAAGAAAAGAAGGGAAGGCAGACGATCAAAGGGGCTGTGTTATCAGGCAGATTAGGGCTGGTGGCAACTGGGGCACATTCCCACTAGGGAGCCCCGGGATACAGCAGAAAGCACCCCCAGAGTTGTTGCCTGTCCACAGTGAGGAGCTGGGCATTAACTCCTGGGCCCTTCTGGCCTGCCCCGTCAGGGAGTCCAGGGGACTCATGGCAAGAGGAAGCCTGCTGGCTAAGACTTGCAGAGGCTGCAGCTGGAAACCTCCAGCTAGTCGGTCAGACACGATGGAAATGTATCAGCCCTCTCTCTGTCTCCCCGATAAGGTGAAGAATATACTCTTACATGTTTTCAATTGAGAAGCCCTGACCTACCAGTAAAAATGAAGACACATAAGTCTGGCCAGTTAGTTTAGTTGGTCAGAGCACCATGTTATCCCACCAAGGTCAAGGGCTCGGATATAACCAACTGCCAAAGGGAAAAAAAATGAAAACACACAAAAGTAAAAATAATTTATTAAGTGTAGATTCTGTTTTCGAGAATGCAACATATAAGTGCTTTGACTAACCTGATTTTAACTAACAGCAGGCATCTTGGTTTGCTCAGTTGGTTTAGACGGTGCTCATAACACAGAGGTCCAGGGTTCCATCCCTGTACCAACCAGCCAAGAAAAAACTAACAGCAAGAACCCTTAAATGTCTTCCAATAAAAATCAGGGCTATTTCAAAATATACTTCAATTTCCTGTTATGATCAGTGTCATGGACTGAATTGTGTGTCACCCAATCCATATCTTGAAATCCGAACCTCAGAAAGTGACTGTATTTAGAGATAGGCCTTTTGAAGAGGTAATTAAAATAAAATGAGGTCATATGGGTGGGCTCTAATCCAGTATAACCAGTGTCTTCATAGGAAGAGGAGATTAGAGGGCTGCCTGTGGCTCACTTGGGAGAGCGTGGTGTTGATAACACCAAGGCCACGGGTTTGGATCCCTATATAGGGATGGCCGGTTCGCTCACTGGGTGAGCGTGGTACAGACAACACCAAATCAAGGGATAAGATCCCCTTACTGGTCATCTTTTTAAAAAAAAAAAAAAAAGAGGAGATTAGGACATTGACACACACAGACGGAATAAGACCTCAGAAGAAACCAACCCTGACGGGCTGGCCCCTGGCTCACTCGGTAGAGTGCGGTGCTGATAACACCAAGGCCATGGGTTCGGATCCTATATAGGGATGGCCGGTTTGCTCACTGGCTGAGCGTGGTGCTGACAACACCAAGCCAAGGGTTGAGATCCCCTTACTGGTCATCTTTAAAAAAAAAAGAAAAAAAAAAAAAGAAACCAACCCTGCCAATGTCCTGATCTTGGACTTCCAGCCTCCAGAACTGTGAGACAATAAATTTTTGTTTTATAAGCCCCCCAGATTGTGTTACTTTGTTACAGCAGGCCTAGCAAAGTAATTCAATCAGGTAAGGGCAGAGAGAGAAGGTAGGAAAAAGCTGGTTATTGCTGAAGTGAAGAAGAATCTGGAAATGAGATATAGCAAGCACCGGAACATGTCTGTGAAGGGTCGAATTCTGGTGGTGGATGTACAAGTGTTCACTGCAATTCTTTAAAAAAAAAAAAAAAAGAGTTGGAAAAAAAATTCCAGAAAAAGCAGAACTGAGATCTCTCCTGAGTGTCACACCTGTTGGCCAGGTGCTTGCCTTCCGTTATGTTAGCACATAAGCGCTCTAAGGTCCCCACCAGTTTCAGCCTTTGGACCCCCCTAACCCACTCCAGGGGCCCCCCCACCCCCAGACAGCTGAAATCTGGCAGTGTCAGGACCATCTCATCTTTAGTAGGGAAAACAGAATGCTGTGCTCAATTCTTTAATAAACTTCATAAAGCATGGATTGTAAATGTCACCTAAATAATTTGGAAACTTTAGAAAAAATGTGTTGACCTGACGAGAAACTGAGGCCATAGACATATAGCAAGGATTCACTGAGCCAATACGACAATTGCAACCTGGAGATGCACAGTTCAGGTCACCCTGAGAAATGGGCTCAGAGGAGGCTGGCAGAGCTCAGCATTTGTAATCAGAAGGGGAAGGATCAAAAGGAGGGGGAGCGGGACAGCTGTGCTAACACTCCAGCAGCTTTTCTATTGGGTGGACGTGATGCGTAGACTTGGGATTGTTACCACTTTACACAAGGGTTGCAAGAAGTATTCCAGGCTATTTTATGGCTTTCTGGTGCTATTAAGTCCACTTCTGACTAAAAATGGCCTTAGATAATGTTTTTCAGGACAGATGGACATGAACTACTGACTTCCCTCAGATCTCCCAAGGTACTATAATTTAGCTGAATTAGTCAGAGCGGTTTTTTGGTTATCAAATGTAAAAAACAGAAATCAAAATAATAGACTTTATTTATTTATCTTTTGGTGGCTGGCTGGTACAGAAATCAAAACCTGGACCTTGGTGTTATCAGCACCGCACTTTAACCAACTGAGCTAACTGGCCAGCCCTAAAAAAAGTACACTTTAGGGGCCGGCCTGTGGCTCATTCGGGAGAGTGCGGTGCTAATAACACCAAGGCCACGGGTTTGGATCCCTGTGTAGGAATGGCCAGTTGGCTCACTTGGGAGAGCATGGTGCTGACAACACCAAGTCAAGGGTTAAGATCCCCTTACCGGGTCATCTTTTAAAAAAAAAAAAAAAAGGTCTTTAATACCACAATCCTTTTATGCTTATCTGGAGGCATATAAGCCTTAGATGAGTCACTGTCTATATAAAATACATGCACAGGGCTGGTTGATTAGCTCACTTGGGAGAGCATGGTGCTGATAACACCAAGGTCAAGGGTTTGGATCTCCACACCACCACCTGCCAAAAAAATAAAATAAAATACACACTTTTTTTTTTTTTTTTTTACATGATTGAGATCACTGTCTATACCAAGGGTCAGCAAACTTTTTCTGTAAAGAATGTCTAAGTGATAGAGAGCACAGGTCTGGCTGCCTGTCCCCTTTCAAAAACAAACCATTCAAAAGTCAGATGTTGGTGAAAATGGAAGTCAGCTTTTATTCAGGAGCACTGGTGATCTGGGGAGAGATGTTGGGCTTAACCCATCTCTCTGGTAAACCTGAAGGAGAGTGGCCAGACTAAAGCCGTCTCCAAGACTCAGACTTACTGAGGGTTTTTAAAGAGGGGCTGAGGGAATGGAACGTGGGAAATGAAAAGCAGGAGGGAGGGGGACGTGAGCCGTGGGGAGTCTGTGCAAGGAGCCAAGTGCAAGGTCTCGCCAAGACTCTGTTTGGTTTCTCTTCCCATCCTTGCTGTGATCCCATGGTCCTGTTGGAGGGCTGGAATCAGCATGGCTTTACCGATGTCCTCTTTGGTTTCCCAGGTCTGGATAGTACATGTTCAGGTTGGCTGGAAAACAACTTTGCATTCTTGTAAATAATGTCATCTTTCCCCGTAACCAAGGTTCAAAATATCAAATAACCATAGGAAAAGAGGGAACTCAGAGAAATGCATGCCAAGAAAAAAACTGTGTCCTTTTAAAATCTTTTAGTGCCAATGTGTTTTTAGGTCCCAGCATGGCTTTAATCCTGTTTGCTCCAACAAAAGGACAAAATTACAACAAATTTAGTTTAAAGATCTCAATAGGCTTTATTGCAATTCTAGAATCATGCAACACTTCATTCCATAAAATAGAGTAAGTGTTCCAATGAACTGAGCAGAAGAGGTGGGCTCTATAGATAGAAAAAGGGCCGAAGAAAACAGAAAAAAGCAAAAGGAGGATTGGTCGTTTCAAAGTTACTTTTCCTCGTAAGGTAGGTGCCAGGAGACAGCACGATGAAAAAATAACTGATTGGTTAGCATTAGGTTACTTCAGGCTTTCCTTTCTGTGTAAAAATTAAAGTAGGGGGAGGGCTGGCTGGTTAGTTCAGCTGGTTAGAGCACAACCTTATAACACCAAGGTCCTGGGTTTGGACTCCCACACTGGCCAGCCAACAAAAAAAAAAAAAAAAAAAAGCCACACACACACACACCAGCCTCCTATAATTCTTATTTAACAACTATCAGATAGTAAATATTTTAGGCTCTGTGGCCAGACACACTGCTACAATTACCCAACTCTGCTGATGTAACTCAAAAGCAGGTATAGGGCTGGCAAGTTAGCTCAGTTGGTTACAGTGTGCTGTGTTTTTTTTTTCCCCATAAAGATGACAGGTAAGGGTATCTTAACCCTTGACTTGGTGTTGTCAGCACCACACTCTCCCGAGTGAGCTAACCGGCCATCCCTATATAAGGATCCGAACCTGTGGCCTTGGTGTTATCAGCACCACACTCTCCCAAGGGAGCCACGGGCTGGTCCCAACAGTGTGGTGTTATAACAACAAGGTCAAGGGTTTGGATCCCCATACCACCAGCCAGTCTTCCCCCCACCTCCCCCAACCCCGCCAAAAAAAGCAGTCATAGATAATAAGTAAATGAGTAGGTGTGGCTGTGTTCTAAATAAAATTTTATTTACAAGAGTGAGAATAAAGGCGGGGTGGAGAGTGGGGAAGGTGGACAGGGGATGGATTTGGCCCAAGAACCTTAGTTTACTCCAACTACATGGTTTTCAAAATCTTTTATAACAGGCATGACTTTCTTCCAGGACACTGGAATGCATGACAGTGTTCATACATAGAGTGTATTTGTCAAAGTCAGATTGTCAAAGAACAATTTAAAGATCTAGGCTGGCCAGTTAGCTCAGTTGGTTAGAGCACAGTGTCACAAAACCAAGGTTAGGGTTTCAGATCCCCATACTGGCCAGCTGCCAAGAAAAAATAAGTAAAGATCTAACTGGTTTTTATTAGGGATTTGTGAATCGGGCAGTGTCGTATCTGTGAAATAGAAATAAGATGCTCCACTGAGCTGAGCAAAGGGGGTTGGCTTTACAGGCAGAAAAGGGCTGAAAAAGCAGAAATATGCAACAAAACACAGATTGATCCTTTCAAAGTCACTGTCCTCACAGAGTTGAAGCAGAAAGGACTTCCTCATCACGCTGACTCCGGTTAGCTGCACCCCTTCTGACTGGCTGCCAGGAATCTCCTGATTTGTGGAAAACTGGCCCATTTTACAGTTCATTTTCATCACATGGCATCTAGGACCAGTGGCTCCATTCTGGTTTTGTCTGCTCTGTCTGGGCCTAGTGCCTAGTGCAGGACTCAGTCCAAACAATGGCCTTTCATAAATTTTGTTTGATAAGATTAAATCTGGCTCGAAGTCCTCGTACCAGGATTGGTGCATAGAAGAGCATAGAAGAACTTCAGGAAGGGCCTCTGGCTTTGATCACTCTCCTACTGTCCCAGTCTGTACCATCCATCCCTACAACCTGTGAGGACTCTCCTCTGTCCAGGGCTGGGCACTCGGGGGCACTCCAGTTCTTTGCCTCTGGGAATTTAGCCTTTCAATGACAAAAGCCTCCTAAGGCAGTCTAAGGTCCCAAGACCTAAGAGTCCCTGTGTGCCTCTTTCTCTTAAGGAGATGCACAGTAAAATAAGGCTCAGATCATTTCCAAGTCAGGTTGTCTAGGGCTGGCTGGTTAGCTCAGTTGGTTAGAGTACAGCCTTAGAATACTACGGACGGACGTAGGTTTGGATCCCTGTACCGGTCAGCCACTACAATACATAAGTAAATAAGTCAATAAGGTTATCCTGCCACTTTGTTCATGCAACATTACATTATGAGCATTTCCCCAAGTCAGCAATGATTCTTTCTTTTTCTTATTAAAAAGATGACCGGTAAGGGGATCCGTACCCGTGGCCTTGGTGTTTTCAGCACCACACTCTCTCCCAAGTGAGCCACGGGCTGGCCCTAGCAATGATTCTTTAAAAAACAAACTTTAAAAAATTTTTTTTTAGTTTTGGCAGCTGGCTGGTGTGGGGATCTGAACCCTTGACCTTAGTGTTATCAGCACCAAAAGAGCAAACTTTTTTTTCGTGGCTGGCTGGTATGAGGATGCAAAAAAGAGCAATTTTTTTTTTTTTTTTTAAAGATGACCGGTAGGGGGATCTTAACCCTTGACTTGGTGTTGTGAGCACCACGCTCAGCCAGTGAGCGAACCGGCCATCCGTATATGGGATCCGAACCCGTGGCCTTGGTGTTATCAGCACCACACTCTCCCGAGTGAGCCACGGGCCGGCCCATCCTGTTATTCTTGGGCATTCAGGTTATTCCTAATATTTCTGTGGCTAAATTAAGCAGGAGTTCCTTGGGCCCAATGCCCTCTCTCTTGGCATTGAGAAACAAGCGGTTTCTATGACTTCATCTCTCAGGTAGACCCCAGCAATGCTGCCATGGAGGGGTGCCGGCCAGGCAATGGAGCAGCACAAATGTGAAGTGCTTTGAGCATCACCCGCTTCTAGGAAGGAGGATGTGGCAATCTTGGGAACAGATAAACCAGACCGCAGCAGGGCCGGCCTGTCAGATAGGACGCTGAGGTATGGCATCCTAGCCAGACTCAGCATGACTGTCTTCATCTGTCTGAGCGGCTACAAAATACCACAGGCTGGGGGCTTAACCAACAACAGTTTATTTCTCACACTTCTGGAGAGTGGGAGTCTCAGATCCAGGCTGCCAGCTTGGTTGGGTTCTGGTGAGGGCTCTCTTCTGGGTTGCAGATGGCTGCCTTCTTGCTGTGTCCTTACATGGCAGAGAGAAAGGAAGCTCTGGTGTCTCTTCCTTTTCTTATAAGGGCACTGATACCATTACAGGGGCTCTACCCTCATCTAACCCCAAACACTTCCCAAAGGCCCTACCTCCTAATACCATCCCATTGGGGATTAGGGCTTCAACATACGAATTTTGGAAGGACACAAAATCTAGTCCATAACAATGACCATCAGCCACTTTGAGGCATCCCATGTTGTTACAAAGCCCATCCTGGTGCTGGGAAATTGGGCCCCTGGAAGTGCTCAGCTCTCTCCTTTTTAACAAGCATTTATTGGACACTTACTATGTACCAGGTGCTGTGCTAGCTGGTGAGGACCCAGCAATGGAGCTAAAAGGCAGCCACCCCCCAAGGAGCTCAAAGTCCACTGAGGAGCACTGTGGTGGGAACCAACTGGCTATACCCCCAGATCTGCTCTCCCTTCTTCCTGGGCATACAGTTTCCCAGCTACAGACTACAATTTCCAGCTTCCTTTGCAGCTAGGCTTACCCGAGGACTGAGTTTTGGTAATGGACTGTGAAGAAGGGTCATATGTGCAACTCCTCCCCACAGGTGGGAGAGGGGGATGACCAGGGCACCTCAGGAGCCCTGTGCAGAGAATGGCAGAACCACCTGCTCACCTGGATCACAGGGTGACTTCATGGAGCAGAGCCTGTCTACCTGTCCTGCTCTAGAAAAAAGAAACCGGTGTGTTCTTTAAACCTCTCCCTGTATTATGGGGTCTTTCTGTCACTGCAGCTTATCCTTCCCTTAACCAGTAAAGACTCAGGCATGCAAATTATTTCCATACAATTAGTGTAAAAGAAAATTGAGGAGAGGGGTGAGGAGAGAAAGGGAAGGTATCTGTCATGGTGCAACTAGGAAAAGAGAAACCACTTGGGGCATTTAAAACAGAGGAAATTTAATGCAGGATATTGGTAACACCGATGATGCAAGAGGCTGAGAAGCCAAGCAGGAGACACGGAGGCAACACAGAGATTAGTAGCAGCAGGAAATCGCTACCACCCTGGGCTGGAGGCAGGAGGGAACAGAGCAGGGTTACCAGAGGCCTGTAGTGGGAGTCTCATGGTAGGTGCTGGCAGCATGGTGGGTGTGTGTCACAGGAGCTGGAGCCTTGGAGGAGGTGCAGCTGGTCAGAAGACACCTACCAGAAGGGCTGGCCTGTGGCTCACTTGGGAGAGTGCGGTGCTGATAACACCAGGGCTGCGGGTTCAGATCCCTATGTAGGCATGGCCGGTTGGCTTGCTTGGGAGAGCGTGGTGCTGACAACACCAAGTCAGGGGTTAGGATTCCCTTACCGGTCATCTTTTGTGGAAAAAAAAAAAAAAAAAAGACACTGCCCAGGGTGGAGTAAAGGAAGAAATACCCCAGCTTCTTCCTTCCTCTCTCCTCCAGACTCCTGCCAGTGCCTCCCATTGGCCACAGCTGGCCAGGAGCCTGGAAAATTCTGGCTTCAGGGTCAGCCCTTCTGTCATACAGAAGAGGAGGAATGGATCTGAAGACAATGAAGTAGATTCACTCATTGAGTCCACAAACATGTATTGAGCGCCTACTACATGCTGGGCACTGGAGTAGACACTAGATACCCTTAGGCATCTTTTCAAAGGTCGCCATCTTATCCCAGATATATTTTGCGAGTTGCGCCAGTGCCATATGGATTGTTATACACAGATAATAAATGGAAAAAACTTTCAAAAGTGTAGCCCAAATGCTCATGTTTAATGAAAACATCCCTATAGAACAGGACATGGCTGCAGCCTGAGGGCCCTCCTGGTGACATAATGTGCCTAAATCCCAGCTGGATTCCTCCAAGACTGCGCCAGCCTGGGAAGGAAGCTGTTTCCGGGCACCACCAGACAACCTCGGAATGGTTATCCCCAAATTCATCTTTTGTGGCCCTTCCTCCAGTATCTTATTAGTGGAGGAACAGGGAAAGTTTGTAGGAATTTAGGCCTTGGGGCTTTTGAGCGAGTACTTCAGATCTCCAGTTTTATTATTTCTGGCCAGAGACTCCTGAAAATGACATGGGCTGGCCAGTCAGACTTTCTAGTCCAGAGACGCAAGCTTGAAGAGACAGATAAATAATCATCATCAAATGGGGATCAGCCGGGGATAGGCTGAAGCTGCTCTAAGAGAAAGATCCCAACATCCAATGCCCTAAATAAAGCAGGAGCTTGTCTCCCTCCCTGGGTAACAGAGCAGAGGCAGGCAGTCTGAGGCTGGCAGGGGAGCTCTGCTGCTCGAGGTCAGCCAGTGACCCAGGTGGGCAATCTGGCTCTGCCACCCTCAACACGTGGCCTCCATCTATGGGTCCATGGGGGCTGCTCCAGTGCCTGCTACTTCCTGGCAGTGGCACATATCACTTCTGTGCTCCCTCCATGGTCAAGTGTTCACATGGCTGTACTAGCTGCAAGGGGGCTGGGACGTGAGACTAGCTGGGCTGGTTCTCATATTGCAAGGAAGGGCTGGGGCTGGCCTGTGAGCTCATTGTTAGAGCGTGGTGCTGACAGCTCCAAGGTCCCGGGTTCAAACACTGTACCAAGCAGCCACCAAAAAATACAAAGGGAGAATGTATAGAATGGGCACAGGGTCACAACTGGCAGTCTCTACAAAACATAATTTTTTTTTTTTTTTTTTTTTGGCAGCTGGCTGGTACTGGGATTGAACCCTGGACCTTGGTGGTGTTAAATATAAATTTGCTAGTGTAATCAGTGTATAAGAGAGAAGAACATGTTGCTGGGAGATCCAATAACAGGGGCCTTTGATCGAGGCAGGCAGGTCAGGGAATCCTCTCTAGAGCTGATGACGGACAAGATCTGACTAACAGGACAGGCGAGAACTTCCAGGCAGAAGAAACGGCACTTGCAAAAGCCTGTGGCAGCAGGGGACAAGCCTAGTGTAGGATGGAAGAAAGCCAGTTTGATGCCAACGGAAGAGTATGAGATGAAATGGAAGAGACAGGTAGGGGACCATAAGGCAAGACCTTACAATCGTGTCAAGGCGATTTGCTTTTATTTTAAAAGGGACAAGGAGCTGCTGATAGGTTTGTGTACATAAAGCTCTCTCTGGCTGATGTGTGGAAAATGGATTACAAAGTATGTCCCGAACTTGTTGAACCATAACAATTGGAAGCGTAGACTCAGCCCCACAGGTGGTTCTCACATCAGGTACGTGAAAGAGACCCTAAATGAGGAGGAGGTCCCTGTGGATGGGACTGTTAGGGAGGCTCCAGCGACCCTAGGGGGAGCCCTGCAGGGACGTGAAGGGCATGGGAGAGGCTCCACAGGTATCAGAGAGTAGAGTGGATAAAACTAGTTTGTTATTCCACTGTCCAACCCCCTTCTCCTGTTCTTTTTATTTTCTCACCTTCTGTGGCAGGCAGAATAGTGGCCCCCTAAAGACGCCAACATCCTAATCTCCAGAACCTGCGAATATGTCGTGTGGAAAAAGGGACTCTGCAGATGTGATTAAAGATCCTGAGGGCTGGCCTGTGGCTCACTCGGGAGAGTGCGGTGCTGATAACACCAAGGCCACAGGTTCGGATCCCATATAGGGATGGCTGGTTAGCTAAATGGGTGAGTGGGGTGCTGACAACACCAAGTCAAGGGTTAAGATCCCCTTACCGGTCATCTTTTAAAAAAAAAAAAAAAAAAAGATCCTGAGATGAGAGATTATGCTGGATTTTCCAGGTGGGTCCAATGTAATCAGGAGGGTCTTATAAGAGGGAGACAGGAGTGTCAGCAGGAAAGGAGATGTGACGGTGGAAGTAGAGGTCGGAGAGACTCGAAGGTGCTCTGCTACTGGCTTTGGGGAGGCGGGCATGAGCCAGGAGTGCAAGTGGCCTCCAGACAGTGGAAAAGCAAAGGAGAGGATTGGCCGCTAGAGCTTCCAGAAGGAATGCAGCCCTGCCAACTCCAGAACTATAAGATCATAAGTCTGTGTTGTTTTAAGCCACAAAGTTTGTGGTAATCTGTTACCGCAGCAACAGGAAACGAATGTACCTTCTAACGTACTGTGTAACTTACTGATTTCTTGTTATTATTTATTATTTCTTGCTTTTTTTTTTTGGTGGCTGGCTGGTATGGGGATCCAAACCCTTGACCTTTAGTGTTATAAGGCTGTGCTCTAACCAACCGAGCTACTGAGCTAACTGGCCAGCCCTCCCCTTTGTTTCAGAAGGTAACAAGGTTTTTGTCCAGGTCCATTTGCTGGACATGATGGGGCAGTGGTTAAATAATTTGGCCCAGGCTATCTACCCCAGGTGTTTTTTGTTTTGTTTGTTAACTTCTATTTTTTAACCTGCTCTGGGAGAGAGGCGTAAATGGAGGGGCAGGAATTCTACAGAGCTAGCAGAATATGGACCAGGCTGCTGCAGGCTCAGGGCAGTTCAAATTCCAAATCCTGAAGCTTCAGGTTCATGAGGCTTCATGACATGCTGAGTCACAACCTATTGTTCCCTTAGGTCCAATGTGACAACAGGCAGCCCCTGTGGACTGAAATCAAGGCTGTTGAGGTGGAAGTCATTTTTTTTTTTTTTTTTTTTTTGCGGCTGGCCAGTACAGGGACCAACCCCTGGACCTTGGTGTTATCAGCACCACACTCTAACCAACTGAACCAACTGAGCTAACCAGCCAACCCCCAAAATAATTTTTTAAATGTTTATTGAAAGCCAAGCTTGAGGACTGACCCAGGAAACACAAACCAACGGAGCTGCGAAGTGCTCTGAAGTCTATTACAGGCTGGAAAGGTTTTGGGGGTTTTTTTGGCGGCTGGCCAGTATGGGGATCCAAACCCTTGACGCTGGTGTTACAAGGCTGTGCTCTAACCAACTGAGCTAACCACCAGCCCCCAGGCTGGAAAGGTTTTATAGGAAATTTTGGAAAGGGGAGGGGGACAACTTATACTGGGGTTGTTCTGTTTTTATTGTTGGTTAAAATACAAAAGTTACAACGACTGGCTACAGGTTACTACATATAGGCTAAAAAAAATGTCTCCCTGGAGAATAGGCAGTAAACGTCATGCCTCAGCTACTTTGGAAAACAGCTCATTATTTTATTGGGCTGGCCTGTGGCTCACTTGGGAGACTGTGGTGCTGATAACACCAAGGCCATGGGTTTGGATCCCATATAGGGATGGCCAGTTGCTCACTGGGTGAGCGTGGTGCTGACAACACCAAGTCAAGGGTTAAGATGCCCTTACCGGTCATCTTTTTTTAAAAAAAAACAAAAACAGCTCATCATTTTATAACAGCAGGATCCCCCCATATTTACTCATATTTGATCCTTTTCCCCTAAGGCTGGAGAAGGACTCCACCTCAGAGGAAGTTTGCAAAAGCAAACTTGGTGGCTGAATCTCTAGAAACAGGTGTATGCTTTTCTGGCAGGATGTAAGATAAACATAAAGGCTAGCTTAGCATGACTCTGAGTTCCCTCTTTTCCCATGGTTATTTGATATTTTGAACCTTAATTACCAGGAAGAATAACATTTCTTTCATACACGTAAAGCTGTTTTCCAGTCAGCCTGGAGCTGCAGACTTGCTATAAGACACGTGCTGTCCAGACCCTGAGAAACCAAGGAACACATCAGTAAGGCTATAATGATTCTGCCCTGAAGCAAATCAGAAACCTGCAGTACCCTGTTAATGTCAAGGACAAGAACAGAAACCAGATGGAGCCTTGACAAGATTTTGCAACTGGCCCCTTACACGTCCCCTTCCCTCTTGCTTTTCACTCCCTCACATCCTCTTAAAAAGCCCTCGGTAAATCCGAGCCTTTGAAGTGGTTTAGTCTGCCATCACAGGCCTGAATAGAGCTGCCTTCCCTTATCATCTACATTTGACTTTCCAGTTGTTTATTTCTGTTTGGTGGCAGGCAGCTGGAGTTGGGTTCAGTAAGAGTTTCACTTACAGGCAGCAGGTGACACATTAATTGGTACGTCAACAATTTCAGGAACTTATACAAATTCTTTACTTAGGAATAGGATGGTTTTTTGTTTTTTTGGTAGCTGGCCAGAAAAGGGATCCTGTAGAGGATTCTTAAAGCAAATGCACTTCACAGGGCCTGGTTTTCCAAAGCCTTGCAGTTTCAAATATTGACCTTGGGAAGGACTGGAAATTTTCCTCAAGCTACAAAGTCTCTGTTGTAAGATAAAGATTTGTGGCACAGCAAGGTTGCTGGCTCAAGGACAAACTAGTTACTGATTGTTATATAAAGATACCGAGAATTTGCTGTAAGAAGGAATGTTTGCTAAGATCAAGCTTGTGTTGGATAGGACCACTTGATTGCCTTACTGGAATGTCATCTGGCTTGTTTCACTGAAAGTTACCAGCCTATATTGTTAAACTAGAACCCCACCTATGTTCTCTTCCTATAACTTCCTGGTCTGGAAAATAAATGCAGGAAGAGAACCCCAATTTGAGGTTAATTTCCCAAGCAAGGTATGCCTCTCGCTTGAGGGTTCCAGGGGAGATTAACCAGTTTGGGGTCTCTCACTGCTCAGAAGAGATGGGCTTTGAATAATCCTTTGCAGCTCCATCACCCAGGGGAGGTGGGGTGACAAATTCATGGGGGGCAAAGTGACAGGATCTGAACTCTTGACCTTGGTGATACCAGCATCACACTCTAACCAACTGAGCCAACTTGAGGAGTAGGGTGCTGACATAGGAACATAAGACCTTTCCCCAAGGCAATTAAGTTTTGGACAGCCTGGGCCGGCCCCGTGGCTCACTCGGGAGAGTGTGGCACTGGTAGCACCGAGGGCACGGGTTCAGATCCTATATAGGGATGGCCGGTGCACTCACTGGCTGAGCGTGGTGCAGACAACACTGTGCCGAGGGTTGCGATCCCCTTACCAGTCAGGGAAAAAAAAAAAAAGTTTTGTACAGCCTCCTTGAACTCATACCATGTTTTTATCACCCTAAAGGACATTCTCAGAAGATGGTACTGGAAATGTGAGAAGCACCTGCACCCTCTCCCCTCCCAATCCTGGGCAGCTGATAACTAGCAACTCAAATGCTTGCCTACCCTTTACTTTCTGGGCCCTTATTCAACAAGTACTGATTTTGTGCCTCTGGAACCCATAACATTGCCCTACATACTGGGAAATACAAAGCACTAAGGAATACACGATCTTGCCCTATAGAGCTTACATCATAGTTGGGAAGACAGATGTTCTGTAAATAAAAATACAAGCATCTACATTTAGTACAGCCCAGCCGGTGGGGTGGCTTACTATAGCTGAGGTCTCCCAGACTTTGTGGAGCAGATGCTATGCAAGTGAGTCTTTGAGGAATGTGTTAAATAAAATTATAGGAGGCCATTGTTTTGGACTAAGTTCCTGCACTAGGCCCCAACAGACCAGGCTGAAAACCAAAACAGAGTCACCCCTGTTAAGTTTCACATTCCCGAACAGTATAAATCTTCAATAAATACGATAATGAAGTTCCCTCTGCTTTAATCCTTACACAAAAAGGATAGCCTGAAGTAACCAGTTATTTTTTCATTGTGCTGTCTCCTGGTTCCTACCTTACATGGAAAAGTAACTGAAATAACTAATCGGCTTTTTGTTTCTGCCTTTTCAGCCTCTTTCTGTCTATGAAGCCAACCTCTTCTGCTCAGCTCACTGGAACACTATTTTTTGGAAAGACTTATTGCCCGATTCTAGAATTGCAATAACCTATTGAGATCTTTAAATTTGTTGCAGGAGTGCCTTTGACACGTTTGGGTGAACCACACCTTACAGGCATATACAAGGGTGGAGTTTGGGGAAAGCCTGAAAGACCAGGCTCAAGAGTATCAAAGACCATCTTTGGAGCATTTTATTTTATTTTATTTTATTTATTTATTTTTTTTTTTGTGGCAGCTGGCCTGTATGGGTATCCGAACCTTGACTTTGGGGTTACAACACCGCGCTCTAACTAATTGAGCCAACCGGCAGCTCTGGGCATTTTGGAACTGCAGGGAACAAGCTGCAAACAACTCCGCCCTCCACTTTTCAAATAAATCCCATCTGTGCACACGCGCCTCGGAGGGCGCAGGCGCCCTGTTATCATAGAGGTGCAGAGCTAGATCGTCTTCCTCCTCAGAGGCCGACATTTTGGGTCCTGGCAGAAAAGTTGGAAACGGCCGAGCCACTACCAAGTCAGGCTGCACCGCCCAAGAACGTGAGAGCAAAGAGAACTCCTGAGCGAGCGGCCAAAACAAGAGGCGGAGCAAAGCCGTGTTGCGTCCCTCGGAAGACCAGGCTTTTAAAGAGTCGCCCACCTCCCTGCCCTCATCCGATATGGCGGCCCTGCGGGCGCTCTAGCCGGTGCCCCTCGATTCCCGGAGGGGGCGGTGGCCTCGCTTCTCGCCCTGAGGTGACCGCGGCGCGGGTCGCTGTGAGCGTGGGCTCCGCGGGAGCCCTTGGTGGCGTTTGGGAGCTGGGGGCTCGGGCCTCTCCCCTCCTACGCCGGCCTTCTCAGCGCCTTCCCCAACCGGACCCCCGGGCCTCGCGGCCGCCTCGGTCGGAAACGCTCCCGGTGCAGCCCCGCGCGGGGCCGGCTGTAACCGCGCCTCGGGCCGGACGATGCCCAAGAAGCTGCTGCTGCTGCCGCCGCTGTCCGTGTCCTCGGCCTTCCGCGCCCCGCGAGCCCGCCCCGCAGCCCGGCCGGCCATGAACGCCGCTCGCACCGGCTACCGAGTCTTCTCGGCCAACTCCACGGCCGCCTGCACGGAGCTGGCCAAGCGCATCACCGAGTAAGCGCGGGCGGCGGGAGGCCCGGGCCGGGCCGAGGGGAGGGCCCGGGCGGGGAACGGCGGGCGCCGCGCCCGGCACGCCCCCGGGGACCCCTCTCCAGGGGTCGTTCTGGCAACTCTGCTCCTCCGCCTCCGCCCGGGGGATTGTGTGGCCCCGCTTTCCTGCACCCGGGGACGGGGTCGCAGAGCCTCTCCGTTTCGGAGCTGAGCAAACCCTCGGAGGGGACAGAACCACCCCCAGCCCCCGGTTTTGCAGCTGAGAAACTTTCGGCGGACTCTTGGCGACTTAAGCCCCCAATCCTTGGACCGCTGTCCTTCCTTTCGTGTCCCCACTCCCGCGTCCCAGGGCGGTGGTGAGCACTCTGCCACCACCGGAGTGCGTGCCTCGGAGAGGGGCTCTCGGTTGGTCCCGTTCCCACGGTTGGAGCTGACCTTTGAGTCTGGCCGTGGCCATTCCCGAGTCTCCTTAATGGGACAGGCGGATGTAGTTCGTAGTTCCGAGGGGAGGGCCCGGCAACCGAGCAAAAGTGTGGGGAAAGGCAACTCCTGGGCCGCAGAATGGTCGGGGTTGGTGATAGAGACTCTAGGCCTGACCATGTTTCAAGTCGTCTTTAGATTGGATCAGTCACTTGAAGGAAAGTCTTTGCTTTTCTTTGTCTTTTTAACCCAGGGAAGCTTGTGATCCCAGGTGGCTTTTGGGGTCTGACAGCTCTCAGATGCTTTCCTACCCTTGCCACTTATTAGCTCTGGGACACTGGGCAAGAGACTTGATTTTCCTAAACTTCATTTGTAAAATGTGGATGATTCTATCTATTGGGCAACGATAATGTGAGCATGACCGAGATAATGTAGGTAGGTAGGGTATCTAGCAGAGCGGGGGCTCATAGTGGCCCTCTGAATAATACCTGTTTACTAAATGGCCTCCTTTCTAGTTGGCTTTTTTGGAGAATGACAGAGTTCTACCTAATATAAAGGGAGAGACTTATGGGCTCTTTCCAAATAAACTTGTCAGAAATATAAGACATAAAATAAGTAGCTTGTCCTTTGACTTTTTTAAGTCATTTTCACTTTTTTGTTTGTTTTTGGTAGCTCCTGAACAGGGATTGAACCCTGGACGTTGGTGTTATCAGCACCGTGCTCTAACCAACAGAGCTAACAGGCCAGCTCTTCGTTTTCACATTTTAAACAGTATACATTAGAGTTGCTGTGAATTTTTCAGGTTGATAAATAATTGCATGAATATATTTAAAAATTCTAGATGGACGGTTGGTTAGAGTGTGGTGCTGATAATACCAGGGTCCTGGGTTGGATCCCTGTAACTGGCCAGCTGCCAAATAATAAATAAAAAAAATAAAATAATAATTCTAGATGGAAGTGTAGAAGAAAAGGGAAACTTTAGTCAAAACTTTCAGCTATGCCTGTTTTCTTTTTCTTTTTTTTCTGGAAAGATGGCTGGTAAGGGGATCTTAACCCTTGACTTGGTGTTGTCAGCACCACGCTCTCCCAAGTGAGCCACGGGCCAGCCCTTATGCCTGTTTTCATTTGGAGTTTTAAGTGGAATTAGAAAAGTGTAAAAAAACAAACAAACAAAAAAACCTTTTGCACTTTACTACCTAGTTTCTATTTCTAACCCCGGGTTATTTGTCTTTCTTTTTGAGAGCAAACCGGCCATCCCTATTATAGGATCCGAACCCGTGGCCTTGGTGTTATCAGCACCGCACTCTGCACTCTACTGAGTGAGCCAAGGGCCGGCCTATTGTGTTTGTTTTTATTGACCACATATGACCTTGCTGAGAGAAAACAGAAGGGAGCACCTTTAAAGGGCACATTTAAAAGTCAATGGTTTTTGTTTTTTTGTTTTTATATTAGGTTCTTCCCTGCCAAGTTCCAGAAAGGTTTTAAGTTTCTGTAAATACTAAATATTTGTGCATCCCTTATGTTTTATATGTTGAGTTTCTCAGTAAGATTTTAATTCAGAAAGAGGTTTTACCACTAAACAGAGTTTGAAAATCACTAGATTAGATGACCCCTGAGATCATAGTATTTTATTTTCATGGTTCCTTTCAGCTCTAAACTTCAAGCAAGGATCTTTGAACTTTTTTTATTATGTACTTCATTTTTAAAATTTCGATTATGTACTTTAAGCCAAAGTGTTGGGTACATTACCTTTCCAGGATATGTGTAAGTTACATGTGTGCTGCAATTAGCCTCCAGGTATCTTTCATCCCACTTCCACACTTAGCAGCTTTTTGCTAATCTTGTTTCACCTACTCTACCTATCCTGCACTTTTTTGTTTGGCTGGAGTATTTTTTTTTTATTATGGTAAAATACACTTAACATAAGATTTATCATTTAACCATTTTTAAGTGTACAATTCAGTGTCATTAATTACATTCACTATGTTGTGCATCTCTCACCACTATTCATTTCCAGAACTTTTTCATCATCCCAAACAGAAACTCTGTACTCATTAAACACTAACTCTCCATTCGCCGCTCTCCCCAGCCCCTGGTAACTTCTATTCTACTTTCCGTCTTTATGGGTTTTCCTATTCTAAGTACCTCATACAAATGGAATGATACGTGTCTGGCTTATTTTACTAAGCATAATTTATTCAAGGTTCATCCACGTTGTGGCACATACCAGAATTTCATTCCTTTTTTTTTTTTTTTTTTTTTTTGTCGTTTTTTCGTGACCGGCACTCAGCCAGTGAGTGCTCCGGTCAGTCCTATATAGGATCCGATCCCGCCGCGCTCCCAGCGCAGCACTCTACCAAGTGCGCCACGGGCTCGGCCCGAATTTCATTCCTTTTTAAGGCTGAGTAATATTCCATTACAAGTATATACCTGGCTAGAATATTTTTAAATACATTCCACCCTTAGATCATATTATTTCTTTCTTTGTTTTTTTTTTTTTTTTTGGTAACATGGTTGATTGTACATATCTGTGGAGTACAGTGTTGGATATCAACACCTGTGTGCAATATGTGATGCTCAAATCAGAACAATTAATATATTCAACAATGTACAATGTTGTCATTTTTCGTGGCTCTTCACCAATTCCTCCCTTCCCCCACACCTTTCCCACCTCTGGTAACCTCAGTTCTCCTTTTGAAAATTCAACGTATTTTTGTGATTGTTCTTTCTTTCTTTTTATTTATTTTTTAATTAATATGTTTATTTTTTAGCTCCCACTTATGAGTGAGGACATGGTATTTCTCTTTCTGTGCCTGACTTATTTCACTTAACGTGATTTTCTCTGAGTTCATCCATGTTGCTGTGAATGGCAGTATCTCATTCTTTTTTATGGCAGAGTAGTATTCTGTTGTGTTATATTCCATACTTTCCTTATCCAGTCATTTGACAACATACATGTAGATTAGATCCTATTATTTCACTTGTAAAAATGGTAATGCTAACTGATAAGGACTTTAAAAAAAACTTATACCACCATTGATTCCTTACTATTATGTAATAACTAACCCATGTTCATACTTTGCTAGTTTGAAAAATGGCTTTTTATACTTGGTATATTATAACCAGGATCAAAACAAGATCTACACAATTATATTTGGTTAATGGCACTAAAGTCTCTTTCCTTTTTTTTTTTTTTTAAAGATGACCGGTAAGGGGATCTTAACTTGACTTGGTGTTGCCAGCACCACGCTCTCCCAAGTGAGCTAACTGGCCATCCCTATATAGGGATCTGAACCCATGGCCTTGGTGTTATCAGCACCGCACTCTACCAAGTGAGCCACAGGCCGGCCCTACCGAAGTCTCTTTTCATCTATATTCTTTTGACAATTGAGGCATTTACCTGTGGCTTATGCTTTTAGAATTATTGCTAGTAACCAAGTATTTGGAAATGATTTTCCAAGACAATTATTATTCAAAAAACAATGAACCAGACATTAAACTTTGGTTATGAGCTCTTTTCAGTAAAACAGTGTGTCACAAAATGGTGAGCTGCTTATAGACTAATGTCAGAATTTTAGTTCTTAGTGAATTAGACTTTCTGAATTGTTTTTTTGGAAAGAGGGCCAGTGTAGTTATTTGAGTCTTTTTGTTAAACATGTGCATATGAACTGAAATTTTTCAAAAAGAATTCTTAATTGCTTTTTTTTTTTTTTTTTTTGCTTGTAGGCGTCTTGGTGCTGAATTGGGGAAGTCTGTTGTATACCAAGAGACCAACGGAGGTAGGTTAAAAGTATTTTTTAAACCCCCTTCTCGAAACTGTTTAGTCAGCTGGTGTGTTATTTGTTTTTTAAAATTTTTTTATTTTTTATGTTTATTTTTTTTTAAGATGACCGGTAAGGGGATCTTAACTCTTGACTTGGTGTTGTCAGCACCACGCTCACCCAAGTGAGCCAACCGGCCATCCCTATGTAGGGATCTGAACCCGTGGCCTTGGTGTTATCAGCACCACACTCTCCCAAGTGAGCCATGGGCCAGCCCTAGCTGGTGTGTTTTTAAAAGGCAAATATTACACATGTTTAATGCAGAAACATTTTCTTTTTAGCGTTAGAAGCGCACGTCATCATTCTGTACTTCACTTTAAATTTTCTTTCTTTTCTCCTTAGTGTCTTTTTTCCCCTTTCCACAATGATACAAATATCCTGTCATTTTAGAATGAAAAAGGAGAGATGTATAAAATAGTTTTTCTTCTACATTGGGTTGTATTTGATAAATATTTATCTGTCTCACTAGGTCATCAAATGGCATCAAGAGCAGTCTGATACTAGGTAGTGATAATTTATTTTAAAAATCCTCTTTCAGTTCTCTCCATCTCAAGTCTCTTGTAGACTCTTACCCTAATAACCAAAAATCGGTTGGTAACCCATTTTTGTTGCCCTCTGGGTTGTGTGGAGAACTGTATTATAACATTAACGGATGATGCTTAGCGGAGCTTTCCTGATGTCCAGTGTCCTGGGAACACTCCATTATAAATCTCCTAGTGGGGCCATATACTTCAGATTATAGTGCCCTTATTCTTTGTGAAGGCAAATTAATGTAAAGTAACTTGCATTTATTTTTGCAGAATTGAAAACGTAGGTTCATGATTTTATGTTTCCTTTTCTTTTTCAAAGTTATAACCATCTAAGTAGCTTGAGGGGATGAATTACTAAGACATAATGATGTTTGGGGATCTAAAAAAGCAAAGTACTCAAGAAGGGACAGATAACTTAGTAGGTAGTTGAATGGAATTCACACATTCCCAGCATGTGTATAAGTTACATGTGTTATAATTAACCCCCAAGTATCTTTCATCCAGCCTCCACACTTAGTGACTTTTTACTTTGTGACTTTAGAAATTTTATCAGTTTCCCAGGGAGAATCAGGAGATGTTAGTATTTAAAACCTGAAGGTTAATGCAGATAGGTAAAGTACTCTATTTGGCAATCACCGATTTAATTCATAGTGATGCATTTGGGGATCTTATGAAATGGAGAAAATGGCTTAATGAAGACCCTTTTCTCTAGTCTTCCATCATTGCTGCTTATCTCTCTTTTGAGCTGTTGCTTTCTCTTAAGGTCTTCCTGCCTCCATTTCTAGCCTTTCTAGTCCATTCTACTCACCTCCTCTGGGATGTTCCTAAGATGCAAATATTTTTTACTTCTGCTTCTACCCTATAGGCTGGAGTCCATTCTCCCTAGCAGTCATGTGGGGCTCTTTGGGATCCAGGTTCTGCCCACTCACTTGTCTGTCTTCACTTACATCCATCTCCATGGCTTGTGTGCTCTGACTTTGGAATACCTCTTCAATCCAACCCCTTCTCACTGCCTCTGCTGCTGCCACTCCAGGACAGCCTGCCATTTGCTGGGCGCCTTCAAAAGCAGCTGGAATAGTCTCCCTGGTGCCACTCTTGCCCTAACCCAGTTTTCTTGACAGAGCAGCAAGCGTTCTTTTTTGTTGTGTTGCTGTTGTTTTTGGTGGCTGGCCAGTAACAGGGATTGAACCCTAAACCCTGGTGTTATCAGCACCCACCCTGATCAACTGAGTTAACTGGCCAGCCAGCCAGCAGTTTTTTTTAAAACAAGTGGACCAAATCCTTCCCAACCTCAAATCTACCAGTGGATTTCCTTTCCTATTACACTTAGAATAAAATCCAAACCCCTTATAAAATAAGAAATAAAGTCCAAGGGCCAGCCCTGTGGCTCACTTGGGAGAGTGTGGTGCTGATAACACCAAGGCCATGGGTTCGGATCCCTATATAGGGATGGCCGGTTAGCTCACTTGGGAGAGCATGGTGCTGCTGACAACACCAAGGCAAGGGTTAGGATGCCCTTACCGGTCACCTTTTAAAAAATAAATAAGTAAAGTCCAGAGTCACGTGTGGTCTGGCACCTATTAGCTCCCTGACCTACTGTCTGCTCTTTTTGGTTTTTTTATGGCTGGCCTTGACCTTGGTGTTATCAGCAGTACCATCTAATCAAGTGAGCTAACTGGCCAGCCCCCTGTCTGCCTCTTTCCCTTCACTCACTACTTCCCCAATGGTTCCAAGTGAACTGACCACTCCTCTGCTTTGCACACTCTGCCGCCACTCCTTCCTCTGTTCCCATGCTCCCTTCCTCACTGCATGTTCCAGCTTGCAGTGAGCCCATTGTTCCTGCCCCATTATTCTTTCTTCTTCCTCACAGCTGGTCTGGCTCTGGCACGTTGGGCCTGGAGAGTTGTCTGTTACCCTTTGGTATTGAATTGTCTCTTCTGGGTCCGCTTTTATCCCCTTGGTCGAGGTTTTCCTCTTGGGTGCCCCAGCACAGGGCCTGGCACAGAGGAGGCCTCAGCATTTGTTGAAAGGATCATATGGATGTTAACCTTTGACCTCTTTATTTGCCATAGACACTTCCCATGCATGGTGTTTATGGTTTTTGTTTGTTTTGGTGATGAGAGAGAGTGTGTGTGTGTGTGTGCGTGTGTGTGTGTGTGTGTGTGTGTGTGTGTGTTTAATGGACCCTGTAGACCTGTTTGGATAGTTTTGTCTTCTGTTTTTGGCTTATTTTCCTTCTAGCTTGACTATTTTTTTAATATATGTCCATATCATTCTGAAATCTGTTAAGATTTATTTTGTTGCACGAAGTGACTTATTGGTTTAGATTCATCTTTACTCTCTCCAAATGCTATTTAGTTATTATATCAGGAAGTGCTTTTTTAAAAAACTTTAGGACATTTTTATTTTTCAGAAACAAGAGTTGAAATAAAAGAATCTGTTCGTGGCCAAGATATTTTCATTATACAGACAATACCCAGGTAAGAGTTAGCATTACTTTATGTATCCCTTTTCCTCTGAAATCCTTAATGATGTAATTATCTTTTCATATGAACAATTATTCAGGGGTTTATAAGTTATGAATTTATTTGCATGTTAAACTAAATGCTTCCGAAAGCACAATTATAGTCTTCTGGAATTCCTACCTTGTTTGTCACAGTTTTCAGTTTACTTGACTATCTTCTCTGAGCTTTAAATACCTCAAGGGCAAAATATCTTACCCTCTTACCTCTGTATGTAGTGAACCTAGGCCAGTGTCTGTCAGCTGAACTCTGCTGAAAAGCTTCTTGTTGTTAATTGCATTGGATAGCTGCTCTTGGTTCACACCTATCGAGAAAAGTTTTTGTGCTGCATTTTATTTTATACAGTGGCCCGTTTCTAGCCTGTCTCTACTTTAGATGGCATCACCATTCCTTCCATTAAGGCAGGAGGGTTGACCCTGGAGGAATCCTAGCCTTGGCCTGCCTGAGTGTGAACTTCCTAGTGGGGTTATCTCCTTTCTCATCATTTCACGGGGAATGGGGCAGTTGGGCATCTTTGTCTTTGAAGAATTCAGACCCTCATGTCCTGATCAACTTAGATTCCTGAGACCGTTTGGTAATGAAAATGGCACTGAGTGCCAGCAGTGTGCCAACCACTTTATATGTATTATTTTTAATCTTTAAATCCTACATGGCAGCTATTCTTAGCCCCCATTAAGGGGATTGAAAAAGCTGGGTCTGAAGGAGATCGAGAATGACAGGGTCATGGAGTAGGTAACATGTATGCAAATATAACAGAATCCCTTACATAGTGTTACTAGTAAATACTAAGTGGTTTTATTTTTAATACTTTTTTGTTTGTGTTTTTTTTTTTTTAAAGATGACCAGTACGGGGATCTTAACCCTTGACTTGGTGTTATCAGCACCACACTCTCCTGAGTGAGCCACAGGCTGGCCCCTATTTTTGTTTATTTTTAATACTTTTTTCTGATTACAAAAATATAATGTTCATGTCTAAAAATACAGGCATTATAGAAATGTGTACCAAAAATTAAAAATTATCCAGCCCTTCTCATCCACTCCCCATCCTTTTTTTTTTTTCTTTTTGTGGCTGGCCGATACGGGGAGTGGGGTCCACACCCTTGACTTTGGGGTTGGAACACTGGGCCGTAAGCAACTGAGCCAGCCCGCACTCCCCATTTTTTTTAATCTAAGTACCTTAAACATTTATTTATTCCTCCATATTGTTTATATGTGTATACAAACTTAGGCTCCATTATTCAAGTGATCCTCAAAACCAAAAAAGAGTTAATTTTAATTTTTTTAATCTAAATTTTTCTTACACAACAAATATCTACATGGTTCAAGTTTCAAAGGGTATATAATGACACCTCCCTGTGACCTCAACCACCCAGTTTCCTTCTCTGGAGACAGCTGGTGTTATTAGTTTTTTGGGTATTTTTTCAGAGACTTTATGCATATTTAAGCAGTTGCTTATACATATTTCTTAATTTTGACATAAAAGGAGTCTGTAGTACATTCTGTGCTTAAGTTTTAAAAATAGAACAACATTCTATATCAGTACATAAAGAGCTACCTCATCTTTGGAAATTCTTAGTTTGAAACAATCACAAACTTACAGGAAACTTGTATGTATGGTGCAACCATTTTGGAGTAAGTTGCCAACCCGATGCCTCACTACCTCCAAATACTTTAGTGTGTGATTCCTACAGATGCGGACTTTCTCTCACATAACCACAATGCAGCCGTCAGAATCAGGATATTAACACTTACACCTCACCCTTACAACAGGCTCTGTTCAAGTTCTGCCCATTTTCCCAGTAATGTTCTCTGCAGCAGACAGAACTAGTTCAGAATCTGACGTAGCATTTAGCCATTGTCTTTGTTCAGTCTTCTTCAGTCTGGAACAGTTCCTCAGTCTTTCCTTGTCAGCACTTTTGAACACTTTGATATTTTGCTGGTTATTTTGTCAGATGTCTCTCAATATGAGTTTGTCAGATATTTAACTATGATGAGATTCATTTTGTGCATTTTTGGAAGGAATACCACGTGAGTGAGTCTGTATTCTCCTTTTTTTTTTTTTTTTTTTGGCGGCTGGCCTGTTTGGAATCCAAACCCTTGACCTTGGTGTTATCAGCACTGTGCTCTACCAAATGAGCTAACCAGCCAACCCTCCTATCTTGTCTTTTGGTATTTCATAATATGTTGTATGGATGTACCACAGTTTATTCAACTAGTTGTGCATTAGTTTGTTTCTAGACTTGTGCTAACAACAGTGCTACTGTGAACATCCTTGTACATAAGCCATGTTGTCTGTGTTTCAGGCATATCTGTAGGAATGTTACCGAAACCCCAAAGGTCTGTTTGCGCACCGCTCAGTAGCCAATAATTGAGAGACAAGTGTTGGTATAAGGAAAGGTAGCCTTTAATCAGGAAGCTGGCAGCCTGGGAAAATGGTGGACTTCTTTCTCAAGGACCATTTCCACTTTTCCCAGCCTTGCCCAAAGGGTTTTATAGAGACAGGTGGTAGAGGGCTGATTCATGGTGACCTAAGCAGGGACGTGCAAGCATAATCATAAAATTGCAGATAAGCATCAAAGAACTTCTCAGGTGGGAGCTGATTCATGGTGACCCTCCTCCATCAAGTCAAGTCATGGATTCAGTTCCTGTTAACCTCAGAAAGATCTAGTTAGTAAGCTAGTAAAGAATGGCCATCTGGGTTAATAATTTCTTCTATAATTATTCTATGTACAGTGCGAACAGGAGTCATTATGTTCTAGCAGTCATGTGAACAAGAGTCATTGTATTCTAATACCCAGCTGCAAGCTATGCAGTTTGGATTACAAGAGTAAGGAAGAAAAAACTGTTAAATTTAGAAGTTTAACAAAGTGGAGTCACTTTGGTTCAAGCTGTTACAGGAAGAACCAAATGGAATTGCTCAGAATAAGGATCCATGTATTGTAGTATTGATAGATACAGCTGCATTGTCCTGTATGTATGTTGAGGATATACTAATTTACATTTCCTCCAGCTATTTTGGTTTTGTATTGTTTTCCTCCTGGCAACTGGAGTCTTTTTGCCTGGTGGTTTTTTTTGACATTGCATCTTAAAAATGAGGGGAAGACCTGAGGGGCTTTGCTAGGAGTACAGTGCTCGTGGCAAGGGAGCTTGCCACTCCACGTGGCTGCTCTGTGGCTGTTCATGCTTATCCTGGCTTTTGTTGATAGAGAATAGTAAAGTTGCATTATCATCAATATTTTTTCTGCATTCTTGAGTTCCTTTAGGGCACAGGAAAGAGCCACATGTGACCCTAGGTCCCTGGCTTGTCTGCCTTAGACTAAGAGCCCTCCACTAGTTTACTCAGTGTTTGGGAAGAATAGAACCTCAGCCTTTGTAGCCACAGGTGGGCCAGCTCTGTCACTAATCTTCCAGGAAATGGGGGGCCTAAGTCCAAAGGCAATATTGGTTGGTAAAGTCTCTTTATTACCCTAACTGAATTTATGGTAGCAAAAGGATGTGTGTTATATAAAGAATTGTTTATCTTTAAGAAATCTTGATAACACTCGGTACCTGGAATTTGAGCTTTGACTTTCAGCTCTTCTCCAAGGGGACTTAGCCTAGTCGGGGGGTAGTTCTCCTTGTGACCGTTGCTCCATTACATGCATTTAGGGATCATCCCAGAGTCAAGGGAAGAAATAAAAGGCTATGACCTCCTCACGTCGCATACCCGTTTTTGTTAGATGATCTGCACAGCATGGATGACATGAATGACTGAGGAGTTTATGAGCTGCCTTCCCTGCTGTTTGTGGACCACTAAAGTACAGTCGTTGCAGAGCCAGGAGGTTGAAAAGTTTTTCATTTTCATGATGAGTTGGGAAAACAGGTTTTGATGCCTCATGAAAGTGTAATCTTTTTCAATACATAATCATAGGATTGACCTAATAAGACTGAATGTTTTTATAGCACATTTTCCTGAGGCTATGCAGTATTCTTTTTTCTTTACTTTTATTATGATTTTAGGAGGTAGGGAGAGAAATAATGGTAATGGCTGACATTGCAGTGGCTGGTAGGTGCCAGGCACTGTTCTGAGGGCTCCAGGGGCATTATGCCATCCAGTCATCCCCACCACCCTCTGAGGCAGGTGGTGGTGGTGTTCTTGATGTTCTCAAACCGTAGAATCCTTTTTTATCCCTTGGCTGGCCGGTACAGGGATGGAACCCTGGACCTTGGTGTTCTCAGCACCATGCTCTAACCAACTGAGCTGACCAGCCAGCCCTAGAACCCTTGATTTCTCCATTTTGGGTGTGCAAATGTATGGGTTGGTTTGTGTTTGTACGGTAGAAGGACAACTATATCCATAATTTCCCTTTGGTTATGATATGTCTCCCTCCATATGCCCACTAGAACTTAAGCTCCATAGGGGAGAGATTTTTCTTTCCTCACAGCTGTCTCCAGCACCTAAAACAATGCCTAGCCTGTAGTAGGCACTCAGTGAGTCGATGAGTTTTTGTTTTATGAATACATGGATTTCAGCCTTCTACGTTGCTAGCATATATAGGCCCTCAAGTACTTGTGGAGTGATTTAATGAATACTATACACAATTTTTATACTTTTCCATCCTTTCTCCATGTTTGCATAATTGGGATTCCCCTCTGCTGTTCTTAGATCTCAGTGAGTCCCTACTTGATGTTTACTTCCTTCCCCACTGAAATTGAAAAGACCTTTGGGGTTTCTGTCTATACTTTGAAATTCCTGGTTTTAGTTCAGACTTCCTTTAACATGTCAAAATCAGTATATATTCACAGTCTACTGTCATGGCAATAAAATGTTCACTGTTAACAGCGTTGTCCTCTTGTGATTTCCTCCCTGTGTCAGTGGTCATCTCTAACTAGTCAAGCATAGAAACAGTATGTTGTTAGTGTCCTTTGTGGTAAAAAGTTGCATTTTATATAATTTTTGGTTTTGACATCTCATGGTAACCAAGATTGCTCAGTATAAATATTTAATACATTCAATCTAGAGTGAAACTTAATATAGACTGAACTTAACAAATGAAGAAGTATCAATGTGCAAGTGTCTTTCAAGGGAGGGACAAAGGCATGGAAAAATGAGTTGGTTAATGGCTAATTGGGAAACGTCTGCAGTTTTTTTCACCTGTACTTGGGGTATTAGAAAATTTGACCAAAAGAAAAAGTAGGAAGCACTTTACAGAGTTGTAGCAGAGAGTGAATCTGTAGAATAACCATGACAGTTTTACATGCGTCTTAATATATGGAAAGGCTCCTTTCCCTTTGAAGAAAGAGCATAGGTATAAGTGGGTACCTTTGACACCCAAACCCTGTCTTGAATATGGTACGTCCTTTATGTGTACTTGTGTTAAGATTATGTAGAAGCCTTGGGCCGGCCCGTGGCTCACTCGGGAGAGTGTGGTGCTGATAACACCAAGGCCCCGGGTTCGGATCCCATATAGGGATGGCCGGTTAGCTCACTGGCTGAGCGTGGTGCTGACAACACCAAGCCAAGGGTGAAGATCCCCTTACCGGTCATCTTTTTAAAAATAAATAAATAAATTAATTAATTAAAAAAAAAAAAAAGATTATGTAGAAGCCATAATTCTCTTCCCAGTGGTTCAGTTTGTATCAAAGCAAAAATATCCTCACCTGGCGGTTCCTATATCTCTTAGGATGGTGGGTATGGAAGAGAGGAAAAATTTGGAGAAAAGACAAAGTGGATATGTGTGATTGTGTATCCTATAAAGAAGGTTATTAGATTTGCCGCAGTGAACTGGCATAGTACTTTTATTGCTTGAGTACTTAATACTTCAGCACCATCTAAAAAACACAGAGAATTAGGATTTTTTTTTAGTATTATCTGCTAGTTATATAGCAGAGGCATCCTGAGGCATTTCAAGGCTTTCGCCTCTTAAAGGTAGAGCCCACCTGAGGTTTGATCAGCCTTGGCAAAGGACAGCAATTCACATTCGCTATGAGTGGGGGAATTGCCTTTCATATTCATATTTGCTTCTTTGTCTATTTGGGTGATCGTTGTCAGGAATCTGTATATCTCAGGGAAAGAAGGGATGGGGTAGGTTTTTGAAGACAAGTTCCAAGACCCTCCCTCCCTCCCCCAACAAGAAAAAAAACAGACCAAATCTTTCTGTTAATGGCGGCTAAATAGAAGGGCAGGTGGGTTTCCCTTGTCACTGATGCTGGCATGAGTGTCAATCCCTGGGAGAGTGCCAGCCAGTGTGGGGTAACTGGTCACCAGCAGTTGCTTTGTATGCCACTGCAGTAACTGTCACTAGCACAGAAGATGCAGGCAAAGGTGAGGGGGTTAACTGTGCTGTGGGTTTGAGTAACCACAGATGAAAACCAGAGCTTACTCAGCTAAAAGGAAGAGTTACTAAGCTTTCCCCTGCATTTGTGAGATGCCATCATAAGTTAGTGTGATGATAAAATGCCTGTAACACCAATCTTGGCAGCCCATGTTAAATTGCTGAAGCTGAGATCTTTTCTAGGGGTTAATAAATGGACTTGACCCAAAAATACAAATTTAACAGGGCTAGCTGGTTAGCTCCACTGGTTACAGTGCCACCCTGTAACACCAAGGTCAAGGGTTTGGATCCCTGTACCGGCAAGCTGCCAATAAAACAAACAAAACTACAAATTTTTCTGTTTCAGAGATGTGAATACAGCTGTGATGGAGCTGTTGATCATGGCTTATGCACTGAAGACCGCCTGTGCCAGGAATATTATTGGAGTCATCCCTTACTTCCCCTACAGCAAGCAAAGCAAGATGAGAAAGAGGGGCTCCATTGTGTGCAAGCTCTTAGCGTCGATGCTGGCGAAAGCAGGTGAGTGTGAACAGACCTGGGGTCCCAGCACTGTTCAGGATTCTTCCCTATTTGAGATTAGTTCATACTTTGCGTATCTAGTTTGGGACCTGCTTTCTTTACATGTTGTTTGCTGATTGCTTTTTCTTATTTGTTTCCTTTTGCATAGTTTGGTTAGGGATGTGTGTGCTTAGGTATAAGTTCTTATTTTTTTCTTTTCTCCTTACTTTAGAATAGCATTGCTTCAGTGTTTTCTATTCTCTAGTGATGGGCTGTTCATTTTAATTGTTCTGTCACTTTTTTTCCATTTCATCTTAATCATTAAAGTTTTTCCTGGCAGTCTTGACATTTGTATGTGACCTTTTGAGCTTCAAGTCTAGATTTATGTATTTGCCTTAGTTAGCTAAATACTATTTAAGACCATAGTATTAAAACTGGATTTTCAGCCAGCTGCCAAAAAAAAAGGAATACTTCTTAAACCATTCCTTTATCACATAAATTATTCCAGACTTCAGAATCTTATCTTTGTGTTATATGAATCTCTTTTCTTCTAAAATGTATATTACTTTGCTTTTGCTTTCTTATTTCTTCCTACTTAAGCCACAGTTCTTAACATTTCTTCCTAGATTCTTTAATCAAGGCCTTACCATTTTTTACATCTTTTATTGCTTTGATATTTATTAATTCCATATTCATATTTTTGCTTCTAGCTGATTTTTCTTTTCTCAGTTTTCAGGACCAAGCTAATAACAGCAGTAGAGGAGAACGTGCTTTTCTCCACTTTAGTTCTTTGTCTGTGTGGAAGGTTATAGGCTCTTTCATATTAGGCTTGACTCATTCTTTAGTCCACTAAGTTGTGTTAAGGTTAGCAATAAAGTCTGTAACTACTATGCTTGTTCACGGTATCCTCTGCTTTCAGTCTTCTGGTAGGAAACAGGAGTTGAGCATCTAGTTTGTGTCCACTGTCGCCATTAACTTGTAGGGGTGAACTTTGTAATTTTTTGTTTTAAAATTTCAGGTTTAACTCACATTATCACTATGGATCTTCATCAAAAGGAAATACAAGGCTTTTTCAGCTTTCCAGTGGACAACCTTAGAGCCTCACCTTTCCTGCTTCAGTATATCCAGGAAGAAGTGAGGAGCCACCAACAAACACCCCATTGTCCTCAAAAGAGATCCTATTTAGTTCTTCTCTGTTATCAGATTTCAATATTGAAAGGCACATCAAATGATTTTTCCCTTAAGTCTTAATGCCTGAGGCAGCCAGATAGGGTTCGCATTTATTCATGGAGGATCATATCTTTAGAAGACATTAAAAATGGATTTCCTTCTAAGTATCTTTAGCAATTTGCTTGTGTTTTCTAGAATGAAAACTTTTTATCTCTTGATGTAGTAGTATTTTTGCAATGATGTCAATTGACAAATGCTGAAAAATTTTAAATGTGTGAATGAAATTCTAGCATATTAGCTAGTTTGGATCATTGATATATGAGGAACAAATGTATTACTAGCATCTAGGTGTTATTTTTTTCAGTATTTTCTATTTTTCCTCCAAATCTAGATTCCAAATTACAGAAATGCAGTCATTGTAGCCAAGTCTCCTGATGCCGCAAAAAGGTAAGTAAGGCAGACATTTGTAAAAATCCCCTCTAAGTGCTTCTGAGTCAGAATTAGCTGTTTTGGAATCCAGGGGTCATAACGTGGCCTTTAATAGCTCACTGGCTCAAGTTTCCCCCACATCCTTGTCATATTCCACACCACAGCTTTCTAGCTTCCAAACAACACAAGTGGGTCTCTGAATAACTCAGCTTTCCCCTGGGAGAAAATGAAGTTCTCCTTCAGGTTCTCAGGAAAAGGAGAACAGTGGGACTCTGAGAATTTTTCAGGCAATTTCTTTTCTATTTTTTTTGGCAGCTGGCCGGTATGGGGATCCAAACTCGTGACCTTGGTGTTATAAGGTTGTGCTCTAACCAACTGAGCTAACTGGCCAGCCGGGTGATGGTTTTTTTGTTTGTTTGTTTTGACAGCTGGCTGGTAGGCAATGGTTTTTAAGACACCTTTTAGAACAAAGTTCTTTCTTCTGAAAATCACTGTTAGAATATTGGACAAAGGAGAGGACCAAAATGATCTAGTATTACATAGTAGCCCAGACCCCAACTCATGTGCCACTGAAGGCATTTACATTCTGTCCTGGGCCTCACATTCTGATTTATGTAAATAATTTTTTGTGTGTTCCTGAAAAGTTGAATGATATTTTCATTTCATGATTAATAGAGTGATGAAATAGTGATGCTTTGGTTTCCTCCTATCAGTTTCACCATTTCTCTCTGTCTTTCTCTTAGGGCCCAGTCATATGCTGAAAGACTGCGTCTGGGTTTAGCTGTAATCCACGGAGAAGCTCAGTGTACAGAGCTGGACATGGACGATGGTCGTCATTCTCCCCCCATGGTCAAAAATGCTACTGTGCATCCAGGCCTGGAGTTGCCATGTAAGATTAGCTCTGTGTTTTTATTTTATTTGTAAACTGAAGAAAGTTTTAATCAGTGTAAATGGCTAGGAGTTAACACCTGTGGGTGTGTATGCTGTCTTGCTATTTTTAATTAATTGGATGGTATTGCATTGATTTCTCCCTTTGTAAAAGGCAAGTGCGTGTGTTACACACATTTGTAGTCAGTATAAGGACAGCTGAGCTATTCTGGGTAGCACTTCACATTCAGAGAGTGTTAAATATAACTTTAGTAAAAAAGCTGTGTGAAATCTTAATTTTATATTTTGGTAAGGTAGGTGATAGCTATTGAGGCTTTGGCCATCAGGTAACTTTAGCATTTATTTTAGTAATAGCCATTTGACCTCATACCCAACTAACTTGCTGTTATTAATCCAACCATGTGGAAGCTATTTACTTCCGGGGACTTTTTTTTTTTTTTTTTTTTTTGGTGGCTGGCCAGTACAGAGTAGAGGGTAATAACTAACATTCTATAGTGGAAAATATGTTTAAGGTTTTAGATGGAGATTATTTCTTTTTAAAATCTGTATCTGTTTGCCATGCCCCAGAAATAGAGATTAGGGCTGGCAAGTTAGCTCAGTTGGTTAGAGAGCAGTCTTGTAACACCAAGGTCAAGGGTTTAGTTCCCAATACCGGCCAGCTGCCAAAAAAAAAAAAAAAAAAAAAACCCAAAAAACAAAAATACAGATTAATAGTAAGGGGAAGAAATGTTAGAATAGTTACACCTCAGTTATTTCAGACAGACACCTGTGTATAAGCATTCTTATTTTCTTTTCCACTCTGTAAATTTTATTACATTGTTTTTTTTAATTTAAATTTTTGGTATTAGCATTTTATTTACTTTTTGAGAGTTTTATAATTAAACATTCTTGAATAAATGATACATTCACATATTTCAGAATTCAAAAAATAGAAAATCTTTTACAATGCAAAGCCTCCTGGCCTCCCACAAACCTTCTTCCCCCAGGTACTCATGTCTCCAATCTGGTTGGCTTCTGGTGTATCCATTCAGAGGCCTTATGGATATATAAGCAAATATGAGGGCACTTCAAAAAGTTCGTGGAAAAATAGAATTAAAAGATATACGAACCTTTCCGTGAACTCTTTGAGGGTCACCTCGTACTTCTTTTTCTCTCATTTCTACACACTTCTTTGGTGGCTGTCCTGTACAGGGATCTGAACCCTTGCTGGACCTTGGTGTCACAACACTGTGCTCTGACCAACAGAGCTAACGGGCCAGCCCTTCTCAAGTCCACACAAATGGCAGTATTGCTCTGCCCCCTTGCTCTTTTCATTCATTAGCTCCTTTCCTGTCAGTACATACAAACTTCTGTCTTTTTAACAACTTCATAGTATTCTATTTTAAGGATATACCATAATTTATTTACTTTGTAAGTAAAGAACATTGGTTTTTCACTAAGACTATATCTTGAGGATATAACTAAACTGTTACCACCCCTCATCCCATCTTGAAGGGTTCGTATAGTGAATGTTATAAAGCAGATATGAACAGTTTGAAGGATTGGAACCAATATTAACTGACAAAGAACTTACATCTAAATCATCATTAAAAAAAGAAAAGAAAAAAAGGGGACAAGGGGGGTTTCAGATTGAACAAGATTCTCACATTTCATCTAATACATTCAGTCTTGGCTAGAGTGTAACAAAATGGAAAGAGGATTGCTGTAATACAAAACTTCCACCACAGTAAGCTGTACACTCCTGTGTTCCTAGCACATCCCCATTCTCCTAATGCTCCCAGCTCAATTAGTTCTGGGCCTGTTGTGCCTGCCCATAAAGGAGCACGTAGATCTTTTACCCACTCTTTGTTATAGGCTGGTGTCTGGGTATCAGCTTGGTAAACAAGGCAGCTGAGGTCTGCCAGATCATTGGTAAAATCAAACAACTGACTGATGTCATGTGTGATAGAGGGACTGTTGGGATTCATTATCTTCAGATGTTCTTCATACACTTTACAAATGCCTTCCATGCGTTCACTCACTGATTCACAGTCAGTGGAAGTTCTGCCCTGGCCTTCTGGTAGGCTGTACCAGCAAAATGGTGTGAGTCGTTGCGCCAAACTTCCCACTGCAACCACTGCCAACACTGCTACACCTGAGCTTAGTTGCAGCGCCACCAACCTACCACAATCTATTTAATCAGTTCCCTGTTGATGGACAGGTAGGGTTTTTTTTTTTTTTTTTTTTCAATCTTACGCTGTGAAAAACAAAGCTCTAGTAGTAATACACATCTATTGAGCTCTGATTACATGCAAAGAGCTGTTCTGAGCACATTAGGAGATCACTGCAGTTGGTCCTCAACCTTCTGTCTAGGGACTTTTATTATTTCTCAATCTTTCAACCAGGAAACAGACCCACAGCCAGGAGCAGGTAGATTCAAGGTTTGGAATAAAGCATCTGGCTCCAGAATCCACACTTTGTTTTTCTTAGCTTTTTATTTTGAACTAGAGAGAAGTTGAAAGAATAATACAGACTTCCACAATACTCTTCATAAGAGTCTCCAAATTTAACATTTATATACATATTGTTATTTTTTGTACCGTTTGAGAGTGGGTTGTGGATATAATGCCCCTTTATTCTGAAATACTTTAGTGTATACTTCTAAAAACAAAAGACTCTCTTACATAATTAATCAGACTCAGGAAACTAATATTATAATACTATTATCTACAGGCCTTATTCATATTTTACCAATTGTCTCACCAATGTCCTGTAGAGCAAAAGAAAAAAACTTTTTTTCTGGTCCAGGACCTAATCCAGGGTCACATGGCATTTAGTTGTCATTTCTCTTTAGTCTCATTTAATCTGGAATGGCTCCTCTGTTCTTTGTTTCTTATGGCCTTGATACTTTTGAACAGTACAGGCCCATTATTTTGTAGACTGTCCCTTAATTGGTGCTTGTTTGTGTCCTCATGATTAGATTCAGGTTTGCACTTTTGGCAGCACTATCACAGGAAACACGTGATGTGTCTCATTACTGGCGCTGTTGATTTTTGATCACTTGGTTAAAGCGGTGTCTGGCAGGCTTCTTCACTGTAAAGTTTTTTTTTTTTTTTTTTAAAGATGACCGGTAAGGGGATCTTAACCCTTGACTTGGTGTTGTGAGCACCACGCTCAGCCAGTGAGCGAACTGGCCATCCTTATATGGGATCCGAACCTGGGGCCTTGGTGTTCTCAGCACCACACTCTCCCGAGTGAGCCACGGGCCGGCCCTTCACTGTAAAGTTACTCTTTTTTCCCTTTGTAATTAATAGTCACTTATGTTAAGACTATGCAAATATCCTGTTTCTCATCAAACTTAGCATCTATTGATGATTCTTGCCTGAACAATTATTACTGTGATTGTTGTCAAATGGTCATTTTTCTGATTCCATCGTTCCCTCTATATTTAGTAGTTGACATTCTAGTGTAAGAAAGTGTTTCCTTCTTCTCTGTTCATTCACTCATTTATATCAGTATGGATTCATAGAATCTCATTTTATTCAGTGGGTTATAATCCATTGCTATTATTTAATGTTCAAATTGTTTCAGACTTTTCTGAAAAATTCCCCTTCAAGCTGCCTCCTGTGTCCTTTTGACATGTCCCTATTATATTTGATATGTCCTTATTTTCTGGTGTAATTAAATATTCCATGTTCATCTTGTACTTTCTTAGCCCCGGAATTGGCTATTTCTCCAAGGAACCCTGATTTCTTTAGTGGAGAATGGTACTCAGAAACCAAGATTTGTGCTCCACAGTGTACACACTCAATTACTGCACATTACTACCTGTGATAACTTTGACTTATGTCCTTTCTAAGTGATTGCATATCTTTACAAGTTAAATGACCAAGAAATAAAATTAGTGGGTCAGAGGTTATGTTGATAGATACTGCTATGTTATCACTATACTTTATATGGTGAGATTCTCTATTCTGAAAATGTTGCTTTGTTACTTAATGGTTGTAACAGTGTATTCCCCTTGCCATTATCATATGCATCATGGAAATAGTGTGACAGAATGCATTTCTCTATGAACATACTGTTGTGGTTTTTGGTTTGTTTGTTTTTAAAAGATGACCTGTAAGGGGATCGTTAACCCTTGACGTGGTGTTAGCACCATGCTCTTCCAAGTGAGCTAACCGGCCATCCCTATGTAGAGATCCATACCAGTGGCCTTGGTGTTATCAGCACCTCACTCTCCCAAGTGAGCCACAGGCTGGCCCTCCGGTGTTTGTTTACATTACAACTTCTATAATTGCTACAGGATCATTTTCTTTTTTCTTTTTTTTTTTTTTTTTAAAGATGACCGGTAAGGGGATCTTAACCCTCGACTTGGTGTTGTCAGCACCACGCTCAGCCAGTGAGCGAACCGGCCATCCGTATATGGGATCCGAACCCGGGGCCTTGGTGTTATCAGCACCGCACTCTACCGAGTGAGCCACGGGCCGGCCCTACAGGATCATTTTCTGTGATTCCCTTTTATAGACTTAGACAAGACAATTCTGGGGGAAAAAAATGTGTTTTGTTTTTGACAGCTGACCAAAACAGGGATCAAACCCTGGATATTATTTCTTATATGTGTAATCGTACCTTCCAAATTAAATATGTTTTGTATTTATATACCAGTTATACAGTATGTTCTAATGGTTCATTTATTAGTAATGAAGATTAAAATATTGGGATGTTATGACAATGCCAAAGAAAAGCAAGTACCCTTGGAATCTTTGCTTTTTTTTTTTTTAGAAAGATGAACTATTTTATCTTTCTTAAACCCATTCTTTTAGAGCAGTAGTTCTCAACTGGGAGCCCCCCAGGGGATATTGGCAATGTCTGGAGATGGTTTGGTTGTCACAATTAGGGGGAGGTGGGGTGCTACTGGCTTCTAGTGGGTATAGGGCAGAGAGCTGCTGAATGTCCTACAACGCGACAGTTATCCAATCCAAAATATCAGTAGTGCCGAGGTTGAGAAACCGTTTTAGAGTAATTTATTAAAAGTGAAGTTGAAGTTGTATGAATGAAGGAGTGAAACTTTAAAGTTTTGCCATTTTATAAGGTAGATTTGATTCCTCACTGGTGATCAGCAAGGGCATCTAAAGAACGTGAAAAGATTGTATGTCTGTAGTTGTGCTAAAGAGTGGTCCATATTTGCCACAGTGGTGAAATTAAGAGTTTGGATCCCGAAAATGAGAGGAAGTAACCTTTTCTGGTTTGATATTCCTGGTTTCTTAATTTTACAAGTGAAGATGTGGTTTTTATCGCTAAAGTGAAAACAGACATTAGCTCCTCTTGAATCTGTTAAATGTAAATTTTGATTTGTTTGCATGTAAACAGGGTTATAAGACTGAAGTCAATTTAGTTCTTTTTCTACTATAGACCTTATTTTATTTCTGATACATTTTTAAAGATTTTCAGTCTGTTGATAAAGTTTGACATTTCATTGAACTAGAAATAAACCAAGATTTAAATGGGTAAGGAATGAATAATTCCTCATAGCCCATTTTATTTTATTTTCTTTATCTTCGGGTGGCTGGCCAGTACAGGGATTGAACCCAGGACATTGGTGTGTCAGCACCACGCTCTAACCAACCTGAGCTACCTGGCCAGCCTGGGGAAATGATAATTTTATATATTCTTTTATTTTTTGGCAGCTGGCTAGTACAGGGATCTGAACTGAGCCAAATGCTCATTTTAAAAGCAAAAGACAGTTTTCTACTTTATTCATAAGAACATTGGAAATGATTTGATGAAATGAAGACATTTTTACTGTAGTTCATATAGTTTTGACAGTGATTTCTGGCCACAATTAATGCACAATTAATTTTATTTTTAAACTGGATTTTTGATAAAATGGAGAAAGAGAAAAGAATCTTAAACTTACGGTAGTTTTAGCATCCTTTATCCTTGACCTTCAGTACCTGCATGCTTTGAAAATTTGGAATTTTAAGTGTTTTATTTTCTGGGTAAGCTATTAGAAAATTATTGTTCTATGAGGTGCTAGTAATTTCCCTCTGTCCTGTAATAAAGTCTGTCTGTTTTTGTAGTAGCCACCAAATTATGTGTTCCATTTTATCCAGATCCTAAAGGCAGATATGAACAGGGAATGAATATATTGGGGAAAAAGGCTTTCTTTTAAGCCTTATTTATTTTTGGCAGCTGGCTGGTATGGGCACCTGAATCTACGACCTCATGTTACCAGCACCACACTCTAACCAAGTGAGCTAACAAGCCTTTTTAGCCTTTTTTAACCTCAATCATAGCCTTGGTTTTTTCATTTCAAATTAACAATAGTTTTGGGGGGAGATAGGGTTGTAGAAAAGTAAGCATGAATACCGTTACATGTTTTCTGCATAAAACTAGAGCTGGATTTCTGTTGATCTCTGATGAGGGACAGTGGTTTGCAATCTTTGTTTTTTTTTACAGAGAAAAATGGTCAAGAAAAGAGACCACCTCTTTTTAAGAAGTGGGTAGATCAACATAACCACCTACCCACCTGGTATAATTTAAAGACAGAACCCTAGGATGTTGCTCCTAATATGGGTGGTTTATTTTCTGCCTCTTTTTAGATGATGTCTATTAAAACTTGTCCTTATGGGGCTGGTTACTTGGTTCAGTTGGTTAGATCATGATGCTGATAACAGAAGGTCCAGGGTTCAATTCCTGTACCAGCCAGCCTACAAAAAATAAATAAAATTATCTAGTAAAATAGTACTGAATTTCATCTCAGCTAATTTGCTGGTTTACAGAAAGGAGTACTTGGTCTTTAAGGTATGCAATGCCCATAGATGGGAATCAGCCAAAATTGACGGTTTCCTGTTAATCACTAAACTGTATAATCCCCCTAATGTTATTCTCTTCCCCTTCCTCCACTACTAATTTAATAAATATTTCAAAAGAATAAAAAGCTTTCGAAAAAAGAATACTCCCCATACTGTGGCTCTCCCCTCCCCCCGAAAAAAGTACAATACTTAGCCTGTTCTTCTGAAAAAAATTTTTTTCCCTCTCAGTTTACTAACCTCGTTTTGAGGGTAAATCTTATTTTCTTTCTCTGTCTTGTAGTTTGCTTTATACACTGATGGCCTTTTCCAGATGTAGATTTTGTAGTCAGATAAGAAGCCTCTACTTTAAGGACCAATTAAAGCAGGAAAAGACGATGGGCCTGTAGTTATTGTCTTCAAGTTCCTGATTTTCAGGAAACACTCTGATTATGTCAGTAGTGCAGTTATCTGATAATAAGGTTACATTGTTGAAATAAGGTTACTTTGGAAGAAAATGAAGTAAAGCCATCTCTTGATCTGGTAGCCTTTCGCTGATTGGTGTTCTACAGAGCGGCATTTATTCTGCATTCCTTTATCAGTTGAATTTTTCTGTTTTTTTTTTTAAACAAAGATGACCGGTAAGGGGATCTTAACCCTTGACTTGGTGTTGTCAGCACCACGCTCTCCCAAGTGAGCTAACCAGCCATCCCTATATGGGATCCGAACCCATGGCCTTGGTGTTTTCAGCACCACACTCTCCCGAGTGAGCCACAGGCAGGCCCGAATTTTTCTGTTTTGAGTGGCATTGCAGTGCTGCTTCTGTGTTTGTGAAATCTTCCATTCTCTGCTGCTCCATCTTTTGTGCTGTGCATTATGGTGGCTGTTAGTCACATGCGGCTCCCACCAAATAGCAAAGACTTAGTGTGAAAAAAATGTAAAACATCTCAGTACATTTTTATATCAATTACATGTTGCAGTGGTAATAGTTCAGATATATTGGATAAAGTAAGATCTATTTATCCTGTTTGTTTTTATTTGGGGGAGGCGATGGCTGGCTGGTATAGGGATCTGAACCATTGACCTTGGCTCTAATCACTGAGCTAACTGGCCAGCCCTTTTACTTTTCAGTGTGGCAACTAGAAATATTAAAAGTTCATGCACAGCTTGCCTTCTATTTCTGTTGTCCAGCACTCCTCTAGACAACTCTATTTCTGAGATCCCAGGTTCGTTGGTTCATTAAGGAGGAATCAGTGTGTTTTGTTGTGTTTTCATTATTACTATTATTTGTCTGTACAGTGGTTTTGCCGTCACTTCAGGGAATGAGGTTGTGATTTACATTTATCTGTTTTGCTAGTGATGATGGCCAAAGAGAAGCCACCAATAACCGTGGTTGGAGATGTTGGAGGACGCATCGCAATCATAGTGGTATGGTCATGTGTCATCCTTCATGTGCAGAGATAACACTACTGGCTCTTAGTCAGTAGGTTGTCTACTTGTGGATTGTATTTCCAGTAATGATGATAGATTTAAATGGATCCATCTATTCTTTCTCACCCAAACTCCCATAGGACAAGTAGCAGAAATTTTTATATAGTTGAACAGGGATTAAAGTATAACCTACAGATAAAAAAAAAATGGCATAGTATCTCCCATTAAGGAAATTCAGCATTATAACCTTCCCCTTATGGGTTCTAGGTCCCTCAAGCCGGCTTGCTTAATCATCCTTAATCCTTAGGCCCCTAAGATGAGCTGAAGATGAGCTGTTGTCTTTCACGAATGAGAACAGGTGTCCCAGTGCAGGCTCATTTTTCATTTGACGTATATGTGCACCCAGCTCTGGATGTCTTTGCTGGCTAAAGGGTTACTGGTCCTTTACAGAAGCTCACTTTATGTCTGTTTTCCTCTCCTATAATATTCCCTTGGAAAAAAAATAAATGGGACACTGGCTCTGTGGAATTAATCAGAAATTTAAAGCAGGGAAATAAGTCTTGGCAATCTTAACTCCAGGTATAATGTCACACACGTATGGTTGGTTGTAAGGCTTCACTGCTCTTTGCTCTGACGGACACACCAAGTACAGGCAAGGCACTTCTATTGCCATTTCTGGATATTCGGTCTTTTTTTTTTTTAAAGATGACTGGTAAGGGGATCTCAACCCTTGACTTGGTGTTGTCAGCACCACGCTCTCCCGAGTGAGCTAACCGGCTATCCCTATATAGGGATCCGAACCTGTGGCCTTGGTGTTATCAGCACTGCACTCTCCCAAGTGAGCCACGGGCCAGCCCTGGATGTTCAGACTTTGACCCAGGCACATAGCTCTGATTTTCCATCAGAAATCCTCTGAAACAAAGTGCAGAACAGAGCAGAGAAGTGTGTGTCTTTACAGCCTGGCGTAGAGGGTGGTTCCTTAATACTAACTCTGTTCTCCTCTCAGGATGACATTATTGATGATGTGGAGAGTTTTGTTGCTGCTGCGGAGATCCTGAAAGAGAGAGGTGCTTACAAGATCTATGTCATGGCCACTCACGGCATTCTGTCGGCAGAGGCCCCCCGCCTGATTGAGGAGGCTTCCATTGATGAGGTCTGTCTGCATTAACAGCTTGGAACATTCAGCTTGATTCAAGATTTGTGGCTGTATTTTCTGTGAATGATAAAATGACTCAGTCAGTATTAAATTGCTCCCCATACTGGCCAGCTACCCGTCCCCCACCAACAAAATTAAATTGGTTAGTCTCTCTCTAGAGTGCCTATGAAATACTGCCTATGCTGGCTAGCAGTTTTTGGGGAAAGGTATGTATTTACAAATAGAGTATATGTCTGTTTGCATAAAGATTTGCTTTGTGCAGTGTTGTAACACCAAGGTCGAGGATCTGGATCACTGTACTGGCCAGCCACCAAAAAAAATAGATTTGCTTCTGTACTTTAATATAATTTGACACACTATAGTAGCATTTCTCTTAAGACTTGCTTTCTCTGATAATATGAAAGTTTTACACAGTCACTGTATTTCTGCACATAGGCTAGGATATTCATAGGACTTGAGTCTTCTGTTCTGAGCCATGTAACCTTCCCCTTGTGTAAAGCTGGGCAACTTTAGTTTGTAAAACTGTACTCAGCGGAACAGGGATTCATAGTTTGGAACTTGGGCTGTGGGTACTATATGTTAGATAAACTTTTCTGAGTATCAGTTTGGGGCACACATTAGTAACTTTTTAAATTTTTTGTTCAATAACTTTATTTTCTATTGCTGCGTGACTTAGGTGGTGGTGACGAATACTGTCCCTCATGAGGTACAGAAGCTGCAGTGTCCCAAGATAAAGACTGTGGATATCAGTTTGATTCTTTCTGAAGCAATTCGGAGAATCCACAATGGAGAGTCCATGGCTTACCTTTTCCGAAACATCACTGTGGATGACTAGCTTTCATGGTTGCTTGAGCCTGGAACTCTTAAGGAAAACATGTACAGAGCACTGCCGTCAGTTATGTACACAGTTTTTCCTCTCAAGGGAGGCCTGGAAATAGCCTGCAATTAGATAGTGTCCCTCACCAAGATTGGTGGGTAGGAGGATTGAGATTGTCAAAGAGAAGACAGAGCAATGGATGAATAACATGGCCTTAAATGTCTGCTGTCAACAGCCTTGTTCCTTACACAGAAGTTATAGATGCTTCCCTGAAAAGAACCTGCAAATCCCACTGATACTGAAGAGAAGTGCAAGGCAGATGAAGTCCTAACCATAGTGTCCATTCAGTTGTTTCGACCCCAGGGAGAAGAGTGTGTTAATGTTGAGCCTGGTCAGGGGAGTGGAGTGCCCTGACACATTTCTATTCAGTTGTCACTGCACCCCACACCCCACCCCACTCCTGGCGACTTCCAGTAAGTCTTTTATAGAGAATCATATTTTTCTTTCAGAAACTGCTGTGCCTGCTGCCATTCATTGAACAGTGAAGCATTCATGGTGTTACTCTTTCCAGGGGTGTCAGATTAGAGAATAGCATCCCATCTCTGGGTGTCCGCCTCACTCTGAAGTGGCAAATAAAAGTATTTGTTGTCTACTTTTCTCTTTATTACACTGCAGAACTGTGTGCTCCCCTGCCTAGATGGTGACTAGCTTCTGTCTGTCTATGCATAAGACAAAGACCATGGCTGGTCCCAAACCCTAGACGTAAGTCTCCCTCTGCAGATTCCATGCCCTTCCAAAGCATTGAAGTTAAATCCTTGTTGAAAAATATATTTAAATTTTAAATTTAAAAAAAAAAAAATCTAATTGTCCTTTTTCCTGTGTGATACATGACTCCAGATGCATTACTTAGGACAGCACTTGGCCCTTCTACCTGACATTTTAAATGACATCATCACAATTCTAGTATTTACCACCTTTGTCAGGGAGGCCATACTGCAGATGTGGAATAGCTTTTCGTACCTTTGAGCCTGATCCAAGTCAGGACTAAATGTCATAGAAAAGAGGAGTGTCTGCTGGGAAATGAACTGGAATTGTTTGTTGGTTCTGTTAGCTCCTGAGAGACAAATAATTCTTTTTTGTACAGCTGTATTTCTCTGCAGGAAGTTTTCTTGATGTTTATCCCTTTCCTAATGACAAGAAAAGTTCTGAACCCACAATCAAGACTTTAAGCACATTAGCCCTCTCAGGCACACGAATAAGTTATATTCTGTTAATGGTCCAAGAAGGGGAATTTGAGCAAAGAACTCAATCATTAAAATAATTAGTGCAAAGCTACAGGACTATGCCAGTTGTCGGGTTGAGCTATACTAATTGTATGGCTAGAGCAATTCATAACTAAAGCCAAAATGTTTCATTGTTTTAGGTCCACACTAGGTAATTTCGAAAGATCCTGGGAACCATTGGCAGATGACACGAGCTCAGTCCTCAGCAGTAGCAGCAAGAGCAGAAGCAGCAGCGGCAGTGGCCTCTCAGGGCATCCCGTGGGCACTGGCAGCAACAGCTTGCAGCAGCAGCCTCCAGCAGCTATAGTGGCCTCCCCGCTGGAGGCATCCCGGTGGCGGGGGGCACCATGGATCAGAGCCACTCGTCCTTTATACTTAAGTCATAACTCAGGACACCTGTGTGCACATGCACAATTACATTAGACAATAACCAAGGAATATCTGGGCACACATGCATATTTATATCAAATGCTCAGCAAGATTCTGAACATCTGAGGGTCCCTGACCATTTTCCTTTGCTTTCCCTACAGTTAACATGGTGGTAGAGGAAGAGCCCTGGACTGTTTGTTAGGGGACCTGGTTGGTAGTTCATCAAGTCAGGCAGGTGACTAGTACTTTCTGGGCCTCTGTCATCAGTCATGAAAAGGGAGGTTTGGAATTGAAAACTAAAGTTCTTTTCAACTCTAAAATTCCATTTTATACCCGTTAATGTTTTCTTTCCTATTCTCCATGGGTGGAGATTTTAGAATGTACTTATGTAGCAAAAGTAGAACATACTGTAGTTCCTGGAGTTAGAATATGCTACCCTTTCCTTTGGTATTTAATGAGTCCTAATCTGTGCCTGTCCTCAGCAAATAATAAATGGGCCTGTGAGGACTTAGGGAGCTGACATTCTGGTCTTAGCTAGTGTGTAGCTGGCTGAGAAATGAAACCCCATTGCCCAGCACAGCCAATGCTCCATCCTAAGGCTTTATTTAGCTTTGTGATCTAGCCCTGAGTTTTCTAAGAATGCAAAAAAGACTACAAAGCACTTGTTCTTTTGATAGCAACAACTACTTGAGGGCCTACTGTGTGCTGGGTATTGGGAATATTATGGTGAACAAAAATCCTTTAATTAAATGTACCAACTCAGGGCCAGCCCCGTGGCTCACTCGGGAGAGTGCAGCGCTGGTAGCACCGAGGCCATGGGTTTGGATCCTACATAGGGATGGCCGGTGCGCTCACTGGCTGAGTGTGGTGCAGACCACACCATGCCGAGGGTTGTGATCCCCTTACCAGTCAAATAAGTAAAAAATAAATGTATCAACTCAGATTAAACTAGTTAAGGGTCGGCCAATTATAGCTCAGTTGGTTAGAATGCAGCCTTATAACACCAAGGTCACAGGTTCAGATCCCCTATACCTGCCAGCTGCCAGAAAAAAAAATGAATAGTCATGAAAAGAAGTTAAAAAGGGAGTATATGGTACAGATGTATTCATAGGTTTTTAACTAGCTTCACTGTGTGTAAATGCTGTTATGTTTTATTTACACATTTTCTGGAAGAATCTGGTATGAGAAAGTCACACCTCAATTATTGAGGGCACCAGGTTTTTCACCTAGTCTTGTCTAGTTCTGCCTTGTAATGAGCTAAAATGCTGGTGCTTTACCAGATGAGTCAGTGTTTTGAGATAAATTAGGTTAGAGTCTGTCAGTTGGTGGCTAGTTGGAAGTGCCTGGGTAGTGGGAAGCCTTTTCCAAGTTGCTTGCCTTTTGAATGAACAAAGTTATATGGGAACTGTCCCCAAGGGACCAAGAACTCAGGACTGCCATATGTACCACTGCCCTATTGTAAGGAAAATGAAAAAAATGGTCAGGCTCCCTCAGCTGTTAGGAATCTTGCCGAGCATGACCTAGCATGTCTGATGTAAGCATGTTAACTGTGCCCAGGAGTTCCTGGGCTATTGTCTGATGTAATTGCGCAAGTGCGCCCAGGTGTTCTCTGGTTATCTGACTTCAGTATAAAGGACAAAGGGCTCTGATCCACAGTGCCCCCTGGAGGCCACCAGGCCGCTGCTGGATCTGCTCTAAGCTGCTGCTGAGGAGCAGGCTAGGGGCTGAGCTCCCGTCCGAATAAAGCATGTCAACCTCGCCAACCGCTCCCAGGATCTTTTTCCAATTACCTAGCTCGCGACCTGCATATTAGGGGGTTGTGACCCAGTCTGCACCATGGGTTTGAAGGGTCTGTGACTCAGCCTGACACCTGTGTAATGGAGACAGCTAATGACACAAGGCATGACTGCCATGATACCCCTTAAATCTTTCCATCCTTATGTGCTCCCCAAGAGTGGGTGAATCTAGGGCCTTTCTAGGTTAAAGGGATGGATGGAGTCTAGTCGGACCTATGGGAGGCCTCCCCTGCCGGCAAGATGATGGCTTCCTTCGCTAATGCAGAGGCCTTGGCACAGCCCCGCCGCTCCTTTCTTTGGGAGCATCTACTGAGAATAAAAGTGGCGCCTTGGGGTGTGGCCGTTACGGCAGGCTCCCCTGTGGGCAGGCCCCCGCCACTGGTGGCCTTTGCTCCCCAGGAGGCTCTCGGAGAGGGCGTGTCCTTAATGCGGAATCCTCGGGGCGCGCGGGGGCCCCACGACCCGACAGCGACCGCGGCCGCCCTCGTTCCAAACGTCCGCCGGCCACGAGGCGGCGCTAGGGGACAGGAGCGCGGGGCTCGCGCTTGGAGACCGGGCGAGACCGGACGGCGGCACGGCGGGCAGCAGAAGGTCGTCAGCCGGGACCCCCCCGGGGAGGTGGGGGCGTTGATTTCCGAGAGGCTCAGTCCCGAGTTTGGGCCCAGGGGAGGTGACCCCCCCGGGGTCTCGCAGGCTCCGCGACAGGCCCCGAGTTGTGGCGAGGGGTGAAAGGAGCACGGTCGCCTGTCCCCTCGGGGTCGCAGACCGCTCCTGACAGGGCGCACGATGCCGCCCTCGATGGGAGCGACCACGGTCTCCCTCCGGGAGCTGGCCGACCTCGCCATCGGCACCCCGGAGGTGGGCGCCGTCAACTTCACGGCCCTGCACACGCTCATCGTGGCCATGCTCAAGAACCTCAACCTCCAGGAGACCCGGACTGACTTCCAGTCCCTGTCGCCCGAGCTGAGCCCCCGGCCCTCGCTCAGCACTCCGCACCCGCCGGCCACCAAAGAGAAGCGGAGGAGCGTGAGCAGGGTGCCCTCGCAGGCGCTGGAGAGCCAGGTGCAGGACCTCACCAGGCAGCTCAAGACCATCAGCAACCAGGTGCGGGGCATCGTCACCCACGTGCAGCACTTAACCTCCGAGGACAGCGGCCTCCACGTGGATGCCCGGGAATGGCTGGAGGACAAGGACATGGCCATGCTGATGGAGGACAAGGACATGGCCATGCTGGTGCAGGACAGGGGGCAACCAGCGTCTAAGGGGGTCATAAAAGACACCAAGAGGGTCAGCATCAGCAAGGTGAGTGCAGGGGGCCGGCGCAGTCCCTCTACCCGCTCCAGGTCGGGCTTCAGAACCGGTGCCTGAGGGGCACAGGAAGCTGGGGACAGGATGGGATGCCAGGCCTTGGTGCAGCCTGGCCCCATGCAACCCATGCTCTACCTTGCAGGCCATGGGGCTCCTGGAGGACGTCATGGAAGACGTGAAAATCCTGAAAGAAGCCCACCAAAAGGCGCAGTTGTTCCCTGAGTTGAAGTCCCAGGTGAGGGCACCCGGGAGCCCCACCTGGGAAGCAGAGTGGCCACTTCCCACGCCCCTTCATCCTGGCCCCTGTTTACACTGAGGTTCAACCACCACTGACCAGACACCCAAAGACCCTGAACTGACCCAGAGGGGAGCTAACAACTTCTCAGAATACTCTGAGAGCAAATTCCCTTTAAAAAAAGAAGAAAGAAGGGAGTGGGTGTTGAAAGACTGAGGCCAGTCCAAGAGGAGGCAGTTAGGACGGAGAGTTAGACCCCAGCTCAGTGGTTATGACAAATCTCAGCATGCAGGGGACAACTTCACTTGGACTTTTGTTTTCTTGGAGGGAGAGTATATGAGAATGGTTCAGCATAAGCATTGTCCCTTGAAGAGCAGGAAACATGGTGCATGTCAACTCGAGATGACAGACGTGCTCATGTTTCACTCGTGTATTGGGCCAGAAGGGGGTTAGTACCTAGAAGGAAAAGAAGGAGCAATTCAGAAGAAAGCCTAGGGAGAGGCTGAGAAGAGACAGGAGGGAAAAGGAAGGCCAGGAGGAGTAAGGAAGAGGGGGCCATAAGAGGGACCCCCAGCCACTGATCCCATTCTGCTGCATCTCCCCAGGCCTTGAGACCCCAGGGCCATTCATTTTTGCTCTGGGAATCTGATCTGCTTTTATTTTCAAACTTTAAAGTGTGGTGGGGTTTCTTGAATTTTGTGTGTGTGTGTGTTTTGTTTTTGTTTTTGTTTTTTTTGTTATAAAAGATGACCAGTAAGGGGATATCAACCCTTGACTTGGTGTTGTCAGCACCCCGCTCACCCAGTGAACTAACCGGCCATCCCTATATGGGATGGCCTTGGTGTTATCAGCACCACACTCTCCCCAGTGAGCCATGGGCCGGCCCTTGTGTGTGTGTTTGACTAATTTTAGATTCTGGAGGTTTGCACAAGTGCAGGGAAAATGTAGGAAATGGTCAGGGCTCCCTCGGATGTTTGGTATCTTGCAGGGCATTTGATGTAAATATGTAACTGTGCACATGCACCCAGGTGTTCCTGGGGTATTACCTGTGGATGCATGTGAGCACCCAGGTGTTCCTGGGTTGTCTGACTTGCACCCAGGTGTCCTGGGTTATCAGACTTAAGGGTAAAGGACGAGTGACTCTGATCCACAGTGCCCACCCCCCTGCCCCTGGGGGGATCATGGGGGATGGCGTTACTGCTGCTGGAGACTGTTGCTACAAGCTCTTGCTGCCAGAGCCCCTGGGATGCCCTGAGAGGCCACTGCTGCTACTGAGGAAGCTGAGGACTGAGCTTGTGTCATCTGCCAACAGCTCTGGGGATCTTTCTCAATTACCTAGCTCGTGGACCTGCATGTGAGGGGTCTGGTGACACAGGCTAGCATATAAGGGGTCTGTGACCCAGTCTGTACAAGGGGTTTGAAGGGTCTGTGGATCCTAGCCCTAGCAATAGAATCGGCTACGTCATCAGGATTCCGACAACAGCCTTAGCAATACACACAAGTCATAAGGAGCAACTCAAGTTTTAGCAATTTACTTTTTTGTTTTTTAAGTAATAGACTTATTTTTATAGCAGTTTTAGGTTTACAGAAAAACTGAGCAGAAAGCACACATTTCACATACCAACCCCCCGACACACACACACACACACACACACACACACACACACACACACACACACACAATTTCTCCCATTATTTATTTATTTATTTTATTTATTTTTTATTTTTTTTAAAGATGACCGGTAAGGGGATCTTAACCCTTGACTTGGTTTGTCAGCACCACGCTCAGCCAGTGAGCAAACCGGCCATCCCTATATAGGATCCGAACCTGTGGCCTTGGTGTTATCAGCACCACACTCTTCCGAGTGAGCCATGGCACGGGCCAGCCCACTCTCATTATTTATGTATTTTGTTTTTGTTTTGGCAGCTGGCCAATATAGGGATCTGAACCGTTGACTGTGGTGTTATCTGCACCAGGCTCTCCCAAGTGAGCTAACTGGTCAACCCTTCTCTCATTATTAACATCTTATATTAATGTGGTACATTTATTACAATTATGAACGTATATTGATACATTATTATTAACTGAGGTTTACATTAGGGTTCTCTCTATTGTACTGTTCTATGGTTTTGCCAGATGCATAATGTCATGTATTTACCATTACAGTATCATAAAGAATAGTTTCACTGCCCCCAAAATCCTCTGCTTCCCCTACTCATCCCTCCCTCCCTCCCTCCCTCCCTCCCTCCATCCTTCCATTCTCTCTCCTCCACTGAAACCCTGGTAACCACTGATATATTTTTTTCTATGACCTCAAACTTATACATCTTTGTGCTGAGATGCTTTGGTTCTTTTGAGGTGCTTTTTCTCTTTCAATGGGCACAGCTTTTCAGACCCTGTTGAAGTGCCCAATACTTTTTGTTTCTTGAGAGGCGAGGTGGGCCTCATCCTACAGTGCCGGAATGCTTCATTAGCTGCTAGTGTGAAATGAATCCCAGGGCCAGAGGTTGCCACCTCTGCATAAGCATTCACTTGGCATGCTGTCCCCCAATACTACTCCCACCGCACCCCGCTTCCTTTCCCCTTGTTGGCTGGGAAGAGAAGTGGGAGCCCGGCTTTACTAACCAGATAAAAACCAAGTAGAAACACTGCCTTCCCCTAAGAGCTGCGCACAGACCTCCCCCTCCTCTCGCTCTGAGTCAGTTGCACGTGCGTGTAGAGGCCATGGGTGGGGCTGCTGTGATCCTCCATGTCTGAACTCTTCTTCCAGGAGCTCCTCCAGAGGATCGATGACTTAGAGAATCTAATCAAAGACCGAGAGGGCTTCCTGGTAATATGGGCCAGTTCTGTGGGAAAGGGGCCTCCAGGGGCTGGGGGGAAGGGTTGTCCTCAGCCTGGCCCCTCTTTCCAGGACTTGTCCAGACTCACACTCTGGAAGCCTGCATCCCTCCAGGGCAGGGTGGTAGGTGCCCTCTGCTTCTCTGGGCTCTGCTCCCAGATTAATGAGGAAATCTTTCCATCCCTGCCCAACACTCTATTGGGTCCCGCATGGGACTGAGAACCAGCCAGACTTGCTAGTCCCTTGAAAAACAATGAATTCTCCCTGGGGGTAGGGCTGTGGAGGGACCCACCCAATCCTGTTAGCCTGGGTCTGTACCTAAAGCTTCCTGGGATTAAACTAGGGTGTGTGGGGGTGTGTGTTTTCTGTTATTGTCAGGAACATGTGGGCCGGAGGTTGACTTTGATACCTGATGGAGAAGAAGTCACCATGGTCACCTGGCAAGAGCTGGAGCAAGCGATTACTGATGGCTGGAGGGCCTCACAAGCGGTGAACAAATGGGGGGCCTGGGCAGTGGTCTTTGGTGGGGTCCCCAGAGCTTCTTTCTTTTTACACAGTATTCTGTTATATAGATGTTCATAATTTATTTCACAAGTTCCACACTATGGATATTTTAAATGTTTTTTCTAGTCTTTTTTTTTTTTTTTTTGGCAGCTGGCCAGTATGGGTATCCAGCCCTTGACCTTGCTGTAACTAAGTGAGCCAACCAGCCAGCCCTATTTTTTGCAATCTTATAACAATTGCTCCATGGTGACACTCAAATGTGTGAAAAGGATACATTCCTAGAAATGGAATGTGCACTTGTATCTTGGCTAGCTGTTGCCAAATTGCCTTCCATGGATTTTTTGTTGTTGTTTGTTTTTTGTCTTTTTGTGACCGGCCGCACTGCGCTCAGCCAGTGAGCAGCACACCGGCTATCCTTATATAGGATCCGAACCCGTGGGCGGGAGCACTGCTGCGCTCCCAACGCCGCACTCTCCCAAGTGTGCCACGGGGTCGGCCCGCCTTCCATCGATTTTATTCCAGTTTAGACTCCCACCAGCACCATGGGAGAGGACTCTTTCTGACATCTGCCCCAGTGCCATATGTCAGTACCCAATTTTTTGAGCTTTGCCAACTGATTGGATGGAAAACGGTACTTGAGTGCCATTTTAATTTCCTTTTGTAGGTTTTCAAACTTCCTTTACAGTCTGTCCAGAAATGCACAAGTCCCTTCGCTCTCAGTGGACCAAGCTGAGCAATTCTGGAAATAAAACCTCTGTAGGGGGCCCTTTGCTGATGGTGACTTTTGCACACAGGCATGCATCTGTCTGTTCTGAGACAGTGCACAGGATGACCAGATCGTTTTAAAATCCCCAACCTTTGTTCACCTGAATAAAATTAAACTGGATTATTTTTCAAAAAGGCCTTCAAAAATGAGGATTAGCTGCCCTTTTGGTCTTGACAATCCTTCTCCTGGCTTTGTGCAACTGGGTTACTCAAACAGGATCAGTAAACATTCTAGGGTACTTGAAAAAGTTTTCTGAAAAACAGAATTAAAAGATTATGTGAGTTTTTCCATGAATTTTTTTGAAGTACCAGCGTATGGGCAGGAGGGTGAAAGGCGGAAGCAGGGTGAAGAGTAAACCTTTTGGCGCCATCAAGTGGCCATCTGGGGGAGTGCAAAAATATTATCTGGGTACAAAAGACATCCTGCCAGTCTCCAAGACTCTTTTCTGAATTCCGGGCCCTCAGCGGAAAGGGGAATCAGGAAGAGTTGCAAGAGGACACTGCAAACAAAAGAAAAGTGGCCTAGAAAAAGGTGGCCTCTGCTTTCTCTGTTTATTCTTTAAAGCCAAAGCTTGTTTACACATCCCAGTATTAAAAAAAAAAAAAAAAAAACCCTTTACTTTTTACTTACATTTTCACTTCTACAGAGGTAAGAAAGCATCAGTGTTTTGACTGTTGATCCTAATCGTGAACAACTCCAGAAGCAAGAGAGAATAAATATGAATATTAACAAGCTCTGGTAATGGCAAGTTCAGCCTCTGCACCGACCATAGTGAAAGCGACAGGGAGTTTCTCTACCTTTTTTTTTTTTTTTTTTTAAAGATGACTGGTAAGGGGATCTTAACCCCTGACTTGGTGTTGTCAGCCCCACGCTCACCCAAGTGAGCTAAGTGGCCATCTCTATATAGGATCCGAACTCGTGGCCTTGGTGTTATCAGCACCGCACTCTCCTGAGTGAGCCACGGGCCGGCCCGAGTTTCTCTACCTTAAGCCGAGAACATACGATGCATGTTCTAGATTGCATGGCTGGAAGGACCCTTTAACGTAAATATGAAGTCAGGATTTTAAAACTGGGTGTTTCTCAGGTCAATTCTGGGTTTTGGCAGACGATGGTAACTGTAAGGCATGGGGAGGTGCCCCACCTGCCCGCATCGTGAGTGGAGAGCCTAGACTGAACAGAGGGCTTCGAGCACAGTGGTGCAGTGGGCACAGAGGAGAAACATTCCATGCTTTGCTACGTAGATATGAGAAAGGAGGCTGCCCATGTGGTAGCAACAGTGAAAGGAATTTAGGATGAAAGTGGAAGATGCCTATTCCAGGACTTGAATGTAAAAAAGGACATAAATCAGCTTTCTAACAGGCAGCCGAGCAGTCCTTCACAACGTGGCTCAGGTACCCAAAGATGATGCTGCAGCTGCTCCTGCTTTCCTCCCTCCATCCTCACCCCTTCCCTCCGCCTCCCCCCTCCTCCTTTTAATGGTTAAGAAAGATTAAAAGATTTACTGTAACCAGGGAGACCCAACCCTAGAGCTTTAGCCCAAACTTGCTTAAAGGAGGAAAAAGCTTCTTCAGTTTCCCCTGACCGAGGTAATGAATCTAAGTGCCAGCTAGCTCAACTGTGGCAGGCATGTAACAATGGAAGAATTTAACAATCTTCCAGTGACCATTTTACTAGGTCCAGGGACCTCGAAGACAGGTATTCTCTTGCAGAAATAGCATGCCCAAAGTAAAGGACATTTTTCTCTTTGAAGCTTTTGTGACAGGCTAAACAAAGTAGAAAACTCTTCTTTATAGGCATCCATCGAGGGAGAGGCAGTAAAAGTCTTTAACATACTGGACAAGTTTAAAATGGCCAGAAGACAATATTACCCTTTGTTGTAATCTTGAGGAATCCAGGCCCAAATCTCCTGGGACCCTGAAGGCAAAAATTGGAGAGCACGACAAAGATAGAAAGCAGGATGAGCAGGAATCTCCCCATGGAAACACTTTGCTGTCCGTGGAATGCATGCTGGTTAAGTCACCAGAGTAGGAGCTTTGGATAGTAAAGTAATATTCCTGTATTAATTGAACCAAAATCTGGAACAAAACTACGTAATACATATTTTGAGAATATTGGGGAAATTGGGGTCTTATAAGGAGCTCTGGTTGGAATTAGGATTCCTGAGGTGGGGATTGGAGGGGGAATGTCTATCTGAGAATCAATGAATATATTTTGAGTCAAAATGCATTTCTTTGAAGCCCCTCCACTGTTAGCCTGTTTGGTTACAATTACCATTTGGGTTTCTTCTACTTTGGGACTGAAAGAATAGTGAAGCAATTTAGGAAAAGGGCTTCACAAGATTGAACCTGGTTTTAACTAACTGGGCAAAAGAGTAAGTCTGACTTCATGGCACATCCCCAGGAAAACAAGTATTGGTTAGAGCATGGTGTTGTAATACCAAGGTCAAGGGTTTGCATCCCCCTACCGGCCAGCACCAACCCCCCCTCCCCCAAACCAAAAGGAAGACAGAGAATTTTGTATTGTACTGAGCTCACGGAAATAGCAGGGTGTGGGGTAGGGATTTCGGTGAGGTCAGTAAGGCTAGAAAGCCCCAGTTCAGGAGGGATGGCTGGATGCCTCAGGCTAGAGAGTTAATCCTATATCTTGATTGTTCAGGGGATCACAACCTAACAGGTTAACAGAGCAGGAAGGGCTTAAGTGCAGCTTGAATCAAAATATATTCACTGATTTTTGATGGCTGGCTGGTACAAGGATCATACCCTGGACCTTGGTGTTTTCAGCATCATGCTCTAACCAACTGAGCTACCTGGCCGGCCCTTATTCATTGATTCTAAGATGGATATCCCCCTCCTCTATTTTAACATCTCTGAAATCACGATGTGTCTTGGAGTTGGTGGCATTTTATAATTAATTGTCAGGTACAAAAAATAATGGTGCATCTGAAAATGATACCATTTTAGGGGCTGGCCGATTAGCTCAGTTGGTTAGAGCTTGGTATTGATAACACCAAGGTCAAGGGTTCAGATCCCTATAGTGGCCAGCTGCCACACGCAAAAAAAAAAAAAAAAACCAAAAAAACGACACAGACCGTCTTAGATTTACTGAGATATGGAGAGAGACGGCATGAGACACATTTTGGTTAGTAAATTTTATGATATGGATGATCTCAGAAGGTGTGGGGAGTTAAGAAGTCATTGTAACATAGGGTGACATCTCTGACTCCAAAATTCTTCACTTGGGGGGTGCAGAGAGTAAGCGACAAAGCCACAGAGGGGTGTTTCTGTCTCCAGGTTTTCCTCACAGGGAGGGGCTGTGTGGCTGTCCTTTGGTTCTCTGGACATCTAGATGAGTCTGAAGTGTGGATTGTGTTAGGAGGTCAACAGTGACGCTGCTCATTCCCAGTTCCTTTCACCCTCGGAAACAACATGGGTTTCATTTGATGTAAAACTGCCAGTTTGAGGCCGGCCCGTGGCTCACTCGGTAGAGTGCGGTGCTGACAACACCAAGGCCACATGTTCGGATCCTATATAGGGATGGCCGGTTTGCTCACTGGCTGAGCATGGTGCTGACAACACCGAGCCAAGGGTTGAGATCCCCTTACCGGTCATCTTTTAAAAAAAAAAAAAAAAAAAACTGCCAGTTTGGGGCCAGCCTGTGGCTCACTTGGGAGAGTGCGGTGCTGATAACACCAAGGCCACGGGTTCGGATCCTATAAAGGGATGGCTGGTTAGCTCACTTGGGAGAGCGTGGTGCTGACAACACCAAGTCAAGGGTTAAGATCCCCTTACCAGACATCTTTAAAAAAAAAAATGCCAATTTTTCTAGGATCCTATTTCTCCCCCTACCTCTGTAGCTATTATGTCCATTTTTCAAGAATTCCAAAGTGTTCTGTAAAAACCATGACTCTGGTTTTCGTCACTGTGGTGGGCTGAATGATAGTCCCCCAAGATATCCACGTCCTCATCCCCAGAACCTGGAAATGTTGCCTTACGTGGCAAAAGGGACTTTGCAGATGTGGTGAAGTTAGGAATCTCGAGGTGGAGAGATTAGCCTGGGTCATCCAGGTGGGTCCAACGACATAATCACAGAGGTCTTTATAAGAAGGAGATACTGCTACAGAAGAGCAGAGGGTGACATGGTCAAAGTCAAGGAAAGCTGGCAACCATCACAAGCTGAAGGAAACAGCCCTGCCAGCACCTTGGCTTTTGCCCAGTGAAACTGGTTTTGGACTTCTGACGTTCTGCACCGTAAGATGACAGATTTGTGTATTTTTTTTCTTTTTCTTTTTTTCTTTTTTTTCTTTTTTTGTGCTGGCCAGTACAGGGATTGAACTCTGGACCTTGGTATAAATTTGGTGTTTTAAGCCACAAAGTTTATAGTCATTTGTTACAGCAGCCATAAGAAACACATACAGTCCCCTTTTTCCTCTTGAGACATTTCATGAATGACCAGCTCGTCTTATGAGTTTTGCTGAATTTTTTCTGCCATCTTTTGTTATAAAAATAACTGAACTTTGGCTTCCGGAGTGATTTTCTGACACTGGCAACGCTTTGGTGTCTGCTAAAGACTTGCTTTAAAAGTCTTTCTGTGGCATCAGTTTCCTTTCCTCCTTTGTTCCATTTGCAGTGATTGATTTTAGGTCCAGTAGGCCTTTCTAGGGCACAAGTTGTAGGCAGAGCTCTAAGCCACCAAGATTCCTGCCCCCTAGTGTACACTCTGTTTAATCCCCTCCCGTTGGGTATGTGCAGAACCCAATTGACTTTGAATTCATCTAAGAGAGATTGTGCTGGGCAGACTTGACCTAATCAGGTGAGCCATTTTAAAAAATGTGAAGCATCAGAGAGATGTGCAAACTGCCTATGGGGGCCCTGCAGCTAGGATCCGAGGACAACCTCTAGGAATTGAGAGTCATCTCTGGCCAACAGCCAGCAAGAAAACAGAGACCTCAGCCATACAACCCCCAGGAGCTGAATTCTGGCAACAATCTGAATAAGTTTGGAAGTGGACCCCTGGGCCTCAGATGAGACCATAGCTTGTCCAATACCTGGATTGCAGACTGTGAGACCCTAGCTACCACGTGTCCAGGCTCATGACCCACAAAACCATCATGAGATAATAAACTTGTGTTGTTAAGGTTGCTATGTTTCTGGTAATTTGTTATGCAACAATACAGAAGGAACACAAGATACTTGAATAGTGTTCTTATTGAGTGATTTTGAGCAGCGCTGAGAGTAGCCCCAGGGCTGGGACAATTTGCTGCTATGACGGTGCTGCTGTGCCTCTGAAGAGGCAGTTTTGACCTCAGAGGGAAGTATCATGCCTCCAGATTGGGAAAGCTCTGACCAGGTAAAGTTCCAAGACATTGTAAATATCTCATTCTTCCTGAAATTTTGTAGGTTCTTTGAGAGTAGTAGGAATTGCTTTGCTGGGATTTTAAGGTCTCCCAGTATCCAGGGAAGGGGCACTACAAGTGGGGTGATGCCCTTGCCATCCTGGCCAGAGAATTCCCTAAAAAGAGCTGGTACGTTTGCACTATTATAGGTGCTGGCCAATGGATTTGGCTCAAATTGCAGATTTAAGATTGTAATCATCTGAATGTGGACTCTGACTACAAATGATTGTAAGGGCTCACAATGCAGCCTCTGGTCAGGGTTAGTACTGAGTGAGAGAGACGGCACCACTGGCTGTGGTTTATGGAGAGGCATATTTTTAATAATAGGGTGGAGGGGGGATTCCCACTAAAATAAACCTGCAATATCCTGTGCTGCCTTTGTGTAAAAAAAAAATAAAAAGCTTTATTGAGGTGTAATTGTCATACAATAAATTGCACATATTTAAAGTGTATTTTGACATACATCTGCATGTGTGAAACCATCACTACGATCAACATGAGATGTACCAAAATGTGCAATAAACTTCAGAAAGCACCCTTTGTACTTGGCTCCCTTCCTACCGCTTCCTCATTCCCAGGCAACCACTGACCCGCTTCCTAGCACTATAGCATAGTTTGCATTTTCTAGATTTTTTTTTTTTTTTTTGGTGGCTGGCCAGTGCACTATCTGAATCCTTGACCTTGGTAGTATAACATTATGCTCTAACCAACTGAGCTAACCGGCCAGCTCTAGAATTTTATATCAGTGGAGTCATACAGTAGGTACTCTCTTTTGTCTGGCTTCTTTCACTCAGCATAAATATTTGAGATTCATCCCTGTGGTTGCATATATTAGCAGTTCATTCCCTTTTATTGCCAAGTAGCACTCTATTATGTGGATATACCACTATTTATTTGTGCATTCATTAGCTGGTGGATATTGAGGTTGTTTCTGGTTTGTGGCTTGCAATAGTCTATTTTGTGTTGGTTCTAACAAAATACTTGAAACGGGGTGATGTATAAGAAAATGAAATTTATTGCTTACAGTTTCTGAGGCTGGGAAGTCCAAAGTTCATCTGGTGGTAGCGAAAGTGACCCAGGGGTCTCACGTTGCAAGATGGTGGAAGCAGAGAGAGCAGAGAGTAACCTCTTCATTCACTCTCTTTTTAAAGCCCTCAGAACAACTCCCTATTTTTAGTCCATACATTATGGCACGGTCCTACAATCCAATCACCTCTTCAAGGCTCCATCTTTCAATTACCGTAATAGGATTTCCCATCCTCTTAACAGTCACAGTGGGGACCAAGTTTCTAATACATAAAATTTAGGGGACACAGTTCAAGCTCCAGTGAGTTTGGGGGGACATAATTCAATCCACTACAGGGCTATTAAATAAAGCTGCTGTGAACATTCGCACACAAGTCTTTGGATGTGTGCTTTCATTTCTCTTAGACAAATACCTAGGCGCGGAATGGCTGGGCCACATGGTAGGGGTATGTTTAACTTTTTAAGAAACTGCCAAACTGTTCTCCGGAGTGGCTGTACCATTCTGCATCTCCACGAGCAGGGTCTGAGAGCTCCTGTTGCTATCTATACATCTTCACCCATAGTTGGCATGATCAGTCTTTTTAATTTCACCCTTTCTAGTAGGTGTGTAATGGTATTTCATTGTGGTTTTAATTTGCATTTCCCTAATTACTAATGATTTTGACCATCTTTTTTCATTTGCCATCTGTATATCTTCTTCGATGAAGTGTCCAAATATTTTGTCCATGGGCCGAGCCCGTGGCACACTTGGTAGAGTGCTGCGCTGGCAGCGCGGCGACACTCCCGCCGCGGGTTCGGATCCTATATAGGACTGACCGGTGCACTCACTGGCTGAGTGCCGGTCACGAAAAAACAAAAAAAAAAAAAAAAAAAAAGACAAATATTTTGTCCATTTAAAAAATTGGGTTGTTTGGGCCGGTCCGTGGCTCACTCGGGAGAGTGCAGTGCTGATAACACCAAGGCCACGGGTTCAGGTCTCTATATAGGGATGGCCGGTTCACTCACTGGCTGAGCGTGGTGCTGACAACACCAAGTCAAGGGTTGAGATCCCCTTACTGGTCATCTTTAAAAAAAACAAACAAAAAAATTGGGTTGTTTGTTTTCTTTTCTTTTCTTTTCTTTTTTTTTTTTTTTTGGTGGCTGGCTGGTACAGAGATCTGAACCCTTGACCTTGGTGTTGTCAGCACCACACCCTGACCAACTGAGCTAATTGGCCAGCCCCTGTTTTCTTATTATTGAGTTTTAAGAGTTCTTTATATATTCTGGATACAAGTCCTCTATTCGATGTATATTTTTAAAAGATTTTCTCTCATTCTGTGGCTCTTTATTCTCTCTTTTTTTTTTTTTTTTTGGCTCTTTATTCTCTTAACAGTGACTTTTGAAGAGCAGAATTTTTGGTTTTGATAAACTCCAGCTTATCGATTTATTATTTTATGGATGATGCTTCAGATGTTGTATCTAAGAAATTTTTGCCTAATGCAGGGTCACGAAGATTTTTCTCGTGTGTTTTCTTCTAGAAATCTTATCACTTTAAGTTTTATATTTAGGTCCATGATTCATTTTGAGTTAATTTTCATACCTAGTGTGAGACAGGGATCCAAGCTGACTATTTGCATGTGGATATCCAGTTGTTCCGACACCATTTATTGAAAAACATATCCCTTCTCCACTAAATTGCCTTTGAACCTTTGTCAAAAAATCAGTTATCTGGGCTGGCCGGTTAGCGCAGTTGGTTGGAGCATGGTGCAGGTAACACCAAGGTCCAGGGTTCCACCCCTGTCCCTGCCGTCCAACAACAACAAAAAGGAACATCAGTTGTCCATATACAAGGATGTTTAAGTTTATTTCTGGGATATATGAAGAGTCTTCGAAAAGTTGATGGAAAGATTCATAATTGGCTTTTAATTTCATTTTTCCACAAACTTTTTGAAGTACCCTCATATATTCTGTTCCATTTATCTACTTGTCTGTCTTTACACCAACACTGTCCTGTTTTGATTATCGTTTTAATTATCGTAATTTTATAATAATTTGGGGGGGGTTGGCAGCTGGCTGGTATGGGGATCTAAACCCTTGACCTTGGTATTATAACCTCATGCACTAACCCACTGTGCTAACCAGCCAGCCCTAATAATTCTTGAAATCAGATGGTATTAATCCTCCACTTTTGTTCTTTTTCAGAGTTTTTGGCTCATCTAGGTAATTTGCATTTCCCTCTCAATTTTAGGATCAACTTTTCAGTTTCTAAAAACATCCTGCTGAGATCTCGACAAGGATTGTGTTCAATCTAAACGTTACGTTGAGGAGTATTAACAGCGCCGAGTCTTGGAACTCATAAGCACAGTATATCTCCCTATTTACTTAGGTCTTCTTTAATTTATGTCAAAAATATTTTGTAGTTTTTATTGTATAGGTCTTTAGCATCTTATGTCAGATTTATCCCTAATTATTTTATATTTTTGGTGCTATTATGGATATTTTGGTTTTTTATTTCAATTTCTCCTTTTTTTTTTTTTCAAAGATGACTGGTTAGGGGATCTTAATGCTTGACTTGGTGTTGTCAGCACCACACTCTCCCAAGTGAGCAAACCGGCCATCCCTATATAGGATCCGAACCCGCGGCCTTGGTGTTGTCAGCACCACACTCACCTAGTGAGTGAACCAGCCATCCCTATATAGGGATCCGAACCCGCGGCCTTGGTTTTATCAGCACCGCACTCTCCCGAGGGAGCCACAGGCCGGCCCTTTATTTCAATTTCTAATTCTTCTTGCTAATACATAAAAATACAATTGGTTTTTGGTTTTTCTTTTGGGGGGCAGCTTGCTGGTATGGGGACCCGAGCCTTGGTGGTTATCAGCACCGCACTCAGACCAAGTGAGCTAACTCAGCAGCCCTACAACTGGTTTTTGTAGATTGATCATATATCCTGCAAAGTTGCTAAATTCACTTAATTTTAGTAGCTTTTTTTAAAAAAGGTTTTGTTGGATTTTCTGTATAGACAATAAAGTCCTCTCAGAGTAAAGATAGTTTTACTTCTCCCTTTCCAATCGGGCTACCTTGTCTTTTTCATGCCTGATCGTACTGGCTAAGACCTCCAGTTCAAAGCTGAATAGAATTGATGGGCTAAACATTTCTGTCTTGTTTCTGACCTGAGGGGAGAAATTAAGATGTCAGCTGTAGATTTTTCATAAATGCCCTTTATCAGATTGAGGAAATTCCCTTCTATTCCTAGTGTGCTGAGAGTTTTTGTCAGGAATGGATTCTAGATTTTGTCAAATGCTTTTTCTGTCTATTAGGATAATTATATGGGTTTTCCTTTCTAGTTATTTAATATAGTAAATTGCATTTATTGATTTTTTGAATATCAAACCAACATTGTATTCCTGGGATAAACCCCGGTTGGTCATGATTTTCATACGTTGTTGGCTTCAATTTGCTAATTTAAAAGTTTGCATCTGTATTCACAAGGGATATTGGTCTGCAGTGTCTTTTTCTTGTAATGTCTCCATCTGATTTTGGTATTGGGGTGATGCTGGTCTCAGAATGAGATGGGAAGGTCCATCCTCTTTAATTTTCTGGAAGACTTTGTATAATTTGGTATTATCTCTTTCTCAAATGTTTGATAGAATTCATAAGTGAAGCCATTTGGGCATGAAGGGCTTTTGTGGGTAGGGTTTGTTTATTTTCTTTAATGGATTTTATTTTTTAGGACAGTTTTAGACAGAAAAATTAAGCAGATAGTACAGAGTTCCCATATACAGCCCCCACCCCACATACAGTTTCCCCTGTTGTTAGCATCTTGCATTAATATGGCACATTTGTTATAATTTTTTTTTTTTTTTTTAAAGATGACCGGTAAGGGGATCTTAACCCTTGACTTGGTGTTGTCAGCACCACGCTCTCCCAAGTGAGCCAACTGGCCATCCCTACATAGGTATCTGAACCCGTGGACTTGGTGTTATCAGCACCACACTCTCCCGATTGAGCCACGGGCCGGCCCACATTTGTTATAATTAATGAACCAATGTGGATGCATTATTAACTAACAACCAGTTTATTCACAGTCCTTTAGTTTTTATCTAAAGTCCTTATTCTGTTGCAAGATACCACATTATATTTAGCTGCCATGATCTCCTCAGGCTCCTCTTTGGCTGTGACAGTTTCTCAGACTTGCCTTGATTTTGAAAATCTTGACAGTTTTTTTTGTTTTGTTTTGTTTGTTTTTGTCCTTTTCGTGACCGGCACTCAGCCAGTGAGTGCACCGGCCATTCCTATATAGGATCCGAACCCGCGGCGGGCGCGCCGCGCTCCCAGCGCTGCACTCTCCCGAGTGCGCCACGGGCTGGGCCCAAACGCAAAGCCCGAAAATCTTGACAGTTTTGAGGAGTACTGGTCGTGTATGCTATAAAGTGTCCCTTTATTGGAATTCGTCTGCTATTTTTCTCATGATAAGACTGGAGTTATTAGCTTTGGGGCAGAAGATCACAGAGTAAAGTGCCATTATCGTCACATCATATCAAGAGCACATATGAAGCATCTTCAGAATGTTCATGGAAAATGGATATTATGAAAAAGCAATGCATGGATTGCACGTGTGTGACCTTTCTAGATTCCCAGTGATAAGTTGGATATTTTCAGAGCTCCCTCTGGACATCTCATTTTCCAGATTCTCCGTTTAAGTTTTTTGGCCAGTGTCTTGTTTTCCCATTTGGTAGCACTGTCTCAGGCAGCTGTGATGTAAAACAATTGTCACTGGTAGTATTGGAAAAACGTGCTTGGTATAGGGCTTCTCACTGAGTGAACTCTGAATCAGGTCAAAGAAAAACAAGCCCTTTGAATGGGGCTTTTCCACAGAACTGCAAGACAAATTATGACAACGCTCTGGGAAACGGACTTTTTTGGGAGCTCCAAATCTGCTCTGCCCCTCCAGTGATGGGGAAAGGGGCTGAGAATAGGGCAGCTGAGAACACCGTGGAGCTCGCTGTGCTGAGATCCAGCCATCTTTATTGAACAAACGCTTCTCAGATGTTTGCAAGCCTTTGATTAATTTCCGAAATTCAGAAAAGTTGATTTTGACCATTTTTGCAGTGTTTTTACGGCTTTTATGGAGGAGCAGTTTCAGACGTTCTTAGCCATTCTGAAAGGGCTTCTCGCTTTCAGTTTTGAAAGATATTTCTGTCTGGTGTGGAATTCTCAGTTGATGGATTTCACTTACATTAAAGATGTCGCTTCACTGTCCTCTTGCCTGCAGTTTCCAGTGAGCAATCTTCTGTCACGTTGAATTTTGTTCTTATGCCACATACCTTTTTTTTTTTTTTTTCCTAGCTGCTTTTGAGATTTTCTCTTTATTAATGGTTTTGAGCAATTTATGATGTGCCATTTGTCATGGTCTTCGTCATTTCTGTGCTTGGGGTGCACTGAGCTCTATAGTTAGTACAGTATTTCTGAGTTTATAGTTTTCATCAAGTTATAAAATGTTCAAAGTTATCTGGCAACTCACTGATGCTACTCTCATTTTTAATTCCTTTTTCTCTCGGTTCATTTTGTATAGTTTCTATCGCTATGCCTTCAAGTTCTACAATCTTTTTTCTGCAATGTCCAACCTGTCATTAATCTCATCCAGTGTATTCTGGTTTTTATTACCATAAGTTCAATTTGTCTTTTTAAAAAGCATATCTTTAACGTCTCTACTGTGCTTTTTTTTTTTTTTTTTTCAAAGATGACTGGTAAGGGGATCTCAACCCTTGGCTTGGTGTTGTCAGCACCACACTCAGCTCAGCCAGTGGCCATCCCTATATAGGGATCCGAACCCATGGCCTTGGTGTTATCAGCACTGCACTCTCCCGAGTGAGCCACGGGGTCGGCCCCTCTACTGTGCTTTTTGAACATAAGAAATACCGCTATAAAAGCTATTTTAATATCCTTCTCTTAATTATAACACTTGTGTTAGAATTGGTTTCAATTGGTTGAGTTATCTAATCATTACGGATCATGTTTTTCTGCCTCTACATAATCTTTGGTTGCCAGCCATTGTGAATTTTACTTTGTTGAATGCTGGATTGTGTGTGTGTGTGTGTGTGTGTGTGTGTGTGTGTGACTAGCTGGTTGTATTTCTTTCTTTCTTTCTTTTTTTTTTAAAGATGACCATAAGGGGATCTTAACCCTTGACTTGGTGTTGTCAGCACCACGCTCTCCCAAGTGAACCATGCGCCAGCCCTTGGTTGTATTTCTATAACTCTTCTTGAGATTTTTCCCCCAAGATGCAGATACTTGAAAATACTTCAGTCCTTTCAGGTCCTGCTTTAATGACTTTATGATTTGTTAGGCGGGTCCATGGCACTGTTCCGTCTAGGGCTGATTATTCTCCACTTCTGAAGCAATACCTTTGTGAGTACTCTATGCTGTGCCCCTTGGATGATTAGTTTTTCCAAACCGGCTGGTAAAAACAGGTGCTGTTCCCAAACCCAGGAGAGTCTGGACACTGTTCCTTTTAGCTTGGCAGATAGTTTTTCCCCCAACCTTGGGTAGTCTCCTCACATGTATGTGCCGGTCATTTCTGTGCTGAATACTTGAGGGGACCTTCCACAGATCTCTGGAGTTATCTCTCTCTGCATCTCCTTTCTTTCTGATAACTCTATCCTGTAAGCTCTAGTTGCCTTAATCTCCCTGAATGCTCAGCTCTGTTTCCTCAACTCAGGGAGTCTGCAGGGCTCCACCTCAGTTTCCACTCCCTGCACCGCAGCCTGGGAACTCTACCATAGCAGTAAGCTGAGGCAATAATAGGGCTCACATAGTTTTTTTCCTCTACCCCTCAGAAAATGCTATCCTCTGTTACCTGATATCCAGCGTCTAGAAAACAACTGTTTCACAGTTTTTTGTTACTATAGCTAGGAGGGTAAATGCAATCCCTGTGACTCCATCTTGGCTGGAAATGGAAATAGTCCATTATTTTTTAGTGGATTCACAGTGTTCTACTGTAGGGGTGTACCATAAATATATCTGTCCCCTATTGATAATCTCTTCTCATAAACAATGCTGCAGACTCCATCTTTGTATGCATATGTTTTGTGAGAGTTCATAGAGAAAATTCCTATCTATGGAATTTCTCAGTCCAAGGATTTGTGCATTTACATTTTAAATATGTGGTTTATTTACTCTCCAGTGTACAATTTTACCATTGGCAAGGAACCAACAATGGGGCAGACTTTATATTTTAAACTTAACAAATTAGTTATGCCCCTTATATATAGACTCAGTGAAAGTCCAGAGGATGACTTGTATTTTTAAGTTTTCCCCCATCTTTTATGAAGGAAATTACATGTTATGATGCTATTTGCAAATGTGCAGATTCTCAAAAATATGAAGACCTATTCTTTAAGAATTTCAAAGTCTTTCTTTATGCCCAGCTTCATTTTTAGGGGCAGAGGGGTTTTTTTCTACAAGGGCCCTAAATCATCCTAGTCAGATATCCCAGATTTCCTTCCTTCCACCTCTTATAGTGTGTATTTTTGACTTGTAGTTACTGATTTCCTTCTTCTTCTTCAACTAGGGCTCAGAAACATCTACAGGACTTCCTAAGCACAAAGGGCAGACTTCCTTAACATCAAATGATACAACTCCAAGTGGAGCCTCCACTAAGCATCCAAGTACTGACGAGGCTCTGGATTCTGCTGGTGGTTTTGGCACAGATCAGACCTTATCAGGATCCGCTGGCATAGTATACCCCTCTGAAGGGGTTACTAGCAGGGAACAAAGCAGGGGCCCCTCTTCTACTGTTTCTATAAGTAGAGAACAGTACCCAAGGGCCCGTGATGAAGCTGGCATGCCAAGACCCCATCAGCCTCCCGCATCCCAGTTCAGAGGAGAGTCAGATCGGCACCCGAGTAGAGGGCATTTTACCTCAGCACATCCAAGAAGAGAGGAACAAGATGCACACACTGGCCTAGTTCAACAGGACTTAACCTCAGCCAGAGATCATCATTATGTGCACCCAGATCAGCACAGTGCAGTGCCCATTAGCCAGGGTCAAGTCTATCAAAGGCCAGATCATCATGGATTAGGACCGTTTGGCATGGATCATCCTGGATTTCTACATCCTAGCACTTATTCACATGGTGTGGTGCCCCACAGCGTGCGTCAGCTTGGTGTGCTACCACCTGAAACAAATGATCAGGGATTGGTACCAGTCGGCATGGATCAGCATGGATTTGTAACATTAGGCACAGATCAGCATGGACTGGTATCCCCTGGCATGGATCAGCAAGGATTGGGCCTACCTGGCGTAGATCAGCATGGATTGGTTCCATCTTACACAGATCAGCATGGTTTGGTATCACCTGGTTTGATGCAAGTTAGTGCAGATCAGCGAGGTTATGTACAGCCCAGTCTGGAAGCATCTGGCTTTATACAACCTGGCACAGAGCAGCATGATTTGATCCAGTCTGGCAGAGATCAGCATGGTTTGGTGCAGCCTGGCTTAGATCAGCGTGGTTTGGTGCGACCTGGTGCATATCAGCCTAGAATGGTCCAAGCTGGTACATATCAGCCTGACTTGGTCCAATTTGGTGCAGATCAATTTGCTGTGGTGCAGCCTGGAATGGATCAGCCTGGCATGTTCCAACCTGGTGCAGATCGGCATGGTTTGGTACAACCTGGCACAGATCAGCGTGGTTTTGTGCAGCCTGGTGCAGGTCAACCTAGTTTGGCACCTCCTACTGCAGGTCAGCCTGGCTTGGTCCAACCTGATATATATGTACCTAGTTTGGCACAACCTGGTATAGGTCAGTATGGTTTAGCACAGCCTGGTGTGGAACAGCGTGGTTTGGTGCAGCCTGGTACACATCAGCCTGGCTTGGTCCAACCTGGTGTAGATCAGCATGGTTTGGTGAAGACTGGTGGATATCCACCTGGTCTGGTGCAATCTGGTGTAGATCAGCATGGTTTGGTCCACCCTAGAATGGATCAGAGTGGTCTGGTACAACCTGGTGCATTTACTGGTGGTTGGGTACAGCCCAATGTATATCCACCTGGGCTGGTGCAGCCTGATGCATATCCACCTGGTTTTGTACAGCCTAGTGCAGATCAACGTAGTTTGGTCCAACCTGGTATAGGTCAACGAGGTTTGCTTCAGCCAGGAGTCAATCAACATGGTTTTGTGCAGCCTGGTGTAGATAAGTTTGGCTTGGTGCCACCTGGTACAGATCAGCATGGTTTGGTGCAACCTGGTGCAGGTCAGTTTGGTTTAGTGCAACCTGAAATGGATCAGCATGGTTTGGTGCAACCTGGAATGGATCAGCATGGTTTGGTGCAACCTGGCACGGATCAGCATGGTTTGGTGCAACATGGCACGGATCAGCATGGTTTGGTGCAACCTGGAATGGATCAGCATGGTTTGGTGCAACCAGGCATCGATCAGCATGGTTTGGTGCAACCTGGCATCGATCAGCATGGTTTGATGCAACCTAAAATAAATCAGCATGGTTTGGTGCAACCTGGCATGGATCAGCATGGTTTGGTGCAACCTGGCATCGATCAGCGTAGTTTGGTGCAACCTAGAATAGATCAGCGTGGTTTGGTGCAACCTAGCATGGATCAGCGTGGTTTGGTGCAACCTGGCATGGATCAGAGTAGTTTGGTGCAACCTAGAGAGGATCAGCATGGTTTGGTGCAACCTGGCATGGATCAGTGTGGTTTGGTGCAACCTAGAGTGGATCAGCATGGTTTGGTGCAACCTGGCACGGATCAGCATGGTTTGGTGCAACCTGGCATGGATCAGCGTGGTTTGGTGCAACCTGGCATGGATCAGCATGGTTTGGTGCAACCTAGAATAGATCAGCGTGGTTTGGTGCAACCTGGCATAGATCAGAGTAGTTTGGTGCAACCTAGAGAGGATCAGCGTGGTTTGGTGCAACCTGGCATGGATCAGCGTGGTTTGGTGCAACCTAGAGTGGATCAGCGTGGTTTGGTGCAACCTGGCATAGATCAGAGTAGTTTGGTGCAACCTAGAGAGGATCAGCGTGGTTTGGTGCAACCTGGCATGGATCAGCGTGGTTTGGTGCAACCTAGAGTGGATCAGCGTGGTTTGGTGCAACCTGGCACGGATCAGCATGGTTTGGTGCAACCTGGCACGGATCAGCATGGCTTGGTGCAACCTGGCACAGATCAGCATGGTTTGGTGCAACCTGGCATGGATCAGCATGGCTTGGTGCAACTTGGCACGGATCAGCATGGTTTGGTGCAACCTGGCACGGATCAGCATGGTTTGGTTCAACCTGGCACGGATCAGCATGGCTTGGTGCAACCTGGCACGGATCAGCGTGGTTTGGTGCAACCTGGCATGGATCAGCGTGGTTTGGTGCAACCTGGCATGGATCAGCGTGGTTTGGTGCAACCTGACATCGATCAGCGTGGTTTGGTGCAACCTGGCATGGATCAGCATAGTTTGGTGCAACCTAGAATAGACCAGCGTGGTTTGGTGCAACCTGGCATGGATCAGCATAGTTTGGTGCAACCTAGAATAGATCAGCGTGGTTTGGTGCAACCTGGCATCGATCAGCATAGTTTGGTTCAACCTGGCATGGATCAGCATGGTTTGGTCCAACCTAGAATAGACCAGCGTGGTTTGGTGCAACCTGGCATGGATCAGCATGGTTTCGTGCAACCTGGCATGGATCAGAGTAGTTTGGTGCAACCTGGCATGGATCAGCGTGGTTTGGTGCAACCTGGCATGGATCAGCGTGGTTTGGTGCAACCTGGCACGGATCAGCGTGGTTTGGTGCAACCTGGCATCGATCAGCATGGTTTGGTGCAACCTGGCATGGATCAGCGTAGTTTGGTGCAACCTGGCATCGATCAGCATGGTTTGGTGCAACCTGGCATGGATCAGCATGGTTTGGTGCAACCTGGCATGGATCAGCCTAGCTTGGTGCAATCTGGCATCGATCAGCCTAGTTTGGTGCAACCTAGAATAGAGCAGCGTGGTTTGGTGCAACCTAGAATAGATCAGCATGGTTTGGTGCAACCTGGCATGGATCAGCATGGTTTGGTGCAACCTGGCATCGATCAGCATAGTTTGGTGCAACCTAGAATAGAGCAGCATGGTTTGGTGCAACCTAGAATAGATCAGCGTGGTTTGGTGCAACCTAGAATAGATCAGCGTGGTTTGGTGCAACCTGGCGTGGATCAGAGTGGTTTGGTGCAACCTAGAGTGGATCAGCGTGGTTTGGTGCAACCTGGAATAGATCAGAGTGGTATGGTGCAACCTGGCGCTGATGAACATGGTTTGGTGCAACCTGGCATGGATCAGCGTGGTTTGGTTCAACCTAGAATGGATCAGCGTGGTTTGGTGCAACCTGGAGTTGATCAGCGTCGCTTGGTGCAACCTAGAATGGATCAGCATGGCTTGGTGCAACCTAGAATGGATCAGCATGGTTTGGTGCAACCTGGAGTGGATCAGCGTGGTTTGGCGCAACCTAGAATGGATCAGCGTGGCTTGGTGCCACCTGGACTGGATCAGCGTGGCTTGGTGCAACCTGGACTGGATCAGCGTGGCTTGGTGCAACCTGGAATGGATCAGCGTGGCTTGGTGCAACCTGGAGTGGATCAGCGTGGCTTGGTGCAACCTGGACTGGATCAGCGTGGCTTGGTGCAACCTAGAATGGATCAGCGTGGCTTGGTGCAACCTGGACTGGATCAGCGTGGCTTGGTGCAACCTAGAATGGACCAGCGTGGCTTGGTGCAACCTGGAGTGGATCAGCGTGGCTTGGTGCAACCTAGAATGGACCAGCGTGGCTTGGTGCAACCTGGACTGGATCAGCGTGGCTTGGTGCAACCTAGAATGGACCAGCGTGGCTTGGTGCAACCTGGAGTGGATCAGCGTGGTTTGGTGCAACCTAGAATGGATCAGCTTGGCTTGGTGCAACCTGGAGTGGACCAGCGTGGCTTGGTGCAACCTAGAATGGATCAGAGTGGCCTGGTGCAACCTGGGGCTGATGAGCGCGGCTTGGTACAACCTGGCGTGGATGATCATAGTTTGGTACAATCTGGCACAGATGAGCGTGGTTTGGTGCAATCTGGAGTGGATCAGAGTGGTTTGGTGCAACCTAAAGTGGATCAACATGGTTTGGTGCAACCTGGCACGGATGAGCATGGTTTGGTGCAACCTGGTGCAGATCAGCGTGGTTTGGTGCAACCTGGTGTAGATCCACATCGCTTGGTTCTTTCTGGTGCATATCCTCCTGGTTTGGTTCAGCCCGGTGCCTACCTGCCTGGTTTGGTGCAACCTGGTGCATATCCACCTGGTTTGGTACAACATGGTGCAGATCAGCGTGGTTTGGTGCAGCCTGGTTTCTATCCTCGTGGTTTGGTTCAACCTGGCGCATATCCACGTGGTTTGTTGCAGCCTGGAATGGATCAGCACAGTTTGAGACAACTTGGTGCAGATCAGCGAGACTTGATAGCACTAGACACACAGTTTCATGTCCCTCCAACATTCCAGGCAGGTCCTCGGAGTTTTATACTTCCACGCCCACATCAGCATGGTGTGGTACCTCCTGGCAGAGAGCAACATGGCCAGGTGTCACCACTCCTAGCCAGTCAAGGTTTGGTACCACCAGAGATATATCAGCAAGGTTTGATGCACCTTGGCACAGACCAGCGTGGCCCAAGACCATTAAGAACAGTCTTGGGATCTGCACGGCCAGATCCACAGCATTTGGTGTCACCTGGCCCAGATCAGCATGGCCAGGTATACGCAGGTGCAGGTCAACATGGCCATGCATACTCAAACTACCATGGCCCAGTGTATCCTGGCTATGGTGGTCCAGGGCAACTAGGTGTTGATCAACATGACCAGGAAGGTTTGGATCTAAATAGAATACGTGCCTCAACCCAAACTGGAACTCCTTCCCAGGCTGCCTCAGGCCAAGATGTCACCTTTCTCAGGAGCCCAGAGTCCCTTAGCCATCTCCAGCAAGTCTCACCAGAAAGGAGTGAGGTCCAGAGTGAGCGGCACGATTCCCTGGATAAAGTGGCTCCCAGCTTCCCTATGGCGGTGGAAACATTTCGTCTGATGGGAGAGCTCATCGGCCTCTATGTGGAGCTAAAGGATAACATGAGGACTCTGAACGAAGAGAAAGCTGGGCAGACTGATTTGGAGAAGATACAGTACCTGCTCACTCTGATGGGTGAGTGTCACTTGTCGATGGAGAAGAGACCATTGTCTTAGTTCTGAGTCGATTTCATCCTTTGCTCCCCCTGGCCTCAACTCCTGGCTACTGGACTTCTTCCTGAGTCCCTGAAAATAGGATGTCCATTCTTAGTCATTCTGGGTTTGCCCATAGCCCTCAGTGTCCAAGTGAATAGGTGGGCAAAGGATGGAACTAAACCAGTAGGATTGAAAGAGCCTCAGGAGAGGAATGAAGCAGGCTCTTAGGCCTTTGTCAGACCCTCTGGATGGCAGCTGGGAAACGCTGGGGTCCTGCAGAATGACAGCATAAGGAGGTGGGCGGGGAGAGAGAATGTTGAAGAATTAAAATTACCATTTGCCCATTTACAGCCCTAGGCCCAGAGAGTAATTCAGATTTTAGAGGTGGATGGAAACGGGCCAGTTGTCCCAAAGTCCCTTGGGATATCAAGCATGAGGTGGGTTTTTTATGGGCTAAGGACAATTTTCTCTTCTTCCTACCTCCACTCCCCCAGTCACCAGGAGAAGCAGGATAAAGTGATATGTCCTGTTGTTCTCTGGGGTAGCTTCATTGTTGTGGGGGCTGGAAATGGAGATTGGGAACCCACTAGAAATCGAACCCTTCTGACTGTAAGGCCTCCCTTTTCCATAGTGAAAAAGACCTTACCTCCTGATCTGCAGGAACAGCTGAAGATGTTAAAGACCTTGGCCAAAGAAGTTCGGCAGGAAAAAGCAAAAGTAAGGAAAGGAGGGTCAACCTATTTTGTCTTTTAGTGTGAATAATAGCAGTTTTCATTTGTATTTTGGTGGAATACACAGTTCTTTCCCATACGTTATTATCTCACTGGATCTTTGCAGTCCCATCAGATGGGAAATGCACCTCAGGTGCATATCATATTCATTTCCTGGGTCTCAAAACTGATGCCTCGAGCTGTTAAGCTTCAGTTGAGCCAAATAACTAGGCCTTTGCTGCTTTTATTACATGTGGCAGCTTTGGAGCCAGTCTCTGGAACTTTCTGGGGCCAGAGGTCATTGCAAGGGGCTGCTAGCTCTTTAATCATTCTTTTTTTTTTTTTTTTTTTTGGCAGCTGGCCAGGAAGGGGATCCAAACCCTTGACCTTGGTGTTATAACACTGCACTCTAACCAACTGAGATATCTGGCCAGCCCCACTGATCATTCTTTTAATGCCAGCTATCTATATCCAGGGGAGGGAGGGATGGGTGGATGTCTGGAAGAGACCTTGGTTTTTGTCAGAGAGGGCTGGGTTAGTGTGAGGGGATGGAGAGGTGCTTGTTTGAGCTGCAGGGACACATTCAGGAAGTGGGGAACTCAGGCCTGTCTGACCTCTCTCTTCTGTTGGGTTTGTAGCTGGAAAGGTTGCAAAGAATCCTGGAGGGCGAAGAGGACCGAGAAGAAGGGAAGGAGCTGAAAGCTGGCCAGCTGAGCTTGCAGCTGCGTGTCCTCAGGTAGAACACCCTGGGCAAGGGCAAGGGCAATGGCAGCCGGTAGCCTGGCCTCACACTTTCTCAGCCAAGGTGACAGCAGCCTTTGGTTCACTCACGCTCCTAAACTGACTACTGTCTTTGACTGGGATATAGTTCAAGGAACTGGTAGAAGTTCCCTGGGTTCCTAAAACAGCTTAGCACCAGGGCTTGGAGGAGCAAAAAGAAGCTTCTGAGGCTCTGTCTCCGGTTGGAGGCTGGAGGAGATCACTTGCTCTTTGCAGTGGCCAGTCCACCACCTACAAGCCTCTCAGGCCAGCACACTGGGCATCCAAAAGGCCCTAGGCAGAGCCTGCTGGAGGGTGGTGAGAGACTTTTCTGCACCCTCCTGCAGCCCTGACAGCGGAGATCTGTACTGGTGGGCCCGGGGCTCTGGACGGGTGGTGGAGCCAGGCAGTCTCTTGTCATGAACCACAGAGTCACCGTGGCTGACATTGAGAAGGAGCTGACCGAGCTAAGGGAGAGCCAAGAGCAGGGTAAGGCCGCCATGGAAAATTCAGTCTCTGAAGCCTCCCTGTACCTGCAGGATCAGGTAAGGATTCCACACTCTCCAGCCCCAGGGACCAAGGGCCCTTCTCAGAGTTGGCTACAGACGGTGGGGCTGCCCTTCTCTCCCACCACGCCTCAGAGACCAGGCCCCTCAGTTCCCCTCTGTGTGTGTGTATGGGGGGTGAGGGAGGGCGGCTGTATCTAGGGTTCTCCCCCTCCCCATCCAAAGCCAGCTCCAAGGGAAAGGCACCCCTTAGAGGTCTGTTCACCTCCCATGAAATCTTTTTTTCTGTTTTTTTTATTATATAATTCACATTTCATAAAATTCACCCTTTAAAAGTGAACAAGGTACATTCAAAGTTGTACAACCATCACCACAATCTAATTCTGAAACATTTCATCACCTCAGAAAGACACTCCATACCTGTTAGCAGTCACTCGCCAGGCCTGTCCCCTAGCCCCTGACAACCACAACTCTACTTTCTGTCTCTATGGATTTGCCTACTCTGGACGTTTTATATAAATGGAATCATGTAATATGTGGCCTTTTGCATCTGGCTTCTTTCACTTAGCATAATGTTTTCACGGTTCACACATGTTGTAGCATGGATCAGTGCTTCATTTATTTTTATGGCTGAGTAATACTCCATTTTGTGGCTATACCACGATTTGTGTATCCATTCTCCAGTTGAAGGACATTTGGGTTGTTTTCACCTTTTGGCTATAACGAATAATGCTGCTGTGAACAATCATGTACAAGTTTTTATGTGGATATGTTTTTATGTTTTCTGGGTATATGCCTAGGAGTGGAATTGCTGAGTCACATGATAACTATGTTTAACCATTGGAGGAACCAAATGAAAACAGCCAGACTGTTTTCCAAGCAGCCACACATTTTACATTCTCACCAGCAGCGTACGAGGGTTTCAATTTCTCCACATCCTTACCAGCACGTTAACTTCCTTTTTTTTTTTTTTTTTAAATAGTAGCCATCCTAGTGGGTGTGAGGCAGTATCTCATTGTGGTTTTGACTAGCACTTCCCTAATGACTAATAATAATGCTGAGCCTCTTTCCATGTGCTTTTTGGCCATTTGTATCCCTTCTTTAGAGATGAGATATACACATGTCTATTCAAATCTTTTGTCCATTTTCTAAGTGGGTTATTTGTCATTTTATTACTGAGTTGTAGGGGTTCTTTAAGTATTCTGGATACTAGACTCTTATCTGATATATGACTTGTAAATATCTTCTCCCATTCTGCAGGTTGTCTTTCACTTGATAGGGTCTACCTTTAAATCTTGAATGATGCGATCCTTGGTAATTTTCCCAATAGTGAATGTCTGAACCAGGAACAGCCCTCTGAGAGCTCTCAGTAGGACCAGTTAGGAAAAGCTGCTGGGCCCAGGGGGATGGTGTCAGGAACCCTTTTGTGCTTGGAGCTACATTCTGGTCTCACTGTCCCATTGCTGGGATAGTGGTGTGTGCCATCTCATGACTCCTAGCTGACAGTCCTGCGTGGGGCTTGAGGAGCAGCTGAGTCTGTGCAGTAGTCACCTGTCTGTCCAAAGCTCAGGTCTGAGCTTAGCAACCTCCAGGGGTCTCCTAGGGCCGCTCCTAGGAAAGAATCCAGTCCCTGGTGGGCTGGCCCAGTCTCCTTTTGCAGCCCTTTTTATTTATTTATTTATTTTTAAAATTTTATTTTGTCGATATACATTGTGGTTGATTATTGTTGCCCCTTACCAAAACCTCCCTCCCTCCTCCCTCTCCCGCAACAATGTCCTTTCTGTTTGCTTGTCGTAGCAACTTCAAGTAATTGTTGCAGCCCTTTTTAGAGGCACAACCTTCTCCCCACCCCCCCCACACACCTCTAGCCATCTTGGCTTCCTACCTTTCTCTGAACACATTCCTGTTTTCCCATGCTATTCTTTCTGGAATGTCCTTCTGACCCTTATTTACCCAGATAGCTGCTTATTATTCTTCAAGGCTCCACTGAAATGCCCATTTTTCTGGGAAGCCTCTTCCTCTCTTCAAGAGAGAATTAGCCCATCCCTTTGCCTCCTGGGGGCCCTTTGATGTGCCAGCCTCATTGTAGGCTCTTCTGGTCACTAGCAACAGGGTCTCTGTGAACTAAGGCAGAAGGGAGATTGGTTGAGAGTATGTGATAACAGGGAGTTGGGTAAAAGGGAACTTCTGGGCCACAGGGAGCAGTTTGGGGCAGACCCCTCCTGGTCTGTCTTTTCTGCTTCATCACCCACTTCCAAGAGAGGGAGCTTAGGTTGGCCTAGCCCCTCTTTTTCAGCCAGGCAATAAGTCACAGGTCTTTGGCCAATCTAGGGATTGGTGGCCCTCCCAGTGGGCAGCGAGGAAAGGACAAGAGGTGGAGGTAGGTAAGGAACAGAGGAGACACAACCCTGCTGAGCCCACCCCCATCATGGCCACCAGCTGGAGATGGCAAGGTGCAGACACTCACTGTCCCATCACAGGTGTCTCTAAGGGATGGTCGCATGAGAGGCAGTAGAAATGTGCCAACAGCTGCCTGTTAGGAGTGGGATGCACATGGAGCTGTCTACCCAGGACCCATCATTTGTGGTGACAGATTGAGACCATGGGATACAGAAGAGAGCAGGAGGGTAGGGCCGAGCAGCTCTTCCATAAGGGGTTTGCACCTGTCCAGGCTACGAGAGGCCCTGGAGTAGCATTAGCAGTTATCACGTGCTTTTTTTGTTAGTTATTTACATGCCAGGTGGGACAGAACATGTGTAAGCCCGCCCCTCACAGCCCCAGTGCCAGAGCAGGGCCATGTGTCGTCAGGGTCCTCTGAGTGTTTGTGGGCTAAGGAACAGCCACACTTTAAGAGGTAGCTACCAATGTGTTCACACACTGGACCGATGTCTGGAAACCTCCCTCTACAAGGGCTTTAGTCAGCACTGGTGCTGCACTCCCTGAGAGCTCCACTTGCTGTTTAATGGATGGGGTGCCTGCTGTGCACGATGTGCTCTGTGAGGCGCTGAGGCTGCGGCCCCTGCCCATATGCAGCGGGGGATGGGCAGAAAGCACTAGTGAGTAGTGCTTGTGTGGGGGACACAACGTGGCTGTGACTTGCCTCACTGCCCTGCCCCCGGCATCTCTCCTGCATGCAGCTGGACAAGCTCAGGAAGATCATGGAGAGCATGCTGACCTCCTCGTCCACACTGCTGTCCATGAGCATGGTCCCGCACAAGGCCCTGGTAACCTCAGCCCCTGGCCAGATCGACCCTGAAGCCACCTGTCCAGCCTGCAGCCTGGACCTGAGCCATCAGGTCAGCATGCTAGTGCAGCGCTATGAGCAGCTCCAGGACATGGTCAACAACCTGGCTGCCTCTCGGCCCTCCAAGAAAGCCAAGCTCCAGAGCCAGGTGGGTCACTGCCCACCTCCTTCATGGTGCTGCTGGACATGGCCCCACAGGGGAGAACCACAACCCTGGAGGCCTGCAGAGAGTGTGGCTGCCAGAGCTCCCCAGGGAGGGGGTTTGGACTTCAGGGTCAGTTTTCCATGGTGGAGCCCTTTAGCCAGATCTCACCAAAGGTCCTTCCATGGGTGGGGTCACAGTGAGGGTAGCAGCAGAGCTAGCTCTGGGGATAGGAGACTATGGGGAAGCACTGGCTCAATGGGGTGGGACAGCACGGGGTGGGACAGCACAGGCTGGCCGAGGGCGAGCAGCACCATTCCTGGGCCGTGGGGACACAAGCACAGCTGCAGGGGACATCGACTCCCCTTGTACAGCAGGCTTACTGGTGGGGGCAGAGACAGCCACAAGTCCTTGAGTCCTGCTTCTTGGGCTCAGGAATTCAGATTGTGCCCAGGGAAGGTGGGGAGACTGTAGCCCACACCCAACTCTCAAGGGCCACGGGACAGCACATCACTCCTGAGCTTCAGTCACCTCCACTGATCACCCCAACTGGTGGGCCAAGGTCCCTTGAGGCTACTCCACAGGGCTGCAGGGGCTGATGCTCGTGTCCCATTGGGGTGGCCACACTACCAAAGGACAGAGAACCTTCCCCAGTGGAAGTGGGAAACTCTGAAGGCAACTGAGGAAAGCCGGAATGGGGTCTGAAGTTTGTCTGGTGTTCTAAGGGCCAAGTTCTTGGGGGGGCGGCAAGCCTGTGGCGGGGGTGGGGAGGGGTCGCCCCAGCAGCCTCGGAGAGCCTTCCTTGTCCCTCCCGCCGCAGGACGAAGAGCTGCTGGGCCACGTGCAGAGCGCCATCCTGCAGGTGCAGGGCGACTGCGAGAAGCTCACCATCACCACCAGCAACCTCATCGAGGATCACCGGCAGAAGCAGGAGGACATCAACGTGAGGACCCGGCGGGGGCGGGGCCGAGGCGCGACCCCGCCCACCGTTGCCGCCCGGCCCCGCCCCCTTCATGCTCTGCTCGCTTCGCTCCGCCCCCCCAGGTGTTGTACCGGGGGCTAGAAAAGCTCGAAAAGGAAAAAGCCAACAGGGATCACCTGGAGATGGAGATAGGCGTGGTGAGCGCCAGGCCCCAGGAGCCACTCTGTGTCCCAGGGAGGTCCCGCTGGCTGTCCTTTGAGAGGCCAGGAGTCGAGCCAGCGGGGGGAGTGTTGGCTCTCAGAAACCCGCTGGGTGTCGGGGGTCAAGGCCCCTGGGGGATGTGGGGCTCCTCCATGGCGCTCTCCCAGGTCGGGGCCTCCTCCTTTCTCCCTGCAGAAAGCCGACAAGAGCGCCCTGGCGTCCAAAGTGAGCCGTGTCCAGTTTGACGCCACCACAGAGCAGCTGAACCACATGATGCAGGAGCTGGTGGCCAAGATGAGTGGGCAAGAGCAGGACTGGCAGAAGATGCTGGACAAGCTCCTAGTGGAGATGGACAGCAAGGTGAGCAGCAGGAGTGGGGTGGGGACTCTCCTGGGTAGGGGTGCCACCTTCTTTAGAGCCAGCCCCCCCCACCTGCTTTCTGAGAGCTCCCCCCGTGCCCCCGCCCCTGCAGCTGGGCCGCCTGGAGCTGGACCCAGTGAAACAGTTGCTGGAGGATCGGTGGAAGTCGCTGCGACAGCAGCTCAAAGAGCGCTCTCCACTCTACCAGGCGGACGAGGCCGCTGCCATGCGCAGGTGAGGCCCGAAGACAGCGGGGGAGGCACACACTCTTGCGGGGTCAGGGCAGGTGGTGCACGGCCAGGGGTCCCCAGACAAACAGCTCCCACCAGCACACAGCTGATCCTGCCTGGGACCCCATCCCATGCCTGGAGGGTCACAATTTTAGAACTTGAAAAGCTCTTCTAGCTCAGGCCCCCTTCATATTCCAGTGGAGAAAAGGAGTGGGGGAGGCTCAGAGTTCTCTGGGCTTGGGTGTGCTACGCTGGGCCTTTGGGACAGGGAGGAGTCCACAATCCCCAGAGCTGAGATGGCTCCTGGGGAACGTAGCCCAAAGCAGATTTGAATTCCGGCATTCCCATTCTTGGCCGCCAGGGGGCCCCTGAGGCTTACACGGGACACCCTCAGGGGCCCTTTGGGACCCCGCCGGCTTTGGGTTAGGACAGGCAGGTGCAGCGTGTGAGCAGCCATGTCAAGAAGCAGGTGAGTTCCCAGGAGCAGGGCCCGGATCTGCACCTGGTGGGCTGGGCTGCCTCTGTGTGCATCTCACTCCTAACAGGCAGCTGTTGGCACATTTCCACTGCCTCTCCTGCGACCGTCCCCTGGAGACACCTGTGACTGGACAGTGAGTGTCCTCACCTTGCCGACTCCAGCTGGTGGCCATGATGGGGGCAGGCACCGTAGGACTGTGTCTCCTCCATTCCCTACCTACCTCCACCTCTTGTCCTTTCCTTCTGTCCCCTCTCTCGGGTCTTCTTCCCACCCCTCGGTCCTTCACAGGCAGGCCCCACCTGGAGGTGGCTGGGAAGGTTCTTTAGGCGGGTGGAATACGGGGAGGAGGTGGTAGCTGGATTTGGGTGATGGGACTTCTCACACTCTGCCCCACCCCTTCTCTCTCTGTCCCTGCCCAGAGTCATCCCCGTGACACCTGTAGGTCCAGGCCTGCCTGGGCACCGTTCCATCCGCCCCTACACAGTGTTTGAACTGGAGCAGGTCCGGCAGCAGAGCCGCAGGTATGGGACAGTGGAGTCCTGGGGCAGCACTTTGGACGGGGAAGGCAGGGCAGCTCTTGGGGATCACGCAGAGGGCTCCTTCTTGAGGTTGAGACGGGGTGGGGGACCCCTAGATGGATTTCTCAACTAGTCCCCTGGCTCTTCCCAGGGTGTAACTGTTGGGACAGGAAGACCTAGCAGTAACCTGCCCCTCTGGTCCCTGGTGGGAGTTATGGTAGGACACTACCGAGGGTACCAGCTGCCGAGGGGAGCCCCTCCGCCACCCTGCAGCTGTCTCAGCAACCCCGGGACTCAAGGCGGGGGGCCCAGCATCACGCAGCTAGAGGGTCTGAGGGGGCTTGGTACTGCACTGGCTCCACGCTCCCTTGGGCTCCTGCCCTCCTCTCTGCTGCCTCCCCACCTCCTAGGGATGGGGCTTCGCTTGTGGTAAAGAGGATTTCAAATTGGTCTCTGGAGCCCTGAGGGTTCCAAGGGTGCAGGTGGGGCCAGGTGTGGCTGACTCCCCCCTGCCCCAGCCCTGGCCAGAGGAGCTGTGCTTTTTTCCATGGGCTCCTCTGTACCTTCCCATTGAGGAAAACCTTCCCCGGAAAGCCTGGCCCCTCGGGTGCTGTGGAAAGGACTTCTGCCTCGGAGCCAAGCTGCCCAGCGATGCCCAGCCCTTAGCCAAGAGCCCGCGGGGGTCTCTGGTGTTTCTCAAGGTGCTAGCTCGACCCACAGAGGGTCCGGCATAAAAGGCGCCTACAGCCAAAGGCAGTGGTTTATACAGGTGAGGGCAGGGAGTGTGCGTCCTCGGCTGACCCCCTCCATCTGCCCGTGACTCACAGCCTCAAGCTGGGCAGCGCCTTCCCTCCTCGGGGCGGCCTGGCGCAGATGGAGCGGAGCGTGGGGCGCCTGCGCTCCATGCACTCCAAGATGCTCATGGACATCGAGAAGGTGCAGATCCACTTCGGAGGCTCGGTCAAGGCCAGCAGCCAGATGATCCGCGAGCTGCTGCAGGCCCAGTGCCTCAGCTCCCCCTGCTACAGCAAACGGTGGGCTGGGACAGACATCCACAGGGATGTGCGGAGCCCTGGTGACCAGGCTTGCCTTCTGTCCCCCTCCCATGGCCGTGTGAATGCCTCACTGCACTGCCCGGGAAAGCCCTGAGGGAGAAAAAGGGAGTGTGTGTCTGTAAGTGATGTGTGTGTCCCTGTGTGTGTGTGTGTGTGTGTGTGTGTGTGTGTGGTGTGTGTGTGTGTGTGTGTGTCCCCATGTGTGGGGTGTGTTTGTGTCCATCCGTGTGTGGGGCTTGTGTGTGTCCGTGTCCATGTGTGTTGTGTGTACATGTCTCTGTGTGTGTGGTCTTCAGGGTGGCCGGGCCGCAGGGTTGCTCTGCTCAACCCCCCTGCACCTGCCCTGACTCCCAGAGACCCCTGAAGAGAGCTGCCCCACTTCCCTCTGGCCGGCCCCACAGGAGTGTCCCAGGTCACAAGTTCCCAGCAGCCTGCTCCCAATGACTTCCCGCTGTCTCCGTCACAGGGCGCCAGACATAGATTACACCTACTCGACCGTGGCCCGGCGCTGCGGGGGCAGCCACACCCTCACCTACCCCTATCGCCGCAGCCGCCTGCAGCACCTGTCACAGGGCCTGTATCCCACTGAGGAGATCCAGATCGCCATGAAGGTCGGGGGCCCTGCCTGGGAGCCACAAGGGAGGAAGGCCCTGACATGGCCCCAGATTCCCAAGTCATTCCAGAAAAACCACCAGAAGTCACCTCATCCAGTCCTCTGCCCTAAGGGAGTTTCTTGACCAGACCCAATTAAAGCCTCAGGATCTTATTTTTGGGGGGGAAGAATGCTGTCCTGGCCACCCCGCCCACCAGGCATCACTGCCTCCTTCCATGGGCCTCCAGAACAACACCTTTCTCACCTCCTTCACCTTGTCTCTTTGTCTCTCTGTCCTGGTGCCGCCCCGAGTCCTCCAAGAGGGTTCTGAGCGCCGTTTAGTGCCCGGAGATGCACTAAATTTAGTCAGGAGATGACAGTGCTCTGTGCCCTGGGCCTTCGTGGAGGCAGGACCAGAGAGAAAACTCTGGATGGTACAATGGTAACGGATAAAGGTCTGTCTCTACAGCATGACGAGGTGGATATCTTGGGCCTGGATGGACATATTTACAAGGGACGGATGAATACAAGGCTGCCGGGCATCCTGACCAAAGACAGTGAGTGTCCAGGTGGCCCACAGGTCACTCAGGCTCTTTGCTTGGGTCATCTAGGGACATCCACCTCCTGGCACACCAGGCACTTTTTTGGGCCACCAGACCCTGGGTGTCTACTTTCTCTACTTCCCTGACTCCAAATGTTCAGGTCTCTTCGAAAGCCACCAGGGACATGTTTGCAGGTGGAGGACACGTCCAGCTTCAGCCAGTTGGCTGGGATGTGGCGGTCCCTTTTGCTTGCCAGCCTTCATCTTCACGCAGCCCTGCCATGCCTCCTGCTTCGGCCTCTGTGCACAGCATCAGCCTGGCCAAGTCCTACCCCTTCTTCCAAACAGCAGAGTGCCCACTCCTGAGCCCCCCACCACACAGTGGCCTCCCGTCCCCTGAATGCCCACTTCCAGTTTGCCACTCCCGAAGTGTGCTGCTGCTGATAGCCTGTGGCACATTATAGTGATGGACCCACCTTTCTAGTTGCTTCCCATGCTGAGTAGAGACCCTGGGAGAGACTTACTGGCACTGGCAATGGCACGGGGCCGAGGTGGGTAGGCCCTCAGAGAATCCCTGACTGAGTAGACAGGTGGGCGGTCATGGGGATGAAGGAAGCACTTACATGGGGCATGTCCACAAACTGAGGACAAAAAGGACCCTACCCCAGGTGTGGCTGGCATTACCAGCTGTCCTGCAGCCCTTTCCGCATTCCCACGGGTCCCCGCAGACCTCATGCTCAGTGTCTCAACACTGACCCTGCCCTCCACTGCCCCCACAGCTGCAGGGACCACAAAGCACAAGTCCAGGCAGTCCCGGCCCCATGGGCACAGGGATCCGTGCCTCGGCGACAATGGCCAGCTGCCTTCTCGGCCTCAGAGTGCTCAGATGTCCGCCAGCAACAACTCAGGTAGCTTTCCTCTGGATGGGGTGTCTTTCTGGGCAGCCTCGGCCCTGCCTCCAGGCCTGTTTCCAGTCCCTGCTGGTTTATACCGTCTCCATTTTTGTGGAGATAGTGCTTGATGTGTGCCAGGTCTGTGTGGTAGACATTGTTACTGTTCTCACTTTGCAGAAAAGGAAATAGGGAGAGGGCTGCAGGCCCACGTCCTTCCTTGCTCATGCGCGCTGACTCTCCTTGAGATGGTGCTCATGGGTTCTGTATGGCAGCTGGTGGGCCTGGAAGATCTCTGGAGTCCCCAGTCTCCCTTGTGGAGCTAAGTCATGCCTGAAGGTCAGGGAGCTAAGGGCCCCCAGGGTTCGGCCACACGAGGACCTGGAGACCTTACTAGGACGTGGGGGCCAGAGAGAGACACTGGAGCCAGGAGGCTGGGTCACTATCAAGTGACTGAGCAAGTCTCCCCGCTCTCCAGACCTGTTTCTTCATCTGTCATCAAGGGGGTGTTGGGTTAGTGTCTCTTAGAGTTAGGGCCCTCCAAGAGAATCTAATAAAATGTGCTGAGCTTCTCCCTATAAAAGTTACGTACCCACAACGCTTTGCAAATGGTCGCAGGATAGTTGAAGACCCCCCCAGAGCACACACACCACCCTGTCCCAAGTTAAGAGCCGACATGCTGTTGTTAAACACCCCTTCCTTGCCAGTGCTCAGTGGGGGCTTGTGGCTGAGGGAGGAAGGAAGCCAGAGGAGACTGGTCCTGGTAGTTACAGGGCTTCACTGAGGGCTCCTCACCAACCAGTTTAGGAGCTTTGCATATTTGAACCAATTTTAATCCACACACCAACACTAAGAAATAGGGACTTGCTAGCTCCACTTACAGCTGAGAAAACCAAGGCACAGAGAGGTTAATGTACCTGCCCAAGGTCACACAGCTAGGAAGTGGCAGAGCTGAAATTCAAAGCCAAGCAGTCTGGCCCCAGAGCCAGTGCTGGTAACTAAAGGGAATGGGCTGGGTTAGAGGGTTTCGGTGGTGGACGGTGAGCACAGCGCTGTAACCTGGGCTCCCAGAACTCTTGAGGGTACTTAGCTCCCTTCTCCCAGGCACTCCACTGTCTACTGCAGTGGCACTTAAAATGTTATGGAAGCAGAAGAGAGAGGGCAGGTAGTCTTAGGAAAAATTCCTGAACCTGTCTGTGTGAATGTCGCCTAAATAGTCCCTGTATTAACAGAGGAAACATTAAAAAGAGGCAGGCCCTCAGCCCCCAGCAGGAGAGCTTGTTTTCTAGTTTTTTTTCCCATTCACAAAGATTATAAAAGTGGCCTTAACTGTTTGCGTAGGAATTCATATGAGAGGCTGCACTGTGCACCCCAGCCCCGGCCGCCCCACCCCCCAGCTTTGCACCCCATCTCAGCCTGGCTAATGGGGCTGCTTCCGACTTCCCTGGGCTTTGGGCAAGCCGGGTGGGCCTGGGTGGGCCCCTGGTGGGTATGGGGAGTGAGGCAGACAACCCCAGCACCTCCTGTCTTACAGTTCCTTCGCGTCAACAGAAAGACAGACCAGTGACTTCGGAGGGATGTCTCTCTCAGCCAAACCTGGCCCACCCACCCAGCCCCACAGAGATGGCGAACGCGCAGGGCAACCCCGTGGGGCTGGAGATGCACATGGATGTGCCTCCTGGGGAGGGGCTGGAGGAGGAGCCCACTCGTGGGCCGCGGTCCACCACTGCTCACTGAGCAGAGCATAAATAAATGTTCAGGAAGAAGTTCACATCGGGCAAGACTTCTCTGACAATCCCAGCTCAGGAAGACGGAGTGGGAGGGCCCGCTGCTGGCTGAGCAGCCCCCAAGGCACCTCCACACCACCTCCAGGTCCACTTGGCAGACCTCTTGGAAAGCAGGTGTGGTCCACAGACAGCCTGAGAGTCAGACAGCCGCCCGAACAGATGAAGGCACTCTTGGAGGGTGCAGGGGCTTCAGGAGGGCAGCACAGGCCAGCCCCCAGGCAATGGGTGGCTCTCACAGGACCCAGTGCTCCTGCCTTCTAGGCTAGGGGGCAGGCCTAGAGAGTGACCCCACTCACGGAGACGTTCTGGGTAGGCTGGACCTGTGGTGCTGGTGTGCAAGCTGTACCCTGGAGGTGAGCGTGGCAGCTGCCTGCTGCTCTCTGCCTGCTCCTGGTGTGGGGCCCCGGGAAGGCGTGCCACCAGCCAGAGGCAAAAACCACTCGAGAAGGTCTCTGCTTGCCATCCTCTGCTGCTCACTGTCGAATGGTTGCTGCAGACAGCTGTGCCTGAGACCATTCCTGGAAGAGGGGCTCAGACCAGGGGCGGCCATGGCTCACCCCAGTCTTTCCCAGTCCCCTCCTCCCCAGATGGAGCAAAGGTGGGTCTGGGCAGCACTTGCCCAGAGACCCTGTGGCCCACCCAGCCCTTGTGCTGCTCCAGCTGCTGCTCGGCTCAATTCACTCACCTCCATTCACGCACCTCCATGCTCATCCCAGACCCAGGGGTCAGAGGACTCACTGCTGTCCCCTTTGTCTTTAGTCCTTTGTGCTAAAGGTCTTGGCTGGCGGGAGGGGACAGAGGAGCGTGGCCGGCTAGTGCAACAACTGCAAGGGACAAGCCCCCATCACTGCGGCAGCCCAGTTGAAGACCTAGGGATGGAGGAGTCCCCTGACCTCCTGAGCATGGGCCTTCAGCCAGATTCTAGGGGGCCCCCAATAGATGGGAGAGCTGCCCCCACCCTGAGGCCTTAAAGCCCTGAAGTCATCAAGGCAGTTTTCTGCCTGAGGTCTGTTCTTGCCCTCAGAGGGAAGGAAGTGCCCAGAGTCAAAGATGGGGCTCCCCCCACCCCCAGTTCCCATCTGCCCCTCTGACATGGGAAAGGGACAGCTGGGGCAAGAGGCCCACTTTGTGGTGAGGAGAGGGGGTGACAGAATCACAGAGGAAAAAAAGAGTGGCAGGAAATAGCCAGAAACAGGTTTCTGGCCCCCGACCTGGCAGGGGCAAAGGAGGGCAGGCTGGGCTGGGCCGGGGTGCCATCGGGGGGGGGCAGGCATGCCCTCTGGGCAGGGGCAGGGGCTTGCCCCTTATTTCCCCCAGTCTGCTGAGACCCAGTGAGTCTTTGCGAATGATGGAATGCTTGTGGCTGGCCAGGAGGAGTGGGGGATGGGGAAGAGTGGAGTCCCGGGTGGGCATCTCCCACTCCTGGTGCCCTTTTCTCTGCATGCGGGAGGCAGAGCCAGGACTCCTCCTCCACTCCAGGCTGCTCCTGTTTCACTTGGGCCCCACCCTGGCCATGAAATGTCAGAAGGTCGGCTCAGTTTCCCTGGTCTGGAAGCCAAATTCACCAGGTTGGCAGAGAGAAGCACCACCAGGAGGGACAGACCAGCTCTCCTCCCCCAGGCCCTCCCCCACACCCACCAAAGGACCAGGAGCTACATTTTCCATCCAGGCCAACCCCACCATTCCCGCACCTGGGTGGACCCCACCCCAGGTCCCAGCAGCCTTTGGGCGTCACAGCATGGCCACCCACGTGCTCGAGAGGGGCTTTCCCTTCAGCCTGGGAAAGCACAGGTGGGCAGAGGAAGGGCTGAGGTGGGAGGAGCCTCAGGGGTTTCCAACCAGGAAACAAAACTGAAAGGACAGGCCTAGCTTCAAAGTACATGGATGTGTCACATGCAGAGAAAACAGGGCAGCCGGGTCCACAGTACTGCTCCACTGAAGGGGTTGCCCAGCAAACAAGTGTGAGAAGACAAGAGAAGGTCCGGAAGCAGGATGGCGTGGCTGCTGGGATGAGCCCCCTTCAAGTTTCCCTTCACTTGAGGACCCCCAGTCCCAGTTTTCATTCCAATAGCAGGGCAGGGGTCAAGGAGGAATCCCACCCACGTGGCCAGTCCCCACTCCCTCAGCCAGGTGCCCAGGCTCATACCTGCTCCCCTGACAGCTGGGCTGGAGGATGCTGGTCAGGAATTCCCAGCACCACCCTACCTGAATGCCTGGAGGGCTGTAGTGAAGGGGGAAAGGAAGCAAGTCCCTTTGGGGACTCACCCAGTCTGTATGGCTCTGACTGCCTTGGGTGACCTTCAGGTCATCAAGGCCACACAACAGGCACACAGACATGCCACCCTGAAGGAAGCTGAGGGCAGGAAAAGCAGAGATGGGCCTAGCTAGGGGGCCAGGCAGAAAGGGGTGGGGATGCCATCAGGAGGCCACCAGATGGAAAGGGCAGCTCTCCCCACCACAGGTTGAGATGGCTTGTGGGGCTGAGCGCAGAGGGCTCTCCTGCTGGTCATGGGCCAGAAGGAAAAGAGGGTTACAGCAACCATGTCACGACTAGTCCCTGTCCCTTCCCTTTTCCCCACACCCAACCTGGGTCCTGCCTGTACCATCAAATCCCCCGACGACAATGGAGCCCCTCCCTGATCCGCAGCCCACCGTCCCTCTTTCAAGGTAAATAAAAGCACCACAAACCAGGGAAGTTAGAAAAGTCTCTTTTTAAGTTTTTAAATTAAAATTTCACCCTGGTGAGATGAGATTCTGATTTGGAAACTGAACATGAAGGCAAGCTCTCCCCTGACCCCAGACACAGAGCAGGAGAGGCAGGGTGCCCACGAGACAGCACAGGACAAGAAAGTACAGTCCCCCACTGGGCAGAGCCTGGCTTTTGACTCAAGCCAGCTCTTCAGTTATACATAAGCCCTGCACACCCAGCTAGAGATTGGGTGACAACAGGAGAGGTGACAAGAGCTACAGTCACCAAGGGGCCACAATCAGCAACCAGGGGTGGGGAAGAGATGGGGGGGGAATCCTGGGTCCCGCTGGGGAGAGTTCCATGATGTCAAGAGGGCCTTCCACACTTTTGGCCTCGGGGCCCTTCTGAGACCCTCCTGCAGTCACTATTGGCTGCCCCCAGGACTGGAGCAGAGGTGATCCTCTTCTCAATTCCCGAAGGTGTGACTTTTGAAAGGAGGCAGCTAACAGACACCTTGCGACAGCAAGATCACTTCCATCTGGCTTTGAAGCAATCCCCGGCCCCCACAAGACTTGGGTGGAAGAAGCGGAGCTGGCCCCCTGACCCCAGCACCGCAGGTTTGCCAATCCCACTCTCACATACATTAGTTATATTTATATATTCATATATATTATAGTTATATATTAAAAAGAGAAAAAACTTGCCTGAAGAGAAACTCCTGAAGGACCCAAGTGGCCCAGGAAGTTTACTGTCCCCCCCTCCCACAAAAATTCTTTTATAAAATCTTCCAGTGCGATCTTCAGGAAACCCTCTGCCCTCCCAGCTCCCCCCTCCCGGCCCTCCTGTGTCCCCACAACCCTGGACTGCCCCCAGCTCCAGCCCAGTGCCAGCGGCATCCAGTCTCATCTCTGGCCGTCCAGCGCCGCCACGGCTTTCTGCTGGGCGCCTGCCTGCGGTGCTCCAGGGGGCCACGTGGGCTGTGGGCAGTGCAGGCGGTGGAAGGTGGTGGGGGAGGAGGGTGGGATCCACGGCGCCTGGTGGCTGGGAGGGGATGAGGCCCAAAAGGGGCTGAAGTTTGCAGGCGGGGAGCAGGCCACGGCCGTCATGGGGCTGTTGCTGCTCTGCAGGCCCTCGGAGGCACGAAGCTTGGAGAACATGGCCAGTGCGTCGGGGAAGTTGGGTGGCGTGGCAGGTGTGTTGCTGGGAGTGCACATCTGCTGGGAGAGAGCACAGGTGTGGGGAGGGCTGCCTGCCAGGCTCCCAGGGTCTTCTGGGAGGGGGCTCACCCAGGTCCACCCCTCTTTTACTCCCATTTTTCAGCCCACAAGCAGCTTCAATAGGACAAATCATCCCTCTCCTCCTGAGCCAATAAAAACAAAAAAATAATGAGGACAAAACACTACAATCTTATCAAAACCAGGAGTATTCCTCAGGACACCCTGAGGACCATCAGAAGTAAACAGTTAATTCCAATTCCAACCAGAAGCTAAGGTGTCAGATTAAAGTGAAAGGTCAAGGCAGCAGACCAGGACACCACTGCTCAGCGCCTCTCCTGGGTAAGGAAACCCGCTGGCTCCCTCCGAATGTTCCCAAGTTGTTGGTCAAGAGACAGCGGCCAGATCAAGGGTCTCCCTCCTATGCCAACTGCAGAAAAGCTACACCTTCGTAGAGTGAGGATTCTTCCCACATTAACAGTAACAGCCTCCAGGCTCACAGCCTTCGCCCCCAACGTCTCTCGTCTCACAGTGATGCTCGGTTGTTTCAGTTATTCTCTCTACATTACAAAGGATAAATCTGAGGCCCAGAGGTCACTTGACCAAAAACACATCCACAGCAGGGAGAAAGCTGAGAAGATGGAATTCCCAGGCTCCCAAGCTCCCAACCTCCATCCAGGCCATACTCATGTGCATTTACAGAGTCAAGTGCAACCTTAAGTCTGGGCTCCCAGGCAGCAGAACCAGGGGGTTTGGGTGCTTCTGTGTGCAGCCTCTAGCACCATGCTGCTGGCTGCCCTTGGCCACAGGCTGGCAGTTTGCCAGTCTGTTGAGACCCTCAGCCCTCTTCCAGGGGGCGGTTACAAACAGTAGACACCTGCTGTCTTCTGCCACTAGCCTGGGGGCAGGGGTAGGGGGTGCCATCTAGGAGCATCTCTTAGGGGTGTGGGGAAGAGGCAGCACAGAGAATAAGACCTACACAAAGCTGGTTTGGACCTCAGAGCCGCTTCTGCCATTCCCAGGAAGCCATGGGAGGCCTTTGAAGCTCTCCTAATTTTAGCAACACCAGCCCTTCCCCCAAGCACAGGGGTTGGGGGAGCAAGACTCTAGGACTCTACACCTTGAAGGAGGGAGCGTTCACAGCTCTGCAGTTAAACCCAAGCCAGGGGCCGGCCCGTGGCTCACTCGGGAGAGTGCGGTGCTGATAACACCAAGGCCCCGGGTTCGGATCCCATATACGGATGGCCGGTTCGCTCACTGGCTGAGCATGGTGCTGACAACAGCAAGTCAAGGGTTAAGATCCCCTTACCGGTCATCTTTTAAAATAAATAAATAAATAAATAAATAAACCCAAGCCAGAAACTGGGGAGTAGGGGGCATCCAAAAGGTGAACCTGGTGCCCTGTCAGCACCCAGAGAGCTCTGACCATGGTCTTCTGAGGGGCCTGGACTCAGTGCCAAAGCTCAGCCCCACCCAAACATTGCCCTCCTCCCTTCACTATTCCCTGCCCTCTCTCCCCCAGGGCTGACTTCTCGGCAGCAGGAAACAATGAATGGGGGTGGGGGCGGGGGCCAATTGCATCACAGCATCGTGACCGACTTCCCCAGTTCACAAAGCCACCCGCTAAGAACAGCCTGGATTGCTAACAGGGCCTGTGCCTGCCTGCCTGTGTGAGCTGAGGCAAGTTCCCAAACCTCTCTGGAGCTTTGCTCTGCTTTTGTAAAATCAGGGGTTTGGACCAGATGCTCTCAAATCCCTTCTTCCAGCTCTCCCGAGAACCCAGTGTCCAATGCACCCTGCCAATGTCCTCCTGCTTCTGGCCTGTGGTGCCTTTCTCCTCTTCCGGGCCCCTCCAAATCCAACTTGAGAACCTTTCTCATCATCTGGGAAGCTTCCTCCAACTGTGGGAATGTACAGTGATCTACAGGATAACCATTTATCAGTTACTCATGCCTTGGGTCACTTCTGGTATTGCCATGGTGCTGTTTGTTACCGGTCTCTGGTGTTTTTAACTTTTTCCTTCGACTTTTCTTATCCAAAGAAATTCTCTTTGTGGGCAGGGATGACATTTCTCCACCTACACTGATGAAGTTTCAGTACTTTTGCATTGATGGATACACCCATCATGTCTGTTACAAATCCTGCCACTCCTTGAGGGAAGCTTCAAAAGGGGATTAAAATCCCCCTGGGATTTGCAGAGAAGAGGCAATTAGAACTAAATGGGCTGAGTCCCAGCTCTTCCTGGCTAGCCTCCCTGTTCCTGGCCCCTTAGAATGGCTGTGCTGAAAGCCCTGGGCTTTTTGGAATGACCACAGCTGGTGGGAACAAACCTCCAGGCTCTTCTGCAAGGAGATCAAAGTAGGGAGATCCAGACTCAAGTGCAAGGCAGGAGCCATAGATTTCCCTTGGTCAGGAGCAGGGGAGGGTGTCTCCTGGAGACAAGCCCCTCTTGGGTTTAATAGCCCAGTCACAGCTGCCACAGCCCTGCGGCCAGCACCATTCTTCCATCATACTCCAAACACCATTTTTGTTTGATTTATATACAGCACGAGCCATTGCAAAAGAAAAGCTAATTTAAAAGATCAAGACAGACCCCTCTCTACTTGTCCTTTGTGACTAGATGAAACGGAGCCAAGGACAAGACATAGCAGAGGAACTATTTGCAGCCTCTGCTCAGGAGAGAGCCATGGGCAAGGACACCAAGTGTTAAAAATGCCAAAAATGCACCCCAGAAGCCACAACAGGTCTCCTGGGGAGTGTTTTTCAATCCCTATCACCAAGGAAGTCCCTCCTGCTCCTCCCCCAGCAGGGCTAATAGGTAACTAGGGAAGTGGGGTAGGGGAAAGGGTGTCCTGGGCCTCAAGAAAGCTGGGTACCCTGGGGCCGGGAGGGCAAAGAGAAAACAGCAAACCCCGACCCCAGCCCCTTTTTCCTGAACTGTATGTATCTTAGACTGAGATTAAACACAAATTCTTGGCTTTATCTAGGGTGAAAATCTGTGTCCTCATGCTTAGGGGGTAAGTCCTTTTCCCAGCTTCCCAGTCCCCGTGGGCTTCAGAAGGGTGCACATACCTTTGTGGGTAGAGCCCAGCTTCCGGAGCCAGGGTGGATTTGTCCCTTTCCTGTTCCCTGTAGCGCTGTGTGTGTGCAGCGGGAAGAGGGGCTGCCGCTCAACGGCATTAGGGGCTCCCCACAAACACACAAATGCCTCCAACTCCCAGTCCCCTCGCTGGGCCCTTCACTCGGGCTCCCCAGTTCCCCAGATGTCTGGTTATCAGCCGAGCCCCCTCCCATCCACTGCCGCCCGGCTACTGCCCATCTCACAGCTCCCGAGCCCCTCGCTTGTCCTCTGGCCATCTCCCCGTCCCTGCTGCCCCTAACCTTGGCGCCCCTTCCTCCAGGGCGCAGCGCCGGGCCCAAGGCTGTCGGCCAAGACGCGGCAGCCCAGGAGGCGGGTCACAAACTTAGCCAGCCCGGCCGGCCGGGAACCGTCTTTCCTGGAAGACATTTTGGCTCTTTGTTTACATTCGCGGCGCGGCGCTCCCCGGCAACATGGCTGTCACCGCGGGCGGGTGACAGCGCCGGCCCGCGCCCCCGGGCCCGCGCCCGCCCCGCCGGGCGAGGCCCACCCGGCCCGGCCCGGCCCGCGCCCACCGGTCCTAAGAGCGCGCGGCCGCAGGGCGAAGGCCGGAGTCCCCTGCCCCCTCCCCGGCGACACTTACCATCTGGTGGTGGTGGTGGCCGTTGGGAATGTTGGTTTCCTGGAAAAACGTGCTCAGGGCGGTCTGCGGACGAACGCGGCGGCGGTGAGCGCGGCCCGGCCCGGCCACCCCCGCGAGCTCTCCCGTCCCCGCGCGCGGCCCGCGGCCCCCGACCCCGGCCGGCCGCACGACCCCCCTGCGCCCCCGGGGGTCCCGGCCCGCGGCGGCCCCGCACGCACCTCGAACTGCCAGTGGGCCGCCTGCAGCAGCTGCTTCGCCTGGTCGGCCGCGCAACCCGCGGCCAGCACGAACTGGTTGATCATGACTTGGTGCCGCAGCTCCTCCATGTTCACCGACATGGCGCAACCGAGGCCCGGCCGCGCGGGCCGGGGCGCAGAGGCGGGCTCGGCGGCTGCCGGCCGCCCTGGGCTCGCGCTCGCCGCTCCGCTGCCGCCGCCGCCGCCGCCGCCCGGTGAATGTTGTGGTTCGGCTCCCGCGGCCCGGCCGACACCACAAACAACAGCGCGGGGCGGGGCCGGGCTGTCCCAACGTTCGGGGGCCGCCAGCCGCCGCCGCTGATTGGCAGGCGCACCGCTCCGCCAGCGCCCGGCTCCCGTGCGGACGTTCGATTCGAATCCTGCGGCCGAGCCGGCCGCTCTGTTTCTCTTTTTGCCCGGCCGCGCCCATTGGCGGAGCTCGGAGCCGTGGGGCCCCCCGGCATTGGCCGGCCGCTGTGTTTTGGCTCATCCGGGCTCGTGGTTGGCCACGGCCGGGCGCTTGGGGAGGGGCTGCGCGCGCTGATTGGTCTGCCGTGGTCCTGTTTGAACTCAACTTGAAAACCTTGAGTGTCTGCTGATTGGCCGAGGCCCCTCTGTTTGCTGTTGTAGGCTTGGGGGTGGGGCGGCCAAGTTCATTCATTACTTCATTGAAACTGAACATGCTCAGCTGGAAAAGCAAGACAGAGTGGCTTTGACTCACTTCCTCTGAAAGATGTGGTCATCTCGAGAAACAGAACGATCAAAATAGAAAACAGAGCTTTGCAGCTGCTCAAGGTTCAAAAGCACTTCATGTTTTTAAGCAGTCCTACTTTTTTTTTTTTTTTTTAATGTTTTATTGAAATATAATGTACATGTAGGGAACTGCGGATGTTACACCTACAGCTCGCAGACTTTTCACAATGTGAGCAGCACTCAGATCAATGAATGGAACATTACTCGCACCCCAATAATCTCCTTCCTGCCCCTTCTAATCACTACCCACCCCAAGGATCGAGCAGTCTTTTCTTAGGTTTTTAGACCCAAAACTTTGCTCTCTGAAGATGTAAACCAATATTAATGTACAATAAATGCAATTGCGAGGAAAAAAGTGAGACTTTCTCAGGGACTAATATTCCAAGCCAAGAGTATCTTTCCCCTTAAATTGGTTGACCTAATTGAAGCTTCAATTTCTATGTTTTTCATATTTTTTTAAATAATGAATGTTTCTACACAGGTATTGGCTATCAACACAAGTTTGTTTATATATGTTGAGCTCCCACCTTGTGGATTAGGACCTGACCTTCAGGGTTGTATTTGGGAATTGTATGGGTGGGGAAAAAAAAAACCCAAAACCAACCAGGATTTTAAGCAGATTGGGGAAGGGGCAGCAGAGGTTAGGAATGTAAATGTTGCTAGGGATTCACTGTTAACGTTTGTTTCAGGAAAACATAGTTTTTAATCTGAACTACTAATTACAGAGTATATTTTAACTAGTTATGGGTATGCAGAACAGGAGGAGGCTAATAGTAAGAAAGCAAGCCTAAAATGGGCTTAATTCTCCATTTAAGAAAACTTCATATATTTAAGTATATAAATAAGGAAAGGTTTACACCAATGTTTATGTACTGATGAAAAACAGCCTCGGGCACTATCATGAGTTAGTCCCATTTGGTTAGTCTTGTTTGTTTGCTTGTTTTGAAGATATAGATGGCAACTTTTCACCTGCCTAGAACGTGTCTCTTGCTGTAATTGCACTTGGAGGCCCCAAAATGCGCATGGGCAGGCTGAGACCTGGAGGGTGGCTGGAGAGTCAAGTACAGCTTGCAGCCCTTCCTTTCCAGTAATTGCTTGGTGAAAACAAAAGTGAACAGCCAGCAGCTTACACTGCCAGGGAGCTCAGGCCACAAGCAGCCCCAAAACGAGGAAGTCGTGGTGGGGCTCTAGACTTTCACAAGAACTTACAGGTGTCAAACATGCCAGGGCCATGCTGGGTCTATAGGGGGCAAACACATTTCTGGCTTCAGGAGAATGTCTCCCTTAAGCCCCTAGGTCTTGATTAAGAAGTTCTCAAGGAAGCTGAGGGTCCAAAATTGCCAAACCTGCTATTTCTTGGATATCAAGGCAGTTCATCCCTAAGGTTTATTTAATGTTTACCATTTGCAGGGCACAGCTGTGGGCACCTGGGAGTGGCACGAAGGGCAAGGCCCCCAAGCCAGAGGGACTCGGGTTCTGGTTATCTTCTGTGGGCTTAAGGTCACTCTGGGAAGAGGGAGGGAGAGCAACAGAGTTCAGCCTGTGATTTGCAGTCCTGAGAGGTGTAAGTGCTTAATCAATACTTTGGCTCCTTGGAATCCGGTTGGAAATGAATGGCTGGGAAACGGTAGGAGTGCCCCCCTCCTGGGAGTGCAGGGAGAAGGAATGAGGTCATGTTTGCAGAGGGCTTTGAGCTGTTGGGATGAAAGCAACTCCCCAAGTACAAGGTATTATTAACTGAAGGTATTATTATTTTAATCTGAGAGGACAATGTGGCAGGTAAAACAGAGCAATAAAAACATGCCCATTAAAAATAAATAAAAGAACAAAATCCTTGTTACATCAATGGCCTAGGCTACAGCAGAAGATATGATGCAGCAAGCAAGAGGAGAAACAATCGTAGCCAGTACTTCCTGGGTGCCAGGATAACAAGGATGTTGCGATTGCAAGTTGTTGAGTCAGTCCTGAAACAGGCACGATAGCTGGACCATAACAAACAGCTGCCATTCACCAAGGACTGCCTATGAGCCAGGCACTGCTCTGAGAGTTTAATGTCTATTAACTCACTTCAATCCTGCCAACAACACAGAATCCCATTTCATAGGTGAGGCAGCTGAGGAGAGGAGGAGCTTCCCCAAGGTCACACACTGATAGGTGGTGGAGTGAGGCAGTGGTTAACTGCTGCACCACACTACCTCTCTTGATGCTGTAGCTGCCACCTCAGTGGGACTCACAAGGGACTCTTTCCAAACCTGAGCTATCAAGGGCTCTGAGATTTCTACCGGGGGTGCTTGAAATGAACGAGCCTCCATGGGAGAAAAAAAGCACCAGCTGTCTTGGGTAATGGCTGGGAAGGGACGGAGAGTTGCAGTGCATTCCTTCTTCCCTCCTTCCCGACTCTTTTCCCCTGACCCAAACAGACCCAACAAAGCTAAAGAGGGAACTTGAGGGCTTGCAGAACTCCCAATAGGCCCGAGACTCAGAGAGGGCATGGAACAGACTATTAAACAAAAATTATGATCCCCGTAGCGGCCAGCTGCCAAAACCAAAACAAAGAACAAAAATTATGGGAGGCCATTGTTTTGGACTGAAGTCCTCCACAAGGCCCAAACAGACCAAACCAAACCAAAATGGAGTCACTCATGCTAAATACCACATAATCAAACTGAAACTTTAAGGAAGCAGATAGATTCCAAACAGGCCAGTTTTTCCTGAAAACAGGAGATTCTAGTCTATTTGAGTCATCTTAATAAGGAAGTCCCCTCTGCTTTAATCCTTACAAAAAAAGTAAGGAGAAGTACTCTGATGTTAACCAACCAATTTTTTTTTTTTTTTTTAAGATGACCGGTAAGGGGATCTCAACCCTTGGCTTGGTGTTGTCAGCACCACGCTCAGCCAGTGAGCGCACAGGCCATCCCAATATAGGGATCTGAACCCATGGCCTTGGTGTTATCAGCACCGCACTCTCCCGAGTGAGCCATGGGCCGGCCCTAAACCAAATTTTTTTTCTATGATTCTGTCTCCATGTTCCACCTTACAGAACCTGCTGTTCTGCTATCTATTGCCCAGGGGGAACTCTCATTTTGTTTTGTAGGACATGGAGGCTGCCCCAATTCATATATTGCAAATAAAAGCCAATGAGACCTCTAAGTAAATTTGTTGAAATTTTGTCTTTTGACCTTACTCAAGGTCACACAGCCCCCGTTGATTTATGGTAGCACGGGGATTAGATCCAGGTTTGGTTGCTCCAACAGCTCATTTTCTTCCTTCCTTCCTCCTTCCTTCCTCCTTTCCTCCAATTCTTATTTCTTGTTTCCCTACTAGTGCTTCAAGAGGCCAGGACAAAAGGACAAGGTGGTCAGGAGAAGCAGAGGGTGTTGAGGGGAGAGAGAATGGAGAAGGAATAAAAAGACAAAACAAAGACAATCAGCACGAGGCCCACAGGCAACTGAGTTAGGCAGGACCCACCCACTCCCTGAAGGCTTGGGCCCAGGAGGTAACTGTGGTGGGATGGTTTCCTCTTCCTTTCGTAAACTCCAAATGCTAGTGCCAGCCTTTGTTCGTTTATCACAACCGATTCTTTGCTGCTATGTTTAATTACAAATTTATGCTACTTCTACTGTATGGTGGGTTAAGTAGGCTTTGTCACTTTTAAGGCATTATTTTTATTCTCTAGTCTTTTGCCTCCAAGAGGAAGGAGGTTCGGTGCAGAAGCACTTCGTCTACTCTAGGCAGATCCCGTTCTCTGGGAACCCAGCTCAGCACTAAATTCTTTGCCTCAATTACCTCATTGACACTCATCACCGCTCAGTGAGGTGGGACTGTGCAAACTCCCAGTTAACAAATGAGAAAGCAAGGAGGTCGGAGTGGTTTAGTGATTTGCCCAAGGTTACTCAGCTAGTTCAGGGTGAAAATGGCACCGTAAATATCACATTCTACTTCCAAGCCCTGCCCACCCCCTACAATCCCCCTTAGATCTCCTTCGATGGTACTGAAAAGATACAAAAGCGTGTCTGTGTCACTGGAAGCAGCAGGAAGGTCAAAGCCAACCCCCCAGTGATGAGTTCATGCTGGTTTATACCAGATTACATTTTTCACCAAATGTCACATGTCTCATAAGGGACAAAGGCCACACCACTCCCAGCATAGTTGATGGCATTTCCCAAAAGCAGCACTCTGGCATGTATGCTCTGTCCTGTACCTGCCAGCCCAGTGATAAGTTGGCCCCGCCTCCGGTTGCTAGGTGTGACTTATGGTAGGTGAGTCCCTGGCAACCCTTTCAAAGGGACAGTTGGCCAGACACAGGAGGTTGCATCTTTGTCAAGGGGGAGACAAAAGGAAGGCAGAGTAAAGTTTTCTAAGGAGGGTACTCCTGGGCCAGCCCGTGGCTCACTTGGGAGAGCATGGTGCTGACGACCCCAAGTCAAGGGTTAAGATCCCCTTATCGGTCATCTAAAAAAAAAAAAAAATGTATCACACACCAAAGATGTGTATAATTTATATGCACAACTTAAAGAATAATCATCACCCGTCAATACAACAAAGAATTTTTTTTTTTTTTTTTGGCAACTGGTTGACATGGGGATCTGAACCTTAGACCCAACACAGAACTTAGGAAGTCCAAGATCAGTACCTTTGAAGCCCCTTGAATGGCCCTTCCTGAGCCGTTACCCTCTTTTCTTTGCCAGAGACCCATAATCCTCAAATTCACATTAATCATTCCCCTGCTTTTCTTTGTTATTGAATCCTATATGTGGTATCCCCAAACAATGCACTGTGGGTGTGGTGGATTGATTCCATTGCTGAGTGACTCAGTCCCTCTCTCTACCTAACTTTGGTGGGCGAGCTCAGTGGAGTCCCCTTGACAATAAGGATCATTCACAGCAAGGGCTGACTGTTTTTCTGCTTTCTGTGACCTCGTACAGTGACTCTGACCCAAACTAGCAGTCTAAGGTCATAAGGAGACAGTCCTGGAAGGCAAGTTAGAGCCAGGAAGACTGAAACTGGGAAAGACTTGGATAAATAGAAAGAAGAAGAAAGAGAATTTGGGGAGGGAACAGTGAAAACCAAAGCAAGTTCCCAGCAAGGACCATTCAGGGAATCTGCTGGGAGATGGGGGCAGGGGGCAGCCACTGAGCTTGGACTGGCAAGGGTTGGAAAGGACAAGCTCAGGCAGCGGGGGACAAGGGTGGTTAGCATTATTTCCTTTATCTGCGAAAAATGGCACATGCCATGAAACTGCCCTAGAGACTCCTCGAAATCATCAGGTTAGGCTAAACTATGTTGAGGTAACATACAATGCTACAGTTTTATTTGTCACCCGTATAAAGTTTGCTGCAGTTTAGTAACTCAAGAAAAACTGCCCTCTGGGCGGTGATGTAATGATCTGGGCTGTGGGATCTTCCACCATCCTATAGCTCTGAGTTGGCAAACTGTAGACCTTGGGCTGCCACCTGCTTCTGTAAATAAAGTTTCACTGGAACAGAGCTATGCTTATTGGTTTATGTATTATCCATAACTTCTTTTGTGCTATAGCAGAGATGAGTCACTGCAGTATGGACTGCAAAGCATAAAATATCTCCTTCCTGGCTCTTTGTACCATATAGAACATGACAGCAGGCAATGAGAGAGGTGGCAGGTTGAGCATCAGCAATTAAACACTTTAGCCTAAAAGTAGTACACCTCTGTTCACGGTTCATTATCCAGAAGAAACACGTGGCCTCTCCTAACTTCAAGGCGGCAGCAAAGGTGTCCCCCCACCTACCCAGAAGCAGAGGAGAACAGGGGTGGGTGACCATTGGTGACGTTTCTCACTCTGCTCTTCCACAGGCAACCAGGCTGTTGGGAAATGAGGATGAACCCATTTTCACGTGCTTATCTCTAAATCCCAGAGGCCTAGAGGGAATTTAAATTTACCAGGACCCAGCAGAAAGAAGAGAAACGTTAAAAGAAGTCAAGAAGTTTCTGATGAGATAATGCTTGAGGTTTCAGAAATTTTCAGGAACACAGGAAGCCAGGGTATGGTGAGAAAAAAAAATGAGAGAGAGAGAGAGAGAGCAAGAGAGAGAGAGGCAGAGTTTGGAAGGGCAGAGTTTGCTTATTTTTTGTGGTGCTAGATCCTCTTCTCCTTCAGGAACACAGCATGTCCAGGGCAAGTGACAGATGAGTGCTATTTCCTGACCCCAAGTACCCAAGCCACACTGATCATTCTTGACCAAGCACGAATTGCTGTTAATAAACACAGGGCCAGTGTTCTGCATAAAGAGGAAGGAAGTATTTATTGAACACAAGAACACACTGGGTTGTACAAAACAGCACTGGGAAACCACCAGCAAGTGCCTTGTCACCCACAACATCCGTGCCATGCTCTCCCATTCCTAACACACTCTGGGGCCTAGAAGCAGTCAGAGAAAAATCCTGTGTCCTGCCCTCGGGGAGCTTCCAGACCAGAGCTGACCCACTGACCAGATTGTGTATGGAGCTCAGTCATCAGAAGAAATTGAGCAATGAGGCGGTCCTGAAGGCAGGCAGTTACATGAGATCACGGGGTTCACAGCAGCACTCATAGGAAGGCAGGTTACTCATGTGCCAGAGCTCTTGGAGAGAAGTTTAAGGCCAAAAAGGACTTCCATAGACAAGAGGAGATGGAGGTTCCCAGGGCTTCTTGAGCAAATGGCCCTCATACAGACAAGGAGATAATATGGAAGGGATAGGTAGGATGAGGAAGAAAGATTAAACATGGATGGGCCAGGTGAAGGCGGGGGTGGTGCCATGGCAACAATGAAGTCCCCAGGCCCATGCCCTGCATCACTGGCACCACTCCAGAGAGAACCATGCTGCTGGCTTGGTGGCCACAGGCCAGGCATCCGGATGGGCTTTCCCCATGGAAGCTGGTAGGACAGGAAATTTGTGGGTAAGACCTGGGGCTTTGGACTTGGATGAACGTCAGGCGAGTTCCTGCTCCCTGTGCTTAGGTGAGTTTCAGTTTCCTCATCTGGGAAATGGGAACGATGATAACAGTACTTATCTCAGCGTTGTTTTGAAGATTAAGTGAGATAATGTATTCAAAAGTGCTTGGACTGAGCCATTGCTCAAAAATGACTATTCTTAATGCATGTCTAAATAGTCTTTCATTTCGTGAGCACTTAGGATATGGAAGCAATGCGCCCAGCCCTTCTGGGGGATTAGAAGAGACATAAAACCAAGGGTGCGCTGGTAAACTGGCTCTGGGGAGTGGGAGGAAGGCCTGGCTGACAGCATTTGATGGTTTCTGTGGTGTAAATTCTCCTATTACAGCCAATTTCAAGCTACCAACAGTTTAACAACAGGCTGGCAAAATTCCTGAACAATCAGCTCTGGAGAGCAGGCCTCAACTCAGTGAACTTTCTCTCTTGTTAGCAAATGACACATAAGCTGAGCAGTTAACAATGGCTGACGACCTCTGACTCACAAGCACTCCTCTCCCCACCCCAGGCTACAGATGGCTGATCCAGACCGAAGGGCAAGAGGGCCAATTAGGGGTCCTGTTTGCTTCCAGTGCAGTGACCTGGGCTGCAGTACTTCTGCGAGAAGGAAGGGGCCAGGTGTCCTTTTCTCTGGCACTTTAACAGCCACTACACATGTGATAGGGGAGATATGTTCCTGGTATTTGAGTCCCAGCAGGCACAGAAAGATGATGTCTCAGGAAATCCAAACCCTTGGGCTCTGCCTCCAGCCAGTGGGGCATGGATCTCAGTTTCATTATCTGCACAAAAAAGGTAGGTCTCAAACACACACCTTGGCTCTGAAATCCTGAAACTCTGACTTAAAAATTATTTTTTGGAAGCCAACTACTTTGTAAAGATTTTTTTTTTTTAATTTAAAAAGTTAGCATTTATTGAGCACCTGTTGTGTACCAGGAACTGTGCTAGGGCTTCACATACCTTGTTTGACTTAATGTTCAAACAGCCCTTTGCTGTTCTCATGTTCATTTGTAGCTGAGGAAACTAAGGCTCAGAGAGGTTGGGGAACTTTCCCATACACACAGCCAATAACAGAAGAGCTGGATTTTGAACCTTGTTCTGTTTAATTCCAGACCTTATACATGCCTTTTGCCTTTGGAGGCTGGGGTCATCCTGCATATAAGTGTCAAATGAGTTATACAGAAAATAATTCCTATAATAGGACTTCTGAGAAAGAAGAGCCACCTGTGGACTGCAGTTCTCAGAGGGAGGCAGCTTCATGGAAGAGGTAGGATTTTAGCTGAGTGGGATTCACCTTGGCAGACAGGAATGGAAAAGGCACATGTGGAAGGGTTTTTTGTGAGCAAAAGCCTGAGCAGGAGTGATAAGCTGTGTTTGGGGTGCAAGCAGGGTTTTTTATTTTTTATTTTTTTTATTACCATATTCATTGTTACAAACCATACTTATTCTTTACGACCCTTATCTAATCTCTCCCCTTCCCTGTCCCCCTCCCTTCCCCCCTTTATCTTCCCCCTCCCCCCTCTAATAACCATAGATTTGTTCTCTCCATCTGATAGACTAACTGTTCCTCTGTTGGTTTGTTGCCTAGATGATCTGTCCAGGACTGAGACAGTTGTGACCAAGTCCTCCCCTATTACTGTAAATCAAATGCTTCTTCTATTACTCCGGAGTGTGCTTTGTGTGGAAAGAGAGGACCTCTTTTTTTTTTTTTTTTTTTCTTTTTGGTCTCTGCTGGTGCCTCTCCTTGTGTCAATGCAGTTGAGAGTCTGGCGTGCCATCTGCATGGTGGCTGAGACTGGTACTACAGAGACCAGCTGCCTTTGTGGCAGCCATGGCAATTGCAGTGGCTATAGTGGGCTACCCGAGTGAAAACGGTGTTTTTGGTGTGCTCTTTACCTGGTTGTGGCTGGGTTCAGCTTCCCCCGGCTCCAAATCTCAGGACCCAGGTGGGGCCCCGGGGAGGTGGCGGCAGCTAAAGCAGTGTTTTATTGAGAAGCAGAGGAGGGATAGGGCTCAGGGATGAAGCGTCTGTCTTCAGTAAGGTAATAGGCAGCCACTGAAGGTATATGGGAAAGGGAATACCGTGATGACAGTTGTGTCCTGTTAAAGTTAACCTGAGAATAGTTTTTAGAAGGGATGAGAGGAGGGAAGAAGACCAATAGGTAGGAAAACTAGAGAGGAAGCTAATGAAATTGCCAGACCTCGTTTCATACACAGATTTTATCTTGTGATATAAAAGATACCTATGCAACTAAGCAATATAATGAATATACACCTCGTAGTGCATAAAAAAGATCTAAGGCTTCCAATAGTTTGCTGCAAGAACCACAACAGTGAATAGTATCTCTATTTATTACTTTGTTAGGCTCAACACATTGTCATTGAAGTGTTCTAATAGGATAGTAGTTATCGCTTAAATAAACAAGCAGTTAGCTCAGGAATAAACATGTCATTGTAAACGAATTGCTGGCCTGTAGTGGACTTCAGTCTGCACTCAGACTCTTGCTGAGATAAAGTATTCGTGTGCACATGATGCTTAAAACCGCTTGCTAAGAATCTGATCCCCTAACCCTCAGTGGCCACTCTCATTTCTCTTTTCTCTTGTCTGCCCTTTGGTCCCTGTGCCTGGGAGAAGTTATGTGATGGGGTGATTGGTTCATGTTCTGCAGTCCTGATTTGAGCTCTAGTTTCAGAGAAATAGAGGGAGGGTGAAGGGCGTCTTCAGCTGAGAGAAGCTCTGTGGTTTTCTTATTCCAGCCTGAGCACAGTGATGGATCACTTTCATGCGAGGGCAGCTAATTGCTTGTTGTTAACTGTTTTTTTGGCGGCTGGCTGATGCGGGGATCTGAACCCATGACCCTGGTGTTATAAGGCTGCACACTAACCAACTGAGCTAACTGGCAACTCCTTGCTGGCAATGTAATCTCAACCGCTGAACACACCTATGCACTTGTGTTGCTTTTCTGAGCTTTTTCCTTGAGTCAGTTCAGCCTCTTACGTCAGCTCTAGGAGTACAGCTCACCCTGCAAAAAAAAAAAAAAAAAAAAAGAGAGAGAAAAAACAAACCAGCAGCACTGGCTTCCCATAATACAGAGAGAGTTGGTGATCTCTGGGCTCTGAGCCATCACTGCCACTTGTATGGCCTTGGCAAGTCCCTTTGCCTGCCCACGCTGCAGCTGCCTCACCTGATCGGTGAAGGGGCTGCTCCTTCAAGGTTCCTTTAAAATCTGCTGATCCAGCCAGGACAGGCATTTTCAAGAAACCCTGGGAGCAGGAAGAGAATTTGTTCTCATTTTCTTCCTTTGATCTTCTAAGTAACCGCAGTTGAGTATTTGTTTTGTTAAAGAAAGGTTTGGGGCTGTCATCACGCTGCCTCTTCCACAGTCTGCTTTCTCTGGGTAGCAAGAGACAGATGCTGGGCTTTGTACCTGCTCAGTCTGTTTCCCGGAGAAGGCAGGGGTGGAATGGGCAGCTGAGTTGATACTGGGCTGAAATACTCGCGGCACATTCTTTGCACACTGACTTGACCATGCAGAATGTGCAGCCCCAGGTGGGGTGAGCTCAAAACCAAAAGAAGGGCAGTACCAGTGATGAGGTAAGTGAAGGCAGAAGTACACACACAGAAATGAGCTTACATGGTCTGGTATTGGAGAGTGAAGATCTGTGAGTAAAGCAAAATAGAATGGACTCCCCTAATTCCTTTAAACTGGTCCCTGAACAGGAGTAGTCTCAGGCCCCTCATTTCTCCAAATGTCAGATGCCTGGGCAGCAGGGGAAGGCAGGTGAGGCACTCGTGTGACACTGAGAGTGTGGTCTTAAAATTTACACCCCAGGTGCCTCACTCAGCCTCCCCCATGCAGGGCAGTATAAACATTGTCTTTCATTTTGGCCTTAACTTGAAGTGCAGATTAAAAAGCTACAAACTCAACTGAAGTTTGCAGCCATTTGAACAGCTCTCCTTTGTTAGTGACCCACAGCTGAGCATCAAATTAACAATGAAGAATTCACACTTGGCAAGAAGTGAAATATGAAAGCCCGATTGCTGACTTCCTAATGGATAAGGTTATTTTCCTCAACAGAGAGCCTTAGGTTGCCAAAGGAACCAATTGCAGGGTTCTGAAGCATTTAGAATCAGACTCTTCTGTTGGTGTTAGCTTAGCCTGCTGATCCCGAGCAGGATGTGAAATTCTCTGCTGGTGGTTTTGGTTTTAATCCACTGAAGCCACAGGCTGAGGACTGAGAGAGGGCTCATGGCCCTTTTGTGTTGTTGATTGGGTCTTGTCTTTTGGAGAGACCCCGTAGTTATTCAGAAGAAGTCAGGACTTAATTTTCCTGTGTCCATGCAGGGGCCTGTCTCAGCTTCTTTAGGTCACCCGACGCATCAGCTGGCCTTCCCTGCCCTGCCACCTAGGGAATGGTGTTCTGCAGGGCAGCAGCTTTCGCCTGCAGGCTCTCTCACTCCCTGTTACAGGCTGAAATAAATGCATGCGCTACAAGCATGGAAAATGCACATCTGGGCTAAATCCAGGACAACCTGAATGAACCAAATTCAAAGCTCAAAGGGATTACCTGACCTGAAAACTACTTGTCCCTGTGCCTTCTCCTTTCTCCCTTAGACCCAAGATTGAGAAGAAGAGCTTGAACCCAATAAAATACTTGGCTTCTACCCCCCTGCCTTGCACAGATGTGTAGAGGAAACCCCCGAGACCCTTGAATGCTGAGTTCTTTGCTGGGATTCTTCCAGGACTGCTTCCACAGTGTGGAAATGGATAGGATCCTGTGAAGCTATTTACACAAAAGGACACATGGCATTCATGTGTGATTTCCCCATGCGCACTGTGCAATCCCTCCCCAGGCCATTTTTTCAAGTTAAAAGCATTTTTATGGCTCTCTTGATGGCAGTCACTTCTGGATTTTTCCTCTTCTCTGTGCCATCTTCTCTCTTGGCACTCTCCCTGGCTCCGATCTCTGGCAAGGGAGCCAAGGAAAGACCGGAGAGGAATGCGGGATTCGGCTTCTCGAGGGGTGACGGCTCCAAGGGCATAGCTGCTTATTCTAGCCTTTGCCCTGGGCACTGGCTGAGGTTCTCTTTCCCAAACTGTAACCCTATGTGAATACTTTGTAGACTGTGGGACTCTAAATTAATTCACAAAAAGTCTCTCTCTTTTTTTTTGATGGGTAAGGGGATTGCAACCCTTGGCACAGTGTGCTCTGCACCACGCTCAGCCAGTGACCGCACCGGCCATCCCTATATAGGATCCGAACGTGGGGCCTCAGTGCTACCAGCGCCGCACTTTCCCGAGTGAGCCATGGGGCCGGCACCACAGAAAGTCTCTTTGATCATTACTGCTCGTGTTACTTTCTTTTCTTTCTCTTTCTTTCTTTCTTTCTTTTTTTCTATTTTTTTTTTTAAGCTTCTGGTCAGCACAGGGATCAGACCCTAGGCATTGCTGTTATCGGCAACATGCTCTAACCAGCTGAGCTAACCAGCCAGCCCTGTGGTCATCACTTCTTTTCAAAATGAGTCTTGATTCACTTTGGACTAAGCCAGTAGGGCTGGGCTATTTTCAAGTGAATAAACTGAGATGCAGATTCTAAGGGCTTAGTCCAAAGTTACACAACTACTTAGGGTCTTGATTTGTCCAACTCAAAGTCCAGTGCCTTTTCTCTGCCTCAGTTTCTTCAACTGTAAAATGGGGGTGTTAATAGCATGTACTTCGGAGAGTTATTGTAAGGGTTACTGTTGAATCCTTTAATATGTGTAAACTGTCTAAAACAGGGCCTGGTGCATAAACAGTGTCCAGTAAATTTCCACAAATATCACTGTGGAATGCTTTGTTTTTCTTTACGGTTCCAAGCACTGGACTCACAATTCCTTCATGGAGGGAGTTACCAAATTCTTGGTTTGGGGAGTGTTATCCAGAATGGAGACTGAACCCACTTCCCAGGCTCAGAGCAGGCTAAGGTGGGACCAGGACAGATACCTTGTAAGCAACAGAACTGAGCTGCCAGAGTTGCATCCCTGCCTTAGGCCCTGGCTAAGAAGAGAAAACTCTCACATACAGATAAACCCATAAAGGGGAGGGATGACTCCTTTACAAAATGCCGAGGGCAGGAAGAACAAAAGGCTTCTGAACAGAGCCCAAGATTGTAAGGCAATATTTTGCTCTGGGACGTTCTGAAGGCCTTCTATTTTGAGGTGGTTCTGGATTCTTCATAACTTATATTTTACCTTTACCCAGCAATTACAAGGTGGGACCTGTGTGTGGTGCAAGGAGTACTGAGGAGGATACCAGTCCCCTCCCAAAGGTGCGTCTGGGGCCTTCTAATGGTTAGGGCCAGAAGCTGGAGGAGACCTCTGAGCTCTGTCAGGGAGCCCTAGTGCTTGGGAAAGGGTGCCGGGGGCAGGGACTTGCCCTGCAGCTCAGGCCCTCCTCAGCATCAGTCAGTATAAATGACAGAGAAAGGGACCATGGAGAAAACCAAGGCAATTGCACAAAGACACAGGTCTGTTGGTTATGGCTGAAAAGGGGGTGATGAAAAATGCAAAAGATAATCAGGAAAGCGTTAGACTTACAAACCTAATCAAGGGAACTGGACACCCCAAACTGTACTTTGAACGTTGTTGAAAAGTTGTGGAAGTCATGTTCCAGCAATTGAGATTTTTGCTGATCAGTGCACCCTCTCAGGAAAAAACTACCAGATCCACAAATAAAATAAAAGGTTTAAAACACAAATGTCTGTAATTAAGCTTTGGAATGACGTCTTCCACCTGCCCAAGCTTCCCACTGTATTGTGTGTTTTTATCAAGAGCAGACCCCGGCTCTGCCTGGCCCGATTTCCTTTCCTCTGCGTTGACTCTTGGCATGCAGGCCTTTCCAAAGTTTCCAGGGTACAGTTTCCCAGGTACAGGCAGGGGTTGAATGTCTTGATCTTATCTCGGGTTGAGGCTCTCCTGACTTTAGGGCTACATGAGCTGTCCGAAGGAGCCATAAACAGCATGTATAAAGACCGGAGCGCTTTGAAAAGACCTACGTGAGAGGGATGGCGACATCCCGGCCAGTCAGTCACCAGCATTAACTAGTTAGTCTTACCGACCCCTGGGAGATGGGCTTGGCACAGCACCTGGGTTTCGGGCTCTGTGGACACGAGAGACGTGAACACCTCCTGTGCCTCCCCGACCTGCTCCGACTCAGGGGGCCGTGGGGCGCCCCTCCTCTCGCCCCCTCTGCGGGTTTCTGACGGCTGACGTCTGCAGAAGTGAGGAGGTGGGGATGAGGAGGGCTTCCTTCAGCCGGGAAGCTGCCAGGGCGGGGGGCCACGCTTTCGGATGTCTGGGACAATGGCCAGCGGGAGGAGGCAGCTCTCTGCGTGGTAATCCGAGCCGGGATAAACAGGAGCTCAGGGGGTAGCGCCTCCTCCGCCAGGCGTAGCCCCCCGCAGCCCCGCGCCTCGCTGTGGGCGCGGTCCAGCGCCCGCCGGCCCCGCCCCCGGACAGGCCCCGCCCCCGCCGCGAGCCCCCGGGCCGCGTCCCCGCGCGTTGTCCGGCCGCGGCTCCCCGCGCGAGGCAGACGCCGCCGGCTCCTGCGGCCGGCGGCTGCCCATTGGCTGGCCGGGCGGGGGCGCTCCCGCCCCGCCTCGCCATTGGCTGGGGCCGCCGCGGTCCCCGCGCGCGAGCCTCCGCTGACATCACGAGGCCTGAGGCGGCCGCGGCGGCGCCCCCGGCCCAGCGCCGCAGACCCCTTCGGCAGAGGCGCCGCCGCGGTGCCCGGCGGAGGATGGTTCGCGGCGTGCCGGGGGCTCCCCGCCGCCAGAGCCGCAGCGCCGCAGCGGAGCCGGCCGCGTCGGGCAGCCGACCCCCGCAGCGCGCGCGGAGCGGGCGCCCGCGCTGAGGTGCGGAGGGCGGCGCGGGCGCCAGGGCCGGGCCGGGCGCCGCGGCCGCGGCGGCCATGGGGGCCCTGACGAGCCGGCAGCACGCGGGCGTGGAGGAGGTGGACATCCCGTCCAATTCCGTGTACCGCTACCCGCCCAAGTCCGGTGAGGGCCGGGCGGCGCCGCGGGCTGGGGGGACGCAGGAGGGAGAGAAGTGGGGGCTCCTGGTCGGGTTGCTGCCGAGAGGGGGTCCACGGGGACCTAGTGGCCGCGGTCGCCCCGATGCGATCTTGGAACGTGGGAGTTCTTCGAGGAGGCCGAGTTCTCCCGCCGCCCCAGGCCAATTAGCGGAGGGGCTGCTTTAGGGCCCTGGCGGGGTCACCGAGGTCACCGAGCCCGTCCACCGAGGACGTGAGCAGCCTCCGTTGTAATCTGCCCTGTTACAGGGACGTGCGTCCGGCGGGGACTGCGGCTCCTGGGAGCGGGGCTGCCAGCGTCGCAGGCGAGGTCGCAGAGCCCGCTCGCCTCGCAGGGGCTGAGGACTTAGAGGAGGCGGTCTTGGCACCCGTGACAGGCACCTGTGCCAGGTGCTGTCCCTGGGCTGCCGCATCCAGGCCCCTGAAAAGGTTAGAATTAGGTTTCTCATGGAAAAGCTTCCATTGCCTGCTGGAGGATGGAGGCCGAACATACGTTTACAGTGCTGGTGCTTTTCCAGAGGCAAAAGGAAGGGGGGAAAGTGTTTTATATTGGGAATATATTTGGGAATCTGAGTATCAGAGTCACTTGGATTGTCCCTTTGGCAGAGTAGCGGCAAGCCTGGTTTGTGGAATGGGGATAGCTCTGGGACAGGGCAGAGGTATTTAAGATGTGTAGAAGTATTATGTTTGTTTTCAGAATTATTCCTTCATTTAAAAAGATAAGTGTCTCCAGCCTTTGGGTTGTGGCGTCAACACTGGAGGTGGAGGAGGATTTTGACGGTAAAGGGGAGAGAATCACGAGAAAGTAATTCAGTTGATTGAGCACCAGCCAATTTGAATTGCTGGTGCATATGACCTAGCTATCCTCTCTTTATTTTTAATTGCCACTCTCAAGTCTTCTGGGGACTGATGGTGACTATCTTCTCTTTGGCTTGAGACCTGATGGGGATTTTGGTGATCTTGGAGTGAGGTGTTAGAATTGGAGCGGAGCCATTCTCTTTTTGGTAGAATAAAGACATGCTAATGAGATGAGCTGGTTTCTCAGCAGTGTGTCCAGTTCCTGCCAGGTGAAAGCAGGGGCCAGACAATGAACCTGGATCCCTGCAGAGTGTCTGCCAGAGCTGTGCTTCTCACTGCTTTTGTGCCAAAGAATGAATCCTTGCAAGGATGAATATGATTAAGAGCTATTTTAGAAAGGTCTAAGATAAAGTTGCAAATCATTAGTATTTTAATAAAGCTCTGGCCAATTATTAGTATATGAAATCAGCCCTAAAGAAGGCATGCGTTTTGTTTTTTAATAGACGAATATATGCAGTAGTATTTGTGGTTTTTTCCCCCTACATCACTTGGCTTTTATTGATCAGAATGTGGAGCATGTTTTGCTGAGCTTGGAGTTTTCAGTAGAGTTTGCTGCTTAAGGAAGGTATTCACCCCCTCCTTCATATACGGGAATTAACATAGGTAAATCTCCGAAAGGCTGTTCTTCAAAGGGTTTTAGTACAAGTATGAATCTTGAATGGTGATAATAAAAGGATAATGGATCAAACTAAAACTTTTCTTAACTAACACATTCTATACTTACAGTACTAAATAATCTCGTTCGCTCTACCAATCTTTAAAAAGTTTTACCTAATTGTAACTCATTTTTAAAAATTTTTTTGGTGACTGGCCAATACTGAGATTTGAACTCTTTGACTTTGGTATCATAACACTGCGCTCTAGCCAACTGAGCCAACCATCGGAAGCTATGTATGAGAAAAATCTTTACAGCAGGTGGACCAAGTTATTTGTTGAAGGTGAAACAGCAAAAATAGGTATCGGAACATCTACATCCCAATCAACAAACCATTGTGTACTTGAGCTTTCCTATATGCTCTAGACTAGAGGCATCTCCCACCCTTCATCTGATCTTAATAAATTAACCTGGCTTTTTACAGGATTACGGTATTTTAGACCTGAATGGAACCTTCAAGAGAATTTGGTCCAGACCCATTCATTTCATCGGTAAGAATGGAGACCCATAGAAATGAACTGGTATGATCAGCAAATTAGTGCTCTTCTTCTTATACCATCTGCCTCTAGGCCTTTCACAGGGAATTGGGTTTTGAACTTGTCCTTGATGATTTGTGCAATGGAGGACATTCTGTGTCAGAACTGAATCAAAACTCATAGGCCTGTCCCTGCTGAGGAATCAGACTGGGTTGATTTTGAGAAGTCTCCTTATCCTGAATACTGAGAGTGAAACAAAGCAAATAGCAGAGTCAGCTTTCTCCAGGCTACTGTTGGAACATACCTTGTAGGCTAGGTGCTAAGCTGTGACCACCCTTTGGCTCACTGGAAAGTCACTAAAACAGTACTGCCCGTGGAACAGTTGTTTCAGAAAGAAACACTGTCATCTGTCCCTGTAATGATGGTCACAGTGCCCAGCAGAAATTGCTTTTCTTTTCTTTTTTGTATTTTTTTTTTAAGATGACCGGTAAGGGGATCTTAACCCTTGACTTGGTGTTGTCAGCACCACACTCTCCCAAGTGAGCCACGGGCCGGCCCTCTTTTTTGTATTTTTAATGGAACCCCTAGTTTTGTATGTACATTGAGCTTGAAATATTTAAAAGTTATTGAGAACATCTGATTTCATTTTGGGACTTGAGTTTGTAGCTTTTTGTTTTTTTAATAGAGGTAAGTGGAAATTAAATAGCCTAAATTATTTAGAATTATTTATTTTTTGAATAAATAATCTAGTCACATGGTTTGAGGTTTAAAAGAATGAAAAGACATACCGTGAAAGTGTTGTTCTCACTGCTGTTGTGCATCTACCCAGTTCCCCTTCCTCCCTGTACACCTCCCATCCCTGTGTACCACTTTTGGTTTCTTTGGAATTCTGTTAATTTCCTGTGTAACTACAAGCAATACAAGCATAGCATGCCATTTATACTATTCTACACCTTGTTCTTTTCACTTTCAGGGATATTGGAGCTCTTTTTCTACTGTTAACATATTTGAGAGGTTTTGGGTTCTTTTTTGAACAACTGTATAATATTCCTCTGTATGCATGTACTATCATTTTTTCACAGTCTCCTATGGATGAAGATTTGTTTTTTTCCCAATATTTTACTATTGCAAATAATGTAGCAATGAATAATGTTACACAAATGTTCTTAGGTGATTTTTAGCTTTGTTAATAAATGCATGAATATTAATCATTTAAGTAACAGAAGATATGGCAGGAGTTAATTTCTGTATAGTATTTCTCCATTAGCATAGAAAGCAATTTATAGTACTATTCTTTTGCATTTGGTTGTGCCTTTGTAATTTTTGCATTAGAGGCCATACATGCCTTTAATCCTTGCCTAAGATCTTTGCTTTTTTATTATTTATTTATTTATTTATTATTATTTTTTTTTTTTTAAAGATAACCGGTAAGGGGATCTTAACCCTTGGCTTGGTGTTATCAGCACCACGCTCAGCCAGTGAGCGAACTGGCCATCCCTATATAGGATCCAAACCCGTGGCCTTGGTGTTATCAGCACCACACTCTCCCAAGTGAGCCATAGGCCGGCCCCAGATCTTTGCTTTTTTAAAAACCCATGATCATTTGTTTAACAGAGGTATGGCTTTGCTGAGGTGGTTGTTTTTATGCATACATGCCAATATTTAGACAGAAGTATCCATATTGATAAAAGTCATTAGGTCTGTTTTCTCCATCCAGGAAGAAATAGATATACAGCTGACCCTTGGACAATGTGGGGTTAGGGGCACTGACTTCCTGGTGCAGTCAAGAATCTGTGTATAACTTTTTGACTTCCCAAACACTTAACTATTAATAGCCTGCTTTTGACCAGAGGCTTTACCAATAACATAAACAGTTGATTAACACATATTTTATATATGTATTATGTACTATATTCTTATAAATCCACGTGTAAGTGGACCTGCACAGTTCAAACCTGTGTTGTTCGAGGGTCACCTATACTGTAAAGACAATTTAATTCATATAAATCAGTACATCATGACTCTACTTTGTTTTGCTATACATTTTTGAGCAAATTGGAAAATAGGAATAATTCTTTTTGCTGAAGTCTTAAGAAGTAAACCTCTTTTAAAAATTCAGAATGGTGGGCTGTCTGATTAGCTCAGTTGAGTAGAGCATGGTGCTGATAACACCAAGGTCCAGGGTTCAGATCCCCTTATTGGCCAGCTGCCATGAAAAAAAAAATTCAGAATGGTAATCAGAGTCCTGACCAGCTAATCTGGTTAAACCTCGGTTTTTGCCCTTCAAGCCTTCAGCTAATTGGATAAGACCCACCTACATTATCAAGGGTACTTTCCCAATTTTTGTTGTGTTGGAGTAGACATATCCTTGTCAAATGGGTCTGCCCTATGACAAGAGCAGTTTTTAAAAGCCTGAGTCATAAAGGGCCTGCTGGTTAGCTCAGTGGAGTAGAGCGAGGTGCTGATAACACCAAGATCAAGGGTTTGCATACTCATACCAGCCAGCTGCCAAAAAAATTAAAAATAAAAATAAAAACATGGGTAATAATTCTTTGCCTGTCAAATAATTATAAAAGTTTCTCTTAGCTTTTAGGAGCTTCAATATTAGTTTTGAAATCATGAACTTAGTTTTGGAAAAATGAAACCTTTTACAGAATAAAGAATTGTTGTCATAGTTTGATATTTTTAAATTATGGAGGTTTCTGAAATTCATAGAAAATACAGTTACTACCATAAAAAAAAAAAGCTAAATTAGCCCCCACAATCACCTGTGCCAGTTCCTCAAAATAAATTTTATACTGTATGTATATTTCCTATTGGTTCTGTTACTCTACAGAATCTTGACTGATACAGCCACCAAATAGCTTGTATTGTTAATACTCCCTCTATGATCCACATCATGAATTACAAAGTTGATTTTAGGGTTTCTATCCTGCTTCTTGTTATAGGCATCAAAATCACTGAGCGCATGGATCCAGAAGAGGCAAATCCGTAGAGACAGAAAGTAGATTAGTGACTGCCAGGGGCTAGGGAGGAGGGGAAATGACTGCTAATTGGTTTCTTTTAGGGGTAATGAAATATTCTAAAATTAGTGGTGAATGGTTGCACAACTCTGTAAATATACTGAAAACCATTGGATTGTACACTTTAAATAGTGTGATTGTACACTTTAAATAGTGTATATATTTAATATGAATTGTATGTAAATTATATCTCCATAAAGCTATTTAAAAAACGGATCGTAGACCTAAATGCAAAAGATAAAACTGTAAAACCCTTAGAAGAAATTATTTGATTTGGATTGGGCAGGAGTTCTTTGATATGATACCATAAGCACAATCCATAAAAGCAAAAAATGATAAATTGGATTTCTTCAAAATTAACATTTCTGCTTCAAAAGACATTGAGAAGATGAGAAGACAAGCCACCTTCTAAAAAAAAATTTGCAAATCATAGATAAAGGATTTGTGTCCAGAATATATCAAGAACTCTTAGAACTCAATATTAAAAAGACAACCCAATTAAAAAATGGACAAAGGAGCTGAATAGATATTTTACACAAGAAGGTACAGGAATGGCTAGTAAACACATAAAGATGCTTGACATCAGTAGTTATTAGGAAAATACATTTATACCACTTCACACCTACTAGGACAGCTAAAATAAGACAGACAGACCATATCAAGTTTTGAGGAGAATGCAGAGATTGAAATCCTTGTGAATTGCTGAGGGGAATGTAAAATGGTACAACCACTTTGGAGAAGAGTTTGGCAGTGTCTTAAAAAGTTAAACCAGGCTGGCTGGTTAGCTCAGTTGGTTAGAATGGTGTTATAACACCCAAGTCAAGGGTTCGTATGCCTGTACCAGCCAGCGCCAAAAAATAAATAAATGTAATTTACCTGGTGATCCAACAATTCTACTCCTACGAATCTGTGCAAAAGAAATAATATATATACACACAAAGACATGTACACAGATGTTCAAAGCTGCATTGCTCATAATGGGCAAAAGACTGGAAATAATCCAAATGTCCATCAGCCTGTGAATGGATAAACAAAATGTAGTATATCCATGCAATTAAATACTATTCAGCAATTTAAAGGAGTGAGCTACTGATACATACCCCACAACATGATTTAACTCTAAAAACTTTATGCTAAGTGAAAGAAGCCAGATGCAAGTCTATACATTGCATAAGTCTGTTTCTGTGAAATAGCTAGAGGAAGCAAGTTTATAGAGTTAGTAGAGCAGTGTTTGCCTAGGGCTGGGTATGGGAGTGAGAATTAATTGTAAACAGGCATGATAGAACATTTTGGGGTGATGGAAATGTCTTCAAATGGATTGTGAGGATGATTACCCAAATCATTGAATTGTACAATGGATGAATTTTATGCTATGTATATTATACCTCAGTAAAGCTGTTAAAAGTAACAGTATAGAGGGATTTAAGCCTTTTGAGTAAAATAAAGAGAAAAACTTGCTTACTAAGGGTGGGTTGGGAGCGAATAGCATTGAAGATAGATTTTTGGTTTTTTGTTTTGATTTTCAGTGGCTGGCCAGTACTGGGATCTAAACCCTTGACCTTGGTGTTATAACATGGCGCTCTAACCAACTGAGGTAACTGGCCAGTCGTTGAAAGTAGATTTTGAAGGTAGGCTGTAGAACTCTTAAATAGTACAATGCAGAGAATAGTATTAGTAATGGCCTAAAGGTTGGAAATATTCCTGTTGGATTTAGAAGATAATGAATAGAATTAATTGGTTGGGACAGAAATTGAGAGGATGGGTAGGAGCCACAATGGAGAGGAACCAAATGGTATTTTTATCTCTAAAAATAAACTAATTAAAAGATTTAGATTAGGTCTTTTAATCTAAAAAGACTATCTCTGCTTAAGAAAGAGGTATGAATGGTTGGGAGAAGTTGAAGTATAGGGTTTGGCTGGTTAGAGCGTGGTGCTGTTAATACCAAGGTCAAGGTTTCGGATCCCCTTTCCATCCATCCAGCCACCAAAAAAAAAGTGGAAGCATACAGATTTGGTAGGAAACTATTACGTGATAACCACTGTAATCAAATTTAGAAAGGGCGAGATTTTGACTAGGATGCTTTGCACAAAGCACATGTTTAGTGTTTTTGTGGCTTTGATGACTATGACGTTTTTAGCCTGAGTTAATAGAGAAATGAGGCACCATTTACAGAAATTGAGAATCTGGAGCAGGAACTGCTTTTAAAGTGAGTCCTGGTTGGCTGGTTAGCTCAGTTGGGTAGAGCACGGTGTTATAACACCAAGGTCAAGGGTTTGGATCTCCATCCTGGCCAGTCACCAAAAACAAAACAAACAGTATCCTAAATGTCATCTAGGGCTTTACTGTGCCTTCAGATCTCGGCAAATTAGACAAAAACCCAGCAATTACCTAAAATTGTAGAATGGAGAATTCTAATGCCCCGCCAAGATTTCTATGAATTCTCTAGGGTATAATATTATGACCATTTTGACTCATGGGCTCCAGCTTGCTGTCTTTGTCCTACAACAGATGTGACATCAGTCCATTCTTTTTTTTTTTCTACAAAAAATTCTATTTACATGATGTATTCAAAGTGTAGATTTTACTAAAGATTTGTGGGGGATAATGAGTTGGGTTTATATTACAGAAATGCAAACAACCCCAAAGGGATAATAAGCATTGTCACCCTAAAACTGTACTTAAGCTAGAGAGTTTTACTGGCTGTTAAGCTCACCAACCCCAGCCTTTTTCTGTCTGGATGTCTCCTTCTTACCTCTCCTTTTTCTGACTCTACTCTTCTCTCTCAGACAAAAAACAAATTACAAAGCATTTGGGGTTTCATCAAGGAACAACAAAAGCACCCATAACCATTTGTGGCTCTCCATTCTCAGCAGTTTGTTAAGGTATATATCCCCCCTAAAAGACAGTGCCTTCCCTAAGAGGAATTCTGGTGCCTGCTTTTAAACTAAAAATGCTCTTTATTCCACCTCTTTTCAGAAGAAAAAGTTATTCATTGAGTTTTGAAGCAAAGGTGGGATATCCACATGAAAAGATATGGCAGGTGGTTAAAGATTTGGACTGAAACTCCAGAGAGATCAGAGACAAAAGTTTGGGAGTCGCGTATGGGAAAGGAGAAGTCAACGTTTATTAGTTGCCCATTGGGCCTAGCCAGCTGCTATGCACATGTGATCTTATTTGATCTCGTCAACAATCCTTTGAAAGAAGTATTATCTCCATTATACAAATAAAGAAAGCAAAGCTCAAAAAGTTTAAATAATTTATCCTAGGTCACACAGCTGTTAGCATCAGGATAAAATCTAGCTCTGTTTTAAGTCAAAGCCTTTTCTTTGATTCTGTGAAGAGAGAGAAAGAGAATGTGAAAGGAGAGGAGAGGACTGAGCTCTTAAACACAAGTTCATGCTTAAGAGCGGGGTGAAAAATTGGAGCAAGTGAGAGGTGGAAGAGACCCAGAGCTGCCGGGTTTTGGAAGCTGAGGAAAAAAGAGAGCCCAGAAAAGAGTTGTGAATTCTGTCGAGCGTTAAAAAGGTCAAAAAGTGTGAGAAGACTGTTGGTTCGCTTGGTGTTGCAGAGAACAGTTACAGCAGAGTGGTACAAACTACTGGAAAGATCCAAGGAATCATTGGTGTGGGGCGGAAGCACACAGGGTTAGGGCGAATGGATGGATATTAAGCCACGGTAGATGGAACTCTTTTTGTATTTGTTTTTTAAATTGGGAAGACCAGGATATGTTTATTGAATGAGGTAAGAAGTCAGTGGAGGAAGAGAAATAGAAGTATTAATAAAGAAGGATGGTTACTGATGAGGTCTCGGGCAGTGGAGAACGAGAACTCAGGTGAAGGTCACCTTGGGATAGGGAAAGAGGGAATGAATGCCTCCTTGAGACTGGAGGAAAGCATGGATAGAAATATATGAAAGTTGCAGGGTGCTGAAACTCGTAATGGAGAAGGGTTTTGAGAGAGTGCCACAAAGTAGGAGGAGGAAGGGTAAAGGGATGGGGACTTGAGGATGTGGGAAGGGTTTGAGTCCAGAGATGTATGCCGTACTCGAAACTGTGGAGCCACAGTTGTTAGGACTATGTTGTCCTAGTTCAGAATAGAATAGAGTCCGTATCTAGGTATATATAGCATGATAAAAATAACATTTCAGATTAGTGGGGGAAATGGAACATTCAATAAATGGTTTTATTGGAATTTCTTATATGGAAAAAAAAAAGATTAAATCCTTATCCCACACAGTCCATATCCACACATTCCAGATGTAAAAACAATCAAATAGAAAAAAAGGAAGCAACATAAACTGGAAAGAGAAAAGAATGTTTGTTAGTAGGGAAACAGTCAATTAAATCTAGGTATTCCATGAGAATGCAGTGTAACGGTTAAGAGCATGCACAGAACGAGGAACCATGGCCGCTATGGTTGCTGTTTGCAGTGATTTAGGGAGGAAACAGTTGACATGCTTGGTAGTGGCTGCTGTCTGCCTCTAGGTTCCCGGGAGTCACACGGTGCCGGGGAGAAGAGGCTGTTCACGGTATAAACAGGTAACCAGTAATGAGGACCTGCCCGTTCCAATGGAAAATCCTTATAAGAAGCCTCTTAAGAAATGTATCTTGTATGGAAAATGCATAGATTATAAGAATGTACAGCTTTTGTCCCAGTTCATTTGTCCATTTACTTTATGCATCATTGGAAGGCACATAACAGGTCTTTGTGGGAAGAAACAGAAGGAAATCACAAAAGCAATTGAGAGTTCAAATAATGGGGTTTATGCCAGGTACTTACAGGTATCCAGCATATCTCAACGACCCTAAAGTTTGTAACATCAAATATCAGGAATAAATTTTATGAAGTTACTACCAATAAACTTATTTTTCAGTAAAAAAAACAAACAAAAAAACAACCCACACACAGGCTCTGAAATAAAAGTAGCTGGATTTGGGGACCTGATACTGCCCCTTACTATGTGTGACCTTGGACAAATTACTTAACTTCTCTGTGTGTTAGTTTTCTCTTCTGTAAATAAAAAGAAACTAGTAATACCTTCATACGGTTGTGAGGAAAAACCCATGTAGTACTTGTTAGTACAGTGTTGGTATGGGTTAAGCCCTTAGAAGTTATTATGATTATGATTATGATTAAAAACAATGACGTCCAGCCAAGAGTATAGACATGGAAATATGCCTACAGTACATTAGGTGAAAAAAAGCAACTTGCAGATCAATATGTGCAATATCCCATTCAATTTGAAAGACAAAGTAAAACAGAAAACCTGGATGTATTTGTGTATGTGTAGAAAAATCTGGAAGGCCACAACCTAATTGTGAGGCTTGTGGAGTAGGGTTGGATTATCACTTTAAAAATTACATACTTCTGGGCCAGCCTGTGGCTCACTTGGGAGAGTGTGGTGCTGATAACACCAAGGCCATGGGTTCGGATCCCTATATATGGATGGCTGGTTAGCTCACTTAGGAGAGTGTGGTGCTGACACCACCAGGTCAAGGGTTAAGATCCCCTTACCAGACATCTTAAAAAAAAAAAAAAAAAAAAATTACATACTTCGATGTATTAATTTTTTTTGCAAAGGGCTGATATTACATGTGTAATTTTTTTTTAAACAAAAACATGAATAACAAAGGCAGCACCATAGCATTGTAGCATTGAGGTGAACAGTTAGAGCTGTTTGAAAAAACTTTTATTTCCTTTTTATTTTAGTGACCTAAAACTTAAAAGTGTGGTATTGAAATGTCATGTAGATGAAGGTTTTTCAAATATATGAAAACCTAATAGGATTCCTATAGCCAATTTTCCTGTATTTTAATTTTATATAAAGTTATTTTTAAACACAGTTCCATTTTCTGCAACAATCACGTATATGACTCCATTAGTCCAAAAGTAAATAGTTCAAGATTAGTATTTCTTACTTAAAGGTGGGATATTTGTTTAATTTATTTTACTGTGACCTTATTAAGGAAAAATGTTAGAAGATTGATTACAGGTCTCACAATAAAAACTCCCTATTAGCATGAGATAGTGGCTAAAATCCAAAATTTGTTTGTTTATTTTATAAAATACAAAGTCTCCATGACATCAGAAAGTTTAATATCTTTGGTTTGGAATTGTGCCATGACAGTAAATAAATTATTGTTACTAAAGGTCTAAACACTTTTTTCCCCAAGCCTGTTTATAGACTATAGAGTCAGGCATATTTCAGTGATTTCTTAGATTGGGAAAGAAAAGTTATTTTAAAATTAGAGTTTTTGTTTGTTAACATTTAGGGTGCCTGTAAATATAGAGTTGTAAAACATGGAAAATGGGTTTAATTGACCTTTATTGTATGATGTTGTTACACAGTAGTTCATAGTGGTTCGGTAGCAAATGTCACATCTCCTCATTGAGGCAGACATAATTTAGGAAATCCACTGACCAGTATGTAATTTCACTGTGATGTTAGGAATATGCCCCAAACCTTAAATTCAAAATGATTATGTAAATTATTTAAGATAGTGAATTCTGAATGAGATTTATCTTTTTGTTCACATGATGAGGCACAAATGGTTGCATTTTTCTTTGTGGACAGTTGAAGTCAATTTGTTGATTTGGGGCTCTTGCTTCAAGAGTTGTCATTGATAGGATAGGGCTCCCTCAGTGTGATGCAAGTTTGCTTGGAGTGGCCCCGAGTTCTGCAGAGCCAGAAAGCGTTGATTGTGACTAATTGTGACTACTATAAAGTTGGATGTTAAAAAGCAGTGTCTGGAGCTACTCTGTCCAGTATGGTAACCACAGGCCACACATGGCCACAGAGCACTTGACGTGTGCCTAGTCCAAACTGAGCTGGACTAGAGACAGTGGAAAATATGTGCCAAATTTTGAAGACTCAGTACAAAAGAAGAATATAAATAACTCCTTAATATTTTTATGTTGATAGCATGTTGAAATGATAATATTTTGAACATTTGGTGTAAACAAAATATATTGCAATTTATTGTACCTGTTTTTACTTTTTAAAAATGAAGCTATTAAAAAATGTTAAAATACATTTGTGGCACACATGATATTTTTACTGGACAGCGCTGATCTGAAGGTACAGTAGGAGTGGCTAGTGTGGAGTCTGTAGCTTTATAAACATCGTACCACAGAGACATTCAGGTAAAAATATTGAAACTATCATGTGTCTAGTTTGAAAGCCTAGAACTGTAGATAAAGACACAAAGTCCAGTTGGTGACTATCTTGTTATTTAAGATAATGAAATGCTGAGTCTGATTACTTTTGGGAAAAAACAATGGGTGGCTTGATGATTTTTTTTTTTTTTTTTTTTTTCTTTTTTGGGTAGGAGATAGTGGGGTCTTGGGTTATCTGGATAAGCTCTCTGCATAAACTAACTTTACTGGATATCTGCGACTCTCAGTTTATTTCTGTTTTATAAGCCTCCTGTTAGAAAATGACATTTTGATTCCTAATTGTTATTGGTGGTAATGTAGTTGAATTGATCTTACCGTTACTTTTTTCTTCACACTTGGTTAGAAAAACTTGGTGCAGTTGCTTCTCTGGAATCAAATAAAATAACTTATTTCTAAATTTTAAGTTTTTTAAAGATTGCTTTTTTATAGAGAGGTGTTAACTTTTTGAAGAGGTATGCCAAATCCTTAAGGTATTTTAATGCTTTTTTAAAATGAAAGGAGCTTTAGTGTTTTTTCTTATTATAAAATAATAGATTAGATATCCATTATAAAAAAACTACAGCAATATAGAAAAACGCAAAAAGATGAAAGTAAAAATCATCATAAAATTCCTCCACATGGAGGAAACCACTGTTAACAAATCAGTGAATGTTCTCTCAGGAATCTGTCCTAATATAGACATAGTCTTTTTTTTTTCTTTAATTAATTTTTTTTTGGCAGCTGGCCAGTACGGGGATCCAAACCTGTGACCTTGGTGACATAAAGTTGCACTCTAACCAACTGAGCAACTGACCAGCCCAAACCCATAGTCTTTATAAGTGGGCATTACTAAACCTGCTCTTTTGTAACTTGTATCTTTTGCTCAGTAAAATGTCTTTGGCGTCTTTCCTTGCCAATAAAATGTAAAATTGTATCAGCATTTTTGATGGTTACATAGCATTCTATTGATAGATTTATTAAAGTACGTTCCCTGTTGGTGGATGTTTATACAAGGTATTTTAGATGAGATTCTAAAACAATTATGTGTGGTCAGTTCCACATGGCATCTTGGCTGAAAGTAGAGATGTGCTTCTATGTTTTGGTCTATGCATAGGACCTCTAGAAACTTTGAGGGACTCCAGAAATTGTCATAGAATTGCTTGTTTCATAGGTATTTAATTAATCTTTGTAATTCCTGTTGTTGATATTCAGAGTAAGTATCAAGTTTTGCCTTATATTGTTTTACTTCTTTCTGATGGTGCTTTGGAAATTTGTACAGTAATTGTGTATGTATTGAAAACACTGCGGGCCGAGCCCGTGGCGCACTCGGTAGAGTGCTGCGCTGGGAGCGCGGCGACGCTCCCGCCGCGGGTTCGGATCCTATATAAGAATGACCAGTGCACTCACTGGCTGAGTGCCGGTCACGAAAAAACGACAAAAAAAAAAAAGAAAGAAAACACTGCAAATTCTAAAATTTTTACTTAGGTCCAGAGGTCTTTTGCTTTTGTTTCTAAAAATATAAACTTTGGCAGTACAGTCCATGTGTTTTCCTGTTTCATTTTATTCCATATTTTATTCTGGACAGGGAGGCTGTACTTTGAACTTACTGGCTCTTCCACTAGACACGTAAAATAAAATATTTAAAATTGATGTGGAAAACAAAATGTTTTTGAAACTAAAGCGTCTGATTTACAATTTTTGTTTGCCTTTGTCAGAAAGAAAAATACCTGGGCTTTATCTGCTTGAGCATTTTATCATCAAATGTGTTGTCCCTCTTTTTTCTATTACAGTACAGGGAAAGGGAAAGTCAGGTATCACATCATAAAGGATCCCAAACAGTTGGCTTCTCTTCCACATATATATGAAAGAATAGACTTTAAATTTGTGTGTGTGTGTGTGTGTGTGTGTGTGTGTGTGTGTGTGTGTGTGTGTGTATAGAGAGAGAGAGAGAGGTGTTGGTTTCCACTTTTCCCCCTCACACACTATTCTTTGCCTCTGTCAGATGGTCAAACAGGTGTCTTGTTTATGGCAAGGGATTTGGACTTGACCAGACCTTGGGTTTGAACCTTGCCTCTTTCTGCCTCTGCTGTTTAACTATGGGACTTAGCGCAAGTCATTGAACTCTCCAGTCTCTAGTTTCCTCAACTGAAAAGTGGGCATAAGAAAACCTTTCTCACAGATGACATTTAAGAGGGATAATTTTGGTAAGGTTCTGTATCTTGCTTACAATATGTGTTTGAAAATTAAAGTTAAAATTCAAATGACAACATAATCTGACTTGTGCTAAATTTTTCCTCCCCATGTGAGTTGTTTTTAATTGAGGTGAAATTTACAAAAACATAAAATTAACCATTTAAAAGTGAACACCAACCCTGTACTGGCCAGCCACCAAAATAAATAAGTAAAAGTGAACAATTCAGTGGCATTTTGTACATTCACAACATTGTGTAACTGCCGCCTCTGTTAGTTTTAAAATTTTTCCATCACTTCAAAATAAAACCAGGTGCCCATATAGCAGTCACTCCCCACTCTGCTCTTCCCCAGCCCCTGGCAACACCAATCTGCTTTCTCTCTGTATAGATTTACCTATTCTGGATATTTCAAATACATGGAATCATACAATATGTGATCTTTTTTGTTTGGTGTCTTTCCTATGTTTTTGAGGTTCATCTATGTTTTAGCATGGATCAGTACTTTACTCTTTTTAATGGCTGATTAATATCCCATTGTATGGACATATCATATTTTGTTTAATCCATTCATCTGCTGATGGGCATTTGAATTGTTTCCACCTTTTGGTTATCATGAATAGCTTCTATGAACCCATATGATTTTTTTTTTTTTTTTTTTTTTTTTTTTGTCTTTTTGTGACCGGTAAGGGGATCACAACCCTTGGCGTGGTGTAGCCCGCACCACGCTCAACCAGTGAGCTCACCGGCCATCCCTATATAGGATCCGAACCCGCAGCGGGAGCGCTGCTGCGCTCCCAAGCGCTGCACTCTCCTGAGTGCGCCACGGGGCCGGCCCAACCCATACGATTTTAATGTCTATTATTTCCTTGTACTTTAGTTCTTCTAAAAGAACCCATGAAGGAGCATGGACAGCAGCTGGGACCAGGAAAGTCCTGGTCTTTGCTGACTGTATAATATAAAATATGTGGAAATTAGAGGGTTGATTAAAATAAAGCTGCATTTTGGATTGTCTGTTGCAATACTTTCTCCACTTTCGATGTATTTGTTGAGGAAACCTGGTCATTTGTCTTGTAGAGTTTTCCACAACCTGAATTTTGCTGAGTGCCTTCCTGAACTGTCATTAATCATGTTCTGTTCTATTTCCTGCAAATTGGATGTTGGATCCAGCAGCTTGATCAAATTCATTTTCTTCTTAAGGCTTAAAAATTCTATGTATGTGTGTTTGTATTTGGTAAGACTACTTTGTTGTGTTCTCCATCACTAGGCTTGTGTCTGGTTGTCTTTTTGGTGGTGGTGTATGATGTTGGTGATTGATGACTCATTAATTTATTAAGGGTTGTAAAACTGTGATATGCTGGAATGTTTTTGTAAAGAGAAACTTCCCTCATCTATTAATTGGTCACTAATTCAGGGGTACAGTTCATGTAAGAAAGGCAAGGTAAACGCTTGATGCTTTTCCTTTACTTACCAGTTTTCAAAATAATGAATTGGTTCACTAGTATCCTCCAGTGGTGACCTTTTTTCCTCTTAAATATCATTGTGGACTCAGGGACTTTGGCACATTTACCATATCTTAGTCCTTGCCATTATTATCCTGATGAAGCTCAGTACATTCTATCTTTGGTCAGTGGGAACCTCTTCACGTCAGCTCTTGAGTCCTTTTGACATGACCCATGTAGGCTTTGAGAGCTTCCTTGTTATCTGGTACAACAAGATTTTCCGGGTGCATCTTGTGCATTTCCTGCCGTGGACCTGGAATGCAGCCTCCAAAGAGCCTTGGTTCCTGTTGGTAGGAAATATCTGGGGGCCACAGTCTGGGTGTTAGAGATGGTCACTGCTACGTCGTTGGTCATTGTTTCTAGGCCTTTTCAGTGGACAGAGCTAGGAAACATTGTCTGTGAAGACAAAATACATCATGAGTTTTTATTGATACTTCAAATTCATGTTTTTTTCTTAATGTGGGCTTTAACTTTCTCCCATGTGAGAATTCCTGATTCTCAATGATACCAGATATGATAAAATTAAAATATCACATGATTGTTCATTTGCTTAATTTCACATTCTCAGAAGAATAGTACTACCACCAATAATATGATTACTATAAACAGTTTGAGAAAGATATATATTTTTTGCAGTTTTCTTCCCTGTAGGGTATATCCCATGAGAGATGTACAGTCAAATTATAGTGTTTTAAAGTTACTTGGAATAGTTTTTATTTGTGTGGTTATGCCAATAACTGGACATACATTTAGGTTCATTTGTTTCATTTTACTTTTGATTTTTAGGGATTGCTTTAAAATTTTTAAAATTTTATAATTATGAAAAATGTGTATATTGTTCTAGTGTTAATTATACAAAACAATGCATGGTCAAAGACATCTAGCTTTTATCCTAATACCTTCTTTTTTTCCATTTCTTTTCTTTAGATTTACTTTCCCATTCTCCAATACATTTTTCTCAGTTTGTTTATTTATTTATTTATTTATTTTTTTTTTTTGTCTTTTTCGTGACTGGCACTCAGCCAGTGAGTGCACCGGCCATTCCTATATAGGATCCGAACCCGCGGCGGCGGCGGCGCCCATCCCTGCACTCTCCCGAGTGCGCCACGGGCTCGGCCCTATCCTAATACCTTCTACCTTGTTCTCTCCCTCCTCCTATAACCATTTAAAATTTTTTGATTTATCCTTACATTGCTTGTTTTTAAAATACTAATGGGAATGTGTATATATTCATATTCACTTTTCCTTACATATCTGGTAGCATGCTACAAATTAAGCCAATTTACATCTATTCATATGATCAGTATGTTTGGCACAAATTTGGTCCTATTATTTTGTTTATATACGAATGTAAATGTATATACTCATGTATATATAAATTTATACAGTCTTTCACTATGTAGCCTGTTTAGTTTGCTCTTTTTTTTTAAGATGTATTTCTTGATATTTAGGAAGATTTGTATTTTTTTCTAATAGTTACCTTTATCTAATCTTTGTATACTTCTGTTAGGTTTTTTTTTTTGCTGTTGTTATTGTCTATTAGTTTCCTGCTATGAATAATATCAAAATAGCTAGTCACCTCTTCATTCACCTCTCCTCTCTGCCCCAGTGTTTGATTCAAAGGAATCTCCTTTGACTCCCACGTAAAATCTAAAATCTGTCAGCAAACTTACTCTACTTTTCTTCTGCTGTCCCATTCTCCTCCATTCTTTGAGAGTTGCACTCTATTTCTAATTGTAGGGCAAATTGCCATTACAGACTATACTTTTCTCCTTGGAACTACCACTCAGTTTCAGTTCTATCTGATGTTCGATTTAGTTCTCAATCATGGTCACCAGCCGTCCCTGTGTCAGCGGCATGGAGGGGATGCTGGTTGTCTGAAGCTTATTCTCTGGTAGACTCCTCAGCTGAGCTCAGGGGCTTGTCTTTCTTTGAATGTCTTTAAAGTGTTACTTCTTGTCTTTTGGCATAAACTGTTGCTACTGAAAAGTCTGATGGCGCTGATTTTCTTCCTCTATATTCTTTGACTTTTGACCTGAATGCCTTTTTTTCTTTAAATCTCAGTAGTTTTAGTGAGCTTGTCATAGTGTTGGGCATTCTGGGCCATATCTTATGTGGTGGTGTTTTTTCTTGATATTTATTTATTATTGTGGTAAAAAATACATAACAATATATTTAACTATCTTAACCATTTTTAGGTGTACAGTTCAGTAAAGTATATTCACACTGTTGTGCAATACATCCTCTAGGATTCTTTCATCTTGCAAAACTAAAAATCTGTACCTATTAAACTCTTATTCTCCTGCCCTCCTCCCCACTCATACCTTTTGGTTTAAATGCAGTTTTGGAGATCTGTATTTGATGTGGCTTCTTAAAGCCCCTGCAAAAAATTCTGAATATGAGTTTTGATTAAGAAATTGTAGCTCACTAATAATGAAAAACTTGTTGTTTAACTACTAACGATATCTGTTTATTCCTACTAGCAAATAGGCAAATATGTATTTTAGGAGAGTGCCTTTTTCCCTACCATTTCTGATTTTGGAGCACAGTTTATGCTGTTAAGAAGTAAAAATATGCACAAGTTGTCCAAAAGGCATTTTTGGGGAGGACTGATGATGTGCTTGGTGTTAGTGCTGCTGATGTGGTGGCTATACGTTACTGTTCACTTATTTGTCCCTTCAGAAAGACTGAGCAAATAGAAAGTTTTATTCAGCCTGTGAATGGTTGGTTTGCTCTTTCTCGCTAATCTAAGTGAGGGTATGTTGTTAGGGGTTCATTTCAAAGAAAGCAAAAAGCAAACTTGGGGCTGTCTTAAATTTGTTTTTCCTTTTAGCTGATGAAAGTTTGGGGAGCTTATTCTATTTTAATTCATATAGTCTTACACATTTTAAGTATCTCCTACTTAATAGCCAAAAGTTTAGAAATGAATATTGTCAAAGAATTATTGAGTGGTTGAACAGGGGTTCAAACTAATTTTAATTGAAAGATTATTTTTGCCACCTATGTAATCATAGGAAATCAGTCCCAGATATAAGTATACAACTATCTTTAATACTTTATTCAATGTATTTTTTTATGAAAAGTTGCTTACATCGAATTTTTATAAATGAAGTTGTATTTGTATTTTAAGTGCACCAAGGGAGATGAGCTTTTTTTTTTTTTTTTTTTTTTTTTTTGTCTTTTTCGTGACAGGTACTCAGCCAGTGAGTGCACCGGCCATTCCCATATAGGATCCGAACTGTCGCCACGCGCTCACTCTCCCGAGTGCTCCACGGGCTCGGCCCAGGGAGATGAGCTTTTTAAAAGAACTTTACATGCATTGTTTTGCTGAAATGAAAAATCTTTTTAAGTCTGTGAAGTATTGACCCTAATTTTAGATTTTTGTATATCAGATCAGTGCTCTTGATTTTTAATGGAAGACAAAACTATAGTAGTAGCTCTACACATCTTCCTTGATAATTTCTTTTCTTGTAATATCATGGCTAAAAAGGGCATTTCCAATAGAACCCTGTTACTTGCTTTACCCTTTAGCCCCCAAGTCCTTAGTGCTCTCCTGTTGCTGGAGTCAATCACTGTCATCTGTAAGCTAGTCATCTGGGGATTTCACTGCCCCATATACCTCACTTGAGTGCCCTCAGGTGCTGGAAACTCAGTGTTCCCACACTGAACTCAACCTGGATGGCTCCAGACACCAAACTTACTTCTCTTCATTCTTTATTCATTGTTTTGGCAAGACATCCATCAATGTAGCATCTTTAACTTTTCTAATTTCACCTAATGGATAATAAATACATAATCCCTAATGTGTAGAAAATATGTTTTACTAAGGTTCAACAATAATGACTTCAGTTATTTGAGATGGCTGCTTCTACTTAAGGCAACTAGGCACCTCCCCTCTGTATAAATTATGCATTTGGAAAATAGGGCTAGCAAGTCCTAGACATAAATAATTGATAATTAAGCTTTCTTAAATGATGAATTGCACTATTGTACTACAGCAAATGGCTGCTGTTTGTGTTTTGAAGTTCTGATGGGTAACTTTCAAGAATTCTTCAGTGGTTGCTCTGATTTTGGATGCTGTTACTCTCAAATAATGTTTTCCTGCTTGTTGTTTAATTCAAGAATTGCCTCACTTTGTGGTGAGTGATTTTATCCACACTGATTTGTTTAATAGCTGTTTCTAGACTAAAGCTCCATGTGTAGAAAATTAAAAAATGAATGTTTGGTGCAATTTTTCTATTAGAATTTTCTTCTCTTTCTTCCTTCCCCGTGGCTTCTCCACTGGCTGAAAGGGATAAAGCTCTTTTTTTTTTTTTTAGTTTGCTGTAAATCTTCAACAAAAATTGCAACTTAAGTCAGTTTATATATATATATCCTAGCTGTATAGCACATAAACCTTTTGCCATTTTGTAAGTTCTTTGTATTAATTTGAGGATTGGGGTATATGAGAGCATTGATAAAGGTATATTATGGTATAAGTCCTTCACTTTGGACAGCTCACTTTCATGGGAGAATTAGATGATAGAAATCTGAGGTAAGAGGCATTCGTTTAAACATCAAAGCTAAAATGTATTCCCGTATGGAATGTTCGGTGTTACCTAAGCTTCCCTTGGTGACTTATCAGTACCATTATATCCTGGCCCAGTTTCTCAGTTATCTGGATGAGGCTGATGGGCATTCTGACCCCTGACTGCTGATTTCATCTGGTTGTTGTACTGTATTGAAAATATCCCTGCTTCCTGGCTGGTTAAGATGGGGCAAAGAGGGCCTGCCATGACTAATGTCCCTGCAGCCCTGACCATTAGCAGTGTTAATGCATGTAAGCCTGAGGGGGTATGTGTGTATCCTTTCATAGCTCTAAAATATCTCCTTATTAAACTCCATAGTCTGTGTGGTAATTGGTCTAATTGGTAGGTAAAGCCAGGGACAGCTATATTATTTAAATTCATATTTCCTTACAATCATGTTGTACAGTAAATTAAAGTGTAAAGAACCTTCATCATAGAGGATTATGGAAGTGTAGAAGCAGTAGTATGTCTGTACTGAGACTTTGTTTGTAGATATGAGCTTCCTTATGAAAATCTAGGCAAAGAAACATATGCTTGTGTATACATGCTGATACCTGTAGTTAAGATTCCTGAATACATAGAACTTCAAATTTAAGGAAAAATATCAGAAACAAAATATATATATATGTTCATTAATGTGCATTGTGGGACCTTCTGGGTTTTTGGCTGATGGTATTTTAGACAGATCACAATAAGGATTTAATTAAGAATGTTAAAAGGAAAACAATGATCTATTTTGTGTTTGCTATGTTGGGTTCTCTCTGCTATGATTTTGCTTATTTCGTGCCATTGTCTGAAATCAGGAAAAGAAAACATTCCTGGGGTTAGAAATTGCTCTAATTATTTGTATGAAGGGTTAACATTTTTTAAAATCAACTTTTTTACTTGGTTCAGATTGACTGCTTTCTGCTTGTCTGATTTTTTTGTTTTTCCCTCTTTAGGAAGCTATTTTGCCAGCCACTTCATTATGGGAGGAGAGAAGTTTGACTCAACCCATCCTGAAGGTTACCTGTTTGGAGAAAACAGCGATCTGAACTTTCTGGGGAACAGGCCAGTTATGGTATGGCTGTAATCGTTTTACTTCCATGTGGGGCTTAAGTGGCCAATTCAAACAGTCATAAAAAATAAGTTTGTGGGGCCGGCCCGTGGCTCACTCGGGAGAGTGCGGTGCTAATAACACCAGGGCCCCGGGTTCGGATCCCATATACGGATGGCCGGTTCGCTCACTGGGTGAGCGTGGTGCTGACCACACCAAGTCAAGGGTTAAGATCCCCTTACCGGTCATCTTTTAAAAAATAATAATAATAATAATAAGTTTGCAATGCCTGGTTCAGCAGAATTTGTAGTTTGGTATGAGTCGAGAGGAGCCTTAGGAACCAGACCACAGCCTTTTTGGTCATGCTGGGTCTCTTGGCACTAGAGGAGACCCGTTGAAAGGCTACTGGATGGAGTCTGTGGCAGGGTGAGGATGAGTCTCACAAAATTAAGCTTCTGAGGATTCAGATCTCTGCCTGAATGCCACCTCTTCAGACAGCCCGGTCCAACCCTGCCAGCTTGCCTTCACCTTGCTTTTATTTTTTTCTTCTTCATAGCACTTAACACCAAAGTCTTATTTGTTTGTCTTGTTCTCTGTTTTTTACCTGCCTTCCTCTTTAGAATGTATTGTTGCTGTTGTTTCCCAGACATAGAAGAAAGCCTAGCACATAATGATAGGCCTTTATTTATTTTTTATTTTTTTATTTTTTTTGTCTTTTTCGTGACCGGTGCTCAGCCAGTGAGTGCACCGGCCATTCCTATATAGGATCCGAACCCGCGGCGGGAGCGTCGCTGCGCTCCCAGCGCTGCACTCTCCAGAGTGCGCCACGGGCTCGGCCCATGATAGGCCTTTAATAAATATTTGCTGAATGAATAACTGGAAAAGTTTCCCTGGATGTCTGAGTTAACATTAGAGTACGTCCCTCTCAGTTGTTTGCTGAGCTCATTCCATATAGTTGGTTTTGGGTTTTTTTGTTTGTTTTTGTTTTTTAAAGATGACCGGTAAAGGTATCTTAACCCTTGAATTGGTGTTGTCAGCACCACGCTCACCCAGTGAGCTAACCGGCCATCCCTATATAGAGATCTGAACCTGTGGCCTTGGTGTTATCAGCACCACACTCTCCTGAGTGAGCCATGGGCCTGGCCCCTCATTCCATAAAGTTTTAAGTACCTTCTCTGCGCCCAGCTTAGGCTTTGCAGTAATAGGTGCCTGGTGGCTATTGAGTGGCTACTGCATGCTGAGGATGACTTTTCAGACGTTGTTCCCACTCCTTATGAAGACCCACCTGACAGAAGACTTATTATTTTTTCCATTTTATGAGTGAGAGAACTGAGGTTCTGAGAGATGAATAATGATGGTAGGTAGAAGTTATGAAGTTATACACTGTTTTAAGCATTTTATACAAACGTTTCTCAAAATCACATAACTGGGTTTGTCTGGCCACAGATCGATAATCTTTCCACTGCTTCTCACTGCCTCCGGTATGCTGCCTTTCTCAAGAAACTCCCATTATGGGGGGCAGACAAAACATATAAGCAGGAAATGTTTAAATAACAGTGAAGATGTGAAGTGATTGAATTCTGTAGGAATTCAGTTGAGTGGGAGAAGAGAATGGCAAGGGCAGATTGCTTTGGTGCTGTGTTGAGAAGAGGTGGAGGGAGTAGAGAGGGACTTTGAGGAGGTGGGTGAGGAGGGGGCTTCCCAGGAGATAGGCCTAAAAGCATTCATGTTGTTGAATGAGCAAATGTTTATGAGCAACACCCGTGTGCCAGGTGCTGTGATAGGCGCTGGGGATGATACAGAGCTGAAATTAGTATGGTTTGCTCTCCTCAGGAACAAGCAAGGAAACCAGTCTGGCCTGATGATGGCCAAATAAGATTGGAAAGGTAGGTGGGGTCTCCGTTACCTTGAGAGGTTTTTGACTATCTCCTATAGGCTACCAGGAATATTTAAGATTTTTAGGCAGGTGAGGGACCTGGAGAAATTGTTTTGTTTTGTTTTTTAAGGAAGATTGATCTGATGACAGTCTTCCATCTTGCCTTTTAGTTAATAGCTTTTTTTGGTTTTTTCTTCCTTTCTATCTGGAGTGATCCCTCTTCTAATTTTTAGTGCAGTGTATTTTTTTCAAAATACCAAGTCCCTTCTGCTTCAGATTAAGTTATGCCAAGTAGTACTTGTCAAATGTCTGCTCTTTAATTTTGCTACTACTGCTTTAGCAATTCAAGTAGATAGATGTTTCTTTTTTTCTGATAGAGTTAGATAAGAATTTTTCCTCACTCACCAGTAATCAGCTCATGCTTAGAAAATAGCTGATTCTGCTTACACAGACTTAACATTTGTATCAGTTTCATTTTTTATTTTTTCTTTCCTCTGATGTCAGAATAGTTTACGTATATATATATATTTTTTAATTTTGTCTTTTTAGGCCATGAAGATGATTTTTAAATAAGTACATGTTTCTTTAGGTTCATGTTGGGGTTTATACTGGGTGGAAAACTTTTCCAAAGTGTAGTTGCCTCGTTTATACCTTTGTGTAGGCCTGTGAATGACTGAGCTCTTCCTAAACTACTAGCAGCCTTGACCTTAAGTTTGAGGCTTTTTCCCAAAGGAGCATTGACATGGCAGTTGTTTTGGTTGTTTTTTTATGTAGTAATCATTAAGTATGCTTAATTTGTAAAGAACAAATGTTTTTAAAAGATATAATTTCATGTTAGGAAAGCAAATCAGAGTAACTTCAAATAGCTGCATAGAAATATAGCATACAGAATAAAGGTAGCATGTTTCCCTTTTCTTTCACCACATGTTATTTAATAATAATAATGGCTGACGTTTATTGAACACCTACTATTTGCCAGGCCTGGTTGTTCTAAGTGCTTCATGTGTGTTATCTCATTTTGTCCTTTCATCCTATTGAGCAAGGTCCTCATTGGACAGGTGAAGAACATGAGGCACAAGGAGTTTAAATAAAGATTACAAAGCCTGTAAGGGATCAACTCAGGATTTGAACCCAGCAGTCTGTTCCAGAGCCTGAGCGCCTCTGCCATTTCTGCTCATAAGGTCAGCTGTGCTCAGGATCTCTGTCCACATCCTGTCTATGAGTCCATTTGTGTAAATCATCAAGCGCAATATATGAGCTACGGATAGCATCTAAAAGTAGAATGAGTAGCAGTGATATGTTCTCTTGGAATATCTCTTCAGAGAGTTTGTATTTGGTGTGTAATTCCATCTGCTGAGCTGACCTCTGGGTTTTGCCATTACCACACATCACACTTGTTTAGGGGAAGGCCCAGAGATTGAAGATTGACATGTAGCTTTAGTTTTGAAGACCTGACTTCCACTCTCTAGTAACAGATCTCTAGTATCAGCAAATGAGTGTTAGGTTACAGAGGAGAGAGGACAGCTTTTTAAAACCACCTAGGAGGACGAGGCAATAGTGGCTCCTCTTTCCAGAGAGAATGAATAAGGGCAGTGAAATATGTTGAAATAAATTGTTATATTAAAATATATAAATGCCATAGACTTCCTGGCATCTGGGATTTGTGGTATTTCCTATCATTTCTGAATGAGCAGACTAAAAAGGCTATCATTGGAATGAGCTATCACTTAGCCTGTAGTTTTTACTGAAGCACTACAGATCCACCACTTAGGATAATCCGTGAAAGCCAAATTTATTATCAAGTCTTAAGGATCAATTTTAAGGAAAGTAGAGTGTATGTATATACAGAAAGATGGTTGAAGAGAGTTGGAATCAAGATTTCAAGTTTTATTTATATCTTACTCTTTATAACCTTGGCCAGTCTGGCACTTCGGCTCTCAAATTACCCGCTTGTAAAGTGGGGACAGTTCTGACTTTAGAGGAATGCTTGAAAAATACATTGGAATTGCCAGATGAAAAGCAGCATGGGGCAATGTTAGCTATACTTGCTAACATTTCAAGTTGGTTATTTCTGCAGCTACTGATAGTTCTGAGTGAAGAGAATATACACTAGTTTTTAAGTACTGCCGTTAAGTAGCGAACAGGGCTTCTAAAGGTCTTTCTGCCCTGGTCCCTATATAGAGGAGCTAAGGTGTCTGTGAATCACGGTTATAAAATGTTTAATAAAGACCATCCCTGCCCTTTCTAGGTGGGGAAGAGCTGGTGCTGCTTTGTTTGCTCTTTTATTGAGTTAGATCTTATTTTGTTGAGATAAATTACTGCTAAAGCTCTAAGTTATTTAGAGGCTTAGTGAATTTAGGATTGTCAGAGTATCGCGTGCTGCCTTGACTCTACCTGCCTTTTGGTTTTTGTTTTGTTTCGTTTTGGTGACTGGCTGATATGGCGATCCCCAACCTTGACCTTGGTGTTATAATATCTAACTGATATTTGTAGCCAGGAGTTCAAACCCTTCCTCTCATCTTAGAGGGAAAGCAGTTGAGCTTTAGTCTAGCTTCTTTTTTTTTTTTAAAGATGACTGGTAAGGGGATCTTAACCCTTGACTTGGTGTTGTCAGCACCATACTCACCCAGTGAGCTAACTGGCCATCCCTATATGGGAACCGAACCCGTGGCCTTAGTATTATCAGCACCACACTCTCCCCAGTGAGCCACGGGCCGGCCCTTTAGTCTAGCTTCTAATAGTACACATTATCTTGTGTGTTCTGTAGCTTGGCCCCGTTGACAAGGTTTCTTCCTCCTCATGCTCTCTGCAACCAGGGCTGCACAGCTGGCATTATTGCCAAGACCTCAGGTGCACACAGTGTGCTTTTCGTCTTTCTCTAATAGAGATATACCAAAAAGTTGTACTTAAATCCACCTTTTGTTAATTGACCCTTTTATTCACATGTGTGTAGGGAAAGCAAGTTATTTAAAGAAACTTGACAATATATCCATTTGTGAAGTAGAATTTTGCACATGTAGAGCTTTGTGGCAGAAAAGAAAAAGAATATTATTCTGTCAGTCCTGGTGACATTCATTCATTCAACAAATATTGATGAGGCAGATATTAAGCTAGGAACTAGAAATGCAGATATGAAAAGGCCTGGCCCTCTCCTGAAGGAGCTCACAGCAGAGTGCAATAGGTAGACTTGCTCCTGACTGTGATATACTATGGTGGCTTCTGCAGGAGGGAGAGGACCAGCGTGCCCTAGAGCACAGAGGAATGGGGATGCCCTCTCTGTCAGGCAAGGGCTTCTGAAAGATGAACCCTTGAGACTGGAGGGACAAGTAGGATTTCCCAGGTGGGGGAGACAGGAGAGGCATCTGAGGCAGAGTTAATAAGGTACTGAGGAAACACAAAGGTACAGAAGTACATGCTAGTTTCCAGAATGGCAAGTGGTCCTAAGGACTGGATTGTGAGTGACGGTGGTGGGAATGAGGCTGGAGAGACCAACTGGGCCTGTGTTTGAAGGGCTGTGGATATTGTACTAAGAAGTTTTTACTTTACTTTCTATGGCAGTGATGAAGGTCATAGTCATCAGTGGCTTTGCCACTGACTAGCTTTGTGCTGTTGGTTAAAGTGTTGGCTAATCACTGAGCCTAAACTAGGATAATAGCATTAAAAATAAACAGGTTGCAGATTTGAGAATCGTGGGCAGTGTGAGTTGAGGGACAGTGGAGGCAGAGGACACTCTGTGGAACAGCCTCTGTGGGAGGCCACCACTTAAAATGTGGTGCTGTGCACGAGTTAGGTTTGGAGATTAATTTGTGCCCTGGGCTCTGGGTGGCTGGCCTGGTCAGTTACAGTACAAGGACCCTGATGCCTACTGCCCTACAGCCTTAAAGCCTGTGGCGGGATGGGCCTCTTATTCCTGTGCATGTGCACATGTGCGCGCGCGTGCGTGTGTGTGTGTGTGTGTGAGAGAGAGAGAGAGAGAGAGAGAGAGAGAGAAAAGAGAGAGATTGGGTTATTTGCCTTTTGCACACTAACTTAATTGTTTTTGGCATTCAGCTTAGCAATGTTTATTACATTTTTAGTTGTGCCTACCTTTTGACCCAGCTGTTTCACTTTTCTAAATCTCTTCTGCAGAAATACTTTAAAGAATGTGAAATGATTCCTATTTACAATATATATTGTAACATTACTTGTACAAGTGAAAATTAGAAAATATATAAATGCCCATTTTAGGGGAATGGTTAAATAAGTTATGGTGTGTCTGTGCTATGAACTATTATTCAGCCAAAAATGAAGTGGATGTGTGTCCGCTGAGGTGAAAATATATCTTCAACCACTCACTTACCAAAAAAAGCAAGTTGTAGTATATAATGTAGAGTCTGATTTCATTTCTGATAAAAATAACAATATGTATATACGTGTGCACTTATGTATATATATTTATAGCTACATAAAAATGCGTAAGAGAACAATGCATTTTAAACTGTTACAGTGAGGGCCGGCCTGTGGCTCACTTGGGAGAGTGTGGTGCTAATAACACCAAGGCCATGGGTTTGAATCCCTAATTAGTGATGGCTGGTTAGCTCACATGGGAGAGCATGGTGCTGACAACACCAAGTCAAGGGTTAAGATCCCCTTACCAGTCATCTTTTTAAAACAACAATAACAACAACAAAAAACTGTTATAGTGGTGACTCTTGGGGTATATCAGGGAGGAGGGTATTTACTTCTTACTGCATATTCTTCTGCGTGTTTGAATTTTCTCTAATGAGCATGCTTTCATTTTTAAATTCAGAGCATTTTAATTTTCTTTAAAAATAGAGAAGGGAATACTTCTGAGCAGAGGCAGGAAATAGGTCTAGGAGAAAATATAGAAGTAGGAAAATTAAGGAAGTTCACAAAATAATGCTTGTAATTTTTCTAGTGAACTACAGAAAAGATGAGGTCTGCCGAGCAGGGTGGGGCTATGAGCCAGGAAGTGGTTGGGGGCTTGTGGGGGATGACAAAAAGCCAGTAAGTATGGTGAGGAGTGGAGCCAGGTAGCCTTGTCCTCCTAGTGCCAACATGCGGTGATTCACCTCAGAAATGTTCAGTGCCATACAGATGTGGCCTGCTTTTTAACAACCTAAGGATAAAAGAAAACCCAGTCTATAAAAGAGCTGAACTTAGGAACAGAAATTTATACTTTTTAAATGCCTTAGAGCTTTACAGAGTTCCACTTAAGAACTTTTTAAAAACAGCATTCTTATGATACATGTCTCCCTACTTCTAGGCTCTCCCCAGGGGTGCCCACCCTGCTTAGTTCAATAAAGGGTATTCTCAACCTTTCCCTTTACACCCAGTGTTTTTTTTTTAAATTGTGTAAAATACACATAACATGAAATTTACCATCTTAACCATTTTTAAGTATACAGTTCAGAAGTACATTTACATTGTTGTGCAACATACCTCAGAATGCTTTTCATCTTGCAAAGCTGAAACTGTCCCCATTAAATACTAACTCCCCATTTCACCCTCCCAGCAGCCTCTGGCATCCACCATTCTACTTTCTGTCTCTATGAATTTGACTACTCTAGGTACCTCATAGGAGTGGAATCATATAATGTTTGTCCTTTTGTGACTGGCTTATTTCACTTAGCATAATATTCTCGGAGTTCATCCATTTTGTAGCACATGTCAGAATTTCCTTCCTTTTTAAGACTAAATAATATTCCATTGTATGGATAACCACATTTTGTTTATCCATTTATCTGTCTGTGGACACTTGGGTTGCTTCCACCTTTTGGCTGTTGTGGGTAATGCTATGAATAGGGGTGTTGCATTTAGTTTTTAAGGCACACACACACACCATTATTAGGCTAGGGAACAAATAACTATTCAGCTTTAGGAAATAATGTAAATGAAGGTATTGTAGGTTCAATTTTGAAATTCAGCTTGTTTTTATGTTCTTACCAAAAACGTATATTCCATTTATATTACTTTTTATCCTTAATAGAGATGAGGAAATTATTTCAATGTCTCCTTCTAGGGAAAGTTGCTCCCTGTCCCTTCATGAATAAATACTGAATACGTAAACAAAGACTATTTTGCATTGTATAGATAACATCATAATCATATTTCCAAATACCGAGAGAGAGTATAACCAAATTGTAGATTTTACTCAAGAGTTAGTTTTAACTCTCTCTCTCTCTTTTTTTTTTTTTTTTTGAGGGGGTGGCTGGCCAGTATGTGGATCTGAACCTGTGACCTTGGGGTTATAAAGCTGCACTCTAATTAATCAACTATCTCTTGATTCCAGGGATAACATTAAAAAAAAAAAAAACTGGTTACTTTCATATGAAGAGTAGAATAGGTGTTTTTTTTTAAGGTATATGAGAGCATAAAATACGAGGCTTAACAGTATGTGTAAAACTAACTACACCGTTAGAAAATAAGTGGTAGCATGAAAAAGAGAGCTTTGGAAAGCTAGTCGGTTCCAAGCATTTGTTACTTGGCCCTATAAAGGGGATTTTTTATGTGGCATCTGTTCTAAGAGTTTCCTGCTCTGAGACCTGTGTTTTATGGAGTTGGATCTCTGTAGTAGATGGTTCATCAGAGGGACAGGGGTCCCAGTGCTGTGAGCAGGCGGTGGTGGGATGGAGGCCAGTGAGCTGCGTCACCTAGTGCAGTCACGCTTCACGCGGAGGCCATCAGTGATGAGTAGGGGTGCTCCAAGAGAAGCTGAATCAGCATTAGTACCTGTTAGTATTGATATGGCTGTTCTTTCTTTTTTAACTTTCCTTTTGAATACAAAAAATAGCTACTTTTAATTTACTTTCCATTGTTTTTTCTTTTCACTTTTTTTTATCGTGAGCTATTTATACATAAGTATATAAACCATATATCTACAGTTTAAAGAAGTATAAAGCAAACACCCTTATAACCACCACCCAGATTGAGAAGTGGAACATTGCCTGCACCTTACCTTAGCTGTCCTCTGTGTGCCCAACCCTGATCACATCTGCATAATTTTTTTCATAACAGCTTCATTGAGATATAATTCACCATGGATTTCTCCACAGTAGGGTTGTCATCTTTCCCTTTGTAGTTAAATATCTTGGGGAAGATACTTTGAAACTACTGCCTGGATTTTTTTTTTTTTTTAATGCAAAATACAGCAACTAAGTTTGCTCCTTACCTTTTTTAGCTAAGGATGCTGTGTTGGCTGAGGTTAGTGAAGTAGGACATTACATGTTAGATCTACTGCATTGCTTTGAGATGTAAAACGGTGATCACAGTTGTGTGTGGCATGTAAATTTCAGGGTATAGTTTTGTGGATTACAGTTGTAGAAAGGGGTTGCAATATAATTTGAATTTAGAGAAAGGAAAAGGTTCTCTGGAGAAGAAACTTTTCTGGGGATGAATGAGGAACAGGATGTGAGTTTTTACTAGGTGTAAACCTAGCGGATTACCTTTTCTATGTAAGAATTTCAAAAACAATTTGGATTATAAAACAATTCACTGGGAGTAGGAAGAAGAGAAGGAGGATAAGGAAATAGTTTCTGCTTCTCTGTTCTTTTCTTAATTTGGTTTCTGTGCTAATTGAGAAGATAGTTTTCTTTAATAATCATTAGACTGTGCCCACTGTTGATCTTTCTCCCCTCCCCATTACATAAATCCTTGATTGATTGACTCATTCATTCATTTCCTCATTCATTTAACATTCTACTGAACATCTGTGGTTCTCCGGGTTAATGTTAGACACTAGAGATGTAAAAACAGATAAAATTCAATCCTGCCTGAAGGAACTTATCGTGTAGCTAGAAAGCATGAGCTTGTTGGAGGAGGGTTGTTGAGCAGAGGCACAGAAGCACCAAGGCGAGGTCTGTGTGCCACAGATGACTCAGCATAACTAGCACGTAGGGTCCCCGGGGTAGGAGGAGACACCGCAAGAGATAAGGCTGTCAAACTGGGCCTAGACAAGGGGCCCTCGTGTGGCTTCCTGTGAGCTTTGGCCTTTTATCCTGTAGGCCTGGGGAACTGCTAATGGGTTTTAACCTGGGGGGTCATAGAATATACATTGTGAAAGACTGTGGTTTAGAGGGTTGTGAGAATGGATACAGGGGAACCAGTTGTCCAGATGAGATTTGACGGAAGACTGAGCTCAGGTTGCAGTAGGAATGAAGAGGACTCTGATGCGTGAGACAGAATCTACGCCGGTAAACTATGTAAGAGGCAGAATCTAGGCTTTGGTAGTTAGAGTATCTTCCGGGCCCACTCGAAGGACATAGCCCAGTAGTGGGTTTTCCTGTTGAATGTGCAGACCCATTCTAGTGTGCCTACACTTCTAAGCCTTTTGAGCTTTTCTTCCAAAGACTCCTGTGGCAGTTCTGGATTCATTTAATGTGGTCCGTTACTTTTCCAAGCTCTCAAGAGCTCCCCTCCCCCAGCACGTGTGAGACCCAGGGCCCTTGTCAAGGTATTAATTCTGTCAGGAGAGATCGTCCCCATATCGACAGGTTGTCCCTCACCCTGCTTTATATTCCATTGCCCTTGATCCTGCACTCTCAGGATCCACTCCCTCACATGCTCTGGGCCCTGTCAGTGCAGGGCCCAGTGTTACCAGGTCCTGCAGCATCTCTAGCATTATAAGCCCCTTCCTCTCAACAGGCCCAGTAGGCCCATGTTGAGTGAGTGATGCTGAGATTTGACCCCAGTTATGGTCCAGTGGCCAGTAGGGAAGATGGAGGGTAGGTTCTCTTTAGGGTGAGCACGGTCTGGGAAGGTGATTGCTTCATGTGAGGCCTCTGCACTGTCATCAAGCAAAGGGGGACAGCTTCCTCCATCTGCCAGGGGAGGGAGTGGGCCACTTGGCAGGCCAGGGAATCTGGGGATCATGGTTCTCAGGTCCATATGCACAGAAATCCCCATCCCAAGTCTTAGCATTCATGCCTTTCCTACCAGGGCCCTTCCTTTGGCAAATAGACTTGCCAAGGCTGAGAGTTCAGCCTTCTTTTCAGTTCTGCCACTCTTTAAAATTAGGTCCTATGCCTGCAAGAGATGAGACTTTAAATGTTGCGAAAGGAGGCTCTCTGACTGTCAAAGTTGACTTTAAATTGTTGATTGCTGTGTCTGAGACTGTCATTTTTCCTTTTCAGTAAATGGATGGCTCGTAATAACAGCCACCCAGTTCCACAGTCTTCATTACAACCGTTTCTTCCCTGCGTCCTGTACCAGGGACATCAAACCAGCCAGTGCATTAAACTGCCACATGTCTGCTATGCCCCTTCACCACAGGAGAAAGTCTGCAGCAGGCTGGGGACCACACATACTGTACACACCTCAGTGATGGGTCCTCATTGCCATCTGCTGGTGGCTGATCCACCCCCAAAATCCCACCCGCAGAGTCCACTTCTTTAAACAACCTCTGATATCTTAGACAACCAGCTGGTTTAGGTCTGGTTCTCTGGGAGCAAAGCCTGAGGTAGAGATCTTTGTGAAATCTATTTGTTGAAGGAATGCTCCCTGGGGAAGGGGAAGCTGGAGGGGGTAGGGGAGCAAAACCAAACAACAGTGTGGTCTTGGCAGAGACCTGGACCCACAGGAAAGCTTCGGAGTATTCTTGCTCCACAGAGTTGCCCCATCTTGAGGTAAGGGGGCTGACCTTTTGTAGTTCTCTGTCAATCAGTCACTGGCTATTGGCTGCCCCTAGGGGTGGTACCAGGAAGGGGCAATCAGGGGATTCTCATGGACCAGATGTCTCTGGTTCTCAGTTCTTGGAGAAGGAACAGCTGTAGCTATTTGTAGCCCACACTCTCAGCAGCTGGGGTTGGGTACAGAGACCTGGGAAGGAGATGTAGGTGGGGTGCCAGCACATCACAACATTGCCCTACATACTCTGCCCTTGTTTTTTAATTTAATAGTGTATTTTGGGATCATTCTAGAACCAATTACATAGGGCTGGCTTGTCCTTTTTAAAAATTATATTTATTGAAGTGTAACATATATACTGAAAGGTGACAAATCATACGTGTGCAGTTGATTTTCACAAAGTAAACACATCTCTGTGAACAGCATCCAGATCAAGAAATAGCACGTAGCCAGTCCCCCAGAAGCTCCCCATCTGCCCCCATTCAATCAGCACCTCTAGCTCAAGGTAACCACGATCCTGACTTCTCTGCTGGTCTGAACTTTATATAAGTGGAACGATGTAGTGTGTGCTCTTTTAGGTCTGGCTCCTTTCACTCAGAATGTTTGAGACATTTACATATGAGGTTTGTGGAAAATAGAATTAAAAGATAATACAAATTTTCCCATGAACTTTTTGAAGTACGCTTATATATCATTGCATACAGCAATGAGAAGAAATGAACTATTGCTGTATACAGTTCATTCTCATTCCTGTATAGTATTACGTTGTATGAGTATACTATATTAGTCTATTTCTGTTGCTTATAACATAAATACCTGAAACTGGGTGATTTATAAAGAAAAAGAAATTTATTCCTTACTATTTCGGAGGCTGGGAAACGCATTTGGTGTTTCAAAGTCCCGGGAACACATTTGGTGAAGGCCTTGGTAGTGGCAGTAGTGACCTAGGGGTCTCACATGGCAGAAAGTGGTAGAGCAGAGAGAGAGACTCTCACATGCACTCCTTTTAAAGCCCTCAGAACCATGCCCCTGAACACCATTATTAATCCACTCACTACCACATGGTCCAACAACCTAATCATCTCTTCAAGGCCCCACCTTTCAATTACCATAATAGGATTTCCCACCCTCAACAGTTACAGTGGAGATTAAGCTTTAAGGTATGGACTTTGGGGAACGCAATTCAATCAATCCACAGCGTATACCACAGTTTATCCACTCTATTTTTTTATAGGCATTGATCATTCTGTTGTTTTGGGAATTTTAGGTATTGCAAATAATGCTGCTATGAACATTCTATTATATGTATTTTGTTTAGCATATGTATGCGTACCTGTTAGGACTATATCTAGGGGTGGAATTGCTGGGTCATAGAATATGCTGTAGTAAATACTGCTGAACAGTTTCCAAAGTGATTATGCCAGTTTTATTTCCACCAGCGGTGTTTAGAGTCCCAGCACGTAGTATTTTCCATCTTTTTCATGTTAGCTGTTCTGGTGGGTGTGTAAGAATAAATTTTCATTTTCCTGATGATTAATGAGGTTAGGCACCTTCTCATATGTTTCTTAGCCATTTGGATTCCTCTTTTGTAGAGTGTGAGTTTACATCATTTGCCCATTTTCCTATTAGCTTATCTGCTTTTTCTTTCTTAGTAAGGAAATGATAAGGAATATGAGCCCTTTGTCAGATAAATGTATCTTAGACATCTTCTCCCAGTCTCCGCTTGCCTTTTCACTCTCTTAATGGTGTCTTCTAAATATTAATGTAGTCCAATTTATTAACTTTTTTCTTATAAGGTAGCACTTTTTGTATGCTATTTCAAAAATCTTTCTATTACCAAAATCATGAAGATGCTCTAGTTTCCCACTAATAACATTGTTTTACCTTTCATATTTGGGATTGCCATCCAAGAATGGGTTTTTGGGTATGCTGTGAAGTAGGAGGCCAAGGTTTTTTTATTTGTTTGTGTTTTAATTAACCCAGGATTGATTATTGAAAAGACCATCCGTCCTTTTCCCCACTACATTGCAGCATTGCCTTATCATAAATCAAGTGACCATTTCCCTTCTAATCATAAACCAACAATCTCAAAGAGCCTTCCATTCACCATGCTAGGAATTTATATGTCTTCATAGGGGGTTTGCTGTTCCCAAGAGGTTAAATTCCAGTAGAGTATGGGGCAGATTGACGATAATTGTTCTGGGTCACAACAAAGTGATATATGTCCTAATTGTATTTACTTCAAGTGCTTTGGGATTATTAATAAGAGATACTTATTAATTGCTTATATTTCATTTATACGTTCTTTTTCCCAAGTATTCAAAATGGCATTACAAGTAGACTCCTTTAATGAAGATTATGTTATTATTAATGATAATCACTAGTGATCACTAATGGCAGCCTATATTTTCATAGCCCTGTATGATTTTCAACATTTTTATTTGATCTTAATCATCCTATGAGATAGTCAGGAGCTATAAATCACATTTTACAGATGAGGACATCAGTTCCCAGAGACACTGAATTACTTGCTCAAAGTCTTGCATATCAGTAAGTAGAGAACTAAGGCATGAACCTGGATCTTCCAGCTCCTGCTGTTGTACTTGTTTTATTAAGTCATTTCATCTTCATTCTCCAGTCTTGCACACAGCTCACTGCAGGACCAGAGGGTCTTAGCTCCTAGTTAAGCTTAATAAATATTATTTCACAAACCCTTAATTAAAAACATGTCGTGATCTGTTTTTCAGTTATTTTCTGAGCATTGACTGTGCCAATATGCTGGTTAGTCTGAGAGCTCAAAATCTAGAGTGTCTCCATGGGCACACGGCGTGCTTTTCTGAAGATCTCATTGCTCATGGGTCCATTCTACAGACATCTATTTCTGTCTTCTGTGTGTGTTGGTATAATCACTGGGCATGATCCAAGATGACTCCAACATGGATTTTGCCCTCAAACTTATAATCTTGTAGAGAACATCAGACACACACATGGTTATAGTACAAAGGGGGAAGTAAAAAATGAAGTGTAGACATAGTCTTATGGAAGCTTGGAGAAAGGAACTTTATGACAGAAGTGTACTGACTTGAAAAGTGACGCTAAATGCTTGAACTTTGGGTTTATTGTTTAATGCTTTTTTTTTTTTTAACCAGAGTGCAAAGAACTGCTATGGTATTCAGCAGTGAAACTCTCCAGCATCTGTGTTGTAGGAATTTCCTCGAAATTTCTTTGAAACATACTGAAACCAAGTGTGCACACTGTCACCTCTGTTTCCTGTTGTCATTGTACGCCCCATCTTACGGGAAATTATACTTACTGGTGTTGCATTTCAAAGAAAAATTTGGTTAACTTTTTCGGCTTTTAAAAATATGCACAGTGGCCTTAAATTTTAATGAAACTGTTCTACAAAAGTCTATAGAAGTCAGAATTTTAGGTCAAATAGATTAACAGTGGTTACATGTAAATAACATCCCTAAGCAGTACATTTATTTCATTCTGTAAAATGGTCTTACCAGGCCAATCACGTAAAATAGTAGCCCTGATTATTACAGAATTAATCAGATGTATGCTTTGTCTTTAGAAGGCAGTACTGATAAACTTTGTGGTAAAGGTTGGGATAATTATAGATTAGAATGTAGTCTTTATCTAAATTTTCCATTTATTGCAATTTTAAATACTGATAACACTAGAGGTTTATGTCCTCTGCTAATCTGTAAGGTAAATGTTTTTAAAAGAGAGGGAGAGCAAGCAGTTAGCCTAGGCACTTAAAAGAAGTAGTGATAATAAGTACCAGTGGGTTTACAAAGTTATTTCACCTCCAGGACAGTTAAGCTGTTGCCTCCCAGCCTGAAACCACCCTCTAACTCAGTTTTGTGATGCTGGCGCAGGGCCTCCGGGAGCCACCCTTCTCACTGTCTGCTGCTCCCTGCGCGGCACTGCCAATGGAGGGCGCTAGAGGGTCTACAGGTCTGGAGAAGGACAGGCTGCTTCCTGTCCAGCTGCTCTTCCCATGACCACCGTCTCAGCAATGCTTCTTCACCAGAGCAGCTGCAGTGTGTTCCAGTCTCCAGTTGTTTTGTTTGTTCATTTGTTGTCCCCCCAAAACAAACCCAGAACCATGAGTGGTACCCCCACCTCAAGAAGTCTGAGTGCCAGCTTCAGAAGGCCTCCCCTCTGGGTTTCTAGGATCTGCGAACCCAACCCCCAACCTCTCCCCTTCGTTCCCTCAGCCCTGGGGGTGGAACTGCTTCCTGCAGTTTCTGTCTTTGTCAGCTCAGTGTCCCCTTTTTGTGTTTTAGTTCTTTCTCTTATACCCATTTAGCCAGTTTCTTCTGTTACATTCTCCCTATTAAAATAAGCATTGTGCCTGTTTTCCTGACTGACCTTGATTAACAATCTTTAATCTCACAAATTATGAGATAGCTATTATTAAGCATATTTTACTGATAAGGAAATGGAGGCTCAGTGGGGTGAAGCAATTTGTTTAACATCACACGACCAGTTCAAGAGCCAAGATCTATACCCTCTACTTGTGGATTCTGTGCTAGTTCCATTTCATCTCAGCATTTCCCTTGCTGAACTTATTTTTTTAAAATAGTTTTATACTTATAGAAGAATCATGAGGATAGTAGAGTTCCCATATTCCCTTCACCCAGCTTCCCCTAATGTTAACATCTTACATAACCACAACACATTTATACAAACTAAAAATTGAATAGGCACATTGCTGTTAAAAAAAAAATAGACTTTATTAATATTTCACCAGTTTTTTCCATTTATGTCCTTCTTTAGTTCCAGAGTCTAATTAAGAATACCACAAAACTTTGGTTGTCATGTCTTCTTCATCTCCTCCAGTCTGTGACAGTTTCTCAGTTTTTCCTTATTTTTCATGACCTTGATGATTTTGAAAGGTACTGGTTAGGCATTTTGTAGAACTGCCCTTGATTTGGGTTTGTCTGTTAGTTAGTGGAAGAATACCACCGTGTGAGAGCCTTCTCGTTGCATCATGTCGGAAGTATGTAATATTACATGGTGCATTACTGATGATGTCACCCTTGATCACCTGGTCAAGGTGGTACAGGCTTATCCACCATAAGTCTTCCCTTTCCATAATTTATTCTTTAGAAGCCTCACTAAATCCTCTTGCTGAACTTTCGACTTCCCACTTAATTATGGAGCTGTGCTTTCTTTATAGATTATTAACTAGCGTTTAAAGAATCTTTGTATTAACAGCCAGGCTGAGAATTATAAATTTAGAAGCCAGACTAACAATGTTAGGAGGTGATAGCTTGTATTGCTTCTTGGGGGATTATTATCTGTTGCACCATCTTTGCTTCGCATCTTGTTTAAACTTGGAACTTGGCTATTTTTAGTCTCAGAATGCTTATGGTTAATGTGAGGACAGCTACTTATTCTTGATGAACTGTAATCACCTCTGACAAGCCCTGAAAGGGTCCCAGTGGCATGCAGGAAATCAGCAAAAAGAGGAGAGTTGCTGAGAATAGGTGAAATTGAAGGTGTTGACAGATTTGACTCAAGGAGTAGAGATTTACAAGAGTGGATCGAAGGCAATAGATGATAGCATGGAGAGATGCAGATATCTTAGGTAGGAGGCCATGGAAGGGGTGGGGGTGGAACGCAGGATGAAAGAGAAGCCAGTGACAGAAGTCATTCTTGAGTTGGACTTTGAACATGATATATTGTGATTGTTTGTGTTTTGTCTCTGAGGTTCACCATCTAGAACTTACAGTTCTAGCCACTAGATTTTACTATATACAATGTTTAAATGACCTTAGATGTTCATATAAGCCAAAGAAAGTAGTAGTACCCAGTACTGACGGGTAACAGAAATGATCAGAGTTCTTAAAACTTCTGGAAGCTTAGCAGGGCAAAATGGAGCAAGTGCTGCCTTGTTAAATTAGCTGCAGAATAGATTTTTCCATCAGGGTTTCCACAGATCTTTATACTAATAATTTAGAAATTAAAACTGTCAGACATATGCTATGGATTTTAATTTTATGCTATTTTGTTCTAATTATATAGGACTTCCATATCTCAGGATTAGCTAAAGAAAATAAAATCTTATTATGGTTTCTGATTGAGTAGTAGCTTTCTTCCTAGGGTTGTATTTGCAAATATATAGCTTAGTCAAAGTAACCGGACCTTGTCAAGACTTTGAGTTCTATATTTGATTGGCTTATAAACTTAACCATTTCTTTATTTCATACTATTATTCATGTTCTCAAGCTAGAGCTGAGATTTATAGCTTAGTAGACTTTAGAGCATATTTTCCTTCCAGGAATATGAGAGAAGACTTGACAGCTCTTGTAGTTAATCTTGGATCTTACATAGATAGTTTTAGAGTTGAATATTTCAGTGGGCACAGGACAGCTTGAAGTTTTTTATTTTTTGTTTTTGAAATGTGGAATGGGGAAGATTTGGGTTCTCTTGCTCTCTTAGTAATTGGCCTATTAAAAATGCCTCTTTTAAAATATCCAGAAAACTAACACTTGGTGGCATTGGAACATTCAAATGCTTCTTTGGGAATTTTTTTTTTTTTTTTTTTTTTTTTTTTTGGTGGCTGGCCGGTACAATATTTTTAGAAACCTATTTTGACTGATATTGAGCATATTCTTTGAGCATATCCTTCACATATGGTATTACAGTATCAGGCATCTCAGAATCTCTTGCTCAGAAGTGGATTCTTATTTGTGAGCTGGGTGGTGAGTCTCCTGACCAGATGAAATCAGGAAGCAAGGCTTCAAGAATGGGTTGCTTGTCTGCAAGGAGGGGTTCCTTGACCATTAGTCATTATTTACCAATTCTTTGGGGTTAAAAGATGACTGTGTCTGCTTTATTAAAAGCACTCTTTTTCCCCTTTTAACTCAATTTAAAATTAGCTGGTGTTAGACAGAATTCTTTTCGTTTTCAAGAAGGTTGTTTTTATTTTGGAAGCACAGTATGATTGGGTAGAGTGTTTTAGCCTGCTGGGAAGGGAGATTACTATCTATGGGGGCCTGGAAGTCGAGCAGGTTTTGTTCATTCATTATCTGAGCAGTTCACATAGCCATCTCGATGCATGTGATGTCAGAGTGGTACTGAGCATGTTGCCTGGTCTCAGTACTCCCAAACAATGGGTCAAGACCCACACTATGAGAAGAGAGAGGAAATGGGTCTATGATGGTTATTGATCTCTGTAATTTTATGATGTGTGCTTTACTGAAGGAGATTTTTCACCCTCTTCTTATCACCTGTTAGGGTGAGCAAAGAGACTTGTTTAATTGGGCAAGTTGCTTAATTTAATTACTTAATTAAATATTTTGGAAAAGGTCAACATGAGGTATAATGTCATATGGCCATGACATTGGTCCTGTGGGCTTCCTGCCAGGAGACCTGGCGGAGGAGTTAAAACTATAAATAGACTACCTTCCTGGACTGATTTCTTTGGTAGTCATATCTGAATATAAAGCATTTTTGTGTTCAAGATCATGTTATAACACCCTCTTGGTGTCTCCCTTATGGCTTTGATTTGAGTGAAAAGAATTGTCTTGCATCTTTTCAGCTTTGTGATTACCAGTCTTTCCAAACTGGTGATTGACTCAGCATGAGGACTGGATGGAAATAAGTGAAAAGACTTTTACTGCAGTTAATATAGATCATTGTCGATCTGGTCTACAGAAGGCACAATACAGTCTTATCTCAGGGCTGCAGCCAGTTAAATACACAAATTTGTAATCACTTTGCAACATTCAAGCAGAGACCAAACTGTTCTCTCCTGACACTGATGTAAGAAAATGTTCTAAAGCATCATCAGTCTAAAAATATCCACTGGTAAGCCCTTGGACAGACTACATATCTGAGAAGAGGGGATGGACAGAAAGCTGAGAAAATAACATCAAATAAAAATGAATGCGAATTTAAATATTAAAGCCCTAAAATCAATAAAAGAAAGGTTTATGTGGTACCATGAATGAGTTATTGATATAACCCCAGATGTGAGTTTCCATAGTAACTACTATTTGATTCTTTGGCACAAATATTATACGTCTGCCTGATACATAAAATGAGTACTTTTCTATTTTAATTATAAGTAGTCTGAAATGATTTCCTTTATCTTTGGAAGCAGATTTTTGGCATTTTTTTTAAACCTATGTAAAAAATAAATATTAATTATATAAATAAATGAATGGCAGAGAAGGAATAGCTCCTCCTCAGAGTAGAATTTCAGTAAATAAATATAGCAGGAATAATGGAAATAGAAAATTACCAGTAGGCACACACCCCAATAATTATTGTTACAGGCAAAAATCACAATAGATGCTAAATTTAGCTGGCAAAAGTATGATGATAAACAGGATATTTTCATGGTCTCAAAGTTTCTCCTCACAAGATACTTATTACTTATTAAAGACAAAATATTAAGTATTCAGTGGAAAAATCTGGCATTCACCATCTTAACCAAGTGATCAAAGCTGACAAGATCCATAATAAGTCATGTCAACATCATTTACCGCTCCTGGTATCGTACAATGAAGAGAGCATCTCTTCTATGGTATTCTTGCCAGACATGCATAAGCACAGGCTAATCATGTGAAAACATCAGGCAAACCCAGACTGAGAGACATTCTACAAAACACCTAGCCATTCACAGTCTCAAGGTTATTTTAAAAAGACAAAAACTTGAGGAACTGTCACTGATTGGAGGAAACTATAAAGAGACATGGCAACTAAATGTATTGTGGGAATTTATTAAGCAGAAAGATCAGAAAGTGGTCAGAAAAGACCACCTCAGAAAGGTAAAGAAGGAGCTTTTAATATCTTAGATTGCTTTCACAAGTGTAACAAGTCTGCGGTCAACTTTGCAATGCATCAGGGAAAAAAAGTATTGATAAATGGATAGAGCGATAGATAATGTGATAAAAACCAAAACAAATATGACTATTAGTAAATTGTTAATGGTAAAGTCTAGGTGGTGTTCTGGTAATCACTATAAAATTCTTTCAACTTTTCTGTGTATTGGAAATTTTTGATTATATAAAGTTGGGAAAAAATATAAGGTGAGATCCTGTAATGAATCCTAGGCCAGAAAAATGACATTAGTGGGAAAAGCTGGCGAAATTTGTATAAGGTCTATAGATTAGTTAATAAGTGAAATGTTCTGTATCAGTATTAATTTCCTGGTTTCAATAATTGTTTTATGTTTACATCAGATATTAACATTAGGAGTAGCTGTGATAAAGGTAACAAAAAGTTTTAACAAATAATGGTCAAAGGTTCAGATCCCCATACAGTCAGCCCCCCCACAAATAAGAAATTATAAAGTTGAGCTCATAGGAAAGATGCGTCATTAGTGAAAAAAAGTGAAGTGTAAAATGATATGTACAGCATGATCCCATTTTTGCAAAAATATTAAAAAGTTAAATTTAAAAATGCATATGTATGTTATGATGTGCTTAGGATAGGGTTATGGACAACTTTTACTTTCTACATTCTCTATTGGATTTTTTCATAGTAGGCATGTATTACTTTAGGAGAGAAAACATTTTTTAATATAAAAAAGAACTTTATATAAGTTTATTTTGGTATATAATGAAATATTATTAAATGCAGAATAATAGCATTATTTCTTTCAGTGTGGTCTCTGGCCCACCTGTATCAGAATCAGTTGGGATGTTTATTAAGATACAGATTTCTAGTCCCCACTCCAAACCAGCTGAATCAGAATTCTAGCAGCAAGGCCCTGGGATCTGCAGTTCTTAAAAGCACTCTCATGTGATTCTCAGCCCCTCTCAAGTTTGAGAATCACTGAGTTAGAAATTAGCTGGGAGCTGGCTGGTTAGCTCAGCTGATTAGAGCACAGCCTTGTCACACCAAAATCAAGGGTTTGGATCCCCATACTGGCCAGCCAAACAACAACAAAAAAAAGAAGTTAGCAGGGTAAGCAGAGAACAGAAAATGAGATACAAACTCTATTACTGCCTTTCTGTGTGATCATAAACAAATTTTACTTACTCTCGTACTGCCTCATCTTGAGACCTCTCACTATTTCTAGGGTTTCCCAAATTGTTAAATATTTTTAATAATGCTGACCTATCTCCCAAGGAAGTACTGGGTAGGTGTACTAAAAAATTATTTGATGGTTTGTTTTAACTGAAGAAAAGCCAGAACACTATGATTAATATCAAATAGTCAGAAAAAGAAAACACACACAGACACATGCGCACTAAACAACAGAACTATACAATGTCAATACTTTATTTATTTGAGAATAAACAGGGATAATATCAATTTCCACTTATTTATGCTGTATGCGTATGATTCAGGCCTGAATCTCATGACAAATAGTAACAAATTATGTATTTTTTGAAAGCTTTTTATGAAACTTAATTATTTATTTTTATGAATGGATTATAGTCTTTTTTTATAGACTGCTGGGAATTGCCCAATACTTTACAAACAGAGTAAGTTCTATTATCTCACATGAACTGTGACTATATTTTCTACAACAAGAATGGGAGTGCAACCATAAGGGTAGTTTAACAATATATTTGAAATCAGAATGTTAAAAAAAAAAATCCAGGACATGGTTGGTGTATACTCTGTGTATGTGTGTGTGCGCGCACACGCAGGCACACATACACTCTTCCGTTCATGTGAGGGTCTAAACTGGCAGTTTCATCCTTGGTCACCAGGTGGCACTTTGCCGATGTGAGGTAAAAGGAAACTGATGAGCACCAGAATAAAAGGCCAAAGGGGAACTTGCCCAGCAAACACACAGAGCCTTCACTGGCAAAGCTCTGGGGCCCTTTGAAAGAGTTCTTCTGTCTGAGCCAGAACTATGCTCCCATCCTGGGCTTGAGGTATTTGGGATTCTCAGATTTAGGCTTATTTCAGTGCAGAAACAAGCAGGCCAATCCCGGGAGGGTGCTGTACCCAAGCGTTCAGTGCACCAGATGCAAGCCATATCACGGTTCTGGGCCACTTTACAGATGGAATTAAGAAAGGTTTGGTTGGTTCCTCACTGTATCCCAGGACTAGTTTAGTGTTCAGGACATAGTGAGAGTGCTGAATGAATGGGTAAATGTCCTTGTTCTTTGAAAATAATTTAGGGCCAGCCTGTGGCTCACTCGGGAGAGTGCGGTGCTGATAACACCAAGGCCCCGGGTTCGGATCCCATACACGGATGGCTGGTTCGCTCACTGGCTGAGCGTGGTGCTGACAACACCAAGTCAAGGGTTAAGATCCCCTTACTGGTCATCTTTTTAAAAAAAAAAAAAAAGAATTTAAAGGACAGATCACTGCTTTAGAAATGTCTGTCGGTAACACATCCTTGAGCATCTTGGGCACAAGGTGAACAGTGACTGACATCTGCTGTTGCTCTTGCGGCCGCTGGCAGTATTCTAACATTGCCTGCCATAAACGTACTTTTGTATCTTCTGCAGGTGCTGTTAGATCTTACAAACAAAAGGATTTTGTCATGTTGTACTCCAAGAAAGCTCTTCTCTGAGAAGTCTTGAAATGCTCCTGTTAAAATTTAAAAAGTGTGGCATTAGGTGTTATTTTGTATGTACTGCTAAGGATGTAATCCAGAGAGATTTGACTAGCCTCCAGAATCTGAACACAGTTTCGTGCTGTTTGCAGTGATCATATAACCTTCAGACTCCTTACCCTCTACTCAGGTACTTGGAACACTCTTTGGATCAGAACAGACTGTAGGCTTGCCCTACAGTAGCAGCTCGCCCTGCAGTTGTAACAGAGAGTGTATGACTTTTGGAGTCAGACATACCTGGGTTCAAATTGTGGTTCTGCTACATGTTAGCCCTGGGATGGTGGATAATTACATGAATCTTTTGAGTCTCAGTTTTTTATTTGCAAAATAGCGATGTTAATACTGACATTCTTCATCTCCTCAGTCAGCTACCATTTTTTTTCCCCCAGCAGCTGGCTGGTACAAGGATCCAAATGCTTGACCTTGGTGTTAAAACATGTGACCATATTTTTTAGTTACACCTGCATGTCAGACTGTCCTCCAGGAGCTTACAGTCTTATGGGAGTGGCGGACACATCTGTTCATGTTGATAATATGAAATAGTATATCTAAACTGGAGCTGGATGATGGTGATGGTTGCACAACAATGTGAACGTGAATGTATTTAATGCCACTGAACTGTATGCATGAGCATGGTTGGTAAATTTTATGTTATGTGTGTTTTACCACAATTAAAAAAATTAAAATGGAAAAAAAAATATATTTAAAGAACCTAGCATGATGCCTGGCACATAGTAGATACTCAATTAAACATTCCCCATGTTCTCTCTTTTCATGGTATGACAGGCTGTAATTGCAAGTTACCCAAATTTCACCCCACAAAGAGGCTTTCTTTTGGCAAAATTTTCTGATTAGATAAGTAGATTGCGGGGATCCAAGCCTTACTTCTTTGTCATAAAGGTGTTCACGAATAAGGTTTGGTCTATAAATTCCTGAGCAGCCAGATTTTATTCTTTGTCCATTAGTTTTGATCTGAAGCCTGTTTTCATTATTAAAAGAGAAATAGAATTCTAGAAGCTGCATTTAGGTATCCTTCGTAAGGCTGTTAAGAGTTTATTTACTCCAGAATGACACTTGAGAAACAGGAAGGCATTTCATAAGGCCAGATGGAGCTTGATGCAAGAAGTCAGAAGGCTTGTCAGCCTGCCTCCCTCCCTCTGTGAATGCAGTGTGTGCTGTGCAAGATGGAAATGGCTACTTCTTCCCGTTTTCTGGCCTTGTTGTGCCAGATGCTTCCATCAGAGAGAAAAGACTTTATCACTATTTGCACCCTAACCTAGTGGACCTAGGGCTGAAAAAATTACACTTTCATGACCCTAAGAAAGAAACTGAATGTGAACTGTGAAAATGATTACTAATGCTGAGTTCAGTCCTGGTGCAGTGATCACTTCAGCAAAGCGCTTGGACCTGAACCTGTCCTGAGTTTTGTCTTCCTCAGTGCCAAGAAGACATTAGTTTGCTTTCATGTCACTTTTATCTGTTTGTGTTTTCAGATCTTTTAACAACCAGCATTTTAATATTTGGAAACCTCATCTCCAGATTAAGAAGCCACATCCAGAAGCATCTTAGGGAGAAATGGAGGTAGAATGTGTCCAAACCTCAACTCTGCTCCCTAAGATTTGGGGGACTTTGGGGAAGTTGTTGAACCTCTTTACTATCTCAGTTTCCTTTGCAAAAATGAAAACAACGATATCTATCTCACAGGATTGAGATAAAATTAAATTAATTAGAAAAATTAAATAAGATAGGGTATGTAAAGGGCTTAGTATAGTTCCTGGTACATAGTAAGCACTCAATAAATGGTAATTTTAAAAAGGAAGATCACTGAGAAGCTTAGAGAGTAATGGTGGGCTAAATTGGTTTAGAGAGGAAGGGGAGACAGCTCTAAGCAGAAAAATATTTTCTTCTTTTAAAAAAAATTTTTATTGAATCATAATTGATTATACATATTTTGGGGGTTTAATGTTTACATATGTCGATCAAATCAATATTACTTGTATATATATTGTTACAGACCATACTTATTCTTTATGCCCCTTGTCCAGTCTCTCCCTATTCCCCTCTCCCTCCCCCCCCACCACTGATAACCCTAGATTTCTTCTCTCCCTCTGAAAGAGTAATGGTTACTCTGTGGATTTGTTGCCTAGATGATCTGTCCAATGCTGAGAGGTGTAATCGGGTCCCCCAATATTATCGTAGAGCAGATGCTTCTTCTGTCACTCTGGAATGAACTTTGTGGAGAGAGACATCCTCTTCTTTTCTTTGGTCTCTGCTGGTGACTCTCCTGGTGTCAATACACTCCAGTGGCTGGTGGACCATCTGCATGGTGGTTGTGACATCTAGCTGCTTTCACGGCAGCCATGGTTACTGTGGTGGCTGTGGTGGGCCACCCACATGGAGGTGATGTTTTTGGCATGCTCCTTAGCGCTGGTGATGTGCCTGGTTGTGGGGGGGTCCAGTCCCCGGCTCAATGCCTCAGGCCCCCAGGCAGGCCCCAAGGTGCTGGTGGTGTGCCTGGTTGTGGGAGGGGGTGTCTGTTCCCTGGCTTCATGCCTCAGGCCCTCCTGTCAGGCCCCAAGGCACTGGCAGTGTACCTGGTTGGGGGGGGGTCTGGTCCCTGGCTCCATGCCTCAGGTCCCTGGGAGGGCCCCGAGGCTCTGGTACTGTGCCTGGTTGTAGGTGGAGAATTCAGTCCCCAGATCCATGCCTTGGGTCTCTGGGGGGTGCCCTGAAGCACTGGTGATGTGCCTGGTTGTGGGGGGTGGGGGGGCAGGTCTGGTCCCCAGCTAGAAAAATATTTTCTTCAATTTGCTTCTGATTCTACTGTCTTCTCTGTCATCTCTGAATGTACAGATTCCATTTATCCTTCAAGTTCCTAGATCAGATACCACCTCCTCCAGGAAGCCTTCCAGATTACCTCAGCCAGAAGTGATCACTTCCTTTATTTTTTGCCCCTTTTTGGTGGCGTTTCTCTTTCTCTAATATTACCATTATTTATGTAGCTATGTTATTTGCCTTATAATTCAGCTTCCTGAAAGAGCAGGACCTTATCTTTTCCACTTTAAATCTCTCTTTACACCTAGCACTGAAATTTGCATGTAAACTCTGATTGCGTGAAAGAATATCCACTGAAGGGCCGACCCGTGGCTCACTTGGGAGAGTGTGGTGCTGATAACACCAAAGCCACAGGTTTGGATCCCTATATAGGGATGGCTGATTTGCTCACTTGGGAGAGCCTGGTGCTGGCAACACCAAGTCAAGGGTTAAGATCCCCTTACCAGTCATCTTTAAAAAAAAAAAAAAAAAAAAAAGAATAGCCAAGAAACTTTGATAGGTAGGATCCCGCAAACAAGATTTTCTCTCAGACAGATTTTCAATTGTTTTCTTTTGTGTGTGTTGTGGGTGGAGGGGAGACCTGAAGTGTAGGTGTGGATTTATTAACAGTTGATCCCATAAATACTTTTTCTTGAGAGATGAAGAACTTATGCTTCATTGCCGTAGTTGTCCTCAAATGTAATAGTCAAAATGGAGAATGGAGGGTGCTAGGTGGTTTTTTTTTTTTTTCTTTCCTTTTGTTTTTCTTTTTTGGGGAGGTACAGAGGAGAAAGTGTAATCCCCCCCCTTTTTATAAACTCAGGTTGGAGTTATGGATAACTCCCAAGTACCTGTACAAATGAAAATGATTAACTTCGCTACCCCAGAAAAAAATTTTAATCCCAAAGTCATTTATTTTGGCTTTAGAATAGACTAGCATTTGTGTCGGATTTTCCTGCCTGATTACTTTTTGCTTAAGCTTATTTTAAAATTGTTTTAAATTCCTTTACTGTGACAGCCCAGGAAAGTGGGGGGAGGAGAAATGGGCCACAGATGGGATCTGAGCTAGAATTTCAGTTTTCTCATATCAAAGCCTCCTGAAGCACTGCTCATAGGAGAACAAAGTTAGAGGCAGCTTTGTGGAGAATAATTTGGCAAAATATTTTTTAAAGTCTTAAAAATATGCTTACTCTTTGATCCACTAATTCCATTTCTAGGAATTTGTCCTAAGGAAATAATCAAACAAGCATGCAGAAATGTAGGAACAAGGATATTCACCACAGCATTTATATCAGCCAAAAAAAGTAAAGCCAACTTAAACCATTAAATAATAAGGAATTGTTTAAATAAAGTATGCTGTAATTTTTACGTTGTCAAAACTATATACTTTTTAAATGTTTACCACATCTTTCAAAGTGAGAGTCTGTAAAATAGTATGTACATATATGACCCAAATGACATGATTTAAAAACAAACAAAAAATAGTATGTACAGTTTAAAACAGTACATAGGTAGATAGATAGAAAGACATTCTGCAGCGTTAGCTTTGGTATTGCTTAATTGGTGAAATTATGGTGAATTATTGGTGAAATTATGGCTGACTTTGTATTTTGTGTTTTTCAAGTTTTCTGTTTGAACATGTATTGCTTTGTAATTATAAAAATTAACTATTATTTTTAAAAGAATATATGTTTAATGTATCAATGAAAAAGTAAAATATTGCTATTTGAGGGTACTTCAAAAAGTTCATGGAAAAATGGAATTAAAAGATAATACAAATCTCTCCACCAACTTTTTCAGGTACCCTCAGATAATGCCCACAAAGTGGATAATCTGAATGTGAGTAATTTAAATAAAATGTATTTTCTTAAGAGTCACATTCATACATGTGAATTATCAGCAATCATTCTGAATATATAAAGTCAGACATACCATAGTTAAAGTATGGTTCCTAAGTAAAATAACCACTTTTAGTAAAAGTCTGTGAAGGCACAAATTAGATTATAACATGGAGGTCCTGTTTTCCGATAGCAGCATTCTGGATGTAGACTCTTCTTGAGCTAGGAGAACCACGGTTCTGCAAAGCTACAAAGACCAGTAAGTTTTCTGCAAATTATATGTAAAAATTTCTTATTGCCCAAATAACATTATAAGAATACTTGGAACATTTAAAATCAGTCTTCTAAAAGCAATTTCCGGTGATATTTTTTTACTGTTTCCCCTTTCATTATCTCCTAATTATCATCAACTCAGAACTTCATATCCAAAGATCTAAATGGGGGAAGAATTAGAAAGTGTATGGTAAATGATGAAGACAACCATAAACCTTTGATGACCCCAAAGTAACTCTTGGCTCACATGTTAAAGAAGTCTGCTTTAGACGATAAGCTGCAGGGAAAATTTGTTCTTCTCTGTTTGCAAGCCTCAGCTCTGTACACATGATGAATTTCTGTTTTATTTGCAGTCCCTAAATTACTAGGATACTATGTGGCTTCACTGAAGGAAAGGGCTTGCAGGTCTAGCTCCCTGTCGTCTAAGGTCAGATGGAAAAGCCTTTAGTGATTAACTCAGCCACAATGTGTCCTTTGGTATTTGGAACTTCAGTAGGAGTTTTTGATTAGTTCTCCAAGTTTTGAATGCTGACCCAAAATAAGCTTCATATAATGGAAAATGCAGATAAATCTAGCTTGTTTGATGCCAAATCAAATCCCAGTTCTCCCACTAGCTGTGACCTTGAGCAAGTTAACTCAATATGTCAGAGTCTCAGTTTCCTCACTTGGTTAGGGAGTGACACCTTCCCACCTCACCTCACTAGGCTATTCTTTGTCAACCGTAAAGCCCTGTACCAGCGAGGGACAGTTATGGGTCTTACATAAACATACAGCCTTCTCCTACTTTGTTTCTGACACAGTTTCCTTATGCCGCCCCACCTCCCCAAGAACCCGTGAAGACTCTGAGAAGCCTGATCAACATCCGAAAGGACACACTGAGACTCGTCAAGTAAGTTCCCAGAGGCTCGGGCTAGGTCCCAGGTGGCCTCCTTCGTTCAGGGACAGCAGAGTCCTCAGAGGACTGGAGCAGTTTCTGCCAGACCCAGAGCCTGCCTCTCCAGGCCTCCAGGATGTCTGCTTAGTTGGGTCTCTGCACCTATGTTGTTCAGAACTCATACACTAATGTTTATTCATGAAGAACTTTCATTTGCCTGGAAGTGGTCATTATTATCCCTTTTTGTGGATTTAAAAAAAGAAGAAGAATTGAGAAAAAAGGGGAATTTTGCAGATACCCCAACAAGCCTATATAAAAATGGAATATTTGAACTTGGGATATAAAATCCTTTTTATTGCTTATGTGTGTGTATTTATTTATTTATTTTGCAACTGGCCAGTGTGGGGATCTGAACCCTTGGCCCTGGTGCTTGGTGTTATCAGCACCATGCTCTAACCAAGTGAGCTAACTGGCCAGCCCAATTGCTTATATTTACTTTTGTTTTCCTAATGTCATGTGCCTTTCCTCTAAGGAACTTGTAGTGCCCTGGGTTGGTTGTTTAATCCTCACCGTCAATATTATCATCAATATTTGCCTTTGTGCAATTCCTGAGGTTGTAATTTTTAATCTGATGCTGCCCCTGCAAATAGTATGTCTCCTAAGGCTCTGTGGTTCCTGGGGGAGACAAATTTGATTAGGGCAAACCAGAAGTCCTGAATTTTTCTAAATGAACAAAGATGCCTAATTAGCATTAGGAAGTTTCTTTCTGATTTTTGTTTAATATAATAACTTTCTCAATATATAATTCACATATCATACAATTCACTCATGTGAGTGTATGATTCAGTGTTGTTAGTGAATTCACAGAGTTGTGGCTCATTACCACTATCTAATTTTAAAACATTTTCATCATTCCAAAAAGAAACCATATACGCACTAGTGGTCACGCCCCATTGTCCCCAAACTCCTCCTTGCAGCCCTGAGTAACCATTAATTTATTTTATGTCCCTCTTAATTATTACTTTATTTGTCCTTGATGTTTCCTACTGCTTCCTTAGCAATGCTTCTCTCCATACCTGGGGTCAACTCTGGGAACGAGGGAGCCAAGGGGGCACTTGTCAGCTGCAGAACAGTCTCCCTGTGCAAGGTGTTCCTACAGAAACAGAGCAGACTGAGCCTAAGAGTCCTTGGGAGCCCGCCCGCTGTCAGCTCCTCTGTCCACTTGGTTTCTCTCTTTGCATATGGATGTTCACACATTTGACAGAGACGGGTTCAAGGGCCTGTGCCATTGTGAGGTCCTGGCCCCTTATGTGGTGGCCTGGCTGCAGATTGAGAGTAGAGTGAAGCAGCTGTGATGTGCTGGAAGAACCGGGCCTGGAAGCAAAAGATCAGTCTGCCTCTCAGCTCCGTGGATGCTTGCTCCAACAAGTCTCTGAGCTTTGGGTTTCCCATCTGATAATCAACCTTACCTTTCATGGTGGTTGTCAAAATTAAATAAGATAACAGAAAGGAAAAACAGATGGTGTTCAATAAATGTTAAGGTGAAGGGTGTTTTTTTGTGTGTATCTAAGATTATGGGAATATAGTATGTTCTGTTTCTCAGATTTCCAGGTAAACCTAGAGATTGAACATCTGCTTCTGCTTCCTCTCAAAACCCCACTAAATAATAATGAAAGTATTTTTTAAAGGCATAAATCCACAAAAATAAAAAAGAAAGGCATAAATCCATAAGAATTGGGAGAATGTGAAAGGAGCAACAGCAACAAAATCTTAGAAGCTAGAAACAGATGGTGAATGTTAAATGACTTAGTAGACCTAAGAAATCAGAATCCTGAACTAGCAGAAGGAAAAGCTGAGAACTTCCCAGTGTATACTGTGATATCCCCAAAAGGATCAGTAATTGGCAGTACCAGCTCCCTCTGGAAGTGAAGGTGGAAAGCTAAAATGGAGAGGATTGGTGGAAAGCCTGCCTAACAGGTAGTCAGGTCCTCTCCCTCGTACAACACAGCTAGAACTACCCTTCCCACATCCTGGCAAAATCTGGCATATGACTGACTAGGAAGGTTAAAACAATCTGTGGATGTGGGGGACACAGGCACAGCTAAGGGCCAGACTCAGTGCTAAAAACAAGGGGCTAAGTGAATTTAGACAGATCAGATGCTGAGCCCTCTAGCCTGCCTCCCCACTCTGCCCCAGAATGCCAGAAGCCAGGCCATTCATTGTCAGGAGAGAGGAAAACTGTTCTCTGGGAATTGGACCACTGGGTGGGAAAACGTAGGAGACTAGAATTGGAGGTTCCTTGAAAGACCCATATTAGACTACAGTGAAGCCCAGGGTCCCTGAGTCCTGTTATACACTGAATTCTAATCAGCAGTTTCAAATTTCTTAAATATGAGCAGACAACCAAAGATTCTTAGTTGTGTTAAGGAATGCCTATAATATGAAAAACAGTGGCAAAACCACAACTAATTGTTGTTTTTTCTAACTAAGAAAAAACAACTACTACTAATTGGAAACAAAAACTGCAAGAAGAAAACTTCATTAATAGCCACAGAAACATTAGAGAAGATACTGTCATTTTATTTTATGGATACAATGACACAAAGCATTTAGGAAACAAAAAAGCTCTCTTTCCATACCAGGCAGCATGGTATGGAAAAAAAAAAAAAAAAAATTCTTAGAAATTAACATAGCAGAAATGAAGCATTCAGTAGAATGGTAGGAAGAAAAGATGAAATATTCTAGAAAGTAGAGCAAAAAGATAGAGAGACAGAAAATAAAAGCAGAAAGATACAAATAAGAGAACACCAGTTTACAGGCCTAACATCCAACTAACAGTTCTGGAGAGAACAGAAAATATAGAAGGAAGGAAATCATTAGTGACATACATTATTTAAGAAAGCTTCTCAGAACCAGAGGGCACAGATTTCTAAATGGAAAGGAGCACCAAGTGCCCAGCACGATGAATGATAAAGAGGAGCTTTTGTAAGCTTTCAGAAGAAGAAGGATCAGCAATTGGAACGGCTTCAGACTTCTTGAGTGCAACACTGGGAGCTCAAAGATAAGGCAGTGAAGCTTTCAAATGTCTTTTAAAAAGTATTTATGATTAGAATTCTTTGCTCAGCCAAACGTTCAATGAAGTGCAAGTGTAGAATAAAAGCTCTCAAAAAGTTTATCCCCCAACACATCCTTTTTCAGGAAGCTAGTGGAAGAGTGCTCCACCAAAATGAAAGAGTAACCCAAGAAAGAGGAAGACATGAGCTTGCACAGGACAGAGGCAGAACGGAACCACCAGGATGATGGGGGCTAGGGTGGGATTCCAGGATGGCAGCTGGGTGCCAGGTACAGAGAGCTAGGGATCCAGAGGAAGCAGGTCAGAGGGCTCCAGAAGGGGCCTCCTCAGGAAGATTAAATGAGTGGACCACCCAGAGCATCTGTGTGTCTTGAGAGATTTAGACAGCTGGCAGAGACTTTGGGTCAGAATTTGTGATGAGAGCATAGAAAACTAAGCAACTGAAAAAAACAAGATGAGCACTAACTCTAAGAAAAAGGTACGCAGGAAAAGAAAAATAATCATAGACTACTCTGTGGCTAACCTGTGAATAATGTTTACATAATCACCATAATACAGACACTAAAGTACTGAACTAATAAAATTGTGATAGAACTACACTAAGGGATGGGAGAGTTCTTATGTGGGGCAGAGTGAGGAAAGAGAAAGAAATCCTCGTTTTCATAGTAGGAAATCAAAACAGATAATGCCTTAACCTGAAAAATCAAGTTAGCTCAGTTGATTAGGGAACAACCTTGTAACACCAGGGCCAAGGATTTGGATCCCCATACCAGCCAGATGCCAAAATAATAAATAAATAAAAGTAGTAACCCAAGCATGTTATTTAGAAACATGTGGGTAAATGCCAAAATGATCAGCTTTCAGCTGAAGAAGAGGAAAGAGAAGGAGTAAGACCTGCTGGTTTTTGTAACAAGCCTTGTGTAAACTTTTTAAACTATGCGATTAATAAGTTTAATTAAAATAAAAACTAAAATAAAAAAGTCTGACAAATGCCCAAGGATGTTAATTGTAGCACAGTGCAATATTGGAAATAACCTAAATGCCCAACAGTATTGGTAATGAAGAACTCTGCAAATCATTAACAATGAAGATGTAGACCTATGTTTATGATCATGGACAGAAGCCCACATGTATTGTTTAAAAAAAAAAAAAAGGTAAATTTTAAAATATTGTTATGCTGCCCCGCAAATGCTGAGTCTCTTGTGTTTTTCTAGATGTGCTGAGGAAGTGAAGAGCCCTGGGGAAGAGGCCGGCAAAGCAAAAGTCCACTACAATGTCGAGTTCACCTTTGACACAGATGCTCAGGTAGCCATCACCATCTATTATCAAGCCACCGAAGAGTTCCAGAATGGTATTGCCAGGTAAGAACAAGAGGCCAGGTAAGCCGCTTCCTTCCCGGACAGGTAGGGTTCATGTCTTATGCACTCACCTATGGAGGAAAACATGCTTTTCCTATAACCAGGTGAGATCTGGTTCCTGAATGTAGATTTAATTCTACAAAGCCCTCCTCTTTCACCTGTCCCTTCAAATTGTACCATCCTGGTACAGTGGCAGGTGGCAGCATAGCCCTTCAGTCCTTAAGATGCTGTTAAAAATCTATTAAGTGACCTTTCTGTGGCTGCATGGGTTGAAGAGATAAGTTTGATAACATTACCAAAGAAGAGCAAAGGGAATGGGTGGTAAAGGAGGCCTTTCTATGCTAGAGCCTGTTGGTAATTGAGAACAGGTATGAGGCAGAGGAATTTGTCAGATCCTTCTGGGCTAGGTACTAACTTTTGCTTTGCTTCCCACTTGTATCAACAGCTACATTCCGAAAGACAACAGCCTCCAGTCGGAGACTGTGCACTACAAGCGAGGGGTGTGTCAGCAGTTCTGCCTGCCCTCCCATACCGTGGATCCATCCGAATGGGCTGAAGAGGAGGTGAGCTGCCCCAGTGCGGCTTCCACACATAGCCCCGGGAGGACCTGGGAGCTTCTGGGGACCTGGGCCCACAGCAAATAGGCCGTCCAGGTTCCTGGAGGCCACACTCACTTTTCCACCTCGTGACCTCTTCCTGCCCTTAGAAGTTCTGCTTATTTCACAGCAAGGATTTATCTACCTTGTTGATTTTTCTATTCCATAGTAGGCCAAGGATATTTTGAGAAAGCCAGGCTCAAAGAAAAACACCTGCAGTTTAGAGGGCTTTGCGTCTGTGAGATTTTAAAAATGCAACTGGTGGCCTTTGGTTAAACAGACTTGGGTAGTTACAAGGTTGGTAAATGGGAGCAGAGCTGAGGTTAATGTTTCTTGACAGCGCCTCCCTTTCTGATGGCTTACTGTGCCATCTACATGTGTTAAGTCATCTTTTTCTCTTTTCATTCCCTTCAGCTTGGCTTTGATCTGGACCGAGAGGTTTACCCATTAGTGGTCCATGCTGCGGTGGATGAAGGAGATGGTAGGGTGATTTCTGTCTTCTTTTGCTATGCACGCCACCCTTTCGTGGCATAGTCCTGGTAGCAGCTGTGGCCCAAGAATGAGCTGTGGGTCTTAGTCGGGCAGTTCTGCCTCCTGTCACATGTGTGACCCCAAGCTCCTTAGGCTGATGTTAAGAGTGTTGGGTTATAAATGACACGCCCTTCTGGGAACAGCACATTTGGTTTGCAAGGAATCCAGGCAGGTGGTGGGCATCAAGGTGTGGTGTTGGCCTTCTTCATCCGTGTGCCTCCATTTCTTTCAGAGTATTTTGGCCATTGCCATGTACTGCTGGGTACTTTTGAGAAGGTAAGTAGCTTTATGGGTCCTCACTGTATGATGTTTAGCCCTTTCTTTCATGCATGGACATGTGGGAACCTGCCTGCTGGTGGCCTGAGTTCAGCAGAATGGGCCGGCTTGAGAGGCTATGGTGGTGTGAACAAGCAGCATGCTGGCCTGCGCTGGGGTCCAGCCCAGCTCTGCCACCAGCTTGCTGCATGACCTTCAGTTCCTTAGGCCTTGGTCTCATTTACTTAAAATGAAAGGGTCAGACTGTGAGACCCTTCGGTATTAGGATTCTGTACGTCCACCCTGTGAGTGTCTAAGAACATGTGTAATTGAGAGAAGTATCAAAAGGTATCTGGTGCTGTATTGTTCTCCCTTACTTGTCATAACTATCTTGTTTTCATTCCAGCACACAGATGGGACTTTCTGCGTCAAGCCGCTCAAACAGAAACAAGTCGTGAGTATTTGAGGGCCGGGACTTAGTGCCTGCCTTCCTTCCTTCCTTTCTCTGTCTCTCTCTTCTTTCTTTCTTTTTATTTTTTGCTAAACACTTTTCTTTCCACCCTCCCTTTCTTTTTTTAATCAAAGAAGAAAAGGAAAAAAAGGAACTGCTTTCCTGTGTTCGAAACTACTTGGGTGTCCTAAAAAGAATACTGATTTTTGGTGTCTTTGTTGTTCCAGAATTGTTGGTGTTGAGGTGGCCATTATCTAAGCAAAAGACTTGAGAAATGAAAGGACAGAATTTGTCTTCTGACATTGGGTTTAGGGAGAACTCCTTTGATTTAAAATGCCAGGGTTAGAAACATTTCAAGCAAAAGGATCAAGTCCTGGGGTCCAATTAAGGGTCACTTAGAGTTCTTGGCTTAATTCATCCCACTATTCTTTTTTTAAAACTCAAGGTTTGCTGGCATTCTCCCCCTTCCAGAATGATCAGCAGCTTATGCATATGTCTACTAGAAGTGCTAACCCCACCATGTGCCAGCCCTTTTCTTTCCACTCATGCAGACGTAGGAGGAGGTGTCGTGGAGGGTGAGGGGGAAGAGTGGTGCCAGTGGCATTGGCAAGGGAGGGTGGGTGGGAGGCAGGTCATCATGTGGAGGGAGAGGAGCAGTTGGGTGGGAGGCAGGCTTGGCCTTCGTTGAGATGCAAGCTAGGCCCCTATACAGATGGGTGACAGATATCAGAAACACTACATGATTCATTCTTTTGGGTTAATAAGGTCAATAGTAGTCAATAATACCTTAGTATGAATTATTTGATAATGTCCTTTCCAATGTAATTGCTAGTAAAACAAATTTTAAGAGAGGCAGAAGAGGAAACAAATCTGAGCTCAGGATACCACTTGGGCAGGCCAGGCCTTGGTGAGTTGCCTCATGGGGGAGGCCTAGTTCTCCAGGAGGCCTGGATAGGATGCAACAGACTCTCAAACTGGAAAGTAGGATATGAAATCAGAGGCAGGCTAGGTCTTAGGGAAGGGGATGTCTGGGAACGGAGGCGAGGCAGAAGAGAGAAGTGGGCTCTTAAACCGAAACAGGGAAGGGCCAGCTTAGGCACTGACATGGACCAGGCTAGTGGGAATGGGATTGGGTATTTGCAGTTGGGGTTTTAAAAAACAGGGCCAAAAGGGGTAATTTTGCTGCATGTTGGGGATGGGGTGGCATCACGTGGCAGGGGGTGTGGGGGGTGCACCACCGGCCTCTCCTTCAAGGTCTTGTTATGCCCC